>NC_082596.1:24889637-26367762 GCF_030936135.1 Gavia stellata | reverse complement strand
TCAGAGCCTTTCAGATAATTTGATAATTCTTAGTGCGTTGGTCCCCTGGCTCCCAACACGCCAACCAGCTTCTGAAGAGAACAGGCAGAACCTTACCCGCCTTTCTTCCCACTCCATTCCTACAGCCCTGCCCATGTTATGCACTGGGAGGGTCCTAAGGAAAATATGCAATGGGATCATGTAATTGGAGACTATACAGAAAAGTTATAAACACAAGGAAACTAGATTAGGGCAGCATTAGCATGTTACTCAATTGAATGTTGATCTTGGCACCCTCCCCCTGCCCTTTTTTTTTTTAAAATGGATGGGTTATATCATCTTAATTAAAATAAAATAATTCCTCTCTGAATACTTGCTTCCAGCCTCCATCATCATCATCAGTGAAGAATAATTGACAGTGCAGGATCTCTAGTGTTCAAACCACTTGAACTGGCAATAACTGGCAGTAATAACAAGGTATTAGCCTCCTTGATAATCAGATGGTCTTTGTTAATGCAAGGATGAAGATACTTTCTCCCCTAATGGATTAAATAGGCTTTTGCTGGCAACATTTGCTGGGTATTTCAAGACATTACGTGAATGTAATGGGCTGGTGCCTTTAAATGCATCTGTTCTCCTGTATAAAATCACCATCCTGTTTTGCCTGAGGATCTTTTCAACCACTTACCCTCTGTTTTAGTTGGAATTACAGGGTAGGGTAAAGTTTAAACCTGCAGAGAGGTTTCAACAATCTCAGCATTTGTTGCACAAACCACATATTTTGGAGGATGAGGGTAACTGTTACCAGCCCCCTTTCACAGTCAGAAGAAACATAATCCTCAAATGCTAAATTAAGTCTCAGTGATATTATATGAAGTGTATTGTAGTAATGTGGCACTTAATCTTGGGAGAAAAGTTTCTGAAGTGTGTTCAGCTTTTCTTGATACTGTGACTGATGACCAGCAGAGGGCAAAATAAGGTAACGAAGGTTGCAGTTTTCTTTAGGAATTGTGTGTTTTATTAGAATAAGAGCATATAATAAAAGTGCTCTGTGAGTCCCACAGTGATCCCTTTGAAAGCCAGAGAATACATTTACATGTTCCCCCTCTTTCTCTTAAGCACGCATTCCCCCATTCCTCTTTTTAAAAGAGGGTCTCTTTTTGGCTTTTTGCATTTATCTCAATTATGCTACCTCATTATGGGCTCAATTTACGAAGGAAGATAACATGCTTTCTGAATGACATGCGACCCACTCCGGGCTAAGAAGGTCAAGCAAGATTGCTTTCTTTTTTCATCTCACAATTAATAATAGCAAGGCAGAGCATTAGATCAGGAGAGCATTTTCCTTATATATATAAACACAAACGCACACATACATGTTAGTACATGTCAAAGTTTTAAAATAATTTTCCTTCTGAAAAGATTCAGTATTTTTCCCTCCTAATGTTTCAACCTGATTTTCTCTGTTGTCTGGAAAGATCCATGGAAAACTAACAGAAACTCATACATTCTCATCAGTATTCATAGAGGATTGGTTTGTTTGGTTTGGTTGTTTTAACCTGTAAGAAAATGCAAAACAAGGAGAGATTCTATATTTATAAATAAGCATTACAGGAAGATTTGCTTCAGCTCTGTTAGATGTACCTGAGTCGTACATGAGTTTAAATTGTAGATTTGATTCAGCCATGGTTTAGACTTTGTTTATATATAGATGGTGAGGACCTGAGGCATTGAGATCCTTTTGAAGTCCCATAAATGTAAATGGAGCATAACTGGACTTCTGGGACTGATGGCAACACTGGACCAAAAAGATGCACTCAGAGAAATGCATTTCTGGTCTTCCATTATTTCTGTCTCTTGGGATGCAAAATGTTATTTAGTGGGGGGAAAAAAAGCATTAAACCGTATTTATTAAATCAGATGCAACTGGAACTTTGTCAGAACAAGGGATGCTAATTTACATGGGTTTATTATATGTAAACTGTAAGGTTGTCAAAACACGTAAGAATTTTAGCAGGCCTCTCCCAGTATTACATACTTCCTGTGTAATTACTTTTGTATACAGTGAGGGATGGTTCTGGCTTGCATATAATGGAAAATTACAGTTTCAGGATGTCAAAATAAAAAGGGACGAAGCTCGTAATACAGTCTGTTGGCTCTAACCATTTTGTGTAGTACTTGATGTTTAATCTGAAATGTTAAATTCTCCTGATAAGTAAATTTGTTGTGGTTTTTTTTTTTTCCCCTCCCACCTTACCCCGTTTACTTTCAGGCTAGATCTTTCCGTAAGAAAGTTCCTGTGAAGGCATATCCTGCTTTTTTCTGTACGGTGGGTGTGATACCATGCACTCTTTAAGTAATGGTCTCATTTATGTGCTAATATGTTTGTGAAGAGTAGAGTATCAAATTAAGCATGGTTAACTAATGCTTCATGTGTCTCTTTTGGGAGGATGTGATACCTGAAACTTGTGAAAATCATGTGTGCCTGACTGTGGAACCTCATAGTTTTGATCAACACTTCTAATCCTTCTTCTTTAACTACATCATTTCCCCCAAGATGTCTGTATATTCATAGACCATCATTCTGATGCAAGGGCCCAAAATCTTGTCTATTTTTATAATTTGCTGTTTGGTCTAGTTAAAGATAATGCTTCTCTTCACAAAACCTGCCTTTTTTTATCCTTTGAATGTGATGGTTACACTACCACTTAATGAAACAGGCAAACTGTCAGGCCTTTTTTTAGTTCCTCATTCAGTTTCATGTATTGCGTATTAAACTTAATGCGCAATTATTTGTGTGCACCATGTGGACTAAGCTTTTTTCTTCTTTTCTAGGTTGCTTTAGATGATTATTTACGTAATATGCGAAAAGTGGACTTCAATATATTTCATCCAAGCTTACAAAAGAAGAGTACATTATTAGCATTGCATTTATATATTAGATCTTGGAAAAAAACCTATTAAATTTTTTTAATATGGGTTCAGAGTGCTGAGTTTTTTCTTTAATGTCTTAACTTGATAGAATTGTTAAGTGTCTAACTTCACACTTCTGCAAACTAGTGCATGGGAAGCAGCAGATGCGCGTGAACTGTAGCTGTCAGCTTGCTGGCAGTACTTAAGTTTTTTCTTGGAATATTAGGCTGATATCTCTGCTTCACATGTCTGCCAAGTCATATGTCCTTGTCTGAGATTACTTTTCTTGTCTTTCCTGTAATAACATCAATGTGATAGAATTCTTCTTGGACAAATTCTGTGCTAATGGATACTTCTGACAGTTCTGACACGTTACTGGAAAAAAAAAAAAAAAAAAGAAAAAAAAAGAAAAAGACTGCTTTGTTAGTGCCCAAAAGCAGTTACAGTAAATGCCTTATAAATCAGCTAAGTAATTCTGTTTAGTTCAAGGAGCAGACTTTTTGCAAGTACTAATGATGCTTCATAGCTGGAAGAATGAGCACATATATTTGAATGCAAGAAAACTGTCAGGAAAAGCTTTAGCTGTTTTAATGATGTAATGTTTATGTAGAATTTCAGAATGGTGAAATAGAGCTGTAGTACAGAAATTATTTAACTGTATGTTGAGATTGAGCCTTGAAGTGACTACAGGTAGTGGGAGGATATCTTTACAACATATGAAGAGAACCCTTATTCAGTTTTTATCTCCAACTCAGCCAAAGGCTTTTTCAGTCTGCTCTTAGCTTGGCAGTATATTCCTGCTGACCTCTCTTCTGTCTGTTGTTGCCCACAGCTGTCATTGCAACGTGGGTTCGACTGCCCTTTTGTTCATACTCACCAGGTCTCTCAGGACACCCTCCTAGGAGGACTCCCTGAATTCCTTTTCTTTGGTACTGTGAAGAAACATATTCCTGAATGTTCCAGGTCATTTTAGGCCTTCATCTCTGTAAAGATAGTGCTGTTTTTTTCCGTGGGAAATTACTGGGAGCTTTGTACTTAGCATCTCCTCAGATCAAGGTAAATATTTCTGTTTGCTTTGTTGTTTGGTAAAATAATGCTTCTTAACATCCAACTTGATTCAATTGCACAAATCCAGTAGTTTATTCTGCAGTCATCCTTGTTCTATTAAATAGCTGCTTTTCCCAGAGATTTCTTTTTTTAATGGGGGTTAATCTCCCCAGATGCTTGGTTGTGTAACATTATCCTGTATTTTAGTGTACAATGCTACATAATGAATTTCTGAGAACAAGATTCCTGGCTTTTTTAATCACAGAAACTGTCAGCATGGTAGAAATCTTGGGCACTCAACATTAAATCCTTCATTCGGTGATTTTATTTTACATGTTTGAAGTTGGTTTGTGATATGCATCTTGGTTAATTCCGCAGTTTCCTACTCCTGTGTAAGACATTTCTCTTTTGTTCAGTTCAGGATCTTGGTTTCTGTATTACTAGAGGTGTAATAATCAAGGTTGATAGGAACCTAGAAAAATCTGTGTATACTGGATCAGCAGTATACTGGCTATTTTCTGAAAGTAAAATCTTCACAGGCTCTGTCCACTTCTCGAGTCAGCTGCTGTATCTTACCATTGGTGTTCTTGAATGTGGCAAAGAGGTTTGGTGAAAAGAAAATATTTCCTTCCTATGCAGGCATCGCAGCTCTTCCTGCCAAATGAAGAGCAAAGGCTTACGCTCTGTTGCTGCTACCAGGCCAGCTGCGCATTCACTCTGTTTATTTTATGTTCTGGAGAAAGCGTTACAAATGTCTCTTTCTGCAGTTGGTCCTCATTTTGTTCCGAGCATGCTGAGTCAGGACAATAGAGGCAGCCCTGTCTGTCCTCTCAAAAGGGATCGCTCTCCTGTAAAGTTAACTTTTGGCAGGAGCGGAGTACAGTAAGGAGGAAGAGAAGGAAACCCATGCAGTATCACCAGTACATCAAGTTGCTACAGTGATATCTTGCTTCCAGGCCACAAGGCCAGCACTTTGCTTTGGTGTTAAAGTGGAACAAATCTTGACAATGCATTTGCAAAGGCATCAGTGGAAGGGCTGATTTGTTCTAGTGTAGAAAAGAAGCCGTGTGATGCAGCGAATGGTTAGCATGGTTAGAGGGACTTATCAGTGAATTAGTAAACAGGATATGGAATAAATAAATTCAAGTTATGATTTTAGTCACGAGAGTTTTGAGTGACCTCAGAAAGTAAAGCAGCACTTTGAATTGCAAATGACAGGAGGCTGCTTGAATAAGCAATCTATGTCTCCTTTGTATCCTTTGGAGAACAGCTCGCTCTCTTGGATGGTCATGCCTGGTTCTGTCCTTAGGGACAATGTTGTGAACAGAGGCATTAAATACCTGTCAAACAAGGTGGTCTTAATTTGCTTGTTTTCACTAGTATTATCTCCTTTTATTTCACGATAGCAATTGGTGCATGTAAGAAATTCCATTCATCAGTTCTGATAATTTATAATTCCACATCCTAACAAAATTTGTCCCATTTCTGCTTTTTTTTTTTTTTAATCTGGCAAAATATTTTCTCATATTGGTGCTAACCTACTGGTCATTTTTATCAGAAAAACAACTAGCAAAACTAGCAAATCTGTTGCTGCCTGCTAATTACACTTCAGAAAATAATTTCCATGCCTAGTTACGTCATGTCTAGTTAGTCTGGTCCACGTAAAGTGGTAGTTTAGCGGGTATCCTCCTCAGTGACCTTACATGTTTTGTGTATCTTCATGGTCTTGCTTTCTTTTGGTTAAGCATAGAATTCTATTTCCGTCTTTCTCTTCAGAGCAGTTCACTGGGGTCTGTTCCAGAGCCTTTCTAGGCCTGCAGGTTTACGATAGCAAAACATCAGAATTGTATTAGTCCTGTAACATTGTGTTTTGCCCATGGTAGGTAACAGCTATGGGATCAGAAGTGCTGACCAAATTGAAACACCTCAGACATCACTTGCCCGGTGATCTTGCTTTAATTGGTTTCCCTTTTAGCCATAAAATATTAGTTTTCAAGAAAAAATGCAAAACCCTCAATCATCGCTTTGAGAACTACATCTTCCAGATTGTCCCTGCTTCCCTCACAACTTAGCATCTGAGTATCTGCATCTTATTTTGGTCCTCTTTAGTGTCACAACATTCAACAGTACCAGAAAATGCTTTCCAGCCATAAATGTAAGAACTGCTATACTGCAAAATGGGAGTGTCATGTACTCTTCCTCTTTTACATTTGTCATGGTGTTTTTCAAAGGAAGATACAAAAAGAACCATTTAGATGATTATAAGCAGTCTGCCAAAATAGAACGGATTTCTTTTTCTTACTGTCCTGATGCCAGGTTAAGACCTGAACTACAAATGTCTAGTTATAAAGGGATTTAGAAGGGGGATACAGCGTTATGCTGAATGTTCTCAGAACCTGTTTTCCATGACAGTTGTGCGTTCTCAAAACTGCACTTGCCCTTCTGTCTCAAAACATCATTTTTTTCAGCTTTTATGAATCTTGCTCTAAGTTTACAGACTTTTTTCTCTTAAAAATGTAGCTGAATCTCAACCACTTTAAATCCATTGAGGTCGATCCAGTAAAAAATTGTCATAAACAACATTCACAGATACATAAATCAGGACAAAATATACAAGCAATCCTTTATGCTTCAGGCTATACATTGATTGGTATTTGCCTTTATAAACAGGCCACCATTCATGGATAATCATTCACTGATTTGTTCTCAGCTGAAGCAAATGGTGTTTAGCATCCTGCTCCAATAGGGGCAAGTTACATATGCAGTGGGTTAATCTATGGATATTTTAGATTCCCTGTTGTAGGATGGGCCTCTCTGTATCCACACAGTCAGAAAGGCAGGATTGATGTGCATGTCTGTTTTGTGGATAAAATAGCTCTGAGTCTTTAAAGGAGGATGCTGGTTTTCTTTCTTCATACTAGAGGGGGGAATTCTGAAACCTTTAATTGTGCAGTAGTAAGTGGTGGAGGTTTTTTGGGCAAGTTGGCTGTGGAAGGCAACTTGTATGTGGTAGCTACTCCTGTATAAACTGCTGTAAGGTCTAGGAGCAGCTACCCATGCACTGCTGTCTGTTGCTGAGGATTATTTTGCCCTGTGCGTCTTAGGCTGACCATACTCCCTTCTTACTCTGGCTGTTCAAACTTTGTATTTTATTGATGTAAAGACTCCAAAGGAATAATTAAAAAAAAAAAATAATTAAAGCTCTAACTATCAGTCACTATCTAGAAGGTTGGGATTTGCCTTAGAACAGAAATCCCTTTTTTTTTTTTCCCCCGTTGTACATAATGCACAAACCCCACAGCTTATTTCAAGTTGCAGGTAGGCAGTGTGTGACAAGACAGGATATTTTTGTTAGTTCAGCTCTAATTGATTTGTTCTTTCACTAAATTAGGTCAATTGTAGTTCATCAGCTTAAACATTTTTTTCTTTAAGCACCTAATGAATCGGTATGCCCACTTAACCTTCATATCCACTGACAACTTGCTCTAATAGGTTGAAAGATCTCCTTTTCCTAAATAGCCACAAATGCGTGCCTTCTGTTTGCTTTTCCCTATGGGCAGTATCTTAGCAGGAACAAATCAGGTCAATTGGGCATGCAGATCTGTTACGCAAACATCTTGATGATTTCACTCAGATATTCAGTACAGCATCATAAAAATAGGGCCGAAAGGGACCCTGGGAAGTAATTAAAGTACCAGTCCATCTATTAGCAGAATCAACTATAGCCGTAGCATCCAGTTACCCATTTTATGGATGAAATGTTATGCATAAATGGATTGCATTATGCATTAAATAACAGGATTTCTTTTTTTATTGTCAGAGATTTGGAATTTATAATTTATTATAGTTTAGGAAGATGGCAGAAAGGACTCAAAATAATTTTTGCTTTTAGTTTTTCAGGATTTACTCTACTACTCTTCAGGACTATTTTAAAGCAACATAAAGGGTGTTTCAAATCACATTGGGTTATCAGTGGAGCAAGGATGGCAATACATCCATAGGTGACTCTCAGTCATATAGTGACTGTCATCATGTTTGCTGCCTACTGCTGCTTGGTCTTTAATCTGTGCCAGCGGGAGAGGGGCTGTAATAGGGAGGGCAAATTTTGTATACTGATCCATTTTTCTACATCAGAGTCACAGTGCTCTGGAGAATCAAAGCCACAATTTTGGGGCTAGGGTGGGAAGATTGTTTAGATTTCTCGGTCTGTAGATTTAAAAAAAAAACAAACCCCAAACGCTTAAAAATTCAGACTGCATGTCTAGTTTTGCCAGAGTGTATCTAGATGCTGTTCCTTGACATATTACTGCATATAAGCAGTTAAGGCTGAAGTGTGAAAGCTTGGATTTTGTGATTTCACACCTTCTTTAGTTACCCCAGGCAGAGAAAAACATTGTAGTCTAGGGCATCCATGCCTATTTAGATTGCCATGCTTAAATAAGCATAAAATTAAATGAAGGGAAAGGAAAAATAGTTAAGCTATAACTCTTGGGCTTCTTCAGTGTCAAAAAGACCATGTTCCTTCAACAAAATCTTTGCATATGGCATTCTGCTTTAGAAGTCTGGTCTCTGTTCCAACCAAAAAGCCCAAGCAAAGGTTGGCTGCTGTTTTCACTCCATACAAATCTAGAGATTCCGGATTCAGTCAGACTCCCCCAGATATTTTCACCCTAACTAAAAAAACCCCACACCCAACAATACAACCCACCCCAAAAAAACCCTCCCAAACTCCATAGGAGGGCTGAGCCAATGGTGGACATGTGTAAGGGGCTTCATAACCGATGCAATTTTTGGAAATGAGAGGTATGAACTGTAGCTGCAGAAGCTGCATGAAATCTGCCTGCCTGCAAATTAGTTTTTTGTGTAGTGTAAGCGAAGGACATAAGCAACTAATGTGAGGCAGAGGAGGAATTCACTCCATAAATCTAAAATCACAATGCAAGTAGCTGCCACCAGTCTTTACAGACCCCTGTCTTTCAAGTTCTTGAGGTGCCTGGAGCTGTGCCTGGGCAGGCTCAGAGCTGTCCCAGTACAGGTAGCTTAATGTTTCTCTCCTTACCACGTCATACAGGCTCTGGATATACACTGTCCTTCTACCAAGGCCTCCTGAGCCCCGCAGCAAGCTGAGGATGTAACAGCGTGGCTGGGCTTTCACAGAATACAGCCATGGCTGCAGTTCTTCAGGGGCATTCCAGAAAAAGAGACCCCAGCCCAGCTTCCCTCTAGCTTGTAGCACTTTCAAGGCCTCATCATGCAGGAGGGTGCCTTATCCACCAGGAGACAGCTAACCTGAAACTATCTGGACATAAATATCTGTGTGGTCTGTGTGACTCGGCTTTTTCCACTGGAGTTACTCCATGATGCAGCACAGGATTCTCAGTGCATTTGGAAACAGGTGAGAGGGACCGTGACCATACAGGCCTAGTGGTTGTATTTGTCACCTCCGAGAGGAAAGTCTGGAGAAGAGAAGACTGAGGAGGATCTTATTAATGCTTATAAATACTTAAGGGGTGGGTGTCAGGAGGATGGGGCCAGTCTTTTTTCAGTGGTGCCCAGTGACAGGACTAGAGGTAACGGGCACAAACTTGGTCACAGGAAGTTCCATCTAAACATGAGGAGGAACTTGTTTACTTTGAGGGTGGCAGAGCACTGGAACAAGCTGCCCAGAGAGGTTGTGGAATGTTCTTCTCTGGAGATATTCAAAACTCACACACAGAGAATCACTAAGGTTGGAAAAGACCTGTAAGATCATCAAGTCCAACAATTACAAAAAAACCCCAAAACAACCCCCCACACACCACACAAAAAAACCACCCCACACCGCACAGCACCATGCCCATCAAGCCACGTCCCACAGTGCCATGTCCACACGCTCCTTGAATACCTCCAGGGAGGGTGACTCCACCACCTCCCTGGGCAGCCTATTCCATTGTGATACCACTCTCTCAGGAAAGAAATTTTTCCTAATATCCAGTCTGTATCTCCCCTGGTGCAAATTGAGGCCATTTCCTCTTGTCCTGTCACTTGTCACTTGGGAGAAGAGACCAACACCCACCTCTCTGCAACCCCCTTTCAGGTAGTTGTAGAGAGCGATAAGGTCTCCCCTCAGCCTCCTCTTCTCCAGACTGAACAACCCCAGTTCCCTCAGCCGCTCCTCATAAGACTTGTGCTCCAGACCCCTCACCAGCTTCGTCGCCCTTCTCTGGACACGCTCCAGCACCTCAATGTCCTTCTTGTAGTGAGGGGCCCAAAACTGAACACAGGATTCGAGGTGCGGCCTCACCAGCGCCGAGTACAGGGGCACGATCACCTCCCTGCTCCTGCTGGCCACACCATTTCTGATACAGGCCAGGATGCCGTTGGCCTTCTTGGCCACCTGGGCACACTGCTGGCTCATCTTCAGCCGGCTGTCGATCAACACCCCCAGGTCCTTTTCTGCGGGGGAGCTTTCCAGCCACTCGTCCCCAAGCCTGTAGCGTTGCCTGGTGTTGTTGTGGCCAAAGTGCAGAACCCGGCACTTGGCCTTGTTGAACCTCATACAGTTGGCCTTGGCCCATCGATCCAGCCTGTCCAGATCTCTCTGCAGAGCCTTCCAACCCTTGAGGAGATCAACACTCCCTCCCAGCTTGGTGTCATCTGCAAACTTGCTGAGGGAGCACTCAATCCCCTCATCCAGATCATCGATAAATATATTAAACAAGACCGTCCCCAAAACTGAGCCCTGGGGGACTCGCCTGGACACATTCCTGTGCAGTCTGTTCTAGGTGAACCTGCTCTGGTGGGGGGGTTGGACTAGATGATCTCCAGAGGTCCCTTCCAACCCCTGTCATTTTGTGATTCTGTGAAAGCACTAAGCTCTGGTGTCTGCTTCTGAGGCTGTGAACTAGGCACTTACGTGCCTTTAAGATGTGGATTTGGGCCTCAGTCTGTTGGGAAGCTTCATTGCAAACTGTTTCTGGAGCGGTGGAGGTCTGAAACTCCCTCCCTGCCAGCTTATGGTCAGACACTGTTATCATTGCTTAAAAATCCCCAGAAATTCAAATACAGCATAACATCTATTTGTCATCTTCTTGCATCAGGAGATGTAAAAGCACCCTAAAAATCTGTCCATCCACATTTTCTTAATTGAGCTATTGCTCGTTTCTGCCCCAGCTGAACACAGGAGTTCATCCTTTTAAACCATAGCTCTGACCAGGACAGTTTAAGGATGGAATTCCAAATTTCAGCAAATGGTTTAGTCAGAAACAAATGCATGGGACTGAACTCCTTAAGTGTTTTGTAGAACGCTCCACAAAGCCAGATTAATATGATTTGTGTACTTATCAAATCATATACTCTAAACTTTTAGTAAGGTAATACACTTTGAACTGCAAAAATGCTATGCCTTTATGGCACTTGGAAAGACAGAAAGTGTAAAACTTAGGAGCTATTGATGTTTTCCCCTTAAAAAACCCCCCATCTTATCAGATTAATTTCTAATAAGACATAGAGAATCATCTTTTGCTTTCAATGGTGCCAGTTTAGAATTCGGCAGTATGGATTATTTAATGAAAGCTGAAGTTAAAAATTACACAAATATTTGCAGGAACAGAACGAGACACATTAATCCCTCGGAAAACAAAGAGGTATTTCTGGTTCAGCTTCTGAGCCCTTTCTTCTTAGGCTGTTGGCTAGCAGTTTGGCTGTGGAAACTGAGGAAAAAAATGCTGTTTGGAAGAGAACTGAGTTTCTGCAATGAAAATGGGGTGAACACCAAATGAATGAAAGGTTGTTCTATGTTTATATGATTTTCTATTATAAACATTATTTTTAGGAACAGGCCTTGCTTGTTGTGGCTACTTCTTTGCCAAATTCTTTCATACCTTAGGCATACAGTGAGTGCAGCCTCTTGGTTATGATGAATCCTCATCATATGAAAACTCAGAGCACAAATGATGGATTTTGTTAGTTTTCCCTTGGCCAATTGGAAATTGCTCTCAAGTTCCAAAGAGATTTTGAATATACAGATGGTGAGCAGAAATCTGTACTGTCAAAAACAGTGATCCCTTTCTGTTAACAGAGAAACATTCCGTCAGAAAATGAGCTTGGCTCGAGCCTTTATGGCTCTGTTACTTGTTAAGATACAGTGTTAAATGGTTATTGCCCAGTGTCATCTGTATGGTACATACAGCAGAGGAACAGAAAGAAAAAACACTGCATTGCAGTCTATATTGATCTCACTTCAAAAATAACCTACCAATTTGCAATTTAGCTTTTAAGACAGGTTAAAATGTTAAACTCCGGTAATAGTTGTACATGGATGGAGCTCAACCAAAAACTGAGATAAAAACTACAGATGCCCATCTGAATTCAAGTTCACAGCTTGGGGCTAAATTTACAAAACACACTTAAGCAATTTTAACCCAGAGAGGTTGGGAATCAGTCTGCGGTCTTGAATTTGAGTTTCCCAGTTTGAGTTTCTATTGTACATGTATGGATACTGGCTCTCATAATAATACATCAGTCCAAGCTCTTCATTATGTAACAGTATACGTAATTTTAATGCAACTTTCAAAACTTTTGCAACAAATTTTTTTGGAAGATATCTAACAGCTAGAAATTCATGTTACTAACATAGGCTTGACAAAATATTTTAAAATTATATAAAATTACAGATGGTCCTGTTTTACTGGACATGTTGTTTATAACACATGAGATAGACAAATGTTGTGCTTTTTCGCAGCAAAAAAATATGCCTGTACATTTACATGTTTTTATTTTGAAAGGGAAATGCTTAAAGCCAATTATCAAATTATGTTCTTTTGACTGCCTCTTCTCATTAATATTACATGGAAAATAAGAACCATAATATATCAATTTTACGAGTGTTAAATGCAAGTCCATAAAAATGGTGTGAGACTCTTTATTTCTCACTCTGCTATTTCAGTCTGTTTGCTACTAACAATTTTTTTTCCTCTGCTGAGAGTAAAATTCTAACCCTACCTTGACCCAACTGAAGGTAAAACACTCATTGACCTGAGTTCTGTTTAGAGAACCAAGGTGTTAAAAAATGATTAACAGCAAGTTTCTGCGGTTCATCTTTGATTCTAGTCAGCTGGTTAGGTGGCTGTGTTGGGTTTGCCGGGAACTGCTCAAAGGTTAGCAAGCAGGTGTAATAATTTTCCAAATACAAACTATACTCTTAGGTGTGCTGGATCCTATAGAATAAATAGAAATAGGTGGCAGCAAAATTTTAGTAACATGTATTTATAGATAATACATATTTTTTTTTAAATAATGAATTTAATCACTACATCATTGAATAATGAATTTTCAAAGAATAAAGAATAAATAAATTGACATGTTATGAAGGTGAAAAAAGGAATTAGATAAATTTAGGGATTCATTATTAGCTGGTGCCTATTAAGGAACATGTTAATTGCAACCTTTATCACGCGAAGCCCACATTCCTCCCTTTCCCTGAAAAAGAAGACTTATTACATGCTCAGTTAATGAGATAAATATGTAATTGCTCTATTTTTACTTTTTTTTCTTAAGCCTCCGAAGCCTCCGCTAGTGGTCACTGTTGGGGACAGGGCACAAAGTTAAAGGGACGTCAAACACCACTTATGGCTGCTGTTGAGTTTCAAGAACAGAGTGGTCTCTTTTGAGCATTATGGAGCTTTTATTTGCTGTTGGTTTTTTTTTTCTTCCACCTACAACAAAATGAACAGATCCCAAAAAGGAGTGAGGAAGTGATGAGTGAAAAAGAAAACTCACGTATTTTGCAGAAACGCTCTAAAAAAATAAAATTGCTGTTGACAGACAACATATATGGGTCTACATCAGGGCTTACCACAATACTGTTTAGAGAAAGAAAAACATTAATAAAAAATCTTCCACATGCATGCTTGGTTTTCTATCTATTCCTTGCTTTCTGCATAGAATCCAAGCGGCTTGCCATGGGTTTCTTGTCTCGATGGGAGATTTGCTGTCCTTCACCAGGTGCTTTCTCCTTAGCACCGTTCGTTGGCTCTTCATCAGGGTGCACTGGAGGGGGTGAGATCTGTTACTTGCAGAAGGGATGTGGGTTCAGCAGCCTTGCTTGCTTTGATTCTGTAGGAAATTCACTCATGGAGCTGGGAATGTATCTAAACGTATGTTAGTGGTCTTTTACAGCTGTCCATGTCACTTGTCACACCCCCATGCAGAAGCTTTTGAATGTGCCCCTCTTCCAGAAGCTACATCTGTCGCAACAATGGGAGTGCCATTCCTTCATTTCTGTCCTTCAATAAACCCTTAGGGCAGCATTCGGCTTGTGCTGAGCGCCAGGTGGATTTGAGGGGAGAAGCAGACGGCCAAGCTGCTGTGCTGTAGGGCGGGAGGACATGTGTGCTCAGCCCTCCATATCCTGCCCTCTTCCCCGACTCCCTCTCCCACAGCAGGAGAGACCCAGCTCAACAATGCGGCTCTCGCCTATCCGTGCCCCCATCGGAGCTGGGATAAAAAATTCAGAAGCATTTCAGAAACTTCAGTGGGTTTGTCGTTACCACTGGAAAGACCCACTGCCTAACTACTCTATTTCTTCTCCCCAGAAAAGCCAGCCACGTCATTGCCCAATAATGTGAAATTTGGAAAACGAAACCCTGCTGTATTGCATGTAAGTGAAACGTTCTTAAAAAAAGCCTTCGGGCCATTTTCCAGAGTGCAGAATTTGGCACCGGAGCAGCACTGTAGCAGCGCACAGCGCTACCGCCGAAACGGGGGAGCTGTGTGCCCTTCCCTCCCACCCCACAGCTCCCCAAAACACCCCAGCCACCCTCCCACGCTGGTAGCACCCATCAACATCTGGAAATCTTGGAAGGACCAAGTTAGCTGCTGATCAGCTGCCTAGGATTGGAAAATACTGCTCTGGATGGCTTGATGCATAGATGCTAAAAAAGATAACCTAGAGGAGGGAAGGGGCTCCTCATGTTTACGACTCTGGTGGTGTTTCTGGTAGGAGTTGTACTAGCAGACCAGTCGTAGTTTCTCCAAGCTGACTGGCAACTCTTCAAACTAAAACATGTTAATAACTCCCTTCCATGTGCTACAAAATGTTTACGTAGGGAATGAAAAACGTGCCCATCCTTATTTACTTCTGGGAGAGCACGCTTGGAGCCATGGACATAAACCATGGAGCCGGAACAGTGCACAAGGAATGGAGATGTGGGTTTTTAGAAAAAAACCTGAGGTAATGCTCTCGTGTCCTGAGAATCCCTCTCCCACGAGGTGCCACTCCCGGGTTGAGAAGCGCCGGGCTCCCCCCTCTTCTCCCCACGCAGGGCGGCTCCCTCGCGGCCCGGCCCGCGGCGAAGAGAGGGGACTGCGGCGCCGCCTCAGCCCTTCCCGCCTCCCGGCTCCTCCCAAGATGGCGGCGGCCCCGCCCCGCGCGGGCGGTGTCCCGGAGCCCGTCCCCCGGCGGCGGGTTGTATGACCGCGGTGGTGCAGAGAGAGGGCGGCGGGACTGGCGGCAGCCGGGCGCTGGGGCGGCAGCCGGAGCGGAGCGCGCCGGGTGAGCAGCGCGGACCCGGCCGCATCCTGTGTGGGGGTGTTCGGCCGCCGGAGCCGGTCGGGGAGGGAGAGGGAAACTTTCCTCGCGGAGCCCTTCGCCTCCGGGGCTCCGGCCGCTTTTCCGCGGCCATGTTGGAAGCCGGGGGCTGCCTGGCAGGGAAGGCGCTCCCGCGGCGGGAGGCGGCGCCGGGCTCCGCTGGCGGCCGCCGTGCGGGACTGTCCCGCCGCGGGGCTGGGGCGCTCCCGGCCGTCCGCGGGGGCAGTGCCGCTTCCCGCCGGGGGGGAGGCGGCGGGCCGGGAAGGACCCGGGGAGGAAACGGGCGGCGGGCGCTGGCTTGTCCCAGGGCGCTGAGGGAGTTGCGGGGCCTCGGAAGCGAGTTCGCCTTCAGGAGGGGGGAAAAACCAACAACGACATGGGCCCCGCGGTGTTACATAAGCGCCTGAAACTCCCCAACTCGTGACTGGCACCGAGGCCCGGGCGGCGGCGGCCGCTCGCCGTGGGGCGGCGGGACGGGACGGGACGGGACGGGACAGGGCGGCGGGCGCTCCCTTCCCAGGCGGGTCGCGCGGGGCATCCCGCCGCCGCGCTCCCCCGGAGGCTTCGACCCTGCGGGGAAGGGCCTTGCTCGCCGTTCTAAACTCCTCGTCGTTCTCGGAGCAAGTCACCTGAAAAGTCTTGATGCTGTGGTAAAAAAAACAACGGCGGAATCGCCGGTTGTGCGGCTGCGAACATAAGGTGCTATTTTTTTTTTCTGTGAAAGGAGAGGAACGGGACTGCTCTGCTTAAGATACATGTGGCATGTAAGCTGTTGTCTGAAAGCGGTTCAGGAAAGGACAGCCACATGTTTTTCCTTTTGCCTCATTTGAAAGACTGTGTGCATAGACACCAATATTTATAAATGGCAAAACTGCTCATCACGGCAAGAAAGCGATGGGTGAGTCTGCTGAGCAGTGCATCTTGGCATCGACTTTGTCGGTGCTAAGAGAAAGGGCTATATCTCAAGTTTTGACATGAAGCATCAGTGCAATAGTTGTTGATAACCAAAATCTTGTATTTCTAACAAGAAATTAAGAGGATTCCTTTGCCTATATTTTGGTTGAATTGATCAGAGTGGTTCCAGAAGCATCTTTAAGTCCTAACTCGGGCTGTCTGGTGTGCTGAATAGTTAATGTAGGGGTTAATGCTTGTTTGACAAACACTGCATCCGAGGCTGTGATGTGCCTAACAGCTTAAGTTCAGATGAGGTTAATACAGTAGGCAAAGTGAGTCTCAAATCAAACCCACAACACTGGAATCAGTTTCAGAACTGAGATTGCTAATTCTTCTTTCTCTCCTGAAATAAACAGAACTTAAATACTCAGCTTTCAAGTTCTAAGACTTGTATATTGAATTATTTTAGGGATGGCTGTCTGATAGAAGGGAAGTATTTAAAAATGGCAGGTACTTAAAGATGGCAATGTCATTGGTGCTAAAATGCTACAGATGATTTGCTTTGATGCATTCATCAACACGTGGAAAGGAATTGGTTCTTTAGCTCCGAAGGCAATTTTTTTTGCTGTTGAACTATATAATCTAATTACTGTTGATTAATCAAGTGACAAATAAGAATCCTTATGTAGTTAAAATGTCATGTATATCAGCTCAGCTTGTTAAATAACATTTTCCCAGTTGTATTAGGGTTGTTCTACTTATGTTGAAAACAGCAGTGGAAGTGAAGTGTTGTGAGCCTGAGTCCCAAATTCTTGCTCCTGAATGCAAATTGGCCATGTGCCTTTTGGAGTGTTTATGAGTTTTGCCCTACATAGAAACCCACATGGAGGAAATCCCTTAACTGCTAAACGAAAACTGGTGAGTAGAAATCTGGAGCTGGCAAAGCTGGGTCAGTTTCCGCTGTCATATCATCTGAAAAGAAACGAAGTAGTGTCTTTTCACCCAGAAGCAAGTTTTCATTAGATGCAGTGATGAAATCGTTATTTAGCAAGAGCTGCATTCTGTTTCCCTTAAATTATGGGCTGAGACTTAACTCTACTATTACGTATGTGCCTGGATGAACAGAAGATCTACCTGTAACATCCTAAAGCCCATTATTTTACAAAAAATATTGTTCGTAAAATGATCATTATATTCAAACACCATTGTGACTTTTAGGTTTCACCATTGTTGTTGGTGGATGGGGGAAGGTTTCATCTCTCCTGAGTCAGTGCAGTAAATAGAGATGGAACTGCAGTTTGGCATGATATGGCGGAGCCTGACGGGTCTCATTTACCTTACCAAGAGCCAAGTGAGGGCAATAAAGCCAGGGTGCTGCCTGCAGGCAGGGTACAAACACTGGCTTTGTTGTACTTGCAGCATTTTTGGTCTTGTCTTCACCAAAGAGGGCTAGAGGTGTTAAAATGAAAGCTTAGGGTCAAAACATGGCATGTGAGATGAGGGAGAGTTGAGGTTTTTAATATTTGCAGATACAATTTTCTGAAAAAGTGTCTGTTAGCTAAAATGTTGGAATTGGTGGTCAAGCAAACAAATGGCATGCAAGTTTTTGTTCTTAAAGGCCATTTAAGAATAAGGAAACCCCAGTGTTAACAATGGATAAGCTTCTTAACTAAGTTTCTTACCTACCAACATCTAACTTTTTGATCTTTGTATTAAGAAGTGAAACCTTGTTCTGTACTGCTTCAAGTTCTAAAGGTATGTTTGTGACTTATTCCAAGCTCTGTTAATAGTCAAGCTTACTTTTCTATTTAATTTTTGTGATTTTTTTTTTTAATGATAGATGATGCTTGTATGTGCATATTTTACTACTTTCAAGGATTAATTGAGTAATTTGATGGAAGTGTGATAATTGAGATTGTTCCGAAAGAGTATAAATAAGGTGCAAAAATAGGCTTTTGAAATAGAACTGTGTATTTAAAACTTTCTCCCTGTGCAGCAAATGTAAAGTTGGCTGTTGTAGCATAACTTCTGTTTTCATGATTTAGCAGAGGACTTGTTTTTACAGTTGAGGGGGGTGGAAAGCTACTCTGTAGACAGGTGTGGTAGAACATGTTTAGCATACTAAAGATTATTGTAGCATTGTCATAAGCTATAAGATGTGATGACAACTGTGTTAGGAAGTAGAGTCCTGCAAATTCTGAGCCACACGAGTAGTTCTGTTGAAATAAAGGAGTCTGCTCACATGAGAAGTGGATTGACTGAGAATTGTACGACAAAGATTCTCCTTTTATGAAAATAAATATTATTGTGCATAAGTGTTATTGAACAGAAGAATACTTCATGTTTTTCAGCCTGACACTTTAGTACTACAAAGTCAAAAATACTCATATGTTTACTTTGGTTTTCTAAAGTTACATAAATAGGTAAGAGTGCAGCTGCCTTGGATGTAATGATGTGGGGTTTTTTAACCTACTAGTGATGATAAATAACTTTATTTTGAAGAGAGTGGCTTTCTTTTATCTTTTTATTTCTTTGCATTGTTGTGTTTTACAATAAAACAGTGTTAACCGTGTTCTGTATGTAATATAGCAGGATTTTGGCATTTTGTCTAAGTGTAAAAGAAAAAACGGTTGAAAGTTAAGGATTTAATATACAGGAATGTTCTCTCTACATCCCCCCCATTTCTGAATGTAATAAGATGATATGCAAGCAGTTAGTTACTGTGTTGAGACGTGATCTCTTGAAGTTGTACTGATTCAGACAAATATAGGAGGGTTGTTAGATGGTGATGTATCTGATCTTTCTATCAGCATCTTTAGCTTTCACTAGATACCTCTTGTACCTCAAACATACCATCTAGTGGTAACTGTTTTACTTTTAAGTACTTTTTTTCCTTTTGCAAAAGGAAAAGTTACAGCATGTTCTTTGACATTTGCATTTCTGAAGTGTACGCATAATTTGTTAATGCAAAGTAATATTAAAGAGTGTACAGCACACGCTGCTGTTCACATTGTCAGATAGCATCTTTCTCAGAACAGTGAGCTGTGCAGGTTAACTTCAGTGCAAACCTTTGCAGTTTTCAGAGTTTCCTCTAGATCATGTCATCTTTGCAGCAATAAGGGCCTAAGAGAAAAGGAAAATGGCCTGCTGGATGAGAATCATGTGGACCACGAGCCCCTGGGGTATTCTGGACACTGTTTATTGGACTCGGAGGGCTGGGTTGTGCTGAGTGCTCTAATGTCTGTACTCCAAGTGCTTTCCATGTAACTTTAAAATGCATCAAACACATTCAACAAGCAGTAAAAGGGAAAAAGGCCAGTGGGTGCATTTCCCAGGAAGGCCACCTACAGTAAGTTGCTGTGATTATGGGGTTCTTTCAGGAAATGACTCCTTCCCCACTGCCCCCACCCCCCTCCCCCTTCTTCTCCTTTAAATTTCTCCTGACTTAGCTGCCAATACTTGGTAATGTACAACTTCAGAGACTGATTTTCAGTGTACTTCTGTTGTGAAAGCAGTGTGTGACAGTGATTTACACCACCCCCCCACCCCCCCCCCCCATTCTGATCTAGGTTAGCAGCATGGAGGCAAGTGAACTGCCCTTTTAACACACAGGTTATGGCTGAAAAGCTGGTCACATTGAAGACTGACAAATTTGATTTACGGTATCATTGTTAAAGCTTTCCTTTTGGCTTTTGTTGATACCTGTCAGATGTCGGTTTTCTAGACCTTCACTGTCCACCCGTATGTCACCAGGTAGCAGCATTTGGTATAAAAAAGGGCTTATGTCCCTTGCTCAAGAAAGAACAATGCAACGCTTGGCTGACGTGTTTTAAGTATTGCTGGATAACTAAATATTAAATATTGCTGGGGGGCAACAGTGACAGGTCCATCATTGCAGTACTTCAGTTTTGTCAAGCTTCCCGAAAATGGCAACATGTAGTTTGATTCCAAGCCCCAAGCTGTGTTTCATTTGCCTGCTGACCCCTGGATTCTGCTGGGTTGGTGGTTTGCAACCTGATGACAGCCCTGCTGTGTGCATGGTTACTGGGGCTTGAGCCATTTTTTGGTACCAATTTGAGCAACTTCTTTCAGGAGGCTTAAATGGTAGGAGGAAGATGCTGTGCAGCCAGCCATACTTGCCCTTAATCTGTTCTTGCTGGTGAACTAGTGGTAGAAATTGTTTGGCTTTTTTTTCTTAAGGAGTTAAGAATTTTAAGGAACTAAGTGTGTCTGAATATTCTGGTTTCCCTACTGCAATATTGGAAACATGCTGCAACAGTGCTTCATTTGACCCTGTTAGGTAGTGCCCAGCTGCCTGGCCTCCTGAAAGTATTTCTACAGTATAATATAGTATGAGGGTTGCGCCCTAAAGAGGAGATTTCTTAACGTAGGTCAAGAGCAGCAGAAAGTTGAGGTGATTGCACCTGCTCAGAGAAAGAGTTCGAGTGTTTTTACTTGGCTTGTGTCTTGTTCAGTTTTGTGGAAATGCTTGGAATTGCTGAGCTGGTAAAAGAAACCTCTTTATCGTACAGCTTCTTTTCCTATAACAGGATATCTGAATTTAAAGGACACATGCATATGAAAATAGTGAACACTGATAGAATAAGAAGTGAAATAGTGATGATGTGATTATGCTGTTGTGCTTGTAAACTGTGAGACTGCATGGGAAAACTTTACTCTGTTTTAAAACACAGCTGGCTAAAAGCAAGTGTCTTTTTGTGTTGCAGTAATTTGTAGGAAGTTAATGGCTCTTGCCTAGCTTTGACTACTTGGTAACTCTCTCTATAGCTTGGCCATGCTATAATCAATTACCTATAGTCTAGTCCTTGTTGGACTGTTAGTAAAATTCATAGCTTCTCTCATAATGGTAATAGAAGTAAACTAAAGAAAACTTAAAACAGAAAATGTTTTTTTTTACATTGGCTGTTTTAAGCACCTGTGCATAGTAAAAAGACATAAACCAGTGAACAGTCAAGCGTGTCGTAGAATCATTTAGGTTGGAAAAGACCTTTAGGATCATCAAGTCCAACCATTAACCTAGCACTGCTAAGTCCACCGCTAAGCCATGTCCCTAAGCGCCTCATCCATGTGTCTTTTATATACCACCAGGGATTGTGACTTCACCACCTCCCTGGGCAGCATGTTCCAGTGTCTTTCAGTGAAGAAGTTTTTCCTAATATCCGGTCTAAACCTCCCCTGGCGCAACTTGAGGCCATTTCCTCTTGTCCTGTCACTAGTCACTTGGGAGAAGAGACCAGCACCCACCTCTCTACAACCCCCTTTCAGGCAGTTGTAGAGAGCAATAAGGTCTCCCCTGAGCCTCCTCTTTTCCAGGCTAAACAACCCCAACTCTCTCAACCGCTCCTCATCACAAGACTTGTGCTCCAGACCCTTCACCAGCTTTGTTGCCCTTCTGTGGACACGCTCCAGCCCCTCAATGTCTGTCTTGTAGTGAGGGGCCCAAAACTGAACACAGTGTTTGAGGTGCGGCCTCACCAGCGCCGAGTACAGGGGCACGATCACCTCCCTACTCCTGCTGGCCACACTATTTCTGATACAGGCCAGGATGCCGTTGGCCTTCTTGGCCACCTGGGCACACTGCTGGCTCATCTTCAGCCGGCTGTCAACCAACACCCCCAGGTCCTTTTCTGCAGGGCAGCTTTCCAGCCACTCGTCCCCAAGGCTGTAGCGTTGCATGGGGTTGTTGTGACCCAAGTGCAGGACCCGGCACTTGGCCTTGTTGAACCTCATACAGTTGGCCTGGGCCCATCGATCCAGCCTGTCCAAATCTCTCTGCAGAGCCTTCCTACTTTCAAGCAGATCAACATAGGTCGTAGATGTGCATTCATGAAGAAAGGGAAAATAAAATTTTGTTAACTCAAGGAAGCTCATTTGAACATGTAGGTGTTCTGCTAGCTCTCAAGTGGTAAAACATGCAGGTGCTCTGCAATCTAGGAGGTGCTATTTTTAGTGTATACTTGTGTATAAGAGATACACATCAGAAATCCTTCCATCAATGTTCTCTACTTGCAGGTTAAAGATGCTGCAAGAAGCATGCTGGCAAATACTATTTATTTCAGTCATCAAAGACCAAATCCTCTTTTTCACATTGACTGAGAGACGGTCTAGCTAGCTGTTAGCAAGTTGCCTCCCTGTGTACTCTAAATACTCCTAAATAATCTCTAAATACTCTGAATAATCCATAACAACAACAAACCACACAACCAATCTGGTTTTGGAGAACTGCTTGCAAGATGGATTTGGCAGCACTTCTTGTAGAACAGCTGTGTCTGGATCTGTTTTTTCTATACTAATGATACTGTGTCCCCTCTGCAAAAGAATTTGAATACATCTATTTCAAGATTTAAAAGGTATATTGATGCTGTGGATTCTCTTCATTGTGCTGGGTTAACAAAACTTAAGGCAGGATCTAGCATGTTCTGAAACTGGTCAGATCCTTTTGATTTTTCATGTCCCTCACCCAATGTCCATTTAATGTTAAGTGTGGTAGTATTTGTATATGTCACGTTATTACCTAGTTCAGGCGGGTGCCCCCGGCACTGTTGAAGGGGGCTGTTGTCAATTAAGCTGTTCCTTCACAGGCAGCATATGAGATGGGAAGGGCACACCCAGCGCCTGTCCAGGCAGCCTGGAAGGGAGGGGTAAGTCACTCCTGCCAAACTGGAAAATAACATTTGCTGGGAGAGGCTCTTCAAACAGCTAAACAATTGGAGTGGGGAAACATTAAATTGTAAACACAAAAATGTATTCCAGTGTTTGGTATCACAGCCTGGTTGAGTGATCCTTTAGGCACTGGCCCAGCATGTGGGGTTCATGTCTTCTAGAGTTTCTCGAGCTGGAGCAGGATCCCAGGATCCTGTCCTCTGCCCTTGACTCTTCTAGTACATTTCTAAGGCATTGGTCTGTTGTCTGCTGTTCTTCTGATGGCTTTTAGCTACTCACAGCTGTGCAGAACTTTGGAAGGAACTTGAACTTTTTTGGGCTCAAGATTTGCGGAAGCTGGTTTTGAAACCCTGTTCTGGTGTATGTTCCCAGTATTTGGTTAAGATGAAAGATGCAGTTTGCTAGCACTAGAGGCTAAGCTAACCCCTGCTAGTGCTCCTAAATACATGCAAATGGAAAGTTGAAATACTAGGGTATTCTCCCATGATGGCAAAGATTTGATATGAATATTGGGCTTTTTCCAGTTAGTTGTTTGTTGGTTAATTTAAAAGGGCGTATGTGGTTTTTATTTATATATATATAACCCCTATATATTTATAAACTATATATAATGTTATGTGTGTGTATATATAGACATACAAAAACTCAGCTGTTTTACTTATACCCGTTTCAGTATGCTGGCAGCTGCAAGTATTTGGTAGGCCCATAGTTGCCTGGATCTTGCTTTCTGTGCTTTCACAGATGAGTTTCTTGTCGAATTGGAAACACTGTTCATGGTGGGTCAGGCCTGCCTGTTCACCTCTGTTGTCAGAACTCAAGCTTTTAGGGTAGTGTGGCTGTGTGCTGTGGGTTTTTTTTGCTTTTTAAAAATTCCTTTAATTCTAGCCATTACCTGTTTTCCCCATGCACATGCTGGCTACCTCCTCCTTCGCATCTTGAAAGGCCTTAAGGATTTTTTTCATCTAAATGGCAGTGGTTTGTCTGGTAGTACCATGTTTCACAAGTGCTGTTCAGAGCCGTGTAAACCTATATTGGTGCTTGGGGAGTGCTCAACTGGATGTTGCTCCAGCCCTTGACTACCAGGTGGGGGGTGGAGGACTGCGTATTTCTTTCCAGTGCCACCTCTGTCTATCATGCCAAGAGACAAAAACAATATCAAGCTACCCTGATTTATTATGAATAGAAGCCTGACAGTGGTAATAAGCAGCTGATTTCATTAAAAAGCTGGATCTCTTACAAGAACATTGCTCCTGGGCTTCTGCAGTGAGGTCTGTTCTCCCCTAAGAGGTATTCAGGGACTTCTTCCGATGAAGTTGGGAGGGGTGGTGGGAAATACAACCACTTCCAGTTGGTCTAGGAGTGGATTGAGGCTCTCCTGGTCATGTACTTTCCTGTGGTATGAACCCTTCAACACTGGGTTTCCACCTTTTGTATTTTCTGTTACTGCCAAGCAGGAGAAGGTAGTGGGAACGGATTTGGGACTCGACAATTCTGGATTTCTGTGTCTCTTTAATAGCTGCCACATGTTTCTTGCTCGGAGCAGGGGTGCTGGTGTTATGGCACGTGGCGTTACAACCAAGGTGGTTCCTCTCACCCTTCGAGTGGGGCGGGCTGCAGACTGGCTGAACTCGTCTGGTGGGGCAGCCCTCTTCCTCTTGCCTTTATTTCCCTCAGGTCTCCTCTATGATTATTTAGCATTACAAATCATTCAGGACGTGGGAGCTAGTCTTTCTGTTTACAAGCAGGTTAAATTGGCGTTCTCTTTCCAGCTGTGGTTTATTGTGTTAAATACCAAACCTCGTGAGAAGCTAATGTGCAGAATTTGGATGGTTTTGCTTGCATACAGCAGCTCAGGCAGTGTGCTAACTGTTCAGCAGAGTACCTTGGATAGTAAAACAACATTGCTTTGCTCTTGCTGTGCTAATACATATGCTGCTTGGCAAAACCGATAGTCTTTTGCTAAAAATAGTTTTCCGTACCCAAACTAGCTTCTGAGTGGGTTGGGGAATATAAGGTCATACATTTTGAAAGATCTACTGAGAAATGATCTCCATCCCCAAAATGGAATTGGCCTCACTAGGCATTCCTAGCTTGGTTGGATAATGGCTATTGCAAATTTGAAGAGTAACGCACTTGCCATGCAGGTTTGATAATAAATTTTGTTGTTGTTGTTCATATAGAATAATTTACATTCTATGAGCAATTCTTACACAACTGTTCAATTAAAGGAAAACAGCAGTTCTTCCTTGGAAGTTGGAAATTAGAGTATACTAAAATTAACTGTAATGTATTGAAAGAATTACTAAACTGTAAAACGTTAGGCAGTTAAAATAGGGATTTCTACGTTGTACCTTCAAGAAGAGTTTTAGTGGGACTAGGCTTTTGACGGTCATTTGCAGCAGTTTAAAAACAAAAAATAAACAGATCTGTCTGGGTTCTTATGGTAATTATAGGTTTGTGATGACATCTGACTAGACAAATGCATGGATTTGCTTTCATGATGTATTTGGACATGACTAAATACTGGACTGAGAAATAATCTAAAATACTGGCAAGGCAGAGTATTCACAGGTCGCACGGTATGGAGTAACGTGGTTGCTGTTAACATATTTCTAGCATGGTTTCTGCAAGCCTGTGGCTGATGCCAGAACATTAGCCAACAGGCTGAGACAAATGCAAGGTTAAGAATGCTGGTTCGTACTGGATATACCGGTAAGGGAGTGAGTTAGCTCATCAGTGTTTACCCATGCTGCAGCCATTGCTCCACAGGCTTGTGCAATGCAGGAAAGCCGTGTCTTCACAGTGGGGAAGAAAAAAATAAAAAATCACATTCACACAGAAAACATTACACTAGAATCATAGAAATGAGACTTGAGAGAGGTCCACAGTATCATCTATTCCACTTTCCTGCCAGTGTCGTATTGATTGATGCTTACACTATGTTTTCTCTATAGTGTTTGGATGAAAATGTCACAAGCATCTTTGCTTCCTTAGAGTAATCGAAAGCAGCCTTGGTATTGCCACCATTCTTTTCCAGTGTTCTATCTTGCTGCTTTTTTACTTTATTAAATGCCAATAATTAATAAGGGTGTAAAAAATGGTGCAAAGAGGCAACAGCATACATTGCCTTAAGGAAAAGATAATATTTTTTTTGTCTGTAAATCAAGTCAGTGTTTCTGTCCTGCTACTGGTACCTTTCTGAATGCTGCAGGCATTAAGCAGGTTACTCAAAAGTGGTTCTGGATAAAGTTCAGAGGGATCTTATCGCCTCCGTTCCTGCTGTCATCTCTACCTTGATATGGTCTCTTTAATCTCTTGGTCCTTCTTATTTCTTTGCAGTATCATAATGTAGCTTTTTGTTGTTCTTGATATTCATATCTTTCAGATATCATCAGGTTATCCTCTGCATTCTTACCAGCTGGTTACAGTAGCAATAGCAAGACAGTTTGGTAAATACAACAGTTTTGGAAATACTTTTATGAAGAGAATTATTGGAGAACTGCTTGTTAGAAGGCTGTATTTCTCTAAGTGACAGTTGTTTGCTTATGTTTTAAATAGCATCCAGGACAGCTAGCTCCAGCACAGTACATGCATTTCGTTGTTACTGTCATGCCAGCTTTTAGCAGTGATAAAGACCTTTAGAAAGTGTGTGTCATACTCGTATCTCCTCTCAACATAAAATTTTTTGGGGTGAAATTCCTTTTAATTTCACTTAACTTTATGGTCAAATCGGTCTTTTCGTTGTTTTATAAAAAGCAACCGATGAATAATGGAAATATATAATTAATATTTAAAACCTCTGCAGTTAATTGTTATAGATGTATTTAACTGTAAAATATAGAATGAAATATTAATGAATTCATAAATAGGTCAACAGATATGTAAAACTTCATTTTCCTCAATATTTTATTCTACAGACTGAATGATAGAAATAAACTTTAATTAAATACCTCTTGCTGGTATTTCTATATCATCTTTAATCCAGCTCTTGTTATTAACTTTATGGTCCTTGGCAGGTAGTGCTGACTTGTGCATGGACACTTGGATGCTGATAACAGCGAATCAGATCTAAGTGTATAGAAAGTTTAATTTCCAACAAAGATGACAGTGAAACATTCAGGACAAGCGATGGTATCATCTTTCTCTGTATGTATTGAAGGAGGCTGTGCAGGAGGTGGAACTAGTGAGGCCAAAGTAGGATTTAAAGTTTATGCTGATTTCTCTTCTGACCTGTATCAGAAACTTAGAATATCTGCTGTGCATGTGTTTAGTTCAGCAATTTTTCACACTAAAACTATTTGCAAAGCATTAGACATGGGTAAGTTTCCTTAAACAGGTTGCACTTCAGAAATTTACACCGTGTTTTACTTGGCAGTGGTGCAAAAAGTTGAGTGTTGTTCTTAAGAGCAACACATCTAATATTAATAGAGATTAGACTACTGTAATACAGTACTCTAGATGCCTTCGTAGCTGGAAGTTTGTCCACAAAAACTAGTGATATTACCATTTCATACAGAGCTTTACATCAGAGGGATGTATGGGGGTTCTGGGGAACTTAATTGTGTTCATTCAACTGTAAGTCAAATTAGCATGTCTTCCTTGCATAGGCAAAGTGCAAGAGGAAAGCTGAATGAGTCTGATGTGATAATATAATGTATAACAGTTATTTGAAACCTGTCACTAAAAAATATACATAACTAAGTACTAAATGACTGATTCTGCCTCATGAACTCTTTTTAAGGGGAGTGTGATATTTTTCCTCTGTAGATCCAAAAGATGAGTCACCTTACAAACCAGTCATTTAATGCACATCAGATACCTGGTCTGCAGATAGTCCTTTTCTGTCTTAGGTTTACAATTTACTTGTTTCTGTCTTGTAAAAGTTTTATTGATCTTCTGTACCTTTCGTGTATGTTTAACTTGTGTGGTTAAGTATAATAAAACAAGATTCAGTTCTATTTGAAATCTCTCTTTTATTCAGAGCCTTCGAGTTGTGGAGTCAGACATGATAAAATCTTTAACTTTTGCCTTTTATTAAGTGACTCTAAACAGAAACTTTTATTACGAAACATATATGTTACCCTTAGGCAAGAAGAAAAATGGGTTAGTTTGAATGTACATGGTGAAACATAGTTGCTGATGTTGTCTGTATGTGCAAATGCAGGTGTAAGAACAAGGGTTCTGTATGACAACTGGGTATTATTTAAAAGTTTATTGAGTAGCAAGGTATAATGTGCTTTCATTTAGATCTGCTATTTCTACCTTTTTCTTTCTTTATTCTCTTCCTTTTGTATTCCTCCATTTCTGAGTCTTCTCTTTTTCTATTCTCTACATTTGCTTCACTGCAACAATATCTAGATCTCGTTTCATCCGTTCTAATGGTGTGATCAGATACTGTGGTTAGTGACTTTTTTTGTTGGATTTGTGTTACTGAATCTGGCTTGGAAACATCTAGGATCTGCTGCTGCTTTAGGACTGGATGGGCCTCTATGTGGTTCGTTTTGAGCTCCTGTACTCTTCCCAGCAGCATAAATATACTTTTTTTCTTTTAAAGCTGTCACCATAACTGTGAATGTACATAGTAATGGTTGAGCTGCCTGCATCCTGATACCATGGCTCTGAGAAATCTAGGCTGCCTGGTTTGTATTAATGCAATGTGTTAAATGTAATTGTTAACAGCCTTATTGCTAATTGTAAAGATGATGCTAGATAAACTGGCAGTTATGGCAAGGCCAGTAGCATTTTCCTCCCTTGAAGGAGTGTTGAAGAAAAATAATGCTAAAAATTAGATACTTTTAATTAACACTTGTAAGCAGGGACTGTGTACTGGACAAGACTTGTTCTTGCCCAGGCCAGAAAGAACTGGAGCACTGGCGGTTCTGCTGTATTGCTGAAAAAACTTGGGAATTCAGGTTGTGTCCCTCTCCTGCATACCTTTTGTGCCTGACCTGCAGTCTAAAGGGGATGCTGGTCGTGATGACAGTACATGCACACTGAGCTGGGGAGAAGAAATGTTTTTGTGCTGAGCTGTATGCAGGCTGCATCACTATGCTGTAATAGCTTTTTCTATCTCATTTCTTCCTTATAGCATCTTTGTGTTATCTATGGTTCTGTTCTGTGGTGATCATGCCAGCTGCTACAGTGGTAATGTAGTAGTAGAAGACTTTTCTGGCAGTGTTGAATTAGGTGTAGCAATGTCAGTCAGAGTTGCTTTTTTAGTTGACTCCTTACGTCTGTCTTCAACTACAGCTATTCTTCCATGCAATTTAGTCTGGCCTCTATCAAAAGCAGAGCTAGCATATAAAATAAACATTCTCCTATTTTAAGTAAGACCTGTAGAAGCACTGAATCCTGGGAGATCATCGGTTCAGTCACCAGGATACAGTGGCTGAAAGAAACAATTATGTGGTAAGTGACTTGTCAGTGCACAGCAACCCCAACAGAATTATTTTCTTGCTGCAGTAGTCTGGAATGTTAATAACTGTAGTAAATACACGACTTCCTCAACATGGGCTGTGTTTTAGGTAAGTGGGTAACTTGTTAGTTCTTCAAAGGTTTCACTAACACCTATGTTTGCTCACTTTGAAGGTGAGTGTTCTCACCAACAGGATACAAATGTAAAACTGGAGTGAAATAGGGGAGCAAGAAGATCTTTATCTTGATAATAGAATTGATATTTCTGTAGAAGCTTCTTGTGCTTAAAAGGAGAAATGACTTAGTGTCAAAGGCAGTTCTGCATATGGCAGAGGAGTTGGGGCTTTCTGTGTCATGAAATATTTTGTCACCTTTAAATAGCATATTTTGCTAGGGAGATGAAAGCCTTTGCCCAGCATCTTCATCATGAAATGGGCTTACTGAAAGCATGTGTGTGAGAAGGAGGACAAACTGAAGGTATTACAGCATTTTGAAAGTTGAGAGTTACTTATTTGGAAGGGCTGCTAAACCCTGCTCATGGTGCAGCTCTATAGAGCTAATTTTTCTTACAAGGTGATCTATTTATTTTTGTAATGTTTTGACTAGCAGCTAGTACTACTCTGCAGTCTGGACACAGAAAATGAATCTGATGTGATGGACTGATGGTCCTGATTGACAAATGGAGTCCTCCTTGCCTATGGGCCTGGGGACCTTCGGGAGTTTGTATGCAAAAAGTGTGAAACTGGAGTCAAATGTGATAAAAGTCTGAACAATAGGTTTGAGCTTTTTGACTTCATAGCATCCATAAGCCAAGACTATGTGTAAGATGCTCCCACTCTCTCTGTAACTGGAGCTGTCTAGCCTGTCATTTTGAAGCCTATGGTTCTGGTTTATTCCTCACTTGCTTTGGGGAAGATTTGAGGCATGTTTTCAGCCATTAGCCATCGCTCGGGAATTGCTTTGTTTGATCAGGTCTTGAGATCTTGCATCTTGAGGACGGTAATCCAGTATCCGCTTCTTATAGCGGCCAACAGTAGAAACTTCAGAAGAAAGTTTTAGCTGGCAGAGAGGAGGATATTGCCACCCAATTCCAGGCTATGATCTGTTATCTTTTATAATATCTCTGAATATGCTTTAAGAAAAGATTGTTGTAATTTTAAAAGACTGGTGGTTGATAAACTTGCATAGCTTTTGGACTGTGGTGTCTGGGGGATGAAAGTTCCTTTGTGTGTCCAGACAATATTATAATTTAACATCATCTTCTGTGTGCTCGTAAGAAGAAGAGGTGCGCCTTTTGTCCTGACTTTAGCTCTTGTGACTTAGGCATGGCTTCTCTTTTGTATTCCTGGTCTATTTTTTCCATGTTCCGTTATTATTTGTAATGATGATACTTTCTAGGTAGTTTCTCATTATCCATTTCTGAACTTCCTTCCTTTCTCAGAAGAGGCTAGTGAAGGCGAATGAGCATTAGCATGCATAGGATTTCAGATGGATTTTTAATTTTAAGTTCTCTAAAAACTTATGATAAAAATGTCGGAGTGCTTATTAAAAAGTCTAATTTATTAGTGTGGGAAAATACAATTCATGCTCTGGAAAGGTGGAATAATTAATCAGCAGTCTGTGGCTTTTACTACCTTAATTGAGGCTGGTAGGTGAAAATTTGTTGAATGTTACAGACAAAAGTTTCAATCTAGAAGAGATGTGATTATCTTGTCTGTCTTAAAGCAAGAATCCAGGGCAAATTAAGGACTATTAAGTCCAGTAAGTGATTATTTTCACAACAAGCTGAAAGTACAGTCTTCAGCACAAGTTCTGGAGTCATGTGTCTTGGTTTCAAGCCATGATGATTATTAAATGATCCTGGTTAGAGTTGTTTTCTCTTAATTAACTGTTCTCTAGGATGACCTAAAACCTTCAGCCTTTTTTCCCCCTGTTTTCTTCTCCCAGTGACTTGTATTTTGAAAGCTTTCATGCTGACCTTGAACAGAGTTTGCTGTTTATTGGCAGGGCGTGCAAAAGGCACTGAGTTGGAGTTATGGAACAGTGAGTGCTTCCTACAGGTCGCTGTAACTTCACACCAAGAGCTTGCTTCACTGAAACTCATCAATATGATTGTGGGGTTTTGGGGGAGGTTCTTCCTTGTAGACTAGCAAAAGCATTTAACTTGCTGTAATTTGAAGATAATTCATGTAAGTTTAGAAGTAATGCATATTGATTTGTACCTGCAGAAAAGTGTATTCTTCTGGTCTGTCCCCTTTGCACTCTGCTGACTGATTTCCTTCCCTGCTTCACAGGGAACATGAGATTACTAAATAACTTTAGACTGACCCTGTGACTGATTCCTTGCTTTCTAAGTCCGAAGTGGTTGTTGGTTCAGTTTTGGTGCTTGCAAAGGCTGTTTATTGCTAGTATGTTGTTAGATGGGAATGGTTATTTGGCAGTTAACCCTCATTCCAAATCCTGGGCTTTGGCAGTCAGGCACTTGAATTTTATTTTTGAGCCTAGGACTACAGCAAATACACATCAAAAAGTTCCTAGTTTCTCTTACATTCCCTCCTTAGTAATTTCTCCTTGGTAGATAGAGAGATAATAGTTGGGACAAGCCAATGGCATTTCTGCTGAGTGGCACCTCTGCATTAGACAAGGCTGTAGTAGAAGTGAGGCTGATCACTTACCCAAAAAACTCACTCCCAAGTGCCAGTGTTGTGCCTCCTTGCCATGTGGTAGTAGGTAGTTGGAAGGTGTATATTTAAAAAAAAAAGGGGGGGGGGGGAAGTGGCTAGATCTTAATGCTGAATAAAACATGTAAAGGTGGGTATTGTGTGTCCCTATGTGTATAAGTTAGTATTGGTGCTTGGAATGCTTGGAAAAAATAAGGTGTCTATTGAAAAGTATATTTTGGATATGTCTGTATAGTCATAGCATTAAAAGAAAAAGAATCTTACTGATATAATTTGAGTCTTGTGCCGTTCTCTGGGAGACAACAACCCAACTGTAATACTTCTGTTTGATCAGTTTAAGCCAATGTACTTTCTATGCAGGGTACTGTCTAAGCACCTCCCTTCCCATCGCTCCATAGTCTCCCTCCACTGCACCTATCCTGCTAACCTGAGCCCTAAAACTCTGGTTTGTTTTCAACTTGTTCAGTCCTCTGATCTAATACATTGTGCAGCTTTTGTAATGGCAGGGAGGGGGACAGAGAGCATAAGTTGGTATCGCCACAGAAGGAAACAAAGCAGAACCGTATCAGTTAAGTTTGGTGTTGCAGAAGGATTTAGGGATTTAGTACAGTGTCCACTTGTGGGCATCTCTTAAAGGGAAAGATGGACAAAGCTTCGAGAACCTTGACGAGTAATGACTCAGAAAAGTAGGGCTGGTGAAGGAGATAGAAATAACAAGGTTTTTTTTGTTGTGGTTTTTTTTTTCCTTCCACTTGGACTCTCAGTCTTGTCTCTAGAGATAAGGGACAAGCACTTCAGTCCTCAGAAAGCTTAATAAAGTAGTGATGGTTATTCTGATTGAAGAACAAAAAGAAATGTTTCTTTTGCAGCAAAGATGACTTAAGCTTACTGTTAAGAAAATACTTCCTAACTGATCAAATGAGGAACCATTGGACAGGGTGATGGAGGAGGTCAGCTTTTTTTTCTCTAAGGTTTGACTGATAGCTGGTGGAAATAGCATAGGTGTACTTGCTTGTGTGCCTTGATGCAGTACAATTAAATCTCTTGAACCCTTTTTATAAGTCAGCTTGTGTTTTGTCTTTCTGCAGATAAAAATAATTTCAGATTTAGTGGCTTTATAATTCCGCTAACCATAAAAGTGGTTAACACAATACTCTCATATTGTAACTAATGCTGTAAGGCATATAAAGAAAATTCAAAAGAAGTGCTGAGTAATGCAATAGATTTTTCAGTCTTCAGTGTCAGACTGATACAAGATGATGTTATGTGCAGGGCTTAAAAAAACATCAGTTGAGTTGTATCTGAGTAAGCCCACTTGTCAAGCTATTTCAGTGTGGAACTAATTAAACTCTCAAAGTGGTAACTTAGAAGTTATTTTTTAATCACACTTAACATTAGGCATGCGGATTTGTGTAGTCACAGTTAATATACTTACTTAGATGAGGCCTAATGAGAGATTTCTCTGCCACCAAATTTGTATCAAGAAATTTCATCCCTATTTTGTAAGAAAGTATTTGAGCTTTGATTTATAGGAAGATTGACTGGACCAGGCTGTGGCAGAGCAAAAGAGTCTGAGCAGCATCAAGTCTGAGCCTTGTTTCAGCCTAGTTTCATCTCTGTTATAGGCTGATGCTGTATTGATGGCAGGCGGTGTAGATCTAAAAGAAAAGGTAAGTGAACGTAGAGGACTTCCTCTACTCTCCTTCAGGCCTGTTCAAAGCAGTGGTTTCTGCCAAAGGGTGTTGTGAGCATCAGCCCTGCGGTAGCTGGAAAGTAAGGCACAGGAGAGCAGTCTTCTGTGTGCTGAGAGACAGGTCTGTCTCTAGTACTCATCTCTGCTGGCTGTCTCACTGCTCTGTCAAGCACACAGTTCAGGTTCATGACTGTACTCAGGAGGAGCTTGGAGGGAAGCAGCTCTGGATCAAACTGGCAGGAGTTTGCTTTGCCTGACTTCTGCCCAGGAAGCTCTAGGCTAAAAGATAGGCTAAAGAGTAGTTTGCCAAGGTATGAAGCACTATAGTTATTTCTTATTTTCAGTTCCCTGTTGGATGCCTTAGGAATCTTACCCATACAAGAGAAAATCTTATTTGCTACTTGGGGAAGGATAAGGGGCAGTTTTAATCCGTAATTGGAACATATATACTCTGTAGTTGATCAGCTTCCTGAAATACAAAGCCTTCTTGCCTAAACTTGCAGCCGGCACAGGTCACTTAGTCTTTCTCAGGAGCAGTTGTGAGCTGTGTGACTTGTCCTCTGTGCTGGTCTGCCTGTGTATGTTGCCTGATGATGGTGGATGCAGATGTGGCTCAAGTAGGTGAGGAGGGAGCCCCTGCAGAAAGAAGGCAGCAGCAAGCAGGCGGTGGGCCACCAGCTGTGACTAGCTCCCTGCTCCTGGCTCAAGAGTTTGCCATGAAAGCAGGTGTGTGTGTGTGTGTGTGCAGGCTGTGTCCTGTACAAAATGTTTCTAGTACATAGATTCATGGTTTTGGCCCATGATTTAAGGTTTACATACTGAAAAAAGAGCAATGCTAAGCTTGGTGTGGTGGTTTCCTATGTGAACATCAATTATATAATTTTTGTTTGTAGTGTTAACACTAACATGGGTCCTCGAGCTCCTCAGTTAAGTTGATGTTTCTGTCAGTATTAGTATTTGGAATGATGGATGATACTTTCTTTTGCTATCCAGAGAGTAGGTGCAGGAGGATATACAGAGAAATAAAAGCATTAAATCAGGATGCAGTAACCTTACTAGAAGGGAAGCCTCCTAGTCTGTTGCCAGAGGCTCTCAAGAGCGCTGCTGTAGGTGCTGTCTGTGTGATAAAGACAGCTGTCAGCTAGATGGAACATTTTTGCTCTTGAAAAAAAGACTAATTGGTTGCTAAAAATTCTTAGGTGTTAATACTTATTTAAATCTAGCCCAAGTCAGTGCCTCTGAGCCAGTGGGTTCTGTTAGATATTTTAAGGAATGCGGGGTTGGTACCTTCCTTGGGGAAGGCTGCTGTTGAATCAGTCCTGTTCTAACAACAAGCTTTTTTTCTAATTTTAGGATACTTGTGAAAGATGGTGGATCGCTTGGCAAACAGTGAGGCAAATACTAGAAGAATAAGTATAGTGGAAAACTGCTTTGGAGCAGCTGGTCAACCTCTGACTATTCCTGGTCGTGTTCTGATTGGAGAGGGAGTACTAACAAAGCTGTGTAGGAAGAAGCCCAAAGCGAGGCAGTTCTTCCTGTTCAATGACATTCTTGTTTATGGTAACATTGTCATCCAGAAGAAGAAATACAATAAACAGCACATAATCCCGCTGGAAAACGTCACTATTGATTCCATTCAGGATGAGGGAGACTTACGGAACGGGTGGCTTATCAAGACACCAACAAAGTCTTTTGCGGTTTATGCTGCCACTGCTACAGAGAAGTCTGAGTGGATGAACCACATAAATAAGTGTGTTTCTGATTTGCTTTCCAAAAGCGGGAAGACTCCTAGTAATGAACATGCAGCTGTCTGGGTACCAGACTCGGAAGCCACTGTGTGCATGCGCTGTCAGAAAGCAAAATTTACGCCCGTCAACCGTCGTCACCACTGTCGCAAGTGTGGCTTTGTTGTATGTGGGCCTTGCTCTGAAAAGAGGTTTCTTCTCCCAAGCCAGTCTTCCAAGCCTGTGCGGATTTGCGACTTCTGCTATGATCTTCTTTCTACTGGGGAGATGACTGCTTGTCAGTCCACTAGATCAGACTCCTACAGCCAGTCACCTAAATCATCTTTAAATGATGTATCTGATGATGATGATGATGAAGACAGTAGCGATTAAGGACCAAACGTTTTTTCCATGTGTTGCAATTTGTCTTTCAAACCATATGGAGCTGCTTTTGGGGAAGTCTGTAGTGAGGTTCCTCGGAAAAATTCTGTTCTAGCCATAAAATATGCCTGAATATCTTCAATTGCGATGTGCCTCAATCTATGAATTCTCTAGACAATAGGTTTTTCACTCCTTTGCAGGGATAGACTGTTGCAAATGTTATCAGAATATTTTCCAACTTCTTATACTTGAGTTGTGTCCAAGTTAGACTTTTGTGGAAGATTGGATAATAAAATATACTTTCTTAATTTAACAACCCATACTTCGTAATGTTTCATATTGATATGTTATGTGGGGTTTTTTTGGATATGGGGAGGAAAACTGTAAGCATGCATGGAACAGTGATGTTTTGGTTAATCCCTTAGACCATCTTGTTTTTTTAACCATGGTATATAATACGTTGAAATGTGACATAACTTACAAACTTAAGTGTCACAAAACTTGGAAATTGTCTTGTTTTGCTCTTATTTATGACTTCCTATGCCAAGCAGTGCCTTGTACCAATTGTGCTGATTCAGGAAGAAACAAACCTATTCTATGTTGTCTGTATTTGCCTGATGCTGGTATCTAGGAGATTGTTGGTGCTATTGAAAATAACTGCTGTGTTCAAAGTGGAGCTTTGACAAGGTCATAACCGTACCCTGTGGTGGGTGATGGAGGCCTGAATCGCACATCCTCACCTGTGCAGCCAGACCTGAAGACTCTGCAGATTCCCACAGGCTTCAGCAGGGTTCTCCTTGCAGGAGTTGCATTGTGGGTTGGGATCTTGAGATGAGAAGCTTAGGGTGACTCTTCACGGGGATTTATACAATTTCTTTTCAGAACAGTTTCTAAGTTTCAAATTTAGCAAATGCATACTGCAATTTTAGTTGGCTGATATAGTATTTGGATGTGATAGCCTATATATTTTTGGAAATAATTCCCAAAAATGACACTAAATTGTTTCTTAAAACATTGGTGAGAGGGTTGTTTTTTTCCCCAGGAGTTTTATTGGCTTGTTTAAAAATAACCTCATATTTTGAACAAAAAACCTGCAAGTATCCTTGTAAAATTGGCTTTCCTTTTTACACAGCTGACCTCAGGTTAAACGTGAGATGCAAGTTATTTCATTTTAAATGTATACCCAGGACCTAGAAAGATGTATTTAAGAGCTATAACGAAATCATCAGTGCAGAAAATGTCTCTACCATAGTATTCATTTTTACTTTTAATAAGTTCTTGAATACAGAATTGTGTTCTTATATAAATGTAGAGTTAGACTTGCAAAGACTTGTTAAACCCCCAAATGCTATGTTTCTATATTTTTTTATAATGGTAGCATCAATTTTGAAGCAGGAAAACCTCTTTTGAAATAGCTGTACGAATATAGTAGCAACTGACTTTATAGAAAACAATGTTAAACTTTTGTATCTCTAAGTGACAATTTCTGCACTGTTTGCCTTGGTTGGCAATAATTGGGTTAAATATTTATTGAATAAACAATCAATGCTGCATATTGCACTAGTCTCCCATTCTGTACACTGTAAATGCCAGTCATAATTTTTCTTATAAAAATTAGCAGAGCACTTCAAAGCCATAGCCCTCTGTGAGATTTCTGGTAGCTAAAGATGCGCTTAGCATCTTTAGGAAGGCACTCTACATTAATAGTCTGCAAGACATTGCTTCAGGTGAAAATGGTGTTAATATTTTTAGCTTGGGCAATGTCTAAAAATTTCTAAAAAAGGTTGTTGGTTTGTTTTTTTTTTAAAGCACTGAAGAGTATTTGATCTACTTTGAAATAAAACATAAAAAGGGGAAAACGCTTTCTGATGGAGACTAGGGACCAGGAAGATTCTGTAAAATTGCCAGATAAGCAATAAGCAATTGTATATACTCAAAGACTAGCTGAAATAAGTAGTTACATATACTTACTCCTTGAAAGATGAGGGAATGATGACCTGCAGCAGGGGAAAATGGGCTATTCTGAGAAGACACTTTCAGTTAATAGTGCTTACTTTTTGTACCTCTCTTACTCCATATTTCAGGAAGAGAGACTTGTCAGCTTCAGTTTTTCTACAGAATCAAAGTACAAACCTCCCGTGTACATACCTTCTAATGCCTAACAATCATTTTCTTCCTGATGCAATTGTTTCCTCTTTAAGCTGTCAAATATTAACTTGCCTTGTTAGAGAGCCATCTCCTTGTGTGCTTTTCCCTGTGTTTCTATACTTCGTGCTTACTTTTCAGCACTTTTTAGGGGGCGTGAAGAGGGTTGCTGAGAGTTAGATCACATCCTATATTTTGCAGAATGTTCTTGTACCTACTTCAAATATCTTTTTATCTGTGAATGAAACTTGCACTGTGCTGCACTGATCACTGAAGCTGTAACCAAACCAATGCATGCGTGTCATATCTTTCATCTGAAATTGATGTATATGGTCCAAGCTTTTTGAGAAAGTATTAAGGGAAATAGTGTTTTATGGTAATGCTCCTATCCCTCAGTGGTTTTTGTTTAAAACTTTACAAAATGGACTTAACATCGACTTCTCTTGTACTTACAAATTCCTGAAAGGGCTTGTTTCATACTTTGTAATCTTGTTCTGTCAAATTGTTTTATTTACAAATATATGGTGTAGCTTCAAGCCTGTGTGTTTAATTTTCTTTAACTGTGGGCCTTCAAGGGTGACAGAAAATAGGGCAGCTGTTTTTATCTTGACAAGTACTTGAGCAACAAGTTTATTCACTGTCAGGAGGGATTGATAAACTGGGAGAATAAGCATATAGGAAGAGATTTAAGACTAAAGTGGAAATCAATGTAGTTATGGGTTTAGAAAAAAAACTTCTGCAGCTGCAACACACTTGCTCATCCTTGTTTTAAACAGTTACTCAAAGTTGTCTTTTGTTGGACCAGTGGTGGTTGAGCCACTGGCAGAGGCTGGAGGACACCCCCATGTGCAGCAGGGTGCCGAGCAGCCCAGCCCCGGCGCTGCAAGTCTCTGCTCTGGGCCCTGTCGAACCACTGCTGGGGATGAGACTTCTTGTGGTATCAAACTGGAGAGTAACTTAGTACTTTTCCCGGAGCTTCTACACTCTTAAGATCTTAAAATACTGATGCAATATGGTCAGTCTCTGTATATTTTATGGACTTTTTTGTTTATGGTAGACTTAACCCGTTCTTTTTTTGATAAGCTTTCCAAATCCAATGGAATGAAAGCAACAGCAGTGCCTGCAGTGTCTCTCTTGCAAGGCTCCGCAGTCAGCTTCTGCGTTGTAGAAGATGCTGTATTGAAGAAATCAGTACTTACTTGCTTTAGCTGAGTTCACATTTTGCACACTCTTTGCTGCTACTTCAAAGTTCGTTTGCTGGAAACCCTAAAGGAAAGGGAAAAGGCTCTCTTCTGAAGGTTTTAATTGAAGCTTACTAATTTTAGCCTCTGCACCTAAACTGCCGTTGTTATCTTAAGATAAATTAGACTGTTTTCCTTTCAGGTTTGATGCAGCTGAACTTCCTGTAGCTAATGAGTAATCTGTGAGGGTCAAGGGCTGTTACTCAGTTGAAAATGTGAGTGGATTAATGAGCATTCACTTTGCAGTGCAGTTTCTGTGATCTCTTCTCTAACAGGCGGATTAGAAAAATGACATGTAGAAATCTTGTATTTTACGTGTGGCTTTCCCCCCAGGGATATGCATTAGCTAATCTCCTAATGCAAATGAAACAGTGGTCATCATTGTTGCTGGTTAATGTTTAAGTGGAAGCAGATTATGGATTGTATTATTGTGATTTTTGTGTTTTCCTGTAATTTCCCTGAACCAATAGAAGAATGCCTGGTTCTGTTAGCGGATACAACTGGAAAAGAGTTAAAGTACTGATTTCCCCCTCCCACCAGTAGGAAATTATTGTAGTGAATATTAGAAAGTATCTTGGCTGTTTACTGCCTTTCATTTTATGAAATCTGAGCTATGTGTTTGTGCCTGCAGCCGGTCTCTGGCCAGCACTGGCTCCCATGACTCATCGGGTAGCCGGTGCTCTCACCAGGAAGAATCTCTGCTCTGTTCCCTTGCTGCGATCGAGTTTGGAGCTGCCGGGGAGTGCAGCACAGTGATGATGTGTCTGCTGTACAGTGATAGGCAGCTCTGCTGTATTGCATGTATCTGAAAATATTCTTAAGCTCCATCAGGAATAAGAAGTCTGCCTCTTGATCTTCAGACTGGAGATTCTTTGCTTTCTAAATTATTTTTTAATTGTCTGTAAAATACTACCTGTGCCCAGAGTAAAAATTAGAACACTTTCCAACTGCACTTGGATGCATTTAGGATAAAAACTAGCAATGTAAATTGATGGAATTGACAGTGAAATAATCTGCTAAGGAGCAGGAGGCATTTCAGGGTCACTTAGTGCATCTAACTGTTGTTTAGCCTGCCTAAGTGGAATAATCGTTCCCTTGGGATGAAGTTTTTACATTTATAAAACTTGCGGTTACTTGTATCTAGTATTTTAAGAAACTCTGTCTCCGGTTAATTTCTGCAAGCATAAAAAGCTACCAAATAGCAGCAAAACCTAAGGTGACACAAATAGACCTGATTCCACCCCGCCTGTTCTGGGTCATTCTCAGTTACAGAGGGTAACTGGATAAATGGTAAGAACACATCCAAAAGAAACCTCCTTTAGAAATCATTTTACACAAGATGATGCCCCCAGCCTAAGTAGTGTGCAGGCAGAAAGCAAGAGCTCATTTTATTCAGATGTTCTGAGGCATAATGTCAATGAGTTCAAGGGCTTAAATCTTTCAACAGTTGGATCTTCAAGAGAATCTGTTGACCTTTCTTAGGTAGTCTTTTTCCTGATGAAAAGTAGATGTCAGCTCTGTTACAGGTGTGAGTGGCTTGCTAGCAATTCATTTTAGCTTCTGGCTAGACTTACTATTTAGATTTTTTCTCTCCAAAACGTGTTGCCTGTATGCAAATTTAATCGTAGTCTGCGTTGTAGTAAGCGTTAGGGCTTTTGGGGCTGATTGTTACAGAGCCTGGTGCTGCTGTTGAGCACTCTTAACCTGTGAGCTTGTAATGGGTTTGCATAACATGAGCAGTCTCTGAGAAAGCTGTCTAACAGTGAAGGAAGGGGACCTGCGTGGTCTGCTTGAAATAGCAGTCGGTTCCTACTAGTACCTGTTTGCCCTAGTCCAGGTCTGTGCTGTCTCTCTAGCTGTCTCTCTAGAATGACAGCTCCAAAATGAGCTGCTTATGTACATAAAAATATATAGATAGAGTAATTTAATTCCTTCCCCACCTGGCTTGCTTCATACTTGCCTTATCAGGGTATTACCCTGGAAGATAAGATGAATAACCGAGGGCTGAGCCTGCCCCTCCTGTCTGACAGGGATGGTGTGAGCCCTGCTGCAGTGTTACGATGGGTTGTGGGATGCATGTGGGGAAATAAGGAAGACAACAGAGCTAATTGCTACACAGAAAATGAACATGCTAGTAAATTAATGTTGTCTGGAAGGAAAGACCTGGTCCCTCAGTCTGTCATGAGCATGCAAAGTGCTGTGGAGCTTCCTGCCAGATGCAGAAGGAAAGGCAACTGGCTTCCATGAGAATGGGCTTTAGAGGGCCTGTAGTCTGCTCTGAGGCTTTTCTTCTGAAGGTAAAGTTACTACTTTTAAAACAGAAAAAAAAAGACGGTATGTAATAGTATTACTCATTGTGTGCATCTGACCTGACCTTTATTATCTATAACTTGGCATTTTGGGTAGAGTCTTAAAGGTTGGAAGGATCAACCTGGCTTTTAAACAAGAGAGTTGTGTAATGTTTTTAACAGCACTGAAGCAGTAGTGTATGAGATCTACTTCTATGACCAGGTGACCCGCCTAGTGGATGAGGGAAAAGCTGTGGATGTTGTCTACCTGGACTTTAGTAAAGCCTTTGACACTGTTCCCCACAGTATTCTCCTGGAGAAGCTGGCGACTCGTGGCTCAGACAGGTGCACTATTCACTGGGTAAAGAACTGGCTGAATGGCCGAGCCCAGAGAGTTGTGGTGAATGGAGTGAAATCCAGTTGGCAGCCGGTCACAAGTGGTGTCCCTCAGGCCTCAGTTTAGGGGCTGGTCTTGTTTAATATATTTATCGATGATCTGGATGAGGGGATAGAGTGCACCCTCAGCAAGTTTGCAGATGACACCAAGTTGGGTGGAAGTGTTGATCTGCTTGAGGGTCGGAAGGCTCTGCAGAGGGATCTGGACAGGCTGGATGGATGGGCCCAGGCCAACTGTATGAGGTTCAACAAGGCCAAGTGCCAGGTCCTGCACTTGGGTGACAACAACCCCATGCAACGCTACAGGCTTGGGGACGAGTGGCTGGAAAGCTGCCCCACAGAAAAGGACCTGGGGGTGTTGATCGACACCCGGCTGAATATGAGCCAGCAGTGTGCCCAGGTGGCCAAGAAGGCCAACGGCATCCTGGCTTGTATCAGAAATGGTGTGGCCAGCAGGAGTAGGGAGGTGATCATGCCTCTGTACTCGGCGCTGGTGAGGCCGCACCTCGAATACTGTGTTCCGTTTTGGGCCCCTCACTACAAGACAGACATTGAGGTGCTGGAGCGTGTCCAGAGAAGGGCGACAAAGCTGGTGAGGGGTCTGGAGCACAAGTCTTGTGATGAGGAGCGGCTGAGGGAACTGGGGTTGTTTAGCCTGAAGAAGAGGAGGCTGAGGGGAGACCTTATTGCTCTCTACAACTGCCTGAAAGGGGGTTTCAGAGAGGTGGGTGCTGGTCTCTCCTCCCAAGTGACAAGTGATGGGACAAGAGGAAATGGCCTCAAGTTGCGCCAGGGGAGGTTTAGGCTGGATATTAGGAAAAATTTCTTTACTGAGAGAGTGGTGAAGCATTGGAACAGGCTGCCCAGGGAGGTGGTGGAGTCACCATCCCTGGAGGTGTTCAATGAACGTGTGGATGTGGCATTGTGGGACATGTTTTAGTGGACATGGTGGTGTTGGGTTGACGGTTGGACTTGATGATCTTACAGGTCTTTTCCAACCTTAGTGATTCTGTGATTCTGTGAGAGGAGGAATGCGTGAAAAAGCCTATTTTGAATACACTTCTCCTTTGGCTTTTAGTGATGGCTGTGGCTCCTGTCATATGAGATCTCTGGAAGCAGAGGGAAGTTACCCTCTGTTGGGGTACTTGCTTCCTAGTGTTTGTAGTGCACATAATGAAAAGGGGTTGTTACCTCCCTTAATGGAAGCTAAATGTGGTAAGTCTATGAAGACCTTTTCTTTTTGTGAAGAAAACCATTTTACTTGTTGCAGGAAGTACTTGACATGATTCAAACGAGTGCAGTGCAGTTCTACTCATGCCTGAAACAAAGCAGCCCCCACGTGCTGTGTGGTGGAAGCTGGTGGCTTCAGGCTTACAGGTGATGACAACAGGTCTTGAGCAGCGGATGGGTACAATGCCAAATGGTCCCTGTCACCCTCGTTCCAAGGGACAGGAACAACTTGGGAAGGAAAACAGTTACTGCTGTTGCTGGTCAGCATGTACACATTAATGCTGAAAGTGCAGTGTGTGATCCTTAGCGGCTGCAAATGCCACCACGCTGTCCCAAAACCACATGCGGGGAAGGAACCATGCCTCGTCTGAAACACCCCATGCCTGTCCGCCCTGGAATGGGGTGCCCAGCGCTGCTGACTGCTTTATAGCAGCTCTTTAAAAAATGCTGGGAGCTCTTTTGCTGCCTGGCTGTGCCTCTGCAAACCCCACCTGAGCGGGCTGGGTAGCTTAGAGCTGGTAAGGGGGCATGGGGAGGGTCACCCCAGAGTACAGACCGGTTTGGGTGAAGTTTGCAGTTGGTTAGTAGAGCGAGTACAGAGACTGCAATCTGCTCGTAGCGGCAAGCGTCAGCATGTCTTGTGCGTGTCACCTGGCCTTGGTCGGGTAGGTGGGGCTTGGCAATGAATACCTGGCACTGAAGCTGCTGCCTGAGAAGCTTTATCTGCAGTTTCTGTCTTGGATCCAGCGCTCTTTGGCAGTACCTGTGTTAGGCTGTTTCGGTTGTGTCAGAAGAGCATCAGAGGTGCATGTAGTTGTCCTCCCGCTTGTGCTAGCGTCAGTGTCTGGTGTACGGTGACTGGAGCCCTGGGCCAGCTTCTGTCCCTGCCAGTTTTGTGGCTGATGCTATTTGTTACAGCATGCGGTGGCAACCTAAGCAGGGTTAAAAGGGAGCTTGTTGGGCCACAGAATTTATAGAATGCAGCTGCCTGCAGTATCAAGGGGCCAACAGTGCCATGCAAGGTCCCTTCTGCTCCTCTGTCCTGTGGGCTGTTGGACCAGTGATGCAGGGCCAGGACTGACCTGATTCCTTAGCTATAGAAAAATCTCTGAGCTGTTCTCTCTCTCTCACTGTACTTGTGTAAACTGGGAGGGGAAGGAAGACAGTGCCTGTCTGTCTCCCAGCTGAAGGTGACAGCTGAAGGTCACAGAGTGACAGGATGGCTGAGGTTGGCAGGATCTCTGGAGATCATCTGGTCCAACCCCCTGCTCAAGCAGGGCCACTTATAGCCGGTTGCCCAGGACCATGTCCAGGCGGCTTTTGAATATTTCCAAGGACAGGGACTCTGCAACCTCCCTGGGCAACCTGTGCTAGGGCTTGGTTGCCCTCACAACAAAGTGTTTCCTGACATTCAGAGGGAGCCTCCTGTGTTTCAGCGTGTGCCCATTGCCTCTGGTCCTGTAACAGGGCACCACTGAAAAGAGCCTGGCTCCGTCCTCTTTGCACCCTCCATTCAGGTATTTGTACACATTGATGAGGTCCTTCCTGAGCCTCCTCTTCTCCAGGCTGAGTGGTCCCAGCTCTCTCAGTATTTCCTTATAGGAGAGATACTCCAGTACCTTAATCATCCTTGTGGCCCGTCATTGGACTCTCTCCAGTATGTCCATCTCTCTTGTACCGGGGAGCCCAGAACTGGACCCAGTACTCCAGGCGTGGCCTCACCAGTGCTGAGCAGAGGGGCAGGGTCACCTCCCTCCACCTGCTGACAACATTTTCCCGAATGCATCTGGGGGATAGTGTCAGCCTTCTTTGCTGCAAGGGCATGTTTCTGCCGGGATCATAAAGTGCTGCTTTACATCTCTAAACTTTTGGTAACTTGATTCTTCATTTCAGTTTTGTTGGTGCCCCCTGTGGTGGTGTGTCTCCCTCCGCCCCAAAAAAAAAATTGATAAAGACAAAGCTTAAATTTTTATGGTTTTGGAAAAACGGAGGAAGAGATTCTAAAAGTTGCTGGTATTTTCTTTATTTGTACGCAGGTTTTTCACACAAGGATGTTTCCCTCTGCCTGTTGCCATCCCTTTGCTCTGCCATGTATTCTCACTCATACCGTGAGTGAGGTGGGAGAACTATTATGCAACCTCTTAAATACTACTCTGTTTTCTAGCAGAAGTGCTGACATCGGTTCAATTTGGCCTTGCCAGCATAGTGCGATGATTTGATTCGCTCCAGCCTGGAGTTCATGTGCCAAGCATCTTGGCGTAGCCTGCTGCGTTTGGGGTGGTTGCATCCCAGATGACACATGGCACATCGTGCCCCACCTGTGGGTCTGCTTATGACTAAAATAGCACATCTGTGGGTGTTGGTACCATGACAGCTTATGGTAGTGGGAAGAGGACTTTCTTCACCTGAATGTGCTTGTCCTTAATGCCCAAAGTAGTTTAATGCAGGCAGAGGAATATTCTGCCTGGTGTGGTAACTGTATAACCCTCCCAGTATGGCTTGCAGTGCTTCTGACCATCCATCCAGAAGCTGGGGGGAGGATGTGGCGCCTGGAGCAAGGAACCACTGAGCAAACCATGATGGGCGTTTGCCTTGCCGCTAAGCACTCTGTGTCTGCCCTGGAGAAGAAGCGTGTGCTGGCGCAGGCATCGCCCAGCTTGCGGGCAGGGATGCTGGGGGAGCAGGGAGTGGTGCTGCTCCTGCTCAGCTGTAACACCTCTGCGAGGCAACACCCCAGCCCTTACGGAAACGGCCCTGCATCCCCGCTGAGATAAGGGCTCCTTTGTTGCTTCACTTTGTATAAATGTCTAGACCTGCCTTCTCTAACAAGTTTGAAAGAAAAAAGGGCAGATGAAAGAGAAGGGGAGATGAGTCACAAAGAAACAACTGGTTCAGGGCAATGCGAGAGAAGCCCAGGGCAGCCTTTGGAGCTGTTGGTGTGCTCCTTTCCCCCGGCTCCCTTTCTCCGTCGTGTGCAGTGTCCTCCTCTAGTTGACCACAGCGATCTGGTGACAAGGCCCAACCTCCCATTTCTCCCAGAAGTAGCACCCTCGGCTATCTCAGGGGGAGGGAGGACAGTGCTGGGGATCTGGCTGCAAGTCCGTTCCCCCCCATACCATGCTTGTGTACTGGGAGCACCCTCGGCACTGCTGTGGCTCCAGGAAAGTTGCACCAGGCTCGTCTTTGAGTTAGTCCTCCGCTGTACTGGGTGCATGACCCACACAGTGTTGCTATCTGGACGTTAAGAGCGGCATTTCACGGGCATTGGGATGTGGGGAGAAGGCCGCATGTGTACAGTTTAAAGCAAACTCCTGTTAGTGGCCGAGCGACTGGGGCTCTGTTTATGCACAGAGAAGCAAAGGAGAATTACATGCACGTTTCACTAGATCCCTGGCACGGGGATAGCTGGACCGAGGTTAAATAATAAAATAATGCTGCAGATGTGATTTTCCTCTTGTAATCTGTGTTGGGTGTAATTTGCTTGTGCTGGGAGTTGCAGAGGCTGTGGGGGGAAGGAGAGGATTTCCCGGGCTGTGCCGTGCCCGCTCTGCCCTGCCCTTGCGGCACTGGCTGCTAGCGGCTGTCTGGGCTTTTTTAGCAGGTGGATGTAAGGTGCAGCTTATGCTCTGTAAAGCTTTAAACGGTCCAAATCCCCGCTGCGTCAGAGCCCGCCTGCCCCCGGACGGCATCTGCCTGGATCAGCCACCTGCTCGGCAGCAGCCGTGTGCCCGGGCCGAGCACGGGCCGTTCCCAGGGACGTGACTGGGGTCAAGTGGAGCCTAGCTCACAGCACAGTGTGCTTCAACCAAGCTCTTCAGTGCCTTCGGAAACCCTCCCCCAAATCTTTAAGTCCTCTTCTCTACCCGCATTCATTCATCCTATCAAAAATGCCATTGATCCTCCCTTCCCCTCGCACATGCCGCAGTCCCCTGCGCGTTAGCTGGGCACTGTCAATAACTTGAGCCATGCTTAACAGATTTCCAGTGCAGCTTGTCTTAAGAACAACGTGGGGTAGTGGGGGCTGCAGGAGCCATTGAGGTTGGCGGCTGTGAAGGGGGGAGCTCCCCGGCAGCAAGGCTAAGGCCATTTTCTGTCCGCTCCTTGTGCCGAGGCGGGGACTGTGCAATGCCTCTGTTTCGATGCGCTCTGCTGAGGCGAAGGCATGAAACTCACTGCAACTGTGAGGGAGGGCAGCTTTTCCAACCCGGGGAGAAACCACAGGTAAGGGAATGCTTGCATCTGATGTGGAAAGGGAGGCTGCTTCCCAAGGGGTTCACAGAAGAGCACCTGCGAGAGAAGATGGGCTGCTGTCTCCCTAACATGCTGCAGTGGAAAGCAGAAAAGGTACGGAGGGGAAGGGAAAGGCAGTCAGTTTCTGCTGTTTGCCTATAAGCTGAGGGCAGGGAGGAAAACTTTAGTTTTTAGGTGCTGCCGGTTGCTTTTGCAACACAATACTTACTTAATAGAAATAACAGTCAAAACACTTCAAGTGAATCTTTATTCTTGTGGGCCCAATAGCAAATGTAGCAGTACAACTAATGTGAACAGAGATGCGCAGTTTACTTGAAACTCATGAATATGAGCTCCCACCCTGATAAAATGCTCGGAGGTAAGTGACTGTCAGTCATTACCTGTCCCGAGGGGAAACTGTTAAGTACCTGGTGCTACCAGAGCAAATACCGAGCTGTTAGTGAGACCCAGCTCTGTTACTCCACCAGAATAAGAGGTGGAAGGACGGTCACAGGTGTCACTAACACTTGGTGGGCAGCCAAAGCCGCACTTAGGCAGTGCGGGGTTAATTTTCACAGAATCACTAAGGTTGGAAAAGACCTGTAAGATCATCAAGTCCAACCATCAACTAACACCACCATGCCCGTTAAACCATGTCCCACAATGCCTCGTCCACACGTTCCTTGAACACATAGGTTTTTCCTCTGCCTCTCAAGTTTCAACTCTTCACAGATGAGAAGCTTTAAGACTTCATTCCCGTCTTAGGTTTGCTGCTTGTAACAAAGCACTGCTCTAAATCAAGTGCCATTGCTCAGTCCCAAACATTCACAGGTCCAGTTTGCTAGCTCGTATAAATAAGAATTTCCTGACCTGGATGAGAGGGACTGTAAAGTAACTTTCCAGCAGCCCCAAAGCACTTTGCATAGTGTGCCAGGTATCATTTTGCTTGGGCTTCAGGATGGGGACACTGATGAAGTTGTGACTTGTTGAACATCTAGCTGAGGCTGGGCACTAACCCTCTCTGCTGTTTCCTGTGTGGATGTTTTACGCAAAGATCTGTGTCCCTCCGTAGGTGAAATGACTCCAGCAATGGGGGAAGGAGCGTTTACCCCCCTTACCAAGCGCCACTGCCCTGCCCTGAAGGAGGTGCTCCCGGTGAGCCCTGGGGGTTTGCAGCCGTGGTCTCGCCAGAGCTTTTCTTTAGTCCGAGTCTGTATGAATGCGGCCCTCCCGCTCCTTGGGGAAGGACACTAGAGATGGCACCTACTTCCTCTCCTGGCCAGAGAGAGCTCAGGCAGCCCGTGCTGGCATGCCAGCGCGCTGGAGTGGAAGACAGAGCTGAAGAGCAATCGCAGGAGAGGAGCCAGACTTCGGCAGGCATCTGGCTCTTCACCATCGCATTACCACGGTATGCTGCAGAGCAGCTGCCTCGCCTATTTTTTGAAAAGTACAAAACTGGTAGTTGCTTATTTATCTGATGAGCTGAGGGAAGTGCTAGGCGAGCAATCTTTTCCCCTGCAGGCTGCATGTGTGGGTTTTTGTTTTTAAAAGGGAAAGAAGAAAGATTTGAAGATATTTGATCTGCAATCTAGCTCTGAGCTGGTTGAATATTTACTTTGTTGTATATGCAGTTAGTTATTAAAAGCCTTATCATGGAAGGAAATCAGACAGGAGGCTCATGATTCAAACTGAGTAGGCACCTAGACGTGGAGAACATCACAGGGAGACGGTGCTGCTCGCAGAGAAACCTGCTCATTGCCATAACCTCACTTACACCGTGCTTTCTGTGGCGCAAAGGGCATCTGCTGATCATGATACAGAGTCACCGTATCCTCTGGGGCATTTCTTCATTGAACCCTTCAGCCCCCCTGGTACCTGTGTAGCCGACACATAGTGCTAGAGCCGCCGTTTGTAACGTGATGCTGTTGCCACGTAGGATGAGAGAGATGCTGCATGTGTTTCTGAAACACTCTAACTGCCCATAGCAAGTGTTAACAGAAGTGCTGTAAACAGGCAGCTGTGCGAGCCAGGAGAGGTGGGTTTCTGGGGGCACCCTCTGCTGCGGTATTCCCCGATGCCTGCTGCAAGCCGGCTTCATTTATCAGCCTGTCCTGCCATGAGGGTGATGGCAAGATCTTTATTCGCTATCTCTGTCTTCACAAGACTTCCGCAGGCTTCAAGGCTTCTACTTTTTTTTCTTTTTTTTCCTTATCAAATTATGTTAAAATAGGGTGAGCAGGTTCAAACACTGTTTAGGCACGTGCGTGTGCAGTGTGAGCGAGAAGGCTTGCTTTCCTCGGAAGACCTGGCTCAGACCATACCTCTGAGTGTCAAAACACAAACTGAATGAGAAACCAAGAATGAGAAGAGCCCTTGGAGAAGGCAAGAGTTTGGCTGGAGGCCATGCGTACGCAGACCCCCGGCAGTGGTGTGCATTCAGTTTTTGGTAGCAATACAGTGCTGTTTTCCTAAGACAAAGCAAGGCTGGGTGCCTGTCTGCAGGTGGGCAGGACGACGCTGTAACGTTACCTGGCGCGAGGGTGGCACGCTGCTTCAGCCGTGCTTCCCACAAAGCGGTGGGGAGCGAATGGCATGGCTGGTCATTAATTTCCTACTCAACCAGATTCTGCCCCTCTCACGTTTTGCCGTCATTTCTTTTGGGTTGGTAACACTGCACAGCTTTCCCCTTCAGCAGAGAAGTCAGGATGGTTAATTTGCTCCAGCAGCCCGCAGTGGAAGAACCCTCTTGCTGGCTATTAGCATCGCAGCTGGCTGCAGAGGGCAATGAAAGCGGTACTGCTGGCTCTTGATATATTTGGTGTTTTTCTAAAGCTCCACCTCCCTGGAGTAACATGAAGTACATCAAAATGTCAGGTTTCATTATGCAGTAAGTGGTTTGGGAGGAAAACTGAAACAGAACCCTAAAGGCTTCCACCGTGAAGGAGAAATAAAGAGCCCAAGTGTATTATATGTAAATTCTTGCTTTTTAAGTGTTGACTTGTAATCTTTGAATTCTTGAGACACGGCAACCCCGTGCAAGGCCTGCTCCTGCTTTTTATCTCCTCTTTTATTTGGCAGCTTTGGTATCTTTGCTGGTGAAACCACAGTGTAGTTAATGGCTTTGAAGCCCTTTCCAAAGCCTGATCCCGCCACCTCAGGTGCAGCTCCACCTTCCTCGCCTCCGGTTCTCCTCCCGGGGTCAACCCCTGCCCTTGGCCTCCATGGCAAATGGCATAATGGCCTAAAAGTACAAACCCTTTAGGCAAGACAGCCCCCTCTTCTTGCTTAATAATTTAGAAGCATCTTTCATTGCCGAAGCTCTGGGAGCGGAGGGCTGGGTCTGGCCTGGGTAAACCCAGCATCTCCATTTCGGGCGGCCGCTGGTGGTGTGATCTTGCTGTTGGAGGCACCATGTGGGCTCCTGCCAAGGTCCAGAAAGTTTCTTCAACTGCTGCCTGCTCAGGTGCAGACAGGGAAGATCTGTGAGCCTGCAATGTAGTTGCTGAGCCTGCAAGGTAAGAGTTACAGGGGGAGCACATGGGGCCATCATCTGCGCTGCCGAGTACCAGCAGCCATGTTTAGGGGTGATGTTTTTCCCCCAGTGCTGCAGAAGAGGAGGGGAGGACAGCCAGGGAAGGGGCTGCAAAGGGAAAAAAGGGAGAGAAAGGCCTAGAAGTGAGATAAGAAAGAGGAAGGGAAGATAGATTAGAGAACAAGAAGGTAAAATGGGTAAAAAAAAAAGAAGAACCATGATTTGAGATGTGGTCAGTCTGGTCTGGAACAACTCTGGTGCTGCTGGATGTTTCTCTTGGTGGGGTGGTCTCTCCCTGGGCAGGAGGAAACAAAGCTGTAGTTTTGTAGAAAGTGATCATGTAAAAATCAGTAATGGTGCCAACACGGTCCCTGCCCTGTCCCTGCCTGCCAGCACTGCTGGTCTCTGCTCTGACTGCAGGTGCTTGGGCACAGCGTGGCGTCCCTGGCTCCAGCAGGACCCATGGCTGGATCCCGCAAGCCCCGTTCCTGTTGGGTGTTTGGGGACTGGCTGTGGGTCTGTTGCTCTGGGCGCTGCCCAGCACAAGGGTCTGCCCAAGCGTGAGTGCATCTCCTTTCCGTGCTGATCCCATCACGTACCTTGAGCGGAGCCTAACACTAGCACAGTGCTAGGCTCATATCAAAAGCCAAAGCCCCTACTTCGAGCAGCCCTTTTCCCTCCAGACAGCTTAAAAACCACTTAAACATCCTGACTGAAACAGAAATTTTCCGGGATCTGCTTTTTCTATTTAAAAACCAGTAAGAACATGCACTTGCCAGCTCTTCTTGTAACCACGCAGGCAGCTGGCAGCTCAGACATAGCTCCCTGCACCCTGTGTCACCCCGCCTGCTCCATCACCCCAGCGGGCACCCCCTCACTAAGGTGAGACACGTGGTTTTTAGCCCTTCATCATGTACGATTTTGGGGTGCATGCCGGTGTCTGGCCATCCTCGGGCCAGGAGCTGCTACTTGTAACCAGCCCTTTGCTGTTTGACCTGGTGGGAGAGAGAGATAGCTGGGCAATGTGGCTGCTGTTGGCATGGAGCTACCCATGGGCACAGCCCAGCCGTGGGGATGGAGGGTGCTGGAGAGGCGAGGTGAGGTGCAGGACCACCTTTGTGCTGCTACCCGCAGGGATAAAGTGCCGATTAGTCATTGGGCCAAGCAAGCTATCTGCTTCAAAAACTTGGCTTAGAGAAGAGGTTGCAGGGATGAGGCCCCTCCAGAGTTTACAGCAGGAAATCAAGATAACGCGGTAGAAAAAGCACAAAACTTTTGGTTTCTGTAGCCTTTCAAACTATTAAAATGCCTCTTCTCACCCCTCGGCACAGAACCGGCTCTAGCATTGCCCTGTGCTGCTAACAGAGAAAATCAGACTTTAGATGAGACCTGCACCTGGGAAAGGGGGGAGATGCCTAAGTATAATTAACGTGAAGTTAGCTGCATCTTGGAGAAAGAATCTGAGTCTGCATTAGTGTGTGGTAAACCACCCCCACGCACTTTAAAACATACCAGTCATGTTTTTGGTTTGCTTTTGAATTTTTTAAAAAAATAAAGACATGTTTTCTGATGGTTTGGTGAAGCATGTAGGGAATCAAAATGTAATTTCTAACATCCAGGCCTGATTTAGCCTCATTGTTAGGTGACTGATCACTTATCAAGGGCAGGCTGGTGCCTGGCTAAATACCAAATAAACTCGCAGGACCCCTCTGAGTGTCCGCAGCCTGTTTTGCACAGCTGCTTGCCTGGTTTTTGAGTAGGGAGTTAGCAAGCAAAGTGATTGCTTGAGGCCACAAAGTGGCTGTCCTTTTACGAGGCAAAGCTACGTGTGCATTGTAATGCCCCAGCAATTCTCTGCCTACTTGCAATCTTCCTGAAGTTGCAATGAGTATTGATGGAGTAAAACCAGCTTGGATCCAAAAAGTAACACCTTCTTTCACAGACCATCTTCTGAAATTCTGGAGAGCAAGGAACTGGCACTGCTGCAAACAGCAGCTCCTCTGGGACAGTCCCCACGTGCTGCCCGCTGGCAGTGGTGGCTTGCCATCCGACTGCACACGGGGAGGGCCGGGCTCGCCGCTGTGGCCATGCAGCCCCGAGGCTTTTTTAGTTTTGAGCCCATGGCTGGACACCCACAAGATTCGCCATCACTGCATGGGCAGTGCATCAACATCAGTGAACAAAGTAGATGGACAAGGACTTGCTTTTCTCTTACGACAACCAGAAGCACTTGGCATCAATGAGACTGTTCCTACGGGGAAGGAGAGCCAGACCCAACCCGAGGACCTTGCGATGCCTCCTGCTCCTGGCTGAACTGCTTATTCCCCAGCCTGGCAGCTCGATATCAAGAAGGCATGAAGTGCAGCTGGCTGCTGTGAGTGGAGGGGTAGGATAGGGATGCTCCAGCGCCTCGCGGGGCAGGGATGGTGCTGCTGTGCAGTGACACAGTCACACCCAAAGCAAACCCACTGCAGCTTTCCATGACGCTACTAGCAACCCCAGGGTATCGCTGGCTCGGGGACCACCACAGATCAGGTCTTGATATGGCCTCGACCGGGACCACCAAACCCAATTCTCTTTCTTTTCCTATTAGCTATTACTAACTGATGGTTTTAGCAGAAGCTTAGCAAGGAGGGACTTGGCAAGCTCTGCCGCATCCCCTAGGGGTATGTGCCCGCTGTCCTCGCCCGCACCAGGACAAACCCCTTCAAATTACAGGGGCTCATTGACAAGCAAATCCCCTCACCATCCCTTGTAAAAGGTTCCTGCTTGACTGCTGGGCGAGCGTGTTCCCTTCCAGCATATGGGTGTGCTGGCAAGAGCAGGATGGAAATCTCAGCCCCGGCTTCTTCTCCCTGCCTTGCCATTTCACTGGCTAACAAGATGAGCACCCTCATCTGACATCCCGGCATGACTGAGCAGAGCCCACACAGCCTTGATAAGCCAGGTTTTAATTTAATTCCTGCCTTGCTGAGGTGGGGTATGCACAGAGCCCAACCGCCTGTGTGGACCTGGGGACCCTGCCAACCTCTTGCAGGCCTTTTCCCTCGGCTCCCCGTTTTGCCATCGATTCCTGGGGCTGGGTCAGAGCCCATGGTGCTGCTGGACCAGTCCCCACCGCAGGAACCCAGTGGGAACCCCAGGAGCAGAAGGTGCCTGCATAACCTGAAATGGCTGTAAGCATGATGCATAAGCGAGGCCATGGTATAATTTGGTTTCCTAAGCCTGCACTGAGTTTTAGGGCAAGGCCTATGCACACATCCCTGGGCTCCAGGTGCTATTTAATGCACCTGAGCTGCGCGGCATTCGGTGGAACTGATGGGTAGATGTTTGCTCCACCCGGTTTTCCCTTGATGAAACAGAAAGACTGTTTGTGGTGGTTAGGACTGAATCATAACCAACCTGGCCTATTTGTAAAGTATCGTCTCTCTAACCAAAAGCACGTGCCAAGAGAAGTAGACATTCATGGCTTCTGCGCTGGGAAGGAGTCTGCAGCTACGGGACACCTGGTAGGGCAGCAATAAACCACCGTTTATTAGCTGCTATGAAAACAGGTTCTCCTGTCTGAATCCTGGCCAAATTACAAGCAGCATGATGAATTAGTACCTGTTAATGTGCTCATCATAACTACTTCAAGGAAAATTACTAGGCATCACAAATGCACTATTCATTTAAATATTATTCATTCATTTTAACTTGTTGCAAGTGGGCAGATGGGAAGGGATGCAGGGAGTAAAGAGTGATTAGCACTAATTGGCGTGGCGCGTGCTTCATGGAGCTCACATTCAGCTGGACCTACAAATGCAGGGGATGCTGCTGGATATCAGGGAAGATCCCGTGGTCTCAGCATGAAGGCGGTGGTAATTTTAAATATCACGGCCATCGAGCTGGGCACATGCAACACGGGGGCCGGCTGAGAGCCAGAGCTGCCTGGGAGGTTGCATGGTGCTACGGGGTCAGCCCACACCACCCTGCTCCAGGCACTTTGGGGTGACGAGCTCCCACGGCACCGCTGCCAGCTCCTGGTCCCTGTCCCATCCCTGCGGGGCACAGGGATGGTGCTGAGCCCCAAGCGGGCACTGCCTGGCGGCACTGCTGTGAGCCATGGGCAGGAGAGCTGGGCTAAGGTGCAGCTTGGCCCCCCTGAGCTTCCAATAGCCCTGCAGCTGCGTGGCAAGCGCATATCTTCAGTCTTCGGTCTTTCACGGCGCTTACAGAAAACTGGGTTATGAAACTCATGGCATGGGGAGCAGCGGCTGGCTGCAGTCTCCTGCCCCTCACTGGCATCTCCTGCCCCTTCCCAAATGAGCTTCTCCAGTGGGGGAAATAAGGTCCCCCATTTTGGCTTGTATGGATGCTCAGCCCTCTCCAGACTGACCTCACTTTGGACAGGTTTCAGGGGCACATCTGATTTTACACTCGTCTCCAAACACATAGACTTTCCTCCCTAGTGTTACCCCCTATCATATCAGCACAAGTCATATCAGCACAAGAAAGATCAATTCGTAGCTCTTTAAGAGCAACCCACCCATGGCAGCTCTGCCGTATGGATGCTTCGCAGAGCCTCTGAGCCGACCAAAGCGCCTCTCTTAATATTTACACTAGCAATGTCCCACATCGGCAAAAGCACAAGCTTTATAAAAGCTTCAGGGCAGCGCAGGGCATGGGGCGAAGGGCTCATCGGTGGGGGCGAAGGGCGGGTCCTGAAAGCCCAGAAGAACATCCCTTGTTCGCCATGTCTTTACTTACCCAGAAAATGGGAATCTAAATACAGCACTTCGCATTCCCTTTGCACCCGCCAGTGACCGCCACCATGCCAAGCATCCATGGCACACACAAGCCATTGCAGAAGCTGCGGTCGAAAGATATGTCAGAAGGATTTGAGGCTGAAGCCACAGAAACTCTGCTTTTTGAAAGTCTTCTTGAGAGGGGAAGAAAACCAAAGGAATGATTGTTTTTCTTTTGCTACAGCCGTTTCCCTCATGAAAAAAAGGAGTGCTCGTGTCTCCAAGCAGATCGGAGCAGCTGAAGCATCAAGGACCAGCACAGTCAGTACCCATGAGGCTAAACTTCCTTCAAAATCACTCTAAAGCATGCGAGTTTGGGTAAAGATGTGGGTCTGGAAACCCCGGGACAGGCAAATAGCCTGGAAACGTGGGGATGTTTGCTCAGGTGTCTCGTGCTAAACTTGCTGCTCTGAAAGAAGCATTGATGAGCATCCCTGGCCAGAAGCAGGGCCTGATCCAGCCCAGCAGGCGGTTTTCCCCAGTTCCATGGCACCTTGTCTGGGGGCAGTTTTGGTCTGGCAGGTGGGCAGTGTCTACCGGAGAAGGGCACTCCAGGCCCCACAGTGCCAGGTGCCATTTGACACTCACCTGCCTGTTTATGAACACCCTGTGGGACTAGAGGGTGTTTTTCAGCAGTCTGATGTTTCAGAACAGAGCTTAGGTTTTGATTAAATTAAAAAAAAAAAGGCAATGAAAACAGTGTTATACAGGCAAGGGCATTACCTGCTGCTCCTGATGTTTGGCAGTGCTGTGGCATTCCTGGCAGAGGCGCAGGTGGGGTTTAAAGGTCCAGGCTCTGGCTTTTTTTTTCTATTTTATTGGGATACTCACCTCACATTTTTGATCATCCCATTTTTGATCATAGCAGGGATGGGATCTCCATGCAGTGTAGAGCACCAAAGTCATGAACAAAGATCCATAGCTTCTGAGGGCTTTTTCCTTTTCTCATTCCTGCAGTACCTGAGCTTTTCTTCTGCAAGCTGAGTATTCCCAGTGGGAATCAGAAATAGCTCAAACCTGTACATAATTCATCCAGCATGTTCATAAAGTTGCTGTTTCCAAAGTAGCCGAGAGCAGTAGTGGGAATCCCATGGGCCATGCATCCCACTGTGTCCTAGAGGGACTTTCTGCTCTGAGTGCCCCGTTGCTTGTGGTCAGGTTCAGTGAGAACTCCCCTGTGCAGGTCACACGGCTACAGGACTCATGGAAAAGTCACCATTTGGAGACAGCCATTGAGCCAATGCCCAAGAGCAGGAGAGGCGCACACAAGTGCCAAGAGGAACAGCATCACTTCTGGGGCCCCAGGGAAGAGAAGAGGACAAGGGGAGCACTTAGCTGACACTGATTATAGGAAGCAATTCATTCTCCCTGCTTTTTTGCAAGGAAAAGAAATGCCTGCAAATTTAAAATTGCAACGTTTAGAAGTACCTTTTTCATCCCATTTGGTGGGATGGAAAGAGCTTGTGCATTGCCCTTCTGCAGCTCCACAAGCGACAGCTGGAGGTAGCTCAAACTTCCCAATGTCTGGGACATGGGAGGGAAGCACCTCTGGGCTTGTGCAATGCCCTGGTAAAGCATGGGGTAACGTGGCCATGCCCCCCTGCTCTTTGCTCACAGTGTGTCTCCCGCTGCTGGAGTAAGGGAAGGGAGGTCAGAGGGGGACTTTGGAAATAGGTGCCTAATTTTGCTTAATTTCCCTTTTGGCTTCTACGTTCTTTCAGGGAGCTGGAGAAGAGCAGCTACGCTATCAGTTGCTAACACCCCTTCCCAGTTTCTGATAGCCGCTGAAATAGAAATAACCATCTAATGCAGGAGAAAACAGCACGCGGTGCAGAAACAAGTCCTCGTGTCTCCTCTTCACCCTCCCAAGTAAGGGTGGGATAGTCCTCCAGGTCTTACTGCTGATGCCCTGTGTTGTGGTAGCTAAAAAATGAGAGGAAGGGTAGTAAGAAGGTCAAAGCCTGACCCTGCAAATGGAAGGCCCTGCCCAGGATGAGAGGAGGGACCTTTTGGCCAAGGGCTGAGAGACCTCAGCGTGGTGAGGAGGTACCGTGCAACAGCCAGCCCTCACCCGAGGGGTCCGTGCTTCAGCCTTCCACCCGCTCCTCCTGAGCTGCTGCTGTGGACATGAAGCAGCTCCTCTTCTGGCCAGTGCTTCTGGCCCGGTGGTCCTCTCCAAGGGCATTTATGTCACCCGTTGCCGTACTGCATCCGTCACTGTCCCTTGTAGTCTCTTTTGAAAAAATATCTGCCCCCATCCCTCCTTGTGTTTCCTCTGGAAAGGCGGATCAGTCCTGCACTTCCCTTGCACACTTCAGCTCTTCGTTTCTGCCATGCGCTACCTCCTCAAGCTTTTTCATTAGTTATATTCAGTCTCCTGTCTACTACTTGGCTGCTAGTCATGCTCCGTGCTCCTCAGTGTCACCTTTCCTCATTGCAGCATCTCATTTCCCTCCGCCAAGTGCCTGTGGGTGAAACGGGGGTGGTAGTGGCAGCATAGCTGCTGATAGATTACTTCTGTGTCAAATACGCAGTCTCTCTCCTGCCTTAACGCCCGTCTGCTCTGATGGCAAGACAAAAGTTTGTGAGCTTCAGGCACTTTCACTGAGCAGAGGAAACATCTGCACGTTGGTATTTGCTTTATAGAGGTGATCCTCTTGCATTTCAAATGCACGATACTTTAAACAAATGTTAAAGAACTGCAGGAATAGGTGAGCTCCTTGCTCCAGACTCTCTCTTTTATTTATAAATACCGATTTGGTAAAAGGACACATACATACACGAACACCCCAAAGTTTCTTTTTCTTGTCAGATTTTTCCCTCTATATTTCCCATATTCCTTATCTACATTTAAGCGTATCAATTGGTTCAGCTATAACTGATGTATCTAGGAGCGATGCATGTTAAACCTGTAGTTAAACACCACTAATTTACAAGCAGGTAAAAACAGTGAAAGTCTACTTGGTTATTTATGATACTTTCTTGCCTCTGCAAAAACAGTTCCTAAAAAACCCTTGTCAAAGTGAAAAAGTGGTGAGTGTACGGTAAGTGAACAGAAATTTTGGTGAGCAGAAGATATCTATAAGTATCTTTATTTATTTCTAAAGGTTAAACACTTTAAGGAGAACAGCGCTGTCAGGAGTGGTTCTGCCAATCTGGGATCCAATCAGATGTGTGATATGATTTCTGTAATTTAAAAATGTGGTTTAAAGATGAAAAGGGTTGAAACCCCAGTAAGCCTTTCTCCTTCCTGCCATGTGTCACTACCCCAGAATTTGCATTAGAGGGGATCTGAAGTTGACACTTTCATACAGTATTAATTCTATAAAATAATCAGAGCATTGTAGCATGGACACAGAGTCTAAAACCTTCAGCCTCAATGTTTTGTGTTTTAGCTGTGGGAAGTCCTGAACAAGAAATCATGCGCACAAAATCTCCTCCACAGAGCCAGCTCAGTTCAACATGCCACGTGCCAGCGAGGCCGAGAGCTCCCTGTAATGCCAAACCGCAGCGGCACGGGGACATCTCTGCAGTCCTACGTGTAGGAGCACGTCTATTGGCAGGGGACAGTGGGAAGGGCAGTGCCACGTAGTGCCTTGTGTGTGCTGGGGGTTGGTCGCCCAAGAGCAAGGACCAGGTTTGCAGCTGGCCAGCGGTGCTCTGGAAATCACAGCAGACCTCAGCAGCACTGGGCTTAGTAGAGGTGAGGCGGTGAGTGGCTGTGATTTTTTATTTTCGAAGCACCCAGCATGGGAAAAACAAGCGACAGGGTGGGATCCTGCTTTGCAGCTATTCGGTCTCCACCGACTGCCTTGCCGCAGCATCTCTGCTCCGTGCTGCAGTACGAGCTGGCCAGACCGCTCCCGAGGCCTCAGCCGAGGGAGCAGTGGGTTTCATCCCCAGGCTCTAGCTACACGTATATTTAGCTAACTAAAGAAGCCGGTGTTTTTTTGATCTTTTAAAATTTGTCATTCACCCAGATACTTTCCAGTGCTTACCCCAGAAGAATTCAAACCTGTTGCCAAGCTGCTTTTCTCAGTTATTTTTTGTGACCTGTCTAAATGTGGAAGAAGCACACACTGAAAAACACTGGAGCAAGCGACAGTGGAGGCAGGTATGAAAGACACCTGGTTAAAATGCAAATGGGAGTGTGTGCACAACGTTTTGCAAAAGCTTCAATTAAGTTAATTGCTTCTGTTGAATTAATGCAATTCTACATTTAGATAAGTTCCTGAGGTATGACTCTTAAACTAGTTTTCTTAGGAGAGTATCAGAGTCTGGATGACGGTTCTTATTTCTGGCTTCCTAGCTCTAGACAGAGCTGAAATGGATGATGCAGAATCATCCCAGCTGGTTTGATGTAACCAACGTGCTCTAAACCAAGTGAAGGCACCGTCACTTGTTCCCCAGCACATGTTAAACCAGTCCTAGCGGGAAGCTGTCCTAGAGCCAGCTTGCCTTGCCTAGTTACAGGATGTTTTAGTGCTCAGACACATGATCAGTTTAGGGGAAGACATCAGCCAAATGTCTTCATGTTGCCTTTAATCAGTGGCAAAGGAAGATTTTTTTGCTGTGCAATTACATGTTAACACCATTTGACTCAGCCTTACTCTGCTGCAATTCTGGGAGCTGGTTTTGAGAGCAGAAGCCCCCCAGAAGCTAGCAGTGGTGGCGGTTGAGGTGATATGTGTGTGCCAGCCCTGCTCATCCCATCAAGAAGTTATAAGCATGAAAGTCACCACAACAAAACCATGGAGCTGTATTAACGTCAGCAGCAGAGGAAACCTGGCAGTCCAGGGGCTGCTGGTGCAGTGAGGAAACAGAGTGAGCCAACGCTTGGGAGCCTCAAAATCCTCATCTAGTGGGCGAGACTTTTGACTGTAGTTTTTCTGTAATTTGAAAATGTGCTTTAAAAATATGCTTACACAAGGACCAGTCTTCCCTTTACTGAAGGCTAATACCACCCCAGTGGGCAGCCTTTGCAGTAAGCCTATATAGCATGTTATCATGGAGATGACTGGGTTAAGTTTGTGCTAATGATAGCAGTGTTGTTTGCCAGGTACAAGGCAGTTCTGCAAGGGCACAGTTTGTTACAGGTCCCATGCAGGCAGTAGCACCTTAAAGTCCATTTTCAAATTGCAAAGCACAGGGAGAGGTTTGTTCCTTGGAGGTATCTCTCAAACTGGAGCAAAGCGGGTGGATTTAACTCAAGCAAATGGCATTTGTGTGCATGCTATTGGCTAAATTCAGATTTTAGCTCCCCGGGGAAAATCTGGAATAATCCCATTGAAAGGCTGTGGATTTAAAGCGGTGCCTCCCGTCGGTGTGTGGCCTTTCCTCCGCTCTCATGGGAAGGAATGCCTCCAGCGGGACGAACCGGCTGCAGCAGGCATCGCCCTGGTTTACACGGCCTGACCCCAGAAGAAGATCAGGCTCTGTGTGACTTTGCTGCATACCACGTTTTTTCCATGGTGCGGCAGCAACTGCGGCATGCTGTATTTTGAGCAGCGAGTTGAGAGGATTACTGACAACAAGCAGCATTGCGTGGGGAGCGTTCCCCCGCCGTGAGGCACAGGGATTCAGGTAACTCCCGACGCAGCTGCATAATAAACACAATAAACTGGTTTTGCATCAGTCCCTAATGCTTCGTCCAGCTGCCGTCCCTGGAAAGCACTGCTCAGCTCTGTGGAGAGCCACTGCAGCCCGCGGGGTACGCAGGGCCAGACTGGAGCTGTGCCCTCCAAGCGCGGGGTGCAGACATGATGGGGTGGGGATGCTGAACCCCTCCTTGAACCCACTTCCTCCCCAGCTGCGTCTGCCCTGAGAGCCAGGCTGGTCCTGCAGGGAGAAGAAATCCCTTGCAAGAAAACTGCTGCGCTCTTCAGTGAGAGTTTCCCTATTTAAAAGATGGTCTTGCAATTTCTCTAATACTCCTCAAGGCCTCAGCAGTGACCAGGAGTGTCGCTTGATCCCTGCCCAGCCGCCCAGCCATTTCATCCTTTAATTCAGGTTAATGCTCCAAAGAAATACCGTACTTATCCCCATTACACAGGCACGTGTCAGGCCGTCCTGCTGGGAGGCCTTTCAGCACACGTGTACCTTATTTTAGCATCAGCTCCTCTCAAAACTATTAAATTTCTGATGCTGTTTGCATCATGTTGATTTATCTTATGAATCAAATGAGGATAATTTCTCAAGGCTCTAAGGTGTAAAAATCTTTGGGTCAGGACCACATTTTATTTACACTGATTTAAGGCTGCATCTGTAGCTTCTTCTAATTCTTATGTTCTTTATCGTTTTTTTCTTTTCTCACTAAGAGGTGTGATCTTTAATTTTTTTTTCAGTGGCTAGCAGTTTATGGAGAGATTTTAAAAGGTAAGCAATGCATGTGACAACTCGTTGTCTGAACTCCCCAAACTTTTTAAAAAGTGCAGCCTGCCTCCTCCCTCTCCACTTCCCTCGCCCTCCAGCTGCCGACGTCTGCCTTCCTCAGGCGCAGCGCACTCGGGGCTTGACAGGCTGCTGCTTCTTTTTCTCCCACTGCCTACAAGGTGGAGCCCCAAATCTCTGCTGCCTGTGGGGGATTCAGGGAGGAGGAGGTGTGGGAGGATTTCTGCCGGCTTTCATCTGCCAGGCAGCATCCTCCATCTCCTTCCCCTTCCAAACCCATTGCTACTTTTTTGGCAGCAACCACCGAGGAGGTCCTGCTGGGAGCCCCTTTCTTTGTATTTAAGGTGCACGAGCTGAAAAATGGAGCCCAGTAGTTGACAGGATGGGTTGGTGCTGTACACTAAGGCTTCCTAGCGTATAATTCGCAGAGCGAGGGGAGCTGCTCAGGTGTGCTTTTCCAGTGAGCAGGCTCCTCAGTGCTCACCCACGCCTACCCGGACGGCAGCGGCTCACGTGAGGAGGATGTTGGTACGCAAGTATGTTCATGGTCTATAGTTTACATAGTGGTGCTGAGTCAGAATGTATTAGAGTGAAAAGATTTTCTTGCGTTTCAGGAAGACTTTGCCTCCGTATTTTGAAAAACACGACAGCTGCTCTGCCCAACTTGTGGCCTCCCTCTCAGACCTTTCTTTCAATCTGCAAACCCTTACATTTTTTTTCCGCCCAGCAGTGCAGACTCCAGCACAGCAAATTTAAGGCTGCTGACAACCGACTTGCTTTTCTTAGTTACCCTTCTTGGGCCTCTCAGATGTGGCCTGTGACCTCCTGGGGCCCAAAGCTACGTTAGGGCCCGCAGGACTGGAGCGCACGTCCCAGAGCAGCAAGCTCTTTCTCCATCAAAAGTTTAGAAGGATGGCTGTCAAACGCAACGGTCGAATTGGTTAGACTCATTGAGGAACTAAATCTACTTCCTCAAAGTTTGCATTGCAAGCGTGCCCTGAGCTTTTCCCAGGCTGTCCAGACTGAGATAAGATTTTTTCTGAAGGATGAATAAGCATAGTTTCGAGACGGTAAAGAAAACAACAGTCGACAGGAAAGAAAAAAAAGTGTGGGAAGCAACATTTTATTTTTAAACAGCTGAAGTGTGAATGTGCTTAGTTAAGGGGAGACTGTCAAAAATAGAGAGAGGCATTCGGTGCCTAAACACCACTGGTGTTGGCTTATTGAAATTCTTCCATGTTCTCCCACGTACTTCTGTTCTTGGCTAAAATACAGCCCAACCCATCAGGCAGCAGGGAGAGAGGGGTGTTCCTCCTGTCCCTCCTGGGACCTGCTGGACAGCCAGCATGGAAACTCCTGCTCTCTCTTTCTTTGACGTGTACTATATCCAGCTCCCCTGCAGACTGGAGGGAGATTTCTGGTGGCAACCTGCACCGGGGTTCAGCCTGAGGTTCCAGCAGGGGTAGTCCTGTCTCAGGGCAGAAGGCACGACCCGCTCCTCGCAGATGCCTTCCAGGCCTGTGTTAATGTCATTCATTCGAGCGTGGCTGCAGAAAGACAGGAAAATGTTTCAATGCAGACAAGTTAATGAACTCCCATTTTCAGCCCTTAGTCCTTTAAATAGCAGAACAGGAAATATGAGTAACTTGCAACATCTGACAGAAAAGGAAAGTAGCTGCTTCGTTCTTTTATGGCCTGTTACCCTATCGAACAATGACGTGAGAATGTGTTGGGACAAACCTGATGAGGTGCTCTCTGCCGTGAGGTGCCTGTTAGGCTGTTTGTTTTTCCCCTCTTTAAAGGTGTCATTTGTCTTATGATGGATCTGAAAATACCCTAGGTAACCACATGCCCAGCGCTGGCCGAGAACCCCGAGTAGTGAATAGCTATTGCAAGGCCTGAGAAACCATTTGACATCTGGAAATTATCCACTTTACAAACATATTCTTTATAAAGAAGTAATACTCTCCAGGTTTTAGGTTGGATTTCCAATATACCACAGGGGAAAAAAATCTTCTGCAAAAACAGAGAGATTAAAGATTTTAGCTTACGCTGGCAACCCTGGCGTGAAGCACCTGGCTGGGTACTCGGTGCTAAGAGTGCTGACGGCTGTGTCACCATATCCTCCTGCGCGCAGGAGACTGGTGATGTGTGGTACCCACATTCAGCTAGCAGAACAGATGGACCCCAGTATCTTCTTGGCTTAACTTGTTTCAGCAATGCAAATCCAGAATGTTCTCTTTGCAGTTACCAGGACAGATATATTTTACTGCTGTTCAGGACACGGATAGACTCTTTAATACCACTCTCCATTTTCGTAGTTTAATTGTTTCCAACCTTCCTTACTGGAATTGAACTAATTATATATCTAGCATGGAAAAAAAAATGAAAAGAGGTGTTTCAGACGTATGTGGGAAGATGCAACTAAAAGCCTGCTTTAAAGTGTTTCCAGGTCTCAGCCTTAGCTTGAATCAAGTTTTGAGAAAATCTGAAATAATTTTGCAGTATACTTTGGGGAAGACAGGAGAAGTAAGAGTCATCATTCATAGGTAAATCAACGCAGAGGACACTGCAATTTTGTGTTAACTCTTCATTTCAGCCACTGAGGAGCATGTATGGATTGAACGGTGCCTTGCTGTGCTGTAGGCTCAGAGCAGATGGATTTCCCAAGATATACACAGAAATCAGAAGGAAACTGGGCATCGTGTGTTAATGAGCAACTGATTACACTGCAAAGAATGTTTTGAAGCCGCTTATCTTCCACTTGTAAACAAGATGCCTCACTGATTTAAAGCACGCAAACCAATGCTGCAACAGCTTTTATCTCTGAAGTGTTGGAACCAGAGCTGTGCCAGCTCTGATATAAAACCTATAATCCAAAAATTAAACCAGATATTGCAGTGTGTGTTAGGATTCAGGAAAGGCTTTTATTTCTTTAGGGCTAATAAGACTAATAACTCTTACTATGATAAAGTTTTTATTTTTAAAAAACACACGCCTTCCTACTTCAGTATGCAGATCCATCTCTTCCTGCACGTGACTGTAACCAAGACTGAATGAGCCCGTAATACACTGTGGTAAGCATTATTTTGGATAACCAGCCCCAGGATATAATCTCTTCCTAAACCCATCTGCACATGCAAGATTGTACCCTGATTACAAAGATGTGAATGGTCTTCCCAGGAAGGACCCGGCAGCTATCACAGTCTGTGGTAGCAATTTGCACAGTTTTTCTTACCAGCATCCTGAGCAGCCCGCTCTGCCTAGATAAGGAGTTTGGTGCTAAATTCAACCTTCCTGTCCTGGTAGCTGCTTCCCCCTTCCTGTGAATGCTGTTTACATCGGGGCGGTCAGGACACGGGTTTCCGAGCACAGTCAGATTGCTGACAATTCCAAAGCTTCTTTGCAGTAGCTGAAAGATGTATGCTCACCATATTTAATTACTATCACGTATATTGCATTGTCTTAGGGTAAGGCCATATTGCTTGCTTTTAAACAGAGATTGAAAAATTCCACGGCTGCTTTATAAATATCCCACCACCATTCAAGAGCTACTTAACATTTTTTTTTCCCCTCTGTAGACAACCACATTTTTAAATAGATTGTATTTAAGGTACTTGGAGCTAGAATATTATGCATTTGTTTGACTGGTATGAAAATGTCTTCCTCCTCTCTGCCTCCCAGTTCCTTAGTATAAGCTCTGAGGCTGTAAGGGTTTCAGTTTCACTAAACTCTCGTGAAAAACTTCAAGATCATTTGCTTATATTTGAATAACAGTTATAAACCACTGGCTAATAGGATTTTAGCAGCCCTGAATATCTTAGCTCTTGTATCTAAATATAATATCTGATTATAATATCTAAATACAGTATCTGACTATCTTAGCTCTTGTGTCTAAAACCCATTAATCACCAGGAAACAGCAGGAAACAGGTTTCAAAATACTTCAAGAAACCCTTTTCACAAATTCTAGAGGGAAAACCCCCAAGCCCAAATGAACCACACTCGGCTCACGTGTCCCACAGCATCCTCCTGTGGAATCAAGCAGGTACCCTCTGAGGATGAAGTCCCTCCTGCATTTTGCTTCCCTATGCAGCTCAGGTTCCTGGCATGGAAGTGGCTGATGGGCAGTGGATGGGCGGGTGGATTCACCCCCATCTTCTGGGCCAGCCCCTGGAATTGCAATCCTAAAAGACTCCTAGAAAGGACACCTCCCATATGAATTTTTGTTTTGGCAATTTTTGTTGGCATTTGAACTTCCCCCTGTAGCATGCTATTTTCGTTTCTTTCACTTAGAGGTGTCGTCTTCAGTTTAGAAGCAAACAAGAACCAATGGCTTCTTTCCTGCCTGAAAAAATATTTTCACGAAACTTTTCTATATGCAACCTCTCACAGTGTGCTACTCAGCCTTGCTTGTTCCTATTTTCTCTACTAAAACTTTTTGTTCAACTATTTCTCCTATTAGAGGGAAGACAGGAAGTAAAAAAAGAAGTGTTACAGAGATCACTCACCTATGGCGTAGCTAGGCTAAATTTAGATGATGCTCCCTATTTTACCAGTAAAGTAAGCAAACTCTACTTTCATGGTTTAGCTATGTTTGTGCTTCTAGTTAAAAGCACATCATCACTTCTACAGACATAGACAGAACTTCACTGGTTATCGGAGATCACATTTACTTCCATCCACTATACATCTGCTTTGTACATTCACACTTGCTGGACTCCCAAAAAAACAGAAGAATGTTCAAACTGAAAGAACCACTCTGTGTGTGTGTGTGTGTGCACGCATACGTGCGCGCGTGTGTGTTCATGGGAGGCAGGTTGTTTGCAAATGTGCAGCTGACACAACCTTTTAAAACTCCAAAACTTTTAAAACTCCCTCAAAACCTTAGCCAGGGCTCATGGCTGATGAGCTGCAGGATGCAGGTCTTTGGACAATTCTTACTGCCGTTACTCAGACAGCTCTGCAGCACCTCTGGCCTTCTGCATGGCTTTCTGACACAGAAACAATTTTTTGGTATTTCTAAATCTTGGCCTTTTACCATTTTCTTTTTAAGATCTGTCATCTTTTCACATCTTGGGCGATGTGCCATATACATTTCGTATTGGACATTATGACATCCTAAAGTACACAACCTCTGCTTGCCAAAACTGCTTAACAACATTTTCAGGGAAAATTAATTTGGGTAGGGTGGAACGTAAATCCTGAAGGCAATTAAGTTCTTACACACACACACATTGTTTTACGCTTCTTTAGCTGACAGCTAAGAAGTTAATCTGCTTCAGTATCGGTCAAGGACCACTTGAGGACCGTTTGGATGAGGTCACACAAAAATCAAGTGGAGTTGCCACAGATCTGGCTACTCCGCTTACAATTACACCATTAGAAAACAAATGCAAGAAGCCTCGGCCCGTTGAATGTAAACCTTCATTATTCGAGAAAAAAAAGCATGGGCTTGTATTAGTGAAGCAGAAGCCCGAACTGTAACACTCAGCGGTGTTGCTCTGCCCTCTGCAGACTAGATCGTATAATCACATTTTACCGCATATTAAATTTAAAGCACAACAGAATAAAAGTTGTCAGTGTGAATTAAACATATACAGACACTATCTTCTAACCGTGCTCTGTGACACTGCAAGTCATAAGTAAGGTAAGTCAGGAGTACTCCTGAGGCAGTGGGTGTTTCCTGTGTGTTCTCGCCGAGCCCACACTGCTCATGAAGTCTGGGAAGTAATTACTGCCTGAATAGCATCAATGCCTGGAGTCCAAATTCAGAGTGAAGTATAGGAAATATTTATGTCTGTGACTTTAATGTATGCCACGCAGCATTTCTGCACGACGGAGAAACAAGATTTGTTTTAGAGCAACTTCTTCTTGGTACTAAGAATGGTTTTCTACAGCAAGATCCAGGGGACAGCAAATGCTGTGACTCCTTGATTGATCTCCAACTTTTAAGTGACCAGTATGATGCTAGTGGTCACCTGCCTTGGCTGATGCACAAAGGCACCAGCATCCCGCTCTGCAAGAAGTTTAGCTATATGCCACCTCCCACAGCAGCCGGCTCCACCTTTTATCCTAGCTAAACATCCAAGAGATGTGGCAAACACAACCACCTTTATGAGCTCTCTGTAATTTAATGTGCTCTCCTCATGTAACCTGGTAGAGAACGTTAAAGCTCATTTACTTCTCAGGTATTTGCTACATCCCCCCTGATGTGAGAAAACACATACAACAGTACTTACTGTTTCTTATGAGCTGGACAATGCTTAAGGGCATTTCATAATCTTTCTGACAGAGAAAACATGGTCCTACATCATCTTCAGAAGGCTTCTCTTGGAAAGGAACAACACGACAGAATTTACACAACACACAGTTCAGATTTGTTCCAACTTTTCGTTTTATTGAAGCATCAACATTTGAAAAATACTTTCCTCGAAGCACACATGCCAAGTCCCAGGCACCGTATGTGGCCCTCACAAATGAGCAGCACCTGACACTCCCTTACTCCATCCCCTTCCAGGCTGGCCCGTCTGCGGCTATCGGGTGTCACACAACAGACAAAACTGGTCAGGTCTTGTGCAAAAAGAGCCTGGCAGGAAAGAAAATTTGCCTACGCAGCTCCCAGCACAGTCCCTCTCCTATTTTGTGACTACCACATGTGCTGGTTACATGACCCAAAGACTCACATGTCAGGAAACAAGAGAAGTGCACAGTCTTTCACCAAGAGGCAGCTTCCAGTGCCTAGCATTTACAGAATACCTTCAGTACAAAACTGAAATTGATGTTCAGGAAAAAAATCTTTATTCGATTTTGTACGGTGCAGAGCTTGCAATATGTAATGCTATTATGCTTCTGTAAGTTAAATTTTATGGCAGGGCAAGATCCTTAATAATTACTCTTCTGAGCTATATTCAGCACCCGGGTTGGACACACTCCACAGTTTGCAGATAAAACAAGTGAGATATAGTTAGAACAGCCCATTAAAAATTGATAAAGAAACGCTATCAAAATGTACTACGTTCACCTGAATTGGATTCCTGTCCAGAAGTACTGCAGGAACACAGATTTAGAAAAACTGGTATGACATTAAACCACTGACTACATTTCCAAGTGAATGCTTTTGCGTAGATTCTCATTTTGTCATCCTTCATTGCTTTTGTTTTGTTGGGGGATCTGCTGCAGACTAATGCTGCAGGCTAGAAAATTTCCAAGCATATCACCCAAGCAAAATGAAAGTCTCAAGTTTTTGCCTTGCCCATTTCACAAACAGAAATGGTATTATTAACTTCCAAAGCAAAAAACTGGAGGAAAACAATGGTCACATTTATATTTAGCAAAACTGTTCTCCAGTACTTCCGTTTGACAACAGCTGAATGGCATTCTTAAACAACATTCTTTACATAATCCCTGATATCTCAGATAACTGACATGGAAGTATCACTTAGGGTCTGGGCTACATCTTGAAAACCTTGTGCAATCTTACAATACCTTCATCAAATGAACATTCAAGCTCCAATTTTACCTTTCTTTACATTCTTTTCATTTGAGGTCTTTGGACTGGTTTGTAACATGTAACTGAAGAAAGCACAGGAAGGGAAATCAAATACTTAATACCACTCCTCTCTCCAACAAAATAATTATATTTAATGACATAATAACTATTCTCAGATCTAGAAATATGCTCAATTCTGTAATGAAAACCAACACAATAAGCACTATTTCTGCATGTTTAAAACTTCACTTAGACAAAGAGCTGTCATATCCCACCATTCTGACCAAGGCCAGAAACAAGTAACCACACTTGAATGCTCAGGTTCCCACATACATTTACCAACAAAGATTATCTTCTCACATTTTCAGTGCTTGGAGTGCAGTCTTAATGGCGTTAGTGATACAATTGCCTGACAATAATCTCTACCCAGAAAGAGAGCTCTCTTTCTACAGCTCTCCAGGCTAACAGAAGACTGAGGGATGAGGTGACCTAGGAGAAATGCTGACTAATGTTGTATTAGATACTGGTGTTAATCCTTTTTACTTCTCCTACACTCTTAGTCCTTTTGTCTCAATTCCTTCCTAGCCTCTACTTTTCAAGTACTGCAGGCTGTCTTCTTGTCATAAAAATCACTAGAATGGATGTCTTGAACTTTCGTTTCTGCACAATTTGCTCCACACACTTGGTAGTGCAAACTATTCCAGAGAGGGTGACTATTTCTGTTGGTTTCTTTAAAACAGGGTACAGGAGACATGCTCCTTTTCCAAGTCACAGAAGACTTGGTCTCATGAAATGAGATGGATCTTAGTATTTTCCCTGTTTCCTGCTCACAAGTTGGAAGCCTAACTTGTTCCCTCCATTGTGGCAAAAGTTCCAGTGCAAATCCAGGCCAAAAGAGCATCCTGTGGTCATCAGTTTCAAATGGCCTTAGAACAGGCAAGCCAAGGCAACATAGTACTTTTCAAAATGTATTCTTCTTCAAGAAGAAGAATAGAAAGTAGGTTTAGTCTTCTCTAGAGCTTGTTAATAAATTACATACTACTGCTGTGTTGTTCTCTTACTATTAGCACTGATGATCTCTTGGAATGGAAATTGCTCAGGCCCACCTGAAGAAAACCCAGGAACACTTACTGCTTACAGTCTACCCGGGGGCTATCTCTTCACAAAGGACAGAAAGGCAAGCAGACCTCTTCCAGTAGCTGATGGAGCATTAATTAACGGGTCTCTGGGTCTCTCTGTCTCCTGAACCTGCAGTTTTTAGACTCTAGCAGTTCAAACTTCAGCCTGAAACACCAATTGCATTGAAAACAATACATGACCCTAAATATGTCTATACCATCATGCCAAGTAGTACCTCTCCAAAGCCAACTCACCTCTGAACCTACTAGCAAGGCTGCATGTGGCACTGGAACAAGCACTCTAGAGCACAAAAGAAGAACTGCGTACATCAGCACTGCCAGGCCTCCAGGCACACTGCTTGACCTCTACAGGTTCTAAAAAAACACTCACGGAGTGGGAAGGTGAGCGGGGTGCACGGTACATCATGCCTCTGGTCACTACTGGGATCTGCTCTTTCAGAGGGGTACAGACAAAGCGACAGACTCGAGAGATGACCTCTATAAGAAAGACCATGGAATTGTTTTGGAGAAGTTCAGAAAAAGAACAGATTGACAATGTTCAGGTTACAGCTGTGAGCAAAACTTCACAAAAAGAGAAATGGCTCTGCAGCTAGAATTGCACGCAGTAATTAATTTTGAATTTATCTGTACAGTATCACATACTGCATAGCAAAAATACTGACAGACTTCCCGTTTTGAGACACTTTGCAATGTAGTAATTACCAGGACTGGTAATCCTTTCCTTCCTCTCTGCCCACCCAAAATCCAAATCCATCTCCTGTGTTATTTATACATAATAAAAAGAAAGAACTCATAAACTATAGTGACATTAACTGTAATCATGACAATTCACCAAGTAACATTGTAACATGATACTGGAAGTAGTTTTATGATGTTACTGGGGAAGGGAGTGTGTTGAAACACAACAGTTACACTTTCTGAATATGTAGTATTGTGAAGTGAAGCTGAAGTGCAAGCTAAGTGAAACTGAAAAAAATCCAAATTTGAACGTCAGCGGGGATATATATTTTCTCACTATTAAAAGCCTGAGCCTTTTTTCCCTTGAAAATATTGATAGAAGAGACATATACTCTTCAGAATCTCTTTAAAATTGCACAATATTTAATAATTGCACAATAACTTGTTCACCTCTTGCAGTGAAGGCTGAAGGGAAGTCCGAGAAATTCACTGTGGTAAAAGTCTTTAGTCAGCAGAAAGTGCTTTGAAGAAAGCAGCAGGAACTGGAAGGAAATTTCCAGCACCTGCAGTTTTTGGCTACTGGTGGGTAAAAGAAAGTAAAGTTTTGGGGTGTGCTGAAACCTTCGAGGTGAGAGCTGATCCTGCAGTAATTTTTTAAGAGATCTACAACCACTTGCTCATTAACAGCTATGAGCAAAGCAGAACAGCAGTATTAATTTCTGTGCAGAAATTCATACGCTTGTGTATCATGGCTGCATCCCAAATCACCATTTTGAGTCCAAGATTTTGTAGACATGGAAAATAATGGTCTCTGCTAGATATGAGGAACAGTCTCAAGGTGCTTTGCCCCATGCCTAAATCTGTCGATTTTCTCCTCCTTTTTTTAACGCTACTGAGTATGAGCTTTAACCTCATTTAACGTCCAGAAAGCCTCCAAATTGGTTGTTTCTTCTAATATTTCAACTCCCCATATTGCTTGCAAGACAGTTAAATAGAAAAAAAGTTTTCAGGTTGAAGTCTGGGTGTTATAATCTATTTCTAGGTATAAGTATTCAGGTTTTCATCTGTTCTCAGAAAACTGTGTGGGAAACAAATCGAGTTTATGACCTGTTTCCAGACAAGTAGGTGCCACACACAAGAGGACTTCATTCTGCATGTTTACCACAAACCCACCGAAGCTGCTGGTCTGTTTGGAGGTCAGTTAATTCATCAACGGATCTCCAGCTGCACTGACAAGCATATGCTCGTGCTCCTTTCTTCTTTATCATCTTTGCTCTTAGTTTACTGAGTTCAGGCATGTTATTCCTGCCAATCAAGTGAATTCAGTTTAGGATCATGAACTTTTTTTTAAAAAAAAAAACATTCATGAGGCCATTTCAATTCAGAAAAGCTCTTAAGAACATTTCTGAGTACCACTGTTATGAATTAATTTAGGGATATGTTTAAATTCTGTTTTTAACACAATCCTTTCCTGAGAGCAGTCTCGGTGTGGAGCAGCTGTATTCTCAGATCAACTGGAGGTTGATGTTTTTGTAAGCAATGTTCTCTGTCGTGTTTAGAGACCCTGTGTCAGCCTCCAGAGAAGGAGTTGGGAAGAAATCCAGGTAGAGTTAATTCTTGTGTTAAGAAAATATCCAAAAATGTACTTATCAAACTTACTGTAAAAATCACTATGCAGAATGGGTACAACTACAGAGTTAATCAGGAACTGTTACTCAGGATGGTTGTTAAAGGGATTGAAATGAAATGGCCATCAGAGAGAAGAATGTACATCAAACCACAAATAATTCCTGTGCAAGCATCAACCACAACAAATGAAAAATCAGCATGGCTATTACAAAAACAAGTTGTTTCAAAAAACAAGCGAAAATTTAGCATTTTAACTACCCCTGCTCTCATGAGCTCCTCCTGGCCATCAATTACTGGCCACTGAATTGCTCAAAAGCAACATTAACGAGCCCAGCTAAATAAAAGAAAACCCAAAACAAGTATAAAAGAAAGGATTTTTAGAAAAAGAGGTCAGACACCTATTCATGGAAGGCAAATGTTTAATCTTCAAGTTTGCTTTTTAAAATTCAGGTTAGTCAAAATAAATAGCTAAATATCTTGCTAAAGATTACAGATTTTAATCAATGTTACAAGTAGCTGATACTACTGCCTTTCATGTCTTTTTTTTAAAAATTTAATTAATTTCAAGATCTCAGAGCAGAGTAATTTAGACTTTGAGTAAGAAGAATCATATTTTTATTTAACCTTTCCAGCTACCAAACTAATCTCAGGAGACTAGTGCAGCACTGTATTTTTAATGCTGCTTTAAATAATGGGAAAATAAGATTTTTCATTCAAAAAGAAATACAAATTTCGAAACTAGAAGGAAAATACAGGAAAAACCTAACATGTAATACAAGAAAAATAATGGAAAGGGAGATGACGCATCCGTTACTGTTCTACTCCAGCTGTCACACAGCCTGGTGGCCAAGCACATACTCTGAACACATCCACTACCTCCATCAGTTAACAGGCACATACAGTGACTTTACTAAAATAAGAGGAATTCAAATTCGATGTCTGTATTAGGAGCATGCCTACTACACTACCCTCCACTATGTCTTGGCATTAGATACAGTTTTAGAGAAACTGGAAATAAGAACTCCTTAATTTTAAGTCTTCAAAAAAACCTGAACTAATTAAAGTCAAAGAGATCACAATATAACAAGAAAACAAAAATCCCACCCTTCCATTTAATCAAACCTTGCTTCAAAAAGAAGTCTGTTAAGAAATCAAACTATTTGATTTTCACTAAACATGACAGCATAATACTTGATACTGGAAAAAAGAAAATCTGACTTGAAACATTCACAGTCTGAATGACTGAAGGTATGGTGAGAAGTACATGCTGAACAGTCTGCATTTATTTTGTAGGCATCCTGCAACGGCACACCAGAGGCCAACCCATCACACAGATTATCTGCTTATTTCAGCAGTAAAGTTACCTTTTGATCCATGAAACTTGAATTCTTTTTAAAAGCAGAGTGGGAGAGTGATGGGAGAAGAAATGGAAAGGCATGAAAACAGATTATGGGAGATGCTGCATCCCTCTCCCTGCAGACTTTCCCACCCGATCACCAAACAGGCGGCACACATGCTCCTTTTTAGTTTTTAGGTAACACAGGAGTGCTCACAACTTTTCATCCTTCCCGCTCCTATCAAGCCCCAAAGCACAGTAACACAATACTAGTACCAAACCCACCGCAGACATACCTGAAAAAAAGATAATCACAGGACTGATCCCAGATGTAGTCATTGAAAAGTGACACACGGAAGTCGCAAGCAGTACAACGTAGTTGATCACACGTTCTGGTCAAAAAAGAACAGAAATCTCCAAGACCTTATTACAATCAGAGAAGCTACACAGATCATAACTGTTTTAAAGTACAGCGCTCACTCAGAAATAGTAGAAGCAAGGTTGCCCTGTAATCTTAATTATTTCACATCTCTGGCACATTCATTACGGTATGAGTTTTACTACATGATCTTGTATTATTTTTACAGGTTCCTAACCTCACTGAACACATAAAATAAACTGATATTCTCTTGATATATTCTCTTTGGTCTTCCTCACTGGTATGGCACCTGACCAGCATGCAAATATGCATCAAGTGCATAATTACTTACTACAAAAAATCGCACATGGAAATGCAATAACGTTCTATAGGATGTTGGGGATAAATCTTTAAAGTTCCTCTCCTACTAAGTTCAGCTGCAGTTGCAAAGCACTCTGGCCATTTTCAGTTCAGGTTCTGGGATGATTTAAACCAGCCCGCTGATTTAAGTCACATACTCGGCATCATATAGAAAGCTGAAGAGAGGCAGTGAAAAATAACAATACTCTACAGTAGCAATTTCCTTAACTACACGTTACTGATTTTTGGAGTCTCATGTCTCATTTGCACACATCTTTCAACTCCTCAAACAAACAAAAGATCTAGTGGTCAACAACAGAGGACTGGAAGGAACCAGCTGACTTCAACTGCAGTTACAGGCAGCCACACGTTTAGACGAATATAGGGCTGTCCTGTCCAGTTCAAACACAGAAATCTGTACCACCACAGAAACACAGTTGTGAATAAAAATAATACTAAAGCAAGCAGAACATTTGTTTTCACATTTCCTACCTTTTTGATATATTTGTTCCTATGCCATATGGTGAAGAGCTTCCCCCCAGGTACACTGGACAGCATCTATATGGAATTCATTAAAAAATATTAAAATTATAGCAAAACATTCTGGAGAAAGTAGTACAATGCTTCTCCTAGTTTAACAGCATGGTATTTCTAAAATAATATTTATTAAATATAAGCAAAGCATCCAAATGCTTACAAACTACAGAATTTTAAAATTTCCATTGCCATGGTGTTCCAAGAAAAACTCTACGACAACCACTCTCTATACCAAATATACATGGGACTATACATTGCAGCATTTGATAAATGTATATGTCCATGAGGCAAAGGAAGCTTTTGTTCAATACATTTATAATAAATAACTTTGACCACATGAAAGCACATTAGTAATTCTTCAAAATTATCTTTGTTTATCTTTGTTTTTCTTTAAAAAGAATGCTTCTCTAAATACTCAGTTTCTTTCTTAGCTAATGTCAACACAGATTAAACAGTAGCAATATCATTAGACTGACAACAAGCTATAATCATGCTATGTTCAACTAGTCAAAACATCTTTAACTTACCTTTTCCTATGAGCCTGTACAACAGCACTATTGCTTTCAGGTGTGAGACTTGCAGAGTTAGACTTCAATTTCTATTTAAAAAACAATCAAAGAATAAAAGGCAGTATTACGGCAAGGTAACAATATTCTGTTTTACTCAATAAACAGGAGCCAGAAAATCTCAGTCACAAAAGAAGGGGAGTTTTCTTGCTCAGGTTTCTGTGAGGCTCTTTTTGAGACAAAAGCTGCTGAAGTAACAGATAAATGAGGAATGAGGCTTCTCTTCCCATATTGAATTCCCAGCTCTGCTTGAAGGAATTCAACACCACATGATCACTTTGACTTTACAATCAAGACTTAGTATTTCAGGCCCTCTTTTCAATAATTTTGCTTTTAAAAACAGTTTTAATTTAGGAACCTTCTCCCTCAGTGTTTTACTGAAAACACATCAAAGACTTGTATTATTCAAAAAGATAAAGTGTCTTTGAAAAGTTGCTTATTTGCTGCACATAAACCAGTTTATCTGACTTCTAGAATACCAGAATTCTAGATCCTAAATGGGAAGTCCTAGGGATATAAAATGATAAAATTATACAAATTTACTGACATAATTCTGTCTCACTCAGACATAGGTATTGTGGTATACAAGTGTTTTTTGTTGGTTCAGATTTAGCCACTCTGTAAGAAATCAAAGACAAACAAAGCAAAACTGACGTCACTCATGAAAATAAGAGAATCTGCACAGAGGGTTATGAAGTACAAATAACACAATTTTCTACTGATGACACCTAAATGAATACCTACTTTCAATGTCTTCTGTCACTTTAACTGTCTTTACAATGTAAATTTGCGGCTTCATCTCCACCTCGTGCTGTCAAACAACAGAAGTCATTTGCAGATGATACAAAATGGGGAGCAGCGGTTTGTATGCCTGGTGACTGCGCTGCTGTTCAAAGGGAGCTCAACAGACTGCAGAAATTGGCTGAGAGGAATCTCTTGAACTTCAGCTAAGGGGAAATGCAAACCCCTGCCCCTGGGGAGGAACAACCCTCATGCACCAGAACATGCTGAGGGCTGACCAGCTGGAAAGCAGCTTTGCAGAGAAGGCTGTAGGAAATTCGGTCCATGCTAAGTTTGCCATGAGCCAGCAGTGTGCCCTTCCAGCACAGAAGGCCAACAGCATCCTGGGCTACGTCAGGAGGGACATTGCCAGCAGGTCGAGGGGAGTGATCCTTCCTCTCTACTCAGCACTGGTGAGACAGAATCACAGAATCATTTTGGTTGGAAGGGACCTCTTGAGATTATCTAGGCCACACCCCCTGTTCAAAGCAGGGTCAGCTTCAGCAGCTTGGCTAGGACTGTGTCCAGTTGGGTTTTGAATATCTCCACAGATGGAGACTCCACAACCTCTCTGGCCAGCCTGTCCCAGTGTTTGACCACCCTCACAGTAAAAAAGTGTTTTCTTGTGTACAGATGGAATTTCATGTGTTTCAGCTTGTACCCATTGCCTCTTGTCCTGTCACTGGGCACTACAGAGGAGAGTCTGGCCGCTTCTTCACTCCACCCGTCAAGTATTTACACACATTGATAAGATCCCCCTGGAGCCTTCTCTTCTCCACGCTGAACAGTCCCAGCTCTCTCAGGCTCTCCTTATATGAAAGAGACTCCAGTCTCTTAATCATCTCCATGGCCCTTTGCTGGAGGCTCTCCAGTAGCTCCATCTCTCTCTTGTACTGGGGAGCCCAGAACTGGACACAGTACTCCGGGTATGGCCTCATAGACATGTCTGGAGTGCTGTGCCCAGTACAAAAGAGACATGGACATAATGGTGATTAAGGACTTAGACCATCTGACATACAGGTAGAGGCTAAAAGAGCTGGAAATGTTTAGCCTGGAGAAGATGAGGGTCAGGAAAAGCTTACCAATGTATAAAAATAGATGACGGGGAAGAATAAAGAAGATGTAGCCAGACTCTTCTCAGTGGGGCCCATGGACAGGAGGAGATGCAATGGGCGCAAATTGAAATACAAGAAACTCCAGTTCAACATATGAAAAAACTTCTTCACTTGTGAGAGTGGTCAATCACTGGAACAGGTTACTTGGAGAGGCTGTAGAGTCTCCATCCTTGGAGATATTCAAAAGCCATCTGGACGCAGTCCTGGGCAACCAGCTCTAGGTAGCTCTGCTTGAGCAGATGGTTGGACCAGATGACCTCCAGAGGTCCCTTCCAACCTCAACCATCCCGTGATTCTGTGATATTTGACACTACGCTCTATCTTGAACTAGCATTTCCTTTAATTGCCTGTTAACTGCCTGGGTAAGACCATCTCTTTATACCTCTCCTGTTCCTCACTATATGATTGTTGCATTTTCCTTTCTGCTTTATTTTCCCAGTTTATGCTACAGCTTGTTTTAGTTCATTTTTTGCTTTAAAACAGTTTTAGTTTATGGTGCTTTTCTTTCCATCACTGAACCTCATCTGTTCTGCATTTCTCCAGGCTCCTACTCACCAGAGGTGTTTTGGCAAAGCTGCTGTCATTACAGATTTCATCAATAATGTCGTCTATATCTTCTTCACTGCTGCCAGCACTCATTAACAGCTTAGCTGATCTGAAAAACAAACAAATCAGCCTTCATTTTGTAGAGCAGTTCTAAGAATTGTAAATTAAAGCATAAAATTAGTTACAGCCTTTTTCCTCTAATATTTCTGTAGTATCCAAGGTAGGCCATCCAAATCAGGACTGGGCAGATGTAAACTGCAGGATGACGCCTTTCAGTCTCCATTGAACTGTCTCATCATAGGTCTTATTTTTGCTTGCTTCTTTTGTTTCCAACCACTTCCAACCCTGAATAAAACTACGATAATATAACCCACGCTGTACTTACTGAGAAACGAATTGGACAACCCTGATTTTTCACATTAATCTTCAGCAGCAGGAATATAAAAAGGTCAGAGGGAGGTCTTTCCTCATGCTATACAACTGCAGGGGTTCTGAAGGAATTCCTGCCAAATTGCATGCATTTCGAGAGATCACCTGCACTTCGCTTTCACTCAAGTGAGGAGTCTTGTCACTCAAGTCTGCTTTTTGCTAGCTCTTTGTCCAAGAGGGAGGCCTGTAGTACTGCTGCATCAACCAATCAAGAGCAAAACTACTCCTGAGAAAGAAGAAAACTGTGTGATTTTTTAAAAATATTGTAATTTAAAATACTGTAATTGTGCTCATCTAACCATTATGCAAACAATAGGGAAGTCCAGTAATGTGGCCAAAGGTAGTGGGGTTGTTGGTCTTGTGTTAGTCATTCGGCTCTTCAAGATGCTTGCCTGGGACTCTGAAATGCCTGTTGGGTAAGCACTCAGCAGCCCACCTGTGAAGACATCTGGCCAAGACCCTCTGGTCCACAGACCTTCCAAGCCGGAGTCTGAGACACCTGTGAGGGCTGGGATGGAAACCTGAGGGCAAGCAAAGACACCTGTGAGGGTCAGGATGGAAACCTGAGGGCAGGCAGCGGTGTAGCAGACTGCTTGGCAGTACTGTCAGCAGTGACCCTGTCATGACTGAAACTGTCAGTATTCAGACCATCATTTTGAAAACTGTGAAATTTGAGGTGGATACACGGAAGCGTAGAGTATAAGTTATGTGCTTACTGTAGAAGATACGGTTAGTAGAAAAAACAATAACAGAATACACAAATGACTGAAGTATCAACAGAGTAAAATGTTTGATAATTGTTTGTATACAAATGTTTGTATCGCTACAGTTCTTCCAGCTCTAAATCGCAGGATTTATAGATATTTTACATATGTCACGAGGCCAGTTACAGACCTAAGTAACCCCCGATCCTAACTCACAAGCAAATTAGTGCAGCTTTTAACGCCATATTTAATCCGAGGCTGGGATACTCCCAAGAGACAAAGACTATCCGAAGCAACTCAGCTCGCTGGCACACGACTCGGGCCTTTAAAAACAGGGACGATAGGGGATATGCGCTGACCGCCGGCCTACGCTCCGGCGCCGAACCGCGCTGTTTTCCGTTCCTGAGGGGTCTCGCCGGACGCCGACCCCCTCCCGCCCCACAGGCCGGGGGAGGGGCGAGCTGCGCGCCATACCAGCGGCCGCCCGCTCGGCGGGGAGGTGCGTGAGGGCGCCGGTACCGACGCAGAACCGCTAACCTGCCCTCCTTCGCCGCCGCCCCCTCCTCCTCCTCCTCTCCGTCGCCGTGCCGGTGGCCGCCCGCCGCCCCCCGCCCCGGCCGGAGGCAGAGCCGCTTCTCCACTTCATCCAGTAATCGGTCCAAGTCGTCCGCCATCTTGCCGCCGCCAGCGGTTGCCAAGGCGGCCCGGCGCTGGCAGGGGCGGGGTCTCTCTGTGCCCGGCGGGCTGTGGGGCTGCCTGGGGAGCGCGTCCGCAGCAGGGCCTCCGGCCCGGCCCGCCTGCCGCCCCGCCACTCCGGGAGACAGCACTGAAAGGGAAAAAAAAAACACAACAAAAGTTTCCTCGCCATTGAACTCTTGCCGTAGTCGGCAGGATTCGAACCTGCGCGGGGAGACCCCAATGGATTTCTAGTCCATCGCCTTAACCACTCGGCCACGACTACGCCCGAAAAACTTCCTCTTCCCGCCACAATAGGTCCAACAATCCGGGCTGCCGCCGCGCCAGGCCGCCGCCAGCAGTGTTTTAGGGAAACGTTACCTGATACAACTGTGAGGATTATGGCTTCGCATTTAGGGCCTGTCTCCTCATGGGGTGGAATGAAAGACATAAGATAGAGTTTGTGCGTTATATATTTGTAGTACAGTTCAATGTGCTGTGCATCGGTCTGCTTAGAGCAAAAAGAAGTGGTTACACTTTGCTAAGTCCTGCAGCAGAAGCCTGTATTTTGCGTAGATTAGAAACGCTTGTTGAGAGAATGGCCCTATCCCCTTTAAAAACAGGTATGCTCCCAAGCAGACGTCCCCTACAGCATTTGGGGAACTCTCAACAGGCGCTGGCATGGATGGGGAGATGCTGGCAGTGCTGGGCTGGGGTGGTGGCTGGTTCTAGCTGGTTCTGGCCGGTTCCGTCCGGTTTCAGCAGAGGCGCTGAGGGAAGCGGCTGCAGCCCCACGCTGCCTCCCACCTGCCCGTGGGGTTTCTGGGGCTTCGTGCAGTAGTACTAGAGGCCTCCCTTTCCCTGACAAAGAGACAACTTAAGCAAGTGGGATTTTTTTTTTTTTTGCACTTTATTTAGCATTTTTGAGGAAAGTCCCATAACGCAGGGTCTCGGCTATCACTGCGTTAATAAATCCAGACAAATGCAGGGGGTGTCAGTCACTGGTCTTCCAATGTGTGCTCTGGCCCCCTCTGTCTTCAGAGACAAGCAGAACGTCAAATGTCTCAAGGTTGGACTTGATGATCTTACAGGTCTTTTCCAACCTTAGTGATTCTGTGAAGGTGGGCGCACCGCCAGCGTTGTCAGTGCCGACACTTCGAGACAAACGATGTAGGTGAATACTGTATATTATTATATTTGAGTAGAAACCCAAGGAAGCAATTTAGAGAGAGGGGTCCTGTTAAGCAATACAAAGGATTGCTGTCTCCTCAGGTCAGCTGAGACAGAAAGCTCAGTGCTTGCACCCCCCCCGTTGCCAAGACTGTTCAAAATTTGTCAGCCGGTGATGAAGTGGGGGCTGCAGTCCTTAACAGCTCCAAGCACAGCCTCTCGGTTACAAGGTGTTTTACAATTCTCCTGGTATTCCAAGTAATGAGTTGCAAGCCCCGTTTGAATTCCCTTGTACTTAAGCTTTTATTTCATCGTTCCATTTTCCTCCCCACGCATCTTGGTGCTCCGTTAATACCCCAGCCCGCATCATGGCAGTGCTGCTGGGGGAGAACAGTTGTGAGCCTTCCCTGGGTTGATGTGATGGAAGAAACTAAATAGTGTTGATGCTGCTCCAGCTCTTTTAAGTGGTCCCTTGGTCAGGACTCGGTGTCGTGTAGGTAAATTCAATCCAGAAGAAGTGGATTTTTGGGCGGAATTTTTACATTCATCTCTCGCAGCTGTGGAGGGTTTAAACTAATCACAATTCTCCCCGGTATGCTATCATCTCTGTAATTTGAAAAAGGATCAGGAGCCCACAGGCTTGGAAAATCTTGAAGAAACTCTTGTCCTGAAATACATCATCACATGTGGAAAAGACCACTTGCTGCACCATCATAAAGGAGCTTAAGTATGCCGAAATCCAGCATCATTCTGGCATTCTTTCAAATGGCCTTAGAAATACGAGTACATTCTCTTTTGACTGCAAAACAGCTTCTTTCCCTTTCCATCAATCCTGTGGCTGTCAATGTGTCTGCTGTAAGGTGCCAAAAATGTATGGAGTGTCTATGGGATAACACTGGCAAAGGCAGGGGTGCCTCAAGGCCTTCTCCCATCAACCCGCTGCAGCATTTGCTCAGTTAGAAAATGTTTGAAACAAAAAAGAAAAGGCACAGACCTTTAAAAATTCCTTAAACTGCAAAGATTGTTTTTGTGCAGATTGCTGCCTGCTGTTTAGATCCTCGTTGTTCAAAACTTCTGAAAGGCCTGATGCAATCAAAAAGACTTACTGGGTCAAATTGATTCCAGACCAGTCCCTGGAATCACACTGAGGTGAATCTGACATACTGGGCCTTCAGCTAAGCTGTGGCCAGGAGAAAAGAGTTGAGGTCACGCTCTGAATTTTGCCCTGTCTTAGGAAATGAGTGAATTTGCTTGTGCAAATCATGTCTCCCACTGGTGGCTTGGGGCTTATATTGGTGCAAACAGAAAGGTTACTGACTGCTGAGGGCTGGAAAAGTACAGAATGACTACTTTGTCTGATGATGATGCTTTTTTTTTTTTGATACTTTCTCAGTGTATCCTTAGGAAGAGAGGACAGAAAGCTGGAAGGCTGTCCTGGGTGGAAGCCATCATGTTCTCTAATCCTCAAGCTACTGCAAGCTTTCTCAGCGGTGTTGATAAAACTGAATTTTGCCACCACAGTGATGAGGACAAAAAAAACTTCCTAGGGCAGGATGTTAATTTGCCTCCTCTGTTTTCTCTGGGAACCAAAGAGAGCCTTAACTGAGGTCAAGCAGAGCTTTCCTCAGCCCTCTTCTCTGAATGATGGACTCTCCAGGGCTTGGGTGATGATAGAGGTCAGCAGAGCCAGGCAATACCAAAGCTGTCATTTCCTAGTGCCATCTGCTGCCAGCTAGGAGGGAGATGAATGTGGGGAGGCAACTCTTCTTTTTGATGTGGTGACGGCATGTTGCAGCCCTTTCTGTCTTCCCATCTCTTGCCCCAGAAGCTGTGATGGAGGTAGCACAGTGACTGCCTCTCACCAAGGTGTTCTGCTGCCTCCAGCAAATGTAGAACCAGTTCAACTTCTTGCTCCCAGTCACAGGATATTGCTCTAATCCTGTTCCTGGTCACGCTCCAGTATAATATAATTTTGAGTGACACAACACTTATTTTCCAGTAGTGGTACAATGCATTAATATGAGCAAATTCAGGCTGAATGTAGATTCTTGGCCATAATTTAACCACTAGCAAGCATTTCTGTGGATGAAATTATTCTGTGTAGAGATATCAGATTGGGAGACAACTTGAAAGACTGCTTGGCAGCAAAAATAGCAGTGTGTGCAAGATTCCTCATATTCATTTGTGATGTTGAGAGACAGCCTTGGCTCAGGGGACAGTTTAAGCTGGAGGCCAATTCAGTCTTGGACTTCACTGACGAACCTTCCATCAAAGGTGCCAGCTCAGAGGGTGGATTTTCAGTTCGTTTTTCTGGCACAGCTGCCTCACCCATAAGGGACCAGACTGGCATCAGGGCTGGAACAACTTTCAGTTACTTTCAACCTTCCCTTAAATTAATCTTTTCAGGGTTAGGGTATGTTAGCACCCAGCACATGGTCCCTGGGCTACCCGGTTCTCTTGCAGAGGAAGATATTCCTGAGATGAGCAGGTAGGTGTCCAGAGCAACAATCTGAGCTCTTGCTGTCAGGGGTGAACGTACTTTGGGATGTTTGTAGCTACATGTGCCCATTTTCAAACGAGCGCGACATTGTGGTGCTTACCAAGGGAAGCAGAAGTTTTTCAGGACAGTATACAAAGCAAAAAACCACTTGTCTGGGGGCCTTTTAATGAACCCAGCGGAGTCTTGAAAACTGGTTATAACCATGACATTTCGATCTCCATGAGGGCATAACAAACATTGTAAAGTCATTTCTGGAAAAAAGCTGTTAGCTTGTAAGGCTGTGTATCAAGAAGGTCACACTTCCAAATCAATGATAATTATGTGTAACTTCAAATAAAAATGGTGTTGCCAGGGACTGTGTAGCTTTACTGCACCTGCATTCTTTGGCGCCAAGGGTGTCTGTCCCTGTAAAGTAGGGCAGAGGGAGGCACATGGTGATAAAGCAAGTTAATGCAGAGGAAACATCTCATCACAAGGAAAAAATGTTTCCATCTAAAAGACAGAAATAATAATTAGTAGTAAATAGAAAATAATTGGCTTGCCAGGAAGGACCTAAGCTGTGGAACATGAGCAGTAAGGAGCAAGCATCCAGCAGGGAGGACTGGGGGCTATTGTGGAAAAATCCTTCCTACTTGCTGCCCATTGCACAGCTGTGGTGAGAAACAAGACGCAAGACCATCCGAGCTGAGGGACACAGGAGCTGAAACCGAAGCAGCGATAGTGTTACATCACCCTTGCCAAGGCTGGAAAATACTTTTCAGGGATCATTCTCCAGATGAGTTGTGATCTGGGAATAACTAGCCTGTAAGCCATGGGGTCATGGCGCCAGTGTGCATGTGATGGGGAAGATTGCTGTTTGTGTGAACTCCATGCTAGTATCTCCCTCCTCGGCAGGGCTGATTCAGACTTTTCTTCCTCGGGCCCCAGGATGCCACGTCTCAGAGGGAGTGGGAGGTGGCAGTTGACAGAGTTGATGTTCTCACACATGCGGTTCCAGATATACTCCTTCGTTTTACTGCATAGCGTTTGCCTGGCTTCCTTTTCTCAGTACAAGAATCCTGTTCAGTGAAAAGATATGTTAGGCAGAACCACACCTGTGTAACACGAGTGCTATTTGCATGTGTGATTTTGTGATTTTCTGTGTGATTTTGTACAGGCTTTTATGGTTAAAACAACTTAGAAGAATGTCAAGAGGAACAATGTCTTTTGCAGCTGAAAGCTTCCTTATAAGACCTCTTGCTAGGAGCTCAATAAATGCTAAAAGGAGATCCTCATGTCTGTAAGTCAGTAATGAGGTTTTCATTTGGACTTGAAATAAACAGTTTTTTCCAATATAGTTAATAAAAGTGCAGTTTTTGAAAGGGGGAATGATTAAGGGCAAAGTGAAAATTAAAAGCTAGAATGCCACCGATTTCAGCGGGTTCAGGATTTCACATAGAAGGTGAAAATCCAATCCATCTTATGGCAAATACCTGTTCCTTGCCTGAGGGTGCGAACTGGTAGCTCTCCTTCCAGCTCCAAGTCGTGTCTCCCAGCAGAGGGCATTGCAGGGTGACATTACTGTTTTTCAGGACGAGCTGGCAGAGGTAAACTGAACTTCAAGGGGTGGTTTGGTCGGTCTAAAATTTATTTTAATGACCTCCACTGGGAGAGTAGATTATCAGTCGTTTAAAACCAAAAGATGCTGCTAGCGAACTCTGTAGTTGGAAGATAAAAGGAATTTTTCCTTGCACTCTAGAAAACCCTAATGCCTGAAAGAGAAAACTAATGCCAGAAAGCATTGGCTCTTCAGTGTCTCTATCACACAGTATATTTTCTTGTTTTAAAGGACACTGTAGGCTGAATTGCAAAGGCTTGTTTCAGGCTGAGATCCTCCTGACATTCTGTAAAAAATAATAAACTGTTCTCTATAAAAATGAAATGCAGAATTAAAGTAAAAATTATGTGAGCAACAAGGAGAAGAGAGAAACTTCATCATTGGCGGTAGATGTGAATGACAAACATAATTTCAGAAAGTGGATATAAGAAAGGAGAAGATTTTTAAAAAGAGAGAGGTGAGTTGTGTGTGAAACCAAGAAGCCACGGGGTACCCAGGTACCGATGGGCAGTGCATGGCCTTCAGGGCCAGGTTTCTGTCTTTGCTGCCATCTCTGCCCCAAGCCCTGCAGCCCCCCACATTACACATGAGGAGCACATCCAGAGGACAGACAGGGATGTATCTACCACACAGGGCAGATGAAGTGCCCTCTGACCCTGTCCCCATATCCTAGCCAGTCCTGTCCCATAACAGCAGTGCCGATCCACTCTCTGGAGGCATGACCAGGTTGACTCCGCAACACGGGCATCCTGTTAGGTCTCTGCCTGCAGGCAGCATTTAGTCCAGCTTATTGTGTGGCCACCCAGCAAACTGGGCACATGCCTTGGAAGAGGAGAGTGAGGGACTGAGGGGAGAAGGGGAGACTGAGAGCTGTGTGTAGCAACAGTACTTTCTCTTGCTTAGCATTTGTTCTTTGGCAGGTCACAAGAGGATTCAGCATGTTCGGAAGTCAGTACTATCATTGTAGTTTTACAGGTGGTGAAACTGAGGCACCCAGGAGTCTGTATCCTGCCCAGGCTCATCACATAAAATCAGGACAGAAGTACTAAGAGCACTCCCATCTCTCCTGTTAATGAAGTCTCAGCTTAGTATATTGTACACTCACTGGGCTGCACCATATTTATGTGCTGTGGTGAGAAACACTTGCAAGGTTAAAAAAGTGCAGGTGGGCAAGAGTTAAAAAGCAAATTCTCCCACCTTGATTTTTGATAGCATTCTCACTCAGGTTAGTTTACAGTGTTAAAACCAAAGGGACTTGAACAGAGCAAAGGTCCTGAATTTGAATTTCAGTGAACGATACTGAGGGAGTGGTTGGGGTATTTTATAAATACCCTAAAAACGCCTAATAGGCATTCTGCTCTGGAGGACTTGAAAGGACCGTAACCTTTCCTACAGTTTAACAACGCATTTCTCCATAAAACTAACTTAAGGGAAAATTCCCTGCATTCCCACACTGAACACTTAGCAGTCTTTTCAAACTTATGATATAGCAGTAAATATAGCTTATAACCATAAAATTAAGGTTATGTGGACTTGTAACTTTTTATTTTATGCTAGCTCTGTGGGCCACTAGCAAATTCTACAGGGGTTACTGTCCTGAAGTCTGCAACGAATTACATGAGTAAAGTAAGAGGAAACAAAACGCAAACCAGAAAACAACCCTCACTCTTTAAACAGACACACTGGGTGTTTAAGGGGAGAAGAAGGGCAAACAAAGGGAAGGGGAGTCCACCATGAAATTCACAACTTCTCATGCTCTACAATTTCAATGTCTTTTAACATACTTCTTTGTGTTGTATAGGGAACTTGCTAGCTTACACGGCTGTCATTGCACTCATGGGGTGTTTAATGGCTACAGAACAACTCAAGAAAGGGTGATAGATCTTGTATGTAACGAGTAGTGTTTTCTTGGAACGCTACCAATGAGATTCTGGCAACCTGTGCCAGGTGAAGCTCAAACGTTGTGCAAAATTTAAATGACTTTTACTGTGGTATACGAAAAAAATTGGTTTCCGTGTAGCTGCATCCTTGCAAATTGTATTATGGATTGTGAAGTTACAGAGCCCCTGGCTTCTACAGAAAACGTACTTTTACTATGTGGTTTTACAGTGCTTAGAAAACCTTTGGCTTTCCAATAATGTAACTGTGAACTAAAACATAATAAAGATAGTCTGCTTTTTTTTAGTAGTGACTGTAGAGTCAAGGTGCCTCAGCTTTTGGGTTCCTGAACAGAAACTCTTTCAAGTCCTCTGCTTTTAAGAAAATAGGTGAGCAGAATTTTGCGGAAATCAGCCCTTTCTAGGTTAAGTTTGTGACCTTCTCCCAGTAGTTCTGTTGTCTTGAAAACTTTGAAGGCCAAGAGCCGTCTAATGAACAGCCTTGTTTATCATGAAAGCCCAGTTTACTGTAATGTCTATCTGGATTCTGTGGTGATTACAAGCGTTTGGATAGCATGGAATCTGGATGCATCTTTACTGACTCAGGCCCTTAGCTAAAAGAAATATAGCCACAGCAGGAGGGGGCTAAGGAAGGGAGCAATTCATTTAGTTTTCCAGTAGTATTGCAACAACATGGCCATCGTAATTTAAAAGCCTTTGGAACAGTCTTCTTCATTTCCTCCTATCCCACTCCCTTAACTTTCTGTCTTGGTCTGGCTTTTGTTCGCTTCACACAGCCTGCCAGACCAACCCGAGCCTGCCTGAACCCAACCGGTTGGTCCCTGACATAATCCCAAATGCTGACCTGTGAGGCCGACCTCAAGATTTGCCGGGTGGAAAAGGACCCACTTGGTTTTAAAGCGCTGGCTCTGTTTTGTGAGGAGCTGGCAAAGTATGTTTTTCTTTTTACTTTTATAGCTTGTTCCAAAGCCCATGGAGGATACACAGCTGGCTGGCAATACTGCAGCTAATTCCATGGCTGCAGAGTCTTAAAAAGCCTCTGGTGATGATGCTTGAAAGCAACCACAGGAGTAGTGCACACTATGTAATATGTATGCTGCCTACAGACCTGCATGCTCTCCACAAATGCACAATATTTGTGGGGTGTTTCATTAGTCTGTGGTGGAAATAAAGCACACATTTCTATAGATAGCAAGTTCTAAGTGCTCCTGATCTATGTCAATTTTGATTTTACCCCACTGTTCCTTGCTCTCCATGTCTAATGCCACCGAAAGTAAAAGACACCTTCCAAACCTGTTTTACATTTTGGAAATTGCTTGTGTCCGGGAGAGAGCAGGCTGTTGTTTTGAAACTCTTTAAATGAATATTCTGATTCCAGATGAATTAACATTTTTCTCTTGTTTGGTTGTTTATTGATGATAGTTCTATTTTCTTTAGAGTATGTATTTTTATGGGATTTCTTTTTTATTCTTGGTTTCTGTGGGATTACCAGTAGTCTGAAAAAGTCTACAGGACAAAAAGAACACAAATTTACTGAAATTTCATCTAAATCATGACCCAGAAAAGCAGCATGAAGATAAATAAACAGTAATAACCATTATGGAACGAATCTCATTTTCTCTCTTCTGATTAAGGGGAATTGCAAACACAATCCATGTCTCTGTAGTAGCAATCCCAATAATTCTATGAAACATGGAAACTACACAGGTCTCCCAAAAACTTGCTGGTAGCTTGGATGAGGTAGTATGTATTTTCCTGTTGTTGGATAAAGTCACCCACCCAGTCATAATGGCCACCTGTGAGCACTGACATGAATTATCTTACTGTGAGCATGACAGAGCTCATCACCTTCACTCAACTAAATGTCAGTGTTTCTCAATAACATAAATCAGGACATCTGCAGCTGAAGGTCACATTCCAGTTAGATCTAGGTACCTAAAACTTCGATGGGTTTTAAGAACCTCAGGGAGGCAGCAGCATCAGAGCAGAAGTTTTGGGGATTTTGCAAGTGGTGCCTAATTCTTTTTTTGTCTCATATTTCCTCAGTTGCCTGCAGTTCTGCTGCTAGGCAAGCTCATAGCCATCTGAGTGCTAGCATCTAAACCAGGTGGGGATCTAGAACTAGGTCTCCAAATGGGACAGATCTTCTAAATGTTCTCAGAGCCCAGCTCTCAGGGACAACATCAATAAATCCTGAAAAGGGTGCAACAGAGCCTCCTTTCTTTCAAAGGTTATGGCTATATCTTCTTTTACCACCCCCCACTCCCAAAGCCTAGAGATTAATGCCCTTACCAGGATGTGGAAAATCCAGGTTCAGTTCCATCCCCTGCTCAAAAAAATCCAGAACTCTTTTTCCCACCCATTTCGGGAAAAAGATTTAGTCTATCTTGTTCGGAGAGGTGTCCTCTTGTGGTGCAAAAAAGAAACCAAAACTCAATGGCTACCATTTAATGCTTATTAGTTGTGACATTAATGGAGTGTTTTTAGGGACATACTTCTCCAAGAGTGTTTAGAGTGATTTTTTCTTTCACATTGAATAATTAATGGATAGGAAAACATCTCTGTAGACTTTAGAGCACAGACTGGAACATGAGTCCCACTTTTTCCAGGTGAGTGTCCCAGCAGGATATGCAGCCATGCTTGTATGATTTTTGCCTGAAAGCCTGGAGGGATGTCTTGTGGTTAGGGCAGGGAGCTTGAACCTTTCAGGCAGAGGAGAGTAAGTGCTCTATCCAGTAGGGTACTGTATAAAACGCTGATGGTAGGATCTCTGAACACCAGCTTTTTAAAGAACATAATGAACTGTAGCTAGTTTCTGAAAGAAGGGCTTCAGGAGCGACTCTGGAGCTCTTGATCTCAAGAAAAAGGGTGCTCTGCAGTACAAAGAAAGGAGCTTCAGCTGTGGGGTGAAAGGAAGCTGCTGACACCCTATTGCTGCCCATGTTTCATGTTAGCTAGGTCTAGATATATGTCCCCTTGGTGCTGGGGATGTTGGGATCCCTTCCTGGGATTTCTGACTCAAACTGCATATGTGGAAAGCCTAGCAGTGGAGGGGTTGGTTTCTATTTCAGCACCTACAATTCAGGCACTGTGGCTTTCAGCATTCAGTACTTGCTTCTTGTATTGTTAGAACCACAGAGTTGCCTGGCTTAGTGAATCTTGCTTGCCCAAGACTAGAGTTCAGATATGCAGCTGTTCACATCTGTCTCAGTGGGTTGGAATTAATTAATCTTTTTTCTTTCTACCATTTATCTGGGGAATATATCTGAGAGAAGGTCCAGCTCCACAGTATTTTTATTTGTAGACAATCCAAGTTGTAACTATTGGTTACCTGCAAGGCATAACCATGTACTCATTCTGCTGAAGTCCACCCTGAAACAGGCATCCATCTTCTTCACCCAGGTTTCTGTGAGGCCTCTCCAGTTGGCCCTGGCACAGTGTGTGGTAGGAATCTAGACTGGAGTTGGCAAAGGGATATATAAATTCAACATAGTCCAAGACTGAGGAAAAGAATGGCATTGGATCATTAGTTTAATGAAGTATTTTTAGCTACAGCTCCTCCGTGTGGATCAAGAATCTTATGAGCAATAATCTTTCACTCAGCACTTTGGCAAATTCTGGGCAGAGCCACTGAATCAAAAGGTAGTGAGTGGAACAGCTGTCCAGGAAAGAAAATAATTTGCTTCAAGAGATACTAATTTCATAAAGGTAAAACATTCTAGGTTGGGCAGATTGATCAGTTTCAAGAGCTGTGTCCTTTGTTTGCAAGTGGTTTCCAGGCAGCTAAAATACTTCTAGAATATCTGTGTATCTATGTATCTTGATTTTGACTTCTTTGTCTTTTTTCTTCACCACCAATTTCTTCCTTCATTCTTTTTCTTCCTTTTCCTAAGTACCTTCCTGGCCATAGGTACTGAATTACTCCTCCTTTTTGTGTCCCCTGCAACTCCACCAGCTAAGCAGTGGCCTGGATTCAGGGCCCTGCCCCTAGCCTGCCCCATCCCCACCTTGAACCCTTTGGGCGCAGGACCCCACTGCTGAAGGCTGTGTACCTCCTTAGCCACAGGTCCCCGGCACCGCTGAGCTCCCGTCCCCTTCCTGTGCACACTGGTGGTTCATTCAGCCATCATCTTCACCCACCTTGGCACCCACTCAGGGCACCGGCTGATGTCCACCTCATATCCTTGGTGTGTCACCTCCCAGCCTTGAGACCTGGCAATATTTTGGGGTTGTTATGGGAGAAAGAGGGGCAAAGATTTGTTCCTAGAGATAAGACATAGCTAGTGGAGGATGAGGGGCAGAGGTTAGGGAGGAGAAGCTGCTGTGCTTGCAGGCAGGAATGGGAGAGGAACGAGGGTGACTGACATGGGCAGACATCTCAATGAGAGGAACACTTTCACAAAGAAGCCGAGGGTGGGGGTGGGAGTGCTTGGCTGGTGCTTGCTGACTTTGTCACAGGCTACATTTATCTAAAAACCAAGGCGGGGGGCGGGGGGGTGGGGGGAAGTTTCCTCCAGGAGAAAAACTGCGAGGATTTGCTGTTTGTTGGAGACCAATGTGTGAGCGGTTTTCTATGCCTACCACCCAAGCACCAAGCTCCTGTATGATTCTGAAGGCAGGTTGTTAGTTTTAGTATAGTTTTAAATTTTCTTCTGTTATTTGTTTTTACAAATGTCCATGCTATTTCCAGCATGGGAAAACCAAGAAAACTGAGCTGCAAAAGCAAAGTTGTCTGATGAATATAAAATAGATTTTTATATAATCAAGCATTTTGTAATCATAATGATGAACTGTGATTGTTTTCCAGGCAAGAAATGACAATATCTGTAAAACTGCACCTGCAGCAAGGCTGTGTTTTCTGTATAGATCTGATGGAGAATGTGAATCATGGATTATTACAGTTTCTTTTCTCGCTAAGTCATGGGTTTTCCATTATTTATTAGAATTCCTTTAGGGCAACACTGGAGTCTTGAGTATTAAATGTGTTCATATGCTCTGGGGTAGCTGCATGTAGTTTACATGCAATTTATGGAAAAGAAGATAAGTGTTTGAGAAGACTAAACTCTACAGCCACTGGAAATTGGAGGGAGAAAAATTTTTACAGCTAGATCTCACAGTCTGGGTTAAAACTTAATCACAATCACATTGGTATAAATCCAGAGTGACTCCACAGGGAGCTTAATAGGGTACTGACCACACTGCTGCTAAATTAAACACAGCTTGTGCCTAGGATGTTGCAAGCCACCCTTTGGTGGAAATACCCTTTGGTGAATGTGTGCAAGTCCAGCCAAGTTCACAAGCAGGATCCCAATTGTCTTTTATAGTACTATTTTTTGGTGCCCTGCTGGAGTTCCTGATAAGAAAAGAAGCGTAATACAAAGCTGTAACGTTACACTGTAGAAAATGTAGATTTAAGAGAAAGATGTCACTAATGAAAATATTACAGAAATGTGATTCTAGGATTAACAAATGTCATTATTGAGGTTGCCAGCTCTGTATAAATAGTGCTGTAGTGACCCTTGAAAGAAAATGAATAAACTATTTCTGAAGACATTGTAGGAACTAGACAATGTAACATTTCATAGATTGTGTTTTCCCCTTTGTGTGCATATAGTCAGGGAAGAATATACCACATAGGAAAATTAGTGAGCCTAACACATTTAACATCATGGCTATCCCTGGCAGGCTTTCCATAGTTAGTTCAAAATTGTGTTCCATGGACTTACATTACTTTCTTTGATTTGTTGCCAATATTTACTTAAGCAAATTGAAGAGCTCATGCTATACTAGGGTAGAAAGAGTGATAAATTGCAAGAATGCAGTAAATGTTAAAGCTAAAAATTTTTCAGCAGAAATCTGAAGAACTTATTCTCGTGGCTGGTAACTTTAACAGATTGAAAGGAATAATAGTCAGTAAGTGAAAGCTTCTGATAGAGGAGTGAGATAGGTTCAAATATTTGCAGCACCTGAAGAGGTTTTGGTGAAGTATTTTTACTGGGTTCACTGAATCACGGTTCATTACTGTTCAAAACAAAAGCTTTGAAACCTAGAAAAACTTTACCAAATATTCTGTTCAAATGTGAGAACTGAGATGCTAAAGTCTCCCTACAAAAAAGTGCCTGCAACTCCAGTGTTGACTTCAGGATAGAATATGGCCCGCTGTAGTTCTTTTAGCCTATTTTCTTGTTGACAGATTTGTATTGCTTTGTTTGTTTGTGCATGTGTGGAGGAAACCATTGTAGAAACTGTATTTTCAGAGCCCTGAGGCACATAATACAGATGATATGGACCAGAACTGAAAGCCTGAACTAGTACACTCGAATTTTGCTGCAAGTCAAATCTAGGTTTGGATTAAAGTTTTACAGTTTCTGGGAATCTATTTAAATGCAAAGAAGAGATGCACGATCTATTATTATATGCAGGATATGTTAAGTATAAAAATCGAAATAATTTGAAATAGATTTAGTGGGATGTATTCTGTCTCTGGATTTATACTTGCAGGAACATACTGTGTATTTCTGCAGTTACATTGGAGTACTGCTGGTTTATGCTTGTGGGTGCTATTGGAAATCTGAAGATATGTATGCTACTTAGTTCGCATTAAAGACAGGTGAATATTGTACAAAAATATTTAGAAATGCTCATTTCAACAAAAGAAGGAGCTCAGTGAGGTGCAGAACTAATGAAGTCTGGTGTCCCATTGCCTTGTTACTTCTAAGTGGAATCTTAAATGTTTGACTGAAGCTGTCAGTCCAATTAGATGGTATTCTCAGACCTTTTAATGGTTTCTGTTAGCATGGGGATACCTAATTACTTTCACTGAAAGGCTATTCATGGAAAATAGGCCTCATCACAGATACTCATTATATATTTGTACAAAATTTTGTACAAAATGTGTGTTGTGAACACAGAACAGTAGGAAGAGAGGGCATTATGAAATCTCTTTGATTTTGCTCCTCTAGGTAGACCTTCCAGTGATGTAAGGATCAGGTAATATTGTCACCAGGTGGGGCGGGTAAAACCAAATACAGCCCTTGAATAGTAAATAGCAAATGACAAATAGCAAAAGAAAGAACTGAAGTGAATCACTTCAGAACAATCTAAACAGCTGAAATATGTTCACTGACACAGTTATTTGAACAATTGTGAATAACAACCAGATGAATTAAAGTCAAAGTTTGTCCATAATAATTCACAAAGAGAACAAAAGGCTTAATCCACTAAATAAAACATTTGCTATGAAAAGCTTGCCCAGCTCTAGTTCATGTATTGTAAAAGGAGGTTGGCTTAAGATATGCTTTATTACCAAACTCAGATAATGATACAGGGAAACGCTGCCTGAGGACTTCATTAAAGGAGTTATGGACTATGATATCTAAGAGTGGTCAATAGGTGAAACAGAGGTATTTTTACAATTTTTTATGACTTTAGTGTAATAAGAAAAGGATGTAACCAGTGGAACTCGGGGGAGGAGGCAGACAGAGGGAAGTCAACATAAGACAGAGTGCAAAAAGATAAAATATCTTTTGGCAAGCTTATTTTGACTTTTTAAACTGGAAGGGTGAACTACTATGGACTCCCTCCCTTCCACCATGATGCAATGACTTCCCCCCCATTTTTCCTTGGTAGCCCTTTGTGTCAGTGGACACAGATCAGCTGTGGGTTTAAACTGGCCCTGACACTTTATGAGACCTCAGCTGATTCAGGTCTGTGAAGTTCCTCAGAGCAAACTCCTGTTTCTGCAGAGTGCTGGGCTATTCCTCCTGCTGTAGACAAATGCACGTGGCTTTACTGTGATAACTTGCTCAAGGTTATGTTGACCTTAACTAGTGAGTCAGGTGGATAATATCCTGGTGGGGAGGGAGGACTTTGTGAGGGTGGATAATGAAAATCCTCTCTCAGATTCCTTGAAAGACCACAAAGAAGAATACTCACACACACAAAAAAGTAAGAATGTGCCTTTGGAAGGAGTGTTCATCACCAGCGTGTTACTTTCTGATGGAAGAGTTGCAGGGCGTTAGAGTCACTGTAGCTTGCATCCAAGTCCAAGTCAATTAATTACAATGCATCCTCTGCTGAGCAGGAGGACTTCATACTTTTCAGTTCTTTCACATGCAGCAGTTTTATGGATTTCAGGATATAACTGGGAAGGGATCATAGGTTTGTCCTGAAAATTGCAGTCCTTTGAAATGGGAGCTTTATTAATTTGTAGTCATATAAATTTCATACACCTTTGCAAATCTTAGACACATCTTCTGTGGAGCAGCCTCTGAACAGTACTGAGTCCCAGATGCTTAGGTAGGTTACTAATCATACCTAGAGGAAGGCAGTTGCTCACTTGCAACAGCTGGCAGAAATCACTATGAACAAAGAGACAGGTGCCTCTTTCGTGGGTGGGTACCCTCAGAAGAAGGGTCTCCACTAAACAAGAATCTTTGAGGATTTATTTTATAAATTTCTCTCCAGTTCTCTTCCACTTTCTTGGTCATTCAGGGGCTCCTGAGCTCCCTTCAGTGCTGGATGGTGAGTTCAACACACAGGGTTTCATTCACAGCAGGGTATATGAAGGACTGTAGTTAGTGGAGGAAGTCTTTTTGCTCTAAGAGAGATTTGTATCTTCATTTTCACTTGATTTTGTGGGTAACTTGAGCATTGACTTCTCCAGTTCCCCTCCATACTGTCCAAATTGATCTGTACTTATATTACTGTATCTTCGCAGCTGCCAGGCTGCTTCCATTGAAGTCTGACAAGGACATAGATGAGCACAGATTCATGGAATGACGTGTCCAGTCTGGTTTCAGATTCCAGAGTACCTCTTCTCCCTCACACTGTATCCAAGGCACTCACAGAAACTGACTTCACGGTTCTGAGGACCAGACAAATTTGGGAAGGGAACAGGTTGGTCAAATGAATAAAGACCCCTAAAACCCAAAACAGTCCCCCCAAAAATCCAAAGCAAAGCACAAATTCAGTAACACTGGAACTGCTCTGTGACCTTTCACAGGTGGGAGTTGAGGAATTAAGGAAACCTTAGAAAACTGAGGTCATGTCTGCTCAGCTTAGACATTAAAGATCCTGTGGTGCTTTACATACTAGGGGAGGATTTATCCCCATGTCCTGATCAAAATGTAACCTTTTCCCCAGAGCAAAGGAGCATACCATACTCTGATTAGAGGCCCTTCTCCATCCTGGATGTGTCTGCATTTTGATGATGCAGCTTGTGCCTTTGTGTAAACATACACACAAGTGTATAGAGAAGGACTTGGGTATCGCAAGGGGCTTTGCACAAAAAAGCAAGATTCCTGTGTTTGTACAGAGTGTGAATAGGCTTATGACCATACCTTGTGAAGTATTTTGGGATCCTTTTTTTGATAAACTTCTTCATTTATAATTAATATAAAGGGATGGCCAGCAGTGCAAGCAACAACATATAACAGCTGTTGGGCTTGATTGGGCAAATGTTCTTGTGTATGGACAGTTTTACACATGTGAGCAGTCCTTTTGACTTCATCAGAACTGTTAGCAGTATTGGTGATATTCAGCAATATTAAATTCAAATTGGGAAAGTCATTTAGGTAAGAAAAAGAATTTGCAAGTATACAGTTAAACTTGCAAGAATATTTGCAGAGCATTGCTTTGATTTATCATTAGTGTTTGCCAAGTTCTGTGCTAATGGGTCAGAATTTGTCTTTCCTATTTCCTAATTTAAAAATTCCCAACACAATTTTATTTCATCTTTCAAAGCACTTTGACTCTAGGGATCCAAATAGCTTGGACTTCTATGCTAAATTATACCAGAGAATGATTTTTGTTGCACTGTAGCATAGACTTCGAATAGTTGCTGTTTCAACAGAAAAATAAAAACCATCCACTTAATGTGTAATTAATAGTTTGGCATTTCCCTAAGGCTTTACTCAGGACCCTTTCTGTTTCTGTTTTGTATTACTGAACTCCCTTGCTAAATATTTCCAGATCATATAGATTTAGATAAGACATGTTCCAGAACTTACAACATTTTTTATTTTGACTTTTACAGTATTTATTAGTGTAATGAAAATAATACTTTGACAAGTCCCCAAATAAATGGTAATATTCACCCCTGGATAGCTAAGTGAAATGTTCAGTGGCTGTAGTCCATGGGTTATTTAACTGCGTTTGCATTGGAGACATAAAAAGTATGACAAAAATCTTGGTGCAGATCCCTTAAAAACCCGTGACCCTCTCCTTTGACCAAGGCCCTGGTCCTGTAGTTTGAGTAACACGGGTGGACACAGGCAGACATGAGAAATGCCACTGAAATCCAGGGAGCTCTCCTGGGGGGTACAAGGAGACTGCAGGACTGGGACCTAACCTACTAATGTGATCCTTTTGAGCACCTTTGTGGCATTCTCTGGGACCACTCTTACCTGCTTCTATGCATAATAAAAAGGTGTATGAAGAACAATTTGGTGACAAACCTGTAACTCGGAAATGGAATAGCTGGGAAAAAATCAGAAATTCACAGATGTCAAAAAGCCAATTAAAATAAATTGATATGAACTCCTGCATTCCTAGAGATAAAGAATTTCACCCACATTCACCAAGAGGTATGAAATAAAGGCCACTTTTGTACTTAATATTATATAAATGTGCACCACTTCTGACGAGCATAGAAAGGCCCATTTCTGTGTAACAGACTGTGTGATTAAGGCCTGTAAAACCTTAAAGGCCACATTTGTTGTCTTTGTTAAGCTTTTAACACACTTTTGAGAGTATTCAAAAACTAAGGAGCCTTTGGAATCCAGCTGAAGCTCGGGACATGTGTGCATATCAAAAGAAGGGCTTTGTTAGAGCGCTCTGGCCAAAATGAGCACATTTTCTCTTTTACGGGGCAGGTCTCAACTTATGGCTCCCTAGCTGGATCTTCACACCACAGTTCTTTACCTGGTAGATGTGAGTCAAGTGGTCTTTACCTCCACTCCCTTTTGTAACACACACAGGCTTACAAGTTAATTTTAAAAAGGTGAAACACCAGTTTAAAAACAAGAGCTGATGAGTTTCTGTTTGGGAGTATTAAAAAACTCTGTTTCAACATTTCCCAAACCAAATATTTCTTTTCCTAAATGAAAGTTTCAGCATAAAAAAGAAGAATTCTTCCATTTTTTATCCCAGCCATTGAAATATGTTTATGCTCTTTCCAAAGTTCAGTTGTTTAATACATTTATTATTTGTCTAAAAATTGTCTGAGTTGCACCAGGTTTGCTATATGACGCCTTCACCTCATGACAAAAACACTTGCTGTATTTTAAGTAATTTTAAAGTATTCTTCTCCTCTTAGTCCTTCCAGAACAGACCATGTTGAATGTACATTCAAATTTTCATTTTCTTGAGCATGTCCACTTGTTTGTTAACATACGCAGAGGGTTGAGTGAGTTGTGTTGTATAAAACTGGACTATACGCTGTGATTCGTTTAATGGGAAGCTTCATAATTGGAAGAAATTCCCTCCTGCTTATCTTTTCCCAACATATACTTCCATGTATACATAAAGGCTATGTGTCTGACTGTACAAACACATGGAGAAGCTTGAGATTCATTTGATATTAATTCTGCACACATTATTTCTTTCTTCACTATATGGAAAAGCCATCAGTTTCTTGTTTGGTATCACTGCACAGACGTTGTCTGACACCATCTGGGAATGATCATAGAATCTATGATTGGAAACCCCATGTTTCTACTCTATGTCTTTCCTATAAGAGTTTGAAGCTTCACGTGCTGGTCCACACATTACCTCAACTCTTTGCAAACAAATTATTTATGTAACAGCTCTACAGAACTCTGTCTCTTTGCAAAAGCCATGCAACTTGAAAACTGATTGGATCTGAATGTAATGAATCTGAAAAGAAATTAGCCAGCTATCATATCTACCGTTCACCAGTGTATATGCAGAACATCCAAATTTTATCATCTCTTTCTTTCCTCTGGTTATTTTTTCATTACAACTACCATCATGTGATGGATCAGTTACAACACGTGAAGTACATTTCTTGATGATTAAGCAGCTAAGTGGTGGTAGGTCATGCTTATCTATTTATGTATATGAAAAATTAGCAATATTTTCAAATTGCTGAAAGTCTCTTTTTAAACTAAAAGAAGATTAAATATTTCTGACTTAGCCTGATTAAAATAATAATTGGGAGATTAAAGTATGATTTAAAACGTAATGGATGGCCTGCCAGTAGAATGAATATATTATCAAGTCTCCTCCCAAACACAGTTTCAACATGCTTACTGACATCTTGAAAAACTCTATTGGCACCTCTGTTCAAGTTATGCCTTCCTGGTTTTGTTCTGGTATCTGAATTCCTCTAGGGTTTATGGGGGCAATTTGGGACTCTCCTGTGGGTAGGTACAATTGGAAAATGATTGGCAATGGGGTAGAGAGGTAAAAGAGGGACAGGGTAATAGCAATGAGAGGTCTGTGAGGGAAAATAATGACAGATATTGAATCCCTATTGTGCAGGTAAGGGAAATTTATTTTCAAGTAATCAAGCTACCATTCTATGTTATTTTCCAAAACTCTTATTGTAACTGCTGTTACCTCTAGCCTGTTGAAATGGATAACTGTCATGACTTCAGTGGAACCTAATAAAGTGAGCCCTAAGTACAGCTGAAAATCCCACCCTTTGCTTGTTTTTTAAGGTTACATGTTCAATTTACACTAGCCGTGTGCACAAAGTTGGAGTACACTCTTTTTAGCTTCAAAAAGGATAAAAAAATTCTCAAAAAATGAATGCAATTCTTTATCTTTGAGATAGTTTTGAATTCTCAAGTCACTCTTCTGAGTTTCTAGGTCCTACATATTATTGTGTTTTTCTGCTGGAAATATTTGTATCTATCTGAACTAGGGCCTACGATATGCTGCAGTTTCTCTTTCCCTAAGGTTTTTATGACTTCAGGCTAAGTAGCATGTGAGTGTGTGGGAAACATGTCCCAGCTGGGCTGATGGCAGCCGTATTCTGCTGGCTTAGATTTATCCATGTGAAGGTCTCTAGATGCAGCATGCTGTTGATGCAGGAAGGACTTGCAAATTTTTCCTAACTTCCCAGAGTTACACTGAAGGAAAGTCTTGATTGTTCATTTTGGTCAAGAGCAGGAAGATAAGGGACAGCCAAAAGAAATAGCTTCTTATCCATAAAACAAATGGCTCATCTAGGTAAGCTCTGTGAATAGGGCAAAAGGAAAGGCAGTGTGGAACTTTGGAATAGGCTGCCCAGGGAGGTGGTAGAGTCACCCTCCCTGGAGGTATTCAAGGAGCGTGTGGATGTGGCATTGTGGCACGTAGCTTGATGGACATGGTACTGTGTGGTGTTGGGTGGGTTGGTTTTTGGTGTGTTGTGGCTTGTTGTTGTTGTGTGGTGGTTGGCTTTTCTTTTTTTTTTTTTTTTTTTCAGGTTGGACTTGATGATCTTACAGGTCTTTTCCAACCGTAGTGATTCTGTGATTCTGTGAACAAACAAGTCCACATTTACTTAGACTTGGTAACAACACAACCCGAGGTAGCTGTTGTCTAAGTGTAACTGAGAAAATGTGATCTAGGGTTCCTCCAACTGCAGATTTCCTTGGGGTCTGGAGTCCTTTTTTCAACAGCCTTTTCAAAGGCCTTGTCCTAAGCCCGTTGACTCTGCCTTTGGAGAACAGCTGAGAGCGGGGAGGGTAAAGACATGTTAGGAGTCCTTTTTGTTTAAGCTCACATCCAGTGTTTCTACCTCTTCTATTTATTCATGTTGCAGGCATGTTCAAGGGAATGGCAATACTTTGTGGTACATACTAACAGATGAGTTGAAATGGGTCTTTTCAAAGAGGGGGTCCATGAAGTGTTCAAACAACAGCCAATTAGACATGCTGTATAGGACTAATTCAGCAGAGAGGTTAAACCAGATCTGGAGGTAGCTATAACTTAAGAACACGTGCGGAATAATACGGATGAGCAAGTGGTCAGCATATTTGCCTCTCTTCCAGGTGCTGCAGGCTTGCTCTGGGTATGCTGGCACTGCCAGTTTTTTTTGGCAAGCCATCATTTTTGCAAGTGGGCTTGAGAAAGAACACATCACAATAAAAATCTGAAAACCCTTGAACAACCAGATGCACGGTTTACACTTGTGGTCTTTTCCCTGACATCCTAAAGCTTGACTGAAATCTCTGGGTAAAAAAAAGTGATGTCTGAGCATGGAAAAAGCCAGCAATGTGTCACAGAATCACGCGAGAGGCTTGAGGGGAGAAAATAGAGCCTTTGCTGAATGCTTAGCTACCGTTTCCCAAGTGAAAATACAATGGCTTCTATGCTGATCACAATTATGCTGTTATAAATCTACTGATTTCTTCTCCGTTACCTTGGATTTACAGCATTGTAACCAGCCTCACAGTCTTTTTGGGTCTGCTGGTGCCAATGAATTGTATTTTCTCACCAAGGCACACTTGGGAGACTTCTCTCTGCGTTGTCACCCAGCAAGTGGTATATCTTCTGAAGATAAAGCAGGAAGATAAAGCATGTCCAATTCCTGCTTCCTTTAATGAATACTCCTTATTTAGTCAGGGTTAGGAACAAAAATTGAATTCTAACTGGCATCCGATTGTGCTTTTCAACGTTCTATTTTGATTTTGAAGTTACCAGGCTGATGCCTGAAGTTTTTGCTCAGTCATTTGACAGACAAACCCATTGGCTTAAATGTGCGGCTTATCTGTATCTGAGCTCAGCCACAAAGCTATAGGGCTGGAAGGGGTCACAATGTGTCCCAACCCCCATACCACAGCAGGATTCTACAATAGACACATATGTCTAGTCTGTTTTTAAAGATCTGCACTGTCTTCCCCAACAGGTTGAAGCTCTGGTCCACTGCTCACTCTGATCACCTCACAGACTGATAACTCTTTCTGTCTTTCGCTGCATTGCTCTGAAATCTTCTTTACTGCAAATAATTTTTCATCCTTCCCTCTGTGGCCACAGAGAACAGTTCATCATCTCTGTCTCCAACAGCCTTTTTCATATTGGAAGACTGTTATCACGTGCCCCTTCAGTCTTCTTTTTTCTAGACTAAACAAACTCAGTTCCTTTGGCTTTTCCCTCATAGGTCATGTTTTCTAAACCTCTTAACATTCTTAGGGGTTTTTTTTCTGTGTAAAAGGGAAGACAGTTGTTCTGAGAAAATTATTTCCCCAGCATTTGGCTATAGTGGTTCCCTGCTCTGAGACAGTTTCTTCCTTCCTAGAGAGAGTGGTACTCCCCTTTGAGCTAATGCTAGCCTGAAGGTCTCATGTTGTCTATTGTCAGCCTCTGTAACCACTGTGTGGTGTGGAAAATGAAAATAGAAGTGTGAGGAAGTATTAGTGAGTAGAGGCAATGTGTGCTAAGGTGTACAGATTTAGCATACAGATGACAGATTGATTGAGAAGTCCACACATTTCATGGTTTCCAAGAATCCCATCTCTAGCAATCCCTCCTTAAAGAGGGAAGTTGGGTGATACCCTTCTTGGGACACCCTGGAGGATGGATGCAGTGGAGTCATGGAGCGTTGGATGCTGATGATCGGAACTAAGAATTGCTAGACGGAAAGCTTTCTCTGCAGTGGAGTAGAAATGTATTTTCTCCCTCTGACTTTTTCTCCCTCTGACCTCATGCCAGTGGTATTTCTGGAGGAAGAACTGGTCAGGCTTGACCCAAGAGTCCAGAATTATCTTGACTCTCCTCTAACTTGAACATGCAGGAGTTCTATGTTCTACTGATTTTTGTACCTGAAACTTGAACCCCTCTTTCCTCTGTTACTCATTTTAATGAAGTGCACCAGAAAATGCAAGGATGATGAAAGGCCTCTTGAAGTCCAGGATTTATTTTGTTATAAACCAAGGGATCCCAGACCTGGGATCACTTAGACCCATGGCTAGTTAAAATAATGCGGGAGGTTATACTAGCATTTTCACATTTCCTTTCTATGGGGGTGGAAGACTGAAAAGTGTCTTCAAATATCTCCAAATCCATTATCATGTTTATTCAGCATCATCATCACTTATTTCCCCTAATTTGATACATCACATTTTCCATCCTTTCTGAGTCTGGCATTGCTGAGTGGCTGCAGCGTATTGCTTCTGGGCTGCAGTATTTCTGTGACAATCACACAGCAATTACTCTAATGAATAACATTTGCCACAATCTTAAATGCTGATGGGAATACAAATCCTTATAGATTCATCGTACAAATCTAGGGTTACGTCTTAATTAGCCCAATTAATTTCTGCTGAGCTTAAGCCCTGTTTACACTGGCCATGACAAAGGACTTCACCTCTCCTAGAGGACAGAATTAAGCCTACTTCCAGCTGAGATGGTTTATGAAATGTTTTCACAAACCTGTGTGGATAGCACCAAACTGTGTCAGAGCCACCTTTACAAACTGCGTTCTCCTTCGGGGACTGGAGACTCAGTTCAGAAAAGGCTGAAAGAGCCACTTGTGTCATAGTTTACACTGTCAGAGCACAAGGCAAACACTAGCCAGCGGGGTGCAGCTACAAACCAGCCAAAGCCTGTTGGATGCTGTGCTAGCTGGGAATAAGGAAAGCACAGACACTGCCTCTGCCCTGCCTGTGAGCCCCAGTGGGAGGATTTGCCGAGAGGAGAAGCCTATGGGGCTGACCAGGAGTGAGCTGTGAAGGAGCCAGTAGAGAGGTACAGTCATTTTTGCAAAAGGTAGTCTAGTAGTGGGCGTCCTTTGACCTTGACGGGATGGTTGCATTTCATTGCCTTCCATAAACTAATGCAGGAGGGAATTTATTCAAGGCTCTAGAGATATTCCAGAAAGCCACCAAAGACCTTATGAATCCTTCTTCAATCCAGCACCTCCTGGATGCATCCTCAGACCAACCGCCTGGATCTCCAGATTGATCCTGAATTGTTGCTGATCCCTTGTGCAGCCTGGAAGGAAGTCACAGGCTTTCTGGACCAGGCTGTTCCTTCAAAATAATTTGTATCTTCTATTTTCGATGTTTGAATGATAAACACAGTCATACAGGCTTCCTAAAAACTACAGAGATCTTTCTAGCCTTCTGCCATTACCTGATTATTTTTTACTGATTTCCTGGAGATTCATAAGTTGTTTACTTTCCCATTTTATATTTTTGCAGAGTGGAGATGCATATCATCAGGCTGCAGTCTAACACGGTTAATTAAATAATGTCGTCCGTGTTCACATACAAGAGTGGCCAGTTCAGGAGCTGCTGGCAGTTCTGCTGCAAGCTGAAACACCACATCCTTCATTTTGTTGCATTAAAGTGCAACTTGCTAAGAAATACATTTTTTTCCTCCACTGGTAGGATTAGGACTTGCCTGGTGCCTAGTTTGGCAGCAGGAAGGATGGCTTTTCAGATGGATGTGTAAAATAAAAAACAGTTGCAAGGCACTTCAGCTTTTTGCCATGAAGAATAGCTTCCAGAATCAAGAAAAATGTGAAGTCTGTGTTCTGTGTTCTTTACCGATCACTGGTGCAGGATGGTATGGTCTATCAGTTGTTAGCACAGACCTTCAACAAATCACATAACTCTTTCAACCCTTCTACTTTAACTGTGCAAATGAAAAAGTAACTGTAAATCTTGTTGACAATTACTTCTATATCTATTGGCAGGCCGTCAACTTTGGCCTGAACAACAGGGGAACAATATGTGCAGCACAGCCAATGCCCATTAATTGTCTCTTTAGTTTCTCCTGCAACTTGTAGAGCGCATTCCTCCCAGGTGATCTGCTTCTCTAAACATTAGTACAAGCCTGTCTGGCACATAATGCCGATAATTTATGAGTTAGATTCTGCTTTTCAGTAATATTTACAGTGTGCTCTGATGTAGAGCACATTAGATACTTTAAGTACAGATGAAAATGTAGGAAATGTACTTTTTTTTTGTTACCTTCAAGAAGCAATTAAAAATTACTCTCATTTTTCTGTGGTCTGTTTCATCAGCTGACACAGACCCAGAGACCTTTTCTTCCTCAGTCCACATATGTTTGCTTGCTAGTGAATGGCACAAGGATGCAGTGGAAGCAGCTTCCAGATACCTTCCTCTCTGTGGCACAGGACTGCTCTCTGGATTGCCTTGTCATCTTGACTCCATGATGTACTGCTGCCCTGTTTAATCACTGTTATTTTAGTTTCTGTCACTCCTCCAAGACCTCTCCCACGTTTCTGGGAAGGGCGCTGTGACAATAGGCAATAATAACTGCTTGGCTATGATGGATACTTTTCTAGTGGGAACAGTTGACCTTTCACTTTCTACTTCTGAACTAGTCTCTCAGTGCTGAATGCTTTATAACACTTATTTAATGAGCAATCTCTTCTCAGCTCTCCCAAAGACTTAATAGCAGAAGCTGTAGCGAGATCTCCTATCATCATCCTTTTTAGTTCCAGAGGCATTGCTGAACATGCACTAGTGTTTTATGTAGTGTTGTTACAGCTAAATCCAGGTTACACACAAAAGCAAACGTAGAGGAACAAATACTGCACTTTGCATTCAGTTTTATTGTACAATTTAGTCACTGGAAACCCACTGAGGTTTGGAATACATTAGGCTATTCTACTCCTATTAAATGAAGGTTCAAACTGGGTTTAGACATGAAGTGGAGTTGAATTAAGTTTTCCTTACAATTTTAAGGATCACTTGCAATCTCAGGCTCTTGGGTCTGGGGTTTGGAATCAGACTTAGCTGTTGTCTTTCAGCAGAATCAGAAATAAATCTCATTTTACTGTGGGTGAAACAACCCCATTTGAGATACGCGCAGTGTATCATTTCCCTCGTTAAGGAACCTCCTTTTCATCGGTAGTGCCCTTCCTAGCCCTGTAGCTGCTTCCTGCTGCTTTGTTAGCAGTCCACTCCTTTCCGGCAGGCTCTGGAAGGTTTTCAGTCATTGGCAATGTGCGGCTGCTTGCTGATTTTCAGAAGGAAGGCACAGTATTCTTCCTACTGATTGTCGCAGAGACTCAAGCTGGAGGAAAAAAGGTTTCAAGCAAAACTGATGGCCAACCTTTACCTAGTTCTACTTTTATCCTAATATGGCTGTAACTCTGCCTCTTCAGAGACTGTCACACTTGTATTCCTTGGTGTCAGTGGTGGAAGGGAGTGTTGTCCACAAAGCAAATTGAAAACCACCCTGAAGTTCATTAAAAGGACCCCAGCCTGCTTCAGTGTGTTTTCTAGCAATTTTCTGGTCTTCATGTCTGGACAATGCTGCGCCAGGTACTGTATTGGACCTGTAGCTACATCAATTGACAAAAAGGTTTTTTCTTACCTTTCGAACTTGAATATTCCAGCTTAAGCCTGTTTGAAGACCTCAGAACATTGGAAAGGATAGATAGCGTGCTGTTGAGGTCTGTCTTTTTGTGCCCACTTTCAGCTGTAACAGGAGACCCCTGGCACCATCAGTGGGTTCAGTTAGTGCACAAGCTGTCAATGAGAGTGAAGCAGGCTCCCGGGATCCTGCCAGTAACATAGCAGTGGGCTTATACCTCTGTGTGTGCAGTAGATTCATCTCCCAACAAGACTGTGCACCTTTTTCACTAGACCAGAGAGGTGGAGTAATAGGGAATGAAGCAGTACAATGTGTCTGATACCCAGCTGGCCCACACAGCCCAGCTCTGCTGCTGCTGCCTTGCCAGAAGCAGGGCAGGCAGCCCCTGCCCTCGCTGTCCCCTCAAACAGCCCTGGACAAGCCAGGAGGAGGGCTTTTCAGTTGCACCCACTCTCCACAAGGAGCTGTGAAGACCTCAGAGATGTTAGCCAGGGTGCTGGAGATATGTCTGCAGCGAGGGGTGCTTGGGGATGTTCGCAGGTTTGGACTAGCTCTGCAGGGATGTTCTGCCTGAAGCATGGCTCTGGGCCCAGGGCATTCCAGGGCAGTGCTTGTTATGCCAGTGGCAACCAGTTCTCCACCAGGACCAGTAAATAAGAGAGAATGAGCACAGTATTCAGTCTCTGGGGAACTGCATTTGCGCTAGTGAAACATTTAGCTCAGGATGTGATGATGATTCTCAGGCTTGTATACGGGCTGGGCAGAGAAGATACAATTGGATTACAAGGATACTCACAGACCTGGGAGGATTCTCCTTCCACCTTGGCTGGTTTAGTTGAGCAGACACAACTTTTGTTGCGATGCCCAGCCTTGGAGTTTAGGTTACTCTTCTAGAGAGCAGCATAGACACAGCCAGGCTCTTCTGCCCCTCTCTGAGGATGGCTGGAGTCATGCACAGAGGTTGCTGGGCATGCTCATTAATACAGTCTGCCTGAATTAGTGTATCCTAATGAGAAAAGAAAAGCACTTATCCTGCAGAGCTGTGTCTGGGGACAAATGTCAGGATTCTATTTAGCAACACTTGTGTCACCTGTGCCTATTCCTGCAGAAAGATTTTCCCTGCAATATCTCAAAAACTCATCTGCAAGACTCTGAGCTGACAAAGTCGCATCTTGCCAGGTCTGGCAGAGCTTTCCCAGTCCTCCTCCTTGCCCTGTCTGGGTCGCAGGTGATGTGGGACAACCTGCGTAGTTCCTCCTGTGGGATGGTGTGACACCCTATCCTAGGGCATGCTGTCTCTGCTCTGCATCCCATCCAGCAAAGGCAGGGAGAAACTTGCCCATGGTCACAAGCAAAAACTCCAGTATCAAACTGTTCTGCTCAAACTGGCACCTAAAAATATGTGGCTTTTCCAAAGGTGCCAAAATTTTACAGCTCCACATACTCTCTTGGGGAATTCTTGTTGCTGAGCATCTTTGTGTGTCAAAAATGAAACATGGGAGGTCTGAGTGATTCTCTGAATAGTTGTTTACTTCAGATGCTCACATCTCTATTATTGAGTTTATTCCTGGTGGAGGTGGTGGGGATTAACCCTATTCCCATCTCCAAAATAGGGAAACATATTGTAAAATCAAATTTTCAATGCTGATATTGGTTTAGATGAAGACCAGAGCCAGTAAAAACGGTTATTGCAGCCTTCAGATGAAATAACTGATATGCAGTAGCTTTCCCAGATGTACAGGCATGAGGAGGATGGCTGGATTCGCGTATTTTCTCACACATATCTGCTAATGGAGAAGTCCTACATCCCACTGTAAATGTAAATATCCAGTAATGTTATATAAAGCTATGGATTTCCCTGGAGAATTTTTGCTTCATAAATTTTTGGCAGCTCAGGATGGATGTAATCTTGCTCCTATGTGTTAAGTAGAAACAGGGCCTATTGCTGTCAGACTGCTACACCGAAGCCTTCAGCAATAAGGGATATCTTATTAATGGACACAGAAATACACTTGCCATGTATTCTGAGACTTAGGATTTAAAATGTGTCTGAATATCACCTTTGAATAAGGTACTGCCTCCTGCCTATGCTGTATAAGACAGGGCTATTGCTTCACCGGAATACACAAGAGTGGTTACTGCCTGTGAGGCTTGCACACCACAGACTTGTTTTGGCCTTAGGTAGCTGATTTAAGTGATGCTGCATGATGCCTTTTTCCAGTGATCTGAAACATAACAAAGGTGTATTCTCCCTTTTTGCCTCTGACCTGGTTGGGGTTTGCCACAGAGGACGTTTATTTGCTACTGGACATAAAAGCAGTGAAGGTTCTGGTCTTGGTGATGGTTTTATGCTGTTGGACATTTTCTCATCTAAACCTCTGAGCACTAATTTTGCTTACCTTTTGTTAAATTACTTTCCTAAACAAATATAAACATTTCATATGACTTTGACCTGATTTTAGACAATATTTTATGTAGTTCCAGGTTAAAGAATGACTAATGACTCCTTTACATCTATCTTCAGATATCTGTCCACTGAAAGATGACTACATGCTCAAATTGTGTAAGGACCCCTGGATATATAAGTCTCACTGCCTAGGCTGGAGTTGGACCTGTCTTTCTGAAGACACTGCAGGACATCTTGGTACCCTTTCCAAGACAGACATCCAAGTCTGGGACCTTTCCAACAGGAAAACCCATCACAAGCTATATCAGCAGTCAAATCCATGGAGCTGGCATGGAGGACCTGGATGTTGTTCCTAGGCTGATTCCAGGTACGGGATCTTCAGACACCTGGATGAGCTATCTACATATGAGTCTCTACCAGCAGTAGGATTTTTTCCAGAAGTTTGAACTTCATTGTTCATCCAGAGAGATGTTTATCCAGCGTGCTCTGCTCTAATCCTGTGGTGTTTGTGGATGCTGCATGAATGCAAAGCAAGTCAGTTTGTTTGGCAGAACAGAGTGCGGATGGTTTGTCAAGGGACAGAGAGATCCTTTTGTGCCTCTGTCTAAAAGGGATTGTTACCACTAGTAAAAATACCACTTAGAGATGACAAAGAGCACACAGGTTAAAAATGTGTATCTGTAATAGTATCACTCTATAGTGCTTATAAACATTCTGGAGAACCTAGCTGAAATCTATGATATGTGCAACACAGTGTTAAGGCATCATTGAGTCACCACTGTTTTAAAAATTTGGCATCCCCTTTACTTGCAAGGCTAAACTGTTTTAAATTTATTTACACCCTACCATTTCCTTAGGGACCTGTTTTCCATAAACTAATGAGGCACTGGTGCAAGAGCTTTGCTGTTATTCCTGGCAGAGACCGTTTTGAATCAGAGGCATACTTCACAGGGTTTTTTTCTTCAGTAGCCCAGTGCAAATAATAAATAAGAGGAAATACATCATGTTTTTTAATATGGGGGACAAGTTGCAGGACTGTGAAAGGTTAAACAAAGCAATTACAAGTTTAAATCCATACTACCTCACTTGTCCCCACAATGTTTTATGTCTTACCCTTTTCACCTATTTCAAAATTGCATGTACACTTCGTTGAAGACCAGCTCAATCCACCAGCAACCAAGGCACAGGCAAGCTTGCAAAAGGAAAATAACTAGATCAATATTCCTCATCATGTCCAAAGGGCTGATATCCCATTCCTCTTCCCTTGGTTAACAGTGTGCCACACAGTGGATCTTTCATTCCACATTTGAGATACAAAAAGACTGGGTGCTGCTGAGACGTACAGGACTTTCTAAACAAAGGGTAAGTTTAAGGACAACTTTTAGAAGTGAAAAACCCAAGGCTTCAGTGAATTTTCTAAGGGCTGAGTGAAGGTTCTGTAAAGGGACTGACCACTGCAATGTATACACCAAAGTACTAAATTACATCCACTTTGCAAAGTAATGGACATCAGTGTGTGCAAAAATATCTAGTATAGAAATCAAAACCTTTTCCTATATAACCATTTGAATATGCACTTCAATTATTCACATCTTTGCACTAAGGCCCATAAGTATGTAAAACCGATTTACCGATGAAGGAAAAATGGTTATTATGAGAGTGATTACAATTGATTGCTAGAATATTAAGAGTACTTTGCATCAGAATATTTATCTGAAAAATGTCAAAATGAGTGTCTATGATTAATCTTAAGGCATAAATCTCGTTCCACTTACATGTGAAAACATGTTGCTCTGCCCATGGACATGGGAGGATGGGCACGCTGTCCTCCTTGGGTATCTAAAGCCAACTGCCTGTGTAAGGGTCTGCAGTTTCTCTGTGGTCATGGGGGAGAGAGAGGTGAGTGCAATTAGTGTCTCTGAAGATGAGCTCCTGCTCCCAGTCTGCTTGTGAGGAGGATGCAGCGTCCCTCTGATTGACCGGCTGAAGAGGACCTGGGCTGCTCACCTGGGGAGGGAGGGTGAATAGTCACACTCTCTCCCAAGGTTATTAACCTGTTTGACATTTGTGAAAATCATGTTAAGTAGGAATGACATAATTTTCCCAAAGCCAAAGAACAAACGTGCCAAAGCTGTAACCAGAAGCCGAGTGTCCTGATTTGCTGGTCATGTACCTTAATTAAAAGACCATCCTTCTTCCTGGAGAGAAGAGGAGGTCATTATTTAATGCAGAGAGGTAATGTGCAGAAATAGTGATGAACTAGAGCTATAAAGCAGGATTTGCTTGTTTTCTTTTTTCCCCATTCATCCCAGTTTTAATGTAGTTTCTTCAGGCACTGAGGGGAATATAGTCCTTTATCTGTAAGCCCTCATGAATGTAGAGCAACAAAATCCGACAGGGGTAAAGGTTTCAAGCACGGAATGTCCCTGTATGTTTCACAAGCAGAGGTGGTCAAGAGGAAGAAAACCCCATGAGACTAAAGTGTCAATAGATCAATTTTCTACAGAAATACTTATTTTGTTGACCTTTCTTTTGCTTATGGTGTCACTAAACTGATTTACTGTTACATGATGGTATACTGATACTTTCATGTTAATAGCTGCTCATTTACAAAATTTATCTTAATAAAATCCTCCTTGGAGATGAGACGAGCATTAAGGCAAATACTAAAAATTAGAAATAATTCACTTAAAAAATAACTGATGATGCTTGAAGCTCAAAAGTATTAATCAGTATGTGTAGAAATAGATTAGGTTCATCACATTTTGACTTGTATCATTTGTATGTTGTATCTCTATTCTTGCAGTAAACTAGAGGAAATTTTTTCACACTGAGAATAACTATCACAAGATGCTTCTGAATTGCACTTGAAGAATACAGTGATAAGTACAATTCAATTCTGTTGAATTAAAGCACATTATACAAGAGTACTGTTAAAAAAGAGTTCAGTTTTCTGATACGTATCACTATATCTTCTCTCTAATCCACCCTAGTAGCCCAAGTTTAAATTTTCCATGTGAACTTTTTCTTTCTTAAATCTTAGAAGGTGATGAGGTCCCACGTTTGTAGAGCAATTCAGACTTTCCATTTCTTTATTATGTGTGTATGACGTAAAGCACTTTTATGTATAAAGTAAATAATGGCTTTTAGATATAAGCAGTCAGATTTGTAAATTTAAATATTATTATATATTTATAACTGCAGCCAGATTATTTGATAATGCCTGTGTCTGTCTACTCTCACAGAACACGTGAGTGTTTTCCTTTCATTTTATGATGCTGTATTGCACTCAAGTGTGTAAGCACTTGAAAGTATGCTCACAGATGTATAGGCATGATGAAGCCCACACTCAGCTCTTACAGCGGGGGACAGACCTTCGAGCTTGAGCATGCTGTTGGCAAAATTTGCTGCTGATTAGGGACAGAAATGAGTTTTTACACTAAATGTGCTGAACACGTCAGGTAGCGCATTTGGCCAAGGGTTCCTACAACCACCAGCACCTATCCCGGTGGCCAGGTACCAAGATGCCCAGCGTCATCTTTTAGGGAGGCCGTGAGCTCCTGCAGCCTGGCAGAGGTCAGGCAGGCGCTGCAGGTGGAGGTGGGTGGGCATCAGCAATGGTGAACGTCACAGCAAGCCCCGTTCACACCAATCCTGCCTCATCTTGCAGCCGGGTGTTTCATTGCAGAAACCAGGGTGAGATGAGGATGGGGCAGGAAGGGAGAGTGGGACCACCACTTTAGTCAGCAGCCTCCAGGGCACGCACAGTAAACGCCTGCTAAAGCTTCCTGGTGGGTGGACGGAGAGGTGAAGATACCAGCAGACTGGACAAGATGATTTTGGGGTTATTCAGGACAAAAACAGATACTTCACAGACTTGCCCAGGTCTTGCCCCAGCTTGTCACTCACTGTGACCCCACATACCCCTTAATGTGCTTAGTTTTGGTTTTTAACCATCGTCCACTCTGACAGCAACATAGCCAGAAAAGAGGGGGCTGGTTTCCTTGCAGCCCCTTCCTGTGGCCTGAGCCCCATCCCACTCGGTGCGGAGTGGGGTGGCCAGCGCAGTGGGACTGCCACGAGTAGGGGATTAGTGGCATCCGACTGTGCTTCGGGGCTAAAAGCCACCTCAGTGGGACACTGAGGCTGGGCTGCACCGAGAGGCAGAAAGCACCTTTGGGAGATTTACTCCCCTACTTAGACCCTCATAATTTTTTTTTCCTTACCTTTGCAGAAAAGCAATTCAATAAATCACCAAAAAATGCCTCATACGCTCACAAGGAAAAATCATTACCTGCACGTTTTCTGCATGTGTACAGCATCATATCTACATTACAAATGCCACAAACATGTCTTAGAATCAGGCTTCTTTATTTTTTCCAGATGGCAGAAAAACAGGTCTCTGCGGCTGTTCCTTAAAACATATTTCTACTTAAAAAATGGTGCTCTGCTGAGCAATGGTACTAATAAACAAATAATAATGTTTGAGACCTAGACCCACTTTGCACCATTCTAATTGACTACCCAAGACACAGAGAAGTGATGAATTTTGCTTACAGGCTTTGACTTTTCTTTGCTTTATGGTGTAATTGATGGTCATGAAAATTGTGAACAGGTTATCAGATGTGGCAGCATTTTTTCCACCCTGAGTAAAGGCTTTGAATTTAATTGGGTTATATTTTGAAACGAAGTAGTGCTGAGCTGGAGAACCAGAATTTTGAACATCAAAACTCCTGAGACTTTAAATTTCAATAATTTCAAACCCTTAATAAATGCTCTTGAAAATGTTGAAAAATCTGTTTGAATGCGGCTTTTCCTGTATAATGTTTTACTTATTGCAAATTGGAATTTTCTGAGAAAAAAATGTTATTATTACATGTCCCAGTTGAGGGACATGAGGCCACACCTCGAATACTGTGTTCAGTTTTGGGCCTCTCACTGCAAGAAGGACATTGAGGTGCTGGAGTGCATCCAGAGAAGGGCGACGAAGCTGCTGAGCGGTCTGGACCTGTCTTATGAGGAGCGGCTGAGGGAGCTGGGGTTGTTCAGCCTGGAGAAGAGGAGGCTGAGGGGAGACCTCATCGCTCTCTACAACTGCCTGAAAGGAGGTTGCAGAGATGTGGGTGTTGGTCTCTTCTCCCAAGTGACAAGTGATAGGACAAGAGGAAATGGCCTCAAGTTGCGCCAGGGAAGGTTCAGGCTGGATATTAGGAAAAATTTCTTTACTGAGTGGTGAAGCTTTGGAACAGGCTGCCCAGGGAGGTGGTGGAGTCACCATCACTAGAGGTGTTCAAGGAACATGTGGATGTGGCATTGCGAGACATGGTTTAGTGGGCATGGTGGTGTTGGGTTGACGGTTGGACTTGATGATCTTACAGGTCTTTTCCAACCTTAATGATTCTGTGTGATTCTGTGTGAAGTAACTCCACTTGACATGAGAGTCATTTACATTTCTTGAAAATATTATGTATTTCTCTGCAAAAATTCTGACATTTTATCAGGGGATTTATAAGCAACCACAGTCAGATGCAAGTAAAGGGAATTGTAGGCCTGCCTTTAACAGGGGATGTCCCACTTTGTGTTTTTAGAGGAGGTAAGTCCTCAAAGCTCTCACTTTCATCCTCCATCTTCCATCCTTCCATCTTCCACCCCCCTGAAATCATCACTTTCTTGCTGCCATTACTATGTGAGGGTCAAGCTGATAAAACAACCCCATGTGGAAGACAAGCAAAAAAATGTTTTAAAGATTTCCTTCTGTCTTCTGGTACTGGGACAAATCACTTCTTTTTTCATCTTTGTGCTCCATTTCCTTGTCTGTAAAATGGAGTGCGTGATCCTGGCCCTTGTGTGAAATGGTTTGGTTTCTCCTAATAGGAGATCAACATTTCCTGCACAAAAAGTGGCCCAGATCCTCAGTGGAAGCGACACAGTGCAGCTCATACAACATGGTTGGGTTTTGCATGCGAATACCAATCTGCTGGAATCCAGATTTCTGCCTGGCTGCTCAATCAGAATGAAATTGCTGGTTAAAAGCAGCGAGAGAGAAGGAGACATTCACCCATCTGCTATGGAGAATTTTACTACAGAGTCAAAAAACACTGCAGAAAATTCAAAGAAAATGAAATATTGCACTGCATTTGCAGCAAATAAGTCACCTGTAGGAAGCCTCCTTCCCAGGAATCTCTGCTGAAAGGTAAATTTATTTAAGAAGATATGCTTCACTATGTTGTCACAAACCATAGAATAACTTCCAGTCAGAAAAGATTAGAAATGCCAAATATGCTCACTCTTGCCTTAGTAATGGCATATTGTGCCAAAGAAACATAAGCCAGTTGAAACTGGCTCAGAGATGGGGATACAGTATAGCATTTCCATGGAGAGAGCAAAGGGCACTTTTGCCACTGATTTACCCTGCTTTTCGACCCCAAAGACCCAGCATTTACCGCAACAACCCTACCACACGTATGCATGGAGCGCTACAGCTATCTGGAGCACGTTGTTAAGAAGACAAACACATACCAAGACATGTACATCATGTGGACTTGTATTAATTTTACAATGTTTTGAAGGAAAAATATGCAGAACACTGCGATTCCTCCCTCCCCTTTCCAAACTTTGTTGGTGATCTGGGAGGTCATCCCTGTGCTGTATTTTTCTGGGACCTGTTCACGTCCTGCCCACAGCTGGGTGGGGTATGTCGGAAGAGGGCAGTACACCCAAGGAATGAGTTTTGGACCAGCCTGGAAAGCTGTTGGTGAGGCATCCATGCTCCCGCTGCCTCTTGCTGCAGTGCTTCCTCCTCTCCAGGTTTCCCCTGCAACACCTATACTCACAGTCATTTTTTCAGACACTGCAAAGTCTAATTTGGGGGTTTGATATGGCAAGGATTTACACAATCCACTACATCCACAAGGAGATGCTCCGGGTTTTTACTGCAGCACTACTGTTCACAGCACACACTCAGACTTGCCCCTCTAGTAAGGGTTCTCCAGTTCTTCACAACCTGCTCAGAATACTGCCATGCTCACAAGATTAGCGACACTATTTTTTGAAACGATTATCTCTCTGTTGACCTAAATCTAGGTCAAGTGAGGTCTCATTTGAATGTTTTCAAGACAATCATCTGAAAAGAGATTAACAAATTGCATTCCTGAAGTTGAGTTTTCTTAATTGGTTTGCAGCCTATTGCAGATCGCAAAGCGCAGCCTTCCTTCACTCCAGAGAGTGTTATACTAACTCACCAGGTCTTTTTGTAAGATTCATTAAAGAAATGTTACTGTTTGTGTGATGCGATTTGTTTCTGGAAGAGTAACGGCAATTTCACTAGGGCAGAGTGGCTTCCTAGGATCCAGACAGTGGGTGATCCAGCTGCAATTCCTGAAAGGGGGAATGTGTCCTGAGCACATGGGCTGGAATACAGGTGCGTACTGGATGCAAATGATGAGTTATAACAAAGGTCTCCTGGTCCTCCATTGTCTCAGGAGACCAAGGGCCTCCAGTTGTTAAATGCATTTTCCCAGTCCTACATCCACATTACAAACACAGATCTGCAGTATGGCACAGAGGGGGTTAAACAGATGCCTAACAGGTGCAAAAAATATCAATGACATTAAGGGCAGAATTGCACTAATGCAGGTTTTCAGATATTTTAAAAATTTGCTTCTACAAACTTGTTGTGAGCAATTCTGATCTTAGGTAAGGCCTTAAGACCAGAGGGAACTTCTGTGATCAAGCATGTGCAGAAGACCTAGGATACTTGTTTTTCAGCCCAAATTCAGGTTTGCTTGTGCGGTGCTGCATTTGCAGCCCCAAGCAATTCCCATTAGCTTTAGCAAAGACTGCTTATGGTTGAGCGCCACAGAATTAGGCTGCATTAATCTCACCTTTCCCCATGTGGGCTTTAAAAAATGGAAATGAAAACAGTTGAGAGAAAATACTGACCTTTTGGGAAGAGGACAGGTTCTGCCTGCTGGTCCCAGAGGGAATATATAACACCAGGATTAGAGTTACTAAGGAGTGGCTTAATGAAGCTGCCTTGCTCCGAGCTGGTCGTGGTTGTACACGTGGGACTAGCATCTGTGTGCCAATAGAGCGTGGCAGTCAGTTGTCTTTAGCTTAAGAACTGATCAAATGAAATTACAACAGTGTTTTCATACATTAATTTACCAAATTTTTTTAAATTGGGCTTAAGCAAAGATTTATTGATTTATATATAGATGTAGGGAATAATGTATGATAACTAAATTCCATTAGAAAGTGAGTCAGATGAATTATGTTTGCTCGTCTGAGCCAGCAGAAACTGGCCTGTAAGAAAAGGATGTCTCTGCAAAGCAGCTGACTGTCAGCTTCTTTGGCTGAGAGACTTCAGGTAGTCGTGCTCAGGTATATCATTGCATATATCCTGGCATTTAAAGGGGGCCATTCCTGGGCCTGCAGCCTCGAGGTAATGCAGCAGATCTCCTGCTCTCACAGGCAATCACCTTCTCAAACTGAATCAGCTCCATTTTAAAGCGGTTTGCACTCTTTAGAAGTGCATGCCAGAACCTCACTGCCATCTGACAGTTAAAGCCTTTTAATTATCCTCATTCATGTATTCATGGCTAATTTTATACCAGTTCATTCCTGTATTAGTGTTATCTTCTAATCATCTTGTCCGTTCCACAGCCTTTACTATCCCTAAATGTAAAGTAATATTTATATATCTTCTACCTGCCTTTTTTTCCCCTTTTCCTCCCTGCTGATCCCTTGCAGCCCTGCCTTGCTGTGGTGTGTGCTGGCCTTGTCTGCACCTGGTGCTGCCTGTATCCAAGGAGATGCTGCTGTCCTGCAAAGGTGCTCAGCTGGTGTCGTTCCCAAAATCACCACAAACCACTGGGTCAGCACACATGAATGCATTTTTTGCTGGAAAAATCCATACATCTTTCCTCAGTCCCATAAAGACATGGCACAGTTATCTACAGCTACTGTTCTACTGCAGGGTTTGTCAGACAACCTCCCTCATTATCTGGCAACAACTTTCACAACGGGAAAAGAGGGACCATTTCCATAGCTGGAGAAAGGGATCTAATCTCTTCTCCGTGATGCTGGTTCAGAAAGCTCAGCTGCAGCCCTGCCTTGGAGAAGAGCCGGTAGCTTCTTCGGCAGCTCACCTGAGCTCTGGCCACCAGCCTTTGGTATCATGTCCCCAAAGCATCAAGAATTAAAATATGCCCGTCATCATCCCAGCAGTATTAGAGCAGATAATGCCAACATCTTCAGTGCTGATCACCCTGACTGGCGCACCACCAGTTCATTTGCTTTTGGTATTTGCTATGCAGTACAAAGGACATCTAGGCTAAATCTGTACTAGAAAATCAAATGGTTGGAACAATTCTGGACAATGACTGTGATCACCTATACTGTTATATGGTTTCAGGCATGCTTTTGACATTCTCCCAGACAGCTCCTGGACTTGGTCAGGAGGTGTCACGAGCCAGGGAGTGCTGTTCCAGTTGGTCCATTGATCTAGGTATTTAAACCTAGGTGTGCTTAAATCACTAGTATAGCTATAATCTCATAATAACTTCCTGCCTTATCAGCACAAATATCTCTCAGGTATGCATTACCTGCCATTGGTAGAGGTGAGGTCTGCACTTCTGTGGTGGGAGTTACTGCCATAATAGTGGAGTTGGAAATTTTGGGCATAGCAGCACTTGCTGGACGGAAAGCAAAAGAGAAGGAGGAAAATGGAGAATTTGAAAGAGGAACAAATTTGTGCAGGGTGCTATAAATTATCAACGGTCAAGAGGAAAAAGAAAGGTTGCATTCAACAAATGTATTACTGATTTGGTTCAAAACCTCCATTGCAGTTTATTTCCCAGCTTAATCCTGGAGTTTGCCGTTACCTGGGCTGGCATGTGTGCTGGTATCCTGAGGGAAATGTACAGCCTGCAGCTTATCTATCTGGCAAACCCTTCAAATTGCCTGTTGAAGAGAGAGCCCATTTCCGAGCTCTCACAGCTACACTGCTCTCGCAATGAGCCAAATGGTGCAGTCAGGAAATACCACAACACAGAAAAAGGCTATTTACATAGAAAGGAGAACACATTTTTCCGTATCAAGTATGACTTGCCGCACCTTTTTTGGTAACATGTTCTCAATTAAGCATTATTAAAGGAGATGCCTACCCATTTTATGGGACAATATTGGATTAGTTGTTCCTTGAGTGATCATTTCTTTTTCTTGCATAAATTTTTTAAAAAAGATTTATGATTCATGATTTACAGTGCTGGAGGTAGAAATCTGCTGTTCAAAGAGCAGGTGAAAAACAATCTCACTACCAATGGGGCTTAGGTTTACTATAGAAAGGCCATCTACAGCAGTAAAATGACAGTTGAATCCCTCACTCTCATTGATCCCATTTTTTTCTGAGGTTTTCCCCTCCACCAACATCTGTTAACTTGGAAAGCAGTGGCATTAGTATTTCTTGACTGTCTCACTAGTACATTATATTCAGACATGCACCTTCTGGATAACACCCAAGCAATTCCACTTTGTCTAGCTAGACAATTACTGCACACTGCCTTCTCACCTGTGGCCAAAGGATGTTTAGTTCTAATTGCTCAAAAGTTTCCGAAACCCCCTAAGGCAGCATCAGTTCCTACATATCAACACTTGAGCTTATTGAAAAAGATATAGCACCATCTGTGACCAAAAGACTCTGCTGCAAGAAGTTAGGGCAGTAGATGAAAGTCCCTGGTTCTCCATAGAAGCTACTTTCAAGTAAGGGAGGATTCCAAGGTAAGAAGAGAAGGAAAGGATGGTTTGGAGATGATGTGCCTGGTTTTGGAGGCTAATCACTAATGGTTATTTAAATACAACAATATTGCAGATTCTAAGGCCATTTGTTAATTTTTGGGATGTCCAGCTGTGACAAATTTAAAAAGCTTTCAACTTTTTCAACCCCTAGAATCAATTTCTTCCAACCCAAACAATGGCAAATTTACCCCTGAGTGAATCAACCCAAAATTTGACATGCTCTCAAATGCCTGCTTTTTGAAAGTTGCTCACTTTTAAAAAGCCAACAAGGCTTGATTTTCTCCAAAATTGTGTCTTAGATTCTCTCTCTGTTCATGTGTCCACGTAACCTAGTAGAGGAGGTAGAGGTAACCTTCAGGAGAGGAGATGAAAAAAACTGGACAACTCATCCACCCTGAGTTACACAGTAGCAGCAGCCATAGTCTATCTATGTTCTGTAATACAGAGTATTGACAGATTATAGTCACTCCACTGTCTAAAGGTCTCTGAGACTTGCCTTCACTGTAGTGACTGTGCTTATAGCTCAAGCATTTGTGTGCATGGAAACACTCCACAAGTCCTCTCTTTGGTCCTCTGTCCACCTCTCCCCCAAAACTTCTTCTCTTCTCCTGACCTCACCTGGAGGGAAGTCTTCTGGAAGATCCAAAGGACTTTTATTCGCTGCCCCAAGCCGTCATCATCGGTTGACAATCCTTTGGTCACAGGTAGCATCAGCTCCTCTCTCCCCCACTCATCTCCTCTCAGGCTGTTTGATCCTGCCCTGGTTCAGAAAAGCCATCCCAGCAAACCAGGGATCTGTACCCACCTGGCTTCTGCTCCAGCCATCACCCTTCTTTATACTCTGTAAAAGCCAACTGAAGTTAAACAGGGGGGGCATGTTTTTATTTCTTTAATAAATTAAAGGCAAGACCCTTTACGTGAATAAAAGTCACTCCCTGGAGGTTCTTAAACCTTCCAAAAATAGCCCTCAAAACTCAGCCAAAACGAATGCAGCCACAATTTCCATGGAAAGCGACATCAGACAGAGGAGGCTGTGCCAGCTAGCACGCACACAATGGCTGTTCAGTCCCCTCCTCCCTTCTTACCTTGGCAGATTTTGCAGGGAGACAGAGGGAAGGTAATGGTTGGACTCTGAAATGATGTCATACCCTCTGTTTGGGAGATCACCAAAGCTTTCAGAAAGTCTCTTACAAAATCCCTCACAAGAGGGTATTAAAGAAACTAAGCAATCATTCGACAAGAAGAAAAGTGCTGTCATGGATTAGAAATGGGCCAAGAGACAGAAATGGAAGAAAAAGGAAAAATGACTGATTTTAGACAGGCTGAAAGAGAAACAGTTGCAACCCATGCTGTAGAATATCATCACTGATGGTCCTGCAGAAAGAGGTTAACAGTGAGGGAAAGTCTCGGATGTGAGCAGGGTTTCACTGCCTACCAGGTGCCATGCATGGCAGCTCTTGGGAAGGGATACAGCAGACAGATCTATGAAGTCCTTTACTTAATTAGCAGTGTCCAAAACCAACCAAACAAAAAAACCTACTGTTTCAAAAGTGAATGCTTTGATACCATGGCAACGATGGGCACAGTAAGGAGAGTGAAACACATCTTCATCTGGTATGAAATGATGCATCTCAACTAGAATTGAGTGGAGCAATCTTCCCTTTAGATAACTAACGAGGATCTGACCATGTTTACTGACATAAATATTGAAAATGGAGAGCAGAAAGAATAAGGACATAAGCCAACTGCTAAAAAAACGGTGGCATCTTAGAAACAGATTATTCTATAATTTGAGTACCACAGGTTTTTCAGAAATTTCCTTTGAAACATCTTGGCAAGTCTTGAAAGCAAGATATTAGACTAAGCAGATTGTGGCTTGATGGATTATAGCAATTTTTACACCAATGGGAGGTCTTCAGTAAAGCCTGACATGGTACAGGCTATTGCTAATGCTAGAACATACAAGGTGAATTAATAAAAAATATGTATGTTATTTTAAAGAAGAAAATAAATCCCCCACTCAAAGCTGGTCTTTCTATAAGCTGTAGGGTATCCACTCCTCTCAGGTTAGTAAGGTATAGCTGAAAGATCAGGTTAATGGAAAGGAAAACTACGATTTTTCCTCATTTTTCTCTTGTATGTGCATATGTTTCTATATGACCATGTGCACACACAAGCATACTCAGTACTCTCTGCAGAGACTGATGGATCTGGTGTGACAGATTCAGCATCTGTGAGTTTCCCAAATTACCATACCTACAGAAAAAAAAGGGTTGTTTGAGTCCCTCCGTCCGTCCCTGGTGTTGGACTTGTACAAAGCTGTGTTTCACACAGCTCAGATCTTTCAGATGCATCACTTAAGCCAGTCATGAGTGGGATGAAGTGTGGGGGACACTGAGAGGGAATGTTTTACAGAAATGAAGGGCTTCAGGGAAAGGATTGGAAATGGAAAAAGAGCCATGATGGACTGCACTTCTCTAGCTGTCAGATGCAGCTTGGAAGTCAACCAGGATGTCTAGAAAAAGCAGTTTTTCATATCCTGGTGACTAAGTTGTTCTTCTTTCTTTTTTTTTTTTCCCCTCTGACAGTTTTTAAAGTCTTTTAAACTTCACTTATACAAAAAAAAGAGTTATGAGAAAGCCTCCTTTTTTTATACAGAAAGTTCTGTCTCCTACCAACCGGGGCAAATGTGGAATTTGTGCCAACCCTGAGGGAGCTGCACGCACAGAGAAAGTAAAAAGCTGACCAAAGCATCTCTGGAAATCCATTTTTTTTCAGGCTCTGGTTTCCAAGATCATGATTGTTATTATTTTCTGTTACTAGAGGCCCTAGGCAACAGTGGAATAGCACTGCGCATGGGACTAGCAACAGCAATTCCTGCCATAGACTAAATAGGCGAGGTGGGTGAATAGGAAAGAGGTTGCAACATGCGAGGCAGAGATCAAACTGTGTTAAGTGGTGATGCTGAGAGCTGAACATGTCTCTCGGATCCCACAGCATTAACCACAACCTCAGTTTCTCCCACCTACATCTTGCACACTTAAGGGTATCACCAGTCCTATCACTGCAGGTTGCAACTACCCGCAGGTCCGAGGCACCTGCCATTTACTGCTGCCGGGAACGAGACGCCTGGTGCATAACCCCACTGAACACTACACCCTTGTCTAGGTGACTGCACTGGAGGTCAAAGTCTCTGTCTAGTCATCTGGCTTGAAAAATTGCTGTTGTTAAAAAGAAAATAAACTTTTTTTTTTTTTCTTCTGGTTGGAAGTTGTTTTTTGCCTGATTAGTGACAAATCCACACATGGTTCCCCTGATCTAGCAAGTCCTGGGCTGCTGTACCTGTTGGGGCACATTCTCAGGATGTCCTTGTGCTCCCAGCCAGGGATATAAAGATTGGAGCCCTCTCAACATCTTTCCGGCTCCTCCTCATCAGCACTGAGAGTTCAGGTCTTCAGAGACCTCTTAGAGTTCATTGTATATTGCTTTTCTTAACAATCTGTTATGTAAATGTTCAGTACTTTGTGTAGCGTATCTTGATAGCTTTCTCCCTGCTTTTTCTTCAGCACTCTTTTTTTTTTTTTTTTTTTTTTTTTTTCAATATAGCTTTCTAGGAATAGGTGACCTGCAGGGTGCCAGGTTTCCAAGTAACACTTCTTTTATTTTCTGGAATGAAATGGTTAGGATTCAGCCATGTAGGTGAGAAGAAAGTGCCTCTTCATCAGAAGCAGTGTTGTCTTGTGTTTGAACTGAGGTCACCTTCAGGACTTCTGTGCAACCTTCAGTGCAAACGGTTCTGACAGGGCTCTCCAGTGAGAAGTTAACTGACCATCATGACAGGATCCAAAGACAGATACAGTCTAGCAGTGCCCACATCAGCCTGAGTCTTGCAAAGGATGCACAGGGAGAGGACAATCAACACAGCAAAGGGTCCCAGCACTTCTCTTTGGGAACAGCTGATCAGCACTTTCTGCTGTTTAGCACCACCAGTCAGGCAACAGTGGTCCCTCCTTTTCTTGGAAGAAAACCTGGTTCCTACTGCAAGGGATTTCTGTTATTGCAGTGTTCAGTGACTTGATCATCACTGCCAATAACCTAGGAACAAAAAGACAAAAATAATTGAAACCTCATCTCTTTCCGGAACTTTCTTGGTTTCCCATCCATGCATGTGATTTCTGGGATTTCATAGGATGCTGTGCTCCAGGTTCAAATTCCTGCATGCATTTAGTATTGGAGAGGCTGAAGTAAAATAAGACAGTATGTATACTAGGTAGAAGGACCAAACATTTTGATGCTGTCTCTGGCAAGGTACTAAATGAGAAACATGAGGAGCAAAATGAGACGAAACAGGAAGATTTTTTTCTACTTTTCATTGGATTACTGCAAGTGAACTGTATTCAGATTGTAACTCCTTAACAGATTACTGGGTATGTTTTGATTTTTGCTGCTCCTATTTGACTGTTACCTGAATGTGATGTTGCTTTGGGTTTAAGTCTCTGCATCAGCAACATGTAGCTTATGATGCACCTGCCCTACTGTGTAGAAATTAATGAAGTAAGTTGTTACATGGTGTGCAGGTTGGTATGTTTGTCGAGCACCTGTAACAAGGGCTCTTCAAACCCTCTCTTCCAAGGTAACAGTCTGCAAACACCTTTTCAAAGTCCCTTTGTAATGTTTGCGTTTTCCATTGGATTACAGGTAATATTTGGATGATCTTTGTACATGATGCCTTTCTTCTCAAAAAATGTCAAATTCTAATGAGAAGGAAGTTAACCTGTTGGCTGATATGAATTCTTTGTGGGTTTTTTCGGATGAAAATATAAACAACATGCATATATGTATACATACGTGTATATATATATACACACCTATACAAATATATGTAAACATGTATATAGAAATGCTTCTATATCTATTGCATGAAATGATAGAGATAGCACAGTGACAATGAAACGGTACATGAGCTAACAGAGTTGTGAAGTTAAGAGTAGATTTTTTCCCACTGTTCGGGTAGAGGAACAGATTGAAAAGATACATAAACAGCTACTGCCTTGTCATGGGACTGGCAAGTAACACAAGCTTTCAAAGGAGCTTTTAGTTGAGAATCCAGTCCTGGACATTGGCACAGATTGGATAAACACTTTTTTGTACTGATAACCCCTTGAAATCATCATGAGCCATGTGGGCATGCTTTCCAATAGACTCCCCTGAATAAGAAGTTGATAAATAGCTAGTATAGCACGTTTGTCCTGTAGAGACGATTTACTTTGGAATCTACAGAAGTGTGACAGTGGAGCTGGCTCAAGGCTTGGAACTGTTAAGCCATCTTGGTGTCAGAAAACCACACTGTTTTTATTAAATCAGACACGCTAAGCAAAGCTCTTTACATTGCTTTCCTGCAGCTGCAGCCAGTCTGTACGCTTGTGCAATAACTGCGCTGTCATCATCCATCAGCGTAGGTGGCAAAGAATAGGAGCAGGCCAGACAAGCAGCTAGCTTTCAACCTCTTCTGGGACTGTCTCATCTATAAATATATATAGTGTCATTGACCATCAGACAATTCAGATCTGCACTCAATGGACCTGTTTGCTGTTCACTGTGTGGTCAAAGGACTGGGGTCTGTGTGCAGCAAGAGTCCACAGCTCCATGGCTTTCTGACGCCAGACTAAGGATAAGCCTTTTCTGCCAGAGACTGCTCACTCTTTTCTCCTTTGAAAATTCTTGAGCAAATACAGTGTCTTTCTCCATGCTGTCCTGATGAAGCTGAGCGCATCCAGTTCTGGTCCATCATCTAAGACATCAATAAATTGTAGATAATCCAGGATCAAATGGCCTAAGTCCTGTCCTACCCATGGTCCTCATAATTTCAAACAGCATTTACCTAGGACAGCTTTGGGGTTCCTGAAAGTAATATTTTTAACAGTTTTACAGCTGAAGCAAAGATAGGGATAAGCTTTGCATACCATCATTTATTTCTAAAGAACAAACGTAATGTTTGCAATATTTTCAGGGATGTGGCTTTTGTAAAGACTGAGTCAAATTTCATTCAAATGGGAGGAGTTTCTTGCCCAATAAAAGCCAATTCTGCACACAGAAAGTGGTATTTTCAAAGTTCAGTTTCAGTCCTGCTGTGTTGATGCAGTAGAGGAGTCTTTTTCATGTACTTCAGAAGTCTTTTAGAGTACAGTAACATCATCCAGACCATAATGGGCAACTAGGCTGGTTATTAAAAGTCATGGACATAATTTTCAGAAAAAGTATGTGGTGGCTGATATGAATGCTTCAGGGCAAACATTTAAAATGGTAAATTATTATGTATAGTATGTGCTGTGAGGTCTCTGCTGCCTGCCAGAGTGAGTGGCACATGGTGAGACACACTCTGTACAGCAAAAGTATAAAACATCTTTGTCCATCAGAATAAATACTTGTTCAATGGTGACATAGTTACCGGATATGTCTGTCACCATGGCCTCGTCTGGCCTCCTTAAGGTCATGCAGTATGAAAATAGTATGAAAATATATGAAAATAGTATGAAAAGCCTTGTTCTTTCCTATGATTATTGGTGAAACCCATTTCTAAACTGGATCTGATTACTTCAATATCATTGTTCCAGGCTCATTTTCTTAAGCTCTTGTGCTACAGGTGTTTCTCACCACAGTGGCAAACACAATTTCTGTTATCTTTCTGTCATGCTAGGTCAAAGAGTTATTCTCTGCACAATGTCTTTTGTATGGCAAAGTTTTATTGGCATGGGTTCCTGTAAGAGTGTTGTAATACCCTTTGGTGGCATTGAATTTGTGTGTCTGTCAATTTTTTGTCTGTGTTAATACCTGAAGCTGGTCTCCGCATTGGATGGGGTATTAGTATGTAGAGTATAAGTTTTGTCAGGTATGAAATCTAAATAAAAAAATCAAATTTATGTGTAGGTAGACCAGCACAGGAATTTGGTTCTGCAGGTGGCTCTAGGCATTGCAAATAAAATTACTGGGATAGTTATAGACACTGTAGACAACTGTCCAGCTTTTCTTCTGTAGCCCATGACTGTCCTCCTGATGTAAAAGAAGCATCCGCAATACTGCGTACCACACCACATGATGTGCTTGCTACTGCGTCTCCGCTTACTTAAAACAGTTCCCCTTGGCCCAGTAACTTTTGATACCTGTAGTGGAGGCAGAGACTTCTGCTGAAATTTAGCCAAATGCCCAATTCTTCCATAGCAGTTTGCACTGAGCTTTCTTCATTAAAACAGCCACATCGTTTGCACTGTGCCTACATGGATTTGTGAGGGCTGCATCTTTTCCCTTGCTAGTTAGCAATTCACAGAGTGTATGGATGTGTGTTTGTGTTACTGTAATTCTCCATTAGTCATTATTATAAACAACATAATTCCTGGCTTAGTGTACTCTGGGTTATCACTTGCATGCTTATTACAGCCAACTTAGTCTCATCAGTGATGGTTAAAAGCTTCTGCCAGATCTGGATCAAGTGGGAATGCACTCAAATAATTTCCATTTGCCATGCCCTGACATGTAATGATCTGCTATTTTAAAGAAGCAGCACAGTTTTTGTTGACTCACCTGGCTATTTTCCACGCTGCTGAAATTCATAGTGTTCACCTACCACATTTATTTTAGGTGCAAAAAAATCTTAAAAACTAAGAGTGTGCTATTGTGTTTGTCACTGGCAAGGAGGAGTGCCTAGGATGCAGACCTGCCTGCAGATCCACTGTGGTATTCATGCACAGTGTTTCTTCAAAAGCTCATTGCTGCTAATTGCAATTACACAGTTTTCAGACAATGTAGTTCTGGCAGTAAAGGGAACCACAGACTCCCCTGAAGCTCTCCAGGGATATGTTAGGTGGGTTCGGAGTCACCAGACATATCTGCATTAGTGATTTTTCTGTGCAGTGACTAGAAACCAGGAATATGGAGCTTAGGACTGTATCCCCAGGAAGGACCAGCCTGCACAATGCATGGCCATAGCTGCAACAAGCCAGTGAGTGCCATTGCCAAATGCATCAGAGAGCTGGCTCCTGTCTTCTCTTTTACCTCCTACCTTACCCCCAGCATTTGTGCTGCCCCCTCTGCTGTCACTCATCTCACCCTCACCACTCCCACTCCAGCCACTGTCACAGCTTTACTAGCTAATTTCATTTCGGATTCTTCTTTTGCCTTTCCAGGACATAAGCAACTATGCAGTATCTAACTACTAGCATCAGTACTGATGCTCAGGACTGATACATGTTTTTTTCTATACTGATGGAAGTGGGTTTTTATACTGTACCTGTGTGGACGTAATCATGCAGGCCAGTAGCCAGCCACATGAGACTCCTTGGGAATAGAAAGTCTAACAGAGTAAGCTTTTGTTTGCTGATTCCTGTACCAGCGAATACATGCATTTTAAGAGGAACATAAACAGAGCTTGTCCTGGCTATAGGGCAGGCAGGGAGATGCAGCTGAACTTGCAAGACAGTCGGCCTTCTTGGTAGACGCCTGGGCTAGCAGCCAGGGGGGACTCAGGTTTAATTTACTGTTAAGTCATTTATGTTTATTTCTCAGAAAATACATATTTAAAAAATTCTGAAATTAAAACATGGCTAAAACTCTCTACAGTAAACAGAGGTCTTTAAAGGAAAGAATGGCTGCCAGCTTTGCTTTTTGTTCAAGCTGTAACAGATTTGAAGTTTATTTTATACCCAGGGCTTAAAACGATGCTTGAGACAGTTCTTCAAAAGGAGCAGCACATCTGTGGAAGCAGTCGCCGAATACTTCAGATAATGCTAAATCTGGGTCGGATGCCCCAGAGATCAAGTCAAAGAGAGAAGTGATTGTTTTGCTTTTGATATCTACACCCACCCCCCCTTAAAATGGGTGACATTTCAGCTGCAGGCACATTATCAGTAGCCTGAGATCAGAATAGCTGTCAAGTACTTTCAATTTGGAATAAAAACCAAACAAGCAATAGAGGTCATGAGTTAAAAATGTAGGACATGCTGTTAAGGTTCTCAGACCTCGTTGTTCTCCCACAGAGAGGAAACTGTAATATCTCTCCATATAGTTTGTATATCATGGTGGTGAAGGAAGCTCTAATGCAGACCAACCACTATTCCCTAGAATGTTTCTGCTGTGTATTACTTGAAAAATGACACTCTATAGGACAGGGAGGTTAACAGGACAGACTGATTTTTCTCAGGGTTCTCATATCTATGTCCTCAGCAGAGCCTGTGTGAAACTGGTGTGTCCCCACCTTCACAAGATGGGAACAAAACGGCTTCATGCTGACTCTGTTGAGTCTCCTGTGCCATGCAGTGCAGGACATCCTGGTGCAGAAGGGCAAATTGCATTTCGCAGTTTAGGGGTCTAGATTTTCTTTTCAAAACTCCAGAGGTCTTAGGTGGTAAAGTGAGTCAAATTTACTGAATTTTGCCTTAATGATTATTTCCTCTCAAGGAGGCTTTTGTTAGGAATGACAGAGGGTTTCGTTAGTACTGAAATGGCTTGTGGAGGGGGAATCCCTCCACCAGAGTTTGGCTCAATGAAGAGTCCATGAAGTCTTCAGCTCGTCTTAACCCCCCCAGTGTTATTCTGTAGATGAGTCCTGAGGATTTATGTCTCCTAAAGCATGACTGGTGTCTCCAACACTACCTTCTGACCCAACAAATCTCAGTCCTGACACTCTGAGCTCCTTTCTTTGAGGGCCCTGGAAGACTGCAGGTGTTCATATCCCATCCAGCTGCCTTTTTTTTTTTTTTTTTTTTTTCTCCACACCTATCTATCTTACTCGTCCTGATCTCACTGTTAGGAACAAAGGGATATGGTAACCTATTCCAAGCAGCCCTTGCAGGTGTTGTCTTCAATGTGAGAAATCCCTTCCCTGTCTTTCAGTGGACAAACTTCACCCTGCCAAGAAGTGTTTCAGGACTGCCTTTTGTATAATTCCCTGTTCTGGCAGCCAAGCCAGACCTAGCAGATCTTCGTGAAAATAATTTCCTTCTGTTCACAACCTATGAATGAAGATCCATGTCAAGCCCCCCACAGATCTTGCACAGGTCTTACATGTTTCCATCACTATCTTTTAAAGTGTATCAGACAAGAAACACCAAGTATCACTGTCAGTGTGAAAACTTGCCATAGCATGCCGAAAGTGAGCTGATGTCCAAACGTCCCAAACACATATGCATCTCACTGCAGGTGGACTCCAACGAGCTTCCCAATTCTGTGAGGTCCTGAAGGGAGCTGAGGGCTAGTCAGCACACTTTACCCTGCTGTAGAGCCTAAAAGAGCTTTGGTGACCTGAGGTTTGTAGTGGAGATCACTGAGCTCAGTTCCAGAGTTCACTGCGTATTCTTTCCATATCCTTCCCCTGGCTCCCAGGAAAAGTGGAGGGATGGTTTGCTTTCTCTTAAAGCCCTTTATTCCACCAGTCCTCTGTGCATATGCAATAGTTTACAGGAGAAGGTTTGAGGAGGCCCTCTAGCTAGGGTAGGTGAGCAGTAGCAGTGTCTTGCCTGGGATGGAGAGTGTGTAGGGAGCTCCCTCTATTGATTTTCCAGGTCTTAGGAGAACGGTTGGGTTCTCCATGTCCTTCACTGGGGAGAAGCATGAAGCTTTGTGTGAATTCCCTGCTAGCGATATTGACTCAGTGTAATGGCTTCTTAGGCATTAGGATGCACTCATACTACCTAATTATTGACACCTTGAAGTCGGGTGTCTAATCTAGTTTCTCGGTCTCAGTGGAGAGAAATGGGTATCTCCAGGTTGATTCATTCGAGCTGTCTTAGGCATTTATCTTATAACAAGTTGCCCTTGGAAGGTGGCCATCACTCTGTACTGGTTGTAGGCTGGATGTTGAGTTTTTAGACAGTCAGATAAGGTGGTTCCCACAGCAGGTAACTTTTTCTAACTGACCTCTTAAGAAAGACTATTTCTTGACTTTTTGTTTTCTTTCTTTTCTTTTTCTCTAACGTGAAAGAAACTCTGCCTACAGTAACACACTGTGATGATTTAAGGACTATGCAGTCAATATGTTTAAATGTTTATTTAGAAACTATGGACCTGCTCAGTTTAGTTGTCGGCCTGGCTCATTAAACTACAATATGTTTCATTTCTCTTAGTCTTCCTGTATTTTTGCTATAAACTATTTAAGAGTTTTAGAATTCTGCTTATCACCTCTGTCTGCAGGGTCTATCACTCATCTGGAAATGTAAAAACTATACTCTTAGCCCACAACTTCAGATGTCAGCTCTGAGTCAAATACGTTTTTTTCTGGATACAGGTCAGGGAGAAAGAGATTCATTACCTTGCAAGAATAAAAAGAGAAGGTAAAAAGAGTATAAGGTGCTCAGAAACTATGGGAATAGGGAACCAGTTAAGTGCTTGCAGAGAGAAAGAAATGAAACAACATTGGCTATGACAATGGAACGACTGCTGCTGTACTGTAATAGCAAAACAAATAACAAACAGTCCATTAAAGGATGAGCTATTATTGCTGATGGACATACCATAAAAAAGATGCAGCCTTGCTGGAGAGAATTAAGTTATGCCTGATGCTGCGAGACACAACATCTCACAGGCAGTAATATTCCCTACTATAGGGAATATTCCCCTATAGTAGGGAATATTAGGGAATAGAGAGAAAGCACCACCTTGCATGGAGTTGGAGGCCACATCTTGGAGGGGATGAGCAAGGAGGGGTGGGAGATGCTTTGATTTTGAAGTGCGCTTTCCCCTCCTGCTCACTGCAACCCCGGTGAAGGACGCCATCCTGCTTTTCCAATGGGTGCTCTCCAGAGCCTTCCCTGTTTGTCAGGGCTGTTGGGGAGGGCACAGGCGTTGTTCGATCTACCAGTGGGCAGCCCTCTGTTCATGACTGGAGTCTTGGCTTATAGGGAAAGTAGGTAGTGACCTGTGGAAGTCTCTGCCGTTTTCAGAGACATTCTTACGTATTTCGTAAACACAGCATTAAAACAACAGCTGATGCTCAGACAACGAATAGCCAGGTTACATCAGGGCCCGTGTGCCCCTGAGGGCACCCACAGCCCTGGCCGCCCCTGCCCACCCGCCGGGGCTCCCCCCACCCTGCCCAGGACCCCATGTCAGCCCCTGGGGCCTCCGTCCCTGCCCCAGCGATACCACAGCCGGGCCGCTCTCCAGCTCCCCACAGCCCTGCCCTGCCCAGCCACGGGCCCCGCTGTGCTGAGCCCGCCCCACGGCCCGGCCACCGCCGCCCGCCGCCAGCCCACCCCGAGGGGCTGGCGGCGGGGCAGGGCGTTCGGCGGTGCGGCGGGGAAGCCCTCCTCCCGGGCGTCGGGCGGGCCGCCGGCGCAGGCCGAGGGCCGGGGCGGCAGCAGCCCGAGCACCCCGCTAGGTGTCCCTCGCCGTGTGCGCAAGATGGCTGCGGGGGGCGGCGGCGGGGCCGCCCGCCCGGGCCGCGGCCGCAGGGGCTGCGGGGGGCCGTGGGGCTGCGGGGGGCCGTGGGGCTGCGGTGGCCGTGGGGCTGGGTGCTCGGCGGGCACCGTAAGGCTGGGGAGGGTGGTAGGTGTGGCCACTCCCCGGCAGATTTCTGCTCCTTTTGTTTCTAGCCGTGGATCAAACCTAAGATCAGTTTTTCTAACCTCGGGCTGTTAATACAAACCAAAGCTTTGATCCGCACTACCCTGGTTTTACTTCGCTCAAACCAAAACCAACTGTCATTTTGGTTATTTTTACATGAAACCAGAGCGATGCGGCTCCTTCCCCCCGACTCGTGGGATGCCGCTGGGTGGGACCCAGCTGCAAACCAGCGCTGCCCGGGGATTGCAAACCCGCAGAGCCCGGCCCGGGGGAACCCCTCGGCACCAGCTGCGGGCACCGAAAGCCGCAGCGGTGCTGTCGGGGGCTCGGGGAGGCCCCGGGGTTTGTGCAGGCCGTGAGTGGCCCTCCGCGCCGGCAGACAGCGAGGCCTGCGGCTGAGGCCTGGCCGCCTTCTCGCTACGACTCAAAAGTTTTCAGCAGGGAATTCGTGGTTTCACCAGCCTTTTGATGATCATCGTTGTTTCAAGCTGTGGAAATGGTGTTCCGAGATGATCCCTTGGATGGAATGAAGAACTGTTTTAAATGCTACAGATCACTGATGATGCGTAAAAATGCCAGACCTGATTACAAATTGAAAGTAGACTTTCTGAAGAGTGTTTCAGATCATGATGACCACCGTTTTACTTGTGCACGGTCACGGATTCCTTCTGTGACTTGCCTTGTGCTAGCTGGCTTCGCCCAGGGTACAAATGTGCGACTCATCCTTCGGACTGCCTTTATAGTAAATACAGTGCGCGCTCATGTAGTAGTTCAGCTACGACAGTCAATAAACGTGACTCTTTTGCAGCTGGGGGAAAGCCAGTTGACATAGACGGACCATGTCTGTTTACTCCAAACAGACACTGAGGAGTATATTCAGATGCATTTGCTAAAGACCGCACCTTTTTGGGAACAGTGTCAGGTTTTAGAATTAAAGGTATGGGTAGCTTGCAAACAAGGCTTTCAGAAAAGCAGTCTAGGGCACTCTTTGAGCCACTGGTAATGTTTCTCAGTGCTGAAATATTGGGGGACTGAAAAGACTGAAAAAAAAATAATCTTAGTATTATTCTGCCATAATTAAAAAAAAAAATCTAAAGATAATGACTTGTTAAATGTGGCTAAATAAAGAGCACCCAGCATCACATACATTTTGGGCAGATGATAGAACTGAGTAAGTCAGTGACTGCTAAAGAGTACTAAAGGAGGGCATCTCATTCAATGGCAATGCTTATGCAACCTGACTTTCTTTTCCTTTTTACTAATGAGATTATAAGTCATCTAAAATTTAGTCATGTAGTTTCATTCATCTTGTTCAGATCTAAGTACCCAGCCTTCTTTGGCAGATTATAGAGAGACATATGTGGAAAGCAGTCATTCTCATATTAAGATGGATCTGTAGAGTAGGTGGGATGCGTTACTCTTTGGAGACACTGGTCCTCTACAAGTAGGACTATAGAGGCAGTCTGGGCTAGAAGTCCGGCTCCTAGATGAATACAGCCAAATGAGGTGAATCCTTTCCCAAGCATATACACATAAAATTACAGGTACTCGGGAGGTAAGACAACTCAGATTTTAAAAAGAACAGCCAAATATTCAAGAGCAAAATTAGACATTTTAGAACTTTAATAGTGAGGATAGTTTTCTTAAAGGTGTTGATGGGACTCCAGCCCTTGATAATCCTGACAATGTTTTTATTAAGACCGGATGTTCTTCTAAAAGCCAAGCTCCAGTTCAACTCAACATGAAGCAGGAATTAATTCCTGAAAACTTTATGCTAGGAAAGAAGTCAGATGGCAGACTTTTCTGCCTTCGAAGTCCATCAGTCTGACAATGCTTCTCCCTGTGCTGCCTGGTATAGCAAGAAGGATGATATAGCAAGGAAAATAATAAAGCTGGGCTGGGATGATAACTTGAACTGAAATGAAGTGAAATTAGTGAAAAAGTGCATGTCTTTGGCTGAGGATGTAATTAAAAATCATAATAAGAGTTCTTCAAGTACCAAGTCCCAGTACCAAGTCCTCCAAGATCCAAAAAAGCACATTGTCACCTAGGATACCACTTTAGCAGTGTTTAGGTGCCCAACATTGAGATGATGCAAAAACCCCCTCTTCCTAAACCTCTTGAAACATAGCAGCCACCTTAAAACACCCACAAAAAAGGCCAGGGGAAGAGATCCCAATTTGCACAGCAGTCTAAAGATTAATGTAATGCAGAGCAATAAATAAAAAGGTGGGAGAGAAAGACTCTAAGGAGTATGCAAGTACACATGCCCATTCCACCTCTCTCTTTTTCACTTTCTCTGTGAAAAAGAAAGACAGAGGTGGAATGGGCATGTGTACTTGCATACTCCTTAGAGTCATAAGAAAGCTCTTCCAGCTCTGAGTGGTGACAGATGAAAGAGGAGGATGTTTGGATCCATTCTTGTTTTTATTTTTTAACCTATGATAACAGCATGCTTTTCTCTCTTATGAGGACTTCCCCATAAAAACTTATGGCGGAATACAGACACAGGTATACTCATCCACAGTTATTTAACCCAGAAACACAGTTCTTGGAGGCCAGATGTGCATTTGAGAGCACCATCAGAGAGAATCAGGATTTTCATTGGGGATTACTGTGTTTCTACTTCTTGCTAAACGAATATCTGTGAAGCTCTACCTGAAAACACATCCCCCTCCCTGTGTTCAATACAACAGGAGTTCACTGGTGCAGCATGGGCTTGGTAAATTTGCATATGGTCAGAAGTTGAGATATTTTTCTGTATTTCATAAAATTTTACAGCTAGTCAGAGCACATATGTTACAGCAAAATTGTGAAAGTCCTCCTCGGACAACAAATGGGGGTCCATCTCCAGTTTAAAATCTTAGGTGCGGCATGAAACAGCTACTTTTTCCTGCCTGGTGGTTGCTACTGGCAGAATATTCATCAGGTTAGTGGAAAAAGCCTTGTGAGAACCAAGTGAGGTCTTTCTATTGCTGCGTTGCATCATGTACCATGTCATTCTCATGTCATCATGATAGCTCATATCATTCTGGTGTCTGGTGGCCTCACTGAGAATGGAAATGTCCCTGTGCCCGGCATGTTGCCTCCTGGAAGAGCAGAGGAGGAAAGGTGGTGGTGGCAGGGGGGCAGGGAAAGCAAATACAGATATCTGCATAGGGCTTTTCAGTCACTCGGAAAAAGTCCCGTGAGTGAAGATTTCTCACAGGCAAAGACTGTCTTATGAACATGCTGAAGGGAAAGTGCTATGACACAGCTGACCTTGGAGACATTCCTAACTGCACCCCTTACTGAGTTTTCCAGGGGTCAGGAGGTTCATTGCTACCTTAAAAATGAGAAAACCAAAAAGTGGAACCAGAGGAGTTCAAAACAGAAAGAACAAACCTCCCGCCAGGCTGAGCGGCTGGGGCTTGAGGGGCTCTTTTGCTCTGCCTGCACAGAGAAGAGCAAGTGAACGAAGCTGCTAATGGAGTGCCTGGTTTTGGCTGGGCTACAAAACCCATTAAAATGGCAGAGCCAAGACAGTGACAATATTTTGGCATGACTTCCCAGTGGTCAAAGTGACCGTATATATCATTTTATGTATTTATTTTTCTATATGTATACAGTCACCTCAATGACTTGGCGTGCTTTCTAGTCACGCCAGCCAAACCAGACCTTTTCTATTTGGCTCTACCTTCAAACTTCCTGGCATGTCGACTTCTACCTGGGAAGCTGGCTAGCAGAGGAGCCTCTGGTCTCAGCTGGGATGTAGCTGTCTTTTTTTGCTGCAGTCATCAGGGCACAGAAGGGAGAATCTGTGTTTATTTTTACATAAGAGATAAAGAGAGTAAAGACGATTATAAAAAGAGCTAAGCAGGAAACAGTAGAGTAGGTGTTACTTTTTAAACCAAGTAGTGTGTGAAGTTTTTAAACATAACAGCATAAAACCACATATAGTTTAAAGCTGTCTAATAAAACCAGTTACTAGAACAGTCTCGTCTGAAAGCTTGCTTTAGCTTAGGAGTATTTAAAACAAGTATTTGTCACGTCCACGGCCTTTGCAGAAGTGTGCAAGCATGTGGTTATCATTCAGTTTCTCCTGAACTACAAATGCATCTTAGTGTTTGGAAAAAGAAAGAATTAAAAAAAAAAAATTGCCACTAACTGTTAGAAATAGGAAAATGCATCATCTATGAAGTGTAAGAACCCCCAGAGATCCAGTTTCAGCTTCATGAACGGCTAATACTACATTATGGGTGCAATATTTAATGCTTGCTGTTTGCATGTGTACTCAACTTCTAAGGGCACAGCAGTTGCAAGCTCTACAGTGCTTTAGTGAATTGTCATCTTAGAGCCCCCACAGGGGTGGCAGAAACAGAGATGGTCCAGAGGTGTCCAAAGTGAAGCAATGCTGTTTGAGGACTGGAAAGTAGAAATGTCAGAGGAGCTTAGTAGTTCCTATCTCATTGACAAAGATACCTTTCATGACCAAGAAAGCATGTTTGAAGACACTGCAGCATGAGAGGGAGAGGAAATTGTTATGCCAGCAACTCATGTTTCATCTTTAATGACATTTTACCGTGATGTGGGGATGGTGCTGTCAGTCTAATCTCAGAGAAATGTCTTGAATGATCTTGGGTAATAGGGAACTTGATTTCCTGAAGCAAATCAGGAAATGGATAAAAAAATGGTTGGCTGGATAAAAAAATGTGAATATGCAGCTCCTTCTCACTAGCGGGCTGGGGTCCTGAACACATAACTTACAGATTTATACTGTGTCGTTCTGGATCTGGTGCTTGCAGACAAGCTCCCATGCACAATTCTTACAGGAATAAATCTTTGAGTGAGCTGCCCATTATTATCATTGGTATTAATTGCCATATTATTAGCACACTAGAATGAACTACTGTCCCATGGTGAAGGACTGTTGTGATATGATCTGGATATGAGATTTCATGATCTGGAAAGACTACACTTTAAAACCATGTTTAATAGAGTCTATAACAAGAACAACAAAAGAGGTGATAAAGATAATAGTGCTAGAAATTCACAGCTCTAAGGCCTTTTGAAAGTTCAGTAGTTAGAGGTATGTGCAAGTGTCGGTGAAGCTCAAAAGCCCACACTTTCATTTGGGAGGAACAGGATATACTGTACCACTCTGCTGAATCTTCTAGTGAGTCAATAAATTTTTAATATCCATAATAACTTATATTTTATATCAGTAATTTAATATCTGTGATATCAAAGATAGCTTTCAGATAGCTCTGAAAAATTGTTCTAATACATTGGCAGAAATGACCATGTGTTTGCACTGACTTAAGACTTTAAGAAAATGTTTTGTACATTTATAAGCAACATAAACTACTACACAAAGAAGTCCATCAGGGCACACACAACCTGAAGCCAAACAAGGGGTATCTGTTATTGATTTCTGAATGGTTCAATGCAATACCCGAGTCACAGAATCCCAGAAATATTTTCTGGAAGTGACTGCTGGTAGTCATCTAGTTCAGCCTTGCCTTGGAGCTGGACTATTATTTACACCAGGTCAGATTGGAGACAGCCATCTTCCAATGTGGATTGAATGAACAAAATGCTCATATGACATTCTGGTGGTGTCCAGTTACCCAAAGACAGAATATTAGTTTCAAACTAATCTTGTGAGATGCTGGTATATAATTATTGTATATGAAGTAAATTAAATTGTAGGTCCAATTGCAGTACGGGAGAGATAAATTCTTTGCTCCACCTCTGAGCTGCGAATAGAAAACATGTGTCCTGACATACACTCAGTGGGATATTCTTTACCTTTTTTAAGTGTCATGAGTTGTTGGACCTTCCATAAAAATATTGCCAGTAATTTTTTATCATCTTCATCATTCCCTGATTGCACCTAAGAGTATGCAAATAGAGTACACCTGCTTTTCCAACACCAAGCGTACACTGTTGTCATTCAATGTGGCATAAGATTTGGACACCACCCAGGTAAGGAGCACAGATCCTGCTGCTTGGCTGAGCTGTGGGTACTGTCTCCATGCTCGCTTACAGTCTGGGCAAACAGAAGGGAAAAATGTCAGTTTAAACTTCAGCAGGTATTTTAGCTCAGCAGATGCATGGTGACTTATAAAACACTTCTGCATTTCTTATCCCTTGAAAAACATGGGCTGATAAACCTGGCAATAGCTATGAGATATGCATCTAGTAAGCCTTGGCATTGCATTTATCACGTGTATAAGCTGAACAGTGAATAGCAGGCTGTGAGGACAGTTTCTTAACTCCTTTAATGCTGGCCTTTGCCTCAACGTCTGTGCTGCCACCAGTGAGGAGAGACACAGAGCAGAAGTGCGGTTCTGTGCTACCCATCCTGCCCCCTACGCAGCATTGAAGTAGTTAACTCTTCATTTCGCTGATCACCTCATCCCCTTTGCTGTTCGTTCTTAGGCCACACCAAAATTGTGAGAACTGGCATGGCATGAACCTCGCTGATGGGCCTGGTACTTGCACACATGAATGCTACAGCTGTGTTTGGGTTCATATTTGCTAGCAAGACAGCCGTAAGACAGATATTTGGGAGGACTGTCCACTGCTGGGTTACCACAGGCGCAATTTACATTCACAGTCCTTCAGTAGACTCTGCTGTCCATCACAAGGCTCCAACTGGAGCAAAAATATTTCCTTTCACCTCTTCATTGCTTGATTTGCAGTAAACATTGGAGCTCTTCATTTCCTCCTTAACTGGCTGGTGGATTAGATAGGGAGGAATGATGCAGGCAGCAGACATCCAAGCACCTGCTGCAAGGTCTTGACTCTAAGCGTGACGCTGCAAGAGCTGATAGTCTGCAAATGTGATAGTGCGTACTCAGGGGACATCATCCAGTGCTGTCACTCTAGCTGGACTGTAACAGCATCTTCGAGATCCTCTGATCACCGGGCAGGGGTGAGATGATTAGCACTGGACTCAACCTTTGAGTAGTGAACATGTCAGGAGCTGTAGCTCCGTTGAGTGACCTCCACTGGCTGCAAACCTGAGAGCTCTTCAATGTGGTCAAGCAAAGAATATGGCCAACCTGGTGTTTTCATGGAGAAAAATGAAGGAACTTGTTCTCTAGCCCACTACTGCAGCATGCTTTTGACATTAGAATGAAATTATCGGCATCTGTTTAAACCACCTGTGAATTTAGCCCATAATATTCAGTATCGCAGCATCCTGTTACAGCAAACCGCTCTGAAGATGGTTCAGATACAGTGTCAAATAGAATTTGGCCCAGTGACTGTAACCAAAGTCAGAATGTTTATTACCAGTTAATTTGTACACATGCCTGTGGCTCTTATTCTTGGAAACAGCCGCCCTGGGTGACTGTGAAATGCTGCTATTTCTACAGCAAAAAGTACATTTTTCGTGTGGTAGACCAATTCATCTTGGAAGCCCTGCTCAGCTGATGTAGCTGTTTGTTGAACATCCTTTCCTCATGTGTAGAACTTCAGGCATAATGTGATAGACAATGTAGCTGTATGGCACCTGCATCAACTTTATTGTAGCTTTAGGATAGGGGATCAAATTCAGCCTGGGTGCAAGCAAAGGAAATTCTGCTGCTACAGGGAAATGTCCCTATCACATACAGGCCTTGGTCTCCTCCCACAGAATGAAGGTGGGGAACTGACTTCGTGATATTATTTTAAACCATCAGGAAGAAGTAAATAACTGGTCTGCAATCTCCAGACACATTCTAGTGGGAGATTTTTAAGGCTATTTGAGCATTTTGAACTACATTGTTTCCCGCGAGCCGAAAAATTCTTCCCTGCCATTCTGCACCTTCTATTGATCATGGTTCAAGGATCAAAGTAAAGTGCATTTTGTGCGAAGCAAAGGTTAAAGTCATTCGCAAAGTTTCTTGACTCTGCTGGGAGTTCAGGGGCAAGCATTTGGGCAGCAAATACAGGCTAGAGCCCTCATGTCCTGCTGTCTGTCCATCCTCTGGCATCTGTTCTGAAAATCCTTTTGCTTTTGCAAGGAGTGCATCATGCATAAAAAACCCAGCACAGGATCTCAAAATCATGGAAGAAGTCACCGCCCTGGTGTCAAACCCACAGACCTATTTATCAACATGGTATTTTTCCTGCATTCATAAATGAAGCAGTTATCCTTCTTCCCTGCTTGTTAACGGTGGGAGGATTTTGCCCCTCGGGTTTAATTAAGCACCGAAAGTCATGGCTTTATTTATTGATAAGCCTTTTCAGGGTGCCCGTTGCTGTAGTATCTGAGGCCACTCAAGCCATGACCCTGCTGCATTCCTTGGGAGGCAGGGAAAGGTCTCAGAGGTTTATCGCTGCCGCCTGGGATCTCACCCATCACTAACTGAAATAGCCTAAATGTGCAACCTGCTGATACCTGAGTCAGCACTGGCTGTGGAGGTGGGGTGATTATAACAATATGTGACTTGCTACGATATGAGACACTGTACCTTGGAAACAGTTTGAGGGAGACTGGATGGAAGAGACAATAAGGCAGAAGCCATTAATCCCTTTAACACGTGCATGGTAATTAGTATAAAAGCTTACGCACCTGAATGTGCTTGAGAAAGAGAATAAATGTGAAAACAATGCTGTTTTTTTGCAAGACCACTGTCAGTATTTTAAAAGGTTCCAACAAAAGCAAGATCCTGAAAATACCACGTGAAGTTCAAATCTAAAACTTGCATCTTTTCTCGGTTTTCCCATTTCTGACAACAGCAAAAAATTTGCAGCTTAAGAAAACTCCCAGGAGAGGAAATATTATTTATAGCGCAGTCTTTTTTTTCCTTCACAATACCATGTTGCTGGTAAGCACATACTTAGAAATTAATTGAAAAATAATAATAACAAAAAATTAGGAGAACTTTTCACCTCTGTGAATACCTTTTTCTTTTCCCTTACCAGTGCTGAATATGGAATGGGGAAGCAGGTGTCATAAATCCACAAAATAATTATTCCCCATTTGCTATATTACATTTTATTTATATTCCCTGGTTGTTATTTTATGTTAAATCTGCAAGACCTCTTGTTAGATTTTAGCTTCCACCCCAGCAAATGAGCACATAGCACATAACCACTGTTGCCGCAGAGATTTCTTTTCCAAAGCTTAATTACTCTCTGGTTATGTTCATGAGAGTTTTAAATATTTCTGAGGGGCCTTGGTAACTGTAAGTTTTTGCCACAAAGTTGCTTTTTGATTGGAAATAACTGGTCTATCAGGCACAAAATCATCAGATGTTTTGCCATTAAACGTTAAATTGACTTTCATATAAAACCTAATAAGGTTTTGACTTTTTAGGTCCAGGTAATCTGTCCCTCTCTGTCACGTCCCTGGGGAAGAGGAACTTCAAACTTTCATGATGTTCATCTCAGATTGGAGAGTTTGAAAGGAGAGACATTTTAATCTATGACAGAACCTGTTGCTTTCAGTCGTGAGGACCTGTTTTCAGCAGTGTCCTGGGTACCTACCAGACACAAAGAGGGAGATGTTAACTGCTGTAAGGAGCATGTAGTCAAGAGGTGATGGAAGAGATCAGGGGGAATAAAAGCAACTAGAGGGGTTTTCTGTACAAATCTATAGGCAGCCTCATAAAATGTGTCTGAATAGATAGTTCAGAAGAACAGAGCAGGGCCTTGCAGACAAGCTTGGAGAAGCCCAACCATGGATTTTTCTTTTCTCTCCTATGTTTTAGATAGCAGTATGGCATTCCCATGGTTTTGTGATTTACACCATCAGAGCTGGTACTGCTTGCTTCAGACAAGCTCTCTCAGCCAGGGTGAGAGGCTGCAGACTGTAATGACACACTTGCTCTCTGGCCATGGCGAGCAAAGGAGAGTAGAGGGACCCAAGTTAGTGCTCATCAGCACTGGTCTGTGCAGTCATCTTAAGTGTGGGCCTGAAAATAATATTGCTGTGTTTGCCTGCCTCCACACCACCACTAAAGAGGATTAGCTTTGGTCATGCTATACTGCTTCCACCTCTGGACTAACATTTTTCCCATTAGCTTGGGAGTCTCTGAGCCATGCTCCACTGAATGGAGTAGTCAGAGTAAAATTTCCCTCTATTCAAAGAGTACCACTTTGCAAAACAGCAGTGAAGTGGAACACAAGTGTGCATAGCCTCCAGGACAGTTGGCTGTGGAGAATGAATAATCTGAGTTCACTTCGGAGGAACTGCTGTTTCTTTGTCCTGCCGTGAGCACAATCAGCGTCCGCAAGATCTTTTAACTCCGGTAAACCCTGGGTCTCAGTCTCAGGCTTCTTTCTTCACAGTCGAAATTGCTTAGTTTCTAGTTCTTTGCAATTATCTTCATATAAAGATTGAAACAGATGGGTAAAATTCATCCTCTTTGTTGATTCCAAAGACTTTGGTTGAGCAGTAATATGAGACTGGCTTGTATTTAGAAAGCTGATACGGTTAAAGTTTGAGGAGCTAAATGATGGTTCAAGATATGCACCATATAACAGGAGAGCTGGAGGGAGAGCACAAGTTACACTCCCAGCGGAAGCAGGGTATTTAGCACAGCATGGAGGCATATTCCATCAGGTGATTCAAAGGCATCTACCCCCTCCTTGGACTGCTGCCCCAGCTCTTATTACGTCCGAGTGGGGAGCAGTCCAGGCTATTTCTCCACCACAGATGACCGGGACCTGCCTAGCACAGACGCAAAGGCGACCAGGTTAATGAGACGGAGAACAGCACCGCGCTGGGTTGGAGACGCACTGATTCACTCTTTCCAGCAGGTGATTTTTGCCAGTGCAGCTCCTCAGGCCCTTGTTAGAAGTGAAAACGGCTTTGCCCACGGGCACATTCTCTAAGGAGAGCAGCTGTTTTCATAAAAATGATTAAAATCTGTACCAATGAGACATTTTATCAGCGTTCTGGCCAGAAACCCCCCTGCTTAGCTCCCCCTGCAAATCTCCTTGCAGGTGTTTCAAGAAGGAAAGCTGAGAGAAGGAAAAAAGCAAGGCATAGCCAAAAGTAAGCATGACTAACAAATTACTCATAATTAAGGTTTGTTAATCGCATAGAACCCAATTAAAGCTTTCCACGTCTAAAATGGAATAACTTATGCTCACAGAAGAGCTGTTTAGCTATTAGACATTTTTGGTGACACTTGTCTGTTGATTTGCCGTTAGATAACTTCTTGGCTTGAAGCCAGCCACGACTGAGCTAAGAGACTTTTTGTACATGTGTTTGCAGCACATTTTCACAAAGGGTTGCCAGAGTTTGGCCCATGATGACTAGTGAGTGGATTTATTACATTATTATTTTAGATTGTTATATTATTATTATGCATGACTGACATCGTGAAATTCTTATGTTACAGAACTATGTAGAGTTAATATAAAACAGTAAGCCAGAGAGGCATTTTTCATAAAATTCCAACCTAAAGTGCAAATTTTATGTAACTGAAAAGTCATGACTTTATGTAGCATTTAGAACTCTGCTAGAATGAGAATACCTCCCCAAACATATTGCCACAAAGTGGACCTAGAAGAAATCTTTCCCATGATTCCAAAAAAATGCAGATGGCCAAAAAAATATAATTTCCAAGTGTGTGTGCCTCTTCCCTTCTCAGTTCCAGCTGGGACCACAACTGGAAATACCAAAATACCACAGAAATGTAGTTCTTGTGGTAATTCCAGCCTCGGCAGAAGCAGGAAGTATTAGAAATCTTCCAATAAATCATGTTTTCATGAGATTTCCAGCCCAGTGTTGCAAGCTAGAGAAGTTTGGATAATAAACCCAGCTCTGCTTGTCCATCTGAATCAAACACCTCACCCTCAGGAGACTTACCTTTATGCTCAAGGACTGTTCTGTCTGAGATGCTGCTGATATTCCTTCTAAGCCATAACACTTCTTCAGTTTCACATTAAGTCCAGCTATAAATTGGATTAAATCTTGTTATGAAAGACAGATTTAACTTTGGCCTTCCATTTCTGTTAGCTGCAGGACAGGTTTTTCCCCCCAGGACAAAGGCAACTGCAAGACTCAGCAGTTTGAATGCCTGTGGCAGAAGAGCTGCAGCGGTCTGCTATTTGGTTGCATACCTGTGTGTGGACAGGTAAGAAACAGTATCATACCATCGAGAAGAAAAAATGAACACAGCCTGAACTGCACTGGAACTGACCTTGGCGGAAGAGATAGGACTTCCAGAATGAGCTGGTGAGTCAAAGAACTTGAAGACCCATGAGAAGAGCTGTCTCTCTGATGCACCCTGACCTGCCCTTGGCAATCAGCTCTTCCTTGTTGTACAGAAGTGCATCAAAGCCACTGAGCCCAGCACCAGCTTCTCCTTCTACGTGGTACAACCTGTAAGACACTGGGTTGTGTGGTTGGCTGACTGGATGAGGAGAGCTCACTAGATCAACCTAAGTAGGTCTATATGATGGTGGCAGTATCAGGCATGTTTTCTGTCCTTTCAGAACGGAGCTTTGCTGAAACCTCTGTTTCAGTGTGATTGCACCAAAGAGACTCTCATTGTATGCTGGTTGAAATTTCACCACAGACAGATCACAAGATTTGCATGACCTTGTGATCTCTTTTGTGAGTAGTGGTTGTGCAACAGATCCCCTGGTAAGATAAGACAACATGAGGGTTTACACAAAGTAGGAAAGTTTACTAGAGATATGGCTTGCCACTCTCCTCTTTTAAAGAGATAACACCTACATTTCAGGCTCAGAAAAAAATAAACCAGAAAAGTCTCAATATTTGTACTCTCTTTTGAGGTTACTGTATTGCCAGTTCTGCAGTCCTCAACTTGTAAGACCTCTGTCTGTACTAGGAAGACTACTGGTTGAAAGCAATACTTATTGGCAAACATTTCTTTGCTCCCCAGCAGCTGATGCTGAGTGCAGCATAAATGGGATAAATCCATGTCGACCGCTTTTGTAGCAAGGGCTGTTGAAAGGGTTGTAGCCTAAGGTGGGGTTTGTTCCTTCGTGCTCCCTTCACACTGCCTGACATGGCTGCGAGAGAGCTACTCCTGTGTAGCTAACCTCCCAGGTTACTGGTAAGAAAGAAAAAAAGGAAGGCACAGCTCACCTCCTAGTATTTTGACTAGGCATATCAGCGAGACATTTCAGTGTCTGTGTTGGCGGAGGTGGCTGGAGATACCGCCTTCACCTCCTCGTGTGCGGTTTTGCTGGGCAGCTGTCATCTCTGCTTTCTGCAGGCTGCACTCTTGCAGTTCCCAACCCGCTGGTGCCTGCAGACCCAGGCTGCTGTTTTGTTGAGTGCAGGCTGTCACAGAGGGAAACACGTGCTCACACAGAAACGTTGCTTTTGTTCTTGTGCTTTTGTTCCCCTCATTTAAAATGTGAACATATCTGCTTGCTCTTTTGTATGGAAAAAAACCCCTAACTATTTCCTGAGTTAGAAGTCTGAAGAGACACAGGCCATTGAAACATTTTCTTGGTGTGTGGGCAAAAACTAACAATAACTTTGTTATAATGTATATGACTGATTCTGCTGATACTCAGATTGCAAACTGTTTTGGCTGCTAGTACTCACAAATGCTTTGTCCATTTCTGGTTTCCTTTGCATTTAGTGTAAGGTCTTGTGAGCATTTCTATTCATTTAAAAATAAAACCCAAAGCCTTTTTGCTGACCATATGAATTTCTTCAAGAGCTCACACACACATATACACACACACACACACACACACATATAGCTTAGGAAAAAAGTATTTTTTTTATAGCTTTGCCTGTATGGACAATAAAATGGCCACTAAATATAGTTAATATTAAAAGTTCCCATAACACATCTTAGGTTTCAGGAATTTAGAACCTGGCTATAAACAGTGACTTTCAATACCTAAGAGAATATAATTTTTACTTAAAAAAAGAAAGGAAGAGCATGTGTTGAACTGGCCATTGATTTTCCCTCCAATAGGAAGCCTTTCTGTAAATGTTGGGTACAATGATGTGTTTATTAGTTTTGAATCGCTTCTGTGGTTAGTAACTCCCTCTCTTTCTTTTGAACACAGCGATGTGTTCAGGGATGCATTGCACGCTCTTCCTCTTAAAAATAACATCAGAAAACAACAGACTTCACAATAGAACAGGGGAGAGATGATGTTTGTTTGGAAATAATGATTTGGGGTTAGCCTCCTGTTCCTGTTATAAAATTTTGTGATGGGAACAACGTTGAGTAATGTTTACCAGCATGTGCTTTATAAATAGACTGAAGAGACGTTTGTGTGGTAAGACATACTGGCTTCAGAGGTGAGCAGGGTGGCTCAGGTACCAAAAGCACGGCAGTGCATGCTGTGATGGTGAGAGCCGTGGCTGGCTGGGCGGCAGACACCGAGTGCCATGCCTCGGGCAGGGGCACAGGGCTGGGGTGGCTGTTCTCTATTTGCAGCTAAAATCTAAATCATCTAGGGCAAAGAGATGAGCCAGCAGTGACAGAAAATGATTACCATCCAGCAAGGCCTGGGTGGCCTGTGGCACAACAGTTTAATAGCTGGTGGTTGCTCCCCAGCAAGCAGTGTGTCCAGAAAAGCATCTGTAGCTCAGGAGCTGCTTGTCATCGCTGGAATTACTTAATAGCCACCACGGAGCAGCCGTCAGCAGAGCAAGGCAATGAACTGCACTGTTTAACTGTGCATGGGATCCTTTCCCCAGGTCTGGTCACAGGCATGGGAAGGTTGTACTGCTCTCCCAACTTTGTACCTCTTTTTTAAGTAGGCAGGAGAAGGCTGACTGTAAATTTGGCTTCTTTCATTCTTAATAAGGTGACTGATTAGATCTGAGATTTCTGGGGAACCGAAGGATAATTGCAAAACAAAACAAGGGAGTTCCTGGCCTCTGTACACTTCTGGGCTTTTTCGGGGTATTTTGCAGAATAAACCAACCTGGACCTATCTTGCAGTCTTTTCTTCTTACTTGTACAGGCAAGTTGGGAAAGTTTTTACTGGAATCATTCATCTGTTCCAGAAGGTTACTATGGGGTAAGGGGGATGCTGAAGTTCAATACTCTTCCCAGGTTGGCAAACTACTCTTTCGTAAAATCTGTGCTTAAGGCTGTTCAATTTGGGATGTCTGCCTGTTCCCCTTTAGAGACATGGGGAAATTGTCTGAGATGTGTGACAAATTTATGTTGTACTCGTTTACAGATTCTTATGGCAGTTTATGCTCTTGGATCTTGAACTCTCATCTGGTGTTATATCACTCAGTGTCGAGGAATATGATCACAAAACCATGGAGAAAATTTCCTGATGTGTCCAAGTTACTGTGATAAACGTGAGAAGTCAGTTTAAAAAGAAGCTCACAATTTATTTGTAAGCGGTGAAAGACAGCTTTATCATCTATTTCTTAAGAGTTGGTGGCTTGAAAGGTGCCGGGTCTGTTGTGAAAAACCTCGTGGTGTTGCCAGTGATGGTGCGAGAGCAGGAAAACTTCAGAAGGAAAGTTTAGGAGCTCAGGGTCTCAGCAGAAGGCCAAGCAGGATGAAATGTCCAAGCCAGAGGGATTCAGGGAGTTATACAGGGGGAGATGGGAAGTCTGGAGAGAGAGAGTTCTCGGGAAAAAAGGCATGTGTCTACAAGTGGATGAGGTTACTGCAAGAGAAGGCGTAGGAGAGAACCTTTGTTAGCCCTCACGGGTGAGTGGTGAGGGTTTACCAAGAAAGACACAAATGGATTGGCTAGTTGGGTAGGAGGAGATCCAGAAGAAGGCATGGTCATGAAACCTGCAGGAGAATGACAGTGCATGGTGGACTGTGCCAAGGAGAATGAGAGCAGAACAGTCTTGGGAAGAGGAAATAAAGAACAGTTACTGACTTCACAGGTAAAGCCAGTTGAAACAGGCCTATTTGAACGTCCACCAGCAATGGTGACAAATAGCTCGTGCTGCTTTGAGGAACATGTCTTCTCTCAAAAGAAAGCTGAAGCACACAAACACATTTTTACACTCTCAACAACAGCAGCATATAGAGCAGAGAATTCAATCCATGTCTTCAGTGATCCCTCTAGAAATTGTCTTCTGCCAATTAAGTCCACTCATAATTCCACCTGAATACTGCTGTAACTGGCACTGTAAAAGTGCTGAGACAGGTGGAGATGGGGTCTGTGCTATGAAATGTAAGATTTGTTATGTTACCCTTACCACCAGTAAATGTCTCAATTGCATGCTGTAGTTCCTGTGGTCTGCCTGTTGCTCTTGTGAATGTACAATGGTGTTTAATCCAAAGAGGAACATATATACCCAGACTTGTAGCTACATAACAAAACCTCACAGAGTCTTCCAGTCAGTATTTTGATGGTGTAATTAGAAAGTCCTTTCAAATATGACCTTTTAACTACTGATGCCATCCTGTAACTTTCACAAAAGTGACTGTGTCAACTGCATCACATGGCTGAAGTTAGACTGATTTTCAGCCATGTGATGCTATTTTATCACCCTCAGGACAAAGGTTAAGCCCTCCCTTTCTTTTCTCTGTTAGGCACCACTTTCTTTGGTCCTTTTACTTTGATACTGCTAAAATTCCTGATGCCCACAGAGTTAAGAGTTTTTATAATCCACCATGCGCTTCTCTGATGAAGAACCCTGCTATTGTGCTGCATGTAACAGAAATACCTTCACACAATGAAGCAATCATTCTTCCCCGGCAGGGTCTGAATGTCTTGATTCTCATCCTGCAGCAGGTTTGGCAGGGAACAAATTCCCCAGCTTGCAAAGGGCAGTGGCCAGCATAGTCTTTCTGCATTTTAAAACATTCTTTACATGTTAGTCTTTCTGCATTCAAATGGTAACTTTAGCTGGCATAGAGTTTTGTAGAATATTTGAACTGCAGCCTATTGAAACTCTACCCCACTGCATTTGTGAATATTTTTATTACAGTATAAATGTGCTATTTTTCCTTTTATTTATTATGGTACAAGCATATTGTTAATACTTGTTCTGTGGCTTATTTGGAGGCTGCAGCTTCATTTTTCCCTAGATGGGACACATGCATTATTGGAAGCTTGATACCAAATGGGCAGCATTGAGATAAAGGCTCATAGGTTTTAAATCAACCTAATCCAGCCTGTGGATTGAATGGACAGAAGAAAAGAAGTGTAGTTCTATATGGGGTATTATTTGATGGTGCAGCTAAGTAAATGGAGAAGTGTTGGATGCACAGTTGAAGCAAAGTGAATTTACTGAATTTGAGGATTCCTCCTGTGTGTTTTTCACTGTAGATTTCAACATTACTTATGCATAAATTCAGTGTCTTCCTAAGTGAAATCCAATATAAAATGAATTACACTTTATAGTAGAAACAGTAAGAAAGAGGTCAGGTTTAAAATCTGGGTTTTAAGTATTCCCTTTCCTCCAGTTCTGGAGAGCAAACAAGAAAAAACAGCAGCAAAACTTAACGCTAACAACAACTATCCAAAACCTGGACAGATGCTATGTAAAAATTTAATAATAAAAAGGAAATTATGATGGCCCTGCTTGCTATTTGCAGCATTCATTAGCCATGCCAGATGCCCACCTGGGCAGGAGGGGCATGATGCCCAGCTGAGCAGCAGTGTGTCCCCACCACTGCTGCGCTGGTGATGCTGCACAGCACTGCTGATGCTGATGGAGACTGACCTGAGCGGACCCATTGGGGCTCCAGAGCATGGGATGGGCCCCGGGCACCGGGCTGGGGCTTGCCAAGGGGAAAGGCAGCTGCGCTTCTCCCTGTGCCGCCTGTCCCCTGTTCCCACCAAGGGGGATGCTCCTTCCTGGCCTCGCACCCTGGTGCTGGATAATCGGGTTTCATTGATAGCAGGGCAGGGGTTGGGGCAGGGAGGGGGACGGAGGTGAGGGCACCCCCTCGGTGGCCAGCAAGAATCGGCATTAGAGGAGACCTGGGGGGCTTGATCTGGCTTGGGACCTGGCGTAATGGCTTCTCCCGATTCACAGCTGTGTAACTCGTGGTGGAGTCAGGTTCATAATATCTCAGGCATGTGATTCACACGAGTGTAAAGGCCGCTGGATACAATTACACATTTATTTTTACCTACCACTAAGGGAATTTCCATTCAGCACTACATGAGCTGGTTGCCTTTGCTCTGTGCTGTTTCACTGGTATTTTTCCTGACAATTCATGTCTAAGAAACACAAGACAGAGAGAGACTTAATGTTATGTGAAAGGATTTTCCTGGGGTAACTGTATTCAGTCTTTGCTCAAACTGAACGAATAACTTTGATCTGTCAACTGTGAAAAGTAAACTGGGTGCGACCTTCCGTCATCGGCTAATCGTCTCACTTAATGACATCTGTTAACTTTGTTCTGATATTAGATCATGGTCTTTCTTTGTACTGTCAAGATTTTTCATCCAAGGTCTAATTATTTCACTTTATGTGTATACAGATATCTTGGGAGTCAGTTGCACCTAGTACGAAGATCATTTTTTCTATTTTGAATTTCCAAAACTGATCACAGCAGTCAGATTGATGTGGCCTTTTGACGGATAAAACACGCCAGCTTAAAGCCCAGCACTGTATTGCAGTCCCTCTCCCCCTCATTTTCTTTTAGGCACTGTATTTATTTTTATTTTTAATTGAGAGGGAAGGAGGAAAAGGGAGAATTCTTTCTGTCCCAGTGAAGTTCAGTATCTCAAAAGAGTTGATTGATGTGATTTGTTATACAGATCTGAACTGCCCCACAGGAAGGAAGAAGAAAATACTGATTTTCAGGCAGTCCTTCCCCTTCTGTCCCTTTCCCTTTCAAAGTGTTTTTATCTTTTAATAGTGGTAAGGGCCTGCGTAGATGGTGTTTTGGGGGATTAATGGCCATTTGGGGTTAATGCCCTAAGGCCCTCTGTCCCTCAGCTCTTTCCAAACAGTGATTAATCTTCAGGGGAATGTACGTGCCCTGATCGCTACTGCTGATAATGCTCATCCTTATAGTATAGATCAAAACGTGTAGACTTATTGTAGTAATGGCCATGTCCTCACCTCCCAGGCTTTGTTCAGTTCAGTCAGCCACAGCTTAAGCCCCTGGCATCATCTGACCACATTCAGTTCAACAGGCGTTTTCCCTAAGGTTTGTCTCTCTTGGCACCCAATTCTGCAGCGTGTCCAGTGCCACTCACCAGTGTTTTGAAACCACTGTCTTCTCCTCTAGTAACTCTAGGGAAATTTCCTCTTAGAAGGTTGTGGGTCTTTGTCCCCTGTCCCCATCCTATGCAATAGCAGTGGAGGGTGTGGGACTACCGAGAGGTGCGACAGCAAGGAGCAGGAGCTGGCTTTTGGGATGAGGGGGACAGTGGCAGGAGGCTAGATCGATGGCAGGAGAAGCATCATACCACTGCGAGCTCTTGCGCCCATTTTCTTTCTCCACAATGTTGGCTTTCACCGACTTGCGCTTCATTTGTTGCTGTGACGTACACACTGTTCTCTGCCAGGTTCAGGTGAAAGAAAAATGGTCAATTAAGTGAATTGCATCATCTGTAGAAGATCAGCGCCTGTCAGTAGGTCAGCCCATACTGTATGTTTGACCAGGTGAGTAGGTCAGTATTTTTCAGGTGCTTTCCTGGGGATGGCCAAGGATTGCAAGTTGCAGAATACCGCATCAGCCATTACAGGTTGGCTAGATGCTGTCTCTGCAGTAGGGGGTTGTTTCCTTGGTTATATTTCCTAGTATCTTGTCTGGTCTAGTTCTCAGTTTCTGAAGCAATTTACCCTGCATCACCTCCTTTGGGAGATTATTCCATAGTCTAGTAGTCCTCACTGGGATCCAGCCTCATTTCAAGTAGCATTTCATGCATTTGGAGTAGGAGTATCTAGTTCAATATCTGGTTTTAAGTAATACACACAGGTAAGGAGAAATGCATGGAAGGTATCAAGACTGCTACATGTGAAGACTTTAAATTCTATGAGAGTCTGAAAAAAATGTTTCAGTACATTTCTGTCCCTTTAAAAACATATTACATGCTGAGAAGTAATGGAAGAAAAAATAAAACCTAAATGGCCACATTTTCTACTTCTATCCCTGTGTTTGAGTCAATGTAATGTATTTATGTGGTATCTAATCTCTCTGCAAGCAGCCCCCTGAGCTGTCCTCTGGGTTTTCAGCATGCATTCTTCACGCTTCAGAAAAAGGATTGAGTCTGGTGGTTCTCTTATTCCTCTAGAAGCTCTTATAAGTGAATATTGCCACTGTTAGATCTTTATGGTCATTTAAAAGTATGTGAATGGGTGCAAGTATTTGATTTTAATTTCAGGCAACAGGTTTTTTTAATTTATAGCTATTGCAAACATTATCTTTTTAGTTTATTTTTGCTCTTGATAGAACTTTTAAATACAACAGTTAAAAAATAATAACTCTTGTAATGTAACTGATATTCTCCGTTACATTTACATGACACTTTATTACACATACATACAGCTTTTCACAACTTACCAAGTGTTTTTTTATTTATTCGTTCCTTCAATAATTATGATGGGCTACCATAGAATTAACAGAAGTCTGAAATCACTGATCACTTCTGAGTGTATTCCCAAATCTAGTTTGAAAGCATGGAGGCTATTCATATAATTCTTAATGAATTCCAGCCGCTCTTGCTGACAATAAGAGAAAATGCAAAGCCATTAGCAACTTGCCAGAACAGTGGAATAATAGCCAGTCAGGGCTATTGGGAGCTGTGGGGCTATTTGGAAACAAATGGTTATTTCACCAGGGAAGTAAAACAAGCTGCACAGACTTACTGTACCTTTTTTTTTTCCCTTAAGCTCTTCCTCTTTTTTTTTTCCTCTCCCTCTTTCCTGCTGGACATATTTGTCAAAGAAGGCCTAGAAATCGAGTGTGTGGAGATTTCATCCACATACATCAGAGTGGGAGACTTCCATTGTGGCATTAGTAGATAAGCCGCCTTCTCTCTTAGCCTGTTTCCAAGTGCTTGCTCAGTTAATAAAAACATTCACTATTCTTGGAGAAAAAAAATCCAATATTGAACTAGCACTCTAAATTACAGTGAGTACTGACTTTCCTAGAGGAATACATTTAAAAAGGAGATGCAGCTTGCAAACTTATTTTCCTTTTAAGCATTTCACCTGTTTTATACATGTTTATTTTGTACCAACCCATGTATTGTGTGAGAATCTATGAACTGGTTCATTATTCTGTATTTGCCAACCTTCATACTATCTGACAGTTCACGTTCTGTTTTGTTTTGCTTTTTTCTTTATTAAAATAAGAACCCAAACTTGATCTTGCCCAATGTGAGAAGCCCTAAGACACTCAAGCACTGATGTTAAGGGGGCTGCTAAGAACCTCTCCCCAACAGCTCCAGTCTAAATGAGCTGGACAGACTGTGCCTTTGTTGCAAGCTGAAGGAGTTAATAAAGGGGGTAAACTCAACTGGAGAGTTTAAGTCTGTTTGATGGGATCCATCTGAGTGATTGAAAGCCACTTTAGGGATGCCCTTTTTCTTTAAATGTTCTGTTTGAAATTGTGGGAACACCACTGAGAGGGATGTTGGTGGCAACTGCCTGGTGAAAACAGGACTGTCGCCATCACTAGATCAGGTCAGACATAGCTTTGTCTAGATGAATTTTAAAAACCTCCAATTCCAGCACATTGCTGGGTACCTGTCGTGGTGCTGCATGTCTCTCTTGCAGTGAATAAAATGTCACTGCATTTTTTTTAAGTCTTATTCTAGTTAATCCTGTTGGCTTGTACATATCCAGGCCAGTGAGAGTCAAGCTGACCCTTTCTAACAGGCAGAAACAGCACACAGACACAGGCTGAGAACATTTAGAAAGCTGCTGCATCCACTCCCAGAAGAGTATTTGGTATGAGGAGGCAGGAACACAAGAACAGTCATGCTGGGTTGGACCACAGGGCCAACATACAGCAGCGGCTGCAGGGGACGCTTTGGGGAGAGTATAAGAAGAGTATAATAAGAAAGTATAGTGGCTGGGGTTAGAAAAGGAATTCAGATGTTTCCCTTTTTACAAGATAGGAAAAAAAATCACTTATCACCAGTATCACAAACAGAAATACTTAAGACTGCCCTCAAGACAAATGAGTTGTATGCACGTATGTGTGCTGCAAATGAAATCCCATGAAGAAAAGGTTTGGAAAGGAAGAAAAAAGGAAAGGAGAGGAGTGATATCATAGCTACCAATATTATTATCTGAAAAAAACCCAACCCTCCAGAACTCTCGCTTACCTTTGCAAAGCCTATTCAATGAGTTATCCAATGAGATATCCTCTGAGTGAAGTGGCTCATCCTGGACTGTTCAGCTGTAGACACAGAAGTGTGAGGAAGTTCCCACAGGACATCTTGCAAACTGCCGGGGTGCTTCCCTGGTGTGTCCTGAGGAGTTAGTTGGTAGGAAAAGACAATGTCTGCTACCCAGGAACACAGATCCTGCCTTGGACATCTGCAATTTAGGGAAAAAGAATATGTCAAGCTCTCTCTTAGATAGCTCCCTGATATCAAAGTGGGTAAAACTTGGTGGGGGACAGGGAGAGTGGGTCTAAGCGCAGCCTTGTCTGGACAGGAAGGGCTGGAAGAGGGGACAGCCTTGAGGGTCCAAAAGTTTTTGGATGTTCTGGGAGAGTTGATGACCATGTGGAACATAAAGATGGAGAAGAGGTCATGACCTTCATGGGGGAGAGGGAGGAACTCTGACCAGATCTTTGAAGAAGCTCTCTTTACAGTAGGATGAGATGATATGGACAAACCTTCTATTTAAAAATATTAAGGAGAAATAGCAACCATGTGCACCTTAATGAAACTGAAAATCATCTATTTTGGATTCAAAATGCAAGGGAAGGTGGGCATGAGAGCCAAAACATCAGTCCCGTGCTAAAAGGCAAAACTGGTCTGCTAGGTCAGAGAGATGTGATAAGTGGAGTTCCTGCTGCTGAACAGTATGCTCATGACCAAGGGACATAAAGGTCTGCTTCAATTCCAAGAGGTATCAAACATGCAAATCATGAGATTCAGGGAGATGAGGCTCATGTGGGGTACTTGACTTTGAGTCATTCTTCTCTTCCAAATTCCCAGTGAATATGGGCTATTCTCTAACACCATCCTTCCTATTTAATCTTTATAGACATCTTTGCTTTTCTATTGTGGCTTTAATTTCTTTTTCTCTTTTTTTCCCCCATGCTGCTGTCTCTGCTTCCTTTAATTTCTTTCTCTTTGTTGTTGCATTTGTCTACAGACACCTTAGAATTTTTCTCTGAGCTCTCTTATTACTTTCTGGGGAGTTGGTCTGATTTCCTGAGTTTGTTCTTGAAGACGACTTGTTCTCCTCCCCCATCTCACCCCCTCTCCCTTGGCCTAATATTGTCCTTTTCTGCTGTTTAATGTTATTAATTCCTGGTGTAACCTGTGTGGCTTGTTTTCGGCCACATGTTCTTTTCTGTCTTCTGGGTTTTGTCTGTTCTTTCTGTTGAATTCAGTGGTATCATGCTTCAAGTAAACAGACTAGGCCAACTTCTGCGCCTGTATTTACTTCTTCTAGTGCCTGGTCTCAAGACTCTCTCATCATCCTGAATACTTTAGGTTACTGGTAACTGAACAGGTGCCTGTGTCTGCCTCATTTGCAAAATGAACTGTAAGGGCATTTTAAATTATTCTCTAGTGTTAAGCAATATTAGAGCTGAACAACCTCAGTCTACAAACCCATTTTTTCTTTTTAAGAGCTCACTTCATCCAAATACAACTCATAAAATGTCATCATTGCAAACAGGCTGTTTTTCAAACCTTGGTTTTATGGCATTAAATGTGATATTACTTCAAAAAACGTGTAAGATGGGTTGGAATTATTTTAAGTCCTCAAACTCCCTTCACATTGCTGGATTTCAGAAAAGGGGAGTGTTTTTAACTTTTTGGCTCCATAAGTGTAGACTCTTTATAGACATTATCTAAAGTACAGGTATGAGATCAGATGGGAGACTCATTTGGCATTCACATTTTCCTTTGATTTCAAAGTAAGCCAAAGCTGCTCAGAGTCTTAGAGGAGTGAGTTCTTGTGCTGTATTTCTGGCACATCCTGGCTAATAGCTAATTGCTCTCACAGGGATAAGAACGCATTACTTTTTGATGGGGTCAGGTGGAGATGTGTCCCGCTCATTTGGGTGTAACTACACTCACCCCCTGAGGCTGTCTAGGTGGGAGCCAGTAGTCCCAGCTCACTTGGTCTCTCTGGCTTTTCCTGCCACAGATGATGGGTACCATTTAGCAATTAGCAATTAAAAAATGATCATGTTGAAATAATATTATGAAGCAGAGGAGAGGGTTTCTAGAGAATCAGTTCTGCTGTGCCATCAGGTTGCTTTTCTCTCCCACACACTTCTTGGTTTGAATGGGGTGAAACATGACTAGGTAAATAGTGGACACGCTCAGAGATGGGCTTGCCTGAAGGCATTGATTCCAGTCTTAGTAGCACAATGGTAACCTTGGCCTAATGCCACAGACTTGAAAGAAGTGCCCCCATGTAATGGAGCAGAATATGTCCAAATACTTCATGGTCTCATGTGAGTTGCAAAGGGACTAATCTCCTGGTGCTGCGGTTTCTTTTCTGCTAAGCCAGTGCCTAAAAGGATCCATTATCTCTCCTGAAATCATTCAGAGAACTTTGCTGTGCTCTGAGAAGGTGCGTCAACCCTTGAGCAGCTGATCCTGACCCTTTTGTGCCACCTGAGTGCTTCAGAAACTAGGTACTTCGGTTGCAGATGTCTGGCAGGCAAAGCCTTCCCCAGTGAGTGGGAATTATCAACCAGCAGAGAAGCAGCAGAGCCGCCTCCAGCCTCGCGCAGGCAGGGCACACGGTGGAGCCTGCCTGGCCAGCCTGGCCCTCCTGGGCTGCCAGAGTCACTGCTCCGCAGGGACGGTAACACAGTTCATGCACAGTTGGCTTCACCATCACAGAATGCCTGCCGTGGGATTTTCTGTACTGAGAGCATTGCCAGTCCCGAGTAAGGGAAAGTTGGAGAAATTTTTCCCCTCCACTCACACTGTCATTGATCTCGCTGTTAGAGAGCAGGCATTTTGGGGCAAGAACTTCTGAACCCTACAGCCCGAAGGACTGATGTTACTTCTGAAAAATAAACCCTTTTTTTCTCCTTTGTTATATTTTCTATATCTTGTTTCTGTAGGCTATATTTCTGTGTTCCCAAATGGTTTCAGTAAGGTCAGTTACTCTATAAAAACAACATGTTTAAAACACGCAGTGTCCAAGTGCAAACCCAAAGGTTGAACTCCGGCTTCCCTGTTTGGAAATAATCTAGATCATCTGCACAGGTGATCATCTGAGCAGGAGTCATAGTTCCCCTCGTAATAATCGTTACTTTTGGAAGGTAAGACATCGCAGCATACCTGGACATCTCACTAAAGCCTTTCCCTTCCCAATGTATTTGAGAGGGTTTCTCATCACGAAATAAAACTTAAGGGGCTGACCTCCTGTGGTCAGGTGTGTGCCAAGGGGCTACCATGTTTGCTACATCTTGTGCTACCAGCTCTACTTCACCAGTCCATCTTGCCTGGTTTTGGTGAGGATCTGTGGGGGATGGCAGGGAGCCTTGCTGGGGGTGAGCTCGCCGCTCATGGGGAAGTGGTTCAGGGATGGACGAGGAAAAGCCCATTCTTAGCAAGACGTTCTGCAAAACACATTCTTCCTCAGGACCTTTAGTCCCTGAGATGGGTAGAATGATGTGAAAGACATAATATGTAAACCATCCCCATTTCAGGTGAAAAATAAAAACAAATTCCTACCAAGACCACCGTTTTCTGCCAAGGTCACCTGTTTCTCTTCCCCTCCAGTAGAAGATGAAGGCAATTTCTTGTTTTTTATGCAGGGCTAGAAGACTTGGTTGTTCAGCAGCTTCTCTGCTTTCTTCTCTTTCATCCCCCCTTCAGAGAAGGGTGAGAAGCTGAGGTAGGTTTAAACCCACCACCTGGTACCATCCTCAAATCTTGCTGCATATCCTCTTTCTGATTTTGAATGTCAGGATTGGCTTGGCTGAGGCTGAGGTGCTGATCCTGGTATGTCTTTGGACTCTGCTGAGGGAATTCTTAGAACATGTTGCTGGTTTTTGTATCTTTTGGATCAGAACGTATAGAAAGTGAAAAAGGGAGAGGTTATCTTCCCAGTAGTACCCTGATGGCACCCTCCTGGTGCCACGTGTAAGCATGCTGTGTGCAGAGGGAGGTCACGTTAGCTCTTGCGGTGCTGTGGGACAGGAATGGGTGGGAGTGAATTCTAGCAAGTCTGAGTGGGTCCCTGAAAGGGGCGTCTCTTTGGCACCAGAAAGCTGCCATGTCTGTGAATTCAGCTTTATGCCCAAGCCCATGGTTCAGCCTCGAAGATAGAAAAATGAGTAGAACTGGCTTTACATAATTTAGTACTGTTGATAATTAAAGTAATTTGTGAACTATAAGATGATGCATTTGTGATCTGAGAGGTGCTATAGGCAGGGCTGAGTTGCGTTAACACAGGTACTTGCTGCTACTTGCCGCGGTCTGCAGTATCCTGCTTGGCCTCTGACCACAAGTCATATCTGCCAACTCCGTTTTGAGATCTTGGACACTTGAGGGCACCTCAAACAGTGCCAGGCATGTAGGTTCAGGTGTGACAAGGTGTGACTAACACCCTGGAACAAAAGAACAAAAAATAAGGAGGGTCAGTGCTCCTCTGGGTACCATCACAGCCACTTGAAGTAGATTAATTTTCTTGGCGTAACCTATAGCTTCTGCAGACATCACACTGCCTGAAGCCTCATGCTGCTCCCACTAGGGGCTTGCATTCAAACAGCACATAAATGCAAAGTCTCACCCCAAGAAATCCCTCTTTCTCCTTGGGGCGAAATCCCTCCTTCTCCCTTCTCCAGCCCCAAGCCCCCCGCACTGTGCAGCACACAGAGCTCCCTGCAAGCACAGGCTGAGTCCAGGCCATCAGTGACTTGGTAGAAGGCGCAATATCCACAGGCTGTCCGCAGGCTCATTGGAAAAATCTGGTTATTAATTAATGTGTGATAAGACAGCACAATATCTTCAAGGGTATCTTGTAGCCTCCTCCTAGTGCTTGGGTTTAATATTCCTCCTTATAGCAGTCTCCATGTATCTTCTGTAACGTGGTGGAATCAGTGCCTTGGAGACTTTTTTTTATTCTAGCTGCCAGACAGCTATAGAGCAATTAATCTACAAGTATGCACATTTGGGGATGATATTCTCCAGTGACTCAGCAGTGTAACAGATGGCAAAATATTTCATATTTATTTCCATTCCATTTCTATATTGGAAATGAACCCAGACATTTTATTTTTTTGACAGTCAGACAACATCTGTTGAGAACACTGTCAGCTGAATTACAACCTCTCTGGCAGGTAGTTGGGCAGACAGCATGAATTAATTTCAGCTATTCTGTATGTGGTTAAGAGTCTTTCTCTACTACATTATTTTCATTATAAGTGCTGGATTTATGGATGCTGACTAGCTTTACATTGTATCCCTGAGAGTTTAAGTTTAGTCATATAAAGATTTGACGCATTAAGGAAGATGCTGTGCATTAAGTTGCAATATCAATGGATTTATGTGCACTCATTCCTTAGCCAAGACCAATTAAAAGAAGGAATATTTGGAGGGGCCGGGCCAGTGGCTTGGAGGCGATGCGCTCCACTGCTGTGGAAGGAACTCAAGTGTGGGAGTGACTTTGAGGATTTAGTCCCAGGAGCTGGTGTAACCCAGACATATCACAGTCTGAGATATCCGAGCCGAGCGAGAGGCTGCCAAGTGCTCTCTCTCCTGGTGCAAGCAGCATCTTAGACTTCTGGCAGTTCTCAAACAAAATTTTTCCTGGGGAAGCAGGTGTGGAAGCTGTGGCCTTCCATGGTGAGAGGATGAGGAGTCTGAGCACTGGAGGAAGCTTGATCTGGGGGAAGGGATTTGGCATTTTTCTGCTAAGATCGAAGCTCCCTGAGCAGCAGAATTAGCAATTTCCTCTACGCTTGTTGTCCTGTGTCTTGTACTCCTTAGCTCAATGCAGCAACCTCTCTTCCTGCCCTCCTGAGCACTATGCATGCTGCCAGCCTCCTCTGCAACAGCACCGTCAATTCTCCCTCTGGCCCAGTTGCCCTTCCACAGTACTCTAAGCTCCCTCATGGTTTTTTGCCGTTGGGCAAGACACTGTGCATGATGATGCAGAGACACATACATACTCATTTTCTAGAGAGCACATGGCTGTGGACTGGCCAGCTGCTGCCAAACAGATTGAAAAACAGCTGAGTTCTCCTTTCATCCATCAGACATTTCTGATTTTCAGCAAATATGTGTGAATGTCCTCTAAGATGTCTACTGTCTGCCAAATGCAATTAGGGTAAACTGATGGACAGAAAGGACAGAGAGGGTAAGCACAGTTGTGGAAAATAGGCTAAGAATCACAGTAAACAAGTGAGTAACAAGGGAAATATTTGCAAGACATTAGTTTAATTACTTCGGTTCTGTGCTATCCTTTAACTGACTTTATTCAACTTCGTCTGTCTTTGTGACAGGAGTTAGATGTTCTTCTCTGTTTATTTGGTATTTAACATATTTTGCTCACAGCGTATGTATGAAGTCATATGAGTTACATCCACTCAACCATATGCATATGTGTGTGTATTATACATATGTGCACAGAGAGTCAAAGGTATCCAAAACCCTAGGGTGATCACTGCTGTTAGTTATTAAAAACTTGAAGTTTTTTAAAAGTTTAAAGTTTTTAAAGAGGATTTCTCTGTCAAACTGGATAAAAGTTGGGTGTACAAGCAGATAAAGTCGAAAACACAGGCTTAAGTGATGGGTTTAAGCAAAGGCATATGCCGATGCCCTAATGCCTGTCTGTGAGTACCAGTCTGGATGTCTGGCAAGAGATGGGCTGTACATGGCAGTGGCATGGCAAGTCCCTGAGCCTCAGGTGAGTCTTGGTGAGTGTCCCTGTGGGTTCATGTACCACGTGACAAGCAGAAGATAACGTGGCATACTGGTGGTTTCTTTCATGGAGTGAAACTAAGCCACTTTCATTTGCCAGGAGCTGAGCCTACTAATAGACATGACTCGTAGGTCAGAGGCTCTGGATGTCCTGCCTTACTTGTGTTCTACCTGTGAGCTCTTGCCAAAGCATGGAGGAACTTTATGTTCTGCATTACTTACTATGTTAAAGTAAAAATCTAGACAACCCTTCTTTCTTTAAGTCTCTCGGGAGTATTGCAGTTTGCTACACAGTCATTGCATAAAGGACCAGGCAGATAAAGACCTCTGTATGTATTTGAGGCCTCCGTCACAAAAACATTCATGTTATTTTCCAGTGACTCCAGTGTTTTAAATAAGCCCCTACACTTCAAGAGACCACAGAAATAACCAGTTTTATTTAGAAAAAAGAGATATCCATTTGGTTCTGCTCCTTGTTAAAGAAAGGATTTCTACTTGATAAATAATAGGAATTTCTTCAATTCTGGATGGAACCTGTGAATAAGTATTTCAACATGTGCAATAAGGCACTGCCATCAAGTACCCAACTAGGTTCCTACAGATTTAAGGCTTCTTAAAAATGGAAAAAAATTCAGGTGGAAGCCCTCCTTTTTTCTTTTTTTTCTGATGTCCACAATCTGGCAAATTTCTTCCTTTAATGAATCTGTTTTGAGCTTTACTAATTAGCAAGGTGTTACTTTTGTGGAAAGCATTTCAGAAACAAGGGACAATTTTTGGTCTTAGATTTTATTCTAAATGAGCTGTATAACAGCCATTGGCTGTTAGTACTCACAGTTCTTTACAGATACTTCTTTTTGCTATTTTATTATTAGATTATGAAGGTTTTAAGACCAAAGGCGGTGTTCCTTTTAACCAGGAAACACAGCACTGTTTAAATTTTGCAAAACAAAGAAGCCTGATCAAGTTCAGAAATCTTTATGGCCCCCCAACACCTGCTGAAATGATCTGAGGATGAATCTCTTGCTGATCCAAAATCACCTCGAGCAAAATTTTCCTTCAAAGCTAACCCACATATCTTAGGGTGCAAAACCACATCATGTAATTAATAAATTCACCATTTCTTTTCTGAAACATTTGGGGAACAGTGCACTACCCTTAAGATAATGAAAGCGCAGAAGTTAACCTTCATGACACCTTTGTCAACCCCATTACAGTGGTCAGGCACAAAGTCCCAAACCCGTTATGGGGACTAAGAGGTGGCTGCTAAATGGACTCAATCCCATATACATTGTGTTTACAGGTGTATAATTGTAATAGGACTTTTACTTTTTTCATGTCTGTAGTAAAAAGATGGAAAATAAAATAATTTCATATAAAAAGCCAGTTATAAGGCTGTTCCACCTCCTCTGGAAACAGGGATGGGAAGACTATTGGGAGCCAGGAGTATTTGGTAGCTGGAAAGAATCGGGGTGCAGTTAATGCAACAACCCTACAAGATTTAAAGAGAAAAGCCTGCATGGAAAAGCTGCAGAGCATGAAATTCAAACTACATCAGTTATGTAGTCTGTTTAAACCAGTGTCCTGTCTTCCACAGGAAATCAGTAGAGCTGGAGGACTTAGCACTACCTAGATAGTGTCAACAAAAGTAGCAATGAAAAATAGTGTGGATCAAGAGGTGACACGTATAGATCTTGTAGCTAGGGTTTAGGGAGTTGCTGCAGACAAGTATGTCCTTTTAATTACCCTTCTCACATCCCTTAGATAAAAACAAAGCAGAGGAGTAATCTCAAGAGGAATATAGTTCTCTCTAAATGTGAAAGATATTAAGCAAACATTCTTCTGCCTGTTGAGACTGTCAAGGCTCTTCTCACTGTAAAGTTTGCGTACCATCTCCTGTTTCTGTACTTATGTGAAGAAAGCAGAGGCAAACAGAAGCTTGCAAATCACATGGGAAAGAGTTTCTTTTGTCTGTGGATCTTTCCGACTGAGGGAAGATTTCTGGCCCAGCAGGAACGTGAAACATTTCCTTGGTTAGGCTTGACTTGACTGTGCCTTTCCAGACCACTTGTAAGAAGATAGTGATTTTTTTATACCAGATCATGGCTGAAATACAGTGATTTTACTGGAACATAGCTGAAATAAAACCATTCTGAGGATGTGCCTGCTCTCTGTAGATGGTCACATACCGCATTCTCTCTTTTCCTTTCTTATCCCTCCTGTATTGCTATGGAGAGAGATAAATTCAGTCTGTGTGTGGGGTACTGCACACAAGTAGGTGTGAGGCAACGTAAAGCAAAGTCTCAAGGAAGGCTGCAGTGAAGAAGAGAAGGCATCACCGATATGGGATTTCTCAGATAAGAAGCCAAAATGTAAACCAAAACCAGTTTCACTTGCATTCTTCCAAGGACACTTAAATACAGTAAATTGGATGTTAATAATGTTGTGATATGGAGCAAAAGCCCAGTAAAAATAGTGGCTGAGCACAGGCAAGGTGGGAGCTGATGAAGCACTGAGTGAGTTAAAAGGAGTTTCTCTTGTCTTGTGGCTGGAAGCCTGGCCAGGGAGGCTATCAACAAGACATTTCTTATCTGTACTTCAGGTTTATTATTTTGTTATTCTGTTTTATTTGATCTTACAACAAATTAATGCATCCTGTTGAGTGGAACAGTCCGGGATCTTGCCTGTTACTGCCTGACCAGCTCAAATTGCCACCGATGTGCCTCGTACTCCTTCTGTAAGAAATTACAGCAGTGCAAAGCGGATGCAAAGCTCTCAATCTCCACATCTCCTTGCATGACAGTGAGGTGAATTCAAGGCATAAAACAAAGGGCCCCTCCATAGGCTTCAGCTGACTTTGCAGTTCGGTTAGGGGAAGAAATAGGATACGTGCTGCCTGATTGACAGCGTGGAAATAGCCCTGACCTTGCCAACACTTGCACCTGAGCCAGCCTGTCTGCATGTGAACTGTCCTTTAGAAATCACTGAGACCTTTTATTTGTTCAGAGCAAATATGTGTTTGAAGGACTGAGCCAAAACAGCAACCTCAGGTGTTAGTCATGTAGCACAGTACAAGATGTATTATGGGAAGGTGCAACTATGGTTTTTGCTAGCATGCACAGCAAGAAGCACATCTCAAAAGACAGAGCAAGACAAAACTGAGGGCTTCTGGAGGAATTTTTAATAAAGAGCCTGATCCTGCATGCTTGCCTTGCCCAGCTCCCTGTGTCGTGGAGATCGGGCAGATGGGGAAGAACAGATGTAGGGTGAGAGCAAACTTCTGAACTGATCCACAGCTGGGTGGGGGTTCATGCAGTCCTGCCATCCTGGTTGCTGCAGTCCTCTCCCCCCAAGAGGCAAGGCTGTAGCTTGTCTTCTTGCTTCATCCGGGAGAGTGGGGCAGGTGTGTGAAGAGGCAGCAGCTGTCCTGCTGTGCTTCACCCAGAAGATCTTCTGAAAGCTGTATGACACTGACTGATTTCCCATGGGACTGGTGACAGCACTGTGCTCAACATGCACGATGTGGCTGGCATGGGTCTGTAAGAGCCAAGGTCTGTAGGGGCCATGGTTCCTGAGGCCCCTTTTTCACCTCCAGCATGATAATATCTCTGCAACATGGGCAGACAGCACTGTCTAAAGTGGGGGGGGCCAAATGTTTGAGCTAATGACCTATAAAAATTGAGCTGCTTGCATTAAGCAAAGAAGCATCAAACAAGCATGCTTTAAATTGCACAGAATTCACATTGAATGATGTTGTCTGCCTCAAGTTTCAGAAGGACATACTTATTGATGTTATTTTAATATTTTACATATTGAAACAAGCACTGTTTCTGTGCCTGAGCTACTATTTCTGGGCTATTTGGTGTAAAGGCTGTTGTGAGAATGTTTAAAAGTCAGTAAGTGTAGATTGGAATTAGAAATACATGAAATGTGGAGGTGCTTAGAATTTCCCTTTCACTTCATAGAATCATAGAATCATTTAGGTTGGAAAAGACCTGTAAGATCATCCAACCATAAACCTAACCCTGCTAAGTCCACCACTAACCCATGTCCCTAAGCGCCTCATCCACCCGGCTTTTAAATAGCTCCAGGGATGGTGACTCTACTTCCCTGGGCAGCCTGTTCCAGTGTCTGACAACCCTTTCAGTGAAGAAATTTTTCATAATATCCAATCTAAACCTCCCCTGGCGCAACTTGAGGCCATTTCCTCTTGTCCTATCACTTGTCACTTGGGAGAAGAGACCAATACCCACCTCACCACAACCCCCTTTCAGGCAGTTGTAGAGAGCGATGAGGTCTCCCCTCAGCCTCCTCTTCTCCAGGCTGAACAACCCCAGTTCCCTCAGCCGCTCCTCATAAGACTTGTGCTCCAGACCCCTCACCAGCTTCGTCGCCCTTCTCTGGACACGCTCCAGCACCTCAATGTCCTTCTTGTAGTGAGGGGCCCAAAACGGAACACAGGATTCGAGGTGCGGCCTCACCAGCGCCGAGTACAGGGGCACGATCACCTCCCTGCTCCTGCTGGCCACACTATTTCTGATACAGGCCAGGATGCCGTTGGCCTCCTTGGCCACCTGGGCACACTGCTGGCTCATCTTCAGCCGGGTGTCGATCAACACCCCCAGGTCCTTTTCTGCGGGGGAGCTTTCCAGCCACTCATCCCCAAGCCTGTAGCGTTGCATGGGGTTGTTGTGACCCAAGTGCAGGACCCGGCACTTGGCCTTATTGAACTTCATCCGGTTGGTCTCAGCCCATCGATCCAGCCTGTCCAGATCCCTCTGCAGAGCCTTCCGACCCTCGAGCAGATCAACACTCCCTCCCAACTTGGTGTCATCTGCAAACTTGCTGAGGGTGCACTCGGTCCCCTCATCCAGATCATTGATAAAGATTTTAAACAAAACATTACTAAATGTTTAATATTAACAATATTAAACAATATTAAACATTTCCACCTTAAATGATCAGGTATTGTTTAACTATAATTATTTCACCTCTATTATTTCACTTAACCACAGGAATCAGACTGCAGACAAAGTTTTTTTTAAGGACTATATTTGCATTTATTCTGGTTTTTTTCACCACAGCTCAAGATGTCCTTCTGTTAGAAGGCGGTGTAAGATTCCCTTTATGATGTTCTGGTGCATTGTTGTGAAAGGAATTATCATGTTGCAAATTCAATAACCTGCCTTCAGGATCAGTTAGCAAGAAATTATAGGCCATAAAGGAACAAAACCTTCTTAAACTTAATATGCTTAGTAACAAAGCAGGAAGGGTAAGAGGAGTTCTAAAAATTTCAGAGGTTTTGTTTTTAACCAGCTTTGAAAATTTTTATCTAATTTGAAATATGACTTGCAGATTATTATCTTGCTTTCTGTAACACAGAAAGTTTGTTTATAAGGTGAAAACCTACCGTGTGCCAAGATTCAGGTTGGAGAATGTTTTTATGGCTATCTAATAAACTCTGAAAACAGGGGTTTATAATGGAAATGCTGACTGACTCCTTACTCTAACAAGACTGGCGGAGGCCGCTGTAATGTACTGTGTAATTTATAGGAGTCACCTGTTAAGCCATCTGGGACAGAAAGTTTCCCAACTTCTAAAATGTTAGTAACTTGATTAACCTTATGAACTTCATTTTACAGTGATACCAAATGCAGCCTATGCCAGCCCATCATATTCTTGGGCCGTCATTTCGTATTTATCCAAGAAAATTAAAAACAGCCTTTTCAATTAGCCAGGAATTAGTAATGGTGGAGGCTAAAAGGGTGATGCTGGTGCTTTGATTTATTGTTTATAGGTGTCATATGGAGTGAGACCTGGGGTAAAATAAAAGTTTCTGGTGTTACTCTTCAGCTAGGGAAAGTGTTTTTTTTAAAAGGGACTTGGGGCTTTTAAAAATTGGCTACACTATATTAGTCCATTGGGACTTCCACAGGCTGGAATAGTGAACAGAAAGAGAGATTAATGGAGAAAGAAGGATGATGGATGATAGTGGGGTGTCATTTATAGGCATCAGCTAGAAAAGCTCTACCTGTGAGTTTGTGGGAATAGCAATGTCTCTTGCAGTAGTAAACACTTTCGTTTTCCTTGGAAGCCAGTGAGCAATGAGAAGCAACTTTAGTTCATCTCTGTTTTATTTTAATTTTTTCTCCAAGCATTTTTTCTCATCTATAATCGTTTTCCCAGGTTCTTTATTCAGTTTCATAGTACTTTGAGTGAACAGGTGGTTGAGAGCAGTACTTTCAATTCAGCAGCTGGCATTCTTCATGTGATTTAGCATGGAGGGTTGCGGCTACTTTGCTAAGAGACATCCATTTTTGCAGATGATGTGAAGCTAAAACACTGAACTTCAGGTGATCATTAAAGATATTTTGCATGGGAATCAGAGCAATATTAGCCTTTTTCCCACATTGCAGTTGGAGTACTTAACATTTTGCACTCCTATTGAAGTGTCTATGAATGTAACTTGACATTTTCACCCCAACTGTTGCATGGTGTTGCTCAATACTCTTAAACAGATGCTAACATCCGGTGAGCATCCAGCTAGCAGTAGTCTTCAGACAGCTTTACAGACAAGCTCTGGCCTTGTAGTAGAGCCAGAAGTTTCTGGGCAGCCAGTTGGAGGCTGTGGAGCCGACTCCTAGGGGAATAATGAGCATCCGAAGCCTCAGTGCTTTCCACACCATATGTAAGAGGCATGTCGCCCAGCTTTGTCCTCCCTGAGTACATGTAGAGCCGATGAAACATTTATGAAAAATAAATCTGAATGTGAATCCCAGCAAAAGGAAAACCCCATAGTGCACAGTCAGCTCTCTACCCTCGGGAAGCAGGTGAAGAAGCGACTGAAAACATCCAAAACAGAGAGCGATCCCATTGCTTAATGTGCTACCGGCAAGTGCTCAAGAATTACGGTGATAGGGGTGCAATGAGATTGTACATACATTGGCACAGACTCATGTTCCCTGGTGCCTTCTCTTCATTTTAATGTTTAAGTTCTTATGTATCTTTCAGAATGCTAGACACTATATCAAGGAAAAATAACACAGCATTAGTTTGTCTGCTGCGTGAAAATATGTAAGGATTTAGGAGCCAGACACACAGCTGAGGATTAGCTTTTAGGGTGATACTATGAAAAAAGGAGTTGGTGTGTATCAAGTCAATATAGGGAGATGATTTCTCCTCTCCACGTATTAGTTATAGGGCTGGAACATTGCAGTCTTTTACTGGAATACAAGAGTGTAGAGATGGGCAATTAACACATGAAGATGTAAAAAGCTGAATCTAAATGCTTGTGTGACTATTTAATGAATGTCTAAGATCACAGAATCACAGAATCACAGAATCAGTACGGTTGGAAAAGACCTGTAAGATCATCGAGTCCAACCTGGGGGGGGGGGGGGGGGGGGGGGGGGGGGGGGGGGGAACAAAAAAAAAACAACACACACAACCACAAAACCCACGCCACACAACAACAATAACAAGCCACAACCCACCCAACACCACACAGCACCATGTCCATCAAGCTACATCCCACAATGCCACATCCACACGCTCCTTGAATACCTCCAGGGAGGGTGACTCTACCACCTCCCTGGGCAGCCTATTCCAGTGTTTCACCACTCTCTCAGTGAAGAACTTTTTCCTAATGTCTAGCCTGAACCTCCCCTGGCGCAACTTGAGGCCATTTCCTCTAGTCCTGTCACTAGTCACTTGGGAGAAGAGACCAACACCCACCTCTCTGCAACCCCCTTTCAGGTAGTTGTAGAGAGCGATAAGGTCTCCCCTCAGCCTCCTCTTCTCCAGGCTAAACAACCCCAGCTCCCTCAGCCGCTCCTCATAAGACTTGTGTTCCAGACCCCTCACCAGCTTCGTCGCCCTTCTCTGGACACGCTCCAGCACCTCAATGTCCTTCTTGTAGTGAGGGGCCCAAAACTGAACACAGGATTCGAGGTGCGGCCTCACCAGAGCCGAGTACAGAGGCATGATCACCTCCCTGCTCCTGCTGGCCACACCATTTCTGATGCAAGCCAGGATGCCGTTGGCCTTCTTGGCCACCTGGGCACACTGCTGGCTCATATTCAGCCGGGTGTCGATCAACACCCCCAGGTCCTTTTCTGCAGGGGAACTTTCCAGCCACTCATCCCCAAGCCTGTAGCGTTGCCTGGGGTTGTTGTGGCCGAAGTGTAGAACCCGGCACTTGGCCTTATTGAACTTCATCCGGTTGGCCTCAGCCCATCGATCCAGCCTGTCCAGATCCCTCTGCAGAGCCTTCCTACCCTCAAGCAGATCAACACTCCCTCCCAACTTGGTGTCATCTGCAAACTTGCTGAGGGAGCACTCTATCCCCTCATCCAGATCATCAATGAAGATATTAAACAAGACCGGTCCCAAAACCGAGCCCTGGGGGACTCCGCTTGTGACCGGCCGCCAGCTGGATTTCACCCCATTCACCACAACCCTCTGGGCTCGGCCATCCAGCCAGTTTTTTACCCAGCGAAGAGTGTACCTGTCTAAACCACAGGTCGCAAGACAGATCTTTCCACAGATCTTTCACTCAGTGAAAATGCGTAGTGGTAAAGGACTCTAACCTCAAGAACAAAGGCAGGGCAAAACCCTGGATGCAGTTTAGCACCAAACAAATACAGCAGATAAATGAGACAAATGTTTAAGTGATACTAGAAAAATAATTGAGCTAACAAGGGAAACACTGAGTCCTACATCTCCTGAAAACTTTGTACCAAGACTTTTTGGAGAATGCATATAAGCCAAAAAAATTGTGGGGCTCAATAGAAAAGTAGGTGAATGGGATTATATGGTCTGTGTTATACTTCTGGTCTTTAGGAATAGGAGTAGAAAGGAAGATGAGTTTGAAAGGGAGTTAACGGACTGCTGCAGGGCAGGCTTAAAAGGGGACAGAGCACAGGCAGTAATTGATGGTGATCATAACCATTTTTTGCCTGTTTTTAGCTCTATCTTTTCAGTGATTTCATTCAAGGATGGCAAGAGACTACATACCATTACATAACTATACGAGTGAAAAGACTTTTCCTCAAAAGTACTTAGGACACTAAGCAGATGGCAGCAACCTAATCCAATCCAAAGAAAAGAAGTGAAATAATTCAGTCAGTTACATTCATTGGGGAAACTCTTTGTGATTCTCTCAGATCTAACGGAAAAAGAAAATAAAACTTTACAGAAACTGCCATGTATGTATAATTTTATTACAACTGAGCAGTCAGTTGTCTTGTTTTTTTTCTTAAACTAGTATTATTGAAAAATTTGCTTTTTTTGGTTTTGATTACCTTTTAAAGCATCCTTAGCAGTTTCTTGTAGTTGTTCATTATTATTTGAACTGATACTGACACAGAAACGCTGCAGTTTGTAGCTCTGTGAGATCAGATGAATTGCAAACTCTGTCTACTTGCTTTGCAGTTGTGTATTTCCGAAGGAGTCTGCACAAACTGTGGTTGAGGGCTTGCATCTGCCCACAAAGCAAGACTGGGAAATGCACTGCACCAAAGCTTTCTCAACATAACATCATGGAAAACAGTTGGATAGAGGAAAGCAGTGGGGCAGGACTAATTCAATCCATAATGTAGTCCGGGTGACAGTCAGGTCCTTCAGGCTGTTTTGGCCAGGTTTGGGGCTGCAGTAAGTTTATGACAGTAGGTGACCGCCTTTGGGAAAGCATCTTTCCCTCTCCTTCCTTATGAAGTATGACCTCACTCCTATTGTTTCAGAAGACCCGTTTTTCATCTGTAGCCAAAGAACCTTCCACAATACCTCTAACAGTTTTAAATGCACCCGAAATGCCCACTTTTAAGCTACTAGGGAAATTGTGGGCAAACATGCATTTGCTGAGCTGTATTACACATCTTTTATCCTCATTGCTGTTCCCAGTGACACATGCTACCACTGATGAGATACGTGGATGCAAAGCAGAATATGCACTAAGAGTACAGTTATTGCTAATAGTTTGCTCTGTGAAAATAACTTTCCCCTTAGAATTAATACTGTTTTAATTTTCAGCATTCAGTTAATGGTAAGGCACAATTTCAAATTCAATTAACTTTCCAGGGCATACATAGTTACTGTCAGGGCACAGGTATGGCAGGGCAGGACCTCACAGCCCGGGCCCATCTCACAACCCCAGCCAGAAGCAGAGCAGCCGGGGGGTGGCTGGGGGCAGTCCCAGGCATTCGGGCGAGGAGCACGTGGGGAGGTCCCAGGAGAAGCTGTTCGTGCCCTCAGGGCCCTGTCAGTTATTGCACATCCACAAAGTCTTTCTGTGCATGGATTCGTGCCTGTGTGTAGAGGTGCACTGACCACTTTACACCTACCACCTGGTGCCGATGTCCAGCTTCAATCGCCTCCTCATCTGCTCACCTCCCGCCAGCTCCATCCCACCAATGTAGGTCCCTGCAGGTCGCAAACCCTGCGTCAGCTGCTCTGCAGCGATACCCTTACCCATCTGTTTTAACCTACAAAAGAGTGGGTTTCAGTAAGGTGATCCTTGCCAGGAAGCTCTGAATTGGAATTTTTGTGAATTTGGAGTTGCCTTCCAAATCTTAGTCCTTCAGCTCCCGAATGTGACAGTCTCCAAATCCTGCTGCGAGGGCTTCCTTCTTTTCTGGGTATCTGATAACAAAATGGGATGAAAAATATTTTTGCTGAAAGACACTGAAAAATGCAAGTCAGTGGCTATTATCTTCAGCTTTGAATGAGCAGAAAATAGAAGATTGAATTTTGCCCGCAAAGAGCACTGGGAAATAATAATGTCGATGGAATCAACCTTCTCTCTGAGCCCCTCAAGTTTGGAGCAATAGAAATACAGTTGTGTTTGTAGCCTTATTCTAATAATGTTGCATACAAACTGAGCATACACAAGCATAAAGCAGAGTATTTTATCTTCATTTTTTCACACAACCACAGAGAAAAACAACTTAAAAAATGTGCAGAATATAACTTCAAGAATGTTTTACTTAGAGTTTCATTGTCTTTTTTCTTTGTAAATCAATTAAAAGCAAAGAAGGTACAGCTAGTAACAATTACTGAACAGTTTTTGCAAAAAATAGGTTTTTCACAGTGCAGTACTTTTCTCCCCATTTCTCACTGAGAACTGGGATTTATTTATTGTGCCAGATAAAAATATTGAACTAATAGTAGGCAATTTTGTATGACTTCATATTTTCAGAAATGAATTCATTTACAAATCAGATTCAATCACACCTCAGTTTACAATAATAAAATCCAGATTTTCATGCCACTAGAGATATGTTCTATCAAAATCACAGACTTCAGGAGGTAATTAAAGTATCTTCTGTATACAATATGTGATTTTAAAATTTCCCTTCTGTACCATATAAGCAATGTCCAGAGAAGGTGTGGGGTTTTGGTGGAACTTGTTGAATAATATTATTTTTAAAAAAAGGACTAGGTTGTAGGTTTTGGCTCAGTCCAGCAGAAAGGCTGTTATATAAACTACACTGCATCCCAGGAGTAACCCTGGGAACATGGGACTCAAAGTATCTCAGAAAAATGTGACTTGGTGTACTCCTGCGCTGCAGAGCTGGTTGATCGTCACCTGCTGTGTCCTTTCTCAAGTGTGCCAGAGCACAAATGCATGCTGTGGTATTGCATCCAGTCTGCAAACTTGAGTGTTTGCAGGGACATGTCCTATGGTACTTGGTGCTAATGCACTTCAAATTGTTTCCCAGCCTAGCAAATGATGTGTCCTTGCTGTGCCATGGTCTCCACTTCCTGTTGGCATCTTGGGCACAATCAGCCATCTGTACTGTTCAATCCACTTCTCCTGTTGTGTGCCTTTGGGGAATAGGGCATGCCTTACTTTTTATTCCCCCGAGAAACTCGGAGAGAGATGCCGCAGTGGTTTGGCCTCGGAGGTCCCCTGCGCAGTGGCCAAGAGACAGGCAGGGAGCAGATGACGATCAGAGGGGCTGGAGAATGGCCTCGTGTCCCAGCAGTGAGGGGAGGCGTGGGTCTGCCCGTGAGAGGGCTGCCTTCGGGTGGTTTCTTTGTTTAGCTTTCATTTAGCCTCAGCTCTCTAGCCTGATGTATCTAGAAGGTGGTTCGCTCCCTCCTAAAATACATGTCTAACATCAATGAGATGAATTTCCTTCTGCAGGTGGTCTCCTCCTTCCACTGTCCAAGCCCAGACAAGCAGCTAAGACCAAGCAACCAATTCACCGCCTTAAAGTCCGAAGAGGTGAGTTCCCACCTGCTGAAACTAGTGCAGAACCTCAGAAGGGGCAGTGTGCCCAGGGACAGAGATATCCTTGCTGTTAAGAACGTGTGGCTTATTTTAGTTTCCAGTTTTCTCCTTTTGGCTTGCATGCACTAGGTTTTGCTAGGCTGGTGCCAAATTAAAGTCCTTGTTCATGAAAGAAATTTTTTTCCTGGATGGGCTCCACAGTGCTGTCAGGGCTGAACTTCTTGACTGTCCTCATCCTCTAAGTGCTCTCAAGGGCTTCCGGAGGGTCTTTTCCTGCAATGCAGGTGGGATGCCCCAGGGCAGCCCAACCCACCCCTGATACCCTTCCAATCGCTAAGGGCCTCCCAGCAGAGAGGACACCTTCCCAGAACAAGCTTGTGCCTTAAGACGTACCTGCACAGAGCCAGCCGAAGCCCAACAGCACCCAGATATCCACTGCCAGTTTGGGAAAACCTTGTGCTCATTTTCTGCATTTTGTCCATTACTTTAAAGCATGACTGTCTTCAGATGTTTCAGCCAATGTGTAAATTGACGGTTAATTTTGTCCTAGAGATTAGAAAATGCTGCCAGCAGCTAGGTTTTCACGTCAGTCTACATACCATCTACGTATTACCACTATAAAATATGATTTTCAAGAATTGTTTTTCTCAATTTTGGAAAAGTGTTTATCACACATTTCAGCATTTTTCACTTTTTTTTTTAATTAAAAAAAAAATCCACAGGAAAAGATACAGAATTTCCTGTTAAGAAAATTGGAATAAAATATTTATATTCAGTCCTCATTAATCACTACAGTTTCAGTGCCTCTGGGGATCTGTGGTTTCATCCTCCCCAGCGGTCCATGCTCCCAAACCAACTGTATCTCCTGTAAAGAGCAGAGGTCAGTCTGTGTCTTGGCTGTGTTATTCTGCACTCTACTACTACCAGAGACTCTGCTTGCTGATTTTCTGTTGAGACTCCGAAGTTGTCCTGTCAATTTTCTTTGCTTTGTAATGAGCAATTTAGCAAATTAAATGCTCATTGCCAGCAACTTCTTTCTTTTCTATTTGTTGCTTTCCCTGCCCTTCCTAATCTGCCTGTTGTTTTTCATGGTTGAATAAGTATAAATAATTAGCACATTAAAAAAAATCAGAAATCTCCTATTGAATGTTATTGAGGCTGAAAAGGAGGCTGCATGAATCAAATTGGTTTTTGCAATTATTTTCTCAGTTCCACTCTGTGGAACTTTCTAACAGACTTGGGAAACATGGATAAGGCTAGCCACAGCTTTTTTGGGAAAAGAAATATCTCCCCATCTCCCTCAGATTTTTCCCTGAAGGTCTATTTATTTAGTGCTGAGCTTTGCCAGACCACTTGATGCTTCTATTCTAACACACAAAAGCAGCTACAGTATATTAAATTATTCAGAGATACATTCTGAAGTAATTAAATGCAGAGCAGTGATGCAGAAAATTAGTCAGAATTAGTGTAAAATTATGATAACCACTGTGCTGAGTCTTGAGTGCGGTGGAAGCTGCAATGCTAGTGGAAAAAAAAGGAAGGATTATGTTTTAAGCCACAGTCCTGGAAGTCAAAAGACCAGCGTTCAGTCCTAGCTCTGTGCAACCTCAAGCAACTCACCTAACTTCTGTTCCTTATCTGCAAATGGGGCTAATCACTGTCTGTGACAAAGGAGGAAATGTATCAATTTTTATAAATTACTTCTAGATCCTGTGATGTAAAATGCATTGACACCAGGTTTAGCAGGGTTTTCTTTCTTAGAAAATTCTAGGGAAAAAGAGTATTTACGTAGTTTATTTACTTTGGAAAGCATCCTCGGGATGTTTTCAATGGTAAAGTCAGATGCTCCTTAGCTTTTGGCAGAACTTCACCATCCTTGTTTCCTTCCACATCCTGAGCGATCCTGCTTATTCTGTGTTTCATATGAAGAACTGTCACTCCTTCCTCCTCTCCATACCCCTTCCTGTGCTCAGGGCGTAATGCTGAGCAGGATGTAGGGCAAAACTTTTGTCATGAACCAGGGCGTAAGACACAGCCTTGGCTGAGGATGCTGGTGGAGCAGGACTTGTGAGACAATGTCCTCTGTGAATTGTCCTCTTGGACATGCCCCACAACCTGCCTGCTCCCCCTCTGCACCATTGACCTGGGACATGCCTCAAGGAAGGGGATGGAGCTGGGAGGGCTCCTTACAGGGGTGCAACAGAGAAAAGGGATGGAAACCTTTTTGTGTCAAAACCATGTTCTTGGTGTGCATGATGGTGTGCATCCAGAGCAGGTGCACATTAAAGGCCAGAAGTTTGGATACAGACAGGAGCCAGTGCTGGGCTGGTTCTCAGGGGAGCCCCAGGAGAGCAGTATAGATATCCATATATATATAGGTCCAAACTATCTCTGGACCTGTCCTTACTGTGAAACGCAACCACACTCTACAATGACCAGGTTACTCTGATGTTACGGCCATTGTCTGCAAGGCTGAGAACCTGTATTTCCCTGGGTTTTTCCTACTCTCTGCTGTCTCTTACCTGGTGCATTGGCTGTGAGATCCTTGGAGGAAGGACTGCTGTTTAATTCTGTGTCTGTGCAATGCCTCCTGCATTGAGGTTCTGGCCCCTGCTGGTTTTTAGATCATTATTGTAATGCAGCTGAAAATTACATGTGTCACTACAAGCCTGTTTCCACGAAAGCTGGCAAGCCCTCAGGATTCTCCCAGTGGGTTTATATATGTGTAAATCCTAGAGTAGGGGGCTCTGAATAATGCAGGTTTAGAGAGAATCTGTTGATGTCTGATGGAAAAGACAGATAGGTCATACTTCATTTGCATGTTGTTTCCAACTATAAATGTTTCAATAATTTTCATTAACATTTGTTTAAATTTATGAATTTTAAAAAAATATTTGGGGGACTGACTTAGTGAAAAAAGGGTTATATTAGGTGTGTCCTGGGGGAAAGATGAATTCCAGTCTTGTATGCTCAGGTTACACTCTGGAAGCAGCGGAAAGAGGACAGCAAGCAAGACTGCAAGTAAGTTAATGCTGTAGATGCCTTGTTTCTGGGACAAAAACTTGGGGAGTCCTTGTTTCTGCCACATCTAAGCAGCAGATTCTTCTGAGATGTGGTAGGAGCCAACAACAACAGAGACAACTCTGACGGCCTGGCTTGGCTGTAGGAGTTGCAGAGGAGCCAGGTTAGGTGTTTGCTGCAGCGCCTTCAGGGTATGTCGGTCACTGGGACAAGAGGCACACCAGAAAAGCAGGAAAAGCTGCGGTGAGGAGAACAAGGTGGTGGTGATGTGTCACCTGCAGATGACCAATTTTTGGATAGTCCAGGCCAAACTAAGCTGATTTCTACTTTGAGCAAGCTATTGGTCAGAAAGTGATGATGAATTGATGGATGAATCTTTACCGAGATGGGGGTCTTGTGAGCAGATGCACTTTTCTGCCTTTTCTCTAGGCATACAGTCATCTTGATTTGTCCTTTCACCATCAGTGATGTTTTCTGTTCCAGCCCAGTGAAGAGTGTTTGGGAAGTGCATGAGGTAAGCAGGAACAACTTGATTTTGTTTTGTTTCCCAGAGCAGAAGTATCAGTCAGTGGTGTAGTCACTGCTGTTACGGGGGACCTCAACCTCTTATGTTGCCAAGGCCACCTGGCCATGGGATCGGATGCAGTTTTGGACCCCTTTGTCCAACGAGTTCCTCCTCCTCCGTCCAACAAGCCCTCCATGTGTGGGGCACATGCCATAGCCTGCCAGATGGCCCCACACCAGCACCCATGGTACTGCTCGGGCACTGTGGCAAAGCAGAGCGAGGGAGGTGGCTGGGCAGTGCAGAGCAGGCAAGAAGGCAAAGAAAGAGCCAGTGAAAGAGAAAGAAGGGACAAGGAGAAATGCAATGGGCTGGAAGGACAATGACAATGGGAATGGGAGAAGAGACCATAAATGCTCAAAAAGCTGCAGAATTATAATAAACAATTAAAATAACATGAAACTATTCTGACAACAATGGGAAGAAGCACTTAGAAAAAGTAAATAAAGGAAGGTTAGAAAGAAAGATCATGAGATGGAAGAAGGCAGAAGAAAGGCCAGTTAAGTTAAAGCCAGAGATGGTGAAGAAAGAAGGCATGGTGGGTGTGAGAAGGAAGAAACTCTTGAATAGCTAGGAGCACACACAGAAAGCCCATGAGTGACCAGACCAGGGTGGTGAGATGAGCTGCTGGTGGGGAGGGCGAGAAGGTATGGCAGTGGGGGCTCTGCACCAGGGTTGTCTTCTGCAGGCGCCTGCACCAGCAAAATTAAATGGGAACCTGATTTCACCAGTCAGTGAAGGGTCTTGGGATTTAGCTCTTTAAGTCATAACATGCTGATGTTACACAGCTGTCAAATTGTGTAATTTGCATTTATATAACCCCTGTTATTCCAATCTGGACTAAGAAAAGACTGCACTGTGCCAAAACCTTTCCTACTTGAAACATGATGAAATATTACCTCACTAACACTGCGTGTACTATGAGCAACTTTAATTAATTAGTTGAGAGCCCAAAGGTTAAGCACACATGGATTACCCAGTGTAATTTTTTGGGGGGCATGCGTACAAAATCATCAATCTAGGGTTTCCAATGGGAACATTTCCTCCTCCCTGCCTCAAGTTGCTCTTTGCCGCTTCTTTGAAGCTGTGTTGAAATGTGTCTACCCAATTATAAATGTAACACAAATGCTGCATATGCTCAGTAAAACCCTGTCTAGAAATCACGATGTGATTTTTGCTTGGGCCTTTTTTCTTTGGGGACTGTTACCTGATTTGTTCCCTAAGCGGAGGCACGTGGGAAGAAAATGCAAGATGAGATTATAAACTGCGTGGTGCCCGGGCAGCTGGGGCAGCCTTCAAGTGTCTGCAGCTTTGGGGACTGACACAGCATCCTCGGTGCAGGAAGGCACGAGAGCTCAGTGACGCATGCCGTTACGTGATGTGGTCATGGCTGCACGGCCCTTTCCAGGGCTGTGTCTACCTTATTGGCTTATGACAATTGCTGTACCAACTTGTAGAGAAAATAAAGTATCTAAAGTATCTGCCCCAGAAAGCTTACAATTCGCATGATTTATTTGGCAGAGAGGAGTAATTTATTTACTCTTTTCTGGTTCTATGCTCCCTGCTACCCACTTGTGAAATATTTATGTGAGCTCCTCTCTGCTAGCTAGTACTTCTTCAGTTGAATTATTTGAACTTTGAAAACAAATCCTTTCTTTCACTAATGGGTTTCCAGTAGTGTTTCTCACATGTTTCTCCTTAACTGTTTGTCTTTGTAAGAGGGTCTGAGGCATTCCCACTGGGAACTCTTTATGAATCTGTTAGAAGAGAAGGTGCTGGCCCATTTTCATGTAAAATCACTGTGATTTGAGCATGGGGACCTGGGGACCTGGGAGCTTTAAGCCACATCTCTCACCTCTCAGCTGATCCTCCCAGCAACAAGCCTGAGGGTTTTCCAGGGGAAAGAAAATCGGGGCATAAGTTCCCTCAGCTGGCTGAGGTAATTGAAACTGACTGCCACATACTAGGTGGAGCTTAGTCTGCCAAGTGCCAAATAGAAAGGAAGAGGCTGTTTCTCATACCTCTCTACCAGCCTTTTGTGAGTGCTTCGCCATGTGTTGTCTACATCCTTATTTATGTAAATTATTTCTAGTTGCTGAGTGCTGCTGTCTTTCCTTCATGTACAAAACGCAGGATTTCACTGAACATGCTACTACTACTGTCATGTGTTAAAAGGGGGCATGAGCACAAGCAGAACCAAGCCCCTTATTTTCATGGTTTTTTTGATACCTGAAATTCTCTTTTCCCCCATACATGATGCATGTAAGGTGCCTTGAGCAGGATATGAGTCCAGTCTGTCTCCTTACAGGACCTCTCGTCTGCATTATTTCCACCTCTGTGAGCAGAAAGTCAGACAGGTCCCAGAGTTCAAAGGCAACATCTCAAATGCCACCTGGAAACTGCTGAAGTTACCTGCTCTTGGAAAGAGGATGACTCCGTCATTGTGTGCTGTCATGTTCCCCATCAAACCCTAGCTCAATGGCATGATGCTTCCCAGAAGGCTGACGTTTCACCCCGAGGGAAGTCATGCACGGATAAAAGTAAGGACTTGTGAAGAAACAGCTTGCTAAATGGGGCTGGGGAGATTCATGTGGATGGAAATGGACTTTCACCTTCTCTAATGGGGAGCCTGGCACAGCTGAGGTTATTTTATGTGTGATTAATTTTGTTCCCTTGTATTATGATGGAGTGTGCTTTCTTTGCTCTACTCCTTTTGGTCTGTTTGTTTTCCCATTTTGAAGGCCCCTTTGTAGACTTGAAGTAAATTGTGCCCTTCAGTGTTTGCTGGATTGGGGATACTTGGCACCTTTCAGGTCTGAGCCTTAGCATGGAGCTGAAACAGATGCTAAATGGTAAAATGCAGACATTGTCTCAGTCCCTCTGAGTTTTGCATTATCGTGATGTCTGCGTATTTCTCTAAAACAATCATATGTAAAGGGATGTGTTTGTCATTCTATTTATTCTCTGCTTCTCAGTGTAGGAAATTGTTTCTCGGAAGTAAGCTTCCCACAGAAGATTGCATTTGATGGATTTACTCCAGAAATTTGGCCAAGACAAATTTTGAAAGTGAAGTCATAATTTACACATGAAATTTCAGGTACAGGACCCTTTTTCAAAGCTTCATTGCCGTTTGAAAGTTAAGTGAAGGTTTGTGCTTGTTTAATTTAGCTTTGGTGATTGACTTAAAGGTATTTATCTTTCTGGCTATTTTGGGTTGAGCACTGAGAAAAATGAGATGGAGTGTCTTACTGTGATGTATACGTTTATTTAAAAAAAAAAAAAGCATTTAGGACTAAACCCAAAACCAACAAGAAAACATGTGAGATAAGTTTGGAGGGAGATTTTTGTCCCATCATCCTGCCGAGTGCATCATTCCACGTATGGGATAAGCTGGTTGAACAGCCTGCAAGTCCTGCAGGTTTCCTGAAAGACCAAAGAAAAATATATACAGAACAATTTGCTGCTAGGAGGGTTGGCACTGGAGCGCCCTTAATAACAGGTTTTCCTTGTGAGAGGAGCTTCACACGAAGGGGGATGAGGGTCTGGTGCCACACACGTGGCTTGTTTGGATGACCTTGGTACTGCTCCCTGCTGTCCTCCAGACCTCTTCAGCAAGGCTGGGTGCAGAGGTGTGAGGAGGTTGCTGTAAGGCAAGCGACGGTGCATCCCCTGATGTCTGCCTCTCTCGTGCTCCCAGCCCAGCACAAGAGCAAGGCCTCGGGAGCAGCATAGCCTCTGCATCGCCACCAGTTTTCTTCCACTGGGCAGTGTAGTGGTTTCCCTGCTCAGCACATTGGCTACTGTCAATCCCTTTCCAAGGGACTCAACTCCCTTATAACGTTTTTGAGATCTGTAGACCCTCAGGTCAAGCTTGAAATGGATGGAAGAGTTGTGGCACCTAGATGGACACCAGAATACAATCCTCAGCCGAATTAGGTGTCTAATTATGCTTTTTCCTTCCTGCTGTTGTGCTTTTGCCTCTTGCTAGGCTAAAGCATATATTTTAACAATTAGCATATCTGTAAGTGGGTTGACACATGCCACTCATGAATTATTATGGGAAATACGGCTGTGTCCACCAGCAAAACTTCTCTAGTGAGTCTCTGTTAAGACGGGGAGGGGAACGATATGCCTCACTCCTAATTTCCTTATGCTGTGCCTGTGCACAGGGGGCGAGACTGCTGCGTTAGAAGTGCCTGAAGTCACTTTCCCCTGGGGACGGGCTGCAGTCCCCACCAGTCCTTCCTCTTGCTCTTTAGGGAAAGGAACAAGTGAAGTGCCTGTTGTCTGATTTCAGGGAGTCCAACTTGCTGCTGCAGTAGCAATGTAGATCAGAAGGAGGTGGGTACTATCACTGAAATAACTTCCCCTCTTCCACCGATTTGAGCTAATCTTTGAACACATTTCTTTTTCCTGAGGTCACACCTTCTGATTACTGACTTGCTAAATAGAAAAATGACAGGGGAATATGCTCCGCATAATTTATGGCAAATTAACACAGAAGTAACAAAAGTCACATTTTTCCTGTGGTTTTTGTTACCGTAAGATGGGACTGGATGGGAATCCTGAGTACACTTTAATAATTGCCAGATACTAATAAGAAACGATCCAGCAGCTTGTGGTACTTAAGATTTCAGAAAAAGCAACAAATGACTTTGACTTATTCTGATCCACATCAACAAGACCACAAACCACTGATCTCCTAAAAAATGGTGCATCCAGAAAACCTACTAGACGGTTTTATGAAGGAGTCATTGTTTTTCAAAACAAAATGAATGTGGAAAGGACAATTTTTGGCAAATAATTACATCTGTAATGGAAAACATACTGGCTCATTAAACTACACTCTTAATCTTTCTCACTTATTTATCAGCTTTTGATGGAGCAGAGTCTGGGATTTATATTCTGTCCTATGTCCCACAGAACTTTTGTCCAGTAAAAAGTTCATCTGTAAATCTCTCATAGGCAAGCGTAACATTTTCCTACCATAACATCATCTTAAAAAAAGGAAAAAAAAAAAGACACGGCATTAAAAGTTAAAAGCTGCCGTAAACCTAAAAAAATACATTTGTTCAGCTGAGCCCACATTAAGCTTGATTTGCTTCATTTGGAAACAGCTGAAACTGGGTAATCTTGAGCTTGTAGTGAGAAATATCAATTTAACGTGTATTTGGTGTGCTAAGGGCTGCCCTGTTCTAATTAAAAATCCACTGTGTTTTTATGGCGGTATTCTGGAGGCTGTCTTGATTTGCTGATGAATGCTGACAGCACTATTAAAGCTGTGAAACAACATCACTTGAACGTGGCACAAAATGAAAGGAAAAGCACTGCCATGCTGCTCTTGGGTGCTATTATCCTGATTAAAATTGGAGCCAAAGTGAAAATCATCCCTGGGCTATGCATTTATTTATTTATTTATTTATCCCTTTAAAATGACTTCATGGTATTGGTAGCTGTGTTTCCTGACAGGAACCCTTAAGGCACTGTGATTAAGTGAAGGAGCATTTCTTATTAACCCCTCTTGTTTGTGCCTAGAAGTACAGATGAAGAATAACAGAGTGCTGTGTGTCAGCATGAATGTGCAATACGGAGAGCTGGACGGGACCCTGACTATTAATGCTTCCTGACACTGTTGGTTATTAAAAATTCTTTTCTCTGCGCAGTTTTGAGAAGCATGTCAGCAGGCCTTTGAAATTCAATGGAAAAGAGTCACCTAGATAGAATATGGCCTTTAATTTGTCCCCTTAAATTGCCCATGACAAGCTGAAAATGTCTATTTTCCCATTATTTGCCATGTTTTCAAAAATGTAGGAGTGTATTGGGTTTGCGTGGCAGCGCTTTGGTAGCAGGGGGAGCTACAGGGGTGGCTTCTGCGAGAAGCTGCTAGAAGCTTCTCCTATGTCTGATAGAGCCAATGCCAGCCGACTCCAAGACGGATCTGCCACTGGCTAAGGCTGAGCTAATCAGCAACAGTGGTAGCGCCTCTGTGATAACATATTTAAGAAGGGGGAGAAAAACCGGGAAGTGGCAGCCGGAGAAGAGAGGAGTGAGAATATGTGAGAGAAACAACTCTGCAGACACCAAGGTCAGTGAAGAAGGAGGGGGAGGAGAGGCTCCAGGCGCCGGAGCAGAGATTCCCCTGCAGCCCGTGGTGAAGACCATGGTGAAGCAGGTTGTCCCCATGCAGCCCATGGAGGTCCACGGTGGAGCAGATATCCACCTGCAGCCCCTGGAGGACCCCACGCTGGAGCAGGTGGATGCCCGAAGGAGGCTGTGGTCCTGTGGGAAGCCCATGCTGGAGCAGGCTCCTGGCAGGACCTGTGGAGCCGTGGAGAGAGGAGCCCACGCTGGAGCAGGTTTGCTGGCAGGACTTGCGATCCCGCGGGGGACCCACATTGGAGCAGTCTGTTCCTGAAGGACTGCACCCCGTGGAACGGACCCATGCTGGAGCAGTTCGTGAAGAACTGCAGCCCGTGGGAAGAACCCACGTTGGAGAAGTTCGTGGAGAACTGTCTCCTGTGGGAGGGACCCCACGCTGGAGCACTGGAAGAGTGTGAGGAGGAAGGAGCGGCAGAAACAAGGTGTGATGAACTGACTGCAACCCCCATTCCCCGTCCCCCTGCGCCGCTCGGGGGGAGAGGTAGAAAATCGGGAGTGAAGTTGAGCCCGGGAAGAAGGGAGGGGTGGGGGGAAGGTGTTGTTTTTTTAAGATTTGGTTTTACTTCTCATTATCCTACTCTGATTTTGATTGGTAATAAATTAAACTAATTTCCCCAAGTTAAGTCTGTTTTGCCCATGATGGTAATTGGTGAGTGATCTCCCTATGTCCTTATCTCGACCTACGAGCCTTTTCCTCATATTTTCTCTCTCCTGTCCAGCTGAGGAAGGGGAGTGAGTGAGCAGCTGTGTGGTGATTAGTCCGGCTGGGCTTAAACCACGACAAGGAGTCATTCAAATGATGACTGGACCCACAAACAAAGCAGTTAAGACGGAACCATACCAGCTTGGGGTTTTGGGGCCACATCAAACATCTCTCAGTCCTTTCTGTGTGAGATGCAGGAACAGGCAGGTTAGAAATAAAGTGGACTTCTTTGCACAAGGTCCCAACAACCCTTTTATTTTATATGCATGCATATAAAGATTATAGGGTGATTTTAATGAGCCTTTTTTCCTGTGTCCTCAGCCAGCACATGAGCAGGGCACATGGCAGGGTGGAGCACGGGCAGAGGTCTGGGCATGGCTGGGGAGCTGGGGGCAAAGAGGGATGCCGGCTGGAGATGGGGCTGGCACCGGGAGTGGATGCTGCCTTCAGCCCGAGGAGAGGGGGCCTCCTCCCAGCCTTGTAAGGAACGGGACAACTAGATTCGCCTGATAACCAACATAGAAGTGGGAACAAATAAGCGCTCATTTTTCCATCCAATCAAGATATTGAGCTAAAATTAACCAAGGCACAAAGGGATGCGAGGGAAAAAGAGTATTTGTCTATACACCAGTGCTCTGAACCTGGTAATAAATCTGGCTGCGTTGCCATCACTGGATGCTGCCCATAGGACTCACATGCCTGGAATGCAACAGTCCCTGAACGTAACCTATTTAGGAAAAGTCAAGAGGGGAAAGGGAATGGCAGGCTACATAAAACGAGCTGTTATCTCTCTCTGAGTCACTGGACACCCTCTCCCTTCCCCTCTTCTCCTCCCCTGCTCCCCCCTGCACAGTTTGCACTCTGGTTTTGGAGGAGTTATGGTTGGAGAACGTGGTGCCGGAAGAAAACAAGGGGGAGAGTGGAGCATGACAGCACGACCGGCTGCTTTGGTCCCAGCAGCTCGCGGGTTTCCCTGGAGCATGCACGCCTGAGGCTGTACAGCATGAAATGTCCTTCACCCAGGTACTGGCATCGGACAGAAAATTGTCCCAGCAGATGGGACCTACCAGCTGACACAGCTGCTTGGGGCTGGGCTCAGCGTTTCTGCACAGTGGAGAAGGGATGGACGGGCAGTGGTTTTATCCTTAGCATCTGCTGAAGCTTTGAGAAAAGAGTTTGTGTGTGTTGCTTGTCATTGTACTTTCCTGTGTAGAAGAGCAGCTTTGATGGGGATGCAGCATCCTGCTCTGATGCTCATCTCTTAGAAGAGGCTGCTGAAGCCTGGAGATGACATAGAAAAAATCTGCTCAAACGGTTTGAGTATTGTCAGGAAATGCCTTATAGTGACAAAAAACAAAATCTGAGCCTGCAACATAGTATGTGATGTGGCTGCACATGGGAAAGAGTCTGTGTATGTCTCTTACAGTCCTGTGTTCCTGGTGTGGTTCACATGAGGACATGAAAATGACACCAAATGGGAAAACAGGAGATCCTTCTAATTAGCTTTCAACAGAAATCACAAAATCACAGTAGTGGGTTTTTTAAATGCCTCCCTATACTGTGTGCTGGAATGAAAAATCCCATAAGATGCTGGAAGTTTCAATTTGAATGACATGCTGGGTCTCCCATTCTGTCAACATTAAAATACTGTAGACTTTTCAAGACGTACTGAATTTTAAACAATTTAGCAGAAGTGAATAGCATATCAGATTTAATCTTAGTGGATAGAAAAGAAATAATCACAGAACTACATGCCATAATTAGACCATAAGTAGGTTCTAACCAGATTACTACGTAGAGATAGAATAAACTGTAAAACACATATTCTGTAGTATACCAACAGGCTTGATTTTAAATAAGTAAGAAGTCCAAAAGCCTGATATAGAAATAAAAAATCACAGGAACAAATTGATGTCTACAACAGCCAAAGACAATAGGAAAGAGGTTTGGAAGCTTGGGAAGAAGAAGAATATTGGCCATTCAGAGGAGAAATGGAAGAAATGTCAATTATAATGGAGGAATAACAGAAGTGTTAAGCAAATACTTCTGTTATGTATTTGGGGAAAAGACATGTGAATTAGTCGTATTACATGCTGATCCTGATACTGAAACACTTTCCAGTCCAACAGTTTCTCAGAGGATGTTAAACAGCAGCTACTAAAGCTAGACATTTTAAAATCAGGAGATCTAGATAATTTGCATCTAAGAGTTTTGTAAGAGCTTGCCGAAGAGCTCTTTGTGTGATTAATGGCACTTTTCATTAAGTCTTGGAACAATGCAAAGTTTTAGAGGAAGAGCAAAAATTAAAGTTACACCATATTAAAAGGGGTAAAATTGCACTCCAAGTAATTTTAAGTCTTTTACCTTTACCCTGATCATGTAAAAAACCCAGAATTGTTGATGAAAATCTCAATTAATAAGGAATGGAGGAAGTTAGTATAATTAATCCCAAAACCATAGTTTTCAGGGAAACTCTCTGAAACAAACCTGTGGTTTGGTGTTGTTTATTTTTTATATACTTACAAGTTGGTTGAAGAACAAGACTTGTAAAATATTTGATTTAGTACTGTGTAACATTTTAATCAAGAACAATGTAATTTACTCCCTGGAGTGGACTAGCTGGATTAGATACCATAATATCATAATAAAAGGATCACCGCTGCTGAATATGTCTATTTTTAGTTGCATCTTGTAGTTCTGGGTCCTGTCTTCTTCAATTTTTCTAACTGAAGACCAGAGAAGGTTTGCAACCAATGTGGAGACTGGGGAGGGCTAAGTAACAAAGACAGGTGGCTACTAAAAAAGACGGGTCTTCTGAATCAAGCACACTGGTAAAGGTAATTTCACACTTCTGGGAAAACTGAAAATGAACCTTGCTTATGAGGTAGGTAGCTCTGACTCGTCAGAAGTAACTCTCCAAAGGATGCTGTCAGGCAAGGTAATCTCCTAAATAAGCTGATCAGATCCTTCAGTATACAGGGAGGGTATCGTAGGTAGGTACAGTGAGATCAGAAGGGGTGAAAGATTAGATCCTCTGGTGAAAGACTCATGGGATTCAGTCTGATTATTTTAATAAAAAGAGAAGTTAGAATTTAAGATAAAGCCTTAAGGTATTCTCGCTACTTAGAATTGGTGGTTATGTTACATGAAGGCTCTAGTTAACTAACGCCAAGAGGTAGAGCTCTGGTACGGTACAGTATGGGACAAAACAAATGTGACACAACCTAAGGACTGTGAGCTGCAGCTTGTCAGTTTTGGAGCAGAAATAGGGCTCAAATATTTTCAGAAAGTGGTGTTAACCATTTGAGCTATATTACATGAATGTGGCACATTTCCTTCAATGGACACTTTAAAATCAGAACTGTTAAAAGAAGATGTGGTCTCATTCAAATAATTATTGTAAGGAAATTTTATGTGTGATTTTTATAGAGAAGATCAAAGCAGAAGAACATAACAAACCGCACTGGTGTAATAAATATATTAAGCTACTGGATGAATAGCTGAGTTTATAATGCTGTCTGGGAGGCTGGAACTGATAGGGAAGAATTTGGGGAAAGGGATGAAAAGCTAAGGAACCTGGAGGGGCAAGGAGAATATATTTGTTCTCAGCTGGGGGCAGGATGAAAGGTTTTGGGTCAACTGAGGTTATGCTGAGTGTCAGTGACCACCAGAGTATGCTGTAAAGCTTTGAATGGGCCCGTGCTTCCCACATTTTGTAGTCCTCCCTTGTCCAGTGAAAATGTGCGAAGTGTGCTAGTCCAGTGCATGTCTGATCCCATCTTGGTGCAATCCCGGTGGAACAGGTACATCTCACTCTTGCTCTGGTGTCTTCTTCCCTCATGTCATGAGGCAGACCGCTGACTCCAAAGCCTTCATTCCCAGAAATGGTAGCTAACAGGGCTACTGATACCATGTTACTTATCTTTTTCTCTCTCTTAAGAATTTATACTTGTGCCTGGAGTCACTCTATCCCAGCTGCAGAATCCAGCATTTCAACTTGTTAAATTTCATCCCATTAATCATTGCCCAATGCGCCAATCTAGATAGATCCCTCCACAAGGCCTCTTGTCCCTCAAGAGATTCAACAGCACCTCCCGGTTTGGTATCAGCAGCAAACTTGCTAATGGTGCATTCAACTCCTGCATTCAGATCATTGAAATATCATTCAAATATGTTGAACAGAACTGGGCCTAGAATTGAGCCCTGAGGAGCACTGCTGGTGACTGGTCGCCAGCCAGATGTAGCCCCATTCACTACAACCCTTTGAGCCCTGCCCTTCAGCCAGTTCTTCACCCAGCGCACTGTGAACCCGCTCATCCCACAGTTGGACAACTTGTCCAGAAGGATGCTGTGAGGGACATTACCAAAAGCCTTACTAAAATCCAGGAAAATCTGTATCCACCACCTTCCCTTCATCCACTATGCAGGTGACCTTATCATAGAAAGATATCAAAGTAGTTAAACAGGACTTTCCGTTTGTGAACCCATGTTGACTGGGCCTGATGACTGCATTATTCTTTAAATGCCTTTCAAAGAGCACTTCAGTTTACCCTGACACGGCTCTTGGTGTCCATGGGAAACCATCCATGCTACCTGCAACGCTTGGAACACGTGGCTGTGCTGGTTTTGGCTGGGATAGAGTTAATTTCTTCACAGTAGCTAGTATGGGGCTGTGTTTTGGATTTGTGCTGAAAACAGTGTTGATAATACAGGGATGTTTGAGTTACTACTGAGCAGTGCTTACACAGCGTCAAGGCCTTTTCTGCTTCTCACCCCACCCCACCACCGAGTGGGCTGGGGGTGCACAAGGAGTTGGGAGGGGACACAGCCGGGACAGCTGACCCCAACTGACCAAAGGGATGTCCCATACCATATGATGTCATGCTCAGCAATAAAAGCTGGGGGAAGGAGGAGGGGGAAGGACGTTTGGAGTTACGGCATTTGTCTTCCCAAGTAACCATTACATGTGATGGAGCCCTGCTTTCCTGGAAATGGATGACCACTGCCTGCCAGTGGGAAGTAGTGAATGAATTCCTTGTTTTGCTTTGTTTGCATGCACAGCTTTTGCTTTACCTATTAAACTGTCTTTATCTCAACCCACGAGTTTTCTCACTTTTACCCTTCCAATTCTCTCCCCCATCCCACCGGGGCCAGTGAGTGAGTGGCTGTGTGGTGCTGAGTTGCCATCTGCGGTTAAACCATGACAGAGGCTCATGAGAAAATTGGAAATAAGCTGGTAGGGACATATATTTAGATATTAATGAGAAAAATAGAAGCCTCGGGCTCTCTTTGAGAATCAAGGTGCCTTTATACTCCCAGTTGGCCTACAGGACGGCTTTTCACTAAAATGTCTGAGACTTCAACAACATGATAATCTAACCCCATAAATAATAGATTTGTTAATTATGTCTCCTTTCTTCCTTCTGTGATATAGTATCCAAATTATTATCCAAGCCATTCTAAATAGGTTGATTATGTATTTCTATATCTTAGCTGTTTTGTGACTTTTCTGTTTTTTACTTTGATCACTGTGCAACACGGAACAATAATTTAAGAATCTTGGTTTTCTCCTATTAAGAGTTGTTTTCTTCCCCTATGTCTTTCATAGATATAATCGGTGGATCCTATTCACAGTGAGGATATGACAGTGTATCCTGGGAGTCATTCTGGCACCCCAGGAGATGAGGTCTTGCCAAGAAATGCAGCCATGGATGAAAGTGGAGACAGGAAACGATTTGCCCACAGCTCCCATGAGACCCTGTTACAACAGCTCAAAGTGGTTTTTTTATATATATTTTGTATTTTATATACTTACTAATTTTTTTGTTTTGACAGAGTGTCCACTTGCCTGACCTCTTTTTCTAATGCTTTCTTTAATGATTAAAATGCCCCTTTTTCTGTAAATGTTAATGTAGTCACAACCTCCAGACTTCCCGCTGAAAGCAGTTGCCTATTGGCAAAAGGGAACGCTGAAAAGACATGACTGCAGAACCAGCTCCTTGGTACAAAACTACAAGCCCAGAATAGTAACTTAGAAATGTTTTCCCTGGGCTTTGCAGGCAAACCAACCACTTCTTAGGAACTGGGAAACACTCCCAGGTGCCACAGGATTGAGGTGGCGAAGTTTCATGCCAGGGGATAAAGAGGTGCTCGGACAATACAGCAGGAGGTTCCATATACGTGCACCTATATCAACAACAATCAGCAAAGTGAAACTGGCGTTGGAGATTATTTAGACAGGTCTGTGCTGTGCCCTGCAATGCTGAGTTTATACAAAGGCCCAGCCAGAAAAGCACTCTACACCCAGATATCATAACAAAAGTGACACCGAGGGTAGTAAAATAAATATTTAATTTCTTCGTCTTCTCATATCCATCTCAGACGTCCAGCTAACTCTAATAATACTTTACACTATAATACTTTACAAATACAAATATTCTAAATTAATATAAGTGTTTTGATAGATACTTGTGAGTTCATTTTTCACTCTCTGCCCACTGATGGCTTTCCAGCTATGGGACAGAGTATTGGGAGATGGCTTTTTGCACGCTGTAAATGTATCAAACCTAAAAGCCAAAGTAGCTTTAGAAACACTAATAATATCACTCAGTGCTTATATTACTCTTTACATCTTCAGAGCCTTTTACAAACAGCCATGAATGAAGTATGGTAATAGCTTTATTGTATTGTAAACCTGCTTTGCTATTCGTCCAGCTGCTTCAGCAGGTCTCATCCTGGTGCCTGTGAGAAGAACACACCGATGCTTCAAATGACTAACCCCTGAAACCGGGCTGCAGAGAGTTACGGTTTTCCCCGTGTCTCCCCCAAAGGCAGGTTAGACATTGAATATTAAAATTTTGGAACGACTGTGCCAGCAGATGAGGGCTCGACGTGGTGAGATGCCGTGTACCCAAGGGGTCCCCTCCTCCACCCGCTCTCACCTGTACTCAGACTACAAGGTCTTTGGGTGCCAGCCAGCATCCTTCAGCTTGGCAGAGTGTCCAGGGCAGTCTTGGTGCAAGGCTCAGAGCTTGTAGGAGTGTAAACATGAGTTACTATAAATTGCCGTCAAGGAAGACTTTTCCAGATGCTAGTAGTGGGAAAAATCATAGCGCCTTACACAGCGGGGGATGCCTGCATGGTTTGGACGCCACTTTGGGACTCAGCTGTTCACCATCACCCTCGGTCCCTCGGTCCACAGAGGTGTCTACCACTCCTGTTGTCCAAACCATGGGCGAGGGAGGCAAAGGTCAGCTGGAGCAGGGGAGAAGAAAGCAGGGGGGAAATGCACAGCAACCCTTCAATTCCCCAAAGGCTCCCTTCCAAAAGGGGAGGCTGAGATCTGCCTCTGAGCGCAGTTCCCTGGGCTGTGTCTTCCTCCCACCTGCAGAAGTGTCTGCTCCCAGGGGACAGGAACTGATTTCGGCTGCTTCCTCCTCCCTAGGTCCACAGGTGCCCCCAGGATGTGTCCCAGCCGGCACCGCTCCTCTGTGACAAAGTCCCAGGTCCTGGGGCCATGGTGCCACCGACCACGGCAGGGGCTGTGGTCCGCGGCAGCCGCTGCAGGCTGCTCTGTACCGTGCGAGCATGACGGCGAGGCTGCCGCGTTCGCATCGCCGAAAGTAAACTGGATGTCAAGTACATTTCCCATCTGGCATCTATTAAAATAATATGTGTGTGTATGTGTGTGTGTGTGCGCCTGCACGCCTATGTGTGTATATAAAATGTGGACACACTCTCTGATTTCAAATATAGAACAAAATGCATGTTTTAAATTATGTTTTAATTTTGGCTCTTTTGTTAACTGGAAAGATCCCTTATTTTAGAGTTTGTGCAAACTATTTTACTTAACATATTATCTGTAACAGATTGCATAAGCATGACTGTTATCTGCATTAGTCATCACTTTAGACCATGGAATATAACTCATGGCAGTCTGGATTTAATGAATGTTTGAATTAACCTATACCTAATTTCTTGTGTTTTAAAACCTAAATCTCATTGAAAGCTGAGCTTTGTTTACTTCCCAAAATTGATCTGAGGGCCATTTGAAACACTTAGTGTATTCTAAAATGTGATCGTATCAACAATACATGCTCAAGTTTGTTTTAAAGTGAGTTTTTCTTTCCTAGTTTACATAAATCATTTAAAAAAATCGTTCACGTTTTTGGATCATAATGTACTCACTTGGCTTTTAGACCTACATAGCTCAGAGGCCAATTTTTCAAACAGGATTCTAAAGCTATTTGTGGATTACTTTCTGTTTGCTACTTGTAATCTGCATTCCTGAGGCAAGCATGCTAAAATGACGGAGGATTTTCATCAAGCTAAGTGATTATACTAAATAGGGCAATTTTGGGTGCGCTTAGCTTCTGTCTTTAAAAATACAATGCAGAAGAAACCAACACCACATTTTCTGTTAAACCACAGAGGGCACTCTTTGTTCTTAATATAAAAAGACCCTACTACATAGACTCTTGTCACTCTTCATTAAGCATTTAATGTTAAGAACTTAAATTTAGCCATTTTTCCCTTTTTCCTTCCTTGATTTAAAAATTAACCAGCTGTATTATACTGATGCACACTCTCATGTTCTTTCAGTGTGTGGTACTAACTATGGCCTTGGAGCATCCCTCCTCTCCTTACTGCTTCACCACACTACGTGGAGTCAGATCATTTCCTTTACAGCAATGGATCTGGAGACGTAGTGCAAGAAACTGCTTCATGATTGTTTTGTGATTAATTGGATTAGTGCTCTGCATTTTAACTGGCTCTTTTGGGTTAAGGTATTGAAGAAGGGGAGGCAGGGCAGCACTGGCAACAACTGGAGTCCTCACTCTCGATATTTTTCCTCTGGTGCTTTCAACCAGGATGCAGTAGAAGAAATACAGTGACTGAGTTATGTGAGGCTGAAAGTCAGTTGGCTATGCCAGTTCTGCGATTATTGTTTATTTATCTACTACTTGAAATATTCTGAACAAAACATGATAACATTTTCAATTTTCTCAAAAGAAAAAATCTTCCAAAAAGCCTGACACAGAAAAAGCAATAGCAAAATTTACAGGTTTTGATAAAAATAAAGATGGCATTTTTTTAATTCCATGATTTTTTTTTTCCTGTAAATTCTGCTGAAAAAAATATCAGAATTCCATGCAAAACAAATTGGGAACTTGTCTTGTCTTGGAGTTGTGTTGATACAAAGTGGCCCTAGATCATTGTGCAGAGCATCACACACAGACAATATAAACTGTTTATAACATCAAAATCCAAATAGATTAAAGAAAAGAAATAAAAAGTAGAAATTGAGTAAACTGTGAACATCAGATTAGCAGAAAGATTCTTGTTCGCTTGTGCTTGTGTTAACTGTTGTGCAAGTTTGGGACATCTCAGAAGCCTATGAAGTATTACTTATTATACTGTTGTTTCAATCAAAGGTATATGAGTCCTTATTTTAGCAGTTCCTCTCTCCCTCTAACAGTGTTCCATATAAACTTTGATGGTTAATTTAATTTCTCGTTTGCTTGAGGCCTGGATAACTTCTGGGATTGTTTTTTTTCCATTTCACTTCCCCAACCTGTGCATAAGGCTGGTGCCAGGGTCTGTGAGGTGCTTGGCAACTCTTGATGTAGCACTGCATGGTCTTAGCCAGACATAGCAGGTTTTGCTTTCTCAGTCCCTGGCCAAAGAGGGACCCGGATCAGTTAGGACACAAATGGTATTACTAGGTAGCTGCAAGCACTTGGAAAGAATTGCAGGAGTTATGGATGTCCCTGGAAAACAGGTTTGCCCAGGATCCCCTGATGGGGTTTGGGTAACTTGTGAGTTGGTCACAGCTCCCAAGCTCGTAGGTGGTTGTATAGCACCAAAACTTTGGGTCTTATTTGTTGAAGAGGGAATAAGGGCTTATCAATCACTGTTTACCACTCTGACAGCACTGTTTCTCTTCGCAGAACTGTAAAATAACAGGTTGGGAGGGACCTCAGGAGGGGAGAGTCCACTACAGGGCCAGACCATGTTGCTCAGGTCTTCACCCAGTTGGGCTTGAAAACCTCCAAGGATGGAGACTGTACAGCCTCTCTGGGCAACCTATTACAATGCTAGATTATCTGAGGGTGAATTTTTTTCTTATGTCCAGGTTGAATCTCTCTAGTTCCAATTTATAGCTGTTGTTTCTAGTCTTCCCGATATGTCCCAGGATAGACTCTTGAGGAGCTCCTCTTCTCACCAGCCGCTACGTAGGGTACTAGCCAGTAACCACTACCCTTTGAAATGGACAATCCAGCCATTTTTTCCTCCATCTTCTAGTCCAGCCATCAGGACTGTAAAGACTCACCTTGGACGTAAGAATGCTGTAGGAGACCATGTTGAAAGTGTTGCTAAAGTAAGCCTTTCCTCTATTGGGAAGTGACTCATGAGAAGGGTGCTGTTCTTGAGGCTACATTTAAGGGGACAATTTGTAAGACAGCTAATGGAGACTGTCCAGAGAAATGGAAATTACTCTGCTGGTTACTAAGGTTTTTTCTTTTAAAAAGTGTTAGTGTGTTGAAATTCCCTTCTGAGAGCAGTTCAGTCAACTCATCCCTTGCTACAATGTGAAGGATGATAAGTTTTTGGAGGTTTCTTTTAAAGTATGCAGTAGTAAAGGCCTGAACTCTTTTTAAAGTAACCTGAATATGAGATCGTCCATACCAGTAAGCAGGCAAACTCTGCTGCACAGCTGGAGTTTTACTTTCCTTGAAGGCACTGCTAGAGACAAGGGCATTATCCTGCAGGTGAGGTTATATGCTTGTGTATGCGTTTTAGGATTGGGTCTGCATTACCACGGGATAGTTATAAAAACATGTAGACAGTTCTGCAGAAGAATTTGATTTTTCAAAATGGTTTTCATGTACTTCTTTGCCTGTCTGATTTTCAAAAACTGGAAACATAATCTGGGAAATAGGGCCACAAAGTCATTACAAAAGCCCTGCGCAGCACAACTCTTGCTGTTTTTGGCTTTTCTTTCTCCTCCATATGCCAATTCATTCCTAGCTATGCTTATCAAGGGATCATAAGCATTTTCCATCTCATTTAATTTTTGAACTTGGAATTCAGTATTCTGCAACATAGACTATTGGAACTGCTTTAATTTGCTAAGTTTAGGCATATCCTGAATATCTAAATATTATTAAGCATAGGGTTCCTTTGATTTTTCCTTTTAAGTGACATAGAATGAATTTGTAGAAGAGAAAGCAGTACTTAAGTTATCCATAATGCATCTGTTTATGTTTCCAACTGGTGTACTTTATCACCAAGTCATTGGTTTATATTATAAAATGATGGTTGTGTAATAAGTAGTTAGCAGAAACCACAGGCACGTCTTTGAAATAACACTAATGGCCATTTTTGATGAAATATATGAGACTTTGTGAAAATGATTTGATGAAGAAATGTATTTTCTTTACTTCCTGTTAACAGTGAGCATGTTGAAGCCCTTTAATCTCTGCTGCACAACTAAACATTTTTTTTCTTATTTGGGATTAGTTTGAACTAGCAAGCACTATTTAATAATCAAGAAGCTTTAAAGCAAGTAAATTTGATCAGGGAAGCACTAATTAACAGTACAAAGTGAAAAAAAAGGTCCATGTGTAATGGTTTCAAAAAGAAATACAATTAGCTGGTAACCTTGGGAATTAGTCATTCTGCCTCTTTCTATACTCATCTACTTTATGGTTCTGAGGATCCTTTTCTGCTAGCTCAGTTTGTATGTGTAAGAATCAACAAATAATAGTAAATGATAAAGCATGCTGGAAGGCCCAAGCATGATGACATTTTTAAGGCTAAGATTTGCTCTGAAGGGATTAAATCTCTGGGTTTCCACGAAAGGTGCAGCCAGTCCTTAGCAGTTTACAACACTGCACATTGGATAAGTTTTCTGGCATTTCACAAGTAAATCTTCCAACCAGTTTCTAAGCTAAAATTAGATGTAAGTTGGATCCATAGTTAAAGATGTGATCCTTGGACAAGTTTAGCGTTTATGTCTGTTAAATGCTCTTGCTTAAAAAAGACACTTCCTCTATAGTTCAGCTGTGCCTTGTGCAAGATGATATGTTGCACGGGATACATTTGAAGAAATAATTTATGATTAAGTTTTTACACACTGTTGTATTTAACTGCTATTACAAGCAGTTTTGCTGATGGCTACATATTTTCACTCTTGTTCTCAGAAAATTTTGCTAAACTTTGACTACTTTTTCATGGGTTTTTTCCACCCAAATGAAGATTACTTGCATATTGCAGGGGGAGGGTTGTATTGGGCAAGTTCTTACCAAACTTTTTCAGCTTTAAGAAATCAGTTCATGAAAATATTTGGAAAAAACCCACCTTAATTCAGAGTCCCACCAGGCTTTGATATCAGGACTAGAAATATGGCCTTCTTTGTGACTGTACTCTTGGTTAACTTCATGACACAAAATTTGATTATATTACAAAGTTTTGAAAAAAACCCAGGTTTGTATATGCTTAGCAGAGACTTCTTTGACATAAGGAGCTAAAAAATAATTTTAGACTGGGCATACCTTGATTTGCCTAGTTTCAGCCACCCTGCCCCAGGCAGGGCGCACGGGAGACTGGGGCGGGTGGAAATTGGACAAGGAGTCTGGATGAAGAGCCAGGCAGCAGGACCTGAGGCTGTCAGGACAAGGGAACAGGAGCCATGAGCAGTGCAGGGAAAGCTTGGGTCAGAGAGACAGTGGGAAGTGGCGGTAGAGCATGGATGAGGCACTGGGGATGGCAGGAGAAACCAAAAAGAGAGAGCTTGGGATGGGTGTTGGGAAAAGGGATGAAGTGTCAAAGGTGGAGAACAGACAGGAGTAGGCCGGGACAGGTCTGAGGGAGCAGAGAAGGACAAGACAAGCTTGGAGCTGAAGGACAGAAAAGTCTACACCAGCTAAAATCCTCCTGTGAGAGACAAAATAGAGGCAAAGATCCTGAGACTGTGTTGTTTTTTTCATGAGGTTTTTCACTTCTAGTTTCATAGGTTTGAAACAATTCATTCTTCAAGCAACATCATCAAGACTGCTAAATGAAGCACTGAATAGCCAGTATTAAATGCAAATATTAAGGTCACATAGCCTTCATTTGGCCCCCTTTTTTTCGATATACAGGTCCAAATTACCTCCTCAAATGATCCATTTTCCACAGACCCAATGCTTCTTTCTGCACACATAGTAAGGGTAAACTCTTAATTACTGAGCAGCTGTTAACACTGCTGCTTCCCTTTGATGCTCAGTGAGCATGTCCCACACCTGATTTACTGCACCCCGTTTAAACCCAGCTCTGGTGAGAGGCAGATTCCTTAATCTAGGTTTGTTTTCTACAGATGGTAATGGGTGTGATACAGATGTATTTCTTCATGTTAATCACTGCATCATTAAAACAGTGGATTTTGTGATATGAAGGGGATACTAACCCAGTTGTCGAAGTAGGCTGATAAAGTATTTCAGAACTGAGACCAGAAGTGATTATTTATATTGGTCACCCTTTTTGAGAAGATGAGGGTCTGCAGAGAACATAACGTTAGATGGACTTTGCTTTTGGGGACTGGTATCTGGGAATGCTTAGGAGTCAAGTGCCAAGATCTTCTGCCAGGCATTCAGCAAATGGAGTCTTTGCAATTAGTGACCACATGTGAAATGTCTGGCTTTGAGCTGGTATCCAGGTTTTCAGGAGCTGCAGGCATGAACTTCTCCATTCTCCTTCTGCAGTTTCCTGCCTCATTAATTTTTTAATGTCTTCAAGGAAGAAAGGAGAAATCCTACAGATAACAGTCTTCTTTTCATAATTTGGATCCATTTCTAAAACATGTTTTCCCTGTGAATTGAACGGGTTAGGGATCGTGGGGTAAAATACCCCTATCTAATAGAAAACGAGTAAAATTCTAGTTAAATGTTAGTTATGCAGGCAAACTTAATTTCGATGTTTCCTGACTGTCGAATGATTCACTACTTTAGTTTATTTTTAGCCAAATTAAACAGATTTGGAAGAAATAGCAGCTTCCTACAAGTTTTGTGAAGGCATTTCTTTTGAGATGAACGGCTCAGTTCGATACTGCTGCTGCAGGAAAGCCTCGAAGACCTGGGCTGTCCAAACAGCACATGTAGCCTGCCCAGATCATCAGCCCCTGCTGTTTCTTGCTCTCTGGGCTGTTCCCCACAGCAGAGAGGGAGGCTGAGATTATTTTGGTGGGGAGGAAGGGTAAACAGGGGACAAAGGACACAAGGCTGTAGAAAACCAGACTCATTAATTCTGTTGCCAGTGGAGCAGTGTGCATGTAATGACGACTTAAGCTGCAAAATCCTTAGGGTCTTAGAGGTGACTCTGCCATTCACAGCCTTTCATCTGCAGATAATGTGTGTATAGTACTTTTGGGAGGGACACTGCTAGAGATTTCTCTTGCTTGGCCCATACAATCCCACTGTGTTCAGCGAAACGGTGCAGGAGCACAGTCAAAAGTTTAGACACTGAGATTCAGGGCTCTCCATCCTACCACACACTCCATAGACAATAATAAAGGTCAGAATTACCGGCAAGCCCCAGACACTGCACTCCTCAGTTGTGACTAATCTAATTCAAAGCCACATCAACTTTTTGGCCAGGTCTGGAAGTTTTGTGTGCCTTTAATGCAGTAGTGAACCTGCTCGTAGGAATGAAATTAAGCAAAAAAGGTTTTAAATGAGAATTTTTACAGTTAAAGCATCCACAGAACACTAACTCCGTCTTTAGGAGCATCAGGAGGTGAAAAATGCATGAAATGTCTTTAAAAATAACTTTAATCTAAGCTGGAACCAGGCCATTAAAATCATTCCATCTTAACTATATAATTATTTTGTCACATTATTACACCTTATTATGTAGAGTGCTTAAGGATCTTGACCATGCATTTCTTACCTGAATGAATTTGACTTTTTTTTCTAAGTATAATCTTAACTGTTTTCTTCTTATTTTTTTACCTATATGAAATTCATGGCTAATATTTTTAATTTTTCTCCAGCTATTAAGTGTTTTATCTGAGAATGCAGCCTAATCTTTCTGCTTTCAAGGAATATCATGGGAGGAGCGTTAGGCTTATTAAAATGCTTTCTAGGAAAGGTGAAATTTATGATTTCTTGGATGTAAATATGGACCGGGAAATAATAGAAATAGTAAACCCAAGATGGATATTATATTTTTAAACAGGGATGCACTGACAGTGTTTCCATGTGTAGCCTTTGGACTATATGATCTCCTCAGCATGGCTTAATGGCAACAGGAGTTTTGCTATTTGAGTTCCTTGCATCCAGAGATTTTGTCTCATGTAATGAAGCATTTGTTATCCATAACTACTTCATTAGTGTGAAGATTCACATGGAGGAGTTATAGAACCTCCCTTCAGAAAGCTGCTGTTGCTGAGGTGGATGTTGAATATCCTCAGGGGAAAGAGATTCACACTGAGAAAATCTCTTCCATGAGAATACGATGCGGCCGCTCCCTGGGGTCTCTACGCTTGCATGAATAGGAAGGATTAAAGGTTCAGGCTTATAGCCCATTTGTCATGAAATCCTCTAATGATGACAGAAACTGTAGACTAGCCTCATATAGAATATCTATAAAGAGCAGAGTGAAAAGGATATAGGGAGGCAATGGTGCATGGCCCTAATTTTAGAAGTATTGAAAGTGGGAGAATTCGAGGAGTTTCTGACAGTAACAGAATATTTGGGTTCAGTTTCCCTTCCTCCCACCAGTGCAAAACCCAAGCACTAAAGGCCGCATCTTGAAAAGCCCATACAAGCATCTGGATATACTTGCCTTCCCTCTGTGGCCCCAGCACTCTCTAGGAAATGCAAGAACATTAGTCCAAAAACCTAAAATAGCTCAAAAGCCACAATATGTAACTGGAAGAAAGCAAGAGAGCACTAACGGCTAGCAGCAGCCGGGATGCAGCTGGTGGGAGCACCATGATGCTCCTGCCTGTCTGCCTTCGGCAGGGTGGGGTAGCGGTGCCAGGGGTTGCTGAGGCACTTGCCAAGGGTGCTTGTCTGTTCGTAATCTGGGATCTACTTGGGTCCCCGGCTTGACCCTTATCCCGAGGCGTGCTGAGGCTGCGGGACTCCTCAGATGGTCCAGGACTGGCACAGCCATCTGTTCTGTTTCTTTTCTGATGGAAATGTTTTAATTTTTCCCTCACTGAAAAAACGTTGGAAATTTCCAAATGTGCATTTCATATGTTGGCTGGAACTCAATGTCCCACAAGGTGGAAATTCCCTCTCTTTGTCTAGGTGCAGCCTAGAAGAAGGGGCCTTTGAGGAGATGCACAAGAGAGGTGTAGCCTGATGTTCAGAGGAGAAAATGGGTGTGAGGCTCCAGGGCTGCAGCTCTTCTGTACAACTAGAGGTGTATTTCCTAATCTGAACATTTTGTGTTCTGGCCAATGAAAATATGCTCTTTGCATCTTTTTCCTGAACACCTGGAATTTTTCAAAGGGATATCTATACCAACCAGGTTTAGTTACAGGTCTGCAAAACATGAGTGGCAAGCAGGGGTGAGGGAGGGAAAGAAAAGTGTTTTAGGACATGAAGCAGCCCTCCTCTGCCAGGTTGCCTGTTTAAAGGATAAACTCATATAAGCAAGGATAATCTTTTTCTGTATGTAGTGTGTGTCCGGCAAGCTGTTACAAATCAGTAATAAAGTGTGTATGCTGGCTTGCCAGGCACAGCTTTTTTACACCAAATTTTTCCTTGTGAAATCACAGCATGGTGTTACGTGTCTCTATCCTGGCGTCGCAGTGAAGTGTTACCTGCTGCCTGTGAGGGAGTATGGCTACACAGCGTGGGCATTACCTGCATGCAACTGCTATGTGAGCAAATGTCAGCAGTACCCTAGTGAGAATCAGTCTGGTAAAAAAGAAAAAAACCCACCAATTTGCCAAGAAGATTAAGCACAATGGCTGAGATGGGGCTCATGGGTATTTATCAGATTATTTACCAAGACAGGAGGCATACCTTACTTCTTGTGTTCTCATGTGCTCTCAAGAATATGACCCTGCAGGTACGGAAATTTTTAAGTGCCTTGTTTAAAAATGGTCTGAAGGAAGTTCCTGAACAGAAAGTGTAAAATGTTTGTTCAGTGGGGTACCCACTAAGCTTTTAACTTCTGTAGTTTTTCTTGTTTATCCAACAGATGTCTTGTTGTTTCCAAAATCTCAGAATAGGAAATGCCTCCATTAACTTAATTTAGATAGTTCAATTTCAGTGGTACCCACTGCACTTTGCATGTTATAGTTTGCAGTTAGGAAGCAACATCTGGACTTGTCCCAGTGAAAATGGGATTTCCTGCTGTTAATACATTTATTGTATTTCCTTATATAAATGTTGGTTTATTATAGAAAGGAATCATGTTATTAATCTTCACTGTGTGACTGGACTGTTGATTGAGATATGGAAAACAAGGTCATTTCCAAACACTTGAGGTACCTAAGCCCAGAAGTTGCTGTTAAGTGGCATCAATGCATTGCCTTTGAACAGCTTACAGGCATTTATATGGCAGGAGAAATGGAGCTTAGAGCACAATATCTCAACCTCATATTTGACATCAGTGGGAATCTAAATCTCTCCGGCTTTCCATTGAAATATGGTACCTGTGGGTTTGCTGACTTGAAACAGAGCTATTTTGTGAAACAAACGTGTTGGAAATCAGATTGTTACTTGCACGATTATTTGCTAGTCATGTTTTCCTAAGCAGATCGTCAGTGTTCTCCGTGAGCAGACAGCTATTTAAGCAGCTAACCTGCCTGGTTTTAGGGGACTGGATTTGATGCATTTGTAAGGTTCGCTGTGTAATGTAACCCAGTCCTCAGAAGTTTAACTTTTTTACAGTCACAGTCGATTAAAGCTGACCTGGCAAGGGACCAGAAAGCCTTTGGGAGGATTAGTGGTTATTAGTGTCATTGCCTCTTCTACTGTAAAAGCGGTGGTTGTGTTATGAGCGCCGAGCAGGCATCGCCCCGGCACAGCTCACCCCTCGGAGAGCAGCGGGGAGAGGGAAGCTGCGACCTGCCGTTGGCAGGACTGCCCGGCTCCCGGTGGAGCCTCATGCCACTGCTGGCCCCCGCTCCCCTGTGTGCGAAAGAGCCCCGCTGTTTGTTAGTCAACACCGAGGAGCCCCTTTGCAGGTGAGGGGCTTGGCGGCTGGTCCTGGCCGCCAGCCGAGCGCCGCGGCGTTGGGGCTGGGCGGGCAGCCATCGGCCTGGCTGCCGTCCCCCTCCGGGTGTCCCGACTCACCTGGGTGGCAGCAGGAGGCAGGGAAATCACTCAACACCCAGCTCTGTAGCGCTTTGTCTCCCTTTCTTCTCTTTCTGCTTTGTACGCTGCAGCGGAGAGGTGGCTGGCGCTGAACTTTTTACCTTCGAGGCTAAGTATTTTGTGTGCTGGAGAAAATGGCCATTAAAATGATTTGTGAAATAAATACTATCACTCGGGCAGGTGTTGGACCTGTAAACAGTTAATTGCCAGAGCTCTGCAGATGTCGACTATTTCTTTTGAGACGTCTGCCAGCTAATATAATCTGATAGCAGCTCATTCAGTTGATGAATCTGTCATTTTGCAATTTAGCTACCAGAATGTGTGCTGGGTCGATCAACTTGCATGCCTGTATTTAGAAGAGCTTCACGGTCTGCAATCATCTGGAGACATTCAAGGTATAATGCAATTAATATTTTAGAATCATCCTGACAAGAAAGAAACTTATAGTAGAAAAATCAAAACACCTTGGTTTTCTGTGCCTTTGAGACTCATGCTAAAGTTGTTTTTAAATCATGGTAAGGGTAATAAAAGTCCAGCCAGGGTCCAGGGTCAGCAAACAGTAGAAGATGGGGGCGCATTGTTTAGAGGAGATTTAGCCAACACTTGTTTGTAGAAACTTGGTGAAACCGTATTTGTGTTCAACATCTGTGTTCAGCACTTTTCAGCTGCTTCATGCTTTGATAATTATTGCAGAAGTTTGCTTCAGGGAAACCAATCGTGCTCTAAAAGACATACCTGATACTCAAAAGTGGATCCACGATTAACAATGAGAAGAAATAGGGGAGTATGTTTGAAATAAATAGGCAGGATTTGTGTCTACTTTTCTACTGATCTACATTTTGAACTATTCAAATTAAAACTGTGTTGTAATTGAAAAGCATAACCATACTTGTGAGCTGGTCCATGGCATATTGTTTTTTCTGTTGATCACATTCAAGTAGATCTTAACACCCTCCATAATAATTTCAGCTATGTTTAGTATTTTTGCTATTCGGTAGAACAAAAGATGATTTGTACATGAGCAGAGCGCATTTACTCAACAAGCCTAGAAAGAAACCATGGAATTTGAATGGGAACTTATCTATATAAGGCCAAAAAAGAGAGAGTAATGTGTTGTTTTAGAAAAGCATTATCATTGAGAAGTTTGTGGTGGAATTGCATTTGAGTCGTAATCTTTTAAAAAAGCCCCCGCTAAAGCAGATAACTAATTTGTTATGTAGTCAGGCTGCTCAGGTTACCCCCTTGATGTTTTGGGCTGTGGGGACCCTTCTTCAGGACTTTGTTGCTCTCAGTGACCACGGCCGTGGGGCTGCGAATGAATAGGACGGAGTGGCAGAGGGGTAAATGTGAGAGCTTTGTGTTTTTAGACAGTTCTTTTGCTTCTAGGAAAGTTAATTAGGAAGTGAAACCTTAAGCAGTTGACAGTGTGCATTGTTGGCTGCTAGTGCTCTGTGACAAATACCACTGAAAGGTACTTCACTTTCTTTTGTAAACAGAAAGGTAAGGAATTTGCACAAAAATGTATTGGTGAAGATCTGCTTTTCATCATGGCCTAACCACATAGTAAACAACAGAAATAACTTGTTTTAATAAAGTGTGGTGTTGAAACATTTATCAGCAAGCTCTTTCTCTCCATTTCAAAGGTATGTTTAGGTAAGAGGAACTGTTGCCTTGAAGAAACCCAATCTGAAATTTTGTTATAACATTTTCTTCAGGTCAAGGTCAGGAAACTTAAGGAAAAGTTTGACTTTTGGACCATCATACAATTATGCCTGAGTTGATTAATACAGTATGCTGAAACAGCCATCTAAGAATGTCTTAGTATTTTAAATGTATCTCAAATAGTAGTTACTCACATAAAATTATTCTAGTAGTCACATTATAAAAAGCATGACTTCATTTTTATTGTCATTTTTTGCGTGTAGCCATGCACTGTTATGAGGCAAGTGTAGTAATCCATGTATTTTAATTTCTCTATATAACAATAAAAAGATTAACATACCTTTTTCTTATGGGCTAGGTTCCCTTGAGTGGCACCAATATAAGTCTCTGGAGAATTAATAAACTAGGCCTGGGGACTTCAGAGTTAAAGCCTGTTAAAACAGTTCTGCGCAGTACTTCAGTTGAACTAGACTTTAGTGTTGTGCTTATGAAACCAAATGGAGAACAGTACGGAGGTGGCTTAAACGCACGATAGATGCCCATTTCAGAATAAAGGTAGCTGTGTTTTGCCCCAGCACTTCCAACCTCTGCAGGTGGAGCAGCTCTGCACAATTCTCCTCTCATAGGCTTTCACAGCATGAACAATACAGAGTAACACAGCAGAATATCAATTATATGAAGACTATATAAAGGGTATGGCATTTGTGGAAGTAAGATTTGCAACTCAACAAGCAGTCACCACAGATAGCTGCTCCGAGGGGCTGGTAAACAGGGAGGAGGTTACGGCATCGAAACCTGTATGTCTACAATATGTGCTTAGTCTCATATAGGGGATGGTGCAAAGGATATTTTCTAAGCAAGACCAGGCTCTTTGCTGCCTCTGTCCCCCTGGACTGCCGAGGCTGGAGCAGCTGTGGCTGTGCAGAGATCTCCTATCTCTGCTGCTCACTGCTTATCCATGCTGTCCCTTTGCTCATGTCCATTAATCTCAGTTCTTGTGGTAACGCCAGTTTCCTTAGCCACACAGATGTTTTAGAATGGCTTTCCCTTTTGCCAGTTTTCCCTACAGAAAGGGAGAATTTAGTTCTCTGTTTATACATTCCTGTGAAGCAATGCTCTATCTGTTTTTACAAGGCTGTGCAATGCCATTTAGATTTAATCCACAGAGTGAGCTATTTTTGAAGATTTTCAGAGGATCATTTTAAATTTCAAATTATTCAGAAAATTCCACATTTTTCAATAAGAAACTCCCCAAATATTATTAGACTTAGCTTTTTTGGGGGGTTGCTTTGAAAAATGGAGTAAGAGGTTTTTCAAAAGTCTTTAGTACTGGCCTAAATTTCTTCCTACACCTTCCTAATGTTCTTAAGGATGCAAAACCAACACACTGTAAAAATTACAGTGATTTAATAATAATTATACCGTATAGGATAGCTATGGGGTAATGGTGCTTGAGTAAGGTGAGCTGAGTAAGGTAACTGCTTGAGTAAGGTTAGGTTACTATTATACATCAGTACTGCTCTTCAGGCACTTTAAATGACGCCAGAGCCAGGTGATACAGGACTGGGGATATGAAATTAGCTTTCCAGTGGCTATTCCTGCAGTATGACTATAGGTGAGCATAAGGAGGGATAGAAGAAGGCTGAAGGATTGCAGGGGCGCAGGTCTGCCCTCGCCTGCGGGTGCATTTGGGTCGGGGAGGAGGATTCCACCCTTATCAGCCCTGTGAGCTCATTCCTCATTTCTTGAGCAGAAATGAATGTTTATTCATCTGACACAGTTTCTGGGAAAAAGACTAGAAGAAGAAACCACTGCGTGACAGTGTTCCTCCTTATCATCTATAGTGGTGATGTATCCGTGCAACACGTGCAGTGTGGGAAGGGATGGGGAAGGATGGCCAGCTAGACGAGGGGCAGACCTAGCAAAATTAAGTACTTGAATGCACAGGGGATTATTACCCCATTTCTCTGTATCTACAGCAATATTCATCTGAACTTAGCCTACCAAACCTTAATCAAAGGCCATCAGGGAATGTGAGAGGGAGATAGATGCTTGGAGTGGCACCCTGCCTCCCATGGTAGGAACCCAGCAGGCAGACAGAGTCCGTGCTACAGAGAACTCCCTGTCCTCTCTCCGCCCGGCTGAATGTGGTGACTTGGAGGACAGGCGGCAATGGCAAGATGTTCATGCCTGATGCAACAGGCATCCCAGGCACGTCTGCCCAGCGGCTACCTCACCTTCCCAGGTGCCATTGTAAAACAGGTACAGTGCTCTGCAAGGGCAACTGGACAACAGTGAGGATGACAGTTCTCTCAGCTTGGAGGTGTTGCCGAGGTCTAGTCGGACCACCCCCCGCATCAAAACCACCTCAGTAAAAAATGAAAGATGGGTCATTGTCATAGGCGACTCGCTTCTGAAGGGAGCGGAAGGCCCGATATGTAGACCGGACCTGCTACATAGGGAATTCTGCTGCCTCCCTGGGGCCCAGGTTAATGATGTAAAGAACAAGCTTCCTTCCCTAGCACGGCCCTCAGATTATTATCCCCTTTTGATCTTTCAGGTAGGCAGTGATGAAGTAGTGAGAAGGAGTCCAAGGGCAATGAAGAGAGATTTCAGGGCCTTGGGATGACTGGTCAAGGGATCGGGAGCACAAGTCATGTTCTCCTCTACCCCTCCAGTTGTGGGGAATGACGAGGGGGTAAACAGGAAGAGCCAGCAGATCAGTGCCTGGCTCCGAGCCTGGTGCCACCGGCAGGACTTTGGGGTCTTTGACCGTGGCTTGGTTTACCAGACACCAGGCCTGCTGGTAACAGATGGGAAAAGCCTGTCTCACCGGGGGAAGAGGGTTCTAGGACAAGAGTTAGCAGGGCTCATTGAGAGAACTTTAAACTAGATTTGAAGGGAGACGGGGAGGTAACTGGGCTTGCTAGAGAGGTGCCTGGGTGTAGTAGCTCAGCACTTGTGGGGCAGCGTGCTAGTATTTTTGAGAACCAGAAGGCCTACCACCCCTCAATAGCAAAAATTACACACATAACTCCCTCCCTGGAATGCTTATACACCAATGCACACAGCATGGGGAATAAACAGGAAGAATTAGAGATCTCTGTGCGTTCGCAGGGCCATGATCTCAATGCAATTACTGAGACATGGTGGGATATGACTGGAACACTCACATGACTGGAACGCTGTCATGGACGGCTATGTTCTTTTTAGGAAAGACAGGCCAGCAAGGCGAGGCGGTGGAGTTGTTCTTCATGTGAGAGAGCAACTGGAATGTACCGAGCAATCCCTGGGGGCGGATAAAGAGCAAGTTGAGAGCTTGTAGGTAAGGATTAAGGGGCAGGCTAATATGGGAGACACTGTTGTGGGTGTTTATTACAGACCACCTGATCAGGATGGGGAAGCTAATGAGGCCTTCTACAGGTGACTGAGAGTTGCCTCACAATCACAGGCCTTGGTTCTCCTGGGGAACTTCAATCACCCTGATATCTGCTGGGAAGGCTACACAGCCAGGCATGTACAGTCCAGGAGGTTCCTCCAGTGTATTGGTGATAACTTTTTGACTCAGGTGGTGGAGGAGCCAACAAGGAGAGGTGTACTACTGGACCCAGTACTGACAAACAAAGAGGGACTGGTGGAGGACATTAAAGTTGGGGGCAGCCTTGGCTGTAGCATCATGAGCAGATAGAGTTTAGGATCATGTGCACTATGCACAAAACAACAAGTAGGATTGCAACCTTGGACTTCAGGAGGGCTAACTTTGATCTCCTCAAGGAACTGCTCGGAGAAATCCCATGGGTCAGGGCTCTAGAGGGTAAGGGTCTCAAGAGAGCTGGGTGATATTCAAGTCACACTTCTTCCAAGCTCAGGATCACTGCATCCCTAAGAGCAAGAAATCAGACAAGGGAAGCAGGAGACGTACATGGCTGAGCTTCTGAAAAAGCTCAAGTGGAAGAAGGAAGGTTACAGTATGTGGAAGAAGGGACTGATCACTCGGGAAGATTACAAGAATGCTGTCAGAGTATGCAGGGATGAAATGAGGAAAGCCAAGGCCTCCTTGGAATTAAACCTGGCAAGGGATGTCAAGGTCAACAGGAAGGGTTCCTTCAAGTACATTGGAGACAAAAGGAAAACTAGAGAAAATGTGGGCCCGCTGTTCAATGAGACAGGTACCATGGTGACAGATGATGCAGAGAAGGCGGAGTTACTGAATGCCTTCTTTGCTTCAGTCTTTACTGCTCCGGCCAGCCCTCAGGAGTCCCAGACTTTGGAGGTAACAGAGAAAGTCTGGAAGAAGGAAGACTTTCCCTTGGTTGAGGAGGATCAAGTTAGAGACCAATTAAGTAAACTGGACATCCACAAGTCTATGGGTCCTGGTGGAATGCACCTGCGAGTACTGAGGGAGCTGGCAGAAGTCATTGCTGGGCCACTCTCCATCGTCTTTGAAAGGTCCTGGAGAAGAGGCAAAGTGCCTGAGGACTGGAAGAAAGCCAATGTCACTCCAGTCTTCAAAAAGGGCAAGAAGGAAGATCAGGAAACTACAGGCCAGTCAGCCTCACCTCCAACCCTGGAAAGACGATGGAACAGCTCGTTCTGGGTGTCATCTCAAAGCATCTGGAGGAGAAGAAGTTTATCAGAAGTAGCCAACATGGATTCACCAAGGGGAAGTCCTGTCTGACCAATGTGATAGCCTTCTACAATGGCATGACTGGATGGATAGATGAGGGGAGGGCAGTGGATGCTGTCTACCTTGACTTCAGCAAGGCTTTTGACACCATCTCCCACATCATCCTCATAGGCAAGCTTAGGAAGTGTGGGTTAGATGAATGGACAGTGGGGTGGATTGAAAGCTAGCTGATAGATAGAGCTCAGAGGGTTGTGATTAATGGCACAGAGTCTAGTTGGAGGTCTGTAACAAGTGGTGTTCCCCAGGGGTCAGTACTGGGTCCAGTCCTGTTCAATGTATTCATCGATGACCTGGATGAAGGGATAGAGTGTGCCTTCAGCAAGTTTGCTGATGACACAAAACTGAGAGGAGTGACGGACACACCGGAAGGCTGCGCTGCCATTCAGCGTGACATGGACAGGCTGGAGAGTTGGGCAGAGAGGAACCTTGTGAAATTCAACAAAGGCAAGTGTAGAGTATTGCACCTGGGGCGGAATAACCCCGTGCATCAGTACAGGTTAGGGGCTGACCTGCTGGAGAGCAGCTCTGTGGAAAGGGACCTGGGAGTCCTGGTGGACCACAGGATGACCGTGAGCCAGCAATGTGCCCTTGTGGCCAAGAAGGCCAATGGCATCCGGGGGTGCATCAAGAAGAGTGTGACTAGCAGGTTGAGGGAGGTTATTCTCCCCCTCTACTCTGCCCTGGTAAGGCCGCATCTGGAGTACTGTGCCCAGTTTTGGGCTCCCCGGTTCAAGGACAGGGAGCTGCTGGAGAGGGTACAGCAAAGGGCTATGAAGATGATTAAGGGATTGGAACTTCTTTCTTATGAGGAAAGGCTGAGGAACTTGGGTCTTTTTAGTCTGAAGAAGAGAAGCCTGAGGGGGGATCTTATTAATGCTTATAAATACTCAAGGGGTGGGTGCCAGGAGGAGATGGGGCCAGTCTTTTTTCAGTGGTGCCCAGCGACAGGACAAGAGATAATGAGCACAAACTTGGTCATAGGAAGTTCCATCTAAACACAAGGAGGAACTTCTTTACTTTGAGGGTGGTAGAGCACTGGAACAAGCTTCCCAGAGAGGCTGTGGAGTCTCCTTCTCTGGAGATATTCAAAACTCGCCTGGACGCATTCCTGTGCAATCTGCTCTAGGTGAACCTGCTTTGGTGGTGGGGTTGGACTAGATGATCTCCAGAGGTCCCTTCCAACCCCTGTCATTTTGTGATTCTGTGATTCAGTAATCATCTTTTTCACTTGCGCGGTTGATTAACCCCCCAAGGCTCCACCTTTCAGTGAGTTTAAGCAAATTCAAATGATATGAATGGAATATGCAGTGCTGATTTACACCAGAGTATATATTAATAGCGGTGTCACTGTATGGAGGCACGGGGAAGGACTGGTAGCAAACCATGTGCCTTGAGTCCAGCACCGGACCAACAGGGAACAGCTGAAAGCATGGGACTGCCTTCCTACTGCCATATGACTTTGTGTGGGAGTAAGCAGATTTGGCAGGGTGTGATTAAACTCACAGGAGAGATATACAAGGCATGGTGCAAGCTGAGAAACAGCCCCTCATCCGATTTCTTCTGGAGGCTGCTTTTCCCTTCACAACATCAGAGCTCCTTGCTATCCCTTCTGATCCTGTGTGGCAGGTGTCTCTGTGAACAGAGCAGTGGCCTTCGGCTACATCTCCTTATGGAAATTGCTTTGACCTTTATTTTCATTTGTTGGCCTGACTGCTATCCTGTCCCTGAAGTGGACTGTGGTTACACCTTTCTGCTTAAGCTGGCATGTTTAATTTAAAACCAGAAGAAATTAGAACTGCTCAGCTTTCTAGAAATAACTTTTCTTCTCTCTTTATCACCTACAGAATGGCTGGAGAGTTTCAAACTAATATAAGATTATGTAAAAGAATAGGAAATAAAAACATACATATATTTTATTTCTGCAGAAACACGTCTGTTGCATTTATTCTTCCAACACAGTAAATGAGCCTTCTATATACTTTGGCACTACAAAGCATTTCAAAGATACTTCTGGTAAACACCAATACCGTATCTATCCCTCTAAATCTCAGTCTTCAGGAACGTCTACATTGTGTAAGTGGAACAAAAAAGTCAGCTTCAACATTTTAAGCAATCAGTTTGATTCTGGTCACGGCAATTACTCTTTCTGTCAGCAGGAGTAAAATTTACAATCAAGAAATCAGAGTCAAACGTATAATGCGGCATAAGCTGCACGTAAATTAGATCACCCCACTGGAAAACCTGCTTCCTCTCATTTGCCTGAGCAGAGCTGGGCAGCCTCTGCGCGCCGCACAGAAGTGTGCAGCGTGCTCAGCCCTGACCGGTGGGCAGGTGGAAGGAGTGAGGTCGTGGTTAGGACCATGATGCCACACCAGGGCAGGATCCTGCTCTGCTCCCATCCCTCTCCTCACCCACCCTGTGCACTGCTGCCGCAGCTGACCACCCTGCCAACCAGCTTGACCCACTTCCCAACACAGCTTGCCAAAGAGGGCTGGGGGAAGAGGTTGGTTGGCTTTCCCCCACGTGGGTGAGCTGTCCCAGACATGGGTCGGCCAGCGCTTCTGCAAGCGGAGGGTAGGAAGAGCCCTCTGAGGATGCAGCCCAAGAGGGGCTGGTTTCAGTCCTGCATGCAATCCTGGCTGCTTCCCAGCCTACGCGTAACGCTGGGCTGTGAGCTGGTGCTGTGAGACAGACACAGGCTTGAAGAAAAGGGTTGCCTTTGCTGGGTGTGCTGCCTGGGCCAGCTCAGCAAGTGAGCTGCTGGTGAATCGGTCCGAGGAGGGGACAGCAGGGACTTATCAAGCTGTGGCTGATGCAGACTCCCATGGGCTGTGTAACCTCTAAATGCTGGTGCTTTGGCCCTGGGAAAAAAGATGCTGCTTGACTTGTCTGCCAAGAGCGAGCAAGGAGCAACATGAGCACCTCATCTGGGCATTTATGAGACCTTGCTTGAGGTCTGGCTTGATGTCCCAACTACAAATATGGGGAAAAAAACCTAAATTGCTTGGCCTGGGCAATTTGTCCTTCCTCAGTTGCAATCATCGGTTTAAGCAGATGGGCATAAACAAACTGAAACCCTTGGGATGGGAGATTTGAGCCACTCCAGAAAGCTCCTCTTGTTCTCCTACAGTTGCCAACCATGTGCTCCTACCTCTGCAAAAATAAATCAATGTTAACATCCGTCTCTCTTCCAAGCAGGATTGTGCTCTGTAGTGTGGAGTCACAGAGGTCCAAGGTCTAAAGGCTGGGCAAGAACATGGCCAGAGCCGGGAAGGGCCAACACCGCGGGGCCCCATGCAAAGCCTCCAGCCTTCACCGAGGGTCCGGCCTTCAACGGGTAACAGAAATGTGCTGCATACCAGATATCTGAGTTGTTCTCGTGAATTCAAAACACAAGGCACAAAATATGTGAAAAATCATCCCTGCATATCGTTTGGAGTAGCAAGGGAATGAAGGAGCAGAGCAGTAATCACGCTAGCACAATGAGTCCTGAGAGCTGCTCTCAAGGCAGTACGCAATCCTGGCTCCCCCTGAGCTCTCTCCCAGCCCCACTCCCTCCTGTAGCTGGAGGAGAAAGCAGAAGAGCAGCTGGCCCAGCTGGAGCAAGACGGAGGCACCCGTCCTCCTCCCCATTCTCCTTCTGCCACCCTGGAGCAGCACATCAGTCCCAGCTGTCTTTCTCCCTTTTTCTGTCATCTCCTCTTCAAGGGGCATCCAGCTAACTTCATGCCTTCACGTCTGTCTTTTTTTCTTTTCAGGAGTGAGGCATTGACAGTTTCCCCCTTTCTTCTCCGTGGGTTCATTGGAAATGGCCGAGGAAAACAGTGATCAGCCGATTTACGGGACAGTCTCTCAGATAAACGAATGGGAAAATGGGACTTTTGAGGCTGGTCTGGACAATGTAATTAAAACCATCCTTGTGTGGCAGTTGTAAGTTGACCCTTGGCAAACAACCTGGCTGGTCAGATCAGGTTTTGGAAAGGGTTTTCTCATTTCTTAACATGGGTGATTCTGCATTTTAGTGATTCTATAATATTTTTTTTTTCTCTTTGGAGAATTCTAGTGGTTTTATTTATAAAATAGCATAGATTTTGAGACACCTGCTTCATTTTCTTTCACTGAATTACCTTCTTCTCCAAATCATTCAGAATCAGAAATCCTTTCCTAGGGAGTTAAAAAAAAATAAAAAGAAAAAAAAAAGAAAATAGATCTCATTTCAGTTGACAAGAATCAGCAAACTGGTTCCCAGATCTGGGAAACTTTCCTTTTGGTAATACATAATCCTCTCTGACTACATTCATTTAATTCTTCAAGCCCACTCTGCACCTCAGTGTGTTCTCAGGTTTCTACCTCTTCATAGTATATTTTTAACACATAGAAATAATGTCTGAAAGCTAATTACATTAAACAACTTCAAGGTAATTTCAAACATACTTGATCTTGTAGAAAAATTTATGTCTATCTTTTTAGAAATAATATCTGGTAAGAATTATACAAGGAGCATCATAAATATTTCTGCTCTGCTGAGCAGGATTTTGCCTTTAGAAAAACAACATTATCATTAACTGTTTTTATCACAGCAGCAAAAAAAAGAACCAGGCAAGGCTGAGACCTGGTGTGCTCAGTCTCCCCACTCACAGCCACCCCTCAGAGCCTGACCTTCTCCTCTAAATACTTATAATCCAAGTGGATGCTATGGATAAAGACGAGAGGGGTTCAGCACAGCTTTGCAGTACTTGCTGGGGAAGGGGGCACCTTGTATTGCTTCTCCTTCCTTCCTTCCTTCCTTCCTTCCTTCCTTCCTTCCTTCCTTCCTTCCTTCCTCCCTCCCTCCCTCCCTCCCTTTCTCTCCCTTCCTCCCTTCCCTCCTAGCTGCCAAGATGTGTTATAGAGGCTCTGGAATCTCCCTGGCATGCTCCCTCTCTTGGAAAGATCATGTTTGGGAGCAGGATTGGCCTGGCCAGGGGTAGGGGGGCTTTGGGGCAGAGGAAGCATGGGGGCGAGCTCCCCCTCCTCTTCCCCATACAGGCACACAACCCATATGGTTGCTGACCTACAAGGTTTGTTGTAACCCATAGGTGGATTCCCAACAGTACGGAGCCCTTCGGTATGCAAACGTTGTCAATGCACTGTGGAAGTGTAAAGCCTGTGAATCTGGGGGGTGGATGAGGAGGGGGGATGTCTCCTGTCCATTCCCATCCCATAGTGTGAGATATTGCTGCCTGGGAGAGGAAAGAAAATTCTCACCTGTAATAGTACAGGGCATCTCCCAAAGGCAGTGGGAAATGCCGATTTTTTCTGTTCACCGTGCACATGTCAGTATATTTTAAAGTCATTTTAGATATCTTTTTTCAAATTCTACAATAGCATGGCTTTCTACATCTATTTTTTGTTAATTTTATTTGTGGTTATGTTTTGTGGCATTCAATATTCTCCAGTGAGCATGAAGTTTATTTTCATGTTTAGAGGTCTGTACATCTTGTCTCAGCAAAGGGAATCTGATATGAAAAATGCACCTGACAAGGCCTAATTTGTTCATATATTTTGAAATTAATCATTGATGTAGTACGTTAAAAAACACAACTTGAGATCATGAAGAAATGTGTGGGAAGCATATCTGGACTTACTTATAACTTTGGAAGAATGTGAGAATTCACATTTATTAAGCCAAAATATAATAAATTCACAATGTAAAATACAACTCCAAGTAGGCCAGATGATAAACATGTTTTAATGCAATGCACGCAGCTGCTCCACTCTGTTGTTTCCAGTCCTTTTCTGCCTGGTCTGTTTACTTCCCCTTAATAGCTGCAAGACATATTTATTAGGACCAAAATTTTCCCTAGTCATTTGCAGCATGACTTTCTGGTCCAAGGAAAGGCTCATTTCTTTGAACTGTTTTTCTAATAAGAGCAGAAAGCACAGCAAATGCTAAATTAAAAACTATATAAGCACATTGCAAAGCGAATTCACTCGGTTTCTGCTTTCTGGGGAGATGAAGAGGGGAGGAGGTAAAGAACTGTACATGATGTGAGTGCACCACAGCCTGAAATGGCTGTGCACCTCTGCAAGGCTTGGGGTGACCCCAGAGGCAGATGAGGACTGAGAACCCCAACTGACTGACGAATTTGTGTCGGAGGAAAAGCAAGACAGTGAGGGGCAAGTCAGAGATGTGGAAGGTGAAGTCAGGCGGTGGCTTGAACTGGGTTTGACTTAAGCCGTAGCTGTTGCTGTCCTGTACTGGGCCATCAGGCCCCAGGTTACAGATGTTTCAGAAAACAAAGCCAGTCGTTGAGGGACTGTATGTGCAATATTAAAAGTTGTTCTGGAGCTCTCTCACCTAGGCATATGAAGACAATTTTTATGAATGAGGGAGCAGGTGAACAACTCTGCTTATTCAGCAGCACAGAAATAAAAGTAACGTGACAGAAGCAGGGGGAACTTCAAGGTTATTTCCTTAAAGTAAAATGTGGGGCTGTGGGCACGTTCCCTGCAGACAATTATACGAAGAGGGTGTGTGACTCTTTTGTAGGGCTACTTGGTGGGGATGCACCCTCTGCAATGCAGAAACCCATGGCACTTGCCTTCGCTTCTCCTGGGTGAGGGGGAATGAAGGGGAAACAAAGAAGGTGCTGTGCTGGAAAAAAAAAAGTGTAGCTTTGGTTGTCCTGTATGCCAGTTGCAAATGCTGAGACAAATGGGCATCCTGACAACTTCTTTTGGAGCAGCAAAACAAACGTGCATGTGGGAGTCTCTGGCCAGTTCTAGGATGTTTGGTCACCATACCGTGCCTGGGAAAATGTGCTATATTTTAATTTGTGCAGTAAGGACGAGAACAACACATTGCACTTTGCACAATATGCTGTGCTTTGTTTTAACAGCACCAGGCAACTTTCATACCAGGAAAAGCATCCTCTTTGTATAACCAGGGGGCCCAAATACTGACCAGTAACAATAAAATGCTCTCTGTGAAATGCAGAGTGTGAGGGAATTAGTTTAAAAACACTGGCCTCAGTGAAGGGTGGAGAGGGAATATGATAAGACACTGGACTTAAGTAGGGGTCAGGGCACAGGTATGCAGAGCTTTGAACGTGAAAATGGAAAGCACCAAAGTAACTTGATATCCCTCAGACGAGAATATCTGCAGCTCAGCAGAAATTTCAGCTGTCTTTGGCCATTGTGCCCCTGTCACAGACTTGGAGCCCCTGCGTGAGCAGATGAACTTGAGGGAGCAGCCCCAGCTACTGCCTGTACAAAGTGTGTTTCTGATGCACTGATGCCAGTGAGGCACAAGTGATTTGGGCATGTTCTTATGGCAATCCAAGCTGTAACACACACAGCCCTGGCTGTTTTACTCTCAGCTTGTGTTGGTATTGGTCTCTGTGTCACAGCCCTCCCTCCTGTTCCCTCCACAAGCCACGGGGACTGTGATGCATATTCCACACTGGCTTCCCAAGGTGTGAAATTCTTAAGCAGCTGATCTTACTCAGTATGACATACTTCAAATCCTCAATTTTTTGTTAGAGGCATTTTTTTTTTTCATAGATGAATGTATTGCATGGAACAAAGACACAGATCCGATTCACGTGGTTCCAGGAATGTTTTCACAAGTTTTGGCCAGGACTCTTGATCTAGTGACTGTGTGGCATAACACATCATTGAGCTTGTTGGCTGTGGGAACACGTGGTGAGACAATCTTGTGGATGAAATGCTTTAACCTGCATATATGTGCCATGGGATGGACCTGCTAGATGTACTTTGTGAGGGAGAGGGAATTAGGTTAATCATGCCCCAGTGGTACCAATAGGATTTTTGCCATACACTTTGCTAGGGGCAAGTTGAGCCTTTGCCTCATGAGTCCTTTTATCCGACAGATTTGAATGAGCAGATCAAATATTGGAGAGTCTTTTGAACTGCCACTATCTTCTGCAATCACTGGATTGATAAAGTAATTTCAGATCATTTTTGTGTCCCATACATTTCTGAGAAGAGTGCAAACCAGGAAAGTATGCAATTTCGTGGCTGTTGGAGGGCTGGGTATGGCTTGTTACATATAGCACTGTCTCCTGTTTGTTTTTATGGAATGGGATGATGCAGAAAGGTTAGGAGACAGGATGAAGCATTTATCTTCTTGAAAATGAAATATCCATAACAGAGAGGATGAATATAGAGCATCTCAGGTTAGTAGAGTGTCAATACTGTCTATCATCTCTATTTGTATACATTCCCTCATTCCACTTCAGATTTATTATTTTCTAATCCATGTGCTTACTTGCAGGGTTATGACTTCCAATAAAACCCATCTGTATTGTCTCATGTGTTTTTCAGACTTTCTCTTCTCTCTTCTGCTCTGCCTCTGTTTCCTTTCATTGATACAGAAAATGGGAAAAGAATACATTTTATTGCTTGGTTTGGATCTTCATTCAAATAACAATTGTATTGTCTGAATATGATAGCTCAAAATTGTAACCCAAATTAAATTGCTTAAAAAAAGAAACCAAAAACCAAAACCAAGAAAGAACAAAGAAAGGCTATAGAGAAGTAGTCAAGTATGGCACGGACTGAGGAGGGGACACATGCTGCTATCATTCCTGCAACACTCAACAACGTCCAACACACCACAGGGTGGGGAGAAGCAGACCTGTTTTTTTGAGCTGATACTTAAGTATTCATATGGATTTTGCTTAGATTGGCAGCAACACTTAAATGAACAGTTTTGTGAAGAAATAGACACTAAAGATAATGTTATTCCTGTTGTTTCCATGGCAATGGACATGCTTGATGGAATATATCCATCATGTGTGCTCTGTAACCATCTGGTTTCACAGTCCTCATTTCAGACACTCTAGGAATGAAATGTAGGTAAACTTTAATCAGGTTTGTAATTACTGTTGTCCTTACAGAAATTATTTAACATGATTTTTCAGCTGCCTCAGCATAAGGCCCAAAGGTCTTTTTAGGGTTTTATTGCCACTTTTAAGGAATAGTTTAAGAATTGTTATTGTACTTTAGCTACAGATGCCACTGTTTCTTCTTGGTTTCTGAAACTGTGTTATAATGACATCACATTAAGATTTTTTTTTCCAGGCTCCAAAAAGGTCACAGTTATTTTTTCCAAATGGCTCTGTCAAGCATAAAAATTAACCATACTTTGAGCTGGATTTTCTGTATTTGTAATGTATGTTTATGTTAGGGTTTCTGTCAAAACAGGGATTAAAGATAAATGTAGCTAATTAAAAGAACATTTGCTTAGAGCTCCTGGTAATAGATACCTCATTGTGGGGTCTTGAGGTAAAACGTACTTTAACAACTGATTCAGTTTATGGGATTGTGTTTGAACATTATAGAAGGCTATTTCAATTTTCCAAATTGTGCATATTAGCCTGAGAACAATCAAGTTAAGTCTATAAGTAAATTGCAGAAGAGAAGTCAGGGTGTACATGTTAGCTATGTAAAATGTTCTTGTCGGCTCTACTTCCTACACTTCATCATTTCGAATAACGCTTCCCAGCAGTATATGTAAGTGAAAACTGGTTTTACAGAAGGGAACAAATCTATCTGGCACTGGATGAGTCAATAAGTTGCAAACTGTAGCGTAAGGTAAAGAAAAAAATTTTAAAAGTTCCCATATCAAATTAGGTAATTGTTTCCTTTTATCTTACTTTATTTTACTAAACAGCTGTGCCCACAACATTAATTTCATTGCACATGACATCTGTGTTATCCTAGGGACTCCTGTGCTGGGGAAAAGGTCAATGCCAACTGCAATTGCATCAAGTTTCCATAAACTTTCAATGGCCAATAATATTTTGTGCTTTATAAAAAGCAAGTAAAATAATAATGTATTTGTGTAACGCCTTTCATATTAAGGGATTTCAAAGAGAACTACAAACTCTAGGCCCTATCCTTCAGTTCTTATATAAACAAAACTCCCATTGATTTCAGCAAACTTATGCCAGAATAAAGAGGACAGAGGAAAGGTGTCAGGATTTGGCTCTACATACTGCATGCAGCAATCACTTCATCCACTAATAAAGTTCAGTCACTTTTTGGATGGGACTTGGCAGTTGTTTAACATGAGTGGTCTTGAGCTGACTCAATTTAAATGGAAGGATAAACAAAATAATAGTTCTCTAATTAAGATTTCGGATTTCAGTGGGGCAAACTTTGATAAATTGAGAGAACTGGTTAGGAAAGACAGCTGGGGCTGAGGAGCTCAGGGTCTTCAAAGTGGAGAAGGTTTGGAATTTCTTCAGGTCAAAGATACTGAGGAATAAATCAAAGTATCACAAGCAATGGGGAAAAGTATGGAGGGAGGTGTTTCAGGGGGAATTACTACCTCAGGAGGGATGTTGGGAATAAGTAGGGAGCCTACAGGAGCTGAAAAAAGGACTGCTTTACAAGAAAATCCTTGATGTCAAAGTCAAAAAGAGCGGGAATAAAGTGAGAACTGACCAATATCAGACTAAGTTTGGCCTGGCGAGGAATATCAAAAAAACCCACAGAATTTGTCGACTGCAGGCAAAGAGAAGTGAGACTTCTGTGCATTGAGAATGGGATAGAGATTAAAGCTATTGTCAACCTGGAAACAAAGTCTGGTAAGGTGTTCAGCAAGCATGATGATACTGGTCATGAGGACAAAAGGGAAGGGATCAGCAGGAATGTGGCATCTAAGTGCAAATTTCGACTTGAGAGTTCATCTTGAGTGGAATGTGTTGACCGTCTCCATCCCAAGAGACTGAAACATCTGCTGTTGAAAACTGCAAGCTCGGTAGCACGTTTGGGTGGAGCTAGCATTGGCACTGCAGGTCAGGGGTGTGGGAAGAAGAACATCTATATTTAAGTGTAGGAAAAGGTATCTAGACAGCCATGGACATCTAAGTGTGACCTAAACAGTATGCAAGGCCCTACAGCAGGCTTTGAAAAAGATCATGTACAAGCACTAGGAGATAAATTTAAAAGAGTAAAATACAAATAATAGTTTAGCAGAGGTAGATCATATTGAACCGTTATTTCTATTTAATTACTGATTTTCCAAACAAAAATAATGTGGAAAATATAATCTATCAAGATTTCAGGAAGACGTGCTCTGGAATGAAATAGGCAACTTTTACTTGTCATAATGAGAGGAATCAGGAGAGGAATTGTAAAGTAGATAAGAGCAGACATGATGGTGGACAGCAGCAGGGTCTGTGGAAAGGGAAGGGATCAAACCAGACTGGTTACCAATGCTGATTTTTTTTAATGCCTTCTCAGTGACTTGACGTCAATATGAATAGGGTCCTGACAAAATGTACTGATACACAGGGTTTGGAAGCATTGCCAGTACATATCTTTTGGAGAGAGCAGAGTCTAAAAGCCCAAATAAGAATGGAATAAAATATAATAATAGAATACATAAAAAAATTTGCTAGAGGCTCGGAACTCATCCATTAGTAAAAAAGTTGGGAAAGAGCCTCTTACTTGTTGATCAAGGAGTGACTGAGAGCCATCGATGTGATGTAACCATGAAAAGACAAATGTGGTCCCAGAATATGTCAGTGAAATTATTGCCAGTGGGGACAATGAAATACTAGTTCACCATACAGGGCTCTGGCTACACCTCTTCTGAACCACTGGCTTAAGAAAGACCATTTGAAAGCCTAGCAGATGCTGGCAAGGACTCAAACACGTTCCAAAGAAGTATCCTTGTCCTCGTAAGAGGATGATAGAACTTGTCTTTCTCAGTCTGGCAAAATGAAGATAAGGCGGAGGGCACAGGGGAAAGCAGCAGGGAGAAAATAATTATTTAAGTTAAAATATTTTCACATGTACAGTGGGTGTAAACTGAGAAGAAACAAGTTTAAGCTGGAGATTAGAAGGCAGCTCCTCATTGTTAGAGCAAGTGCATTTTGGAATCCTCTCTTGTTGAGTAACAGAGGCCAAAACTGAACAACTTTTTATGTTGGAGCTTGAAGAGTGTATGAAAGAAATTATACAATGTGTTTGCCTGCAGTAACAGGGGAATTGACTTAATGACCCAGAAAGTTCCTCGGAGCCCTGTGTTCTGATATCCTCTGCAGCAAACACTGTTGCTGTATAAGAGATTTGAATAGAAATTAAGTGCAGTCCTGTTGAAATTGAAGTGGGAATTTAAGTTCCCCGAGAGTAATTAGCCTTGCTGTGTGTGGTCGGGATATGGAAGAGGCATTTAATGGCTGTGAATATCAGTAGGTCTTTAAGTGGTGGAGGAGATTATAAGTTATTGGGATATTCATACACTAATATTCACTTAAGTTCAAGGAATGTGTCCTTTTGAATAGCACCTATTAATACAGTGTTGAGATACTGGTTTAGCATTCACTTAGGTGACAACTGGCTGAGTATGTCTGACTGTCCCTGGCTGTCTCCCAGATGTGGAGGAACCAGAAAGTAACACAGCTTGTCTTTCATTTAGCAATAGAAAATGTCCTGTTTGTAGAGATAGCTTTGAAAGCACAAACTACTATCAAAGTAATCCACTTGTCAGGATTAAGGAGACACACAATGACATGGCTTTCATGCAACAGGAAGTCAAATATAGCAAAGAGGGGAAATCAAGCTCCATTTTTCTAAATACAGACATACTTTTCAGCAAAATGAGTCAATTAAATTGGAGCATGTTCTTAATCTGCTGTCTTAATATCTCAGTTTTAGCACGCAACATAAACTGGGGCCAGGGAGGGGTATCTTGAACATCACCCTATGAAACATCTTGAATGTCGGCAGGAGTTTTTTGCCAGCACCAACACTGCCTGACTTATGAAATTTGTTGAGAATTGTTGTCTAACAATATTATAACATGAAGCACTCAGTGATAGGTCTCTTTTTCTAAACTACTAAAAAACATTAAGAATGAATTATGTTAGAGACATGCCATTAATTGTGGTGTAATTTTCACCATGTGTATAATATTTAACTGCACATTTTGTCACAGTGCAATTATAGGAAATGTTTTTCCAAGATGTCTCTCTGTCTATATATACATTGTGGTTGCTCTAATTATTTTCCCCAGTGATAATGTACAACATTCCCAGGGTCCTGTCTTATAAAGCATTTGCTGATAGACAGGATACATAAAGAGTAGTGTAGTGTAGTTTTCTCCTAATTTAATACTTAGCTGAGAAAGAAGTTTGAAAAAGTTGTACAGTCTGTGCACATATATTTGTCTCTGCCTTTTCATTTGTACTAGACACATGTCCAGTACTTTGTTTTCAGTGCTATGATGCTCTAAGTCCCTGAGGACCCTAAAACAAGTGAGTGAAATTAACACTGGAAAAATATATGATAATTTGCCTCAAAATGACCATTGTTATTTGAAATATGCTGTGCAGTGTGGTTCTTCTCTGAATTTTCACCCGCATTGTATATGTGGTTGCAATAATGATGGGCATGCAATTAGTCAGCAGTTGGCAGACGCTGCACAAGTCATTGCTCTACACTTAATCTCTTCCTGGAATCTTGGGAGAATAATATTTGCATTGGCTTATAACCAAAATTCATCTTAAATACAACTTGATTTTGTATATTTTACCCAATTGTATAATTGTATGGACAAAATGTGTATATATTAAATGGCATATGCTACATAGAATTTTCCCAAGTATAGTATTAACTGTTTTAAAAACCATTTCTCCTGACATATGGTAACATAATGTGGCCAGCACACCTGTCTGTCTGGATAGAAAAACTGCAAAAAAGAAATAAAAATGATCCGATTCTCCTTTTACTTCCACCTGGCAAATCAAGAGAGATTTCACTGACATCATTATTCTTAGACCAATATATGTTTAGTGTAAATTGGAGAAGTATCCTGTCTGTTGTCTTATCAAGGTAAGAGCAATCTTTTTCTGATGCACCTAACCTCCCTCCCCCCCCCCAAAAAAGAAAACCCTACACAAAAAAACATTTAATGCTGTGGGTCACATTTTTTAAATGTGATTTTAGAAAAGCTATAAGATTATGAGTTGCTAGCTATATCGTTGCATCACTGATAAATGAGACTTTGAATTTTAGTATAGTTACAGTTTGATCAAAATTTTCACTCAAAAGCTTTGAAATAACAGGTTGGTACCACATGCATTAGGTTAGACCCACTGACCAAACTCACAGGGAATTTAAATTCTGATTTCCCACCATGGTAAGAGTCAAATAAGTCAGAATTAGCCAGTCCTGTTCCTTGGGCTTTATGACACTCCATAGGACATCTGAATCAGGTCTGGGTATTCAATGAAAATGTAAAATTTAGAAGACTTGAGACTTGTGTTGCTGAAGTCTATGGAGAGTTTTTTTGTTAGTTTTGGCTGGTTCAGGGTCAAGCCAAGGCACAGGCTGCATGGTTCACTCTCCTCCAGGCATGGTTTTACCAAACATGGGGGAAGGCTCCATACATCAATGCTGTGACCACATGCAGCCCATTTGCCTGTGCCTCATGGCTCTCTTCTTCACCCAGGAAGAGAGACCTAGTCATTCTGAGTATATGATGCGACCATGACTATCTAATCTGAGGCAAGTAGTTGAGGGTTTCTTCAGTCTTTCTGTCTGTAGAATGGTTTCGTGGGTGGAATCATAGATAAAAAGTTCTTCATACTTTTTTAAAATTATTTGTTACTATGAAATCAAATTGTAAAGGTTATAAAATTTTAGTAAAAGCTTATAACACAAAATAACATAACGTAAGCAATTTCTGAACATATGAAGAAAATTTATTAAAATCAAGCATAATGGACTTTGTTTTTCTACAAGAATGGTGTATATTAATTTGTTAACTTCTAGATTCAGATTTTTTTCATATAAGTGCACTCATTTCAATGTAATCATTGATAGAAAGACAAGAGTAAGCCAGAATCAACCCAATGCTGTGGTGTTCTTAGTGTCAGCATCCAGAGGCCACCAATAGCAGCAGTTCACAGTTGTTCATAAAGTCATAGAATCTTTTTCTTATTTTTTTCATTTATAAGTCTTAGTTTCAGATATTAACAGGGTGAATTGATATATTTTCAGGTCACAAGAGCATTGCTTCAAGCCACTGTATAGGAAGTCTTAATGTAAATAGAGCTAGGAAGGAGGACATTTAAACTAAGTTTTAGAAATATTTTCTAACTTTGAGCTCTTTGGAGTTTTTTTCCCAGGAAAAAGAGAATTGTTGAATCCTTGAGACTTTTAAAGTTAATCTAGATGAGACATTAGAAAGTACAGGAAACAATCTTTCATTGGCAGGAAAAGGACAAGATGACTTTTTCTTTTCTAATGACTAATCCTATTATTTTAAGCAGTTCTGCCATCCAAACGGCACAAAAGACAGCAATCATGATTAGTTACAAGATAATGATACAGGCCTTGTCATATTTCATGGTGCTTTTTCTCTAATTAGTAGCAAAAAGAAAAGGATTGAGAAAATGTTGCTTTAATGCTTTATTCATGAAGGACTTCATGATGAGCTTTGTGAAGACCATCCCCTGTGCTGTGGAGACAGATGTTTTCTGTGGCCCTGATTCAATAAAGCAATCCTGTTCAGGAAAGCGGTTAAGCCAGAGAATATCCCAACAACCTGAGGAGGAGAATATGACAAATTTTCAGTACTAAAAAGATCCAAAAACATGTGCTTTAATGTGACTTCTTTAACTGACGTTCAGCATCCCTCAGATTATCCAGGCAGGAATTGAAACCAGGCTAACTGGGGGACGTGGCTTGATGGGCATGGTGCTGTGTGGTGTGGGTGGGATGTTTTGGTGGTGTTGTTTTGGGGTTTTTTGGGGTTTTTTTTGTTGTGGTTTTTTTTGTTTGTTTGGTTGGTTTTTTGGTAATGGTTGGACTTGATGATCTTACACGTCTTTTCCAACCTTAGTGATTCTGCGATTCTGTGAATGGATGTACAAGCTTTTTTTCAATTACCTATAATATGCTCCAAGTCTTAGACTAATTTCAGGTCAGATTATTCTAAGCTCGGCAATTATTTCTCCTCCTCCAGTTCTAAATCTCTAGCTTGAGGCCTTCCCCGAGACAGAAAAGCAATGTCCCAGTGGCATGCAACGGCAGAGCTGCTTACTTTGTGTTGGCCCTTATGAGTCCAAAATCAAAAGCTGGATGACAACACACACTTCTGTGGTGTCATGATCGTTTGTAACTCCAGAACCTGTGTATGGATCTATACATATATCTATATATTTTTTACAAAATGCTTATCAATTTTTTCTTTGCAGTTCTGAAACTTTCAGCAGTGTTGCCACAGGTGTGGGAGGAATTCCCCTTCTAACTAGCAGTCCTTCACGGTTTCCTTTCCAGCAGATTGTGCCACAGATTGAAAGACCTCGCGACACAGGTCTATAGTGTCAAACCATGGCCAAGGGAGGAGGAGATGACACAGCTGAGAGTCAGACCCCACCAGTTTCTGAGTACCTGCTGCTCCCAGTGACTGCTTTGGAGGATGAAAGCGTTCAGCACTAGATGGGATCATGCCCTCTCCTTAGCCTGCTTGTTGTCGCATTTTCATTCTTATCACTATGGGCCATCTAAAACACACAATAATCCCTTTCCCTGCCTTAAACACATCCCCATGCTACTTCCGTCAGCCAGAGCTGATGCACTTATATCTGCCAAGCTGGAAACCTGCTGTATCTGGCCAGTCTTAATGACTGACCTCTGTTCTGGTATAAGCTCCTTTAGTTCATACGGGGTCCATATGGCAGTTTTCTCCTCCCCTTCCCCCTTCCCTTCTTCTGATTCTCTGAAGGTCTGGGGTTTTGTATGTCTTTTGCAGTCTCCCCACGAGTATTTCACTTCTGTTGGCACTTTCTGTAGCAGTATTAATAATGACATTTTGCTGGCATGGGGCCAGCTGTAAAAGTTTATGGAGTAATTTTGTAATAGAGCTGCAAGAGCTTAGCAAAAACCCAGCAGGTGAACAAGCTTTCTCCCTCACTCCTTTAAAATAAAAGCTCTCCCATTCCACAAGCTTTGCAAAGCCTTTGCACCAGGGTTTCTTGGAGGCAAGACGTGCATATTTTAACATGACAGGTCTAGGAACCAGCGTTCTCCTGTGGCACTCCCACCTCCAGCTGCAAGGCTGTACCCCTGGTCCCCATCCCAAGCCATGCTCAGTGCAAACATTGAATATAAAATTGCTGCTTTCCCCTTGCCCTCCACCTTCCAGCTGCATATTCCCACCCTGGTTCCCTGCTTGGAGCAATGATTTAATAAATGTATCTACAATAATCATCAGCGCCTCTGTCTGCCCTCCCCCTCCCAGCTGCAGTTTCCCACCCTTATTTCTCTTCTGTGCCATGATTAGTACATGTGTTTAAAATAAAACTCGTCTCCTTCTCGCTTCCTCCTCCCAGCTGTGGATTCCTCCCTGCCTCCACCTTACCCAGATTTTCAGCCCTGGTTTGTAGGCATATTTCACAGAAAAATTGAACTTCTGACAGTGCCTCCCTTTCATGTTGACTGCCATTTCTCCATTTCAAATCAAACAGTGGGCTTTAATATTAAATCTGATCATAGCCCTCAGTGGTGCTGACACGAAGCCCATGAGCAATCTGAAGAGAGCAGGAAGATTCCTCTGTATTTCAATCCCTTTTCTGCCAGTGTCTCGACCATGAGGGGCAAGATCCTGAAAGATGAGGCTGTAGGCTGGACTGCACTGCTCTGTGTAGGAAGCAAAGGCTTTCCTGATACCTCTTGGTTCAGCTGTATGATGAATCGCTGTATGATGAATCACAGTATGATGAAATAGCTGAGGCTGGTAGGCACCAGCCTCTGGTCCAACCTCACGCCCCAAGCAGGGCCAGCTGCAGCAGGTTGCTCAGTTTGATGTCCAGTCAGGTGTGAATACCTCCAAGACTGGAGACTCCACAACCTCCCTGGGCAACCTGAGCCAGTATTCAACTATGCTCGTGGCAAAGCAGTTTTACTTCAGTTTAAACAGAATTTCCTGTATTTCATTTTGTGCCTGTTGTCTCTTGTCCTGTCAGTGGGAACTATCAAGAAAAGTCTGATTCCATCTTGTTCACATACCCCATCAGGTGTTTATACACATTGATAAGATCCCCCTGAGCCTTTTCTTTTCCAGGCTGAACAGTCCCAGCTCCCTCACCCTCTCCTCGTATGTCAAATGCTCCAATCATCTTTGTGGCCCTTTGCTAGAGTTGCTCCCATATGTCTGTGTCTCTCCTGTACTGGGGAGCCCAGACATGGACACAGCACCCAGACATGGTTCACCACTGCTGCGCAGAGGGGAAGGATCACCTCTCTTGACCTGTGGGTAACATGCTTCCTAATGCAGCTCACCAGGCTGTTGGCCTTCTTTGTCACAAGGGCACATCGCTGGCTCATGTTCAGCTCGTCCGCCAGCAGCCCCGAAGGCCTTTTCTGCAAAGCTTCTTTCCAGAAAATTAGCCCCCAGTGTGTCCTGGCGCATGGGGTTTATTCCTCCCCAGGTGCAGGACTTCGCAATTCCCCTTCTTGAACTTGATGAGATGCCTGTTGGCCTGCCTTTCAAGGACCCTTTGAAGAGCAACCCAACCATCTGGTGTAGCAGTCACTCCTCCCAGTTTTGTATATTCTGCAAATTTGCTGAGAGTTCACTCTGCCCCACCACCCAGGTCATCAATGAAGATGTTAAACAGGTCTGGATCCAGTATCAACCTCTGGGGTATGCCACTAGTGACTTGCCTCCAGTCAGACTTCATACCACTGATCATAACCCCTTGGGGTAGCAGTTCAACCAGTTTTCAGCCACCTCACTGACCATATATCTAGCCTCTACTTGATCAGTTTGTCTATGAGGATGTTAAGGGGACAGTGTTGAAAGCCTTGCTGAAGTAAAGACAAACAACAACCGTTGCCCTCCTCTCATCCATTGAGCCAGTCATGTCATCATAAAAGGCTGTCAGGTTAGTCAGGCATGACTTCCTCTTCATAAATCCATGTTGATGGTTCTCAATCACCTTCTTGTTTATTGTATGTTTAGCAGAGGTTTCTAGGACTATTGGCTCTACCACATCCTAAGGGACTGAAGGGAGGTTGACTGGCCTGTAGTTCTGAGGTGAGGTTGAAGATAATGCCCTCCTGAAGAAAGGAGTGACATTTGCTCTCTTCTAGCCCTCAGGAACCTTCCCCGATCCCCATGATCTTTCAGAGATAATTGAGAGTGGCCTTGCCATAACACCAGCCAACTCCCTTAGCTCCCATGGGTGCATCCCACTAGATCCCATGAACATGTGTATGTCCAAATTGTTTAAAAGTTCGTAACATGATCCTTCTCTACCAAGGGTAAGTATTCTCTACTCCAGACTTTCCCATGGGTCTCAGGGGCCTGGGATTCCTGAAGACTGGTCTTACCAGTAAAGACTGAGGCAAAGAAGACATGAAATATTCCAGTCTTTTCCATGTCCTTTGTCACCAGGTCCCCTGCCCCACTCAGCAGTGGGGCCACATTTTCTCTAGTCTTCCTTTTCCTGCTGGTATATCTGTAGAAGCCCTTCTTGTTGTATTTCACATCCCTCACTAGGTGGACTTGGGCTTTCCTAATGCCTTCTCTGCACACATGAACAGTGTGTATACATTCCCTTTGGGTCACCTGTCTTTGCTTCCACCTTTCCTTCCTTTTTATATTTCTGTTTTGTCAGGAGATCCTTGCTCATCCATGAAGGCCTCCTGCTGCCTTCGCTTCATTTCCTGAGTCTTGGGATGGACCATTCTGGAGCTTAAAGGAGGTGATCCTTGAAAATGAATCAGCTCTCCTGGTCACCTCTTCTCTCCAAGACTGTCCTCCTTGCAATTCTTCCAAACAGATCCTTGAAGAGTCTAAGTCTGCTCTCCTGAACTCCAGGGCTTTGATACTCTGTTTGCCTTCCTCTCTTCTCTTGGGATCCTGAAATCCACCATTTCATGGAGCTCCAAGGCTGTGATTGACCTTCACATCCCTGATCAGTTCTGCCTTGCTTGTAAGTATCACATCCAGGAGAACATCTCTCTCATGATGTCCTTGATCACCAGTGTCAGGAACTTGTCATCTGTGTAATCCAGAAACCTGGATTGCTTGTGCCTTGACATATTGTCCCTGCAGCAGATATTGAGGAGGTTAAAGTCCCCCCTGAAGACCAAGACCTGCAAACATGAGGCTTATTCCAGTTACCGGAAGAAGGCTTTATCTACTTCTTCCTGATCAGGAAGTCTGTAGCAGACACCCACCACAGTGTAGCCTGTGTTGGTCTGCTTTGTAATCCTGACCCATAAGCTCCCAGCTGGCTCATCACCCAGCCCCAGGCAGAGCTCCAGGAGATCCTGCTGTTCTCACACAAAGGGCAACTCCCACTCCTTGCCCTCCCAGCCTGTCCTTCCTAAAGACCCTGCACCCATTCATGGCAGTGCAGCAGTGGTGTGAGCTCTCCCACTACAGCTCTGCGATCCCAGTGAGACTGTAGCCCTGTAACTGCATGCAGACCTCTAGTTCCTCCTGCTTGTTCCACATGCTGCTTGCATTAGTGCAATGCATTAGTGTGCTTCAGACAGGCACCCAGTCATGCTGATTCCCCAGAATAGGAATAAGAACTTTCCCCATAATGCTGTCCTGAAGGCACTTTCTTATTTATGTGCATATGCTTGAGGTGGCTTCCCTTCAGCCCTGTTTTGTTGATTAAGCTTTGTCAGGTGGATCCCGTGTCCATGTGTGATTACAGTGTTCCTCTATTGTCTCATGGTTGTAGAAAATAAATCCCCGTTGTCAGTACTGGCTGCGCAACTAGTTGTTGACCCACAGGATCTGTCCTCTCCCCCTCAAGCCCGTGGCATATGGGAGTGGAGAGACATAAGGAGTTTTGTATTGGACAACAGTCAAGAATTAAGTATGTGGTATCTTACAAAAAGCCTTGTGAACTTGCTGTCTCAGGGAATACTTTTGCCTCCCAAATTCGCTCAAAGTACACATACAAGCCACGGAAGGGACCTTCTCTTCCCTACACGTTGGGCTTTGCAAGGACTCCAGAGGGTTGGTGAGCTTTTGGGCTAGGCTAGGACCAATAGAAAAGGTTGAAAGCCAGAAATCCCTGTTCAGACTCCGCATCAGTAGCACCCTTCACTAATCCCTACCTGCTTTACCATGAGAGATGCTGATGGTACGAGTCAAGTCAAGCTCCTTGTGGCAGGCACTGGGATGGTGCTCTGCGTGATGCAGATGAGTGAGGCGGGCTGGGTGTACAAAGGGACCTTTTGGGGATGCAGCAATCACTCAGGAATAATGCTGAGTCCACATAAAATAATTTAGTTCCAGTCTAGATGTGACTGGAACACTTTGGGGATGTCCCAGGGGGCTACAGTGTCTACAAATTGGATGATCTATCTTGTGCTAGTGCCTTTTGGGAGCAATCCCACGGAATAAAGAGGAAAGGGGCACCATGGTACAATGGTAGCAATATTATGGTATTGATAATAATTGACCTTGATGGTATGTTCAATACCACACATAATTCAAGTGAGTTCTTCATCCATGCAGCTTATGTACAGTCATCTGGGATATGCACCAGCCTTCCAGGGAATGACAGAACTGCCTGATGCTTGGACATAAAATGGGTCGTACCCACTACCATGTCTGATGAAGCAGACCAGCTCGGCTGACATTCTGGGACTGGAGCCATGATCTCCTTGCCCAATTTGCAGTGGCCAGCAATGCTAATGATGCTAATGAGGAAAATCCAAGGTTGTTTGCAGGCTGTGTCTAATTGCATTTAATCAGTGCCTTGCAAAGTAAAGGTGGGTTGAAATTCCACGCTGCCAGACAGTGTTGGGTGAGTTATTATAATTGTTATATAAAGGAGCTAGTCGATAAGAATTAGAAAAAAAGGCTTCTGTTCCACAGTGTTTCTAGTTGGCTGGAACAGATCAACATCTCATCTTTCACCTAAATAGGAATCCCTGGACTCCCTCAACTACTCTCATTTCTGAGTCAGTCTCTAGCTGAAACAGCATTCCAGAAAGAAGATAAGATTATCCTTGATCAAAACAATGTTCTTATTGTCTACTCTGGCTGGACAAACTCTGTGGAGGAAGTGGCTGCTGAGAGAGGGAAAGGAGAAAAGCCAATGTTACGCTACCGTGGGACCACTCCACCTTCTGGAACGGAGAGAGCTGGAAGAGCTCTGTGTCTTGCAGAAACGTACATTCTGCTCCACCGGACTCCGCTGGCCCTACCTCACCTCTCCCATAGCATGTTTTCAGCATACTATTCTCCAGGCCCTTAACCTGTGCAACAAAGAGTGGTTTAGTGTACAGGCTTATGCAGAAAGCCCAGACACAAAACCCTGCTAACATTACAGTTTTCACCACGAGAGAGACCTTTGGCCCTATGGTCCAAGTACAGCAGTAGAACAAACATTCAGTGGCTGCAGAAAGCTGCAGGTCAGGGCAATCACAATGTATTGAAAACTCACCAAATACTCATTAATCAGAAGCATGGAGTCTTTGTTCGATGACCAGACCAGCATCATCTGGTAGAAATACTTAAGGTCCCTCAGTATGTGTTATTTGTCAGCAATTTGTAGCTGGAACAGTAACACCTGCAATAGCTAAGGATGGAGTGCAGCTCATATTATGACCTCCTGAATGGTTTCATCCAAAGCCTATCAAAGCTGGGAGGGAGTCTTTGGCTTCAACTGTCTTTCAGTCAGGCATTAGTCTAATGCACCATAACTATCTCAGACAAATTCCTTTTTATATCAAACTGCCCTCTGAAACTGCCTTTTTTTTCTTATTGCTTCATGAAAATACATCCAGCTGTTCCTGTGCTTGTATCAGTACAATTTGCCCCAGACATTCCAATGGAAAATTGTATGCATATATGTCAGTAACAGCTGAATCCATTTTCTTCAAACTCCCCTTATTTTAAATCTAATGGAAATCTAGAGAATGTGATTTGCTTGTCCTAACTTAATTAGCTCAGTAATTTTAAGATTATTAGCACTGGGCTTTTTTACTTCTGCTCAATATGTTTTGAATTCCATCTCTTTGCTCATAGAAAAATGTTGTCACACAATGGGTTATTTTAAATTGTAAATGTCCAGCAAACTTTAAACACATTAGGCTAGTAAAATGCAAAGAGAAAGTGGCAGTGATCTCTTCACTACTCCCAGCTGCTATTGGCCACATGACATGATAATAATAATAGCTTGCATTTCTGTCGAATATTTAGCTTCAGGAAAAAACTTGAAGGATGTTGGGCTGCTCTCGAGTAATTTATGAATTCCATATGTTTCTAAGTGTCTTTAAATACTGTGAGGGATTTACAGTATGAAAACGTGCTTGGTCCTAGGAGGTGCAGACTGTCCATGGGCAAGGAGGAATATAATTGCATTTAGGACATACTACAAATGCCATCTGCTTTGATGTCACACATCTGTGCAGCTGTGGGATTTAGCAAACTCTGCCCACCTGGGGATGATGTGTCCCAGGCAGGATACAGAGGAGAACCAAAACTCCAGGACACTGAGTCAAACAACTTCTGAAGGAGGCAAGGAACGAGACTAAAAGAAACAGACTTGCAGGAAAAACTAATGAAGAAATGGTATCAAAGTTCTCTGCTGAAGGGTGACAAACTTCTAGGTAAGATAGGTGTATTAAACCTGCTGCTTTCAAAACCTTTTAATTTTCTGTTCTAAAGAATTAAACTGTGCTGTGGTGTTAAGAAGGCTGCCACATAAAAGCTTCCAGAGAAGTGACTATTCAGCCTAAAAGGACCTTGTGGGATGAGACTGACAAGTGCACAGGTTACTGCAATCCAGGATCTAGTCTAAGGCCAGGAAAATTGGAGCCTTCCTCTCAGGGAGGGAGGAGGTGCTCTCTGAGGGACCAGAATATCGGGCAGAAGAGCAATTCATCCTATAAACACCATCCGAGATAGGACCAAGGGTGAGGGGCTGGAAACTGCATCCTCCATTCGTGTGGATGGTCTTTCATAACATAGAAAGTTCATGGCTTATAGAGACATACTGCTTGAAACAAGAAAATGCTTCGTTTTGACATTTTCAGTCATCATATTTCATTTTTCCTGTTCCCAAATGAAAACATTCTTTGTTGAAGTGCCCCAAACACCTCAGTTAACATTGACATACATCTCCGGATGACGTGGAGAGCGCTGTAGCTTGGGTGTTGCAGGCCGATGTCCACCGCTGTGGTTATGGGTACCTGACCAAGTTTCCTTGCAGTCCTTTGTGCTCGGCCCTGGGGTCTGTTGGCTCCTGTGGGTCACCACAAGACCTGCTTGGAGGGGGAACTTTCCCGTTGCAGTCGATGTAGTCTGGCCGAGGGGGACCTGTAGTTTGAAGGGAAGAGAGCATGGGCCACCTGAGTTAAAAACTTTCATAATGGAAAGTGCTGCCACTGGGAAAGCAGAATAATGCTGGGCTAACTCAAAAAAAAAGTCAGTCTGGTCAGTTCAATAGACCAGAATGCACTGGAAATGCTGAAGCAGTTTAAAATTACTACTTTATTTCTTTCTAGTTTCACTGATGGAGAACTGAAGTGTTCCATGACATAAAAATCCTTTGAAAGATCATTTAGATGGAATCAAAATAACCAGCCCTACTTAAAAACAAGTTGCCTTGGATTATACAGCAGACGATATAGTAGGCTCATGTGTAAACCACCAGACCACAGCACATCCCAGGAAAGTCATTAAGTCTGAATCCTGTTTCCGTGGAATTTGATAGCAAAACTCCCACTGATTTTGCTAGCAGCAAATGTTCACCTCTTGGATGCAGTTTTTACATTCCTGTAAGGGTGAACAAACCCCTCTGTTTTAACCACAAAAAAGCAGGACCACACCAGCACAAGCAAAGATTTTCTGCGAAACTTCCATTGCCAAACGAAAGAAATAGTCATGTAATTTAGCATGCTGATGCCTATTGTTCAAAGTGCATTCCCTGGTTAATGTGCAAAAGCAGATGGAATGAGCAGGTTCGTCTCCTCTGAAGCGTTCATTATAATTTTAAAATTTTTTTTAACAATATTCCAGGCAAAAGTATTTTTATCTCCTTCTGTATTTAATTTCTCAGGCTCCTATGAAACCTATAGAGAATCTTTTGTAGAAGATAGTGTTCTATAGAAGATATTGGAATAGTGTTTTCCTTGTTCTGAGTAAATGGTCAGCCTAAAGTTACCGTTAAATAACACCTGATGTAAAAGATAAGTCAGGACTTAGCACTATTCTAAATAACAGACTTCTCTGAAATTATCTGCATCCTTAAATAAAGCCATACTTAAGTGTTTGCATTTATCTGAGTTTACCCAGATAATGAAATTATAGGGGAAGTACTGATATAACTTAAGTTTTATATTATTATTATTAATAATAATTTTATTAATATTAATAATAGTAAGAGTATTGTTTTATTGCTATAATAAATTAATCATTATATTAATGATAATATTTACTAATTATGCTTAACAATAATAATAAAGTAATAACGAAAGAAGTAATACTAAATAAAGATAAATAAAAATAACAAACAAAAAGCAATAGAAGTCAGAGATTTTTACTGAAAAGAAGATTTTTATTTTCTTGTGGTGGAATCTGAAAGAAATCTCTAGCAATGTTTTATCTCTGTTTTGGAACTGTAATAATCCTACCTCTTGGCATTTTAGCTAAGTTCCAGCACGTCATTGTCCCACCAAGTTTTCTTATTTTTATTGTGGCCATGGAGTAAACTATGCTTTCTGTACAATACCATTGTTTTGAAGAAAGTGTAAGTAATGAATCTTCTGCCTTGGCAAAAATGTTTGGGTAATTCAAGTTTCATACAAAGGTTTTTCCAGATCCGTTTGGTAGTACTGCGGTGGTGTGAAGGGCTGACTAGACCTGATTGAAATTGAAATGGCGTACAAACCTCCTTCTGGTCCTTGCACAAAGAGAATTCTATCCAAAATTAATTTCCTTAAGCCGCAGGTATTAGTACAGAAATCACTTTGATTTTAAAATATGTTCATATCTTTTGCAAAAAAACTCCAAATTAAAACTTAAAGAAAGTGAGATATCGCCATTCACATTTTTCAGCCTACAGTCTTCAACATGCAGTGCAACAATTGAAGAAGCATGTGCTGAAATTGTCTGTATTACCTAGAAGTCAAGTGTATAAAACAACAGGGATGTCTTTCTGTAGTGGTACTGCCAACATGATACTCCACTCAACAATGTCAAGAGCTTTTTCTTTTTCCGGACAACAGGACAGCAAGTCTCATATGAATGCAAGGGGGAGTGTCTTAGATAGCATTGGCCAACACTTCTTCTAAAATTACTAGAGGAGTAAACATTACCCACAGACTCAGAGGTAGTACACATAGTGCCCAAGCCAACGACCATGCTTCCTTTCTTCTGCATTTACAAGGTTAGAGTGGTGTGTTGTGGTTTGAGGTACCAGAGAAAATTATTGAAGAAATGATAATGGAGGTCCAAGGGGAAGTAAGCATGTAAAGGGGTAAATTCTTACGTTTCCCTTTAGAATTAAAATCTGGGAGACTTCAGAGTCAACAGTGAAGCAAGAAGAGTCCCTTTCCATCCTAACTTCTGCTCTACCACCACTCTTGAGGCCATGTGAGCCATTAATTAAATTCTCCCTTTACCTTTCTCTCAAGCTTCACAGTTTATTGCACTGTCATCCGCATGTCAGCTCCTTCTATCCCAAACCTGTGCCTGCTCAGGTTCACCAGTTCCAAACACCCCTATAACGTACATGCTGAGACAGGGCAAACCTGAGATGGAAACAAATATTTTGAACCTCTGGAGTGCCTTCCCAAGGTCTTTTATCTCCATCCCTCCGTCACAACCTAAGCTCTGCAGTGTGCCCAAGATGCAGAACTGACACTATTCACTTTTCAGAGATCAAAAAAAGTACTTAGGCAGAAAAAATCAAACTCACCGTTTGGAAGACCCAAATCCACGTCTCTTGAGCACCAGCTTTCTGTAGCAGTAAAAAAAGCCATCCCACCTCTTTAGACAGATGCCAGCATCCTTTCATGTCTCTTCCAGGATGTTTTGATTTGAGCACTGACCTTCATAAGGCACAACTTAAAATGGCACTTACGATGTTTCATTTAATTTACTATAGTTTCAAGCTTCCTTGTTCAAAGACCTACAGGATACCGTATTTCATTTAAGTCCTGAATGAAAGCAAGCTTTCAGGAGTAACTGATTTGCCTTCAGTTTACCTACCACAGCTCCTGAGATCCCAGCATATAGAGCTTTACTTAATCTGACACCCTGTCATTCTTTACAGATATCTGGGTATGAAATACTGCACTGGAGGGCAATGAAGAGCTGAGACACTGTTGTCTTACCTTCTTAACCAGCCATTTACTTGTAAAATTTAATACGGGGGGGACTGTGTTATGGGAGGGGCAGAAAAGACAATTTAACCTTTGTATAAGGAGCACCAGAGCCTACTGATGCATCCTCTTGAAAATCTGAAATAAAGATTGTTGTCGTGTGTTACATATGGCAGAGAGACTGAGAATATACACCAAATGTAGTATCAAGGCTGTGATGTAATGTGAAGGGGAGATGCCTCATCCCATGCCGCACTGTGGGACTGCTGGAATGAAATGATGGAAGAGAAAAGGGAAAAAACCCCAGAGAAATGAGAGAAATTCAGAAAGCAATACAATTCCAGGAACTGAAGTGTCCTCATACTGGAGAGTGCAATGCTGTTGTAGAAGAGAGCAAAAGAGAGATGTAGATGCAGAGATAGATAGCAAAACCCAGAGATGATCTGGTGTCAAGTCAAATGATGTAGAGAGATACATTCCCAGCTACCCATTAGGTAACAGCAAAAAGCATCACCTACCATTTTGTTTCTCTTTACAAAATACTGTGTGAACAGACTCCTGGTCCAGGAGTGCAGACGTCTGGCTGCCTCGACACACACTGTTCCTGCCCCTGCTCCCCCCTTGTAAAATTCATCCTGCGCTCTCCTGGAGGCAGACACAGAGCTGAAAAAACACAGGATCTCTGAAGTGAAGCTGAAATGCCAAAGACAACAGCTTCTTAGACAATGTGGAGAGAGCTGGCAGTCATCACAGGTTTGAGATCTGAAGGTTACGTGCTTAGTGTGTTCCCCTGTGCTCATGGTCTATGGATACTCCTCAGACATCTTTAAATTTCATTTTCTTCCCAACAGCTTGTATGTGCATTTTGCATGTGGAATGTTCCAAATAGCATGAGAAAATAAGAAAATAACCCAAAGCCTTGCAGGTAAACTCAAGGTTGTGTTCTTGGACCATTAGGGACGCCTCCAGCTCAACTTGTGTAATGTCCTGCTGGAGTCAGGTACACCCTCGCTCCTTGGTTTGGTATGTTCAGGGTGCAGAGAGGGCACTGAGGCACTGGTGAAGATTTTTTTTCTTAAAACTGATCTATTGCTTGCTAAGTCAAACCATCTCCAGAGGGACACAGCTACTAGTCAGTCTTCTAAAACTCCATGGATTAGCAACAGATGTTTTCTCAGTTGTAAAATGGAAAACATTTTTTATCTCTTCTGAAGGAAGGACATATTTCTCTGGACTTGGTACAGTCTGCTATGGTTTGGGTATGGTCTTCATCCACGATAGCTTTGGTAACAACACATATAATGTAAGACAACAATCTTGCCTTCAGTTATTTAAGAGAAACCTGACTCCACTCCCGAGACAATATAACTCTAGCCAAAGGAAGTTCAGCTGGCTTCTTCTTTCTCTGAAAAACAGACCACACAATTGTGGTGGGTGAAAGAGTAGCCAAAAAATTAAGAGATCATTTTCAGACAAATACCTTTTTTTTTCAAATAAGGTATTTTTTCCCAGTCCTCCCACTCTTACGATATGAACTACAGCATATGTTTCATGAAATTACCATCTACTGCTCAGTTGTTTATTTTTGTAATCACTGTTTTTTATTTTATTTTTTTGCCTTTTGACCCTGTTTCGATTATGGACATTTTTAATGATCAAGGGATCTCTAGATTAGAGTCTCTTTAATGCAATATGTTTTGCATAGAAAATTGGAGGAATTTCACTGGTAGTATTGATACCCTGATTTATCCCCACAATCAGACGAGTACTTAAGTTACTACCAAGGGATTTTGATTCCTCTGCTACCTTTCCTCCTGATACTGTTTTTTTATCAGATCACTTTGTGAAATTAATTTAAAGCTTGAAACCCAATCATGTGGTTTATTTTACTTTTTTTTTTTAAATCTACCAACTTGGATTCTTCCAGTAACTTCATAGCTGAGTCAGGTTTGTTGACCCCTGTAGCTGCTTTCTCTTAAACAATCTGCTGAATTGTACAATGCACATCTGAGCAAAACGTTAGACTTGAAATGCCACCAAGTATACTCTATTTCTGAAACACCCTGGTATTCTAAATCACTCAGTGATTTGAAAGTAAATGGAATGAAGCTCAGGAGAAATGAAAGAACTAGATTTACTGTTAATTTGATATTTGGAAGTGACATTTCATTCTGCATGTGGATGCTGAAAAAGCTGCCAAACCCAGGCTTTGCTAAAATATCATAATTACTGGTTCCTCTAAACCCCAGATACAACATTGTTTGATGAAAACAATATATTCTTCAGTCCCTTCACTCCACCATCTATTGTTTTATACCAGTTGTTTATAAAAGGAAAAGTCTGACTTTTTAAAATGGAATAGTAGGGTCACTATTAGATTAATTTCTTCTCCCTCTGCATTATCAGTCTTGATTTAAACAGTGGGTCATTGTGTTCTGATTATCTCATGTTTTAACCAGTCAACTCCGTTTGCTTTGGCCTTTTGTCTATCAAAATGAACCTCATTTTTTTTCCCCTCTAAGAACCTCTATACTTGTTATGCCACTGTGCTCTGAAAGTGATCCTTGTCCTGTTTGGCATACTGAGAGGAGCCATGGGCTAGTCGGTGTCTGAGGCATGTCTGGGTGCGGATGTCCATGGCCAGACACAGTGTCTTGGTTGGTAATCATTCCAGGCTGAGAAGTCCATTGGGTCACTCCCTTCATGAAGAACGTCGGTGCTAACTGATAGCACCGCGTGACATGAGCTCCTGCCCAAGATGAAAATTGATTCCAATTGACTTCTGCAAGAGATTAGTAAAGGTAGATAAAGGTAGACATTCTCTTTCTCCAGCTACTATAAAAATAACAATGAGAAAAATGTAGATAATGCAAAATGTCAGGCAGCCTGCCAAGTGGCACAATGTAGCTAACCTTTGGTGACTCTGGATGGAGAGCACTGTGCTGTGTCATGGGACACGGCAGTCTGAATTCAGTTTTGCTATTATGCGTACAAGACTTGCTCAGGTGAGAGTGCTGACTGTCTTCCCTGTACCTCAACTGCAGTTCTTCTTTCTCAGAAGGTGTCACCTGCTCCTGAATTGCAGGTATCCGAGGATATGATTGCTGTCTGTGATCAGTGCAGTCTGCCAGAGAAGCAAGATCAGGCTGATACCAACAGCAGGGCGCAGGATGTGCCCTTTCAGCCCTGTGTACCAGCAACCAGAGCTGCCTTCCGCTGCACTTCTCCCACCCAGCAGTTCTGGCCCTCGTGGTCTCTCTGAAACCAGACAAGGCATTGACTCATCCAGTTGGATTATACATAAGCTGTTTCAGACTGAGGACCTTCACATTTTTGTCACATGCTCCAGACTGTTTCCAGGCTCGCTGGGTTTCTGTTCAACTGCAAAACAGTGCTTGGAAGCTGAAGGAACCCAAGCTTTGTGTGTTCTTGGTGAAGGGCTTGGCAGGGCGCGATTTGTAACAGCAGCATATTGTTCTTGCTTGGCTTTAAATCTTAGCACTGCACTTTCTCAAGCAACTATCTGACACCCCAGAGCTTGGGAGGAAGGATGATGGCCCTCAGACGTCTGATGGCAGTTTTTGGTGGTGCTCACTGCACAGAACTGACTGCTCTCCAGTTTGGACCCACCTGTTGTGAGGGCACTGTGGCACCATGTTTAGAGGCACTGGCAAATCTGCTGGGCATTTGGTGTGGGGCTGTCTCAGAACTGAGCCCCCTTTAACAGTATCAGTTTTCCAGCTGCTTGATAACATTTTTAAGCCATACGTTTCTTTCCAGACTTCACCATTACCAAAAACCTGTCTATCCTTTGCTAGTTGGGTCAGGCATGTTAGTGGCAGCCCACATATACTGAAATCTGGCTGTATGTTGTGCTGTAGAAACTTCTCCTCCAGGTGTGGTTTTTTTATTATATAGCACTTAAATTAGTGTTACTGTTTCTTTAACTTCTTTGTAGCAGATCTAGTTATTTCCAAAGCTGCTTGGAGCCTTTTGTCATGCTATTTTACTATTTTTCCTCATCTGTTTAGGCTTAAGCACTCTGTATATGATAGAAAATTGTTTTATTTTCCTGTAAAACACCTTGGATACTGAATACAACCCATATGGCAGTTTGAGGAAACAGCATCTCCCAAAGAGGGTGTTGAATGTGCACAAATATGTGCTTGTTTTTTACTAAGGGCACCTGCCAGAACCCTGCTGACACATCAAGTATAAAAAAATATTTGGCATCAGTCATCTCTTCCAAAATTTCCTTGTAGATATTGGAAAATATTCTCTTTTATGTATTTATTTAATTCTGCATGATATTTCCTGGTCCTCATGGCCACATCTATATTGGAAAAGTAAATATGCCATGGTGTGTTCTCTAGTACCGAGGCCAACTGGAATGGATATGACCTGAGTCCATGGTAGTAAATTTTCTGTCCCTCAAAACAGTGACAAGTTAGTAGGGATGGGCTCTGGAATGATTTAATCTACTTACAGAAACATAATTTGAAAGGGCTAAATCAGAAGTCAGATTGGACACTGTCCAGCTGCCTTATAGCAAGAGAGAGGTGGCAAGAGCAAGAAATGGGTGGGTGGTGGCAGGAGGAGAAAGAGGAGAATAAGACAGACGTTCATGTAAGTGGCATCCTCTCCTCCCTGAGGGTGGAGGCAATCCAGGGCAGCCCAGGTTGCCCCGAGCATGCGTCGGCTGCACGCTGACGGAGGGCTGGCCAGCTCTGCTCAGTGAACACTCAACTCTGCTCTTTGCCATGTCAGTCTGCAGTGCCCCAGATCAGAGACCTGTGGAGGGGGACAGGTATCCTGAAGCAGAAGCTGGTGGCACAGAGGGAATATTTTGCATGCAAAAAAAGGTCACTTCTGTCCATTCTTGCTTGCCCCATGGGGCTGTGTGTTGGCTGGGTCTGCACTATTGCCTGTTCAATAATGTGAAAGAGGCTGGTCTGGGTCCTGGTGGTTTTGGGGAGGGGGAAGAAGGAAACAGGATCAAACAGGCTGTTTCAGGGACCTTGCACAGTAGCTGCCAAAGGAGGCAGCATTTGCAGAGCAGCTGCAGGCTAGCAGGCGCTGGGACTGATCAGTCTCCCAGACTCATCCCTGAGCGGATGCCGGGCAGATTTTGGTTCCCTGGCTGGGAGCGGTACTGGGTTGGCAGTGCTGGAGCGAGTGCAGGGTGGAGGTTGGGGAAGTGTTTCTGCAGGTGCCTGCCATGGCAGTATCTTCTCTGACCCACAGAGGGATGCCACATGGGGTGACAACCTTTGACCACAGCACTGCCTGGGACTTCGGGGTGTGTGGTGACCTTGGACAGGGCTGGGTGCTTCTGGCTCTGCCGGCTGTTCCCAGTAGGCCTCCCTGATGAAACCCAGGGGATCCTCAAAGAGTTAGGCAGTAGGTGCCATCAGGTCTACATAGTGACACCAGGGACAATATAGGACATAGACAATCTGGGCAATGAGCATATTCAACTCTTGCATTAGCCCTTGTGTTTATTTATAGGTAGGGGAACTTTCTTAGGGCCTGTCTTGTGATGCTTTTTCATCCTTATTTTATGACATTATGTCCTCTAAGTTTTCCTTGAATTCCTAAGTATTTTGTCTCTTGGTCTCTTGGTGAGACCAAGAACTTGGAATATTTTTAAGCCAATGAAAGTTTCACCAAAACATAACATATTGCATTTAGATTTGATAAATTGTTTTAGCTAAAAAAGTCAAGGGTTCGTTTAATCGCTCTGAGTGCAACATTTTGCTGGTTTGTTTTGTTTTATTTTATTATTTTATTTTATTTTATTTTATTTCAAAGTACATTCAAAACTAAAGTGCAATCAAAACAATTCATGTTAGAACATAATTTGTTTTCAAGTAGAAGGTTTGATGTAAATCATTTGTTATAGTTTTTTAAAAAGTAACCTTGAATACTTTATGCAAGACTGACTAGAATGTGAATAGGCATTGATTTAAACATTAACTTGTTTCATTTTGTTTCTCTTTTGTACCTCTTCTTGTCTAAATGCCTCTATACAGATATTTATGCATATTGTTGGCAATCACCAAATAAGAATGTGAAACTACACACAACTGAGTTATAGTTGTTATTTTAAATTGGCTACTTCTAACAGTAATCATTTAAGAGTTAATAGTAGCTATTATACCTCGCTATGTAATTATTTGGTATAGCCCCAAATGATGATATTCTGCACTTATATCCAAGTGGCTGAAAGAACTGTAGTCCATGAAGGAGCACACACCAAGCCTATCGCATACAAGCAGCTGAATCCTTACCTAAGGCAAGACCCTGAAGCCCCCTTTGCCCCCAGCTTAGGTTTTCCAACGTTCAAAAATGTTGTGGAGTCAGCTGTCAGTGCTCTCTGAGTGGTGGGGAAGATGAGGTTCTGCCCAAGGGCACTGCACCTGTCCCAAATTCGGAGCGGGAGCTACCGTCTGCCAGGCATGGGGATGCTCCTGGACCGTGGCCCCACTCAAGGCTGCCCACTTGCTTTGCAGCAGCTGAGTCCTGTCCCAGGAGCAGGTTCCTGGGGGACCACACATGGTCCCCCGGGGCAGACACCCGCTGCAGAGGTGTTTAAGGTGGCATTCACTGTGCAAGCTCGGGGCTGGGAGCAGCACCCGTGAGTGACCTGATGGTAATAGGGCTGGAATGGCACTGCCCAGTGTTCTGGGCTGGGTCAGCGCCAGGGCTGCCGCACCTGAACCAGGCTCCAACACAAGATGAAGACGTGCCCTGTCCCTCACTCCTTTCCTTATGCCACACTTCTGTTTCCCATGCATGTTATTCGTGAAGAGGCATCATCTTTTTCTGACTGATATTTGGAGCAACTTCAGCCTAGTTGGGTAAATGCATTCTTCATGGAGACTAAAGATTTCTCATTGAAATCCATATTGGGTTTTACCTAGTAAATCACAGATAATGGGTCTAATACCGAGCAACTATCAGTACCGTCAGCTCTCCCTGACCTGGGGTAATGTGAGGCAGGAATTTAATCTTCCCCTGCAAGCATGATCTCCTCTTCAGCCCTGTTACCTCCATCGCTAGTCTCGGGAGCAGACTGCTGAGCTGCAGCGTGGTCTGTGGGTCTCCCTCTGGGTGTTTTGTGTAGCTGCCAGCATTCACTGACACTCTCTCCATAACCCTCAGCAACACATTCAGCTCTTCTGCTTTTCCAGGCCCTAGTTGCTTTGATGATTTAGTATCCTTTTTGATTCTGGCCCCAGGCTTGGAAAAGTGAATGCTGCCAACCTGCTTGGAGCCTACAGGGTATTTTACAATTAATAGCATCCCTATTGTTTCCTCAAAGACCACTTGGTATTTTCAGCCTGAACTTATCTTTGCCATTGTTTCATTTCCTCTTTGTTTCCCCTAACAGCCTGTTTTGATTTAACTCTATGTGGTTAGGCATGACATAGATTAAACTGAGTGGTGTATAACATTTGAAAAGCACATGAGCAATTGTCTTTATGTGGTTGCAGTTTGCACACTGATACTTGCTTTGCATATTACTCTCACTGAATTGCCATCAGACCTGCACCTGCAGTCTGGTTCTAGCTGGAAACGTGCATATTTGCACCTCAAAGTGCCTAGCAGCAAGCAAAAAACTGAGTTAGTCAGTGCTTGGGCTGATGGCTTTCTTTTAGTACTTTTTCTTGAAGGAAAATTGGCTTTGGTCTAAACATTTTCTGGGAACGTCTGCTTTTTGCAGAGACTTTTATTGAAGTTTATTTTTCCCAGTTTTCACCACCATTACTGCTCACTTTCCAACCAGTATTAATCACCCCCCAAAAAAATACCAACCTCAGCCCTTGAAAGCGTACCCCCTTAGGTGTCTTCTTTATGAGCTACGAAAGTCTGCATGAGGTTGCCCAAACATATGTTTGTATATTTAACATCTCTCAAAACCTGGCAGATGTTACCGGCTCTATCATGTTACAGTGCACAGTTTTCAGGTGTAATTGCTGCGTCTGGAAAACTTTCCCCTGCACAAAGTGTGGGCTTGCAGCAGGCTGATCCTTTGCTCACACAATCTAGTGCTAATCTCTTGGCTCACGTCCATGAAGCTGACCAAGTCGTGGAGCCCTTTCTCAGAGAGGTATTTATTCTGTTTCTTTAGTGAGGGATAATTAATAGGCTTTGGATTCCCACCAGCCACTTGAGCAAATGGACGGGACAGCAGGAAACAAGGATGAGTAACGCTGGAGTCAGAAGTTCTTAGAAAGAGAAGTCCTCTTCTGCTTCGACATTATTTTGGTTGCTTATCGCTTCTTGATGTACAAAAATTGGCTTCCAAGCTATGATGCTAATAAAGGGCCGCATTTTTTTGTGCCTCTAGCTCCCCTGGCTTTTCCTGAGCTTCCACCAGGGATTAATTTGGCCCAAAGCATCCACTCACAACTTCTATGGTTGCGGGGGTAGGCAGGCTTTCTGGCATGTGCTATGCTGAGTCATTACAAATTCGGTCTCTGGGACACAGCTGTGCTGGGGCTGCTGCTCTCTCTCACAGACACTTCGTGCAGCCTCAGACTGCTGATGCTGCTCGCCTCCTCGCTGCATTTCCACCTTGCCTTCCCTCACTGAGCCAAAACACAGTTATCACTCTGCTTTCCTCCCTGTCCTTCTTCGGCATCAGCAGCACGGATTGCCGGGCTCCTGCGCCCGGCCACCCTTGTGCCCCTTGTGCAGATGGCTGCCGGCGGTCATCCATTCTGCTGTCATATGCAGCTTTCATTTGGGGAGATCCTGGAGGTTGCTTCTTATAAAGCAAATGATGGAGTTCGAAGCAACACTGGGTGCCTGACTAACCCTTCTGGGATCTCAGGTCTTCCTTTGACAGCACTAATATATGAGGGAGAACAGCATTCTAGTTTCACGTGTTCAATTTCTGAGGCAGTCCTTCAGTAATATAATTATTTTTTATCTGGCTATCCAGATAAAAGAAAGATCTGATGATTGTGACTAGAAATAAGCCAGAATTTGAGCAATTTATTCCCAGTGCTGGAAGTTCTAGATTTTTTTTTAAAAACACTCTGAAAAACCCAACACAAAGATGTTTACTGCTATAGTAAAACCCAATAATTCTTTGAGAATAAATACCCTTTCAGATTCCGTCAAAACCTATTTACCATTGAGGAAGAAAGAGGAAGGGGATGATCAGGGAAAGGTATGGCACCACAGACATTAACCCTGCATTCAGAGCTGGGTATAGAAGGGAATCAAAACAAAACAAGTCCAAAATTTCCTTGGGCTGGGGGTCTACATTAGCAAGATCAAAAGTTCTTCCCAACTTTTTTTAAATTTGTAAGTCCCCAGTTTTATCTTTTTTTATTTTTGTAACTTTTCCATCCTAAAGCCAAATTTTGATGGTAGCAGATAGATTACAGTGACTTTCTCAGCCATGTAGGTACCTGGAATTTAGTCCTGACCAGCCACGACAACACCCTTTTGGCCAAACTGTGGCTTGTGATCCTCCCCGAGCCGTGGATGTTAGTCACCACTCTATATTGGCACGTGAATTGCACCAAACACAATTTACGCTACCGCTTTCTGCAGAGGTTATAGAAGAGAAGGAGGCAGCAGTCTGTGAAGATCTCCACTCCCTTCCAGGGAATCTCTAGAGAGAGGTGGCAGGTTTCCTTCAGCCAAGCCTTGTGTGTGCCACCCTGCTTGTCCCCAGTCTAAGTCACTAAGTGGTGGTGTCCTTCACAGAGACAGCACACTATTAAACCTTCTGTGGGGTCAGTAGGCTTTGCTACAAAACATCCTCTTCTCTTAAATCTGAGCCTGGATTTAAAATCCCATGCCAGCTGCCAGCAGTAATACTTCTGCTTTGTCTTTTCACTTGACAGATCCTGACTTGTAGATGTTTTCTCCTTGCAGATTATATAGCTGTGACACATCTAAAAGCCAAGCAGCCCCGACTTTGTCACGTACTTTTCACAGTATGTCTTGCTGTAAGAATCCCAGAGGCTCCTCTGCAACATATTTGCCCTACGACAGACTATTTCTTTCTCTTTCCTTTTCCTCCACCTAAAAAAGCAAAAGGTCCATGCAGCCCCTTCATAAATACCTGTGGCACCATGCATGGGTGCTGCCCACATGCCATCCCCGGCACGTAGCGGCAGGTCGCAGAGGAGCATGTTCTGTTTTCCTCATTTCTGCTGCTCAGAGGTTCTTTGAACACAGACTGTGCCTCCAGAGTAAAACCTAAGATATGTCAGGCTAAGTTAATTTGTGGGCTAGACAAGCTTAACAGTATCCCTGAAAGGGTTTTGCACAGAATGTACTGGTGTCTCCAGACTTGGAGAGAGTTCGCTTTTCCAAGTCAGGCGATGGGAGCCAAATTCAGATGTGAATCTGAGTTCTCCAACTCTGGAGGGAGTCTGAGTTGGTGTATTTTACACCTTCTTCCGCCTCCCCTCGTCCCAGGAGTCCATTACGCTGACCTAGCTTCCCTCAGATTTAGTTTTCATTTATGTTCACTGAGATGCACTCAGGCTCACATCCACCAGCCACAGTATAAATCCTCTGGTTTTTCACACAAGCTCTGAATCTCGCCATCCAAAGCTGCGTTTAAGAAATTTAAGGAAGTCTTAAGTTAGTTAACCCCCCACCAAAGGGCTGAGAGAGAAGAGTGGAGCAAGAAGAGCAGCTAATAGGAGAGCATAAGTTCAAATTGGGCTTCTCCTTTTCTTTGGCTCCTGGCTCAGTTGCTCCTGACCACTGGTGAGTGAATATTAGCTGACCTAATATTAGCATTTACTCCTAAAAGTATTCTAAGGTTACATCTAAAGCAGGGAGCAGGGGAACTTTCTGATGTATTTTTGGGACCCTGGTCCTGTGCTGACAAGCACCAAAGACCCCAGCTGATCCAGAGCCACAGAGGAGAGTTCAACATTTCATCTCCTCCCACCATCTGAGCCAGGACAGGCATGGGTTATACATGGGCCCACAGCTTAGTGAAAGATTAAGCATTTCTGTGTGCCATACTAACGAATGTCTGTTAACATGCATCTCATTATCAACAATGTAATTACCAACACTTTTCTCATTATCGATGGTATTATCATAAATTTAATTATCATCATATATGCTATTGATATCCTGAAGACAGCTATTTACCACTTCAGAAGAAAAGAGACATCTATTGAAGAGCACATTTACAGCTAAAAACTTAGGATATGTCATCAAGAATATATCTCAGTTCCTATCCAACAGTGACTAAACTTTGAGGCACCTTGAATATTTTGATTTAAATCAGCTAATGACTATTATCATATACTCTGAGTCATATTTGCTTTGCCTCCACAGTTGTGCAATAACACTGTTGTGAATGGAGAGAAGAGTTTGGGTCTACGTACCTCTTAGCAGAGAGAGGCTTTACAGCATGGATGACAGAAACTGCTCTGTATAACTTTGAAATACAAGGGCTTCGGTATTAAAACATTACTGCAAATGTTAGAGCTGTTTGCTGATGGTAACATTTGAAGGAAGCATCCCACAAAGGCTATGCTTACACTTTATTTGAGTCAGTGTGTCTCATCATTGACTTACCACACATTTAGGTTAGCACACTGGGAGGTGCTGCCTCTTTTGAGTTGTTCAGATTTAAGGGGCATCCAAACCTAGACATAAGTTCACCACCAGAAAATGTTCTTTTTGTCCATTCAGAAGCAAGAGCACAGATCCTGTATGGTGACTTTGCTGTCAGAGTATCTAGCATGGAGGTATGTTTACACTGAAATCAGAAACATGAAGCATACTAGATGCTCATATGCTGTCAGCTTTGAATGGCCATTTTGCAGAGCATAAATGTGGCAGCATGAAATTAATGTCTGAAAAAGAAGGCTTGACAAAGTCTTAAGAATAACCTCTTAAGGGGAAATTTTACATTAAAAAAAAACTACTTGGAAAGTTTCATCATTGAAATTGTCAGTGAAATAGTTATGGTCACATTTGCTTTATTCACATTTTGACTTAACAGCTGCGATGGAAAAGATCTAAAACTTTTTAGGCAATTATTTTTCAGGAACACTGCTGGGCACGATGTTGACAAAGTCCTCAGGGAGACTAAGAATTGTACGTATCTTATGGAGAGGAACAAGTTATTTGCCTGAAATAGTTTTCACATCCACATCAAATTTGATTGGCTTTGCTGGTACTCCACACTACGATTACCTGTGGTGTTCTCACTCTCTGGATGAATAACATGCTTCAGTTTCCTGAGCTGCTAAGCTGGTACTTTTCATCAGCACTAAATTCATATTGAAAAGAAAAGGAAATGAAGCCATTATACCTTAGTTAACAAGATGTGCCAAGAATGAAAATAGCACAGCCTTAATGCTTTCTCGTGACAAAGGGACAGTTTTCACAGGTTGTGCATGACAAAAATATAATTTTTCATTGGGTATTACTGTCAGAGAGCCATAGAAAAGATTTTGTAAAGGGTGTGATTTATTTATATAGCAGAAACAACTTCTCCTTCCAAACATGAATTAAATTCAAGGTTGTATGTGCTTGAATTTGGACTGGTTTCTCTTATATCATCTTTTTCCATTGCTTGCCAAAGTGGAAGAGACAGAAGGCCCCATGAAGAAAACATCCCTCAGCATCAGCCAAATTAGGGAACACATGCTTTGAAATGAAGGAAGGGTGATCTCTCAGGGTAGTTTATTCCATCAACAGTTTCCAGCGTTCTCGGGACATCTGTAAGCAGTGGAATCTCAATTTTCTTTTCCTCAGCACTTTATAAAATAAACTTATGTGAAGAGAAAAAGAGGAAAGATAACTGATCTTGTTTAGGTGTGATTACACTACTGCTGTGACTTGGCAATTGAGTTAGAACAGGGTTCTGGAAGTGGCAAACACAATTAATTCTCTCTTTTTCCTCCTTGCTCTAATGATTATCTCCACCAAAGGTCAAGGAAAAATATACTTTCCCTTAGTAAATAGCAGGTCTGCTTTTCTCCCTTTGAATAAAAAATGGTGAAATTCATAAATCAACTATTCATTTTTCTCTTCCAATTCTTTTTTATACCTTCTTCCCGTATTCGTCTCTCTTTTAGTTATATACAAAAGGAGGAACTACTCTGAAAACAAAGAAAAGACCAACAGTTTTACCTTTTTCTGCTGCTTTTAAATGTCAGAGAAAGGATTGATTTGACATTTAGGCCAACATGGAAATCGGGTACATATTCTGCCCAGCTTTGTGGTCTGTGACAAGTAATTTAAACTTCCCATGCTTCAATTCCCCTTGTACAAAAGCTGCATAGAGTACCTGACTTGGACTACTCAATTGATATTTGTTTCATTCATCTCTGTGAAGCTCCAAGGAAAGCTGTGAAGACTAGAGTATACAACTGTCATAGGCTGATGTGTCCTTCTTCTCCTAGGTGTAGGAATGCTGTTCACAGATGAGGAAGAAATGAGTTATTAATATTGTGTTCATGTAAGAGGTGCTACCTAGTGGCATTTGCCCAAGGTAGGCTTTTTAAACTTGGGTGCAGAGCTGCTTCCCTACAGAGCTTTGTCCCTCCCACCAAGCTCAGATTGAACTATCCCTGCTTGCAGCCCTAAACCTTTCCTGGTCTGAGATATTGTACTGTTCCTGAGGATGGATTTCACCAGTGAAACTCAGCTGGGTGGGCAGAAGGGACTGCCACCTCCTGCTCTCTTCCCTTTCCAACTTTGCTTTCTCAGCACCCCATTACTACAGATATTGCTGCCCCATTGGGTTTGCTGGTGGGGCTGCTCTGATATGTTTTCTAACCTTTGCCAGTCCAAATCAGCCAGGCTACCTAAAATACTTTAAGGAGTAGTGTTTGCTAATCTGGATGAATCAGATGAGGCAGTGCTCCTGTGGGCAGATCAGCTGGCAGACTTGAGTGGGACAAGCGGGAGTAGATGGGAATCTCTTTACACCCCATGGTGGATTGTACTATAGATTTTGTTGATTTTTTTCACAAAAGGGAACTGGGGAAAGAAAAGCACACTGAAATAAATGGTGGTTGAGTAGCTTCTGCAGAAGCAGGCAGGGAAACGGGCAGTTGTAGTTTATAGGCAAGAGGCCATTTACACCCAAAACTGCCAAAGGCAAGACCAGAACAAGTTAATTTATTTCATATCATGTTCTGGCTCTAGCTGGTTAGCAACGTAACATTCTTCTTGATAATTTCGACTCCTGTTCTCTGTTATCCAGCTAGCTGAAATTTTTGCCTATGGAAGTAGAGACTGCATTTCCCCACAGACTATGGGGGATAAAAACTTCTGGGCCCTGAGAAGACCTCTAATCAGAAATCAACATCAGAACAAACACAGCTGAAATAAGTTGCTTACTGACACAAGTCAATATATAGTCACTGCTAGCCTGAGCCAAATTCACATCAACAGCCTGGTGCATCGTTTGTGATTCTGCCATACGCATACTCAAAGATTTCTCTGTTCCCATTCTCTGCTCACTGCAAAAGTGAACAAACCTATGAAAATATAGAAACAAGGTTTGGATCCTGAATGAGAGAGCATTTTTCGCTCCCCCACATCACTTTTCTCCCTTCACAACAATGTGGTGCCTCGGCTCCATACAGCAAATTGTATGCAGATGATAGTAAACACAGTTTAGTAGCTGCAGCTCTGGATGTCAGGTTCTTCCCTTGCAAGAGAGCTTAATGAGCTACTAAAGGGCAAGAGAAGCCACAGAGTCCCAGTACGGCTGAGCCTGGGATTTCTGCCAGCAGTAGAAGCTGTAGTTAGTTGAGGGCTGCCCAATCTGTCCAGACTTCATGAGCAACAACAAGTTTGGGTCAGACTCCAGAGACTCTGAAGCCTAAAGTGAATTGCTGGGGCTTGACGGTTTGCATTGTGGATGATTGGTCAATGTCCCCTCAGAGCAGGCTCACGTATCCAGCAAGAAATGGGTCAGAGCCTCCTACACATCCCTGAGTTATGTATCTTTGTAGGTCCTCTAATCTTTTGCATGTCTGCCAGCTTCCTACAGTGGAAGGAATGGTGCTTCAGACATTTGAACATCCCTCATGCTTATGAGTAAGCACTCTCCCCCTGCCTGTTATCAAGCAGGAGTTCAATACGAGGGCTTGAATTGTAGGGAAGCCAGTTCTTCCCAAACTGATTAAATAGCCAGTTCTAAATCTGCAGCCTGAGCAGCCCAGTCTGCTAGAACAGCAGTTTGGTCCTGTCAGAGTGCCACATCAGTCAGACATGCTCTGCATGCAGCAGTGCCATGAGATCTGCTCTTTTTTTACAGCTCTTTGATGAGAACCATGGTTAGAATTGTTTTCTACTATGAAGATTTAGATACGAGTTTTTTAATTTTTCTTTTATTTCTTTGTCTGTATTTTTGTCTTTCCTTAGGGTTCAGAAACTGATGCAGTCATTGGTCTTGACCTTTAGCTGCATCTGAAGATTGAGCAGTAGAGCACAGGACAAGAAAATGTGCAAAGGTTGCTTTCACAGAATCACAGAATCACAGAATGATAGGGTTTGGAAGGGACCTCTGGAGATCATCTAGTCCAACTCCCCCACCAGAGAAGGTTCACCTAGAGCAGATTGCACAGGAATGTGTCCAGGCGAGTTTTTAATATCTCCAGAGAAGGAGACTCCACAGCCTCTCTGGGCAGCTTGTTCCAGTGCTCTACCACCCTCAGAGTAAAGAAGTTCCTCCTTGTGTTTAGATGGAACTTCCTATGACTACGTTTGTGCCCGTTACCGCTCGCCCTGTCACTGGGCACCACTGAAAAAAGACTGGCCCCATCTCCTCCTGGCACCCACCCCTTAAGTATTTATAAGCATTGATACAATCCCCCCTCAGTCTTCTCTTCTCCAGACTAAAAAGACCCAAGTCCCTCAGCCTTTCCTCATAAGAAAGAAGTTCCAGTCCCCTAATCGTCTTCATAGCCCTTTGCTGTACCCTCTCCAGCAGTTCCCTGTCCTTCTTGAACCGGGGAGCCCAGAACTGGACACAGTACTCCAGATGTGGCCTCACCAGGGCAGAGTAGAGGGGGAGGATAACCTCCCTTGATCTGCTTGCCACACTCTTCTTGATGCACCCCAGGATGCCATTGGCCTTCTTGGCCACAAGGGCACATTGTTGGCTCATGGTCATCCTGTGGTCCACCAGGACTCCCAGGTCCCTTTCCACAGAGCTGCTCTCCAGCAGGTCAGCCCCTAACCTGTACTGATGCATGGGGTTATTCCGCCCCAGGTGCAGTACTCTACACTTGCCTTTGTTGAATTTCACAAGGTTCCTCTCTGCCCAACTCTCCAGCCTGTCCATGTCACGCTGAATGGCAGCGCAGCCTTCCGGTGTGTCCGTCACTCCTCTCAGTTTTGTGTCATCAGCAAACTTGCTGAAGGCACTCTCTATCCCTTCATCCAGGTCATTGAGGAATACATTGAACAGGACTGGACCCAGTACTGACCCCTGGGGAACACCACTTGTTGCAGACCTCCAACTAGACTCTGTGCCACTAATCACAACCCTCTGAGCTCTATCTATCAGCCAGTTTTCAATCCACCTGACAAAATCTTTTAAACAGTTGAGAGCAAACTTTATTCTTCTTGGATTACTTGATCTTGAGCTCTTTGGCTGGTGGCCCTTTGTATGAGTTCGAGTGAATACAAGTCAAATGTGTGCCATAGGGCCACCATTTTAAGTAATGTGTACCATATTCAAGGGATTTTCTAGTGTTCAAGAAAGTTACATCCCACTCCTTTGACAAGTAGGAAATCAATTGGTTTAAGTTTATTCCTTGGTCACCCAATAGCGTCTCTTCTGCTGTGAGACAGTCCTCCTGTGAGCAGGTAACGCAGTTTTAACTTTGTTCTGCGCTTGTCAGCTCCAGGCAACCGTAGTCTGCTGAAGAGAAGCATTTAAGATGCGCGGTCAATTCAGGAGTACTGGTAGTTTTATCTGATCGATATTTGTAACCACTAAAAGGCAGAAGATGACCCGTGCAAAAATAGTTCAGTCAAGGCAGATGAGAAGCCGTCTAAATTGCTTTTCATCAAACACGTTATGTAAGATGAGAAAATATATCAAACCGATAGGCTTTAGTAACACCATTTTCCAGCTTTCAATTGGTGCATCTTTGCTCTAACTCACAGGAGAAGTATGTTCTCAGCTGGAATGTGCACGTATCCTTATCCTCTGTGGTACAGCTCATTCTCGTTTGGAGGCTTTCTTGCACAAACTGGGAATGGTCAGACTGAAAAGCTTCCAAGTGTGACATGCTCCAGGTTTTTCTTGTGGTGTGTCACTCTCCTCTTTTCTGCCTTTTTGATTGTACCGCCTACTTTTTTAATGCTTTAACTAAAAAGAAGAAAATAAAGGAAGAATTTTATAAATTTGATAATGTCAGAACAAAATGTTTCACATTTTCAGAATTCCACTTTCCTCCCCCGCATTGTTTGGCTGAAACAATTTGCTGAATTCAGTCCAAACTCCCAAATAGCTTCCGTCGTCCTGCATTTTTTGGCAAGTAAACTATTTGTCTAAAAATTTTCGTCCAGCTCTAAAATTTATCTCAAAGTTCTCATAAATGAGATTTAAAACAGAACTGTTGCCACTACCATATTTGGCAGGAAAAAATGACTGTCCACCTGTTGACACCTGCATCATGGAGCAGGGACCCCAAAAGCTTTGATGTTAAAGACAATACCCCAGTCAAACACAACATAAATAATTACAGGCTACCTACTTATATGTTCTTGAATTTTCTCTGACTGCTATCCTCACATCCTCCTAAGTCATGGCATTGCAGTTCTTCTGAATATGTTCTGTTTTCCATCTCAGAGGAGACTTACTGAATTTTTGTTATACATCCTGTCTCTAGGTTGTGCAATATGTAATCAAATAATGCTTTTCAGGTGGTTTGGGGTCCATGGGTACAAGACAACAGAGAAATTAAAATTGTTTTTCTTAGGAAGTTTATTACTTTGTATTCACGATATACTAACTCGGTAGACTTGACTTGCATAAGTAATTTCGCTTTTTGTAACATCTCTAACTAATCACAGTTGCAGTATGACAGATCCAAATTGGACAGATGTTTCTTAAAAATAAAATGTCCAAAGGCAATAGTGTTGAAGTTGCCAATGAAAAAACAAAGACATCTGTACTTTTTAACTAAATTTGAAAGTTTTTTCATTCCTTCTCCTATGTTTCTATAATTTTAGGTCATGTTAGAATCAGTCTGTGTTACTGATTTGTGAAGTCTATTGTCTAGTTATGTCAAAAACTGAAAATGAAATCTATTTAATTTGGTATCATTCTGTGAGCTTCACTGTGTTTTCCAAATATTTCTTCATTTCTTCTTGGGGTGACAATCTCTCATGAGCTGTTAGACCAGCAAATGCATATTTCATGCACTTTCATGTGTCTATCAACTTAAAGCACAATTCCTGGGAATCTCTTTTTCTCTTTCTATTCGAACACTGGAGTTCATATTAAAAAGATTAATTTGTGGTAGTCATGTTAATCCAGTCTTTGAATCTTAGGGAGGTTTTATGATGAAATATTTCTGCACCACATTGCTTGTTTGTTAGTTTATGGGTAGAGATGGTATTTTTCTGAGCAATAGGTCTGACGAAATCCTAACAGTGGTGTGATCAGTTTTAATACGGTAAAGAGGTACAGGCAAAAGCCATATTACCTAACAGGATCAGGTTGCCTTCTACTTTCCTTTGTCCCACTCTGTAATCAGGCTGATGTATTGGAAAATTCAAGTGATTGGTAAGTATGGTATAAAAGCCTAAGCAGAACAAGTCTGGAGCAGGAGAGGAAGAAAAACAGGGGGAATGTTTGTGCCACTCTCTATAAGCTTAGTTTATTTTGGGAGGTGTTTCACTGAAATCAGAGTTGCAAGCTGTCACCCCTACAGAAAAGAACATTACCTTGCAGGATAAGAAAGATGGCCAGAGGGACAGTTCTACTGCAAAACAAAACATAAATCCCATATAATAGACGCATATTTTTCTCTATATCTCAGCTGTTTAGTCCAGAAATGACATTTGGTTTTTTACCCATTCTAAAAAGACTAAGCTAAAGCCTATGTCCAGATTTCCCAATAAGCTGGAAAATGTATGGACCATTTCTCAGTAGTAGTTTAACACTATTTGACTGTCATTTTTTAAAACAGGTATTTTGTTTTCATGTGAACATGATACAATTTCCTTTTTCAGAGTCTGCCTTCCAGTTGTGCAAAGTCTGTGGTTCTGGACACATGTGGACAGAGGAGCAGGTGCCCTTGCCAATAGGAGTCATTGGCTTCTTGTATCATCAAAACACCCAAACTGTTGGCTGTCTGAAGTGGTGGAAGTGAATTGCAGCTTACCTTAAAGTACCATTCTTTTAAAAATTAATTTAATTAATATATCTCACAGTATAAATAAACATGTCAAGATACATAGGTATTAATACAGCTTACTCAAAGCAAAATGGAATGTTTTCCTTCTTAAAGCTTCAGATAAATTATCCACATTTGTAAATATACAATGGGTTTTCAAACTATGGCACTAAGATACATAGTGTTAATTCTACACTAAGATTTCAGTTATAATTAATTGTTTAAATGGTTTGCTATTACCATAATTCTTGTTTAACAAATCTTTAGGGATTATCTTTTATTCGGAATTATTATTTAGGAATTTATTAGGAATTCTGTGAAGTCTTTGAGAATGGAAGCAACTCTAGAATGCTGCTTTCATTAATGGGGTTGGACACTTAAATTAGTCTTATTTTATTTAATGAAGATTTAAGTATGCATTTTTAGTTTGCATATTGTCATTAGGATATATTTAAAACCTCATTTAGATAATTTCACATATTGTATTATCAAATTAATGTTATAAGTAAATGAGGCGTTATATAAGATAATACTAATTAGTTCGTGGCTACCTTTGAATGATGGTCTAATGTTTCATAAGTTTTATTGCAAATTAATCTAGCATGAAAACAGGAAGTAAGAAAACATCTTAGAGCAGTTATTGACCTGTTCATCAGCTACAAAAAAACCCTGCGGTAATTAAAGTGCATTTAATAAGTGCCATCCTGCAGTGAAGACCCCATAGGTCATGGCCTTGGTGGTGGAACATCGTTGGCCCTTGCAACAGTCACCGTAAGAGGGCCCAAACTTAATTGGGTCCTGTCTCTTCTGCCCACAAGGAGGGGCAGGAATCTGAATTTTCCTTTTTCTCTCCCCAAGTACATTATTTAAAGCAATTTCATTCCCTCAAGTAAGAAAGGTGACTCTTCAGACTGCATTGTCTCCATGCATTGTACTGCTTCCTCAGTGGGATAACATCTTTAATTCCACTGAAGTTACTCTGCATCTATACTTATGTAGTAAAAGGAGCCTTCAGCAGTTCAAAGTATAGTAAACGCTGCTCATGTCATAGTCTGTTTTCCTAAGGTCTATGATCTGAGACACATAGAGAAGGGCAGAAATGGAAGTGGAGGAGGCATTAAAAGAAAAAAAACACTAATAAATTATTCACATAGCTGCATATCCAGGTTTTTTATATAGATATGTACACACACGTATATACATGTATATTTGTACATATGTGTATACATACATACACAGATACATATGCATAACCTTTTTCTACTAAAATTAATAGCCAGTGCTTTAGCTTCAGTACCCAGCCACTGGTGAAAGTCCTGTCTATAATTAAAGCTAAGACTACATCTACTTCCAACTTTTACCAGAGCTTAACAGGTGGGAGGGATTCAGGCTCAGGGTTTTAGTTTAGCTAATGCCATACTGTGCACAGAGACCATTTGTTAGATTTGAACCTAGAGTCCAACTCCCCAAATAGTGAGGGTCCTGATCTGAAATTGTGGCTTAGGCTCCACTTGAACTGCTTCATTGCAAAAGTGCTAACATAGCATTCAGCAAAGAACTATTTTCAGGTAATATCAACACTATATACCAAACATGCCCCTTTACCAAACATGCCCCTTTCTTTGGCTACATTGCAATTCTTTGCTTTATTTCCCATGACACTTTTTGTTGTTATTGCACAAGGCTTTCCAAAGAGTTAAATAGTAGTATGTTTACTTGAGACCAATAGAAAAGTTCTTTCAGGGCTCAAAAAGCATTTTTGTATTTCTAAAGAAGCTTTCAAACTATGATGGCCAAAATATTTGAAATATGTGTCCCTGTGGTGATGTCATCCTCAAGGGAAACATACTTCTGATATGAAGTATTTCCATTAGGAATCTTGGAGATCTTACATCTGTATTCTTAACCTCAAGAGGTTATCAAATGATAATAGTTAATTGTAAAATGGGATGTCATCTAATGGAGTGCAGGCAGGCATGTTGGCCGGTAGTTATAGGTCATTGCACAAATATTTGTAGAGGAAGTGAAGGCTTCATTTGGCCTTAACAATCAGACATCTTAGACAAATAGTCATGAAGTGAATAATGTTCGGATTCAGGCAGAGCCAGAGCCTTGCTGGTCATTTTGGGGAGCACAGCCATGCATGCACACCAGAGGGGCAGAAAAGCCCACTGGCTCTAGCAGCTCTCTAGGATTGAAGCCTGCAATATTATTCCTGAGCTAGCAGTGACCCCCCAGCTGCTGAGCACCAGGTACACTACATTGTCATCTTGACTGTCAGACTCATCATCTTTAGGAAATACTGACTCTCCTGTGCAAGGATTTGGGAAGTAGCAGTCTGCAGAAGGAGCCCTGCGAGTGGGGAAGCCTGGCGCAGAGAGCACCTTGAAGCCACCCACCTTGAAAAGACTGAAGTGCACCTCCTTCCCTTCCTCCCTTGGCTGAAGAAAGATGATGCTGCCGGGGCAGCTTTGCTCCCCTTGGGTGGGGACCTACTTGTTTCTCCACAGCAGTGGCAGTGACAGGATCTCCTGTCCCTGTGAGGCAGCGCCTCCTTCTGTGTTGCTGCCCTGGCACCGAGACGCTGCGGTACCTGCCTAAGGAGGCAGCTGGTGATAAAGCTCTGGATAGAAGTGTTTTGAGTGTTGACTTTCATCAGTAGTCTCTGGTGGCTGACCCTCTCCTGCTCCTTCAGCCTGCGGTGAGGAGCACTCCACCTCGGCACATGTTTTTCTCCTAGCACTGTTAGCAGAAAGGCAGCGGCAGATGCTATAACCGAGTTGGCCACCAGCAGGGCTCAAGCATGGAGGGTCCCTCGAGGAAGTTAATCCAAATTAACCAGAGGTGCAAAGCGGATTTACCAGCTGTAATAAAGCATTCATCTTCAGATTTAGCTTAACTCCATTACGAGTGGAATTAAGCTATGCTGAAATCAGGTCTCTTTAATTCTGAATAATAACATGCCCACAAGAGTTTGATGGGGTGTAACTAATCCGTTTAAAGCTAATTCAGATTCTAGGTTTGTCCCCCTGCAGACAAGGCTATGCTGTGTCTCACAGTGTTACTTCAGCTGCAGAGCTGACTGCAGGGAGTGGGTTCCTGCCCGGATACACCCCGTGTCTCCCCCATGCAACTTAGTGCGGATGGAGGAACTGCGAGTTTGGGATCGAAGCTGGCCCTAAATGTTGTTTTCCTGACTAAGCAGATAGGAGTGCTCAGGCCTGCCAGTGGCACTGTCCTCAAGCAATGCAAAGCACCACGCAACATGATACAGCTGTGCTGGAAGAATGCAAGCCCACGCTGTGTGGAGGCTGCGGGCTTGGCTACAAAGCCAGCTCCTTCCCTGCTTGCTGGGGGTGATGATGGCCCCAATGCGAACAGGATCCCTCGGACGGCACCAGAAGTCAGATCCCTGCAATGAGTTTCTTAGCAGAGACATCAAACTGGCTACGATTTCCATGCAGTGCCAGCAGCTGACTGTGGTTCAAGGCAGAGGGGCTTGTGTGGAGGAATTCAGTGCCACCCAAGCTGGCTCTGTGGAGGAGACCACAACCGCTCTGGGTCCTGCCATGTGTGCAGTGTAGAGCTGTGATCATAAAGTGGCAGGACAGTTTAGTCTGGTCCCTGGTCAGAAGTTCACAGTGAGATCCTTTGGCATTTGTATAGCCCTTCTTCAGCCCTAACCTCAATTTTAAGGTGCAAGAATTGCCTGGTAGATGAGACCTATGATCTGCAGTGCAGTGCTTGGGCTGCTGAGCATGCTTGCTCCACTGGCAGGCAGGTCTTGGAGCTGACTTTTTGGGCAGAGCAAGACTCACCCCTCTGGCTCTCATCTCTTTCCCCGGTGGTCAGTCCATGCCTGACCCGTTTGCAACACAGTGCCGTGGCCTCTCTCCAGCTCCACCAGATGCAGCTGGGAGTTGTCTGAGTTGTTGTGTGTCATGCATGATAACAGCTGCCACAGCAAGTTGTTGAGGAAGACCTCCACATTGTAAGGACCCCTGCTTGGCAGCACACCCCCTGGGCAGCTCAGCCCATCATCCCTCCTCACCTAGTGCTCTGCCTGCCCCAGAACTGCATGGCAGTAAGTATAGGAAAGGAGCAGTCCCACCGTTGTGCCGACCCTCTCCCTCAAACCGAAGATTTCTGAGCAGTGGAGTTTGGAGACCAAACCAGCCCAGCTTGAAGTATTTTTCTGAGCTGAAATCTGTTCATCTGTCAGATAGACAGATGGCAATGCCTTCTCTGGGTCTGCAGGACACAGTGCTTGAGCCACATCTGTATCCTTGCTGTGCAGGATGTGTCGGAAGATGTCCTGGTGTCCTCAGCAATCTCTTCTGCACTCCTGGAGAGGAAGAGAAGGGGTCACTGTGGAATCAACAAGCTTAGTGTTGGACTTTTTTTTTTTCCAGTTCTGAAGACAACCTAATGAATTATACATCTTCCTAATTGGCAGGTATCACACAGATATCTTAGCTCCTGCTCTCCAGATAAGGGGACACACATAAGGGTTTAAGAGGCTGGATCTTAACCTCAGATTGTTAAACCACACGTTGCCTTAGCAAGACCTCATTTCAATAGACAGAATCCAGAAGAAACTATGATTAGTTCCTACCTCACCTACATCAGTATATTGCATGTAAGAAATAAGAAGGCAGAAAATATGCTGGTGGTGGGATTTTAGGAAGTTTCTTCATATGGATCTAAAAGAATATCCTTTCAAAATCCTAACTGTAAGGAAATTTCTCCATTCTTCCTCACTTCTGAGACGCACACATGTTTTTTCACCCTATTGAACAGACACTCTGATACTCATCAATAACATGCAGAGACTTACCCATGTGGATTGAGGCAAGAGCCTTAAATAAATCAATGTATAATTCTTTTTTACATTGTAAACTCTAAAAACCAGCAAAACTTTGAATTGTCAAGATGGCTAAGACATATCTGAGGCTGATGCACGCAAAAGAACTTGTAATGTCTCAAGCTTGGGCTTTTTATATCCATTAGGAATAGCTAAAATGTGCCTCAGCATCAGATGCTGTAAATCTCTGCTGGAAGAAGGCCACAGAAATCACAGGTGAGTCATTTCTCTAGTCCTGCACTGCTGTGGATGCTGAAACATCCATGCGGGTAGCCAAACTTCCATGTGCAGAGGGAAATTGACACTCACGTTCTCCCAAGCATGATCATCCATAAGATCAGAGCTCAGTCTGTCTGACACAACCAGAGTAGACAAGATGTGCCTTCCTTTCTCCCATGTGAGCTACGAAAGATGCAGGAAGTCTCCTCTTGTTGGGCATTTCATTTATCTACACAATATGTATGGCTAAAAATAACCTGTAAGTAATATTGTTAATTGTTGTCATCCCGGATACAATCAGTTAATTCTTATGATAGTCACATCAATAACACCACCAGGAAATCTACTTACATTGTTCTCTCAGAGTAGGAAAAAGTACGGAATAATGATGAACACTTGAGAAAATGTGAGATTTTGGTTCATTGAATTATGTCATTAAAGATGCCTTGTGTTGTAAATATGGCACTAAGTGGGACCTTCAGAATCTAATGGGTTTGCCAGAAGGTTGTCCAACCTTTCAAAGGCTGGGAGATTAGGCACCAGGCTTCACTCATGGCAGCCCGTGCTTTAAATACCAGGTGTAGAGAGCATGTGAGGAACTGTTTGGCTCTTGCATCTGTATTTTGCCCTGATTTTGCTCTCCGTTACTCCCAGCCCTGGGCAGGGTCAGCAAAAAAGACAGCAGGCTGGACAGAGCTCCCTGGTAGGACAGACTCCATCTGATGGCCACCAAGAGAGCTTTTCTGACCTTGACAGTAAGACCAAAAATCCCTGAAGAACAGCATGTATTTTCTTGATATAGAAAAGCAATGTACACAAAATGAAATCACCTTTGAAAAGCATAAAATTTCTGTATCTGGTAAGTAACAAAAAATTGAAAAGAAAATGTATTTTGTAGTCATATCAACCACTGAAATGGTCTAGATTTCTACCCTAGACTTTAAGAATCATTCACATAGAACTTGGCTGGCATCGTCACTATTACTTTCCAGAGGACTTCACTCTATTTTCTTTAGTCATCTTCCATTTTAAAATTATATTTACCCTTTTTTTGGCTTTATGCAGCAAAAGAGCCTGCAAGTTGTTATGTTAAGGGGTTTTCTTCTTCTACACTTATATATATTATTAAAATAATGAGTAAAAGTCTGGCATTATCTGGCTCTTAGGATAATCACTGGAAGGTGCAAGGAGTGTTTACTGTGACTTGTAATAATTAAAATGCTTTGGGTCTTAGGTTTTCAATAAAGTCTTCTTCTCTTCAAGATGTTAAAATTGAAGCTAAATGGGAGTTAAAACACTATAAAAACATTTTAATTAGCTTAAATTTCTTGTCTTGCAAAAAACTCTGCGATGGCAGCACCACTTTACTAATCCCCCAGCCACTGCATCTTCTAGCCTGGTTTGAAAATTAACATCTAATATTAAAAACCATTTAAAAAATTTAAAAATCAGAACCAAACTAAACCAAAATGTTAAGACCCTACAAATAAAATAAAAAGAAAAAAGAAATTAACAGAAGTTCCTTTTTTCATCTTTAATTCACTAGTACAGACATGCGTATGTTTTGGAAAAGGGCCGTTATTATGTCCAGATTGATTTGTTCCTCTCTAGTTGCAACTTTTGTGATAGGTAAGAAGTGATAGAATTTGGTTCACCTCCCTCTTCAGTTCAGATGTTACTGCCCCCATCTCACTCTCACCTATTCAGAGAAGGAATGTCATGTACAGCATGCTATTATTTTTTGTTCAAGTGAAAGGACATGTTATTTATAAAACATACTCACTTTTCCACACCTAAAGGGCAAAACTGAGCCTTTTGACTTTCCACCTTTCCAGATGTGAAATTCCAGATCAGACACCAACCTAGAACAACCTTTTTTATGGGCCATCTCTTCACCTCTCTTCCATTCTTTTTCACTGCCAATAAATTGCACGAAAAGCAGTTCTGTCTGTCTGAGGACTCTGTCTCAGAAAGAGTGTAGCAAGTCTTGAGTGGCCTTTGACTTCTTCGTGTTTCTTGGTAGAGAAAGATTCAGCATCAATGAGGAAAAATAAGAAAAATAAACAGATAAACTTTTTTTCTAATTTATAGGGCAGTCTGGTAAAGGAACAAGTCAAACCTGATCAACCCCCCCATTCGAATAAATCAGGTCCAACTGACCCAAAGTTTCTAATATGAGATTGGGAATAATTCTACTTATGCCTCAAGTATTTTTATGATGTCAAAAGTCTTACTCCATCAGCCTGCCTGTCTGGCAGTATAAATCAGTCACTCTGCTACCAAAATCCTGTTGGTCACCTGTGGACATCCTCCAGTGGCTGCTTCATGTTGTGGTCAGCTTCAGTGATGTTAGAAATATGCACGGGTTCTACATTCTAATACCAGAAATAACATGTTGGTAGGTACAAAGTAGACAACAGACTCACTTAATTTTTGTTGGTTCTTTCAAGTACATATATTATCTTCTTCCTCCTAGTTTATTCAGGCTCCTCCTCACAGATTCATGTCTTCTTTGAGATCAGAAAAAATGAAATTAATTAATATTTTGCAAAATTATGTGGGTTTATCATATTTACCTTTGTCCACCTTCCTTTCCCTTACACTTCCTCTGTGGTGGTGCATGCTTTTATTCTGCATGGCAGGCACTTTAGGACAGTAACACGATGTGTTCTGTGAACTCCCTAGAAAGGGGTGTCTGCATAAAAACAGCAAATCATACTTAAGGGCACCAGAATCTCCTACTATCACTGACCTTGGTATCTTCACTCTGAAGTATCTTGCTCTGTGGTAATTCCCACTGATTTCAGCTAAGAGCAGGCAGTTACTTTTGATCACTGAGGACAATGGAAACTCCACAATGTCCACCTTTCGAGGAAACATCTCACAGTTTTAAGGAAACATCTCATGGTGACACAATATGGAAAGTCTTTTGTAAATAGATTTACCTTGTTTCAAAGCCACAAAACACCCACAGTGGGAAGAATGAAAAGCAAAGTTTTGAATGTTGCTATGTGTTGAGTATTGAAAAGTATTGAGTATTGAAAGACATTTAGTATTTTAAGTACTGAAAGTTATTTAATTTTTAACCATTGGGGGAAGGAGATTACAACACACGGCTAAGTGAGGAAGCAGTGGTTGTGGGTGGAAAGAAAATATTGCAGGGTAATGGGAACAAGAAAGGCCTCAGGAATGATAAAAGACAGTGAAGGGAAGCCTGCCTCAAGTACAGGTACACTAAAGCACAGAGCGTGGGAAACAAGCAGGAAGAAGTAGAGCTCTGCATGTAGTTACAAACCTACAGCATCATTGGAATAACTCAGATGTGGTGGGGCAGGCTTGCATTACGGCAGTGCTACAATAGATACAGGCTCTTCAGGAGACACAGGGAAGATGAGGGTGGCTTGTCCTCTATGTGAAGGAGCGGTCTTAATGTATGAAGCTCTTCTATGGGATGGATGATGGACTGGGTGAGAGTTTGTGTGTCAGGGTCAGAGGAGAGCTCAGCGAGGATGGCATTGTGGTAGGACTGTGTTACAGACCAGCCAAACAGGGTGGGGAAGAGGCAGAAGCCTTCTTTAAACTATTCAAGAAAGTCTTTGGATCAGAGACCCTGGTTTTTATGGGGTATTTCAAGCTCCTGACATTTTCTGCAAGAGCAACAATGTGGCATGCAAACAGTCACAGCGGTTTCTGGAGGAGATCAGGGATAGCTTCTTGGCAGAAGTACTAGGTGGGCCAACCAGGGATGATACAAAGTTGTATCTGCTATTACAAACAAGGAAGAAGTTGTTGGGAATGTGACAATCAGTGGCAACTGCTATTTTAGTACCCATGAAATAGTGCAACTGAAGATCCTGAGGGGAGTGAGGAGGGGGAGTAGCTGGGTACAGACCTCAGGCTACAGGCAACCAGGCTTCGGTTCATTCAGGAAATGGACAGGTGGGATCCCATGGGAGGAGCTCTGAAGGTAAAGAGCTCAGAAAACGTGGTGGGGGCAAAAGACAACAGACAATCTCATTTTTCAATGAAATTGAAATAAACAAGTTTTAATGGGGTATAAAGAGAAACTTTTTCACATGAGGACAATCGAGCAGTGGAACAAGTTGCTCAGAGAGGCTGTACGGTCTCCATCCTTGGAGGTTTTCAAGACCTGAGTGAATAAAGCCCTGAGCAACCTGGGCTGACCTAAGAGCTGACTGTGTTTGGAGCAACAGGTTGGGTTAAAAGTCCTGTGAGGTCCCTTCACACCTGAATTATCCTGTAATGCTATGAACATGGTAGCAGTCTGGTGGAATCAGTTGGCCGTGAGAAGATCTAACACCAAAAATGTCAGCACTGTTCACCCTGACTCTAAATACTCATCTTGATCCAGATTTCTGACAGAATAGTGGTACACAAATAATTTACTTTTAAAGATGACATGCAAATCTTAAAAGCAATGAAAGTGGTAGGAAAGAATTGGTTGGATCTGTCCTCTATTATGGAGACTACAAGTGAAATTCTGCACTTGATTGGTAGGTGGGTACTGTGACCACTAGACTCTTCTCCCAAGGGCTGTGGAAGGGAGTTTATATACACTGCTCCAGGACAAAGTGAACCAGCTCCCAGGGAGAAAACTGTATCTCTGGCTTTCATAGTATTAGGTGTTCACACACCAGACTACTGTTAGTTTAGCAAGTGACTGTGTTATAAACCGACAAGCAATGGGTCAGGCAGGTTGCGTGTTTCAGTTCCAGACCATCTTGCCATCACATTTTCATGTGTGGAGATTTTCAGATCTTATAGCGACTCACCACCTGTAAAAGCAGACAACCTAATGGAAAAAAAGAGCAACCCTTAAAATGTTGTTTTTCTCCACAGCTCTGCGGCGTAAAGAAAGTTATAAAAATACTTGAAGCACGACTTGTTTTTTTGTCCCGTTAACCCTTTCTTGTGCCATCACAAAGCACAACAGGAGATAGACTAAAGAAATGTGGCAAGTTTTGTTTCCGAACACCACACCGGCAAGTGAGGCAGCTGACAGCTAGTCTTCCCTGCTTATTTGCTGAAGAGTTACGGCAACAGTGAATTCAGCATCGTCAGTGAAGCGGGGACAAATGATGCCTGAGCACTCCGAGCTCAGACAGAGGCTGAGGTTAGGAGTTTCCTGATTTGAATTGGATTGTTGAACAACCCCCCAACCTGGAGTTCCAGGGGGACTGGTGTCCAGCAGCAAGGGCCTAAGAGGTGGAGATGAAAGAGTTTTAAAAAGGAGGAAAAAGAGATTCTGAAAAACCCAGGTTTCTTAGCTGTGTTTCAACAGTGTTCAAGGCTTTAGAGAAAAACTTGAAAAGATGACTAAGAAAAGATGGGGGTAAGCAAAAAGTAGAATAAAGTACAAAATGGATATTACAAAAGTGGATCAAACCAGACTTAAGGTATACCTTCTTCTGCGACAATGCATATCTAGAATAAGGAAAACGTAGGTGATATGCTTGTTATCTTCTCCAAAAACACTAGGATGGAGATTCTTTTTTGTACAAACATGTTTTGTATCATTTTTGTGCTAAAACTGTAAAAAATCATTAAGCAGAGAACGTAATTGACAGTGGTATTAAAACTGGCTGGGAAGAGGTTATTGACAGTGTACATGAAGGATATTTTTGAACTGATCTTACAAAATGTTTTCATGAATTGCTTTAACACACAGAGAAATAAGTATATTATTGGCAGTTGCTGTTGATATCAAACTGGGAAGCATCATCAGCTCAGAGGAGATCTGCAATAACAGTAAGAGATTAAAATAACACAGTTCTCATGGCAAAGCTATACTTTCATGTACAAAGTACAAGAGTTTTACAGTGCGTTAGGAGTTCATTACTATGAAACAATAGAAGAGAAGGAAGATCAGGGGATACTGGTCTGCTATAGGGTATCTGTGATCTCTCAGTGTGATATATATGAAAAAGGTTTATTTGATCTTAGGAGGTGCCAGGTATTTTCAGTAGTGGGAGGGAAAAGTCAATGCTGCTGGCAAAGCTTCCTGCAAAGACTTTGTGCGAGTCCTCTCCATTCAGTGGGATGGCCGGAGGAGCAAGTGCTTCTTGCGTGAGATGAGATTTGGGCAGTTCAACCTCCTTAGCTCAGCAAAATGAAGAGTGAGAAGGGATATAACTAATCCATAGAAATACATCACAGGAACATCAGAGAGGGAAACACTGTTTGTGTTGGAGGACACTGTTCATGCAAGAACAAGGGGGAATACACTACACACATATAAATATTGGGTGGAAATGAGAAGAAATTTCTCTGTAACAGGGATATTTTGGAACAGACATCCAAGTAGAGTAACAGAGGCAGATGGCTGGTCTAGTTTTATGTTTCAATAAATATGCTTTTCAATCAGTGCTATGTGCTCAGGTTAGGGACATACACAGATTAATGGGTTTACAGAGACAATTGTGTGTGGTGGATGCTTATTATAGCAGCATTTCTCACCAGTTATGTCACTTTCTGTTCCCTCTTATTCTAAATTATTTAGACCAGTAATGCGGAGGTTTCAAGTCAATGACCTAACTACAGGACTGGATGCTGCAGTTGTAGGTATTTTCTTGCTTTCCATTGCTCTTCCTTTTCAATTCAGAAGGTCTTATTTTCCCTCTTCTTGTGAAAGAATAGAGAAAAATTAAAATCTCAACAGCAGCAAAGGTGGGAATATAAAACTGCTTTCTATCCAACTCCCGCCTGAGAATTGCTGCTGGGCTCAGAGTGCGCTTCCTGACATCCTGTCTGCTGCAACTCCACCTGCTAATGGGATATGGGAACACAGTTTAATTATTTGGGGAGCGCTGCGTAACTGCCATTGCTGAGGTGGGTCACTGGGGAATCACACACAGCACTGCCGGCAGATGCTGTTGGTGGCATTTATCCAGCAACTCTCCCATCCTTTGGTACTAATGTGGCTGCTGCTGGCCTTGGATGATCCTTGCACATCACAGCCAACAAACCACCTAGGTAAGGCCAGAATTTGTTCCAGCTGAAGCTCACAGTAATATTTTCACCGTGACCTATGGGAGTCGGTGAGCTGATGAGAAAAACCTATAAGGCCTTATTCTAGAAAAGTATGAGTTCATCCTTTCAGGCAATACCAGTATCTCATTCAATAACACAGAAGCTTAAGGAACTTCCTACGAGTTTTTCTTTTTTGTTAATGTGTGGTTTTGTTTTGGTCTCATTTTAAATATCTTCTGGAGAATTTTATAATGTAAACAGTGAAAAGAAAAAAAATCTTATCCTCAGAATCAGGGAGAGTGAAAAATGAGATCTAGGGATCAGAAAACAAGACTGACTCTCTTTTAGAAGATACTGAAGACTTTGTGAAAATGCACAGAAAGGTCTCACAACTTTCCACTGTCTGACCCATCAACTTAAACTTTCACTCATACCTAGGCTCTGATTTCTCCAGATAATTAAGTTAACTCATTTCCCAAAAGAGATCAGCCAGCCCTAGGGAATGTGCAAGACTCTCAGTATTTCTAAAACATTTAAAAAAAATTAAAACTATTTTAAAATCCATCCACTTAATTTAAGTGCCCACACAGTATTATGACTGCTTGGCAAATCTAGCTCCAGCTGTGCTATTAATACCGTTTGCATCTGATTCTTCATCGCATCAGAGGGCACCACAATAAACTGCTCATGTAAAAAAACTTGGTTTGGGTAAGGTATAAATTCCAGCCAGGTTCCATGTCACAAAAAAAAAAAAGCGTATAATTTTATGATTCCAATCTCTTCTGTTCCAATGTTACCTACCACTGTGTGCTGTCCAAGAGCGTGCTGTTGAGTTATGGCACTCCGTTACTGATGTTGGTCCAGGATTCCAGTTCAGCTATAAATTAGTCATCGGCAGAGAGTCATTATATTGAAATAACTTGCAGACATTCACCCTGTAACATCACTGGGAAATAAAAGTGTTTGCTGAAAGTCAATCTCCACTTAAAAATTTATAGTATCATTTCACTTTTTATATTCCTGTTAAAGGTGTGGATTATTAATTTTTCTATATTCAAATGAATCTCCACTGAGGCTAAAGCTGGTAAAACTTAAGGCAATGGGTGCCTGACAGCAAATATTAACAGTAGCTAGGAAGCAGGAATAATTTGTGTGAAAGTCACAGATTTCCCCTGGAGAAACACAGCCTTTATATCAGCTATATATTTTTATTACACCAAATTTCAGTTTTCTTGTTAAAAGAAGGTCTCCTTAAGCCCTTGCATTTCTCCTGCTCCATTCCCCATGGTTCACAAGTACAATAGTGAATGTAAGCTACAATAAAAAGGTCATTTTCTTCTTTCAGCAACAGTAACACAAGTGGCTGCATTTCCTGATTCTGGATTAAGTTCAAGATTTCAAATACGACTGGGCTCGTTTCTGATTAGAATGTTTGATATTTATCACAGACTTTCCTGTCTTCCATATCCAGTGTGAGTGAGATTGTAAAAAGGTAAACTGAAAGGAACCATTCTTTTATTCAGCAATTAACCCCATCTGAGTAAATAATACGGTGTTGTGCACTTGAGCCTTAGCTGTTATGCACTGAATTCAGAATTCAAAACGGCTTCAAAGCCGCGTTCGTGAAACGATGACAAGATGCTGCAGAAACAGCTTTTCATGTGGAATATAATGCAAGTATTGTGTTACATAGTACAGTAACAAATAGAGTATAGTTGTAATGATATAGCAGATAAAGTGTCTGGAAGTACTTACCTGAGGGAAACTCGATCTTATTTTACTTCACAGCCTGAGGCTTATAAACACAGTGTATGGTCTTGAAACTTAAATATTAGAGGAATCATTTTATTGAGGGGGTGGAGAAGGTAATGTTTCTTATTACAGGCAAATAAAATCTCTGTGCCCAAATACAAGGCAAAAATAGTCCAAATTCCTTCAGATGGTGTCTCAGATTGACTTTTTTTCTGCAACAGGCTCACAAAGTCTAAGAGAAGTAAAATAATGCCACTAGCAATCCTGGCAGGAGAACAGCATGGATGGGCACGGGACACAGCGGAGAGCCACGCAGTGAGGGCTGGATTGTACTGTCCACCGCGGGGGGCACGGAGACAGCTGGGGGTGGAAAAGGGGGTCCTGCCTGCAGGGGGGTCTCTAGGTCCCACCTGTGCATCCTGCACCGGAGCCACAGTTACCCCCATGGCTTTAAATAACCTACTTCAGGGCGTGAGGGCAGCTTAAGCACAACACAAAGCAACAGGACACAGACTCACAATGGCATTAATCATTTAATTCTTTACATGCACCCTGGAGTGGCTTTTGACCTGTTCTGTCCAGTCCTGTCCCGGGCATCGCCGGGGCATGGTTCAAGGCTAACATATACCCATGACCACTGCTGAGAGGTGGTCTGGGCATGGCCATTCTGTTAGGGGGGTGAGACGGACCAGCCACGTGGACGTGAGCGAAGATCACACGGGTGCTTGCCATTCAACCACAGAAACCTCACCAGTCTGGTTTATTTAATAACACAAGTGGGGCCTGAGTGCCGCCTTTTCCCCCTCCCTCCTGTGTCTGTATCAAGCCAGCCTTAGTCTGAAAGGAAAAAAAAACAATTGAGAAAGTGCAAAAGCTGTTATACCTCCTTTGAGTCTGAAGAGAAGCAGAAAGGCACTGCATATTTATTTGGATATTTTCAGGACACCTCCACAACTGCATGCGTTTGGTGGGACTCTGACAGAGCCCTACAGAAAACCCTGCTGGGATTTCTCCTGTGCATTTCACAGACTCTGAGTCAGGCTCCGGGGTATCTCAGGGTGGTGTGTCTCTCTTGTGGCCCAACTGGATCGCTGTGTTTGCCTCCACAGAAGAAGAAGGGACACCTACCCACAGCTTGGCAGGGAATGTTGCTCATGCAGACAGAACGTATCCTGTCCCCCTTCACACGCAGACAGACAGGCAGGCAGGCACAGGCAGCAGCTGACCATCTCCCTGGGCAGGAATCAGCACAGCTGAGGACTTTGATAGACAAACACCACACAATCCAACTGCATGAGTGAAGACTTAACAGCCCCCAGCTGATTCTTACTCCCTTTCCTCCCTGCTCTGCTGAGTTTTCCTCCCACCTGGCTGATCAACAGATAGAAGCACACAGCTTAGCAAAACCACACTTTTGTTGGCAGAAGCCACATACACACTGCTGGGGCTCAGGCTTGCTGGCAAAGCTGTGCCTGTGCAGGTTGATGGGCCAGTGCTGTCTAGGATAGCTTTGGTCTCAGCATCAGTTGTATCATCCTCCTCCAATTCTGGATGCTATCTGTGGAAAATATGTTAAACCACTTTGTCTGCAAACTGAACCCTTGGTACCTGAAACCTGGCACCTACACAGCAAGCTGAGCAGGATCAGTGGCTATTTTTCAAAACACAGGTATGACATGCAAAGTTTTAAACATATAACTTGGAATGGTTCACACTGTTTTGAAATCCCCTGTGCAAATGGTTCCCTTAGAGAGAGATATAGGAACATCTCAAAAAGGAAATGGTGAGTTTGAGGACAGCAAGGGACACCCGGCCAGGTGGAACTGTGTAGGAAGATTTTGTGGCCATTGTCACTCTAGCTGGGCACTGTCTAACCAGGATCTCCTGCAGACATTTGGAAGAGGTGTTCAAGGAACGTGTGGACGTGGCATTGTGTGACATGGTTTAATGGGCACGGTGGTGTTGGTTGATGGTTGGACTTGATGATCTTACAGGTCTTTTCCAACTGTAGTAGTGATTCTGTGAAGAGTGCATTTATCAGCTTCACCTGAAACAGTGATCTGGCATGCTGACCTGCTTTGGTTGAAAAAACAAAGCAACTTCAAGGTAATTAGAATTATAGAATCATAGAATCATTTAGGTTGGAAAAGACCCTTGAGATTATTGAGTCCAATCGTAAACCTAACACTGCCAAGTCCACCACTAAACCATGTCCCTAAGTGCCACGTCTACATGTCTTTTAAATACTTCCAGGGATGATGACTCAACCACTTCCCTGGGCAGCTTGGTCCAATGCCTGACAACCCTTTCAGTGAAGAAATTTTTCCTAATATCCAATCTAAACCTCCCCTGCCGCAACTTGAGGCCATTTCCTCTCATTCTGGCATACTGATCTGCTTTGGTTGAAGCAACAAAGCAGCTTCAAGGTAATTAGTATACACACGTGAGACAGCTGTTGGACACCAAATGACTGCTGGCTTTAGGTTATCTGATACTGCCAAGCTGCTTGCTGGCACTCCAGATCTCTTTGAAGGGAGGGAGAATTTTGGCGAAAAGCACAAGCAGAAGAGCAAGTTGTGGGGGTCAGAGCACTGGTGTATGTGGGGTGATGGGATTGCACTGACAGATGACAAACTACAAGGTACTAACAGTGATTTGCAGAGGCATGAAGGTGTGACTGACTGCACTTAGTTATCCAAATATCATCCCCACCATCATATGGTTTTTCTCAGAGAGGGAGTAATTTCTCAGGATCCTGAAATTTGGACTCATCGCCGCGCTTTTCGCAGCTCTTGGTGTTCTTGAAGAGCTTTCTGCTTCCTCTGCCAACCGTGCGGGTCATCTGCTCACTTAGGCTGGGCTGGAGAGGGACTGGGGTATCGAGACAGGATAGGTGCTCAGCTTTTAGATGTTGTACCAACTTACACACGTGTCTTCAGCAGTCTGGGTCTTTCTGTGAGAAGCTAAGACCAAGTTACTATTAATTGAATTCAAAGCAATTTGGTTTGGGGGAAAATAACGTGATGCATTTCTTCTCTGTTAACTGATGCTTAGTATGTTACATGAGTGAAGAAAACTGGTGAATAAATATGGCATCTCATTCAGTCCCATTCCTCATTTAAGTCTTTGCATAGACCAGTCTACCACCATGGATGTTTCAGACAACTGAAAGATCACTAGTTACAGTATTAAATATTCAGTGAAATACGTGTTTCTCCCCTCAAGTCATTTTCTGGTTTGAAATGTGAGGACTTCTACACATGGTAGGATTAAGAAAAACATATGTAACACAACTGTAAAGATTCTTAATATCTGTGTAATTATCTGATTGCATCTTTTAATCCTGTTAAATTCTTGGCATCTTTGCAATGAAGCAATGTTAGATACACTAAGTGCCTTAGAAATACTAAGAAAAAGACCACACCACTTATTTGTATATAGAATATTATGTCATGAATGGACCCAAGCAAATAAGTCACAAAGAAAAACATACTCAAAGAACACAGAAGGGGAAATTCCATTGTCTCGGACTTCTTGTGAATTCATTTTTTCCCATTAATTTGTTTAAATAGTTTGTTTTACTCTGTGAATTGAACATGAATTCAAGTATTAAATCAGATACCTTGTTCGTGATTTGTCATTCATCACTCATTTTCCAGAGTTTCTTAGGATTTTGAAATTTGGTTTCATTTTGAAATGAAAAAAATCTGTGAGGAGAGGAAACTTCTAGGTAATTGAAACATTTAGTTTTTAATAAAATTAAAATTTTTGGTTTATTCTTAATTTGAAAAAATATTTTAAAATGAAAAATCAGAAAGGATTCACTTAGAAAATATCAAACCAGTCACTTTCAGCATTCTTAGAACAATTTCCTCTTTTAAGTCCTAACACAAGTTTTAAGAAGGCTCAAACAGCTCCATGAAATCCTCATTTTTCGCATGGAAACTGTGTCCATCCATATTTCCTCAATAACCCTAACCTGAACAAGGATTCACAGAGAGATGCATGTTGTTATTTTGTTATTTGATTTCAGGTAGCAGATAAAATCAGGCTACTGTGTTTGCCATAGTCTATTAGTCTGAACCTTGTTGATCCACACATTCCACATATAATCTACAGTTGTAGTCAACAATTAAGCAAACTTGTCTATGAACAGAAAATAAATACTACACTACATTTTTTTTTTTGTACAGGCAACACAGAGCAGTTATCCTAGTGCTGACTTAGGGCTATAATCAACTCTGGTCTGGAGGAATGAGAGCCTTTTCATTCCATGCTTGTTCTCTCCAATGAAGTTATTGAAAAGGTGTCAGAGGGTGACTGTGAGCAATTCTTCAAAACCTGAACAAACATCACCAGGGTTTATTTCCTGCACTCTAGAGACAGTATGCCTGTGAGCCATCAGACAATAACAGCATTAGCTCATTTCTGGAGAGAAACAGGCTTCAAGGAAGGACTTCAATGTAAATGCAATGCATCTAGCTATCAGTCCTTGAGTCACGCAGCCACTGGTATCTGGATCTGTTTTGCAGCTTCACTTGATTTTGCAGAGGAGGACTCAGACCTCTCATCCTGCTAAAGTCCAGATGTGGAAATCACAGGTGTGCTTAAAAAATAAATGTGTTTAAAACAGAAATATCAAAATAAGATCCTCTATGTGTATGAAATAATTCTACCCAGATTTCCAAGGTGTTTTGGTTATTCTTTTATATACTTACATTGTTGGCCAATATTTTACTTCCCTTTTATCACTTGTCCAACAGCTGCTGGGGACCCAGAGGAGGTGAAAATACAGAATTCCCAGGAGAACGCTGGTAAAGCTGGCAGCAGAATGCCTTGCAGATGAAGGCATAGCACAGTATAAAGGCTGAAAGCTGATGCTAGGTGAATTCAAAGTAGGAATAGGCTGAAAAGCTTTAGCAAAGGCGAGCAGAAAGACACATCAGTCCTGCAGAGCAACAAGTTCACCACACTTGCAGGGACCTGCTTGTGGGGAGACAGAGCAAGGGAAGACCTAGCTCTGCTCCCTACCGGAGCAGCCACTTGCTGTGTAACTTTAAGGAAATAGTTTCTTCTCTTTCACTTCACGGCATTTATTCCACTCATGTGTAGAAACTCTGTGCTTCCCACCTGCCAGACGCTGGGTATGGCTTACAGGGTCTGGCTGCAGGTCAGTCTTTTGAAGATTGACCATACCACAGATCAGCGTGGTGTCACTGTGGCAGTGGTCTGTATGGAGGTGCCATAGAATGATGGTGGTTACCACTGCAAAGGCAGGTAGTTAACAAAATGACATGGGCTGCATACAGATGCAGGAATTTAGTTTTGTGTTTTGCACCCTTCCCTGAGGGCTATTCTCTGACTCCTCTGAGGCAAAAGCAGTGAACTGTTAGGTCGAGCTACAATAAATAAATAAAGTGTTAGGATTTTAAATTATTGGAGTCAGGGTTTATAAGGGGATAAACCTCTTATTAGACAGTTTCATACAGCTGTGAAAAAGCAGACTAACTAATGGCCATGTAGCCTGAAATGATCACCAGACACAAGACATTGCAATGTATTTTTTACAGCCAAAGATAGCAACTTTCATACGTGTTCTTCATACCTGTTATCCTGCTGAATTTACAAAATACATGATTTTTTTATTTCCAGTGTTTACTTAGTGGCTAATCCTCTTGAGATTAAAATTGTTAGGAACATATATTGTACATTTCTATTAGAATTCGTATGTGTGATTCCTCAAACTCAGCTGAACTGAACAAATTCCATAGGAGATGAAACTATTACATGCACTGCCCCAGTCAGGGGGCATCCGCCAGGCATGCTGGTGAAATGTACGGATATCCAGTCAATATTTTTAGTGCTGTAATTTAAGTGCATATGAAAAAATGCCTATGCATTTTGAGGAAGAAAGATGGGGAATATGTCTCTATCAGTACTGCAATAGTCCGCACATTTTTTATGAGGTTACTTCTATATTCCCAGTGAACTGGAAAACTCGGGTAACACTGAGAACACATCTGTTCAGAGACCTGTAGAATCATTAGGAAAAGTTACAAAATACATAACCTGTGCCAATGAGTACTTCAGCATGTACAAATGGCAGACAACTTGCCCAACTGGGGGTGTTGGCAAAGGAGTTTAGCAAGGTCCAGAAGAGAAAATTCCATCTTCTCTGCAACTTTCTCTTGTACCCAGTACCACTGCTATTACCATAAACATCCTCATGGCTTTGCTGTGCTCTGATAAAACTGGTACTAGCACTGCCAAGTGCTGAAGTGAGCTGGAGGCCTGTCCTGTTTCACAAGGAGCTTCATGGGACAAGGCAAGCACAGGCAGACAGGTGGGAAGAAGCCAAAGTAGAGAATAACTTTTTATCATCGACAACCCTCTCTCCATTATCCTTTGCCATGACTGTCCTTGTAACATTAAGATAACATCATCACTGCCAACAAGGAGTCCAGGCAAAGCTGATGCTGCACTATCAACATAGGACTATAGACTTCAGAAAAGATGTGTTTTGCCATAGCTTCTTGGAGACTAGCTAGCCTATGGCTGACAGGCTAATCACGGAGGCTTTTTTCAGCTATGAGTGTGTGAAACCACATTCACCCTCTTTTTGCATTGGCTGTGGGACATCTCAGGCTTACTTGTATTTGTTTCAAACCACTTCTAGCTCAGTGTGAGACAGCTCACAATCTCTGCCAGCACACAGGGGGATTTTTTCTCTCGGAGTCTAACTGGCAAGTGTATGCTCTTCAGAGCTCATGGCGATGTTTTGCCTTCCCCTGAAGCACGAGAGACCAACTGCAGCCAGCAATGGGAAGGCAGAAGGGGCACACATGCTTTAAGATGGCGTTGAAGTTTCTCAGCCTGAACCCTGACTTCTTGCTCATCCGATTAATACGGATCCACAAATTGGGGTAAGGATTGGTTTCCCACTCCTCAGCTTGGCAGAGGTACTGTGGGGGATGAGGGGTTGCCTCAAAATTCCCATGCTGGAGCTCTTTTGGTATATCTCATCTCTTGGGTTTCTAGATACTGGGTGTCTCAGCCTCCCCTATTCCTTGCTTGTAACTTTGCCTATTAAGCTACCTGAAGATTGAGATTACCTAGTTTAATCAGTCTTTGATCCTGAAGAATAGAAAAGTTTTGTGACATCCTACAGCTTATGAACTAGCAGAAGTCAGACTTGCTGATCTAATAATTCCTTTTGGTCCAAAATTCCAGTAGGATCTATGTCATGGGTTTCGGTTCCCCTCCTGTGGGGAGGAAAAATATAGTCCAAGGTATATTCAGATCCCTGAAAAATATAGTCCAAGGTATATTCAGATCCCTGAAAAATACAGTCCAAGGTATATTGCTGTTGTCTGTGTGGAGCAGGGAGTTACACAGGGCTGGATTGTCCCCATGGGCATGTCCCACATGCAGCTGTACCCTAGAGAGAAGGAGCAGGCTGAGCCAGCATCTCTGCCGCGGCATTATTTCCTTTCCATCACTAAGCCCACCCTCACTTTCTGGAGGACTGGGGAGGCAATAAGAAGATCCCACTCTCCTCTGGACTTACCCTTGCTCTCCTATTCTACTCCTCCACTGCCTTTCAGGTTGCAAATTGCACTGCCTTGCTCTCTTGCCATGGATTAGCCTCCTGTGACCTGGCTGGAAGGATGACTTCCTTACCAACTGGTTGGTCTTGTGACCATGCAAGGATCATGAAACCTTTCAATGCACATGCAGAAGGAAAAGACTTACAGGCTCTCCCTCAACACTTTATTTCCTAAAGCAGGAGTTGTCTGACCTGTAATTATAAATGCTGTGGACCCACCTGTCCTCTCTTGATGCCAACCTATTTTGATAGCTGTACTTCTTCCCTGTTTGGTTTTACAACTTCCTGAGAGGTGCCCTACTAGAAAAGTTCTGTTTTACTCCAGGAACAGCCCAAATTGATGGCAGAGTGGAGCTTTCAATGCTCTTAGAGCTGTTCTCTTACAAATATGCAGCACTCAGCAACGCGTTCAAGCTCATCACTATTACTTCCATGAAAGTGTCACCAGGGGACAATGAGGAGGGCTAAATACTAGTTTTATACTTGCGTGGGAGTTGAATTTCGAGCTCAGCCCTGGTCACTAGTGATTAAAAAGATCTAGCTGAAGGAACAATGATATAATGGTTTTCATTGTGACACCGGCAGGCCATTTGTAAAACAAGGATAATGATAATTCAACCTTTGTAATGCACACAGGGATCTTTGCATGAAATGCAATTTATATGTGCAAAGTATTTTTATTACTAATAGAAGATACAGTTCTGTCAAACTTTGGAGCAGACCATTCTTGTTTTCCTTCTGTGCTGATGGGGAATTGCTGATCTCTGATGGCAATAGGATGAGTGATTATGTTTTTAATGTGTTTGTTGCACAGGTAAAGTTAGAGTTAATGCTTGGCTTGGAAATAGGAGAACAGCCATGTCACAGACCTTGATTTTTGAAAAATGAAAACAACAAATTATGTTTGAAAGATACACTACACACAATGGCAAAACTGAGCATTTGCTAGTTGTTTTGTTATGGTTTGTCATAAAATGAACAGAGAGACAGAATAATGGGAATAGGCAATGATAAATTCTTCCTCTGCAATGTGGGATCCAGGAGTGTTTCTCCTGCTGGGACGAGACTCAGATGTGCACCATTTCCAGGCAACCCTGGCTAGTTCTGCAGAGGAAACCCAGGCTCGAAGTCAAGAGGGAGCCTCAAAATGCTCCAGGAGGGCCCCAGAGCAACCTCTCAGGGGACCAAAGCTGTGGAGGACACCTGCCACGCAATACAGGCCCCGCCAATATGACCAAAGAGAAGTTGTATCTGCATTGCTTGGGTTTGGCAAAAATTGCATATCGCTTGACTGAAAATATCATTATCTGGAATATAAAAGTATTAGTGTTTGGAACATTCCCAACTGACTGTGCTTAATAACAAACCTTGGCAGTCTCTAGCAGACATAACATTTCAGCAGTGACCCTTTGCTGCTAGGACAGTATAATGAAAGAAACAAAAGCTTTTGTATGATTTTTCCTGAATCTCATGAAAGAATTAGCTTTCAATAAAGAAAAATGTGCAAAAAGCAGCCCTTTCAGCTATTTCTTACCTGGAACCTGATTCTTCTCCCATGCAAGTTGTTGGCAAAACCCAGTTGACTTACATGGGAGCAGATGATGCACTGATTTCTCCAGGCCACAGGAACTCAGTGTTGCCAACATGAAGGAAATGGCAAGTTATTGCTTATGCAAACAGTCAGGTTTGGCCAAACAACGGACACAAGCTTACAGATTGTTTTCATGTCAGAGCAAATAGTGGTAATAATTAAAACCCATGTCCCATGATAAATCACTGTTGGAGATCCTTGCAAGAGTATCAGAAATAGGAAAGAATTTCACAGCCACTGAAAGAAATTCTTCTTCTATTTGAGAAAAAAAGTTACATTCTTCACAGGTTTGGCAGGGAATAGCTAAGAGATAAAGATATTATGAGGTAATCAGGCAGTAATGCTTCAAAGGAATATTTAAAAAAAAATACATTATTTCCTTTTTATTGTGATTAAATGCTTGTAATAACAAGATTGTTTCAACCTTGCCAATATGCTGTCAGTGTCAATTTTATTTAAAAGAAGGAAATAAACAAAAGGCTATTATTACAAGGAATTAAAGCTGAAATGTTGAAGCTTTATTGCTTATACGATTGTATTTAAAATTAAAGGTTGTATGTCAAAATGAAATCCTGGCACATGCTCATACATTTCATAAGAGCTTTTGGACTTGACATACGTACCCCTGTGACAATAATATCATCAAATAATGGAAATATTGTCTATCTATTAGAGAATAGCAATTTAGTAGCAAATGTATATAGACTTATTACAGATTGTGAGAAACAAGAATAATGGACATAGTACAAATCCAAACCATATGTTCCATGAAAGAGTATGTCCTTCCAGCATTTTTTAAAGCTATAAATTATCTATCACACTACCAATAAAGTACTGTAGAGGTAAGGTCACTGACCCTGAAGCACTGACATTTAGTTCAAGATCCAACCCCTGCAGCTTAGCACTTCATCCAAATTTCCAAATGTGGAGGGAAACTCTTTTTTCCTTTTCCTGTGATGTTTTCCCACAGGCTACTCTGCTTTCTGATGTTTCCATGATAATATTCTTCACATTCTGTCAATTTACATTTAGTAGCTCTACTACAGTAACAGGAAACTTTTAGATCATCTCCTCTGTGCATACATACAGGCACTGTGTATGCTCTGTGTCCTCATAAGCATTCACTTGGCTGGACCGCTGGAAAATTCCCCCACTCTCAGCTAGCTAAACATGATAGTCTGGGGGTAGCAGTGCCCCAGATCTGGTCTTCCCATGTGAGGAAAAGAGCTGTAGGGAATGGTTTTCCTTCAGCAGAATAAGGGGCAGAGTGGCCCGAGGGCCAGGCTCTGCATCAGGGACCTGGGTCCGCCAGGAGGCTGAACATCCACAAAAATGTTGCATCCATACCATGGGAACAGGAATGAGCAATGGACCCAACCAGCAAAGGCAAGCAGAGTAAAAAAAAATAACAATGGAAAAAAGGGGAAAAAATAGAAAAGAAGGAGATGAAAAGAAACTGCAAAAGTCTGAAAGTGATTTTTCATTACACGCAGAAGAGGCTGTGGTAACTTTGCTACCATTGCTTTTAATTTGTGCTCATCTTGCTACTTCCTAGTTCTGGCCAAATCGACCTGTGAAAGATTATGGATCACATTCTCAGGTGGGGGAAATCAGCCTAGCTCCATTGAGCCCAGATGGCAATACCACTCTCCGCAGCTGTTATTACCATGCCATGTGCCAGTAGTGTGGTCAGCCAGCTCTGAGACATAAAAACAGAAACATAGAAACTGCTGGTTTCAGCATACCCTGACTTTAAAAAGGTCCTGCTTTCTAAATACTTGAGTCTTACTGTTACAGTAACCCTAATTGCTCCTCATTTCAAGTATTTCTGCACTATGCATTGCACTGGAACAGCACTGGGCAAACAGACTGTGGGTTGAATAAGAAACCTAAACATGGGAACAGGGAGAGAAACATCCAAGATAATATTGCTTTGAGACTCTGTAGTTAAGAGACTTTTCTGTACCTCATATGGTATCAGTCTCTTTCCTCTCTCCAGGCTTCTTAGTTTACTGACAAGCCAGATGATCTACGCTCTCAGAGTTTCCTTGCATATGAAAATTGCAGAAGGGCAGCCCACATGACAACATTTTTCCTTCTCTTCTGGAATTTTTAAAAACCTCCCAGAAGCAGCTATTTGTGCATGGAAACATGGATTTGCAATTCTCATGCTGGTACTGATCCATCATACTCAGCGCCGTGAATGAAAGCCCTCCCATCCCAGAAGCAGCTGTCAATTCGTATCTAAATGTGCATCCCCTCCTGTTAGACAAAGGAAAACTGTCAACCCCATCCAATTAGTTATTTACTCACAATGTTGTATCGTTCTCCTGTGGCTATAGATGGTCTCTTGCAGGAATGACTTGGTTTTCCCTCCTGACTGTTATTGCACACAATTACCCTGGTTTGCGTTCAAGGTCAGGAATCCTCCAGGCGTAGCTCTGAGAATAGTTCTCCAGCTCACTAACAGGATCATCACTTACATGCAAAATGTTCTGAAGAGATTTTGCCATTCCTTTATTTCCCCCCTCTTGGTTAAAATATGGAAACCTCTGATTAATACAACCTTTGGAAGGTTTGTTTGGGGCAACTATAACTCTGTCAGAGAGGTGCCTCTTGAGGACTTTGGGAGCTGGACATGTTCAGCTTTGTTTCTCATTCCTCAAGTCCAAATATTCACAAAGGCACCATTTGCACAGCGTTATGATACCCATCTGCATATTTTTCTTTCTTTGGGTGAGGGGGAAGAAACTTAGATGCGAGGAGCTGAAGGGATGGTCAGATACAGACAAGGCGAAGAGGAGTGGGATAAATAAAGGCTCACTCATCCTTCACACTGAGCATGAAGGCATGCCACCTTGGCACATGCTTGCTCCTGTTGTGAGACTTTTTTGCCTTGTCAGAATGGTGGAAACAGGGATAAGTGTAATGGGGGCAAATGTATTTATGATTACTAGATAACTTTAAATCTCTTTCTTTCTTGCTGCTGGTTGTGCTATGAATAAGGCCAATAAGGCCACAAGAAGACAGACACTCAAATCCTGGTGCTTGCCCAGAGATTCCTTGATGATGAATAACAGGCAAACAGCTCATACATCCTAAGACATAGAAAATATTTGTATAAATAAAACAGACCCATTTATAGGGAAAATGTCGATGAATAATTTTTGTCAATTGCAGCTCTCTCATGCTTGTTTTAGGTTTCAGCAGAGCTGCCAAAAATTCAGTCTTCACAGGAGTTCACGGGAACATGTTCTTTGGTTTTGATCCGTGTGGGTTTTGACGCGGTAAACTTCTGAATACTGCAAAAATCACAAAACGAAACCTATTCAGAGCTCTTTAACTCCACTCATTTACCAAACTGAAGCTGACCCAAGCTGGAAACATCATAAATATGTTGGTGCAGAGCTAGAAAATAACCCAGGCTCTTCTCAAAGCCTCTGGAGTCCAGGAGAACACCTCAGTCATTGTGACTAAATTTTTGTGCGTGTTTAACAGAAGTTGTGGTGTAAAGCACACTAAATAGTTTTAAGGTTCCCTGAAACAATTTCTTAACTCCGTAAGGTAACTGGGTTTCTCAGCGATGGCCTTCTGAAGTGTTTTGGCAATCTGGAAAGGGAATAATTATTGATTTCTTAAGTAAAACTCCTACACTAAACACCTCCCGTTTGATGAGGAACACTTGGGTAATTCTTTTTCACTGTCTCAGATACATGCCATTACATTTTTTTAAACTTCATAAATTACAGGTGTTATGTACTTTTTATTAAGATTTCTCTTGGAGATTAGAAGATGCACTGATCCTGACTACCAGAGAAAATATTTTTCAAATCATTACTATTGGGTATATAACAGAGTAATTTTTTATTTTTAATGGCAAATCACTGGTTTGCCACCAATGCAATTTCAGAGCAACCAAAGTGTCCTATGAATTGTGCAAAAAAAAGAAGAGACCGTGTGTCTGTGTGATAGAAATCTTAAAGCAGATCACTGCAGTGTCTGGATGGTTTCACTGTAATATCCCACTGATTAGAGCACTCGGTAAATTCTTTGTTATTAGACTTTGGAGTGTTTACTTGGACATGAACTTTATTATGTGGAGTGAAAACTGAATAAAAAATTGGAAACAAATGCTAATGGTAAACAGCAATATACTGAATTAGAGAGAAGTTTGCAGGGATTATAAGTGATCCTGATTTTATTTAATGACTTTATGGACACTATAAAAGGAATTATTTTTTTTACTATAAAAGCCCAGCATGTTGAGGTAGTTAACAAAATGATTCTTAAATTACTGGAGGTTGGTAATGCATTACCAGCTCCCCTGTCCCTCTGTCTCAGGGATCAGTTTTGTTTCACGTACTTGCGTGGTGCTGATTTCCCACTGCAAGCTGCGCAGTGCATATGAAATCAAGGGCATCTGAGAACTGAGAACCTTTATTACTTTTCTCCTTCCTGTTTTTCTGCCCTGAGTGATTGCTTAGTCTTCCTCACATGTACACCGGTGAGGACGCAGAAATCCTTTCTCCAAAGGGACTTTCAGGGTTGAAAATATGTGCAGGAAACGGCACAATTAGATTCAACTGAGAAAACAACACAAACTAATATATCTCAGCAAAAATCATCCTAGACGCATAATCAGCAGGAGGGAAATATTTGGAAGCCATTGAGTTTATAAAGATTTAGGGAAGATAATAGGTAACAAATCAGATATGACCTAGCAATAACTTGTCACAGCAAAGGTGCAGTTGTATTTGTGAATTGTGTACACAAAGGCATCTTGTCAGTTCTCAGGGAAATAATTTTCCCTCTCGAGGTGCTGCAAGAGACTTTCCTCAAGAATTAGATGCTCAGCACAGTTCTGGGCTCCTTGTTTTGAAAGTGAAGTCCCTACCTCATCAATGAGCCACAGACATAATTGAGGATATAGAGAGAAACTGTAAAGATTCAGAGAACTAAATGCATATGTTTTAGCAAAGCAAAGACTACACATGATGGAGGGGGGCAGAGGCAGAGAAGGATATGTGAAGCCACTTTAAGCAACTGCAGGGCTTGCCACAAAGTCACTCACTTTTTCACCTTGGCTGCCAATCTCAATACTTGGGATGTTTCTCTCTCTTCTCATACCTGTCCTTTCCTCCCGCGTTTTGTTTCTTTATGGTGAAAGTGACTGCAGAAGTATTCAGGATAAAGGACTGCAATAGAGATGGGGACTTCTTATGACATTACACCAGTTTATGCCTGACTTACACTGGAATGGGATTTCTACTCATCGATCAATATGGTCAGTGTTGGCCAAGAACTATGAATAAAGGCAGGGCGGGGAATTCCTTACTGTAACAGGAGGAGAGTAACAAATACAGATGCACCAACACCATCCTGGAAAAGATCCGTGTCTTGTTATTCTTCCTGCTGAAATTGTTACGAAGCTTGTGCTCTAGCCCATGCAGCCAGGTTGGAAGTAGCAAATGTTGCACAAGTGCTATCTAGGATCTCCTAAAACCATAGGATTAGCAGCGATGTTTGGGCTGGATCACAATGAAACCTTCGGAAAATTAATGACAGGTGGAATAAAAAGAGAAATGTCCTAGCAGTGAGGTCTCCTGGAACAATGCCTGAGGAGAGGCCATCAGCTTTATCATTTGGTAAACTATGAAAATGATTACGCCCTTGGAGGTATCACAGAGGAAGATAGTTTTTATTTCTAACCCATCCTCCCTAAGAGAAAGGAGACACCACAAATATCCACCACAAATATCTACTTGTGTTCTGCCAGGTGTCAGTATGAGGGTGGATAGAGGGATGTGTTGAGGATGTGCTGAAATAAAACATGCCCCAGCAGCCTTGGCTGTGGCCTCTTGTCTTTGCTAACCCACATTCCCCATTTCTGCCATTTTTTAGGAGTCTGCCTTTGGGGGTGGGGGTAAAGGTCATCTTTTCTTTCCTTTGTACTCTGCCTTTCACATGGACTTTCTGCTGTTTACTGTATTCCCTAATGTGTCAATATTACATTTATAATGTGTACTGCTAATAGGGTAGATGCAGTATACAAAACTGTAAATACACCAACAGTTTCATGTTCTTTCAATACAGTTATTGAGTTAGCAATTTTCCACATATTCCAGTCTAGAGCTACAGGTTTTAGATCAAATGCACATTGTGCTGCTAAGACTTATCTCTAATATTAATATCACTGTGCATTTCCAAACCAGTCTGCAACTAGAAATGACAAGGACTGCAAAAAAAGTAGATGCTGTCAAGGACACATTGAAGTTCATGTGTGAAGATCTGACCATTGAGAAATCCCAGTGATTAAGATAAAAATCCAAGAAAATTGGTAAGGACCCAACACACAGTCATTTTAAAGAGTCCCAGTTTTGGCTATTTTATGGATTTTCCTGGTGTTAATCTGAGAAGTGTTGTAATACAGCAAATTACTAATGTAATATGTGTGTGTGCATATATGTGCTGTATGCTCTGGTCAAACACAGAACTAGATGGCATTCAGAATTTCCTAGCACCTAATTCTCTTTCTGCACTTAATGTTTAAACGGTCATGATCTACTGGAAATGGAGTCCCAACCTGAATATTTGGGCTGGACTGAGTCTCACTAACATCCTTGGACAGGCCAAAACCCTTTTTCCAGCTCACAGTGACATGTTGGGCCTCTGATCTGGCACTGAGAGATGTTCCAGGAGTTGGTCTGCAGTGTCGGTGACTGTTCTCCTGTAACCCTGAAGTCCACGAGACAACAGCTGGGAGCTTGACATTGTCCTGTTCAGATTGGTATGTATTATGCTATTCAAACCAGATAAACACCTGGAGGGTTCAGACAAAGTGGGTTAAGCATTGTATGAACATGTAAAACAGACAGGCAAATGTTAGGAGAAAAGAAATATCATCCCTTCGATTTGCAGGGGAAAACTAGGAACCACAAGCTAATTTTCAAGGAAGCCAGGAGAGTTTTGCATATGGTCTGTGTGGTTTCTTCAGACTCCTTTAAAATTCCAGCTAAAGAGATGTTTTAGCTTTCAGAGTTAACTCCATCTGAAGTCAGCTGAAGGTACAAGTGCTAGATAACTCTGGAAAACAGGCCCGTGGCAATTTGCCTGAGATACACAGGAACTCTGAATCGCACCATGCATAAGTATCCGTATGCACTTGAGCTGGGATGTGATGTACATGTTGTGTTGCTTGTGTATGACATGGCATGCGTCCATGGAGAAACTTTATCCTGCACACTTAAAACACTTGCAGTATCTCTTCAAATGTTCACCTCTGCAAAATGGTACTGATTTAAATAAAGCATTTCAGTTACAAGAAATTACGTTGCCAATTAAACTGCACTATTTTCTTCTACTGACTCTGAGAATATACATTACTTCAACAGCCAGAGCAAATACGGGTTTGAAGGTGTTTAAACAAATGTACACTTCAGTTGAAAGCAGTTTGCAATAACTAGATTCAATAAAAAATTCTAATCGTAGGCCTCATGTTAAGTCCTGAAACACATTTTTTGGTCCCCATGTGCCTTGTTTCCAAGATGGTAGCACCTGGAAAAACATGCAGTTTGATTTTTGTAATAGATGTGGGCTCTGATAGTCAGGACTGCATTGCACTGCCTTCTTGAAAAGTGGTGGCAATGTTGCTGCAGTTTAAGTGGATGTCTTTTATGCACGGGAATAAGAACATGTTGGGCTATGAAAAACACTGGCTATATACCGTTTCCATGCAACAAAGTGAAGAAACTAGCAGCCTCTTTCAATAGCCAAGCCAAAACTTTCTGAATATTGTGCCAGCAAAATGCTGTTGCTTTCCCTAAGCCTGTTTTTTGACTAACTGTCCCTGCAGTTGCATCTATTGATTCCTTCAGGAGAAAAATGGGAACAATGGGACAGTGCTTTTTAGTACCTTCCCAAGTTTGCTGATATCCTTGCAGAAAAAAATGCAGTCCTTAAGGTGAATTGAAGTTTTCACAAGATTTGACTAATTTCCTCATGAAGATTGCCTTTTGCTTCACATCATTTCCTGTGGTGAAAATAATCTCAGTGGTCCATGACCTCTGCTTCCTCATCACTCAAAGCTTAAAGCAAAATCAAGTGCAAAATGTGAGAAGTTAATCCTTATGTGTGTAAGATTGTTGGGTTTGGTGGTTTTTTTTGTTGAGAGCCATTCTGCATTATTCTGTTTGCTGCTTCTGATGGCAGTAAAGGCAAATGGGATGAAATGAGGGAGATGGGCAGCTCCTTCATGAGGTGCAGATGAGGGACAATGTCCCTGCTGGGGCACAACAGGCCGTAGGAAGCTCACAAGCCGTTCCTGCAGCGGTGTATCTGCAGCTGCTCTCTGCAGTGAATTAGTGCAATGTTCGTATTCTGTTTGTTTTCACACCCCCTCCACAACGAACCACATGTGATAATTAAACTGGACGATTAATAAATGAAGAGCATAGGGTGACTGGGGGCAGCGCTTCACTGTAAAGAACAAGAAGCACCAAAAGCACTGAGAAAAACGAGCAGTAACAGGCAGACCCCAGGCAAGTTTTCCCACAAAGCTCTGCCAATACGCCTCAGTCCTGATTTACAGCACTCCCGCGGCTCCCCTCTGAGCCTCGTCTGCTCCAGAAACTGTCAGTGGTGTGAAACAGCTTTAGGAGTTTTTGCAGGTGGACTCCTCTCCGCTCAGGGCTGTGCTGAAGTCTTACGTGTCTCTGGACTGTAACATTAAAGGCAGAGCAGGGGAAAACGAACACGTCTTGCAGGAACTGATCCTGCTCTCCACTTTGCCATAGGCTTCCCAAGTGGGTCTGGATAAGCTTTGTCATCTCGCTGTCTAAATTCCTTATCTGTAGCCCAGGGACAGCAAGAGCAATATTACCTACCTGTTGCATAGCAGGGAGTGTGCTGGTTAATCACTGAATGTTTATACAGTGGGGTCAGCAGAGAGAGTGCTATATGATAGCTAAATATTAGTATGAAATCACAGAAGATAACTGCACATATCCTCCCTCGCACAGCATGGTGATATTTTATCTACTTGTTATTTTGAGACACATTCTCCAAAAGCTGAAAATACTTAGTGTCTGTTTAAAAGAAATATTTCAAAGAACACATGCTGGTTTGGGTTGTTTCCCACTGTGCATAGCACCTGCACACAACTGACACTGGTGAGCTCTTTGCTTTAATAGAAAAGGTAAAATGAAGTGTTACTTCTCTTCAGGCTCTGTTAAAGGGAACACTATTAAAAATACTTGTTCCCTAGCCAACTTTTTTTCCCCTTTTTTTCTGCAGTCATATCTGCTTTGGTGTGCATCTGTGCTTGAATGTTTTCCTCTTGTCTTTGTGCCCTGACAGACATCTCCCACCAGAGCCAAGAGAGGAAGGTTTATGAGACATGTGCCACTTCATTTTGGGAGGGGGAGGAAGGTTTTCATAAAAGATGGTTCCAGTTTCAGTTGTCATCACAGCCAATGTAGTGGGTCCCTGCAGGCAAGGATGGCTGCGATGCAGCCGGGGTGGGTGAGTCAGGGTTGATGGGTCCTAAGTTGACTGTACAGGTCTAGAGGTGATAAACACCTTTTATCACACAGCTCGCTGCACCGTTCGGGGTGGAAATCAGAGTGGTAGCAGGTGTTGCAGCAATGTTTTCCGTAATGCCCCTGTAGCGGTCTGTCAGCCGCCCCGGGGCGGCAGGGCAGTGCATGTCACTTCAGGTGCAGGAGAGCACAAAGACAAGACCGGCACGTCTCGCTGGGGCTGGCATCTGGGGCTTGGAGCTGCCAGCTACAGCATGGTGTTGCACAGACCATCCTGCTTCAGGGGCAGGAGCTGTTGAGGAATTTTTCTTCAAGAACAAAGATCAGGAGAGACCGCTCTTTATTACTGACCTGGGAAGTAGCTTGTGGATCCAAGCCAAATGCATGTGGCAACCCGTATATGTATAGAGCCTTGGGGGATAATATTACCAGCAAAACAGAGGGGACAAAACCAGGCTGTTTTCTGTCTTAGCCACTAAGGGCACCAGGTGGACCAGCAGCTTGGAGAAGTATGGTGAGGGGAAGTAAGTGCTACATGCAGTTGTTAGAAAGGACTCATTACCACGGCCTGTAGAAGAGCGGACAGGTCGTTCTGCCCTACAGCTGATAGAAGTCAAGGAATGATTATATCAGACAGACCCTGCCCGTGCTGGGGACACTATGTGGAAATGGTGTCCATGGGGGCTGGTTTGCCACTGATTCCCTGTCCCTGCACAAATTCTGCAGAGGAACTATGGGACAAAGTTTGGGAGTGAGTCTCCTTGGGATGATAGATCTTCTTCTTATCCAGTGGGGGAAGACTTGGTAGGACCCACCCATGTGGGGGCCTGTGGCATGGTTCTGAGAAAAGCCCTAGTTTCCTCTTGGTGCTGGAAAACTGGCACCTACAGGAAGGGTCTGTTGGGTGCTACTGCAGGTGCAGCCTCAACAGGGAGTCCTGGTCCCTGTCAAGGTGGGACTGATGCACACCCCCTGGGGACAAACATCTTACTGACATGTCCATGAGAAGTGCCACCAAACAGTGCCCCATGTCTCAAAAAATGGCATTTCCCACAGGCACACTCAACCTGCTGGCCTCCCTACAAAGGACATCCCAGAATACCTCATGTCCTGAGAAGTTTGCCTTCTCCCACTCATAAAAAGATGTTTTCTTCTTTCAATCTGGATGCACATTAGCCTTCATGCAGTCTTGGACTTTACTTCTCCAACACCTCAGTCACCTAGGCAGCAGTTGCTGTATGGCCTTTTGAAAATTAGCAGTGTCCCGAGTACACTATTCCTATGTGGAAAGAAGGGCACAGCACTCCTCCTGGATCCATGTTGTCCTCCCACGAGGCAGGCCTGGGGCCACTGGCCACTGTTATGAACAAGAAGTCATTGCTTACTGCCTGAGCCACAGGTTTTGGACTAAAACATGATATCCACAAGCAGACTACTGAATTCACTCAGAAAGGTGTGCAGAGAAGGACTGGGGACAGGTACCAGAAGAGGTGTAGTACAGCCTTTCCACCAACGCCCATCTGAGGTGGAAGAGGAACTCTGATTCCATCTTCCTCAGGCTCCTTGCGGTCAGTTGCTCCAAGCACAATATTTACTGGTTTGAGTAGTCTCCAGAAGCAATGTCGAAGTATAACAGATAAATAAATTCCAGGCAGTGCAGAAGCTGAGTTGGGGTCCCCAAGAATCCCCATGTAGGGCAGACATTCCCCACTTTCTCCTCGTGATGGAGCTCCCTTCCTTTCCCTCCCTCCTTCCCCTCTCCCCCATTGCCTGGTGGGACCCCTTGGCACACAGGCAAGGGAAGGAGAGCACATCTCACTGCTGCTTACACCCCTTCGAAGCGGCAGCTCTCAACCTGATTTAGAAGAGTGAATAAAGCCTGGGAAGTTGTAACCTGACCACAGATGATCCACAAAAAGGGCTGCATTCCCCCAGTATGATCTGAGCAGCGCTCAGCCGTCTGGTCCAGGCACAACAAAGTGTTTGGAAACACCACCGGCAATGCAGCGTCCCGCTCCAGACTTAGTTTTCCTTATTTGTCTAGTAATGGGAAGGTATAAGGGAGGAGTGAAACTGCCTGACTACATCAGAGTTGGGCTGCAGCCATCTGGCGAGGCTGGAGGTGTGTGATGTACGTGGATTTGGAAAGGCCAGAGGACAGGAGAAGGCAGTGACAGCAGTGGGAATGATCTGGATACAGCCAAGTGCTTTAGTTCATTGAACAAAGGAAGCTCTTAACCTGCCAGGGCCGTGGATTAGCCTCTCCTGTCGTTAGCATGCTTCTACATTCAGTCTGAAATATCATGAGCCATAAACAGTCATCCAAGTACCTTCATGTGGAAGAGGGATGGTCCTTGGTGAGACCCATGCTAGAATATTCCCACCAGCTTTCCTGAACACTTTTTAAAGAAGTTATTAAAACCTGGCGAGGGTAGAAAATCAGGGAAATTGCTGAAGGCCTGGGGAAGGATTCCTCCCAGCTAGAGACCTGCAGAGCTGGGTTGCCCAGTCTGTTACTGTAGGAAAGGGACCACACTGCTCATCAAGACAGCAGGCTAGAGCCAGGGGCCTTGAGGAGGCTGGGAGACCTCTCTTAGAACTGAAAGGCATTAGAGCCAAGGTCTGAGAACTGCAGACAGACAGACTAAAACTAGAAGTAAAGACACAGATATTCAGCAGGAGGGATGACTGGCTACTCTGGCAAACGGATGGTGGAAACAGGCATTTCTTCTCCCGGTGCCCTTCAATCAAAACAGATGTAGTTCTGAAATGTGTTTTTAACCAGCAAAGGTTGCTGGGACTGGTGTGATAGGAAAGTTTAAAGGCTTGTGATATACAGAAACCAAACTAGATATTCTTGTAACTTTAGGTCATGCAGAGAGGGAATTAGAAAGGCAAAAGCCCAGCTAGAGCTCAGTCTGGCCACGGCTGTAAGGGGTAACAAAAAATGCTTCTATAAACACATTAACAACAAAAAGAGAGCCAAGGAGAATCTCCATCCTTTACTGGATGCGGGAGGGAACATCGTCACCAAGGCTGAGGAAAAGGCTGAGGTACTTAATGCCTTCTTTGCCTCAGTCTTTAATAGCCAGACCAGGTATCCTCAGTGTATTCAGCTCCCTGAGCTGGAAGACAAGGATGGAGAGCAAAAGAAACTCCCCATGATCCAGGAGGAAGCAGTTAATGACCTGCTGTGCCACCTGGACACCCACAAGTCTATGGGGCCTAATGGCATCCACCCAAGGGTGCTGAGGGAGCTGGCGGAGGAGCTTGCCAAGCCGCTCTCCATCATTTATCAACAGTCCTGGTCAATGGGGGAGGTCCCGGATGACTGGAGGTTTGCCAACATGATGCCCATCTACAAGAAGGGCCGGAAGGAGGATCCGGGGAACTACAGGCCTGTCAGCCTGACCTCGGTGCCGGGGAAGATTATGGAGAGGTTCATCTTGAGGGCGCTCACGGGGCACGTGCAGGACAACCAAGGGACCAGGCCCAGCCAGCACGGGTTCATGAAGGGCAGGTCCTGCCTGACCAACCTGATCTCCTTCTATGACCAGGTGACCCGCCTAGTGGATGAGGGGAAGGCTGTTGACGTTGTCTTACCTTACTTAGTAAAGCCTTTGACACAGTTCCCCACAGTATTCTCCTGGAGAAGCTGGCAAATCGTGGTTTAGACAGGTGCACTGTTCGCTGGGTAAAAAACTGGCTGGATGGCCGAGCCCAGAGAGTTGTGGTGAATGGGGCGAAATCCATTTGGTGGCTGGTCACAAGTGGAGTGCCCCAGGGCTCAGTTTTGGGGCCGGTCTTGTTTAATATATTTGTCAATGATCTGGATGAGGGGATAGAGTGCACCCTCAGCAAGTTTGCAGACGACACCAAGTTGGGCGGGAGTGTTGATCTGCTCAAGGGTAGGAAGGCTCTGCAGAGGGATCTGGACAGGCTGGATGGATGGGCCGAGGCCAATTGGATGAGGTTCAACAAGGCCAAGTGCCGGGTCCTGCACTTGGGTCACAACAACCCCAGGCAACGCTACAGGCTTGGGGATGAGTGGCTGGAAAGCTGCCCCGCAGAAAAGGACCTGGGGGTGTTGATTGACAGCCGGCTGAAGATGAACCAGCAGTGTGCCCAGGTGGCCAAGAAGGCCAACGGCATCCTGGCCTGTATCAGAAAGAGTGTGGTCAGCAGGAGCAGGGAGGTGATCATGCCCCTGTACTCGGCGCTGGTGAGGCTGCACCTCGAATCCTGTGTTCAGTTTTGGGCCCCTCACTACAAGAAGGACATTGAGGTGCTGGAGCGTGTCCAGAGAAGGGCGACGAAGCTGGTGAGGGGTCTGGAGCACAAGTCTTGTGAGGAGCGGCTGAGGGAACTGGGGTTGTTCAGTCTGGAGAAGAGGAGGCTGAGGGGAGACCTTATCGCTCTCTACAACTACCTGAAAGGGGGTTGTAGCAAAGTGGGTGTTGTTCTCTTCTCCCAAGTGACTAGTGATAGAACAACAGGAAATGGCCTTAAGTTGCGCCAGCGGAGGTTTAGGCTGGATATTAGGAAAAGTTTCTTTACTGAGAGAGTGGTGAAACACTGGAACAGGCTGCCCTGGGAGGTGGTGGAGTCACCCTCACTGGAGGTGTTCAAGGAATGTGTGGAGGAGGCATTGTGGGACATGGTTTAATGAGCATGGTGGTGTTGGGTTGATGGTTGGACTTGATGATCTTACAGGTCTTTTCCAACCTTAGTGATTCTGTGATTCTGTGATTTAATACGTATAAAAATAAAAATATTAAGTATTGCAGCTCTCCCAAAGCCTGGGTACCTGAGCAACTTACAACACGTCTGTCAGTCTATGACGATGTCTCACCTGAGGTGCTCTTTCTCCACAGCCAATGTGAAATAACTTTTTACCTCTTTAGTTGAAGGGTATTTTGGTGAGGGATAAACTCAGCCACATTAGCTAAGAGGTGCAGCAAGGTAGAAATATCTACGCAGACTGTTACTACTAGTCAGCTGGCACAAGATAACTTACTTATTCATCGTGGCCTTGACAGCAACGGTTTATTTGTGTTTCCCAGACATGTGTGGAAAAATTCAACCCAGTCGCCTTGGCTGGCAGAGCAAGGGTGCTGGCAGCAGAAACACCTTCTGATGGCACTGCTGATGGTGCCATCACCTCCCCTCTGCAAGCCCAAGAGTGGATGTGGCCAGACTGAACAGCTTTGTGCCAGGACTTACGCACTCGTTCAGGCCCTGTCTCTGCCAAGCACATCAGCTGTGATCCCCTGCCACCATGGGGTGAAAACCTGCTCCACCAAAACTGCGTCACTGGGATCCAAAGAAGCCAAGAGCAAGTGTCTCGTCCCAACCAGGGACACAGACCCACAGGACCCAGTGCCTCAGAGTAAATAAAACACAAAGCACACACAGAAAATACCTATCAAAATAACTAGTTATTAAGTTTCTCTTTCGCAGTTCCAATAGAGAATTTTGCTCAGCTGTGAGCAGATGTGTATTAATGGCTGGATTTAAAATGGCTAAGCTCAGACAGATCACAAATATATTTTGGCAATGTGATCCACAAAGTAATGCTTATGACAGAACATGCACAATAACACTAATATTTCAAGAGGGATTTAGAAAGAGATGAGATTTACTAGTTGAGAATGAGAAATAAGATTTGATATTTAAATGTACAGGGACTTAAACATTTGGATGAGGAGGTAGGAGTAACACTGTGAAAGGTTTTCAAAGTTCAAAACAAAAGAATCCTGAAGTCAGCTCTTCTTAGCAGGATACGCTGAAGTGAGTTATGTACACTCGTGCAATTACAGTGATTTCTGGACATGTGCAAGAAGTCAAGCTTCTGCATATTTGTGTGCACTTGTGGTCAGTTGTGGTTTTTGCTAGTAGCAACATTTTTGATTGTTCTCAATATTGCATAGATGCTGGTATGCATTCTGTGCGGCAGTGGAGTTACTTCCTCTGAATATAACTAGCAATGAGATTATGAGTGTCAATCCAGTATCAACTAGGTTTAAATCTGTGTGGATTACTTGGCATCAGTAGAATATCTGATCACTAGCTGAACAGGAAAAATCTTTAAGCCTCAGTACATAATTCAAGTAGTGTCATCTTTTTGGAGAGATAAAGGCTAGAAATGGCTGGAGGACCAAGGTAGGATAAAGTCCAGCCACAGAGTTGTAGAGCTAAATTAAGGTTAGAAAAGTTTATATCAACAGAACTACGAAAATGGTAATGGGTTTTTAGATGTATTCGTGGTTAGTAGCATGTAAAAGAAACTAACTTATCCTTTAAAATATTCTCCCTTAAGAAACAGAGACATAGACCTCACAAAAAAAGAGCAACTTTTTTTTTAATATTTTGAATTAGGTTTAACAAGCCTGAGCAAGTGCTTGAAAACATATTATTCAAATCTTTGTCTGAAATTTCTGCTGTCTTCTTATTATAAGCACACACTTTGTCTGTGCTGCCGGCAGATATTGTATGGAAAAGATTGACTAGCGAGTGCTTTCATGGAAATAATGAATGTTGCTGTGTCTGCAGCTACCCAGAAGAATTAGTGTATGTGTTAGGGCCTGGATTCATTCCACCTAAATTTAGGCAACTAGCCTGAAGTCTGTCAGTTAAGAGTTCAGCTTCACTAGTTGACCTCAGTTCCCAATGAAGAGAGATGGGTTATTCTAGAAAGCAATTTACCTAAAATCTGAATAGCTCTGAGCACCTGGCTCTTTCTCACATAGGTGAACACAGGGAGTCTCTACATATCTGTACAGCAGAAAGATCTCCTGATTTACAGTGGGTCTGGTCCTTCAGTTGCCCAGGCCAAGGACTGGCTGGAACACACTTGTCTCCCTCCTGCATACTGGCAAGTGTCCTGTAGCCAGAGGTTAGGCACCACCAGCGTTTCTAACTTTGCGAGCTTAGCTCAATACCCAACAAGAGACAGAGTGATGCTGCAATGGACCTTGCTCAGAGAGCTACCTCCATCTAGATCAGATCATCTTTGCACTTACTAGGACTTAATTCACTCCCTTACAGCTCTGAATTTTGCTGCTTGCTGCCCCAGTAAAACCACCCATGGGCAGGTGGGGTGCCAAGAGGTATTCATGGGTCTTGATTAACAAATCATTTTGATTACAGAATAGCATGTAGGAAATTCTAAGCACAGAAAATCTGCAAAAGAGCGTTAGAAGCAAACTTCACCTAAGAAGTCGCTCAGTGCGAGCTATTGTCTTCCTTCTAGACTTTGCAGTGCCAAGGTGAGCAGAGCCATGCACTGTAGGCAAGAGGTCCTCAAGTGCAGCAGAAGAGGAATTCCACCCTAAACAAATACCTTCTCAGGGGCCTCGAGCTAGGCAGAGTTTGAAGGAGTGGGCTTTGGCTAGCTCTCACCCTTGAGTTTTTTTAGGAAGTAAGGATAAAAATGAATGATGCCTCTACTGATAAACATAGGTAGGTATTCACATCTGCAGGGACTAGAAAACGTGGGCACAGTATGTGGGATTAGGAAGAGGCAGCAATAAGCCAGTGTATTCTGCATGGGTCGTCAGGATACCACTGTAAACATTTTAAAAGGATTCAGTAAGGGAACAAAATAAAAAGCATAACTTTATTAGAGATGGCCCACATGTTTTTGTGAGTTATGGGTCATACTTAATTGCGTGACTGATTATTTTTCAAAGATATAGTTACCACAGGAGCTATAGAAAGGCAAAGACCTTTTGCAGCTGAATTTTCAAAGACATTCAGTGAAGTAATTTCTCAGATTATTAATGAATGTTTTGAAAATAGCCTGTTCAGAAGAAAACTGGGTCAAAATGGTAAGATTTTTTTAAAATAATCAATTTACTGGCTATTTTTGGGGCCATACAGCTTCTCAGAGTTCAGAAACACAGTTATCGTCACATTTTCAACTTGTTAATATTCACTCTGCATATTTGCAGGCACAGATATTTACACAACTAACATCAACAGAAAAAGGAGAGAGGGTTTCAGAGTGTGATAGTCAAGAGATGCCTCAACTCTGTGTGTCGCTGCTGTGCTGAGATGAGTCTCCCCACATTTCACAGGCCCTGGTACCCCACTTGCCTATGCTGTGCAAACACTAATTAGTCATTGACTTCTCTCTGTGGTGAAAAAAGTCCCCCAGTAGGAAGCTGAGGTCCAAGCAAGAAGTTGTGTTGAGCAGTGCCCAAGTGAGATGGTCTTTGCCTGCAGTGCAGGCTTTGGCCCAGCTGTGAGAGACAGTACAGATGTGGCTTACGAGCCCCTGGTTCACTCCTTACAATGAAACTTGAAGTTAAAAGAACATAGCACTAGCGCAGAAATAATACAAAATTTTAGTGTATGAATATTATTATTTCCCAATCTCAAGTAGATAATTTAACTTCTAAATGTGATAAGTGGACATTTTAATAAAGTTGTCACTATGAGAATGAAAAAATGAATCAAGACTATGGAGTTTAATAACAGTCGCTTTTCCTTGCTTTTACTTTGAACTTTGCCTTGAATAGTAGCCACTTTCCAAAGTACTGGGCAGAAAGTTTCCTTCCTGTCATTTATTTTATATCTGCTTTTCTAAGACTACAGATTTTTAAAGTCCAATTCTTTAATGATTCCCCACCTGACCGACATTTTACAATGTTGGCTAGCAAGAACTGGCAGATCAGCTTTTTTGTTTTTATTAAAGAGTTTTTCTGTCAAACCAAGAAGAAAACCTTATGAAAAATTGCTGAGTGGTAAAAGGCAGGAAAAGGCAAAAGGGAAAATATAATCCCCCTTCCCTAAATTTCAAACATTTGGAAAATATTAGGAAATATAAAATTTGGAAATATTTTTTAATGCTCCAGACCATGGGAAATAGAGATGTGGATTTGGAACTGGTAAAAACTAATGTAGCTCTGTTTAAATTAGTCCAAATTTGTGACATATGATGATCTGGTCCAGAGGTAATATCTTCTAAATAATATTTTTTCTTATTTTTGCCTCTACTGATGAAGTCACTGCTCTGCACCAAAGTCTCAGTGTGTTTTGAAATGAATCCTTCACTTCAAGGGAGGATACATTCCTTGTTACATTAGCCCTCCAGATTCCTGCGAAGTATTACACTTTGCATTTCAAATTGAAGGATGCATTTGGACACTAGCTTTCTGTTTGCCATTTTATTCGACAAGCTGTGCCAGTCTATTATGCTGATCTGATAGAGTATCAAAATTATGAACAATAATTTTGTAGGCAGAAAGGACTGTAAAGTTTATTTAAAGAACTGCTTCTAGGGAGATACCCCTGGCTGGGAATCTCCCTGCTGTCGGTGTTGGGCTCCTTCCCAGCCCTCTGGGAGCCAGCTCTGTCCCAGATGGGAGGAGGAAGCACAAACCTTCTGGCAAGGGAATTTTTCTAGCAGAAAAGGAGTTTTGAATTGAGCTACCTTGGGGGTTAGTGTGGGTACAGCTGCTGGACAAACCTGGTCCTCTCACATCTCGAGAATGTCATGCTCGAGAAATGAGCAGTGGTGTAACTTTTTTGCAATATGATTTACATATCACACTGGTATGTTGTGAGGAAAACGAGCTTCATTTCACATTTTCCTCTAGCTGTTTGGTTGATGATATTGTAAATTTTTCCCATTTTCACCTACACTGCACAACTGTAGAGTAGAAATGCAGTTCTTCCTCACCTGCCCCCACCAACTCCTGTCATTCACCCACTGCTTGCTGTTCTTCCATCTATCTTGGCGATTCCACCTGTGCTGACTGTGTTTACCAGAAGTCTGACTGTCCTTTCTCTTCAAGCCTGTCAGAAATCATTTAGTTTCAATAAGTGCAAAAATCCAGGAGGATTGGATTTTGGGGAATTTAATAATGTCATAAACTGAAGTAGGGAGACATTTACATACATAATAAAGCCCCCAAGATGAGAACAGTCAAGCAGTGCATCAGGCTGCCAGAGAGGCTGTGCATTCTCCATCCTGGGAGGGTTTCCAGACCTGACTACGGTGGAGCCCTGAGCAACCTGGTCTGAATTTGGTGTTGAACTTGCTTTGCACAGGAGCTTGGGCAAAGCCTTGGCAAACCAAGCCCCTTCCCACTTGAATTATTCTGTAATTACATGAGAATCTCTTGAAACCCTGTGAGAAATAACCAATAAAAGTCACATTCTGCCCCTCAAAAGAGAGACTCCAGCACAGACGGCCCTGAGGGCACTATACCGGGGTGGTGTGTAAACAAGTTTAGATAAAGCTACGATGATTTCAAGAGTCTTTACAAAGTTTCACGTATGCATCAGAAATCTAACAAGTCTGCTCTAAAGAGACATCTTGCATTTATGTGTGTTTTCTTTAGGTGCTGTCTTTTAATTAACTGGATAACTGCTAAGACTGACCGCACATTTCCACGCCACTGGCTATACATTAATCTTTTCACAGCCGTTATTTCTTACAGGCACATATGCTAGGCATAGCAGCAGTTTGCCATTGTTTCACAACATTCTTGTTCATATGATCAGGTAATGCAGTTAGGCTACATCTAGACTAGTCAACTGAAAAGAGGTAGGGATTTTATCTTTGGCTTCTGAGGAGATATTTATTACTTGACTCTAATCAGGGACTATTGGCTGGAAGAGGGCACCACTTAATAACATAGGTTCAGAATATTGTGCAAATAGCAGTAACAACATGCAGAAGGTGGGACGAGGAGAAGTAAGACAAAGGTCAGTAGTACAAAATGCGTAGTCGGTTATTCAGCATTAAATAATCTGTAAAAACTGGGAGCTCATGAGATGGGTATAAGATCAGATAAGGACAATGTATAGTTCCAGAATAAGTACAATGCACTAAAGTAATAACAGCATGACAAAGGTAAAGGTGAGGCATTTGCAGGAGAGGTGTGAAATGCTACTACACTGCACAGGTATCTGGCAAGTCTTCCCCTGACAGGACACACGCTGCTCAAGATGTCTGTGCCCGGGGATGGTGAGTTAAGACCAAAATGGGAGCAGAGGAGATGTGCTAGGAGGACAAAGGCAGATACCACAAGAGAAGACTTAGAGCATGTTTTTCAGCCCATCAAAAAGAAAAGCCTGAGAGAGGATGACGCATTGGTTACAAAGGGCCATAATGTAGAAGGGAGAGAAGCTCATTCAAATAATAGTCTGTACTGATTTGAGAATGAGTGGCTATAAATTGATTCTGAATGAACATAGAAAGAATTTGTAAACATATATAGGCAAGCTGTTCACAGCCATGAAGGTGGGGAAGTTCTGGAAGACCCCCTCCGTAGATGTTGTGGGAGTGGCAGCTGCGCTGCTCAGGTGGATGTTGGTATGTTCATGGAGCAGTCCTAGTGGGAAACCAACTCAATGACTCTGGCAGTCTCGTGTTCCTGCCTTCTCCAAGTTAAAAATATCCCTTAGCTAATACACTACCATGTAACTATAAAAATCAGATGTTAGGATATTTAAATTGTACAGTATGCTGTCAAAGTAAAGCTGCTGCTAGGGCACCTAACATAATTCATCCCCAGGGTAAATTCCTTGCTGCTGCTGGGCTGGGCTCTGGCTGTTGCTGTATGAGGTCTGGCAGCTCAGGGATGGCACAAAGCTGAAGAACAATTCCCTCTGTAAGGTAGGTATGCCGGTACATCAACCCCCTCACTCCCTCCGACAAAAAAAACCCCAGCACATGGGATGCCACTGGGACAAAAGAGACTCGCATAGGCTCAGAACTGCAGAAGCTCTGAACTACAGAAAAAGCAGCAAGTGGCATGGATAAGGCTTATGTATGTCAGGCATGAGCCCTTGCTTAACACCTTGGAGTAACGCAGAAGCCAACGGCATTTAAGTGATGCAGGCTCTGTTTTGTTTCTCTTTGCTTTTATGTTTCCCCTTAAAGTCCACTGATCCTGTCCACTGAAGCTAACCTAAGAGCAATTTTGGTTTATTCCTGTTGACACTGCTATAGTTTAGTTTTCATCTGTGCAGCTTTAACATAATTTCTAGTACTTGCCATGTTAAAAGGGGCAGCTATCTCACATACTGATGATAAAGAACATTTGAGAAATACAATTTGCTTTCAGTCCTGTGTAGGGCTGTTCTAATAGCAGGAAAGAGGACACAGTAATACAGTTCTTCGGACATGGAAAGGGCTAGGGCATAAATCTTTAGTTCTTACTGCATAAGGATTTAGTTTACCTTAACCTGTATTACAGAGTTCAGCTCATGCCACTGTTTGTGAAACATCACATTTGAAATCTTTCAGACAGGGCTTGTGCTCAGTGATGCCAGTGTAAATCTGTAGTAAATATATTGGTTTCAGTGGATTTGCTTATTGCAGAGTGATACAGCAATACTTGGGATGACCTGAGATGTCTATACAGAGACTTACGATACAGGAAGTCTGAGTAAACTGTGCTACCTCTTCCTTCAGTAATTTTGAGATGACCTGAATGAACTGCTGTTTTCAAAATGATAAGCAGGGTGAGATGATGCTGAATGTTGCAAATCCATCTAGCCATCACATCTTGCTGTTTTGTATTTTACCCATCTGATTTCTCCACCCCCCACCTTTCTGCTTTTACCACAGCTGTCGACCTACCCTCGCAAGTCAACCCTGATTTTAGTCTTATTTATGTTATACTCATAACAGCTCAACTCTTGACTCCATGGTGAGATATGGCCATTCACACATTATGCAGCAGATCTATGGACCTGGTGAAGTCCCAGTGGTATCTTGATAGCTGAAGAAAGAAAAGGAATTTTTAAATGCGCTTTTTCAGACAGCAAATATTTTAAATTACCCAGCCACAGCCCCACTGTGATTCAACAGGGTAACCTTTGCCCCTGCTCAGTTTGAAAAGAAGAACCCTCTGCAACACTCAGGCAACTTTTTTTTTTTTTTTTTTTTTTTGCAGTTGTAGCATCCCACTTTATCTGTCAAGAGTCAACTTGTCAGCGATACTGTGCTATTCCTAGAAAGTTGTAGGCAAAGAAAAGTCCAAAAGTTCTCTTTTGGCTAAGACACCACTCAAGAATCATGGTTCTACCACAGAAATAGGACAAGAATTCAAGGTTGGATGCAATTTTAAGGGTGAGCCTGTGGATTTGGAAATAGAGTTGCCCCTCCTTTGCTACGTGCCTACTCTGCTGTAGACTTTCAGAGCTCTGAAGAAACTGAAGGTTTTGCTGAACTGGAAAGATATACTAACTTATCAGCTAGGACAGGGAGGACATATCCAAGCTTGGTTAGAGGACTTGGTTTGCCTGGTGTGAACAGATTTTTTATTTTAACTTCTCAACACACAGAGGCACACTAGCTCTCACTTACTACCAGAGTCACAACCACTGCTGCATATATGCAGTGGAAAGGTGATTTTCAAAGCCTGATGGCATGCACTGAGTTGGTTTCTAACTGCGATGCAGTATCATGTTGACCCTCACAGGCCATTCATCATTACAGGTTGAAAACATGAGGCTTCGTCAGCCAAAATGAAGGTGAGTTTATCAACATCCTAAAAGTCGGATATTAAACAGATTTTTTCCAAGGAAATATGCTTCTCATTGGCAACAAGTCTTCTAAACTGTGCACAAAATACTCAACTGCTGCATGAAAAGGAATATTCAGTCCTTCAAAATGAAAAAAAAAACCCAAAACCCAACTCCTTTCATCATGCAGATACTTATTATCTACATCATCCCAGGTTGCTGACTGCCATGCTGTGAAACCTGAGCACGCTTCCGGCAGTAAACTTACAACCAAAACAAAACGCAGAAGACTGGAAGTGGCCTATGAAAAAAAAGACATGGCCATTCTGGGTATTTAAGTTCCTTTCTTCTTCCTTTTTCTTAAACTCAGCTCTTTAAAACATGCTATATCGTGTATTTTTGGAGAACTGTTCTAAATAGGACAAGGCAATATTACAGTAAGACAGACCAAGCTTTGCTTTTTACCCTCAACAAGCTTGTTTTTCTGATGAATATCATGGCTGAAAGGAATGTGGTTTTGTCCCAAAACCACGTCCATCTTCAGGCCTTTGCTTTACTAACGCACACTGCCACCAGTCCATCCCTTCACCTTTGTGCCTGCACTCAAGGGTGCGCCTTGAGGACTATTGGTCTTCCCAGGCAGGATCTTTGGGCAGCAGCTTCCAACTGCTTCTGTTCTCACTATGCAAAGAGATGCTTAATTGCTACTTGCATTTCACCCAACTGAAAACTAATTTGCATGCCTGGGACTGATCCCTAAAATTAAACCATATGTTTAACAGCTGCCATCAGCTGCTTGCAGCATAGCAATGGGGTAGTTTAGGCAAGGTCTGGAGAGGGAGAAACCACGTAACAGGGAAAGGAGTGTCCTCAAGTGCCTCTAGGTCCTATATTGATTCATTTATGGGTTATGCATTTTTAAAAGAGCCCTGTGCTGCTGGCAGCTCAGAGCATTGCATTTTTCATAGGGAAAAAACTGTGCCCAGGTAAATTTCTGTTTGTTTCTGCAAGAATATGTTGATTTGGACCCCTCAGTGACATGCACTGGGGACAGTAACGCTGGCGTCTTGAGAGGTCGAACAAGGCTGAGAGCCTGGAAAGCTCTGTCCACAGCAGGCTGGCCTTGCAGTGCTGGCAGTTGCCTGGATATGCTGCCAGGATGTCTCCGGGGTGGATGGGAAGCGCAGGGCGGGGTGTCTGGAGTAACAGTGGTGTCAGGGTGTGCTTCCCAGGACAAAGACCTGATGAGGCTGTGACAGGGCTTTCCAGTCCAGGGAATCAGGCAGTGCCTGCACGAGGGCAGCACCGTAGGGAAACTTCCCCTCCTGCACCCCTCCACACATGCGTGTGGCTCCAGGGAGCCAGGAGCAGGCATGGAGGGAGCAGGGGATTTTTTAATCTGGGACCAGCTCTGATCCATAAGGAGGAAAGTTCAGTATTTGGGACCTGTCCTGGACTAGTGCATCCAGAAGGATATCTGAAGGGGGCAAAGCTTGCCCTGGTGTTTTCCCTTTTTTCCCCCTCAGGCCTTCGCGGTGAAGAAGAGGCAATGAAAATCGATGGGGATGGGAAAGGAAACAGCTCCCTGATCTCATGAATGAAAATGACACATTGGTATCAGTCTCTGGGCTTTACTGCTTTGCTCCGCACCGCAGAGCAGACAACCTGCAGGTCCCATGCCCCAGGAGTCCTCTCGCTTTGAAGCACAGCAGCTCTGAGGTCCCTTCGTTGTCACAAGTGCAGTGGGAGAGCTCTCCTTCAGCAGCCATCTGCTCTGCTAGTGCCAGAGGGACAAGGAGCAGCTGTGCTGGTGGTCCGAGGCGGGAGAGGGCAGAGGGATGCACAGACACCATTGTGCGGAGAGGCGGGAGAGGGGCCTTGGTCAGAGCGGCAGAGCACAGGCTCATGCACCAGTTACTGCTCCTTGACAAGTTATTCAGCTCAGCAGTGCCCCAGTAGCAGCCTGTCTGCTCATTTCTAGTGCTCAGTTAATGCGACATAATTCAAGTTATCTTTGCTCACACTCAGAGAGCTCTTGTAAGCAGTCACCTCTCCTTCCCTTTGCCCTGGGTGAGGAACGTGCCTGTCAGCAGCTCCTGCCGCTCAGCTGATCCGTGGTGACTTGCTAATCTGTGACTCTTGGGTGACTCCAATGGTCTCAGTGCAACGACGTTCATTCCGCTCCAGGAGCCATGCAGCAGAGAGGCAGAAGGGAGTAGCAAGCCAGACCTTAAATACAAACACTTCCATTAATTTATACATACAGATATGCATATGCATTTATTTATATGCTATATTTATACAGTATATCTATGTTTATGTATGTTTACATATAAACACACATGCTCACTTTGTGCATATATATGTCTGTGTGTATGTATATATGTGTGTACATGTATGTATAAATATCTAGGTACACCTGGACAGCACATGAACTAGGTGTTCAAATTCAGAGTGTTTGGATTCAGAGCGCTTGTGCTGGGGGTTGAGTTAGATGAGGATTTACATTTATCAACAGTTCTTGACTACCCCTTTGCCATAGGAATGAGAGCAGAGTTTGGCTAGAATGACTAGGGTTAACTAAGCTGACAGCTCCTCTGAGAAAATCTCAAGCCAAAGAAAGTCAAAAGGGGGTGGAGGGATGGAGGGGAAGATATATGAATGATTAAAGTATCTAAAAGGAAATCAGTAATTTTGAAACACCAGAGCTGGAAGCAATTAGTGGCTGGCTGGCAACTCACAAGAATCAATAAAAGAAGGATGCGATTTCTAATAACTCAAAAATAAAATCTGCTGATAAGTTAAGAAGGAGCTATAGGGGAAAAAAGAGGTGAATAGGAAACAAAATCTGTTAACAATTATTGTCAGTGCCAACACTGCCTTGGAAGAGTCACGTTTGTTCTACCACCTCCACCCGGCCAATTATAACAATATGTATTCACCAAGCTCTCATGACAGGAGCACCCACCAATCCCACTAGCGCTAAGGAGCTGCTGGCATTTGTTTTTATTTTAATTTATCACTCAGCTGTTTCGAATCACATAAAGCTAAAACTTGGCTTACAAGTTGTCAGTTCCAATGCTAATCTTTTGTGCTTACTGCATATGTGCCTGTGTGATATGTATATTTTCTGAATTGTAAAACTGCCATGGAAATTTCCCAGTCTGGGTATGAAATCTTGTCTCCGGCCCTTTACTGTAAAGATTGGTCATGTTAAAGCTATTGACATATGTTTACTCCCCAAACAGGAGCCTGCCAGATGATGCAAACTAGCTGGGTCTAGTTCACCATCCCTTTACACAAGTTTAACAAGCTAACCCGGAGCAGTGGATCAGATTGTATGTATGTAGATTCATCCTATGCAAAGTGATGATATCCATGTGATTTCCTTAATTTCTCTAACCAGGTGATAAACAGCACAGGCATGTGATAAATTGCATTTATTTTTCACCTTTTTACCTCCTCACTTGTTCTCTTCCCCACTAATCCATTTCTGCTAGGACCACTTCTGGCATTACAAACCTCTGAGCAGCACTCAAACAGCCAATGCTCAAAAAAAAAGCCCTGTCACAGATGGTTTCCTTCTTTCCTTTGTAAACATGGAGTTTCCCTTTTTATCCTCCTCCCCCAAATTACACTAGTCCAGAACAGAGACCAGCGACAGGTACAGGGTGTTGTAGCTGGGGGGCTGGCTCATCAGCCAGAGCCAGATGTGCCCGTTTGACGTCCTCGGTTTGGGGATACAGTTATTCTGGTATAAATGGTAAATATCTTGTGAAGTGCTTTCTCCAGAATGTGGCAGAAACAAGATATATGGTGGCTTGCTCTGGTATAAATATTATGTTACAAAAATCACTCATGTCTTCAGTGCTTCGGAAGAATTTTGCTGGTTTTGGCCCCAATCCTGTAACATGCTCTGTATGGGCAAGAAGTCCTTCCTCATGGACTAACTGAAAGATTGAAGCTGTATTTGTACTGTACAGTTGAAAGCATTCAGCTGCTTCTCAGCACTGATGAGTTGCTTTTCATTTACATCTAGCTTAACTGAGCAAGTTCCATTGTAACTAATATACTGGGAATTTGCATCCTGTTTGCTCTAAGACATAAATGTGCCACACTGGGGTCTCAGAGCTTAGGGCAGAGCTAGGGATGAACTGTGAGCCCCTGGTTTCCTTCTTCCAGTGTCATACCCTGAATCATTTGCATCCTGCCCAACTTGAGGATGTTTATCTCTTGACCCAGATATGACAAGGGAATCATTGCAGTAATATGAACTTGCAATAAACCATTGTATGCTCTGCTAGGAAGATATGGAGTAATAACAGCACTCTGGGTACCAGTGTCATTGCAAGTGGTGGGTACGGATTAGGTCCTGACCCCAGCTGGAGAGGCTTCTGAGAGAAGGTAATTTGTGCACAGTGGAGCAACTGCATATATATCACTGATATGCAAGTGCTCAGAAGACTTTCCACCATCTGTACCTACACTACATGCAGCAAAGCCAGGTTCTCTTTCACACCCTCAGAGAGCCCAGATTCTGTACGACACCTGTTGTGAGCCGGGACTTTGGACTTCATGTACACTGAGATTGACTTCACATCACACATCATGAGCCTGCACGCACTGCAGCCAAGACATATAAACACTCTGCCCATCTCGTGCGCTGCTGAATGCAATTTCTTAAATAAGCTGATAAAACCAAATGTTTTGTTCTGATACAACCAAGTTTTTTATTTTGGGGAATCAACCTATACTGATCTGCACAGCAAACACACATACAGGCTTTGGAAGGGTTTTTGAAAGAATCACAGACCAATCACTCCTTCAGTAGCCCAACAAACAAGCAAAACTAAACTAAATCACACCAACCATTTCCCTGCCTCATTTTCCTCCACACAGTCTATGGATTTAGATTCAAGAGTTCGTTCTTGCACGTGACTTCTCCTTTGAACTATGGGCTGCAGTTTTCTGCCTCCCTCAGCTGTTTCCACAGTTAAACCAAACCTTTCACCATGAACGGCTTCAGCCTCATCAGTCACTGTCACACACTGATTTCCTTGTTCTTCGGTTCTGTTCTCTGCTCTCAAGCCGTTTTCCTACAGATGTCCTGGAGAACAGTGGTTGCACCTTGCATACATCCAGCTCATTTTCCCGTGTTGCTTCTGTCTGAATGGTGGCATCTTATTCCCACGGTTTCTGGGCTGGGGAGGTATGCCACAGGCAGTCCTAGTAGGGTAAGCCTGATTCTACCTAACCCTTGTCATACAAGAGAGCAACATTTTTGTAAGATGACCTCTTACTCATAAGAGTTCACGCATGCAGGCTCCCAGCCAGAACAGCACCAATTCTTGTTGCACTTAGGGGAAATTTGCACGAGGCTGCAAAGTTACAGCATTTTCCTACCTACCTATAGACTGGAGCACATTAAGGGGAGGAAATACATGCACTGACCTATAAGGGCTTTGTTTAGCTCTGATTTATTAAAGGTCACTCAGCATGAAACAATTAAAAAAAATACCTCATGTCTGATAAGTGTAGTTGGATTCTTGGAGGTACGTTAACGCAGCCGGAGAGACATAATTTCTTTGGATTTCAGGAATGTATTTAGTGCTGTACCACACATTGGTGCAATCTCAGTAAGTCAGAAAGCATTAGAGTGAGGGAACTGTCAAAGGGAACAGTTACGCAGCGGGTCGGGGCACCAAGAACCTGTGGAATACAAGCAAAAGTGTGAGATATTCACACCTTTCATTTCGTTAAACTATGCAAATGTTCAAAACCCACCTGTTCTCAAGATTTGGAAGATAAGCTTTGCAAACGTGGACCAAGCAGAGATTTTTTGTATGTTTGCATTGTGCAGGATAAAAGTGTGAGGTGCTGCCCACTCCCCAGGTGAGTGACTTGTGTCGCTGGAGCTTGTCAGGGTGTCGGGGGGACTGCAGAGCCTGCTGGCTTTGTCCCCATGCTCCTCCGGCCAGCGCTGAGGCAGGCAGGGAGCTGCGATACACCAGCCAAGTGGTTTCTCTCTCCCACGCTTCAGAGGGGAAGTATCAGATTGTCAGGCACAGTCCGGTCAACGCTCTGCTCCTGGGATAGCGCAACCACATACTGTCCTTATTTGGGCTGGATTGCAGGGTTACAAGCCAGTCCTTGGACTTTTTTTTTGCCTTTTAACAAGGTCATTTTGGTAAGACACTTTTTTTTTCCCCTGTAAGGAAAAACCCCACAAATATTTTTAGAGCTGGTTAAATTATTTGTTATGAACAGATTGTCCAATGAATTTTGGCCTTTTTCTGAACATGAGTCATTCACAATTTTATTTCAGTGGATGTATTTGTTATTCATAAATACTAAAGGAATAGTTTATGCAAAGGAACTTCAGTCTCTGGGTTATTCCAGAACTGCTTGGTTTTTTATTGCTGTCTGCTTTTCCTGGTCCAAGATTGTTTATCTAGGCTATGAAGAGCCATATCTTCACTGTAAATACTAATAAAGGACTTTAAACAGGTGAATAGCAACTAAAACAATTTGAAGGAACAGAAAATCAAAATTAACTCCTACTTGTGGTAAAAGCATGTTAACATTTGGCTTCAGACGTTTTTGCGGATATGGCTGTGGTCATTGAAACCATTGCAAACACGGAGCAGTATCATTCAACAAATCACAGCAGGAAAAAAAAAAGATCTGTATATCTAGGCACGAAAAGATTGGGTTGTATAACCAGCAAAGGACCTGGGCACCCAAATTTTCTCCAGGATAAGGGAGCTGAACTCCTGCATAGTACATGAACTCGCTCTGAGTATCCTTGTTTGAGCTAAAGTTTTCTAGATTAGTAGAGTTTTCTTCTTCCTTCTACCTAGATGGCTTAGTCGGAGCAGGTTGGCGCTTGCTTCTGGCATAGGTTAATAAACTGGATCAGCAATTAGGGTTAGGGTATGATTTAGATTCTGAATGTCTGGGTCCAGTAGAGCAATTTAACTGCTGGACCATGGCAAGCCTCAAGGCTAGGATGAAGACAAGGCAACCCCCGGTATCAGTACGGGCTGGGGGATTAAGAGATTGAGAGCAGCCCTGCAGAGAAGCTCTTGGGGGTACTGGTGGAAGAAAAGCTGGACATGAGCCCACAATGTGTGCTCGAAGCCTGGAAAGCCAACTGTATCCTGGGCTGCATCAAAAGAAGCATAGCCAGCAGGTCAAGGGGGATGATTCTGCCCCTCTACTCCGCTCTGGTGAGACCCCACCTGGAGTACTGCAACCAGCTCTGGAGTCCTCAGCATAGCAAAGACATGGACTTGTTGAAGAGGGTCCAGAGGAGGACCACAAAAATGATCAGAGGGATGGAACACCTCTCCAATGAGGAAGAGACACTGAGAGAGTTGGGGTTGTTCAGCCTGGAGAAAAGAAGGCTCTGAGGACACCTTATTGCAGCCTTTCAATACTTAAAGGGGACTTGTAAGAAAGATGGGGATAAACTTTTTAGCAGAGCCTGTTGTGATAGACAAGGGGTAGTGGTTTTAAACCAGAAGAGGGTAGATTTAGACTAGATATAAGGAAGAAATTTTTTATGATAAGGGTGGTGAAACACTGGAACAGGTTGCCCAGAGAGGTGGTAGATGCCCCATCCCTGGAAACATAGAAGGTCAGGTTGGATGGGGCTCTGAGCAACCTGATCTAGTTGAAAACATCCCTGTTCATTGCAGGGGGGGGTGGACTAGATGGCCTTTAAAGTTCTGTTCCAACCAAAGCTATTCTATGATTCTGTCAGCAGGGGCAAATGCATGTATTTTTACAAAGTGTTGGTGGGTTACAGTTAGAGCTACTGTTTGGGGCATTGGCAGATGCAGATCTATTTTATGTGCCAGAGCACACATGTATATGTGCGAGACACAGCAGTGACCCTATCTCCATAGTCCACACTGCCAAAAGCGCCTGTCCTCACCTTTAGCTAATGCACATGTTAGTGATCCCAACCGACCTCTGTTGGCAGACACTTTATAGAGACTGCGGGCTTTTGCAGTAAAAATATCTCTTCGGTGCTTGGTGTCTCAAATCCTATTTTAATTCTTAATCCTGACTGTAACCATCCCAGCAAGCCCTAGCAATGCAGTGAATTACACTGACCACTTCAGACTCCGGGTCTGAAATGAGGTTTGTGTACACCCTACAATTAACAATTACTTCAGCTTTTCAGATCCTGCTTTCATAAACACTACCCATTGCCCACTTCAATTAACAAAAGTCATTCACAGTATCCCCTTTTGAAACTCACTTCAGTGTAGCTCAGTGGAGCAGGCGAGATCCATTTACATATGTAGCCGTATTGCCAATATCCTCCAGCAACACTTCAGTTCAAATACTGGCAAAATGACTTTAAGTTAATACCTTTGAAAGCTACCCTCCAGCATGAACAAGGCCTAGCTTCTAAGTGCTAATCTAACTACCTCCTGCATTTACTCTTTCAAACTGGTTTTCTTTGCTTATTTTTATCCATATAGTCCATTGAGTTTAAAAATCTCAGACAAAGAACCCCTTAAAAATCTAAAAACTTTAAAAAAAGATACTTGAAACTGTATAGCCTATGCAGTTAAAAAACAAAAAAGACTAAATTTATATACCTTTTTTTATACTAAAGCATTGTATAATAATTTACGGCTTGAATTTCATTGATTTAACTTTACTTGCTAATTTATGCATGGACTGTTCTTCCTTTCCAAGGAGTTATGTGTGGAGGATTTCAGCTAGGATGCAGTTGGTTTATGTGTTCTCATCTCCTGGTCCTGTATTCAACCAGGCCTCATAGTTCCCTCTCGCATGACTAAATATATAATCTTCTTGGTAGCTTAGAGAAGGCAAACATTAAAGAAAGGTGGAAGGGGTGTGACTTCATAATTTGGAGCAACAGGCAGGAAACTGGGGTTGATGAAGAAAAATACATTGGAGATTGGTTTAATCTTTAGGCCACCTAGTAGGCTTCAGAAACGGAAAGCATCAATCAATGTGCACCTAATTTTCCAATTAGGGAATGACCATATATGAATTATTATTAAACTTTAATAGCATTATAACATTATTGATGCCTTCCTAATAGTGCCCTTAAGGCACACTGTCTTGCCCTAATCAGTTCAAGGATACATAGTGAGAAACTGAACTGGAAGACTTCAGAAACAAGAATGGCTAGTAAAAGAGCTGACCAAAATTCTTCATTGTGTCAATACTCCTCATATTCGGAGTCTGCCAAAACACTTTTCACCTTCTCTGGGACCTGGGAGTTCAGCACTGCAATTATTGAGAAAGTAATGCAGTTTATTGCAACATTTGGGCCCATATGAAGATTTGCATTCCAGAAAACCTTAAATTTCCTCCTTTTGCAAGCCTTCTTGCCATATTGTTCAGCTCTGATGAGTGATAACCTTCAACACTACACTTAATTCCAGGTCACTACTTGTTTTCTGTTTCCTTGTTTTCCTCCTCCGCACTGAGGCCCACAGCAGGCTACCTGTGACAGCTCTCTGAGGTGAGCCCTTGCTCCAAAATGTGGTATGTTCTTTTTCAGATAGATTATTCCTAACGCGTGTTTTCTCCTACCACTGTTAAACATCTTTCTGCTAGAAACCATGCAGTAAAGCAGACCTGTAGTGTTTCAACTTACATGTTGGCATTTAATCATGTATCAGATACAAATGTCATGTACCACATCAGCTAGTGTTTCATCCTGCCAGAAATACATTGCCTGACTTCTCTAAACCAAGCAGATGATAGATAATTAATATTTACCATTTTATGTCTCACTTTAACAGGTACCAGTAACAGTCAGATCTTCAGTACTCCCTCGGCGCTATCATTTGTGTATATCACAAGTCGGCAGATGCCAGAACAAAGATAGGTGTACAAGTCAAATTACCTGACATACCCACAGCCTCTGACATGCTTATCTTATGACATATTTGCAGGTCTGAAATTCTGCTGAACCCACTGCTACACCAAATAAATCTTCAGTGCTGCAAGCAATATCATTACTAGGGCACACAGATCTTGCTTAATATGTCTAGAAATTTGTGTCTGACTGCTTTAAGGAAGGGTTTGGATGTTTTCCAGGTGACCTACGTACATGCATATAAATGTATATGTCTCTTTAAAGAGTACCTTAGACTGTGAAGCTGACCAGAGAATCTGTGAAAATGTTAAATTTATTAAGAGTGGGTTGACTGCTCTCTTTAGCTATGTGAAACTTTTATGGATGATCCTTCAAATCTGGCTGCTGGTTGGATTCCAGATATTATATGTAGCTATGTATGGTTATAATACTGCTACAGGATTTGCTATAGGAGATATCAGGGGGGTTGCATATGATTGCACACACATGTGTCAAGTCTGCAGCAGTATGGAGGGCCACGATCAGGTCCAAATTCTGAACCAGGTCTTAGCCTCATTAGCTGTAAACCTGCAACTTCACAGATTCAAGGCACAATGCAACAGACTGGCAGATAGTTTTTAGGGCTTGTGTCATATGCCCTTAAAGCTTTTGTCCTTTCAATAATCTTAATGTACTTTAAAGTAATGAAATGTAGAAAATCTCTTCAGACAAGGGTTTTATGAAGCAGACTAACATCAGCAGTCCCAGAGTATACCCTCTGAAAGCAATGTACAGAAATCTTCCCGAAAATACAACCATTGTGCGACAGTCTGGAAGGAAGGTTAGGTTAAGACCTAGAGGATGTCATATACACCTGTGAGTTCTGGTGAGTTAAGTAGAAAGACAGTACAAGAATCACCTCTGTCCAAGATGTTGCTGCTAATATCTGATTGCACAGACTCACATAACCACAAAGTTTAAGAAAAAAACCCTAATATTTTCTAATTTTCATTATATATGTGAACATCCAAATACCTGGGTATACCATGGTAGGGCTTGAATCAGAACTGTGTATTTATAATATTTATTTATGAATGCTAACTAAGATGCTATACTAAAAATACATTTCTTGGTCATGAAGTACTTTATTTTATTTTGGGATTAAAGGGGTTCTTTTAGCCTGTATTCTAACTGACTGTAATGTTTAGACATTTCTCATTTCTCCCTATCTACTTGTCTTAATAAAATTGTGAAATAATTTCAGTACTTTCTTGAAGAAGCACTTGAAAGTCTTTATGTCACAAAGCAGAAGTTAAAAACATTCTGGTATTGTGAGGTACTGAAATGATGCAGTGAAATCTTATGAAAGGTTAGGTTTAAGTTCTGGAATAATGGGCAATAATTACCTAATTAACTGGAGCAGAATAGAAAGAGTGGGACAATAACTTTCATTGTTGAAGTTATTTGAAAGTCAAAATGCAAAAGTAAAGAAATAAAAAATTGAATTTAGATTTTTTTTTTCCACTAGGAAAGAAAACAAATTTTCTCTTTGCTGTCAATAAAAAGACAAGAGGCAAAAGACAGCTTCTGCCTTGTGTTATAGGAAAAATTCCAAAACTGAGATTCAGAAGATTTGTTGCCTAACAGCATAATTCATACGAGAAAAGACCTCCACTGGGTGCTCCTGGTGAACCCTCAGCAATTCCTCCTAGTCCTGATTTGAAGTATGTCTAGCTTGCAAGCTTTGAGTGCTGGACACAAATTTCTGAAGAGCTGAATATGGAAAGACACTCTACAGCTTAAACAAAGAAGCTTAATTAATTGCAATCACATAGTGTAAATCTTAGGTAACAGCTTCACCAGTTTTTTAAAATAATTTAAGAAGACAAATAAGAGGCAAAAAGAAAATGTCAGATTTTAGCTAACATTTTTCTCATTAAATTACTAAATATATGTTATGTTACTGCATAGTCTGGAGCTTTCTGACTTCAGACATAATGTGTATTCTGTGTGGTTTTTGTTTTCTCTTGAGAAGCTCCTACTGTCTCATACCCAAACACACAAAGCAGAGCTGCTCCTACTCTTCTTCAGACCCTTTTTTTTCCCTGTAGTTTTTGGACATACTGAATACACTGGCCACAGAGAGCATAGTTTTTAATTATTCTTTTAATTATTCTTTTTATTTTTTATATTTTATATTATATTATAATTATTCTTTTCCTGACTTGAATTCCCCTGACCGAATGTCTGTAGTGGAAACATAAAAAGGCAAAAGCATACACTTTTTCTTAAACAGGATTTTACTTTAAGTGAGAAGTCAACCAGGTTAACCTTTGCACTGGAGTTACATTTGCGGTTTCTGGGGGGAGGCTGATATACCAGCACTGTGGCTCCAGAAAGGTGCTACTGGAGAGATGGAGAGCCTCCATCTCTTGGACCCAAGTGAGCACGTCAGAACAACTGCCATGTGTGGCCTGTGGTCTGTGGTCTCCTTCCTACTGGCATGCACTAGTAAGATTGGGCTGCGCTCACGTGCTTTTTAAATAAGCTGTCATATAACTTGGAGGGACTTCATGTACACTGGAGGACAGGACTGGCATTCCAGAAGGATCGGAGATTTAGTCTGAAAAAAGTAGGATGCTATCAAACGCATAGTATTTTAAGACACTTTAAACAGGTAGCATTATAAGATGCTTTCATGAGATAAGACCAGCTAACTGCTGAAACACCTCTGGGGAACAACTGGCTTGACAGATCTTCTGCAGTAAAGGACCTTTGGCTGTATTGGATCGCAGGCTCCTTGCTAGTGGATCACGCACCGAGTGTGTGCACTGAATTATTGTGACGATCCAGTGCTGTACCCAGATGTACAAATGGTGACCACCATTACTGGACTGCCTTTACCTTACTTTACCTTACTAGCTTACTACCAGACTAAGTCCTCTTTCTGCTCCTCTCAGCTTCGGCAAAGCCTCTGCTGAACTGCTGCTTCCCGTTGTGGTGCCATGCTTCGAGGTAGATGTGAGTCAACCAGAAACTCTTCATCCAGAGAATGATCGGGTCTGGAAAACAGGACAGGAAGGAAGAGTCAGTAAGTTGGAATTACTTACCCTGAAGGAGAAAAACTTGAGACTAAAATATGACAGCAAATATCAAAGATAAAAAAGGCTTCTGTTGACCACAAGGGAATAATTTCTTCTTTCTGTCTGTTGTGGTTGGGACAAGAAGTAATGAACTGAAATTACAGCAAGAAAGGTTTTGGTTAAAGAGAACAAAATGTTACTGTCAGCAAGGCATTGAAGCCCTGTAATGGATTACTTGGGACGGCTACAGAATGTCCCTTGCTGGCAGAGATTTAAGGATATGCCAAACCAACATCCATCAGGATGACAAAGGTATGTATTTCTTCCTGTGTTGAAGCTTTGGACTGGAGTACATCCCCTCTGGAAGGCCTTTCCAGGCTTCTGAGTCTACCCAGAAGGGCAGAGACCTCTGTATGCACACACATTTGTGTGGGCTTTCTAACTGTCTCCTGTGCGAGCTGTGGCACTGGGCAGAGAGCACTTCACTGTGCGTTGCATAGGACACTCGTGCTGGTCAGACTAGCTTTGGCCCCTCTAGCCCTTCTCCCAGACCTGTTTCTCAGTATTGCTCTGCACAAACGCCTCAAGTACGGCATTTCCATTGGAAGCAGAGAGCCCCAGGGCTGAACGCCCAGCCGAGGAGGCCAAGGAGTTGTTCTCTCTTGCTCCCTCTCTGCAGCAGATGGACAAGTCCTCTTCTGACCAGCAGCATGGCCCTGGTATGCGAGATGGCACATGCCTACCATCCCATGACCCAGCCTCCCCTGCAAGAAGGATGAGGTCTGAACCTTGGCTTCCTCCAGCTGCAGAGGAAATTAAACCTTGGGCTCCCAGTTGTTGGATGAACTCTCTAAATGCTGTCCTAGATCACCAGACCATTTTTACACTTGGTGACTCTGATGGATTCAGATATGGACTATGACAACGGTTATTAAATGTGTAGCACCACATACAATCTCTGAAAGTGCCTTTCTTTCTTAGAATACTCTTCTACTAAGTAAAGCTGCATTACTTCCCAGCTATGTGAAAATAAACCTTCAAAAGGTTTCCCAGGTTCCCTTTCTATCTGTAAATTGAGCACATTGTGGCAAGGGCTAGGGGTCTGGTTTTGTTGCCTGGGGTTTCTCTTGGCCGCCGGCAGCCTGGGTTCTTTAGGATTTGTGGGTAAGCAGCTTAGATGTCTAAATTATGTATGGATAAGTGTACAGGGCCTTTCATGTAGAGTCTGTGTTGCAGGCAACAGTAGCAGTCTAACACAGGCATTCAGGAATTCTGTGTTTGCTCACGTCTGCTGCTTTGCTTGTTGCCTTTATGTGATTGTGTGGGATTTTCCTTGGCAGAGATTGCTGTGTTAGAGATGATCTATTAGCAATGATGCAACTTCTTCAATCATTTGTAAAAAAATCCCTGAAATTCTTGCCCTTATCTAATATAGCACACGGTATGTTTCAGAGGGGAGCTCCTGGAAGAGGAGCTGGGAGTGTTTGTACCTGGGTGATGGTGTGTTTCTGAGGGCGAGCATCCAAGACAAGGTGTTCTTCCTTCTTGCGACTGCACAGAGCTGCATCAAAGGAGCCCCTTAATTCTGGCCTCAGGTCAAGATGCCGCTTAAATACATATCTCAGTATAACAAAATCCTTGGATTTTGTCCCAAATCTGGATGGAATAGTCACTTAATGCTTATCTGGGAAGAAAGTTTATCTGGGAAGAATGTCCAGTCCTTCCATACATCCACATATTTCACTGTGGACATATTTCTTGGACCCAAAATTTTCCTCAGTCAAGCTCCACTTCGCTTCAGAAGTTAGTAACTATTAAAACCATCTACCTTTCCCCAGCCTTTTTCACAAGGCAGTGAATTCCTAGGGCTATTTTTCACTTGCTTTCCATTCTGACATTATGATTTGTGCCAATATTTTTACATTAAATAAGTCATGGGTCCAAATCCCATCCACTACTGCAAACATGAAGTGGTGTGAGTACAGGGGGAAATTAACCAGTGAGGTGAGTAAACACTCCCCAGTGGTGATGCTCACGATGCTTTCGCAAAGACAAAACGTGACTCTTGAGAAGACAACTGCGTATCTGAGGTTAAAGAGTGATGATTAAAAAGACTTTTTCAAAACCAGGCAATGCTTACTACAAATATGGGATGTGATACAGTAGCAAAGGTGATATAGGATCATCTTTTTCAAGTCCAAGAAAAGTAGGAATGACAAAAATATGTATATTTTTATAATAATTAATGGTCTTTATTATTCTCTGTAGCTATGATTATTAAAATAAATTAGGTCAATTAGAAATGCTTTATTTGTATTGTTCACTGTTTGAAAATGAGATACAGAAGAGAATACAAGGGCAAAACAATAAAAAAACCTTTTGAAATTTAAATACGAACACATGCAAGGTTTCTGTTGACTTGAGGTCAGCTGGTCAAAATCAGCCTTGCTGTAAAGAAGCACAGAGGGAGAAGGGCATGTGTTTGTGAGTACATAGTCTGATTGCCAACATTTTTTCATCTGAGAAATACGAAACCGAAACAAATGACAACCTCCTGACAACAGATTCATCATATCACATTTGCAGCGTTATCAATGAAGAAGAGGGGTTAAGAATGTTAATACATAACAGAAAGGACAAGGTAAGTAGTGAAACCTGTTTAGTGTACCCATCAGGAGCAAGCGTAATAGTTGGCTTAGTTTTAAACCCACAAATTTAGAAAAATGAGTCATGACAGTTTTAACAATGAACATAAAATGCCCTTTCATGGTAAGAGAAAATATTTAAAATACTTAAATGCAGTAACATAGTCTATCATCTTGATTCATAAGTTTTGCCATATAACTCGAACTTGCCTCTGGATGTACAAAGACAGTGTCAACAGGCTGGTCTGGGTGGGAGCAACAAGAGGCAGAGTCTCAGGGTTGCAGGAGGGAAATGCACTTTCAACGAGCTGCATGTTATTCCGGCAAGGGAGTCTGAGGATCACCCCTGAATTTTACATTGCCTTTAAAACACAGATCTTCCACCAGTACACTTTGCACAAGCCCCTTACTGGTTCTATGCTGATTTATGGGTATGGGTTAATGATAGTGTCTTCTCCAAAGATGTCTGGAACCAATGGATATATTTTAGTGGATCCACCCTCCTCTGGTTCAGTTTTGCTGTCTGAACCAAAGGCTCCTGTATCCCAGGAAATCCTGCTGCCTTCCTAGTCATATGTGTTTTCCTCTCTTCTTTGAAGGGCAAAGTCTGCCCCAGGACTGATTTGGGCTTTTGGTGGCTCAGAGACAACAAAGGGTGGTCTGGTCGACTGCCTCCACCTGAGAGTCTAGGAGGCTGGAGGATTCACCATTACAAGGATATTGTGTCTAGCTGACTTAAGAGGTACTCAGAGAAGGTGTAGAAAGGCTAGACCCCAAATACATGGATAAAAACCCATGACTTGCATGCTCCCTGCTTTTGTTGATTTGTATGTACAATCTGCAGCATTAGGCACAGAAGAAAACAGGAGCTTCCACAGCCTTTTGTAGGGTAGATGGGTATCGCACAAATGCTCTATCTGGGACATCAGTGGGTCATAGACTGACACACCTCTCTGCACCTACCAGCACATCTGGAATGTATAAAGCTTTGTGGTTTGCGACAGCTCTTTAAAACGTACCTCTTAAATTAGAAAAAGTAAAAAACTAGTAACAATTCATTGCGTGTAATGTTTAAAGAAGATGACATTACTACTTAACCCAAAGACTTTTCAACAGTAAAATGGCAAAACATTTTGCAATATTTAATTGTACCCATTGTTCTATCTTCTGAATGCTTTTTTTAAAGTAAAGGAACCAATTCAAGACCTTGTAATGTATTTATTGTGATCGACAATCAATACAAGATGACATTTTCAACTAGGTAAAAGCTCTCCCGTCTGGTGGGAGGAGAGAAAATATATTGTTTGACTGAAATATACCTTGTAGTTCCTCCCATAGACGTGTATCCAGTAAAACAGGCAAAAACACTTCCTCATGAAAATAAGAGAAGAATTCTGGGTAGAAGTGATTTCAAGTGCACACACCTCCAGCAAACATGTTCTTGATTTATAGAATATAGACCACATTTATTAATATTGCCAAGTGCAATAAATTGTGAGGGATTTCATGCCGATTTGTTAAATGTAACATATTTTAAATAGCACTTAATGATATTTTTATTTATGCAAGGCTGAGTGAAACGGAGATCTGGTTCTCCTTTTGGCTGCAGCAGTCACAGCAAGAGTCAGAGGCATGCATGCAAATCAACAGCAAAGAAACCACTGATGGGGTGCTTTTTTGCCTGAAGATGTGAATCTGTTCATGCTTGTAAGAGTCAAATTAAAGTAATAGCATATTGAAGCTCAGCCACAAGCACAGCTGTACCATGAGTGTATTTTCGGGTTCTTGTTTACAATTCAGAAATGATCCGGCGATATGCAGGAGGGCTTACTGTAATCTGAGCTAGAAGTTCCTCGGTCTGAGCCAGCATGGGACTGGGCAGCACCAGAGCAGAAGAGAAAAATGAACGGGGTTTTTTATTATTTTTTAGAGAGTTGTGGAGGCACTGGAGTTGTGGAAGGAGTGCTGCTTTTCAATATTTAGGATCCAGAAATTAAGCAGATGTTGTTACAAATGTTTAATTTTTTATTTATTTTTTAGTTTAAGAAAGATACTCTTTCCTTTGGTTTTTGAATGATTATAACAAGAAAGCAGCCTTTAAAAACACTCAGGGGTACAGCAAGAGTAACTCCACATAAAACGCTATTTCAAACCTGGTTTTAGAATACATAAAATAACAGAAGTATCATCAAAGATGTGCTTTGACTGTTTTCCATTGACATATTTTGAATTGCATACATATATGAATAGGTGCGAGCTTCTTTAGAATATATTACATCCTACTCTATGTGGCACATTTTGCACAGTCAAGGGTACTGCAGACCTACTGCACAGCTGACAACTCACAGAGTGACTGGCTGCACCCTCAAGAAGATGCAGTTTGACTGTGTTGGGATAAATCTTGTACTGGGTGGCTAGGAAATTCCAGCCTTTCAGGGGCAATGTGAATGGAAACCAAAGCAGATTCCCTCGGTTATGGGAAACATTTTGCAATGGCCACAACCAGGAGACCACGCTTTATTTTCATGTCAAGCACTGTTGCAGACTACGTCTTGATGGCGTTTCCAAGCAGGGCTGACAATGGTGGATTTCTGCTAACACAGCAGTTAGAAATGATCCCTTGGTTCAGCGATTAAACTGTGAAGCTGCAGTCAGGTTCTGGTGCCACGGAACCACATTTGTCATTCTTATTAGAACACAGCTGCAGCTAGTATCAGTAATTCAAATTAAGTGCTGTTTAGGAGGGTGTTTGGAAACCCGATTAGCATTCCAACATTGGGACGTATTGTTTCCAGATCGGTGGAGACTTTTCTGTTATAGTTTTAATGATTCAGGGTAATTGAGAGAAAATGTCAAGTGGATAATTTAGTTTTTAAAAATGTCTGAAGAGAACAAGTAACGAAAGTCAGACTTACTTGGGTAAGCCTGACTTTGCAAGTTCCCCTACTTATCAACTTCACAAGTTCCTTTTTGCAGGGTGGTAGTCACAGCTCACATTTTCCTCAGGGGGCTTTAGGGTGCACTTCTCTGCAGAATGACTGATGAACTGGAACACAGTGGTCTGGCTCTTGAGCCATTGACCCAGACCTGGGCACCATGCCCACCTTTGGCACACATCTCTCATCCAGCTGTGGGCAAGCCATGAGAGGCAGGAGTCATCTCATCTGCTTTTACCCATCTAGAAGGTAGCCGTGTAGTCTAAACCGGACACTAAAAAGAGACAGGTACCTCCATGCAGAGGCTTGTGCCATCCTCAGGTAGCTGTCTGAGACAGGTGTGATCAATCATTCTTGGGACATCTGCCAAAAGAGCCAAGTCTGGTTTACACCAGATTTTACACTTTGAGATAGTTAAAGACCAAGCCTGAAAGTCTTAATTTTCCCATATGGAGCAAGAAGACCAACTGCCTCCTGCACAGGCTAATCCACTCTTCAATACAAAGAGAGTGTCCTGCTCCTAAGTTTTACAACATCTGTCCCAAAGGGCTTCCGTAGCTTAGTGGACCCCTGGGTGGGATAAGCGAGTGTGAATGCAGATAGTGAGAATGGAACGATTTGCTGAAAGTAAATCGTTTGAGTAAAAAGCATAGAAAACCAGGTGGCAGTTGCCAAATCTCTGTCGGCAACACAAGGGCTTTGCTGAGGAGCTGGAAAAACATCCTGCCCCACTTATGATCACTGCATGGTGGTTGGGCAACAGACTGAGCCACATTCCCCACACACACCGCAGGTGCCAATAAGAAAAGTGGGAGAGAGGCTCTAGGTATAGATGTCCAGATGATTCAAAAAGAGATCCTGGCGAGTGCTCTCCCAGCAGTCAAACCCTCTGTGCATCGGCTGAGGGTAACATGCCCTGAGGAGGCAGAAGCCAGCAAACAGACGTGTAAGGAAGAAAAGCTATTATATATTCCAAAACAAACAATAAACAGAGGTCCCTACTGCAGCCAGAAAGAAGAAACGAATAATAGCAGATTCCCTTCTTTCTGTGATCTGTGTTTGGTTATTCGGGCAAGATGGAAAAAGATGGAAATATTAAAGGAGGCCAGTTTGGATGAAAATACATCTGCAAATCTACTTCCTCTGGCTACACTGGAGATGAATTATAATTGCAAAATGTGTGTTTCTGTGGTTCATTCCTTGCCCTCCTTGAAAATAATTTATAAAGCGAATGTGCTGTAATTTCTAAAGAAGAAGACACAAGCAAAAGATGTTTATAAAAATTTACTGTGTTGTTTTTTTCCACAGCGACCTTGGGCTGCAACGGTCAATGATCTTGTATAAATATTTGTTTGTCGGATTAACATCTTCGGCTGATTTGCAGCCCCGTCTGATAGGGGAGGAGAGGGAGTGTCAGCAGGTTCTCCAGCACTGTTTGCCCAGGGAACAAAGCCCTTTGTTCTGGCAGGGATTATTCATTAGCAGATTTTGACTGCTGGCTGGTGTTCACCAGCCAAAGACTTGAGAAGAAGGCATTATTGTGGGTCTGGGGTCCCGTGTGAGAGTGCAGAGGAGCTTGGGCAGGGGTGGGGTGTCCAAGAGGTGGGCATAGGCCTTCATGATAATAAGTCTCGGTTTGCATGTACACAGCTGTGACCAGCTTTGCCAAAATCTTTGCTCATGCGTATACCAGAGATAACACACCCACACTGTGCAAGCCAGATGCCACCAAGCTGCTGCCTCCATCTCTCATGGCAGAGGTGCAGCTGCGACCATTTGACTATTTGCTGGTTTATTTTCCAGGGTGAGTTGCCACCTTCCTAAGTAACATGCAGCTGCCCACTTCTGCTTTCTGCCTGGGTGACTGAAACGTCAAAACAAAGGGGAGAGGACACAGCCTGGCACACAGAGCCCTCTCTGTGAGTGCCTGCACGCGAGGGCACACACATGCACATCCACAACAACTGTTCTCTGCACATCTGTGCAAACAGAAACCCTTTGGCACAAGTGTTTGTGAAAGCAAATAAAAAGGCTAAATCACACTTAAGCGAAGTGGCTTTAAGTGCGGTGACAGAACTGGAAGGGACCTTGCTGGGTTACTAAGTTGAGTCTCCTCAAGGTCACCAGCAACTACTTGTTACAGTTCCTTTCTCAGCTTATGAAGTTCAGTTTTGAAAGGCTACATTTACAATCCTCCACTATGCCTGCTAGAAGTGCTTTCTAGAGCCTCCACCTTCTGTTCGTACCACTCGCAATGGTCACAAATGCTCTCTAGGATTTTTTTGAGCTCTGCTGAGGAGTTATTTGAAAGACAGTTACTTTAAATATGTTTTATTACTTGACCAGATTATATTTCCTCCTGTTCTTCATGCAAGATTCCCCGCTGATTTTGGCTTCGCTACTTCTGTAAAGACAACAGAACTGAGTATTTTAGGCTGGAAATAATCTTTCCTCTTTTTAGTAATTCCTTTCCACTGCAGAAGAGAATTGTTCGTGTTGTTATATGGCTAGCAGCTGTGCCAGCTGCAATGTCCCCTGGAAGCAAAACCACAGGAAAGCTCCTACCTCTGCAAAGAAACTTTCTCTACTTACTTGCTAGCAGGGGAGATGCTTTTGACTTGCAACCAGAAATTGAAATGATTGCTTAAAACGGCAGTGATGCAAGTAGTGAGGATGGCTCTCAGGAGGGTCTGGAGTGTGGGGGAGATGCACAAGGTCTTTTGGGTGTGCTGTTTGGAAGGGGCTGCACCCCTTGTACCATCTCACATTCCTGTAAATCTAGAAACTACACTACTTCAGCAGTACTATTGCTGCAGACTGAATTTAGCTTAAATTCATACACAGATTTCATTAGTTAGCCTAGCTAAAGTGACCTGTTGGTAAATATTTCAAGGACTAGATCATAGTGGAAAGAAAACTAAAGGCATATTTGAGTTTATAAAGCTGCCTAATTTTCCATCATTTAATGAGTATCTTCTTTATCTCACAACTTATGTTATTCATTAAGTAATTCATGACATTATTTACTGGAAAGTAATGGCACCGTTTACCAGAAAGCTAGTTTAATCTGCTACTCATTGTTTTCATCCATTACACAAAATTGACCTTTCATCTTTAGCGTTGTGCTTTTCACGAAGCCTTGCCAGAGGAACGAGAAATCTATCTGATCAGACAGCTGTGAGGCATCCGACATAAGTAAAGGGTGGTGGTATCATCACCATCACATTCAGTGATAAATTAGTCCATTTCACAAAACCGCAGAGCTAGTGCTATTTGCATGAAGCCAACAGCATACAAATGAATGAGAGAGGCTCGTGTCCTGGCTTGGAGTTCATCTAGGAAACAGTTTACTATGTATCTGAGAAGGGTGATAAGGAAACATTCAAGGACAGTGTAATAAACTCACACAAATCTGAAATTTGTCCTGGAGGGCTTGAATATAATTGCAGATAGGTATTGCCTTGGAAAATCTGGGCATTTGGGGAGACGTCCACCTCCTTGGCTGACCCAAGTCAACAGACCACATCATCCACTGCCCTTCTCTGAAGCGAAGGGAAGCAGAGAAAGTAGGAGAAACTGCCAAATCAGCAACGTGGCAGCTTATATAGTCATCCGACTAAGCAGGGCGGTTGGCCCCGTTGCCTGGAGGATGACGTACTTCGGGAGGATGAGAAGGTAGGTTTTACTTTTCTTGTCTACTACAGCTGAATTCATGTCAATGCACGAACCAAAATTTCTGTGTGGCACAATGTAGGCCTGAGCCTTGGTTGATAAATTTCCCCAGAAGCAAAGCCTGAGCAGGAGAAGAAATGGCAACGCTGCAGAAGGGTTGATCCCAACCCCGCTGAAGTCAGAGAAAGGCTTTGGGATTTCCAGACTGTGGATCCACCTCCAGGTGGGCAGGCCTTTGTTAAATTATGCAAGAACCTGCCTCATTAAAGCTGCCTCATTAGCCCTGTTAAGAGAAAACTTCATGGCTTTTACATTTTCTGTTGGTTTAGGTTTTGTCTGAGCTAAACTAAATTTCAAGTGTTTGACATTTTCATTTCAGACAGGAGTTTGAATATTTCTGTAAATGGAGGAGTGTACCTGTCCCAGCCGCTGGGAAATCAAAAGCTTGGGTTTAGCAGCAACTGCAAAAAATCCAAAACCCAAAAGGTAAGAAAAAATTACAATAAACGTCCACTGAGAGGTTAATATTTTGAAACATATGAGTGTATAAAAACAGGATTTGGCATGTCACCTGTCCTATAGACAGCTGCCACGTCTACTCAACTGCAGTAGGCATAGCAAATACCTGGGTCGTTCATTGTCTGTCTTATATTGGAGAAAAGATCTCAAGATTAGGTTGCTGATGCAAATCAGAAAGTACTAGTTTAATATAAAGTACAACCATTTTAATGTAGTTGTAACCTGCAGAGCCACATCCAGCTGTGAGGTGAGGGAGAGGCTGTGCAGCTGCATGGTCACTGTCTGCTCATATCATATAGAACATGTATTGCAGCAAGCAGGCATAATTAGGCTGGGAAGGAGGGGGATAGTCTTTCCAAGCTGAAGGTATAGACAATTTTCTTGTAATTAGAAACAGAATCTGTCCCGTACCCAGACTGTATATTTCAGCTGACTCCAAGAGTTTATGAAGACATCTGCTGTCTCAACTATAAAGGTCTTCCAATATTTCTTTCTGGATGAACAACAGTAATGAAATATTTAGAATGGTACAAACTCACATTTTTTCAGAAATTGCATGCATTTATTATTTCCATTTTTGTTACAAGCCCAAGTAAATTTTTTACTAGACCATAAGTGCACACCTCAGAACTTGATATTGTACTTTTCATTGGGAAATGCAAAATCATTATTTTTACAACTGACCAGAGAGATATAGTATGATTATTACTGTAAAGGGAGTGGTTTTTGTAATGTCGATTTCCTTACTGAAATCACTGTAGCTGTTTTTTGGGGGTGTTTCCAGACATTTAATTGAAGCAGAGATGGGATCTGGTTAGTTTTCTGTGGTATAAAGCACTTGTAATATAAACAGTAATTGCACACAACATACAGTAAAATGTGTGAAAATTTTGGAGGACTTTTAATTTTTTAACTAGGTTGACCGTGTGAACCGCGTGCACAACTATTGGCTGTTTGTGCTTTGCACTCTATATATTTTAAGAAGCCTTGATTAAAATATTTTCTCCATCTATTCCAGTTTGCATTTTCAAATTTCATGTGCAAATGCAATCCAGTTGAACAGTTCCCAATAAAAGAGTAAGTCAAGATGGCATATACATTCAGCATGGCATATGTTTTAAAATAACATAAGGCTCTTAAAGAGTGTTGTTTTCATTAAACAGTCATCCTCCCTGGGTTTGGACTCACTGAGTGGCTAATGCTTTAGTGCCTCTATATAGAAATATAATATTGACTACAGATATATTAACAAATATTACTCCACTGCGCCATAATTTTCCAGGTCATCAGGAGAATTTTCCCAGCCTGTGGATGACAGAACACTACTACTACTGCTACTGCATCAGTGTGGGATGCCAGTAGGCATAGACTCTTTATCTCTGGAGATAGAGGCAATCAAGGGCAATTCAGACTGCCTTGATAAGACTCCTGCTCTGACTCACCCTCTGAATCATGTGCTTTGAATAACCTGAGACCCAGGAAATAAAAGACAAATCCAAAATGGTAAAAGATGTGTATGTCAGCAAAAGATCTTGTGCAATCCAAACACGTTGTGTCATATGGTGATAAATGTGTCAACCAATGGAGCAAACAATAAAGATCAATAAAGATCAAAAATCAACTGATCCTAAAGATCAAAGAAAAAAATTCTGAAAACATCTGAAGTGAAATCCAAGTCCTCGTTCACTTTGAGAATTCTGCCAGAGTTTTGAATACAGCCACTGGGACCAAGTTTTGGACTAGATAGTGGTAATGCCTCAATATTTTTGATCAGATACTCATGTACAGGAGGCCAATGGTGTGGATCATCTTTCTGAAATGTGAGGCTATTAACCTAGGGCAGGAATTATGTCTTTTGCCACGGCTGGTGGTGCCAGCAAGCAAGTATTTTCAAACCAAAAGCTGCATCTGAGTGAAAGCAGTGACTGCCAGGAAGAGCTGGGACAGATCTGACTGCGTGTGTGCCTGAGACTTCAGAGGTGCCTTCTCTGGAGCTTTTAGTCCAACCAGCTGCTTGCTTGAGTACGGCTTCTTGAAAGCAATTCACATGAATTCGGTTTGAGAAGCATGAATTATCCCTGGTGTTAGGCAGAATAACACGTTCCTTACAGTCCTCTAGGACGTGGATCCAAGTGGAAATTGGCTCAATATCCCCTCAGATCACATAATGAATTATGTTTTGAAACTGTATTTAAAAACAAGCAAAACTGCTCCGAGGGTGGGAGTACTTACAGGCTCATACTTTAATATATTAATTACATTCATTTGTCATCACTTGAACCTAAATACCCTTGGACTTCATTAAAGTTGCCAGAATCCCATTCCCCTCCCACAACTGAATGTCCAGAAGTAATCTGTTTAAAGGAAAATGAAGTGAGAGACTTTTAGAGTCCCACAAGACTCTGGGGCAACAAAGGTGAAGAGAGGGAGAGACTGCAGTAGGACTTTGATGCAAGAAATTGCTGCAAGGCTGCAGAAATAGGAGCAGCAGAGTTACTGCTTGGTGCCTTCAGCAGCAAGCAGTGGCAGTCAGTGCCATGAAATCACCAGTGCTAAACTTCTACCAGGCACCATGCATGGGATAATAGGTTCTTGCAATGTTAAAACTGTTGCACAAAGCAGACACACAAGATTCCTCATCAGCTTTTATTCAAATCATTTACCAGCAGATACATTGTCTATATCTATTCTTTCTCTGACAGCAGTATTTTCCACTTTTGGCCCTGCAAAAGGGTCTGATACTGGGCTAACTTGCGGTGTATACAGGGCTGGGGAACCTACCCTGCCACTGCCCTTTAGCATGTGGAGAAGTGCCCACCAAACCTGTCAAGGGATGAAATGCAGGCAAACTACTGCTTTGCTGCTTAGTAAACCAGCTGGGGTAAGGACCCTGCATGGGCTGGTTTGGGTGAGAAGCTGTCTCATGCCCAGTGACATCACCCTCCTCTTGCAGGCCACCTTGATACCCACGACCCCCAGAAAGGTTCCCTTCTCACGCCGCCGTGCCTGCAGCCTGGCAAACTCCGTAAGTCCAACAGTGTAATACCTACCAAATTTTCTGAGCAGTATTTATGGCTTTAGCATTGGTCTCAGGCACACAGATGGAGCTGGAAGGGCAAAACTCCTGCACTCCTGTGGGTTTTCTGTAGGAGTTCAGAAAGGCTTTACAGAAGGGACAGGTCTGATAAGGACCTTTGTACACTGCTGACTCTTGCACATATTTGAACGTGCTGTACATACATGAGCCTCAGGCTTATAGAGAAGCATCTTTCCAGCTCTTCGTCCCTGTCCCTCTTTGTTCAGTCAAGTATCCAGCAAAGAGTGTCCCATAAGTAGGTCTGTTCACCATCATGTTGCTCAGCTCATATTTTACTCATGCCATATTCATATTGCATATGTATCATCTTAATTGTTTCATAATGTTGTAAAAATTGGCCAGTATAATCAGCAATGCTGGATTGCATTAAGCAAAGTCTTTTTGAAATGTACTGAAATATTAGTTCCATATGATAAAATCCATAAAATACAATCTAGATGCCAATGAGATTAGGAAAATGGGCTCTTTTCCACTTACCTAAATACTGGAAAGATACACAAGTTATTAGCTTTATATCAAACTAATGATCCCTTGAGGCTCTGGTGAAGGATTTAGGAAGTGGGTAAAAATGAATAAGTAGTGTATAAAGAGACACAGTCTCACCTCCCACCCTCACACACTCCTGATTACACAAACACACTCTCTGAAGAGCACTGAAACCTTCTGAGGTCGAGGCACAAAAAGACCCTGCGAAATGCACCGGGTGCGTTAACACTGCAGCTGTTCATCACAGCCCATGCGAAGTCTGCACTGGCATCCCCAGCCCAGAGTGCTCCCAGCTTCAGGAGCTGCTCAGCTACACAGTTTTGCTGTATAATTCCGAAATTTCAAACATTCACCGAGGAGAGGGGTTGGAGGCAACGAGTAGGGGAAGAGTGGCAAGAAAAAAGTACGTTATTCCTAATGCATCTGGTCCTGATGAGATGAAATGCACCTGGCCAAAACAGACCTAGAAGGCACAGATATTCTTTGACACTCTCATTGCTCCTGATCCTCCCATGGGGACAGGGGAAGCACAGGTTCGTGCCTCCCACACACGCGGACCAAGCAGCAGATCTGGCTGGAAGGATTAAAAAGCATCTCAGATACGGTGGCAAAGTGCCCTGCTCATTGACACATCCCTGCACCTCCCAGGGCGGCAAAATGAACCCTACCAACCAGACTTCTTCATTTCCCTCCCTCCTGGGCAAGCGCTCCTCTAGCCATTACATAAGTACACAACAAGATTCATAATTGAGGACTTTCTTTATGGATTATGATTGCTGAGTATTTCAGCTCTGGAACCCAAGGATCTTTCTTCGTATCCTCTGAAAGAGCCAAAACTGATATTTCTTTAAAAGTTGTCTAAGCTGGCTTGGCCAGCAAGAGAATTCCACTATTGGTTTTGTTCAAAAAGTGAGATATTAATAGGTTTGGGATTATAAATATAGAATTGTACAAGCAGCTTCCTCCTAATGGAAGAGTGAGACTGAGAAAATTCAGCTGGTGAACAAAAGTTTTAGAAGGGAAGGCAGGGGAAAAGTTTGACTACTTGCAGCAGAGATTTGTTGAGAAACATGTAAATTTCAGGAAACGTTTAAAAAAGTGAGGATTTTTCACTTCATTCAAAATAGATGATGCAGAAGAGAAATTGATTCCAACCCCATCTCTCCAAGCTGCCTTGGCTCTCCCACAATGACAGGAGTAAAAAGCTATTTTTGTCCTCAGTCTGCAGAAATGAGTCAGTATATTCAAGGAATAGCTCTGATGAGGAAGCCTGGGCCCGTTTTACACGGTTGCCTCTTAGAGCAGAATTGATCATTCTTTGAAAGTCACTATTATCCCAGTATTGAATAACTGAGTTCATAGGTTCACCTTGAAGGAAAATTCAGTTAGGAGAAACTAAATACCACTTTTTTCATTCTAAGCCATTTAGAGCAAATTGTGCAGTGTAAATGTTGCATCTTCAAGGGGTTCTCAGGTTCTAGAATATATTCAGGACCAACTTCAATATTGACCCTTAGTCTGATTTTTAAAAAGTATGAATATACATCAAATAGATTTCAAGTCCCTCCATTTTAGCAAACATCATTTCCTTTTAGATGAGAAATATAATTAGTGTTGCTAGCCCAGCTGGGCTCTCATAATAGAATAAGAGCTGCATATAGATAATTCCATGAAAACACCACTGGAAATTCAAATACTTATCTAATCTTTATGTCTGGCAACCTACACTACATTACTGATTGTTGGTACCAATGAAGCATAGTATAGCTTTTACTTCCAAAGGAAATTAAGCCAAGAAAAAGAGTGCCATTTAGTTCAGAGGAAAGATGTTCATACATTTTTATACTTTAAATGACTCCATTTGAGAGCTTGGAAAATTAAAAGGGCACTCAGCCAAAAATAGCTCAATGTAATTCTACTGAATGCAGGCTAAATAAGGATCAGCCTTATCTAACTTCTCAGAGGTACATTAACCAGAGACACTGTATAAAGTTCCAAAACTATCATATGCCTAAAAGGGATTAGGGGATAACTAAAGTGAAGAAAACCAATTTATTCATAATGTGAAACAACAGGTCATAGAAACTAGTGCAAGATAGTTCCGAGAGAGAGAGCAAGAGCAAAACAAGAGTGGAGTCCATTTGTTTAAAAAGGGATGAAATAGTTTTACGTTGAATCACTGGACAAAACTCTCTGGTTTAAGCTGAAACTATTTCCAGGTATATAATTTACGTACGGAAAGGAAATTCTAATAATCTACTTTTAGTAAGGAAAAAAAAGGGAACTCTAATCTACTCCCTTACAACTAATAACCCACCAAGAGGGGGAGCCAAACATCACACATTCATGTCTTTGGTCCCCCAGAGCAAGGCTGGAGAACTCAGTTGGGACTGGAGTCCACCAGGTCGCCCTCCTGCCTGCCTGTTTCATTCTCACACCCGTGCCTCTGAATTGTTCTCCCTCCTCTTGCCTGTGATCTCAGCCCCTGTACGAACAACTTGTTTGCCATCGCTTGCCACAGGCTTCGTAACTTTACTGGTTCTTTAGCAGTACTTCCTATTCTGGACAGAAGACAACAAGGTATTTTGCTGAGCTGTGTAAAATTCAGCTTTTGGTTGTATGAGATTTTCCATAAAAACCAGCAGTTTCTTTAATGCTTTCATGTCTACTGATTTAAGGTTCAATTTCCACCTGGAAACAATGGTTACTTTGATATTGACAATGACAACATGCTACCGTTCTTATATTTTCTTTGTGAAAGCCATTTTTGCCCCAAAAGGAGCAAGATTTCACTCGCTTAGGCTTTTAGACTGACCCATTCCCACACGAGAAAATGATCTGGTTTAACTCATAAAGAAATAGTTGGGGAGCCATTTGCCGAGTTCCAACAAAATAGGGAAGCAAGGGAAGTGCAATAAGCATCATATTTCCTAATGCATAAACAGCACACTACTAAGTTTTTCTTCATGAAAGGTTGGATATCAAAAGGTAAAAGGATACTCTGTTGGCAAAAATGTTTGTTTTATAGACAAAAAAGGGTCAAAATGAATACTCAGAAACACTTCCATGAGTCATTACCATACAGAATATGACTCCCAAGTATTGATGCTGGTTTATGTAGAAACAGTACAAAGTCACTAGGATTATCTTTTCAAACCTGTCTGCAGTGTTATTCCCCATCCCTGTAGCACCATGTGTTCACAAAATGCTCGCAAAATGTCTAATATGGCAGCTCCGTAAACTCAAAAAAGTGAGAACAGTTTATACATTTTTCTTATACAATACATAGGTTGACAATCAAGAAAATAATTCACGTAATTCCTAATGATCATAAATATAGCAAGAGTTGCACATGCAGCACTGATTTGATTTAGAAAAAAGTTGCAAGTCTTAAAAGCAGAAGCACCTTTAGTATTTAGTCTGATCTACGTATGCATGCCTGAGAATTTCAAAGTATCATTTCCAAAAGCAATGAAACCCTGGATACACAAAGGTGTACCTCTTATTAAAATGCTTTTATTTAAAGACTTCAAGAGTATAAAACTTCATTACGTGCCTAGGTCAGTAGTAGTAATTCCTTGTAGTCCCTTTTTAAAAATGTCACTTTTTTCGATGGTTGAGTGTGTCTAGACTCAGTTTCCAACAAACAATATATTCTGTATGAAAAATCACATCTCCACTTGGCAGTTACAAACTATGTAGGTTCTTTGTTTAATCATGCCATGGTCACATTTGATCTTCTAGCTACAGCTCGTATGCAACCATTTACCTGATCCCTATTTCTTTTTCACTGTATCAGTGAAATATCATTGGATATGATTTAACATCAGGTAACATGAAGTACATGCTATGAAGAGGAAGGAGTTTTTCTTCTTGGAATGCATGTGAGATCTTCACTTCTGAACAGAATAAGAAGTTTGCCACTGATTTCAGGGAGGCAGGATTTAAATCAAAGGTTTTTTATACATAAGCAAGGGAGAGCAAGGCTGGGCTGCAGAGGATAGCTCTACAAGTAAGGCTGGGCACACATTTGCTGGGATCAGCATAGCAACCATATGCTAACCATAGCAAATGCCATAACTGTGCGGTTGTTGTTATTCAAAGCCTTGGTGGTCTTTGTTAATAGGATGCAACTGAGTTACAGCAGTGAAGAAATAATCTAAGTTTTTGGTGACTCCAAGTCCAACAGAATCACAGAATCACTAAGGTTGGAAAAGACCTGTAAGATCATCAAGTCCAACCATCAAAAACCACACCACCATGCCCATTAAGCCATGTCCCACAATGCCATGTCCACATGCTCCTTGAATACCTCCAGGGAGGGTGACTCCACCACTTCCCTGGGCAGTTTATTCCAGAAGACCAGTGAAGTAAGTGTGAAAGCAACTGCCACCCTTTCAGACTATGGTACTATGATACACCCAAAAGGTTTAGGAGTCACTTGGGGTTTTGATGCCAATGACGATACAAGCAGGCTTTGCTTGCTAAGAAGTCATCAGAACACAAGATAGGTAGACCCAATTGGGTTCCCATGGTTCTTCAGCATACGACTAGAAGTGTTCACAGGGCTGTCACAAACCCCAACTTTTTAATTAGATAGAGGAATATATTAGGAGGAAGTTGTTTCCCCTGGAAGAGTGACAACCAGTAACACTGAATCCGCTGTGACCCAAGATTTTTCCTGAGCCAAATCTACCTGTTCTTGGATCAGACAGGCAAACTGTGTAACCTTAGGGTCACTGCAACATCCTCAATGTGTTTTACTAGATCATGAAACCTAAGGGCTCCAGTAATTTTCATTTTTGTAAAAATGAAATTGAAACAATATTCTTCCAGAAATATTTTCTGATTCTTTTCTAATTCAAAGGGACCTAAATTGGGTTGGATGAATAATGCCCATTTGGCCTAGAGAGTGATAGAGGCAATTAAGGAGAAGAGGAAAGGAGCGGAAATCATGGAGCCAGCTCCTGCCAAACCAAAGTAAAGCACACTGCAGGGAGGAGGACAGCAGTTGGCAAAGCTAATTGAAAAGAAAAAGCAGTTATCTGAAATTAACTTTAAATGGTTTCCTTGATTTCAAAGAGAAAAATTGACTTTTTTTGAAATTGCAAAACCTGCTTTTAAAATCCTTTTAAACTCTTTTTAAAGGTGACATTTCAAATAGAAAATATTGTTCTGAAACCAAATGCTTCATTTCACAAATATCACGACCAAATAAAACATTGTGGTGCTCTCAGACCCATTCTTCCTTCCCCTTTTTTATCCAACAGGAACCACTCATGAAATTCAACCCAAATTCACAAATAGCCAACTACCTTCCTAATTTACTCTTCCTCAAAAAATTGCTTCATTTTAACCCCAAATATTCTAGTGCCATGTAACAGGGAAGAAGGGGCCAATTGTTCTTCCCCCCTGCTCTGCAAAGGGAAAGCGAGTGTCAGCAAATAACCTGCTTTTGCTGTTCCTCCTGTGAAAGAGAGGTCTTTTCTCACTCTGTATAAATATGCTTTGACCCCTCCTGGGAGGCTGGACTTTGCAGGGGTTCACTGTTTATTGGTTGTGACCATACTTCTGGCTGATGATTAGGACTTGGATGCAACTCACTATCACCACTCACCACTCACTAGATACATCATTTACAGTGCAGATGAAAGACAAGCCAAGAATATTCCTTCCTGGCACTCCTGAATTTACACAGGGTTTTCTGTTTGGGGGAATAAAATTCCCTCCTCCTTCAGTGTCAGATCTCATATGCAGCAGCTGCCTTGGCAGAAACACTCAGCCTCCTGGGCGACAGAGCAGGAGAGCGGTTGGAGACTCCAGGCAGGGAAGAGGAGGGAACATCAACCACAGCCACATAGGATCACAGTGTCACGGGATGGAAAAGACCTACTAGGACATGAAATCCTGCCCTTCATGAGGGCAAGACACAGTCGCCTGCAGACTGGACTCCAGAAGGTCTTCTCTGAGGTCTGCCTACAGCTATAGCCCTCTTCTCCACACGGTCAGAGGAACAGCTGGATGAACAGAGCCCATATTTATTGGAAATCTGTAGGGAGACTAAGTCAGTTCAATGCGCACTGTCGTCTGGCTTTCCTCAACACATATATTGAGCTAGCTCAGACTCCTTTATGGGTTATCTTGCGCCGGTACAGGCTGTGGCCAAACATAACCTCTTCCAGCTCCAGGTGCCACAGGAGAAGATGTTGCCCTGCCAAGATGCCCCTCATTGCTCACCAGTTGGTGGCTGCTGCTCCCACAGCTCTGCCTGTGGACATTTTGTTTTGAAACCTGGGGCAAAACCAATACTCCAGCAAGCTCTGTGTGAGGCAGCCTGCCTGCTTTTCCCAGGAGCGGGCATGAACATTCTCTCTCAAGCTGTTCCTCTTCCCAGGAACAGTGAGGAACAGCTGAGCAGCAGCAGCGGCTCCAGTGAGCAGCTGTCCACTGAGGGCACATATGTCCATGACCACAGAGACGCATGGACAGGTGTGATCCAGCAGGGAGCTGAGGGGGGCTGGTTTCTCTCCTCTTCTTCCCCATCAGCCTTGCTCCGCTCGACTCTTCCACTACTGAGTGACGTGGTCTCCGTGCAGTGCCCAACATCCCTCTCTGGTGCCACCACAGGTCTGCACAGCACCCTGTCACATCTCAGGTCCCATCCTGCAGCTCTAAGCAGGAGAGAAGAGAGCCCTATTCTGCATGCCTGGCTGCAAGCACCCATATTCCCCTCTGGGCTTCATGCACCTGTGATTAAGCCACATGTGTTATACCCAGCCCTATTATTACTTAAAATACTTATGATAGTAATCAAACATGCTAGGGCTGCTGTGTGTCCTTTGTGAATTTTGCCCAGTCATCATCCCCAGGCACCACATAGCAGTCAGCTCTGGAAAGCTTTTAGGGATAAGCCAAAGCTGCATCAAGAAGTCAATATTCCTCAGGAAATTGCTTCTGCAGAGATCCTGTGAACTCCTGTTGCTCATGCCCAGAGCAGAAGTAGTACCAGATGGGAACAAAGATGGTCCAGCCCCACTGGCTGTGGCTGCCAGCATCTGATGAGAGATGAAGGGTCTCAGTTGCAGTGGTAAGTGGAAGAAACTGATGGGAAAAGGAGGTAAATGTGCAGAAACAGCTCCTTGCTATGCATGTCTCCATTTGAAATATCAAGTTGGATTTCAATCTGTAATTAATATTTTTTCTGTGTCTTCAGTTTGAAATTGTCCATATAGAGGAGTATAGTTCTTAAAACGTACCCCAGATCAGAAATAGCTACGTTTCAGGTACGCAACCTGCTTCTCAGATCTCATTATATCAAATAAGTTCTCCAAGAAAGTACAGCCAAGTGCTCAGACAACTGGCCTATCTGATAACCTGTGCAAGTCAAAGGGCTGTCTTCTGCCCTCAGCCGAGGGAGAGGAAAAGGGGGAAGACAGAGAAGGAAAAGCCCACTCCATGCCAGTGGGAAAGGCTCTGCTTCACAGACTTGGTCTTGTGTTACTTGTGTGGCGGGATAGCTTGTACCGCTGCTGAAGTAAAGAGGTTTTTGACAGGTAGACTGCAAGCTATGCATGTGAAAGTGTGGTATTGCGTATCCGTTCAGCGCCACAGTTAACGCCCGCTGTGACAAAGACAGGGATCAAACCCTCGGCATTCAGGTGAGCTGAGGCATCCCCTTCCCTTTTAAACTGGCAAACAGATCAGGTACCAGCACAGAGCTGCAGTAAAAATTACCTCTTCCAGTCTTCAGTCACATCATGATGTACCGCTTTGGCATCTGATGGAGCCAGAGCTCGGGCACTCCTCTGCCTCCACCTTAGCACTGACCTATCCATCATCAGGACCACTCAGGGATTTTTATGGGCTGAAAATCTTCAGTGTCAGAAGGGCAATGGGAAGCGAAAGGGAAAGTGGTAAATTGGATGTGATGAACTGGCAGTTATCACAAAGGATGAAGGTCTCTAAAAGCTAGTTGTCTTTCACTATTAAAGAGGTTGCACTGGATGTGGACATTTTCAGTAGAGTCAAACTCTGAAAACTAGAGTCCTACCACCTTCAAAATGGAAAAAGCCACCTTGTATAGGTCTCTTGGTCTTCCTTGTCCTTGAGTTTCCATGGCTGTATATATTCATAGTATCTGTCTCACAGCCAGCCACACACAGACTCATGGCAATGCTTAGGACCGACTCTGAACTGCAAAGGAGGTGCTGGGCACTGCAGAAGCCTGGATGCCAACGTGCAGGAGATGCCTTGCTGTTCTGGCGTCTCTGTAGCTGCAAACCCTGTAAAAATACATGTCAGAGCGGGAAAGGCAAAAGCAACAGATCAAAATTCAGTACAAGACAGTTGCTGGTGGTCGCTGTGGTCCCTGCCAACATGAGCCTGAAAATGGCTTTCAGTGGGGGTTTTACTTTCTTAATGCTAGGAAGGCTACAGCTAAAAGCCGCTACATTTAATGTTAACATTGAGGCTACAGACTCCATATTGTAGTGATTAGTAGCAGGAACTTCAGAGACGGTAGCGTGCAAGCCAGAGGGAACATGCAAATTGGGTGTAAGGAGTCTGCAAGAATCACAGGTCAGCTCTAAGTAATGGAATTTGGTTTTTTTAAATGCATTTCCTCTCTGGTTAGTTTCAGAAATACAAACAAAATCTCACAGGATTTAGGCTCTCTCCTTCCTTGGGTTTTGGCTCATGAAAATCTTTTGCCCTCCTTGACTGGTCTAAATTGGATTATATACAACACATAATCCAAAGTGGGAAGCAATGTCAACCACATTGATGCTTTGGTTTTGCTTGTTTAAAAATTGCATTTCCATTCTCAGAGCTTAGTTTACAGTCCTCTCTCACGCAAGTTCCCCCTTGTCTCCAGGGAACTGTGTCTAAGTGAGGATGACACTCGCAAAAGCTTGTAGGACTGGGCCTCTAGTGGCTTAGGTGTCTTGAGGAAAGAGGGCAAAATCCTAAATATTTAGCGGGAAAATATTTTTTCTCTTGTAAAAGAAAAATAGACCAAAAGAAACACATCAGTCAAAGTAAATTTCAGTGCTAATTTTTTATGCCACAGCCAAACCCCAAGGAATCTGTGCAGAGAAAAGAGAAACAGACTAAATACAGACACAGGACCAGACTCGGATATCCTTCCTCAGTCTATTAGTTCATACTTTAAATTAAAATTGTTGTTGTTGAGATTTTTTTATAAAGAAGGCAACAATGGTAAGAGGAACAGTCATGATACCATGCCTATAAACTTCCCTAGAAATAGATTCAGATTTTGAAAATATGTCAATTTCTGAAATTGTAATAATGGATGGAACATATAATACAGAGTCAGCTGAGGCATTTTTGGGGTAGTAGTGATTATCATTGCTCCATCTGTCCCAACAGGATATTTTTTCCAGTATTTTGAGGCCTCGTGCAAGAAAGCAAAATGCATATTTGCCCCTAAATTGGAGAGATGTGGGTTTGATTCATGGACTGTTAGATGAATAAGGAATTGGCTGGATGGTCTCTTCCAAAGAGTTTCAGTCAACAGCTCAACGTCCAAATCAAGATCAGTTACAAGTGGTCCCTCAAGGGTCCATACTGGGACCAATACTATTTAATAGCTTCATCAATGACATAGACAGTGGGATTGAGTGCACCCACATCAAGCTTGCAGAGGACACCAAGCCGAGTGGTGCAGTTGATACACTTGAGCAAGGGGATGCCATCCAGAGGGACCTTGACAGGCTTGAGAAGTGGATCCATGTGAACCTCATGAAATTCAACAAGGCCAAGTGCAAGGTCCTGCACCTGAGCTGGGACAATCCCCAATATCAGTACAGGCTGGGGGATGAATAGATTGAGAGCAGCCCTGCAGAGAAGGACTTGGGAATACTGGTGGATGAAAAATAGGATATGAACTGGCAATGTGCTCTGGCAGCTCAGGAAACCAATCATACCCTGGGCTGCATCAAAAGAAGCGTGGTCAGGAGGCCAAGGGAGGTGATTCTCCCCCTCTACTCAGCTGTCGTGAGACCCCACCTGGAGTACTGCATCCAGCTGTGGGGTCCCCAGCATAACAAAGATGTGGATCTGTTAAAGCAGATCCAGAGGAGGGCCACAAAAATGATCAGAGGGATGGAACATCTCTCCTATGAGGAAAGGCTGAGAGACACTTCGAGTTGTTCAGCCTGGGAAAGAGAAGGCTCCAGGGAGAGCCTTGGCCTTTCAATATATAAAGGGGTTTTATAAGAAAGACTGAGAAAGACTTTTTACCAAGGCCTGTTGTGACAGGACAAGGGACAATGGTTTTAAACTGAAAGAGGGTAGAATTAGATTGGATATAAGGAAGACTTTTTTTTTTACAATAAGGGTGGTGAGACACTGGAACAGGTTGCCCAGAGAAATTGTGGATGTCCCATCATTGGAAGAGTTCAAGGTCAGGGTGGAAGGCGCTTTGAGCAACATGATCTAATGAAAGATGTCCCTGCCCACCATTCTATGATTCTATGAATCTGTGATTCTATATTTCAGTAGGATGATGAGCCAAAATTGCTCAGCTGCTGCGTAGCCCTAGAGATGCCTGAAGTTCATACATGCCCAACGGGGAAAACCTCAGGTTCTCTAGGTGCCAAAACCTCCATTCCTATGAGCACCCAGAACTGCCCCCGTTTGCTAGATCTGAGCAGATCGTATGTAAATACCACCCCCAGGTACCTGGGATGGTTCAAGCCACTTGACCATCTCCTAATGCTTGTTGACTGTGACAAAATCCTCAGAAGGGAGGACTCCCACTTCAAGTAGAGGAAAAGGAGCAGCAACTCTGTGAGACACTGGCCTGGGGAGCAGGAAACACACCTGGGCTGTGGAAGAGTCACGGTAGGTAAAATCAAGGCATGTCCAAGAGGCGTGGGTCCTGGGGAGGGACATGAATGCCCGAGCTTCAGGACCATGTCCTCAGATCCACTGGGGACATAACGGAGTGAGAGAAGAAATGTGACTCTGTGGCAGTGCTCTACTGCTTAGGGCATTTTCTGCAAAAATGGGGGAAAAGCATGTTACAAACCATGCCAAGGACTGTTTATGTGAAACAAAACAAAGGCTGTGTGCCTTGGTAGAGACGTGGCACGGCCCACCTCTCCGTGCGTTGACAGGAGAAAGGGACCCCTGCCAGCTACAAAACCGAGGTTGAAACACATTCCTGCAGGAGACCCAGAACGGCAGCTAACTCCTTACAGCCACATGAATGGGGCCAGATTTGTAACACACCTCTGCCCTTCATGTTTCCTCTTGGCCAACTCCTGGCAGCTATTTGCTGAGCAAGTAGATTTTAAAACTGTTCCCTAAGCAGTGATCCTGGATTGTTCTCTGCTGTAGCCAGCTGTACACAGAGCCTAGAGGTGTAAGAGGGGTTACATTTCGTACTGTGAGTCAAGGGTACAAACCATCTTGTTGTAGAAAGAAATCAGCAGCAGTATTAGTTGAGTCTCCACAAATTGATGGAGTCTTTAAACATCTGATCCTCTAAACTCATCAGCACTGCCAGTTAAGGTATTAGACTTAACAGACCAATCGTTAGACTTAATATTAACAGTGCTGTACATGTTTTTGTTTTGACAAATCATATGCTTGAAAACCACTGTGCTTGAATTGAAGATGTTAGTGCGTAAGTGATCTGATGGACAATTAACTCTGTCCCACCACACCTGATCTCTACAGATATGAGTTTAAACAGATTTAACCTTCCTTTTTAAATGCTTTGCCTAAAGTTATAAACTGCCTAAAACATACCGTGCTTACCCCATTATCAGCTGCAGGGATTCTGTTTCAACACATAACCACCACAGGCTGAGTATGCTCATGTGAAGTGTTCCCTACAGGCACTCCTGGGAGATTAGTCGCTCTCATGGACAATTGCTTTATATAAGCCCAAATGCCAAATGTTGGTCTTGGATTTTTCTAACAAATTCAGAAAATCACAAATCTTTGTCAAATTATGGTTTGTACTAAATCTGAAGTGGTTTAATCACGATGCCTTTGTGGACTCAGCCACAAGCCACTTCAGGCCCCAGTTCTGGAGCTGGAGCTGAGGTTGTGGTCAGTGGGAGCGGGAGTCCCTTTGGTATCAATTAAGCTGAAGTTGCTGCAGGGAGGCATGTGCTCAGAGAAAGTGGGAGAGGAGAAAACTGGCTGAGCAGAGCTCTGTTGCTCTCAGGCATTCCCCAACTACCTCAAGTAGGGAAGCAAGCAACCAAAAATATCCCCCCCCTCCCCGTTATTGAAAGGAAGTCAGATGGACAACCTCCTTCAAGGTAATGTACACAGCTAATTCAAGAAGTGACTTTGTAAAACTAGCCACAGCAGGAATTCAATGAGGACTGTCATGTACGGTAAAGCTTTACAAATGCCTTTTGGCGACCAGGCTTGGAGTTGTGCACTCACAGCCTGGCTCCTGAAAATGCAGAAATACCAAAAGCCCTTCATGGCTTCAGAGGAGGTAGTATTTTCCATAAATGCCTAAGCTCTGAAATCAGGAGTGGTATAAGAATCTCAGTCTTTGCTTAGAGGAAAAACAGCATCAAAATGACAGAAAAAGAATTTTAAAAGTGAATCACTGAAGCCTGCACACCAGAAAACCAAGCAAAACAAACTTCTTTTTTTTTTTTTTAAATTAGACCAGTTTCATAACTGTTTGAGTTACATGCCTTGGCAAGGCTGCAACACTGTTTACCCATGAGTATGCTGCTCTTGATTTCAGCTTCCAGCTGAGGATATATTGCATGGCAAGCAGCACGACTGTGCTGGTGCCGAGGATGCCGGGACCCGGAACCCTGGTTACTGGAGGAGGTGAGGCAGCTGGAGCTGCTGCAGTCAACTCTGCAAGGGCTCCCTGAGATGAGGAGGTGCACTGAGCTCGGCCTCATCCAGAAACACAAATGTTGGAGTTTGCTTCTCATCTCTCAATTGTGAATCACTCCTGGATTTCACCATTCCATAAAGACACTGAGGGATGTGCTAGATCTCTTGGGACTCTCTGGCACATGGAGATTTTGGTACATGGCTCCCACGAACAAGAAAGCTCTAGTGATAGTCAAAAAAGATCTATTATCACTAAAGGCCAAACATGTTTGTAAAGATGAGGGGAACAGGAAGAGACCTGAAACCACTATTCGAGATTTCTTCATGTACCATAGTGGAAAAAGAAGATACAAAGGCAATCTATCCCCCTTCAAGGCCATTTTAACAACTCCTCAATGTGAGCACAGCTACCAGATCTTTCCTAGTTTACTGAGAACTTACTGCAAGTGCCCTAAGTTCATCAGAGTTTTGTTCATGTTTACTGTGTTCTCCATGACTTATACAGCTGCCATCTTACATTTCTGCTGGCTTTTCAAGGTTTCTGTGATCTTTCTCCACTCTTACTAAAGCAGTGACATATTATATGCAAATGACAGTACCATGTGTTCTGTGTATCTTTACTCTATACAACCCAACTAACAGATGTTTGTAAACCGCAGTGTACAACGTATACAGTATCCAATTCATGCAAAAGAACCCTGCAGTCATTCTTTGTTATGATTCAGAAGTTGCTAGTGTTTGAATTGTGTAATCGTTGTTTTGGAAAGATCTCCCAGCTACTAAATAGCTGGTATTACTGTGGGCAAACAGGAAATGCCTAGATTATCTTCTTAGAATAGATGGCTAACAGTTACAGCGTTAAAATAAAGCAAGATCAATGGCACTGTAGACCAACTGTCCCAACTGTCTTGCAGTACACATGATCAACTAACTGTTAGTGTAAGTAACCCATATTTCATCCCCTTTCCAAAATAAGGTTTTTTGCCCTGCAGTTTTCAAGACATAAGGAGACAAGAAAAGGCAAAAAGACCCTCCATGGGAAGCTAAAGAAAGGAATCTAGCCAATGAGAAAGGAAAAACAACTTCTGAATCAAGCAGAGACATTGCCTACTTCAAAGAAAGAAATGGAAAAGTTACAGGAGGTGGCTGTAATGGAGAACCTGTGACCACTTTGGACTTCTGGATGCTGTGAGCTTGAAGAAGCTGACTCTGCATGACCACTGAAGCACACCACCAGTCCCTGCTCCCAGATGTTTGCCCAGCAGGTGCTGTAATTCTGGCAGAGGAGACTCCATACCTCTGCTTTGCTCCACGGGTGTGTGTATATCCCATGTAGAGCAGGATATGCCTGTCAGGGATAGACTCTTTGTCTGGGTTGCTGACTGCTGAACTGCCCTGCACCCCCCAAGTTATCACTTTGCTAACACCATCATGATTCAGGAGTTTAGGATTCCTGAAAGTTAGCAGGGAGAGGCATTCCTGAACAAAGTGTCCTGAATCATCCTTTAAAAGATCTGTTGACTGTACATGTGGTTTGGGCATTAACTTCAGTGCTTAAGTTAGTAACAGGCATAGATTTGCTGTCAGAGAGAAAAGGGCTCTCAGTCCTCCCTTGAGCATCTTCCTCAGCTCCCACAGGCTGGAGCATCCCCACTGGGTCTGTGCCAGGCATAGGCAAGTGTCTCTGCTGTGGCTTGTTGCTAGAGCAGGGGCTGGGCTCCAGTTGGTGGGGGCTTGGAGGACGAGGACCTGCATCCACCGCTTAATGCAGAGCTTATATGCAAGCAGGAAGGGCTTCAGCCCCTCCACTTGCATGATGGCTGCATGGCACAAGAAAGGGTTCCTTTGAAAAAGGAGTATGCAATAGTATACCCAATGTTACCCAATATCTATGAGCACAGGGCAGATGATTAACACTTCAGAAGCAACCTTAATTCCAGTGTTTCTTAACTTTCAGATTCTTGACATTATAGTCTTAATACTGTTCTCTAAACTATTTTACGTGCAGTACAGATACAGCAAAGACACAGCTTTTATCCATGTGGATGTGTGGTGTTTCAGAAAGAATAAAAGTTTCATAAAAGTCAAATTGAACAGAGGAAACATCAGGGGTTAATTTGATGGAAGAATCAGTCTCAGGGCAGCATGAATTCTGGTCTAGCTGAATTAATAGTAATTATGCCTTGGATTGCTTTGACCTGGTAACTTAATCTAAAAGATTATATATATCCTATAAACATTTGTTCATCGTTGTCTTTGAAAATGCATTTCTTCACTTCTAATTGGATTCAGTTTTATTACTGTAAGAAAAAAACCTCAACACTTAGCACCAGTCAAACAGAATTCATTTTCCAGTAACTCAGAACACTCTCTTTGAAGGTAAGCTCGCTTTGCCAAATCTTTGAAGTTTGCCATATGCACCAATCCTGCTGCCAAATGCAGTGATGTGATTACAGACACACAGCTTTGGCAAATTTTCACTAAGACTTTGTCTTGATCAGAGATGTCTAAAGCTCGCCAGAAGCATGTAGAAACATGTAGACTGCTAATGGGTTGAGCTCCTAATAGGTGGACTGGGAATTATTTGAGAATACATATTTCCAAAGGAAGAAAAAGGATTCTTTTCATTTAGTCTTAAATAGAAGAAGGCAACCCAGACAGAGCATTCTGATCCAGTGTAGCTGGATTCTTACATCTCTTCCTAAAGCCAGCTCTTCAGTATCCTCCTGTTCCCGGATAGTGTGGGGATGCTCCCAGCAGGCAGCCACAACAGTGACGGTGTCAGGAAGAGCTGCTTGCTAAATTCCCTCTTCACCTATATAGAAATGCCCAAGTGCCCTGTTGATGTAACAGCTTAGATACTGGCTGTGAAAACTTATTGTCTGTGGGTTTGGCTGGTTTTGAGATAGAATATGCTGATTAACCAAAAAGTACCTGAATAAAATCCAGTTGGTTGGTTGCCTTGAAGCTGCTCCAGGGCAAAGGATAGGTGGACTGTCCTAGGACTGAGGACTCCTGGTGAAAAAGAAGCCTCTCTAGCCCTGGCCATGTCTGCCCAGTTGAGTCATCCGTGCCTCTGACACTCAGTGTCAAGGGGTCCTGGTGTCTGCTGGTAAACTTCTGCCTGTGCCAGGCCATAAAAAGATGACAACTGAGTTTGGGGGATACCAGGCTGAAAACGGTGGCTGCCATCTCCCCACCTCAATGTCCCTACCTGTAAATGAGACTGATGACACTTCTCAGGAGGTAGGGTGCTCAGGGTCCTCAATGCTGGTATGACCTGCTGAGATCTTTACACAGGTGGTTAATTCTTTCATACCAGATCACTCTTTAACATTGGTGTCAATGAAAAAACTATTAACTAGTAATTTCAACTAATCTGCATGGGGTGAAAGGGACTATGTTTTGTTATTACTGTACAGATGCCACGTGTGAAAGGGAAAAAACTGCTAGACTTTGTGCACAGAGCAAGTGGTTAATTCTGGCCTTGTATTTCTAGTGGCATCTCCTGTCCAGCACAAATATTTCTCTTCTCAGGCTGGCTTATCCACGTCCTTTCTTAATTCCCGGAGGAAGAACAGCAAAACTTTCTGCCACGAGGTTTGCACCTCTCCTTGGCAGTCAAACCGTAGTAGAGGAAGACGGTTCTTCTGCCAGTCTCCCCTCCTGCCTGGCAGGAAAATGAGAATGGATCCTGCTACCTGAGAGGCCCTGCAAGTGAGAGCACCAGCCTTTGGCAGCACTTCACCCAAAGTGACCGGCACACGTCCCAGATGGTTGAGGCACAGCTTGAGTCATGGGACTCAAGCCGAGGATTATTGCTCCAAAATGGGCATATGTCAGCAGTGTTCAAGAAACCCAAGGTCCGTTCTGACCTGCTTACCTTGGAGCTGACAGTCCTGATGTGCTGGATTATGGAAATTGCTCCTTACAGCAGCTGGAGCCTGGCAGGAATGAAAACTCAGCAGAAATTGCAGGTGCCTGTGCAGAGCTGGACCAGCTCACAGCAGCCCTGCAGAGCCATCAGTGACAGCAAGGGCTGGCTCTAGTAGGAATCATCACCAGTGCAATATATTTTGGGGTCTCTTTCTCCAGATCTTAAGAAGATAAAGGAAAGGCAGGTGACCCAGTCTGGACACAGGAAAATATTACTTTTACTGTGTTGACTGTTTTTTTATTTCCAGCTAATGGCCATACAAATTTTTGCATTTTCTCCAGTGCTACAATTTAAAAAGCTTGGACCATTCTTGGGCCAGATATGAGAAGCCAGGGTTGTTTCAGTCTTAGGTGGTTATCTCCAGCAAGACAGCCCTGGGCTCACCCTCCTTCTCATTTGCTGGACATCTGAAGTCAGTGTGAGGTGCCTACTAAAGCCTTTTTTGGAGATGCGATTCATCTCTTTGAGTTCTGCCTTAAGTCCCATTCTATGTGTCTGTATCATTTTAAGGAGAGATTGCTAAAAGGTGAATGGGTTTTGCTGCAAAATCCAGCTCAGGCAGTTTCTAGTTGGTGAGCTCCACATGAACTGTCCTGGCACAGGCATCAGTCCCTCATGTTGCCTCCCTGGGAAGCGTCAGGAGATGCTGCTCAGCCCCTGGAGAACTTGCAGGGAATGCGAGGAGCTGTTTCCTAAGGCTGTTGGAACTGAGGGACTGAGGGACAAAGGCACTTCCTGACTCAGCAGCGTCCGGATGTGCGACCTGGCTCGTTGTGCCACTGTTCCATTCTGCCCAAGCACCTGATTTCATTTCTGCATCCCAAGGCTGGGGCATATCCAGGTCTCAGACTGATACAGGGGTGGGACAGAGCCAGGATCTATCTGGTCCACGAATTTAGACATGGCCTAATTTATCTTGGGGAACAGAACAGTTTTTGAGGATAAACATCACTGTTAAGGAGAATGTTTACATTTAAAGCAACAGCAAGGTGTTTGATTAGATAGTGCTAATGACTGGAGGCTGACACCCTCGGCTGGTCACTCTTTGCCTCTGGGAACACAAATGCGCATGAGAGGCACGAGCCTGAGCCCTGTCAGCTCTCCAGTCCACCAGGACACTGAGGGATTTTCACTGGCCTGATCCTCACCCATTGCCACCGACCTGCTTCAGCAGCCCCCAGGCGACTCTTGGCATGGAGGCTTCTCCCCAGGCTCAGGATTGCTGGTAAGACCATCTGTGTTGAGCACTTCGTCTGCCATAAGGCTGCAACAAAAAGCAACACCAGAAGCAGAAACTGAATTTTTATCTTGCTGCTCTTCTCTTTCTCTTTTTGGGTGATTTTTGGGGACTTTTTATGTTTTCAAGGAAATAAGACTGAATGAAAAAACTAGGTTCCACTCTTGCCAGCTAACTTCTCTTTTCTTTTCTCTCAGACTTGTCCTTTCAAAAGCCATCTAAATTACTCTTAAGCCAGGAGTTTTCCCAGACATACTTCAGGGCTAAAAGGACAGGGAGCAGCTCTTCCATTGCAAGACTTATTTAGTCATTTACATGTGAATTTTTGAATTCTTTTCCTTTCTTTCTCTATAGCATTAGTAAGAAATAGTTCACAGCACTTGCTATAGTGAAAGCAGACTGGCAATAGTTTGACAAAGAACCCAAGACCATTTTTAACCATCTGATGCTGTTTTAACTATCTGACACTCAGCTGTTCAAAATGTGCAGCAGGATCCAGCGTTGCGTAGCAATGAATTCTGAAGTTTTGGGTCACATTGGGAAAATTCATCAAAGCAGATTATTTCAATACCTATTCTTCATATCAGACTGGGAGGGAAGACAGGATAGGAAGATGAGAAAAACAGAGACCATGATGCAACCTAGGTTAGCTTGCCCCGGTCTGTCCTGTTTCCCAAAACACCGCCTGAAAAGCAAGAGGTAGTTGAAGACCCCCATGCTTCAGACATTACTCCTCCCCTTCTTCTCCCCAACTGACTCCTTTCAGGGTGAGAGCAGGTCCAGGAGGGCTAGGAGCATTGGAGGCAATCTTCAGCAGGGTCTCTGGGACATTTCTGGGCTACCTAATCTTTGCAAGGGAGTAGGACGGCAGATCAGAGCCTGCGCTCCCACAGTACTCTTTGTAACCCATACTCCACGCTGGACTGGTATTTCACTGTGGGGCCAATAAAACCCAAAATCTTTAATCTTAGAATGAGGTAGAGGCATTAAGCTGACACCTGAACAGCAGCACAACGCAAAATGGTTCCCAGCAGACATTTCCAAACTAATTTTCAGTCAGCTGAGCCTCAAAAAATGCTGTGTTTGTCTTTCTGTACATCCAGTCATTTAGAATATTATAATAGGAGACACTTTTGGATTACAGCGCCTTTTGGAAGCAGATCAAACCTCTTTGCTATTTAAAAATAAATGCTGAATTGTTTCAAAGACATTAATAATATTATGTCCAGTGGAGATGTACTACACTTTTCAAGATGCCTAGTTTGTACTGACAACAGTTCAAATATATTTATGTTGTCCCATCAAAAACTCAGTAGTTTCGACTTTCAAGAGGATGTTTTTTAAACATCTTGGGTAAATGGAGAATTTGACTTTCTGCCCGGGACACCCTGAGAGCTGCTCCTTACAAAAAAAGGGGAGAAAAAAAGCAACTAATAGGATAATAAATCCCAACATTTTTCTCTAAACAAGAGTTGTTTTAGTTAAACTAGCATTCACTTCATTTATAATAGCGCCCTACGTTTCTTTAGGCTATTGTATTTAATAAAAAACTCTGGACTCATCCATCATTATGCACACTTTACTGATTTCACTTTAAACATCGCTGACTAAAACTTCCATTTATCAAGCCTGTTTTGCCTAGCAGTTGTGGGCTAATTTATTTTCACTTTGAAAGATTTGATATCTTTGCATTGCAGTGTTTGTCAAAGATTCACACTGCAAGGAATGAGCCCTGGTGAAATCAGTGTGTCCACCCACCACATATGAACACAAATTGCTACCTCTTAGGAGGGCTAGATTTGCACCCCTAAGCCATCAAAGGTGAAGGACGGAGCCTCTGTGGGCACTGAGTTGATGATGCTTTGCGCTGTACCGTGCTGCAGCAGTTGGAGGCAGAAGCAGAGGATGGCTTTCAGGGGAGATGGGAATGCACAGGGAGAGACAGGGGAGTCTCAGATCTGGCATACAAGGGCCAGGTAAGGAGGAAAACCAAGCACAGGTAAGTATCAGAGGTTTGTAGTACATTTTGAAACTTGCCAGTCCCATGCAAAAAGAAATTCTAAATACAAAAGTATAAGCCAGACTTGGCTAACCAGGCCAGCAAAAAGTAATTTCAGAGATATTTTGCGCTCCTTCTAGCCTGAAAAATGCTCTGCTTCGCCCATATGCATAAGTGGGGTCACCCTCCACTTTTGCCTCTACAACATGGTTTCTACAGCAGCAGACAACATAAACTCCAGTGAGAAAACACATGAAACGAAGAAACTTCAGAAAACTTCCGCCAGGTTTGTTCCATCAAAAGCGGGACATGGGCCAGAAAGAAATCCCTGCTTTTGGCAGCCCAGCGAGCAGGGCCCTGTGCTCCCTTCTCCCACTACTCAGAGGAGAGAGCAAATGATGACCAAAACCACTGGGATGGATGTAGGGACAGGAATCAGAAGTAGGTGATACTACTGCAACAGAGTAAAGGGATAGCTTGCTTTTCCCTGGTATACTGAAGAGGCTGTGATGTACATGTTCAGCCCTTACCAATCCACCCAGCAGCATCTTGCTGTGTAGCCTTTGCAAGTCATCTACTGCAGGCTGAAAAACTTCAGTAATTCCATTTGACCCAGCACTGTAAAGAAAGGCTATATTTTGTATAAAGAGAGCGTTGACTGGTTTATAACTCTGCGTTACCCCCAAATTATTACTTCTTATATGTTCCCCCACACACACTTTGAATTAGGTTGACACAACCATTTAAACGTCTTCTGAAAAACACAGGATGGTAACATATGAGAGGAAACCAGCTCAGCATTAATCAGGCTCTGCAGCTCTGCAGCTCTGCTCTGCAGTTGGATTGCTGCATGTGATGGGGAGGAGGGGGGTTGCCAGAAATCCTTTGTTAAAAACAGTAATTCTTAGCAACATCAGCAGCCACTTATCAGGTTTCAAATGCACCACATTCCTCCAGAAGCTTGTTTTTCTTTTATTTTCTTTCATAAATTTCCAAGCTGACAGTTGCAGGCACACTGAATGTCAAAAGGTAGTTATGAATATACTATAAGTCCTAATAAAAGCCTGGCCAGTCTTGTAGTGCTAGTGTTTTCTTCTGGCTGTTGGATGGGGATTCCTCTGCACTACCCCTGGCTCTGACAGAGACCCCCACCAAGGCCTAGGGCATGTCACTTAACCTTGCTGTTCAGCCATCTGTACAGCAGCAACTCTGACATTACCGTAGCCCTCAGACATGTCCTGCAGATGAGTGGCGTAGGGTTTGGAAAGCACATCAGAGGCAGAAGGTACTCTGTGCAGGCCAGGTATTACTGGGTGCCCTTCTTCACCACCATCGCTTCAATAAAGCCAGGACAGCAGAGAACCCAGACCCAAATACCAGCTATTTTTACAGAGCTCTAATTTTGCCTGCACATGGTGCAGGTTTGAGGACAGAGACGTCTTTTCTGAGCCAGCATGAGAGAGGTGAAGAGAAGAAGAGGGGCAATGGGGAGGAAGGTCAGTCTCCTTGCTCCAGTGCTTTTGGGTTTTAGGTGTTTTTCCATGGCTCACAGCTGCTTTCTGATGCAAGGAGGGAACAGGTAAACAAACAGGCCAACAAATATCTATCTTCAGAGGATGTTGCCAAATAACTCTTATTTTCCCACCTAGTATTTTTGCTGGGAAGATTTCTCCATGGAGGAAGGAAGGCACACAGCAATTGCTGGATTTGAATAATCCAGCACTTTGTTATGCAGGTTGTCATGCACCCTCTGGTTAGCGGATTCGCATAGGCAGATGCACAGGACTGCAATTGGTGGGTATGGAAACAAAACCCAATAACTCTGTTCCAAGGAAAAGAGTCTTTTTTCCCTTCTCAGTCAGCAACTGGGATATGCACAGAAATATGAAGCCCTGTGTTTCTAGCACTGGAGTAAATTCAGTTTGAAGCAATTGGGGTTATGCCAAGTAGCCATATCAGTGTGTAATCTTTCCTTTTTTTCAAATCCCACTAATTTTGTGGCTTTGTGACAATGAGATCTAAAGGTTAAAGATGCACAGAATTAAAAAAGCAAATATTTAGCTGGTTTTGTTTTCAATACAATGCGGTAGTACACAACTGTTGGTTTAACTTTTGGCAAGTTTCCTGGAGAACCACCTTCTCTTTTGCTCAGTGACAAAAAAGGTAAATAGAGGTACATGACTTCTCTCTTTTTTTTTCCCCATCATCATTTACCTCTCTAGCAGGTCCCATTTAATTCTCTCTCTCTTTTTAATAACCAGATAGCCACAAACCTTTAAAATCTCTCTATTCCTTCTGTTTTCATTATGCGTTTCAACTACGTCAGCCATCTGGCAGAAGGGGTGACCAGAAGTGAATGTGAAATCCTACACTCCTGGTTTAGTTACCTTCTAATACTCAATCATTATTTTCCATTACTTTCCTTCTGCGTCCTAACGTTTTGTTGGGACTCCCCACTTCTGCTGCCTGCTCAACGGAGGTGTTCACTGAGCTGTCCGCAATGGTGTTAGCATTTTTTTTTTTGCGTGGTTGCACTTGATTTAGGACCTTGTCGTGGGTCTGAAAGGTTTAAGGTATTTGCCTCCAGTGTGTGTTGTTCTGCCTGTCTTCCTTGAGTTTCACCTCCCAGTGAATTGACTGATGACTGAGCATGGCGAGTTCTCCCCAGATACCAGTCAACCTACACACAACAACTGTTAGTTGCCAAGTTTACCCTTTCACGTTTCCCCTTTTTCCAGGGCATTAATGAATCTGATATATTGTAAATCAGCCCAGTTTGGCAAAGTGGTTAAATATACAATTGTTTGCTCTGTTCAGAGGGACGCTTGAGTACATGTCTGGCTCTGGGCCAATTCATACAGTGGGACTTAAGCACGTGCTTAAATATAAGCACGTGCTTAAGTGTTCTGTTGAACAGAAATTGTGTGGGCCTCAATAGCACAAACCCTTTCTGTTGTCCATCTTCCCAACATGTTAGAAATTCAGTTCTTCTCTTTGTTTCATTGCTTCATATGCACTTCTATAACAGTATCTGTGTTTTAATAGTAAGATTGCTAAATTCCCACAACAACAGGTTGTACAGGAAGTTTTCAACAATCTTCTCAAACGAGATCTCCTCTAATCTTTACTTTTTTCTAATCTTTATTTTGTTAGTGAGTCCAGAGAAATACGGTGCATTCAGAGACATGTGAACCCACAAGAAACAAACCTGAACAACTGAGAAAAGTTTGTTATTCAAACCACTGATATTTTCAATTTTTTTAAAGAGTTTTTTTCATTCCAGTTTCTAATGAATTAATTGTAAAATTGATATTGGTGTTTAAACTCCAAAAAGCAGTGCACTTTTTTGGGAGTTCTCCTGAGCACGCCAAGGCACCCCCAGTACTGCCCGAGCAGACTCAGCTGACACCTGACAGCCCTTTCTAAGGTAAAATAACCAAGGAGATGATAGGAAAATTACCTCTTTGAAAGGGCTCTTTCTATGTGTCTTTAGATTTTATAAAGCCCCACAATAGCCTAACTCCAATTTCTGCTTAATCCTTTGTCAACCAATTTACTCATTATTGAGAAGCTCATTGATTTTTATTGCCTTCTCCCAGCATACCTGTGAGATTGGAGAGGTATTATTTCTTAAAAGACACCAGCGTAAAGGCAATGCTGTTGAGCTCCTTCTCTCAAGAATGCCTGACTCTGTGGTTCCTATGCACACAAACGCTCCTAGTTAGTTCCATGGAAGGATGCTGGTGACAGCAGGCTTGTCAGTGCCTGAGGTCAATAGCTCACGTAAGTCTTCTCTGCTAGATTGGTTTTGTCTGGTTTTCACCCCGTGATAGAATGACAGCAATGAAAGAAAATGCTTGCATGCTTTTAGCTAAATCCAAAAGGCAATGCTTTCACGAGGCTTTCAGTCCAGCCTGGGAGGACTCTAGCTGGAGCTGTTTATTGTGCGTGTGACTTGGGTAGTTACACAGTCGTGACTGCAAAACAGAAATGGCGATATTTTGGATATTGATTTTGTATGGGGGAATTCCTCCTGGAAGCCAGAGTCATATCAAGGGGAGCTGCTCAGAAAAGAGATTTCTGCATCTGGCAATACTGTATTGCATGTCTGTAAAGCAAAAATGATACTATGCACATAACAAAACATAAACACGTTGTAAAATGCATTCAGCCCAGATTCCAAACACATTGAACACTGCATGGTTTAATGATGGATAAACTCAGAAAAATATCCCAGTGGGGAGAACTACAGACTCCAAAATGACAGCTGCTAACATTCCAAAAAAAGTAATTGTTTATAAATGAATATTTTTCATGATAAATTATTGAATTACATGAAAATCAGATGACTGCCTGCTGCCAAATTTGTTTTCAGTTTCACAAGACAGAATGGAATGTGCTGCAGACGGTGAGTGAAATTAAAAGCTGCTGGTCTTTTCCCACAAAGGGCTGATATTTTCCCTTAGACATTCCCAGTATCTCATAAACCCACAAAATAGTGGTCCTGGGGAATGGCTATCTAGCTAGATATCCAAAATATTTTAGATATATAGGATTTCAGGGAATCTCTGCCTAATCTGAGCCAGTTGTAGTGTAAGTTGTTATTTCATACTTGTCTTATGTTGATTTCTAGTTCAAACCCACAAAGCCCCAGTATCTGTGAGAACTACTAGCACTTGCAGGGACACTTTTAAGATATTTTTAACCAATGCATTTCTCCTTTTTATTCTCTCTTGTTTGCATTTGAATCATTTGAAAATACACTTTTCTTTATATGTTTTGGTCTCGTTTGAGTTGGCAAGTCCTTGCCTTCCCTCTGTGTTTTGAACAAGTGTGAAAACATTCTGAAGTGGCTGTTTCAGCTGAACCACATCTTGAAGTCATCGCTGGCATGAAGCTTCCAACACAGTTAGGCTGAGTTTTCTGGGAGCAAGATGGTCAAGACTGCAGAGTCCAGCTAATCTTCAACAGCATTTTCAATCTGCAAAGTCCTTCCCTCAGTCAGCTGGTCCATGCACCGGGACTAGTTAACATTGGTGGCACAAGCCCTCTGATGGGAGCAAAATGCCATGTGTAATCTATCTTGTCCCAGAGAGCCACTGGGGTAGCTGAGCTAAGTCCTCTAATTGCAGCCTTGGCATCAGATCTGAATTTTAAAAGACAGCACAGCTGTATCACATTTCTTTACAGCCTCACGTAGCTTCCTGACTGATGCAGCATCTGGATCTTCATTGCCTCCTGCTGTCAGGTAAGCCAAGTGGCAATAAAGCCATGAGCACATCCCTGATTCCCCAGCAGAGAAATGTAACTGGTCCCCATCCCAAGGTGGGCAATTGCAGGGGCAAGGCTGTAACAACAAGAAAGGGTGCAATCATAATTCTTCTGTTAAAACCTATCAGTTGCTCTCAGACTGTGGCTCAGAGACCACCTAAACTGGAAATTGTACCTTTGTGGTGAAAAATCCTTGATTAACTTTTCTGCCTCTTACTCTTCTAGCAATTTTTGAACCCATTGGCACTTCTGGCCACTGTAGCATCTTACGGAAACAAGCTCCTTGCTTTAACTACACATTGTGTAAAGAAAAGGATGCTGTTTGCTTTAAACCTGGAAGCAGATGTCTATGATTACACATATGTATATGTGTGTGATTTTATATATATATACACATACATATACACATATACTCTCACAGTTTGTGTATCGTATGTCTTTTAAAGGCTGGCTTGTTTGTCTGTGGCATTTGCCAGAAAAATAACTGCCAAATTTAATCAAATTAAAGCAGTTTTAAGAAGAAAAGCTTCTTTGTTGTTTCCCCCATCTGACCTTTGCCTTCATGTCTTTCTCTACACTAAAGTCTAGATTCACTTCCCTCGGCTGTGTTTGAAAGCAGTCTAAATCACTGTGGTTGCTACCGCAGACAGTGTGAGGAAGAACGGAAAACCAGGTCAGGTAGTAATGGGAAATTAATGGAATATCCACAAGCTTATTACAAGCAGATCAAAATCCCCATCTCTGACATGTGACGGGCTGTCACAGAAGCAAAAGTCAAATGCATTGGAGGCTTTCAAAAGTACACAAGGGTGGATGCAGACTCCCTCTGGCTTTAAAGACCAAAAGCTGAGGTCTTTTGGCCACTTCTCTCCCCCTCTTTTTTCCCCTTTTTCTTCTTTTTTCCCCATTTTTTTCTACATTAAATTGCATTGAAGATCACTTTCTAGAGCATGGTCATGCCGTAAGTGAATTCTGATGTTATTATGTCAGACCCCGGTGATACAAATCTCTTCACAATTCAAGCATTCACCACTTTAATAGTTTTTGCTCGGTGAAAGCTTGTATGTGATGACCCTGCCTGTCAGTTCCTTCTGGATATGGCATTCGGCTTCTTTTGATGTTTTTTTCTCAGACCCATTTGGACAGATCACCTTGTGATGAGCTTCAGATTTAAGCAAACCCACTGGCTTTCACTGATAAAGGCAGCAGGCCCCAAGCAAACAGATTTCTGCCAGACTGTGCAGCATAGGGCTGGATAAAGAGGGCTTAGTTTCTCCATCGGGAAGGGAAGTGAAGCACAGAAGTGGAGTGAGGCTTTTAGTCTTTCTGATACATAGATAAGAGCCTCACAAAGCCTAGTAAAGGTTATTCACCTTGCATTATAAAGAAACAAAGAACATCTTCAGATCCAGAGATAATTAGTCCCAAGGATAACGTTAAAGCAAGTGATGACTAGACGAAAGTCCTGCTATTGAACTGCAGCAGGCCAAGGGCTATAGTTGCCATACGTTTGGTGTTCAGATGCTTTCACCTTTCCATAACTACGCACAGTTCACTCAAACCAGGTTGTGGAATGTTAATTTGTGCCTCATCAATACTAATGGACCAGGAATTATGACATGTTTTATGTTATCATTCATTTAAAACAGATAGTTTAGATTTCAGCCACAAGCTAAAGTTTATATATATTATATTTATTACAAACAACAGCGAACACTTAAGAGCCATTATTTTAAATCTAAATGACATTGTGTTTAGTATCCATTTCCTCCGGCTCTGAAATGTGCAGCCTGTGGAGTCTGTCATTTTTCCCTGGAGTTCTCCTCGATGCGAAGTGACAACTCCTCACAAGTTACCAGAAACAGGAGAAAATGCGGAGCCCCGCTCCAATGAGCTGTTTCACATTACAAGAATTTACAATGAGCATCTGACAGAAGAAAAGCAATGGAGCTTGAGAGGGGAGTATCATGCAGTAAATCGTTAGCTATTATCAGCATTGACGAAACGAGGTGGGGAGGACGGCATTTAAACAGAAAACACAGGAGGAAACACATTGAATCAGCAAGTGAGCCCCTTGTGTATCAAAACTGAATGGTTGCTTCTGAAAATCTTGCCAATGTCCATTTTATAGACAATATTGCATCTGGAGACACAGCTTGTGCAAGAAGGAGTAGATGGCTGTGGCAGCAGAGGGAAGGGGCTGTGGTTCCTCCCCTGCTCCCACCAGTGTCCATGGCTAATCTCCAGGAGAGCCCATACGGCAAGCAACTGCTGCTGCTTCCCCAGCCTCTCCCGCGCTGCGGCTGAGCTCACGCGAGCGCTAAGAAGACCAAATCATCATGTCCCCACGTGCAGGAGGGGAACCATGTTTGCAGCCCTGGCACAGCTGCACCAGCTGGGGCCACCACGAGCAAAGGTGTGAAATGAGACGTTATGTCTTTGTCCTGTCCTCTCACTGCTATCTGCCTTTCCAGTAACAGAAGTCCTGGCTAAAAGCTTCCATCTTACCTGCTCCTCTTCCCCCCTGGCCAAAACCCGGCAAGGCTGCCCTCCACAGCTGATACGCTCTCCTCAAGGGCCATCGGTGTTAACGGGAGAGGAACGGGTTACCTACCTCCACCTCACAAATGCCTGACCAGTGAAACGAAAACCTGCCATTCTGAATTATTCTTGGTTTAATGACTTCTTTGAAGGAAGGCAATAGCGTGTTGTCCTCGCCAGCGTGGCGGAGCTGTTGTGCTAGGCAAGTTGGAGCAGTCCTTGCCCCCTCGGTGTTCACAACATGAAGAAGTGTAAATGAACTGCAATACAATAGGTCTCAGTACGCCGCTTCAAGTGGAAATAAAGAAAGCAATTTAGAGAGTTTTCAGGTGCTTCATATTTTCATTTTCAGCTTTCTACACAAATAAAAAGGCTTAAACTATTATTCAGTCTCCACTCAGAGTATAATTTTGACATTCGGAAATCTGATTTTGTGATCAGAAACACATGTAGAATAGCATTTAGAAGTCAGCAAAGACTCCAAGCATGATTTTATTGGGAGCTTGGGTATGCCCTTCAGAGTAATTGGGACATGGAATGTGGAAGTAGTTTTTACAGGAAAATGGGGATAAGGCCTCCTGTAGCCAGCCTCAGGCAACGGAGTGAGTAAAATATCAAGAAGAATTCACATTCAACTTGATAATAAGGTTTCCGAGCATGTTAATTAAATGAAGTCTCACATCCCCAGCCCTGTTGTTTTAAACATTCTAAGGCATTAACATTGCACAATAGAAAAATAATTTCCCCTCCCTCCAGATGCCTATATACATTTGATTTTCTTAGCTGTTAGCTTTAAACTTTCTATGAACATGAAAACCTACCCTTTCAGCAGTGCTGTTGTATTTTTCCCCTTTGTTCTTCCTTAATACTAATTTTGGGTACTAATTGGCAACAGTGGTTTTCAAAAATAAATTCTTCAAATGGGACAGCTTCACTGTTTATCCTCTGCTGAGGCACCATTTTCCACAGCCTGGCTTTGAAGGAAAACAATGGGAAAATGGTATCCATTTGGTCCTGAGGGTCTGAGTCTTCCCAGCTAACATGGAGGAGATTTAGGGAGCGAGGTACAGCCAGAAGAAACCTCATAAATCACATCCCATCTTTCTGCTCATTAAAGCACTGGTTTAACTGGGAGTAAGTTGCTAAAATCCCTTTGGGGATGCAAGAGCGCACATCTCCTTCTGACTATGGAGCCCCATGCAGCAGCTCAGGTGTGGACTAAGGGACGGTGACTGGCCAAGGGCAATTGGGTGTACGGGGTGCAGGTATGCGTATCTGCTGGCAGAAAGCCCCCATACAAATGGGAGAACTGGAGCTGTGCTGTGGTTGTGCACCTACTGTGAGAAAACTCTGCAGCTGGCAGGGAAGACACCAAGATCCCCTGCGCTCAGCCCATTTACTCAGGCATTTCTCCAGGATGTGGATAGGCAGAACATCCTGAAGATCAGCGTCTGCAGGTTCAGGGCTCATTTCAAAGCCAGCAGCAGAAAAGTCCCACTACTAGTTTATGGCCAAGAAAACCTTTTACACATGGAACAGTTTTGGAGACAAAGGAAAACCTTTCACTAGCAAAACCCACATCTTCTTTGTTAAGATAAAAATTAGTTTAAAGACTATAAGCATATATACTCTTCTCTCTTACTAGTCCAGAGTGCCTTGGATCTCTCGCAGGAGCAGAGCATGCTAGTGATGGCAGGCCAGGATCTCCATACTGATATATGGGTAGAGTTAATTTTCTTCATAAAAGCTTGTATGGTGCTATGTTTTGGATTTGTGATGAAAACAGTAGTGATAACGCAGGTATGTTTTAGTTATTGCTGAGAAGTTCTTGCACGGGATATTAGGAAAAATTTCTTTGCTGAGAGAGTGGTGAAGCATTGGAACAGGCTGCCCAGGGAGGTGGTGGAGTCACCATCCCTGGAGGTGTTCAAAAACCATGTAGACGTGGCACTGTGGGACATGGTTTAGTGGGCATGGTGGTGCTGGGTTGATGGTTGGACCTGATGATCTTAAAGGTCTTTTCCAACCTTAATGATTCTGTGATTCTGTGGAGGTGCTTCTTGTTTCTCACACTGCCCTGACAGCGAGTAGGCTGGGGGTGCACAAGAAGTTGGGAGGGGAAATAGCTGGGAATAGCTGACACCAACTGACCAAAGGGATACCCCATACCAGATGACTTCGTGCTCAGCAATAAAACTGGGGGAGGAGGTTGGCAGGGGCCATTGTTGCCTGGGGACTGGCTGGGCATTGGTCAGTTGGTGGTGAGAAATTGCTTTCTTTTGCATCACTTGTTTTTCTTGTTTTGGTGTTTGTTTTTTTTTCTCTCTCTGTTTGTTGGCTTTCTTCCTCCTTTTTTTTTTTTTTTAATTATTAAACTGTCTTTATCTCAACCCACAAGTTTTCTCACTTTTACCCTTTTGATTCTCTCCCCATCCCACTGCAGAAGAAGTGAGCAAGCGGCTGTGTGGTTCTTAGCTGCCTACCAGGGTTAAACCATGACAATCCCCAAATTTAAACTATCTTAATAAAAGAAGCCAGAAGCTTGAATACGAGCCATGCTGTTTAGTTATCTGCAATCTTAAGTTGTTACCATTCTGCCTAGTGTTTTGGCCTATGCTACCCTGTTTTAGTGAGAAAGTATTTTTCTGTACAGATGTGAGCCATTCCACATGGGCTGACATCAGAAGCAGAACCAGGTCCCTGAGTCATGCTATTTGTTTCTGTAGTTTTAGCTACAGATTCAGTCCCAGATTCATTCTCATCCCAGAGTGGTGGGATCCCAAAAACTTCCTTGTCACCTCCAGCCCATGAATACTTCTGGAGCTCACTTTTCCCTTAGCTCTCCAAGGAGCTTAGAAAAGAAACACTCAACAACTGAGTTCAAGGATCCCTCTCTCCTCCTAATTCTGTATTTTGTGCAGACAACCTGGCCACCGTTTCCCTCTGAGTGTAACACAGGGTCTAACGTGACCCAAACTCTACACTGAACCGTCTGTCTGTCCATAACTCTCAATGGCTCTTGTGCAGGATCAGGGCCTGAAGTGCCCATGATCTGGCACTGATTTGTTGTGGGACAAAAGTATTTTAGAGTATTAGCCCCATATCCCTCTCCCAAATTCATAATCTTAATTATAAGAAGAGCCCTGTTTCTTCATTTCTGAGCCAGCCCATACTGGCAGAACTACACCAGAGTTTTCATGGGGGAAGTCCTAGGAGCTTTTCAGGCATATTTCAAATGAGATGCAGACATATTTTACTGCTGAATGCTAATATGGATAAGGTAGTTAAGTGGGAGACCCTGTTCTTCTCCCACTGAAGTCAGGGCTAAAATCTTCTGTAATTATAAGGACGAATGTTTGATTTATACTTTCTTTGGAAAGGCTGTGAAAGCAAGGTGGTGAAGTGATCTCTCTCATTTAAGAATCAGGTCAGTAGCAAAACCCGGTCTCAGTCCCCTGGGTTTCAAATTTTTTCAGTCCTCTCCTCAAATGGGCTTAGACTTTAATGGCCAGTCTGAAAGTGGTATGGGCTCACATGAATAACTTTTTCCCAGCCTAGGTAAACTCTTCAAAGAGAGCTTAGCAGCAAGAGATCACACTTGCAGCATTCAAAAGGGTACTAAGTTCAGGTGTGAGGTATGGAGAATCAGATTACTGAAAGATTTGTTGGTAAAATAAACTATAACAGGAAAATACAGTTAATGATAGTGCTGTCATTAGAGGGATTGGAGAGTTTCTCACACAGTACCCAGTACCACAGGCATAACCTTCTTAGCACTTCTAAACCCATAAACCTGCTTGGTCTCAGTGAAAGGAAGGAGGAAATTCTTTCCACTGTGGTGGTAAATGTTTCATTAAATTGATTAGGAAAGCCAAAGCCCATCAACAGCTGGAACTGGGGAGGGATGTAATGGGCAGCAAGAAGGGCTTCTGCTGGCATATCAACAGCAAAAGGAAGACTAGTGAAAAGGTGGGCTCACTGCTGAATGGGTTAGGAGACCTGGTGACAAAGAACATGGAGAAAGCTGGGGTGCTCAATGCTTTCTTCACCTTAGTCTTTACAGGTAAGACCACTCTTCAGGAATCCCAGGTTCCTGAAACCAGTGGGAAAGTTTGGAGTAAGGAATACATATGCTCAGTGAAGGACAATCAAGTTAAGGAACACTTTAAGAAACTGAACATACACAGGTCCATGGGATCTGATGGGATGCATCTGTGACTGGTAAGACAGCTGGCTGATGTCTTTGAGAGACCATTCTTAATTACCTTTGAAAGGCCATGGCATATAGGCCAGGTTCTTGCAGAGTGGAAGAAACCAAATGTCACTCCTATATTGAAGAAGGGCAAGAAGGAGGATCCACAGAACCACAGGCCAGTCATCTTCACCTCAGTCACTGGGAAAGTGATGGAGCAACTAATCCTGGAAACCATGTTCAAACATATGAAGGACAAGAAGGTCATCTGGAGTCATCAACATAGATTTACAAAGCGGAAATCCTGCCTGAATGACCCAATAGTCTTTTATGATGAGATGAGTGACTCGGTGGATAAGAGGAGAGCAACAGTTGTTGTTTGTCAACACTCTCCTGTAACATCCTTATAGACAAAAGGATGAAGTATGAGCTAGATAGATAAATGGTGGTGTTTGATTGAAAACTGGCTGAACTGTTGAGCTCAAAGTGTTGTGGTTAGTAGCATGAAGTCCATCTGGAGGCCAGTCACTAATGGTATACTGTAGGATGGATACTGAGTCCTGTGCTGTTAAATATTTTAATTAATGACCTGGGTGATGGGGCAGAGTGCACCCACAGAAAATTTTCAGATTGTACAAAACTGGGAGGAGTGGCTGATAAACCAGAGGGTTGTGCTGACATCCAGAGGGATCCGGATAGGCTGGAGAATTGGGCCAACAGGCATCTCATTGAGTTGAAGAAGGAGAAATGCAAAATCCTGCACCCGGGGAGGAATAACCCCTATGCACCAGGACACACTGGAGGCTGACCCACAGGAAAGCAGCTTTGCAGAAAAGGCCTTGAGGGTCTGGGTGGACATCAAGTTGACCATGAGCCAGCAATGCTCCCTTTTGGCAAAAAGAGGCCAACAGCCTCCTGGGTGGCATTAGGAAGCATGTTGCCAGCAGGTTGAGGAAGTTGATCCTTCCCTCCTGCTCAGCACTGATGAGACACATCTAGGTGCTATGCCCAGGTCTGTGCTCCCCAGCACAAGAGAGACATGGACATACAGGAGCAAGTTCACTAAGGCGTTTAAGGAACTGGCTCATTTGTCATACAATGAAAGGCTGAGAGAGCTGGGACTGTTTACCCTGGAGAAGAGAAGGATCAGGGGGAATTTCAACCAAGTGACAAGACACAAGGCAATGGGCACAAGCTGAAATACAGAAAATTCCATTTAAGCATAAGACAAGAATTTATTTACTGTGAGGGTGGTTGACCACTGGGCACAGGTTGCTCAGAGAGTTTATGGAGTCTCTGTCCTTGGAGATATTCAAAACCAAGGTGGACACAGGCCTGAGCAGCCTGCTATAGCTGACCCTGCTCTGAGCACAGAGTTGAACTATATAATCTCCAGAGGTTCCTTTCAACCTCAGCTATTCTGTGATTCCATGAAATGTTGTAACTAGAATACAGCAATGTCTGAAGGAAGGAGAGGCTGCCTGCAAATCTTTGTGCTCCAGCCACCCAGAGCCAGCTGTGCACCAAGACCCATACTGCTTCCTTGGAACTGAGGCACCTCAAACAGTTTCTGAACTGCTATGGCTGGAAGTGCCCAGATGAGACCCAGGCACACATGCTGCCTTGGTTTCTGTAGAAAGGGACATGGACATAGGCCACAGTGTAAAGATGAACCATGGCTTGACCCAGTGGCTGATCACCTGGAGTAATGAAAGGACCAGATCACTGGGGACTTCATAGCAGAGTGCAGGAGCACCTACAGAGTCCTATCACATCCCTACAGCTCTGAAGGTCCCTTCTGGACTGCTACAACCATCTGTGTGCCATCCGGCATAGCCTTATTAGACTTGGGTTGAGAACTGAAGATCAGAGTGAGAACTGTGCAGTCTGGAGGCTTTCAGCTACCTCAGACTGGATAAAGCCCTGAGCAACCTGGTCTGACCTCAGAGTTGACCCTGCTTTGAGGAAAAAGTTGGTCTAGAGACCTCCTGAGGCCCCTTCCACCCTGAGTTATCCTATGAATGGGTCCCTCTCACATTTCCCCAGGATGCTGGATGCATTGCAGAGCTACCCAGACTAGCATGGCAGTGTCCCCAGCGGATCCCCTGAGAAGTCAGTAGTACGTTCAAGCACTGGCACTCGCCTCTCAGGTTTTCCTCTGGGCTTTGGGGCACACTGGCAGTGGCAGGGACAGTTACCCTGTGGGGAGCGAGACTGAAGGCCAAAGCACTAAATGTTTCTTGCTTTTTAGGGGCACTGTTCATATCGAACTGCTAATTACTTGCTGGATTTGTGTTGCTCACCAAAGGGCGGGTGTGTATGTAAGCCCCCACCCAGGTCTGAGCACGGTGCTGCCCAACATGTTCTGTCTCGAGGAATATTTCACCAAAGCGGTTGTCTCCTGCTGGCTTGTCTGGGCCTGCGGAGTGAGTCCTGCTGACCTGCTAGTACTCCAAGGCCTCTCTGTGATTATTTTTTGTCTGGGAAAGTGACTTCCATTGTCTCAGCTTATTTATTTATTTCTTCCAAATGAGCGTTTCACTTTCAGTTCTGGTCAGAAGTCAGAAAGGAAGCTTTTTAGTTTTTCCCACCAAAAATCTAGGGCTGCATTCCCTGCTGGAGAACAGCAGCCGGCTTTCTAAAGATTTAACCCATTTTAAATTAGTTAAAGTTATGTGAACCCTTCTCATCCCACAGCCTGCTCCATTCTTTCACATGAGCAGATAGCGTTACGTGTTCAGAACAAGCCTCAGTAAAAGGTTGTATCGATATAATCACCATCCTTCCTACTAGGACTTCACCAGAGCTTATGTATTCTTTCCTCATTCAAAATTCCCCCTTAAACCCTCAAGATTTTTGTGTGAATAAAATCAAAGATTCATAAGAAAGTAGTTTCATTTCCACATGCTTGTGTGTGTGTGTGTAATCAGATCTTTTAAAATTGGTTTAAGATACCGGACAAAATGTTCCTCACTAATAACTGGTCTTACACAGCAGAGGTTTCTTTTGAAGTACCAAGCATGGATACATGATCCTATTTAATGACAGCACTTTAAATTACAGGCTGGTTAATTCTATGTGAATTCTTCTCATCTGTTTCATATTTCTCGTACACATTACTGTAAAACAAGCTGTACCCCTTTCTGTCAGTGAAACCACTGTCCTAATCTACCATTTTTCTTAGAATCTGATAATAATGGTTAACTTTACCTCAAGAGAAAAACCTACAGGCAAACATGTCACACATAGCACAGTTTGACTAAGAACAGATACATGCCACTGGTCATAAAGGGTAAACACTTAAGACATTTAACCCAGCTGAGCTGTACTAAATGGAAGGCAGTGGTCATCTGGCTTTTGAATCACCTAATTGACATGTCAGAAAATAAGCATTTTATTGACAGAAGGTGATTGCAGAGAAAAGTCATTTTTCTTTTAAATAGCCAGATACTTCCCTTCCTCCTTCCCTTTGTATTTGCAGTGTGGGGGAACATTTTGAAAAGAAAGCAAAACCACAGCGCCTGGACCATTTGTTAGATTATTTTTGCCCACACAGCTACCTTCTGATAGTGATTTTCTTGACTGCAATCTTCTGCAGAGGATTCCAGCACGGAATAGTTTCCAAATTATGTTTGCTCTCAACATTTCTAACTTCGGTTTAGACGCCTCATGAGCTATGTTAGGATTTGACTATCCCTGCAGAAGCCGCTCAGATCTTATGTAATGCTGTTGTAATTCTTGTGCAGAGAAATCACCCCAGTCTTACCGCAGCATGAACCAGGAGTAATTGCACTGGAGCTGCCCTTCCAGGTTCTCTTTGGTACTAATTGCCACTGAGTGATGGGGAGAAGAGGGGTTCAAAGCAGTAACTCTGTGATTCTTACAAAACCCCAGTCTCAGAAGCAGTTTGAGGAATATTCCAGTACAGGGATGTGATTTTTAGTTCAGGCCATATGCACCACAGTTTCCTTCTTCAGCTCTCCTCATCCATAGCAATACCCTCCTATCAGGGTAGAAGGTAGAAGATAGAGACACCCAAGAGCTGCAGGGTCTTCTGCAAGGACCAGCTGCCAATGCTGGAGACGTGCCAACATTGCAGCGTCATAGACTCTCCCCACACCAGAAAGCCACTTGACTTGATCTTTAGCCAGATCACCTGGAGGACAGGCAAGGATGAGTGCAAAGGGAGAAAAGCTGTTACCATGGGTTGCAGTGCTCATCCTAAGACCTGGTTTCGTGCCATATCATCCTGGGACTTAGTCCCATATCTGCTCAAAGGGGAAAAGACAACCCACCAGAGACTGTTAGGCAGGAGAATCTGGTCCACAGGTCTCTGCTGAGAGGTAGGCGACCCTGCTGCTGTCTGCCACTACACTGCCTCCTCCATCACAGGTTACCAGGCTTGCCAGATGCAGTCCCTGTTGCTTGCCACATGTGGTGGGTTGACCCTGGCTGGATGCCAGCTGCCCACCAAAACCACTCTATCACTCCCTCTCCTCAGCTGGACAGGGCAGAGAAAATATAACAAAAGGCTCGTGGGTCGAGATAAGGACAGGGAGATCACTCAGCAATTACCATCCCGGGCAAAACAGACTCGACTTGGGGAAATTAGTTTAATTTATTACCAATCAAAATCAGAGTAGGATAATGAGAAAATAAAAACTAAATCTTAGAACACCTTCCCCCCACCCCTCCCTTCTTCCCGGGCTTAACTTTACTCCAGAATTCTCTACCTCCTCCCCTCCAGGGCGCCGGGGGACAGGGAACGGGGGTTGCAGTCAGTTCATCACACCTTGTTTCTGCTGCTCCTTCCTCCTCAGGGGCAGGACTCCTCACACTCTTCCAGTGCTCCAGCATAGGGTCCCTCCCACGGACTACAGTTCTTCACAAACAGCTCCAGCATGGGTCCCTTCATGGGGTGCAGTCCTTCAGGAACAGAGTGCTCCAGCGTGGGTCCCCCGCGGGGCCACAAGTCCTGCCACCAAACCTGTTTCAGCATGGGCTCCTCTCTCCGCGGGTCCACAGGTCCTGCCAGGAGCCTGCTCCAGCGTGGGCTTCCCACAGGGTCACAGCCTTCTTTGAGTGCATCCACCTGCTCTGACGTGGGGTCCTCCATGGGCTGCAGGTGGATATCTGCTCCACTGTGGACCTCCATGGGCTGCATGGGCACAGCCTGCCTCACCATGGTCTTCACCACGGGCTGCAGGAGAATCTCTGCTCTGGCGCCTGGAGCACCTCCTCCCCCTCCTTCTTCACTGACCTTGGTGTCTGCAGAGTTGTTTCTCTCACATATTCTCACCCCTCAATTCTGACTACTGCTGGTGTTGCGCACTTCCTCCCCCCCCTTCTTAAATCTGTTATCCCAGAGGCACTACCACCATCACCAATTAGCTCAGCCTTGGCCAGCGGCGGGTCCGTCTTGGAGCCGGCTGGCATTGGCTCTATCAGAAACAAGGGAAGCTTCTAGCAGCTTCTCACAGAAGCCACCCCTGTAGCTCCCCCTACTACCAAAACCTTGCCATGCAAACCCAATACATCACATCACTACGGGCCTCCCTGCAGATGTCCATGCCACATGGGACACCCCCATCTGTAGTGGTGGCAAGCATCCCTTGAAGGAGAGCTAGATCCAGGGTGAGCCAGACAATTTTTTTGTGTCTCGGGAGACTTCAGTGGATCTCCCAGGGTGAGCCCAGCTGCACATAGGCTGGCAGCTACCATGGAAGAGGGCTGAAGGTGAGGACAGGGCATGAGGGTCATCTCAGAGAGGCACATCTCGCCTTTGCCTGCGCAGAGGGTACCTGCTGGGGCCGGGCAGCCCTCAGCAACCTGGGGAGTGGAAGCTGCCCAGCTGCAGTCCTCTGTGCAGCTCCTCTTCCCCACAAAAGCACAGCTCCAGCTGTTTATAAGCCCCTGTTTTTATGAGGTTGAAGGCACAGAAATTTAAGTTAATACTGCCTTTGAGAGCACTGTTCAGTGCAGTCAGCCTGGAGAGCCACTCTCTGTGGCGATAAAGCACTGTTCCCTCATACTCTGTGCCAAATTTTGCAGATCTTGATCTGCATAGGGTCTTTCCTGAGCAGTACTGTTAAGAGTGCCTGCTGATAAGGAAAGGTGAACAGTATTTTATCCTTCATATCTAGTCACGATGGCCCAACACAATACCTCTGCTTTTGGAAGAAGCAATGAAAATCAGCTAAAATGCTTTGCCGCAGCATACAGCAAGCTCTTTCATTCATGTGCTGTCCACAGAATCACAGAATCACTAAGGTTGGAAAAGACCTGTAAGATCATCAAGTCCAACCATCAACCCAACACCACCATGCCCATTAAACCATGTCCCACAATGTCACGTCCACACGTTCCTTGAACACCTCTAGTGAGGGTGACTCCACCAGATTGGGTTTGTGACATTCATAACCATTCTGGCCCTTGAAGCTGCTAAGAGAACAAATCAACTTTGTTTTATTTTACTTTTATACACAAGAAAAAGAAAAGAATTGAAGTCTACTCATGTTTATAAAGTCCTAACTCATCCTTCAGCTCTATAGGATAATAGTCCCTTTTACTATTTTAATACTGAAATGTGAGATTTTTACATGTCTGGTACCACTGGTCCCACACGCTTTGTTTAAAAGATGAAGAGGAGTTGTTAGAGCTATCACCATTCTCCCTGCCCCTTGCAAGGCCTGTTTTGTAATGCGCTGACTCAGAAAGGCACTTAGAGATGTGCTCAGTGGGAATCAAGTGAGACAGTAGCCATGCTGGCTTCAGCACAACAACTTATTTTTAGGATTAGGGTATTGAGCATGAGTTTTATTTTCAGAAGAAACATCCAATAATAGAAATGGCTGTCCTTTTTCTATTCCCTTCAAATTCATCTAGCAAAAGCAGAAATGTGAAGAGTATCTGAGCCAATTTCTATTTTAAGAAGCACTTAAGGAGGTTTTTCAGCTGGACAAAATACAAGGTTCAAGTCAGCAACAAAGGGGTGTGGACAGCGAAATAAACAATCATTGCCAAAGTAAAATGTTACCATATTAATTAGAGGAAAAGCCCTTTAAAACGTCATCCTACTACTCATTGCTAATATGCATTGTTATGAACACAACACAGTTTTGCTAGGTGATTTACTCAGCAAATATCTAGATGATCACCCTGCCCTGGAGAGCTTCGACTCTACACGCTCTCAAGGTTTCCTCTGGGAACAATACATTTTCTGAACTGGACAGGGAGTTAGACCATTCATCCTCTTTCCACCCAACCATAATTCTTCTCCATAATATGTTAGAGCCACTCGTAAGGAGAAACTTAAACAACAGGTATGTTGGACTGTCACTATAGCTGTCTGTGTCCTGGAACAGTATCTCTCCTCAGGGCACTTCCTATGCAAATAGACATCTGAACAAGCCCGGGGGGGGGCTATAGCGAGAGCTCTTAGAACAAAGATAAGTTGATTATGTGTTCCAGATTTGAAACCCCCCAATGACATCACGCCCCCACTTCCCAAGATCATTTGGTATAACATCTGTGTGTAATGCTAGTGCGGTCTTGATAGTCACTGGAGCAAAATCTCAAGTAACATCTGTGGCCTCATTAAGAACCAGGCCTGTTTGCCTTCCTTTAAAAACTACTTTTGGCTTGTGTCACCCGCTGATTTGTGACTTGTGTCTCTACTCGCTCCATTCCCAGAGTTTTCAGCAAGTTGAAAAGTGTTCACCATCACTCAGCCCCGTAGATTCCCACCCCATCTCTGATCTCTTCTGACCTGAGCAAAACTAGAAAGAAATCCTTACTGACCCAAATCCAAAAGTGTCTGATTTCTACAGTTGTTCTAGAATATCCCTGCTTGCGTTTCAGTCCTGTGTGTAGCAGGGAAAAAAAGCCTGGGCAATGTTTTCCTGGAATTAATTATACCAAATTCTCAGAGGCATCTGGGGATCTAATTCCCATTGATTTCCTGGGATGTCTAAATCTCTTTGTGAATGTAGGTCTCTCAATCTAAGGACGAACACCTATTCTCATATTACTAGTCCTCAGACAGATGTCCAACAGGAATCATAGGTTTTGCTTGCTTATGAACTGGCAAGCGTCAAGACGTCTCATTCAGTTTCACTCATTACTTTCAAATAAATCACACTTTTATCCAAAAACCAGCTCCATTCAAAGAGCTCTTGTGTCCAAACATCCCAACGGCTCATCCTTACCTTTTCCCCTATAAAATATTTCCACTGCATTTTCAGGAGACAGAGCTAAATGTTTATGAGTCCACGTTATGTACTGTCTCCTCTCTTTCCACCTTTGCCTTCCCCACCACAGGCGACACACATCTCCAGCTCTCTCCCTGACATCATGACTCACACACCAGCCAAACACAAAATATGAAAACCCAAACTCATTATTAATTTTCCAGTATCTTCCCCCTCCCTCTCTCTCCCTTTTGCATCTCAGGATTGTTGGAGCTCCCAGCGTGACCTATGGTCGGGGGCCTGGGATAGAAATAAGTGCTGCTTTGGGGACCTCCAGGGTGCCCAGCACCAGCCCCCTGGGTCTCACCAGAACAAAAGACATCTTAAATATCTCTGTCTACACAGGCTTCTGAAATGCCAGGGGTAGACTTAGGGACATCTCAAAACATGAACTCAATGTACAAATAGGAAGAGGTTTGTATCTGATAACATAGAGCAACATAGTTTATTTTCCCATGTTAGATAAACATGGTTTTGGGCACAGATCCCTAATCTGAAGTATAATTATGCAGAGAGGAAAATATCTTTTATTAGAAGAATTGAAATCATCTAAAACCAGGCATGTTTTCACCTGCCCTCATGTTCAGGCACTTCTGTTATTGGTTAACCACTGTTTCTGGCAGTTTATTTGAATCCCTCAGAGTATTAAACTACACCTCATGCACACTGTACAGGGTCATGGGCAGCCCTGCCCCAAACTCCCTAGAAGGCAGATGGGGACATTAGGCTCCCCAAAAACGGGGTGCAGGATGCACGTGAGAGCTGCAGCAGCAATGGGGGCAAGTGCTCCCCGTATCTCCAGTGTCAGACAGAGGGAAACTGAGGCAGTGCATGGGGAAGGGAGGAGGTATCTGTACTGCAGCAGACAGTCAAGCAAAACCCCTCCATCTCTTTCTTCCTCTCCACTCTCCCCCAAAGAAATCTGAGCCTGTATCCCAGGCTTGGCATGAAACCTGGGCCTGATTTTTCTGTCTGTTAATACATAATGCAGCCCTCTTGATACCTCACTGAAATCAAACAACATGGTCGTTTAGAAATGTTAGAAATTACCTGTGGTGCAAGCAGGGAAAGCCTTTTAAAAACAATACACTTTGGCGTCGTACATCCATATACATAGCTCACTGCCCAGTGCTCCCAAAGACGATCATCCTTGAGAAGAAAGGAAGCACTGCAGAAAACTGTCTGTATGCACAACATAAGGAAAAAATGGGGTATTCTCTTAAACAGATAGACCACCTCCACTGCAGCTCATCATATGAAAACTGGGAACCAAGTGGCAGGCATGGTAGAGCTGTCTTGGTTGATTCGGTCTTGTTGGTGAAAAAAATCTACCAAAGATAGAACACAGCATCAGGGGTAAATTCAAATTATTTGGAAATCTGCTATTTCAAATCCCTTTGTGAGGAACACTCCAGAAACACTGCAATATTGCTATTCCAATGCGGGTAATTGCAATGAGCATTGTCAGTATATCAACAGCAGACTTCTCCCTATTTTCTTATAGCTCAGTATTAGTTCAGAGAGTCTAAATAACATTTTTAGAGGGGTTGGCAAACATGGAAGGGGAAGATTTGGTCCAGCATGGAGCTTACACCGGGTACCCCCACAAGTCACACAGCAGTGAGTATTTGTGTGGCAGGCACCTGGCAGCTGACCCCAACTCCCTGCAGCCAGGGCCTCTGAGAATGGGTCAGATTGGGGTTCGGTTTTGTTAAAAAAAACCCAACACAATTATTTTTACTTTCAACATGCCTGTCCCAGACCAACCACATCAGGCTTTATAATCAGCTTTGTTAGCTGGATGGGAGAAGCATAGATTGGGGCAGGGGGGAGGGCTGGATGAGAAGCCAAATTAAACAAAACAAATAGGAGCTTCATAATTTCTGGGGAAAATCCCATTAGACAGATTTTCTCACTTTTTGTGGAGCTAGTGCAGAATTCTCACTCCATGTAATGAGTTATGGACTATAGTAGTTTGGTGAGTGTGCTGGCACAGAGTTGCGGAATCAGCTAGTTTTTCACTCTTGACTACTGACTAATTTCTAAAAATGTCCATGTGGAGCATGTAATAAGCATGTAGAAAGGAGTTCTTCTTTCCAGGTCCATGGAAATGTTTACTCTCCCTCTTCTGCCTAAAATAAAAATTATGGAGCAAGTGCCTGGCTGTTGAAGTTCAGTGTGACTCCTTTGAATTTCTTGGCGTTTTTCCACCTTCTGCCACCTGAGAACCTGGGCACCCTCAGCTTTTCAGCAAAGCCACCAGCGCAAGGAGGAGAAAGAGCGTGGTTCCCAGCTATCAGCTGCAAATGTTTCTGCACTGTTCCCATTAAAATGCAAGCTGCCTTAAAGAGATGAAAAAAAGGCTGTTACTTATGGCCTCAGCCTGCAAATAGGAGTGTGTGACCACAAGAGACCACACAGGAAAACTCAATTCCAAAATCTGGGCCTGATAATGCAATTGATAAATAAATACATCTACAGTATATGGTTGGTCAAATTACAGTTCCAGCAAAAGAGGTATCAGAATTATAAAATTCCTTTCAAGCTTCCAGTAACTACTTATTCATATATACACACACAGATCTACTTGTGTAGAGTTTTAGATAAATAAATACCTAGCATTTGCAGTAATTAAACCCAAAACAGTTTAGACCTGTACATTTTCAGGGAACAACAGAGTTTCTATTAAAATAATCTATTTCCTCACCTGTAGGGTGCATGGAAACTAAAATTCTATGGCTATGCAATATACAGAGATATAGACACATGCATGGGTGTGTTTATCACACATCATCTTCTTAAGAAAGACCTATTATTTCATATATTGTATAAAGTTATACACTAATTATGCATGAAAGGAACATAATGCTGCAAAGCCGATGAGTTAAAGGTTAAGAAATGCTAGAATTAAGGACACCACTGTAAAAAAAACATTGCCCAGCACAAAAATTTCAGTATTTCAAATATTCATCCCAGTTTGGAATGACAAAAAAAGAAAATTCTTATCACTGGACTTCCCAGCAGGCTGGGAATTCTAGCTGTTCATCAGCTTTTGCCAGAAGTTTCACTTGCCAGCAGGAGAGCATGCAAAAGCAAAAGCCAAAGGTCTAGAGTGAATAGGTGCTCTAGTGTGTAGGAGACATTTCACCATCATCACTCTTCCTGTCTCCTCAGCCTGGGTCTGCTCCAGCCACTGCTTCCCAACCACACACCCAAATGAATTCTGTCCAGCTGCTCTTTCCCACTCGCCAACACCTTTACGTTCCTCGCTGCCTGTTTTGCACCCCTTCCCACACCCGCTGCAGCATTAACTGGGAGGCACGGGGAGCATGAGAGAGATGGTCTCTGCCTTCCATGCCGTGCCTGGCGTAACAGCAAGCACCAGGACCCGAAGAAGCCGTTTCAGGAAAAGTCCTGCTCAGTCCCTCCCTGCTGGAGCTGAGTCATGTTCAGGGCAGGCAAAATATTTGGGATAAGAGCTGCCAAACTTCAGGCAAACCCTACTGAGATGTGGCAAATTGAGATTTTTCAGGAGCTCACAGCTTCATCAAATTTGACTACCTTTTCATAGGAACAGGACAAGGCATATTCTGAGCCCTTAAGTAATTTTCAGACAGGAGGGCCAAATGCAACCGTGCTAGAATTCATCCAGGAGAGGGCTATAAACGTTCTCTTGGTTTTTAACATGAGCAAAGGCTACTCTTTTTCTTTCCGGCTTTCTTATTGACAGAAAAGTCCAGACCACTTAATTTTAATATTTTCCTAGCTAATTCAACGTGGCATGGGAAATTTCAGCCCAAACATTTAGGTTCAGTTCAGTTATATGTGTGTGGAAGATGAACTTATATGGGAAACCTTTAAGTGGAAACTGTACTTACAAACTCCTCCTAGAAAAACCTGTAAAATGTCCCCCACTACTGTCTGATGGAAAGAGACAGAGGAACAATTTAAGAAGAAATTTGTGATCAAATATATGATATTTAGAAATAATAATAATCATAATAACAACAACAACAACAACTAGTAACAATTGATAATAACTGATAATTCCTCAAGACCATAGGAAGGGCCCTGGTCTCTGCATGAAGCAGGCATCTGGCCATGCCTGTGTGATTGCTCTTGAGCAACTCCTTATGCTGCGCCCATCAGTCTTTGGCTAAGACCTGGGGCACTAGTTTCTCCTTCCCACCAGGCCTGGGGGGTCAGCAGCCCTCCTCATTCAGCAGCACGACCCCACGTTCAGTGTGCTCCACACGGTTCCTACCTCTTCATGCCACCCACCTAGCCCACCTCCCCTCTCTTGACAGGTGGAGAGTTGCTGTCAATTAAAAGGCAAAGATAGCTGAGAGTCTGTCACAGCATCTCAGTGCTGCAATGGCAAATGAGGAGAGACAAGTCTCCTCTCCTCAAAGCTGCAAATATCATGGGGCTCCCAAAGGATGCTGTGGGTGTAAAAAGATTAAACCTTGCCCTGTGAGCATGACCAGGCTATGTGCATCTAGGTATGGTGCACCTTAGTGAAAAAGAAAGCAGAAGAAAGAAGTATTTGAATTTTTCAGTCTAGGGGAACTTACCACAGTGCTCTCTGACTTTGTGCCTCAGGTATTCTAGCAACCCCAAGGAGGGACCCATGGGAAGGGGGCATTTATTTGGGTGACAACAACCCTGGGAGGCATCACCAAGGTCTTTAGGAAAGAGCTTGGTTTGGATATTCAGCTGATGGACTTTGCTGTAGTGATGCACACTGAAGTCAATGGGACAGTATCTGATTTACTGCAGCAAGGAGACGGGATCTTGCCTCAGGGGTTATAGGCTAATAGCAGTGATGGGGTCGGCTTCCATCTTACATTGTAAAAAAGAGGATCAAGAGAAGAGAAGCTATTACACTCCCCAGGTATGACAAGCAAACTCAGCCTCCAGCAGCAGCGGGGTGAGAGAGGCATGACGGGGAAACAGCAGGGACAGGTCATCGTGGAGGAGCCACCTCGGTGGAGATTCCAGCCTCAACAGTGCAATCGAAAAAGGCAAGAAGAGCTGGATCAGAAACAACAGCTGAAACCTGCAGGATTTAACTACTGATTTCTGCAGGAAGGGGAAAAGGATGGCTGTGGTTACGGTTTGATAGTCTCGTAACAGCCTGCCGCTTTCTCAAATAACACGGAGTGTGCTCCGTCAAGCAGGAGCCACCGAGCACCTGCTTATTCCGTGCCCCACATCAGGAGGCTTGGCTGAACGTAAACACGCAGGTGAAGAGGTTGAGATGATGAAAGACAATAGACCATTACCAGGGACTTAATGGTGTTGTAAAAGAGATAAATGTCTTTGAAGTAGCACCCTTAAAACATGTGACCTTTGGGCTGACCTTTCCTTTCAGATTATGGTATGCAGATTGTTTTATACTGGCCAGTGCAAACAAAGCAGGCAGAGCCAGCATCTCAGCCTCTGTGCATTGAAAGTACTCGGACATCATATCCATCTAGATAGCCTGTTGTTTACTTTAGCTTACCAAAAGTAAAACTCTGCCATAATTACTGCCTTTCAAGACACATATCTCACACTCCAAATAAAGCAAGTCTATTATTTCCACCGAAATTCCATTAATAAGACCAAATCCTGAAGACCAAGAGCCAAATCTAAATCATCCCTCCAGTAAGCATAGGCTTTCTCTGTGCTAGAAAAGCACTGTTACTATTATACGTCGCTCAAGCAGGATTGTCTGGAGGAGATATGAGCTACCCAGTATTTTATTCACCAGCAAGGGACATGGCTGAGACGAACCTGAAGGGATCACCCCTGGAAACTGTGGAGATGTTGGAAGCACAGTGTGTGAGTCTGTGAAGCTATGAGAAGATGAGCAGAGCTTACCCATTTCTCTTTTTCCAGCTGGGAGCACACCAGCGTGAATTAGCACTTTTTTCTACGTACCATCACAGCACTGATTTATGCTATTTAGATGGCAAGCTCTTCTAGTCACCGGCAGTCTTTCTGTTCTGTGTTTGCACGGTGCCTGGTATAACGGTGCCCCAATCCATGACTGGAGCCAAACACATAATAAATAAGGGTAAGAAGAAAGCTGCAAACATTTTTGAAAGGTTGCATGCGCACAGTCTTTGCTCCTTTATGCTACTTTGAGGAAAACCAGAAAACTGGAGTTTTGCTGAATCCAGATGCAAGGAGCTATCTCAGGTCTGCAGAGGTGAAGATGGGCGCTACTGAGCGAGGAAAGGAGAACAAATACTGACAAGCGAGGCCCTTCACCCCTTTTAGCACCCCTGTAAAACAACCAAGTCAGCCTTAAATAAAAAAGTCTGAAGGTCCAAGCCAGCCTAGAGCTGTCTGCCCAGGCAGTGGCAGAGCAGGCACCAGTGGGGCTTCTTGCGACCATCAGAAATGTTGTTGAGGAGAACAGGGCTCACAGCCCTGGGCAGCAAAGTCCGATCTACTGCTATGCACCTTGCCCTAGTTGTTATGTGTTCCACACGCAGCTCCCGGCTCCTCCGACCCCGCTCCTGGAGCTATGCAATGAGGCATGAACTCCTGCACCTATTTGCAGCCACATGAATGCAAAACTCGGGAACGCGCCCTGTAAGTAAAGTGCCGCCTGAGCCAGGGAGCTTCCTGAAATAATACTCTGCATTGCTGTCCCACCTTCATCACTGGGCCTGAGGACGTGTTGCAGCCCGCTCCCTCCAGCTGGCCTGGGGTCATGCAGAGCCCTGGGGCGAGGCAGCCCCGCAGGGGAGAATGGGGGTGTCTCTGTGTCTTTGCCAGCTTTTATCCAGCCCTGATTTTGTGGCGACCCAACGGGCTGCAGAAGAGCCTCAGCACCAGGGCAATTCTGGTTATCCCCTTTAGAAAAGCTCATGAGTTTCCAGTTGTGTGAAGCAAGGGGAAGGTGATGGGTAGGACCCCCACCTGGGTCCAACCTCAAAACCTTTTGAAGGGAATAGAAAAGCAACTGTTTAATTACAAGGGGAGTTTGGTGTTAAATTGGAGACTGGTCTAACTAAAGGAAATCTATCAGTTTTCTAAGAAACAAATGAGGGTGCTACATGGCTTTGTATGACCCAAGGACTCGATGTGTAGTAAGTATCTGATTGGCACAGGGTTGTTTTAAGTTAGATTTGTTTTCTCAAGCCTTGCGATTTAAACGTCTCTGAGCTGCAAATGGTCAGAGGTTGGGCGAGTGCTTGGAAGATGGTAGCAGATCTGCTGCTCCCATATTTACGCTGTTCCCTAAACTGCTGCTTTTGTGTACTGAGTTTAGAGATCCGTTATAGATGGATCTTTGCTTTAGTGATCTTGGCTGCTGTTGGGTACTTATAATACACCCTAAGTCTGGATGTCATGGATTTCAAATGGTTTTGGGTGGGGTTTTGGTTTGTTTTGTACTTCAACTATCTTCAAACTTCAGTATGCAGTAGAGCCAGTGGTATTTGCCCGTAATGCAAACTCCACCATCAGACAGAGCTTGGTGCTGCTTTTAACTTTCCCTATTGCCAGAAAGCTTGCTCCATTTGTGCCACAGCTGGAATCAGAGCCGGGGGTAAGGATGGGGGTGAGCTGGGTACAGACAGGCATCCTTCAAGGAGGGCACCTGGGCTGGGGATTTGCTCCTCTGGAACCCAAACAGAGCCCAGCACTGGCATGTTTTTGACTCTGTGCCACAAACATTTGCTCTCCACAGCGCTTTCTTAATTTGGCTAGATGGTATTTATCCCCTCCTTGGGAGAGACGGCTGAGACTCCAGGCAGTTTGATTTATGCCAGTTGTTCAATTTGTGACAACTGCTGTCAACAGTTGTTCATTTTAATTACTGTTCTTGGGCCCAGATGTCTCAAAGATGAGCTCAGTGCCACATAAATACAGATAATATTAGCAACTCAGCTTCCTTTCTAGGGGAGGAGTATGGAGCAACCGACTGCCCTTTCTTCCCAACATGTCTCTCCTGTCTGCCTGTCTTTGGCACAGCGCTGGAGGCAGCGGTGGAAAGGGGAGGTGGATTAGCTTTTCCTTCCTCTTCCCTGGTCCGCTGCTCATCACTCCTGCTTCCACACTAAAAATCACATCTTGACTTGTTCATAGCGTAGGTACGTATCAATTTGCACAGAGCACCTCAGAGCAAGCCCTCTGGCCTCCATGGCAGAGGGGCAGCTGGTTCTCCAGGCTTTTGATACAAATGGAAGACAAGGCAGAGATGGCAGAGCTCTCTTCCCGTCTCTGTTCTCCCCAGTGTTACTGGAGATCAGGGAAACTACAGTCCTAAAAGCTTCTTAGCAGACCACCTTCTCAAGGCCTTCGTTCCCTAACTGAATATACAACTCACTGTATGGAGATGTTATTTCACAACAGCTTCAGTGCCTCCCCTGACCCCAGCTGGAGCAATATCACATGGGCTCAGAGAAGTGGCCTTAAGGTGATTATTAGTCCCACGTCATGCCTCCCTCTGCCCCCTGTGCTGGATGCCACGTCACTCCTACAGGCAGTTCAGCGCTTTTTGGGAAAGGTCATGGGGATGGGGACTTTGCCAAAATTCAGGAGGGATGAATACCACCCTACATCTCACCCCAGCTGTGAAAAGGCTCGTCCCTCTCCGTTTCCTCCACTGTAGTGGATGTTATTCACTAAAATTTGCATAAAAAATTATCAAAAGCCACAACTGGAATTCCAGTGCCTGGACATAATTAATAAGCAATATGGGTAATTTCATGTCTTTATTCTAATTATCAGCTCAAAGTAGGAATCCTGTCAAGAGCATTAAGCCATGTAGGCAAAATTAAAACCTCAGCAAGTTATGAACAAGGCTGTTTACCTTGTGAAACCTGTCGTGTCTTAATGGAGGGTCCTGTTTGCTCCTTGGCACTTTCTTAATTTTCTGCCATTGACTCATGCTAATGAATTTTCCGCCATTGACTCACGCTAATGAATTTTCCAATGTGATTGCAGAAAGCACTTCAGACAGCTCCTGCCTCCGGCTCTTCCCTCCCGTCTCCCCTCGCAGGAGGAGGCACACGCTGTCCTCAGCCTGGCAGGAGGGGCTTTTCCCACGCTTGGCTGCCAGCGGGGTCAGGGTCAGGCCTGGGCAGGGGTGGCCAGCCTCCCGGGCAGGCTTTCCTGCAAGCAAAAGCTGCCACGTGGCTCTGCATGCAGCAGGGGACAAATGGAAGCATGAAGAACTCCGTGAACATCTGAAGAAATCCGGTCGCATTGGGAGCCTCAGCCCACATTGACGCCGGGTGCTTTTTGGCGGGGCTGGTGACTCTTCCCATTGTAGGTAGCTGGGGCTGGGCTCGGAGAGGGCACGCTGCTTCCTGGGGAGGATAACCCCCCCGCGCCCCTTCCCCAAGCCCTCCAGCGAAGGGCAGCCTCACGCACCATCGGCGCGCACGTTCAGCGGATAAAACCTGGAATGTGACACCCCAGGGTCTGGGGCCAGCTGGAGGCGGGAGGACAGCGTTGGGAGCGCGTTATGATGCTTGTAGTCGCGCTGGACACATACGGTTATATTTAAGTGCTGGATGTCTGCTGGCTGAGGAGGCTGAGGCAAGACTGGACTTGATTAGACGTAATGACAAAAATGGACCAACTGTTGCTGAGAAAGCCTCTGCAGCAAAGTATTAGCTCTTTGTTATTGAGATATTACTGTCTGAGGCTTCACTGCTTTCAACTCCCCATCGTTATCTTTACAGACTTCCACTGCACTTTAAATAGGTTCCCAAGTTCAGCTTTTTGCCCTCGGCCATAAATTTAACTTACTAAATATTTTCATCTGCTGTAGAACACACCATACTGTGGAACTTGTTACTGTATGGAAAATAAATACAGCTTGAAAACAGGACACACTTTTGAAAATACTTTTTTAAAAAGTATAGCCCTTTTCAGGCTAAAAATGTCAAAAATTGATATTTTTGTTTTCCAGTGCCAGAGTTAATGTACATTTTTTATAGCTTCAGTTATACAATGAGTGCTGACTGTACCCCTCCATATCTAAACTTAATGTATAAAAACCCCCACATGTTTAAATCAATATTCAAATATAGTTTTAATTTACTTATTTGCCATTGTAAGATACAATAAATGACATTATTTTTCAGGCTTCACTTAATATAATGTTTTTGTATATGATTACATTTATCTGCCTGTGTTCGTACCCAAATAATACATTAATGTCTTTTCTGTTGTGATTAAATACACTTTTATATTATCTCTAATATGCTGGAGTTATTTCTGTTTGCTGAAAGGTACCAGAAAAAAGTGGATTTCCATGCAAAACTTTATACAGAACTAAATAATCCTATGTTATACAAATTGCTATAATGTATAATTTAGTCCTTTGATCAAATTAATGGAGCTTTTACTTAACTTAGAGTGACCCTGAGAGTTTTGCCTTTACTGGCGACTGTAGTAGCTTTTAATCTTTATGCATTAGCTAAAAACCTGCTGAGGACTCTGTACCTCCACAGCTGAGCTTCCTTAGATTTATGGAGGCAGAGGTAGAACAGGCAAGAAGGAACATGCCTGTACCTAATGGCTAGGGGACTTCACTGAGGGATTTTTACATTAAACAGTAACTGGATAAAAACCAGTGATAGAAACAGAATCACAGAATAATTTAGCTTTGAAGATACCTCTGGAGGTCATCTAGTCCAACCCCCGCTCAAAGCAGGGCGAACTTCAAAGTGAAATCCAACCTCAAGTTAGATCAGGTAGCGCAGGGTCATAACCAGCTGAGGTACAAGTATCTCCACGGACGGAGATGCTCTTGGGTGTAGACACCAGGGCAGCCCCTGCCCAGCTGAGTACAAGTCATGCTTTTTGCTCAGTTTCCTACCAGCCCTGTGATTCCTGGCTGTGCAAGGCTGCAGTTTCTGCAGGGACCTACAGGCCAGAGAAAGATGAGGGTACTTGCCTGAAATGTGGGAATGCGGTTTAATATCCCCTCAGGCAGAGGAAGCCTCAAACCCTTCCTTGAATGGTGGTCCATCTGCTGTGGCCAGAAATGCCGCCGACCACAGGCTTTCTTGTATTATTGATTCAAGTCCTGTGTCTGTTGCTAAAAGCATACGGATGCTGCTTCATCCCCTTCCAGCAGCTGTACCCCCTCAGGGGAGCGCCCCAGCCCCGTCCCTGTCCCCGTCCCTGGGTGGGGGCTTTTGCAGGCCAGTGCTGCTTCTCCCTAAGGGCTTTTCGCATTGCTTTGCTGGCGGGTCTCTGCAGCGGGCTTGGTCTGGCGCGGGCAAGGCAAAAGGCACCCACTCAGAGGGGGCTGCTCCCCTCTATTTCTGAGTCAAAAAGGTGCCCCCGCCCCGGTTTTAACCACTGAGGAAGAGGGCTCAGCCAGCAGCGGGGACACTTTGGGACAAAAGGGCTTTAGCTGCTGGGTTTGGGGATGGACTCCCCTGCTCGCAGTGCCGGCTGGAGAGAGTGCTACCCTCGGAGCAGCGGAGACAGCAGGGTCCTTCCATGGCCCTGGGGCAGTTCTGGTGGGACATCAGTGGTGTTGCCCCGGGGGGACCAGGCATCTCCTTACAACCCCCCCCCATCACCATCTGCTCAGAGCAGGTCCCACTCTGGGGGTGAAGACCAGCCAGCAGCTTCCTCCCCTGGTCCAGCAGCGGAGCCGGAGCAGCACAGCCAGCTCCTCAGCCCAGTGGACTCATGAGGCAACAGGGCTTTAATTAGAGGAGCTGAAGCTGGAGTGAGTTTGGTCCTCTCAGCCATACTCCCAACAGGCAACACTTAACTGGGCCACCAGGGTAATCCCATTAACTTTGAGAGGTCTCCTCACATTTGCACAGACTGATCCTGCTGTGAGCTCTGCTCCCATCATTGCTATACGGAGTTTGGCTTTCAGCATCTGGCAGGCCCAAATTGTCCCTATCACCCTTGCTGTTAAAGCTAGAGTAGCCTTAGGGCCGCTGAACAGCCTTATAAGGTGGCCAAGGAGCCCCCATCCCTCTTGTCGTGGCTGTGAGTGGAAGGTGCTGAACCTTTCACCAGGCACATGCAAAAGATCATTATCCTTTGAAATGTTATTACACTGTAAAACATTATTTAACCACAAGCTCTTAAAAAGGCTAGCACATTATATCACCTTTACTTTTACAAGTTGCTTTGCTTAATTTACTGCTTGGTTTAGAGACCAAGTCTTTAAAAAAAAAAATTCATTGAAATAACTTCCAAATGGCCCATGAAAAGATATATCTGTTACAATGGCACTCTTAAAATGCCTATTAATACCTTTCACTTGTCACTCAGGATCTCAGGGTCATACTTTTGGTATGAATACTGTTTAGAAACCAGTGGTATTACTGTTTACGCATTTTAAAAAAGAATTAGAGGACAGTCAATAGAGAAAACAGGTTTACTAAGAGACTTGCAGAATGGGCAGAAAGCAAAATATTTTTAATGTACCATCTTGAATATCACATAATCCTGTGCCTTACCCAGATCCCTGATGCTGGTGGTGGTGTTTGCTGGACTGACCTTCCCTCTGCAGATCCCGCAGCAGCCAAGGCAGGAGCACCAACACAAGTCTTTTTTCCCCTACATTTTTCCCACTTTTTCCACAAGGAGTGGTGAGACCACAGCTGTCCCCACAATGCCTCGTACATGCCCATGCTACTTTCTGTAGCTCCAGTCTACACCCCCTTCCTCTGCAAGATGCAAAAGTCAGGTCTTGGCTTGGCCAACCTGACACCTTCCCCTGCAGCTCAGGTTTTGTTCCGTGGCATTCAATTAGTGCTCGAGCACAGAGCTCTACAAAGGCACATCTGGGCCCAGGCCCATGTCCTCCTGCTGCACAGTCACTGGCTTTGGTTATCGGCGCTATTGTGATGGTGGTGGAGAACAAGACTCCAGGCAGGGAAAGACAAAGTAGGGGGTTCCCACAGCTGCTCCCAAGGTCAGCAAGCATGACTGAACATGCAGTGTGGTCCCTCTGAGGAGAGGGTACAACAGGGGTAATGTTATGTAGGTGTTTTACAGGTATTATGTACTATTATAGAGGTATACACCATACTATGTATTATAATGTATATTATAATTTGATATTTATATGTAAATATGCATTGATATGAATATATGCCTGTATGCATGCAAAGTGTAATTGTTAAATAGCTAACATTGTGCAGGTATGTAATATTACACATATTATTGTGGAGGTGACAGGGCGTGAGCCAGGCCTCTCTAAACCTGGCCCATATTCTTCTCATCATGCCTCAGCCCAGCAGAGCTGCTCAGGCCACAATCCTGCTGTTAGGAGTTGATCTACAGGGTTCACTGAGAAGAGAAAGCAGAGCCTTTCCAGAAAGAAACACTCTCCTGGGACATGGAGCAGTGCCCTTAAGTTCTGTGCGATTGTAGGCTAAAGGCCAGGCATTTTGTGCCTGGCTGCAGGGTAATTTTGCTGCGGGATACTTCAGAAGGTGCTTCGGTTGATCAGAGGTGGGCAGATGTGCTCCTTTCCTCCTTGGGCATCGTGGAAGCCCCTGCTTTTTTTTTTTTACATCCTATTGTGTGGAGATGTTGGGATTCCCCATAGGAACGAAATCAGTGAAACAGAATGAGGGTTTTTCTGTGTATAACTTGTTTTATTTATGCTTTAACTTCAAACAGTGGCGGCTGAAGCGGCATTAAGGCGGTCCCCATCTTGGAAGTCAGGGCCAGCGAGGCAGTGCTCAGTCCTGGGAGAGCTCAGCCCAAAGGTCTGCATTCAACCAGGTAGGGATGAAGGGAGAGAGCAAACCACCCCAGCACCCTCATCCCAAAGAGAAACCCCTCAACGTCCCTTCAAAGCATGTGCAATGGTCACACATGCACACAAATAGTGTGCACAATAGCACCATCTGGTGACTTTGGCCATCAGATTGTATTTCCATGGCACCATATTACCCAGGGGACAACTTCCTCTCCAGAGCCTGGGCTGCTGTTCTCCATACTCTCTTCAGCCATAAAATCAATGGTTTCAGTTCTTCTGCAGAATAAAAAACAGTAGACATGACAGAGTCTTTCAAAACGGCTCCTGCCAAACTTGCTGGTGTGACCCAGTATTTTAACATTCCCATGTTTCAGTAAATTTGGGTTTACTTTCCTTTTTTTCAGGTATTTGTTAGGTATTTGGCACATAAGGCACTACCTATCAGATACTAAGAGAGCTCTCAGAGCCCAGTTATGAAATGAAGCATTTTTCTGGCTTTCTTGGAGGTTTGTTTCCTGTTCCTTGGAGGCAATGTGTCCCTGCACTAGCACACATTTCTTCAGGTCAATGATCACACCCTGATCGTGCTCCACTGCTTCTTGCACTGCCACTAATGCAGTATTTCCAAAGAAAATCTCCCACTCAGGAGTAGGCTTTGTGGGAAGCCAACCACATTGCCACCCTTCTTGGCCGGCACATATAAAAGGCTTGAAACAAGCACTAAGAAGGCAGAAAAACAGCCCAGCATCACCATGAAGCACAGGCGCCCAAAGCATGTCCTGTTTCCTTTGCCTCACCTTGCTTTTCCTTGTTGCATGAGAAAACAAGCAATGATAAGAAAGCACTTTTTCATACTTCAGAGAAGATTCCCAGGCTCTTGGTTGGTTTGAGGCATCACTGAGGTAAAGCATAAACACATGAGCCCAGAAAACCTCCCTTGCTCCACGCATTTCACTGTAACCAAGGAAGAAGAGATTATATCTATGGATTTCTCTTCTTCACCAGCTCAGAGACAGATGCTGGCTCATGGCTCTCCCCATGACACCTGCCTCTCCTTGGCTCCCTGCCACTGCCTGCACATCACACCACAGCCATGCCAGTGACGAAGGTGCCCCATGTGCTCCTTCCACCTCACCCTGCAAACACCTCCTGGCTTTTTGTCCTGAGATAGCCAGCATGTGGCCACAGAGCTATTGGACTCCCTAGCAAGATGCACCTTTCCCCAAGCAGTTCAAAGGCAGATCAGTTCCAGACTTTACGCAACCCTCTGAGCTTTGACCAGCTCGCTCTGTGTGGTTGGCCTGTGCCATAGCAGCAAATTCATGGGCACCCCCACTGTGGTGTATTCACTCTCCTCTTACAAGGATGTCTAATATTACAAAGTCATCATCATGATTAAATACATTACTGAATACTTGCTAGGCTATTCTGAAACACCATCAACACAACTGAAATTGTGCTGTGTTTCCTTTGTAGATGAACAAAGCACATTTTGAGATCTGTCTTCTCTGCTGTTCTTACCATTTATTAACTTAGAGTCTGATTCTGAGAGCAGAAAGATTTGCAAGGAAGCAGCTAGCAATTAATGTCAAGCTGCAGAGTTTCCCATCTGATTATATATGCTGGATGCGGTCAAAGAGCAGGGACACTCTTCATGACCAGTTTGTTGTCTCTGTGTTTTTGGGATGCACTCATCCCCTGAAGACTTAACTCGCTGCACGCACAGTGCAGATCAGTGCCACCAATTCAGGGCTACTCTGGCATCTTACTGGGAGAAATCCTCAGGTGGAAATCTGTGCCTTCTTCCCCCAGCTGTGATTTTGTCCCATGCTGAACCATCCCTGGACAAGAGGGCTATGTCTGTTCATGCAAACTAAACACAGCCGAGGCAGAGCTCCAGCATCAGCATGCTATGGTCCATATCGGTCATTGTTAGCACAGAGCCGGCTGGGCCCCTCAACCTGCCCCAGGCCTGGCAGCTTTTTCCTCCTCTGATTGTGCTGTGAACAAAGGTAGAATTTGCACAGTTTAATGTGAAAAGGGTTTTTTTTTAATTATGATTATTTTAATTTTGTGAATTTAATTTTTGAACAGTAAGGTGTTGACTGGACTTTTTATGGGTCAGTGCCCAAATGCCTTCTACTTGTATGTTTTATGAAATAATTTTTCATTGTAAATGCCTCTGCAATCTAAAATGCAACATGAAGTGTTCATCATTCCTAGCTGTAGTAGAAGCAAGCCTCCATTGCAGAAAAAAATTCCCTGGGTGTTTTTCTCAACTTATTTTTTCCAACTCGTGAAACAAACTTCACATTCATTGTTCGCTAGCAGGTAAGGCAATTGTTTTATAGTCTTTTATAGTTTTATAGGTGTTCAAATGTGTCTATTTTCTTGTATAATATTTTAAAATGAGATCACTTATTTATTGTATTTTGCTTGTAAAACGAATGTAGCTTTGCAACATTTAAATGACCCATGCAGAATTGTACATAGCACCAGCAGTGTCAAACACCCTGGGCAAATTGCACTCCAGCAATGATTAATAAAGGCAATTATCTGACACCTCCATTTTGTGTAACATATTGAAAGACCCAGCAAAATCAACAGAAAGACTCATTTTGACTTCAGCCACACTGCAGTTTTGGGACCGGTCTTGTTTAATGTCTTTATTGATGATCTGGATGAGGGGATAGAGTGCACCCTCAGCAAGTTTGCAGACGACACCAAGTTGGGAGGGAGTGTTGATCTGCTTGAGGGTAGGAAGGCTCTGCAGAGGGATCTGGACAGGCTGGATCAATGGGCTGAGGCCAACCGGATGAGGTTCAACAAGGCCAAGTGCCGGGTCCTGCACTTGGGTCACAACAACCCCAGGCAACGCTACAGGCTTGGGGACGAGTGGCTGGAAAGGTGCCCCACAGAAAAGGACCTGGGGGTGTTGATTGACAGCCGGCTGAAGATGAGCCAGCAGTGTGCCCAGGTGGCCAAGAAGGCCAACGGCATCCTGGCCTGTATCAGAAATAGTGTGGCCAGCAGGAGCAGGGAAGTGATCGTGCCCCTGTACTCAGCACTGGTGAGGCCGCACCTCGAATACTGTGTTCAGTTTTGGGCCTGTCACTACAAGAAGGACATTGAGGTGCTGGAGCGTGTCCAGAGAAGGGTGACGAAGCTGGTGAGGGGTCTGGAGCACAAGTCTTCTGAGGAGCGGCTGAGGGAACTGGGGTTGTTCAGTCTGGAGAAGAGGAGGCTGAGGGGAGACCTCATCGCTCTCTACAACTACCTGAAGCGGGGTTGCAGAGAGGTGGGTGTTGGCCTCTTCTCCCAAGTGACTAGTGACAGGACTAGAGGAAATGGCCTCAAGTTGCGCCAGGGGAGGTTCAGGCTAGATATTAGGAAAAAGTTCTTTACTGAGAGAGTAGTGAAACATTGGAATAGGCTGCCCAGGGAGGTGGTAGAGTCACCCTCCCTGGAGGTATTCAGGGAGCGTGTGGATGTGGCATTGTGGGATGTGGCTTGATGGGCATGGTGCTGTGTGGTGTTGGGTGGGTTGGTTTTTGGTGTGTTGTGGTTTGGTTTTTGTGGGTTTTTTTTTTTGGTTTGGGTTTTTTTTGTTTGTTTGTTTTGTGTTTTTTTTTTTTTTAAGGTTGGACTTGATGATCTTACAGGTCTTTTCCAACCTTAGTGATTCTGTGATTCTGTGATTCTCTATACCGGTCCCACTGTTGTGAGATTGAGTGCCTCGCAGTCTCTTTATACCCCTATCCCCAAGCACTTTTTTGAGTTTGGTGGTGCTGTTATCTCCATTTCACTGACAATACTTGGACACATGACGGGGTTAAGGGCTAAGAGCTAAGACCCATAAAACCCCTGGTTTTATGCCAAAATACCAAGCATGGGCCACCTAACTTTTAGGTTTTGTCTGCTCAAGGTGGAATGCAGAGCCAGCAGCAGGTGCCCAGCCCGGTCCTCCACAGCTGGGGAGGAAGGGCACTTCAGAGAAAGACCCCAAACCATCAGCACTTTCCACTACAGTTGGCCAGTGGGGAAAACTGGAGATAAAGCCGTCTCTTTAACCTCATTCTTCTCCCGACTTAGGCTTCATGCCCAGGTGCACCTTACGAGCAACCTCTCCTGCAATGAGGACTGCTGAGAGGGCTAAGAAGGAAAACCTGGCTGCAAAATATTGCCTTAAGCAAGATTTAGCCCCCCTGTATTTCCTAAGTGCCTGCTTTGTTTCAAAGCGTGTGGAAAAGCCATCTTTTCACTCAAAGCAAAGCCTGAGGAGGTGCTGTTGGTGATGGTGGTCAACAGATAGATCAATTATAAGACCTCTCCCCCAAACACTTGCTGGCTTTGAGTTGCTCTCTGCCTGCAAGGACTCGAACCCCAGCAGTTTCCAGAGAGGTAAAAGAAGCAGCATCAGCCTCTCTTGCCAAAACTGCTCCACTTGGCAAGGAGTTATTAAAGATCATTTGGACCACAGGGAGAGAGTGAGCAAGAGCGCTCTCAACCTCTGAACTCAATCACTTGCCCAGAGGGGGACACCAGGGGTCTCATTCTTCCTCCAATGTCTATTTGTATAGTTCCTGAAATGACTATTTAACATACAACAATTAACTGGTCATCAGAGAACCACTGCAATCCTCCTTCTCTGGCCAAACTCCTGCAGAGCACAAGATCTTTGGAAGAAGGGGGATGCAACTCAGGAGAACTACAAGGATGTTGTGAGATTTTGCAGGAAGAAAATAAGAAGGGCCAAAGCCCAACTAGAACTCAACCTGGCGACTGCCGTAAAAGACAACAAAAATGTTTCTATAAATACATTAGTAACAAAAGGAGGGCTAAGGAGAACCTTCATCCTTTAGTGGATGCAGGGGGAAACATAGTGATGAAGGATGGGGAAAAGGCTGAGGTACTTAATGCCTTCTTTGCCTCAGTCTTTAATAGTAAGACCAGTTGCTCTCCAGGTACCCAGCCCCCTGAGCAGGAAGATAGGGACGGAGAGCAGAATGAAGCCCCCACAATCCAAGGGGAAATGGTTAGCGACCTGCTACACCACTTAGACACACACAAGTCTATGGGACCAGATGGGATTCACCCAAGGGTAGTGAGGGAGCTGGCGGAAGTGCTCACGAAGCCACTTTCCATCATCTACCAGCAGTCCTGGCTAACCGGAGAGGTCCCAGTGGACTGGAGGTTAGCAAATGTGATGCCCATCTTCAAGAAGGGCCAGAATGAGGATTTGGGGAACTACAGGCCTGTCAGCCTGACCTCAGTGCCGGGGAAGATTATGGAGAGGTTCATCTTGAGTGCCATCACATGGCACATACAGGACAACCAGGTGATCAGGCCCAGTCAGCATGGGTTTATGAAAGGCAGGTCCTGCTTGACTAACCTGATCTCCTTCTATGACCAGGTGACCCATTTAGTGGATGAGGGAAAGGCTGTCAGTGTTGTCTACCTGGACTTTAGTAAAGCCTTTGACACTGTTCCCCACAGCATTCTCCTGGAGAAGCTGGCGACTCGTGGCTTAGACAGGTGCACTGTTCGCTGGGTAAAAAACTGGCTGGATGGCCGAGCCCAGAGAGTTGTGGTGAATGGAGTTAAATCCAGTTGGCAGCCGGTCACAAGTGGTGTTCCCCAGTGCTCGGTACTGGGGCTGGTCTTGTTTAATATATTTATCAATGATCTGGATGAGGGGATAGAGTGCACCCTCAGTAAGTTTGCAGACGACACCAAGTTGGGCGGGTGTGTTGATCTGCTCGAGGGTAGGAAGGCTCTGCAGAGGGATCTGGACAGGCTGGATGGATGGGCCGAGGCCAATTGGATGAGGTTCAACAAGGCCAAGTGCCGGGTCCTGCACTTGGGTCACAACAACCCCAGGCAACGCTACAGGCTTGGGGACGAGTGGCTGGAAAGGTGCCCCGCAGAAAAGGACCTGGGGGTGTTGATTGACAGCCGGCTGAAGATGAGCCAGCAGTGTGCCCAGGTGGCCAAGAAGGCCAACGGCATTCTGGCCTGTATCAGAAATAGTGTGGCCAGCAGGAGTAGGGAGGTGATTGTGCCCCTGTACTCGGCGCTGGTGAGGCCGCACCTCGAATCCTGTGTTCAGTTTTGGGCCCCTCACTACAAGAAAGGCATTGACAGGCTGGAGCGTGTCCAGAGAAGGGCAACGAAGCTGGTGAGGGGTCTGGAGCACAAGTCTTATGAGGAGCAGTTGAGAGAGCTGGGGTTGTTTAGCCTGGAGAAGAGGAGGCTGAGGGGAGACCTTATCGCTCTCTACAACTACCTGAAAGGGGGTTGTAGCAAAGTGGGTGTTGGTCTCTTCTCCCAGGTGACAAGTGATGGGACAAGAGGAAATGGCCTCAAGTTGCACCAGGGGAGGTTTAGACTGGATATAAGGAAAAACTTCTTCACTGAAAGGGTTGTCTGACACTGGAATGGGCTGCCCAGGGAGGTGGTTGAGTCACCATCTCTGGAGGTATTTAAAAGACGTGTGGATGAGGCGCTTAGGGACATGGGCTAGTGGTGGACTTAGCAGTGTTAGGTTTATGGTTGAACTTGATGATCTTAAAGATCTTTTCCAACCTAAATGATTCCATGATTCTATGATTCTATGATTCTATGATTCTATGACCAGGTGCGGACAGAGCTGGCTTAACCCCCTGGGCCGCATAGCTGGAACAACGCCCAGTTTAGGAGAAGTGCTGAGCTGTTGTAGGCTGCAAAATGGAGGTGCTCCTCAACATGGACAGATACAGAGTTTCAGGCACCTCAGGGCTAGGCAGATGCTGAACAGAGGGGTCACAGTTTTGGGCTTAGGCTACGAGGTCCTTACACAGCATTAACAGAGCTCTGAGCTCCTCGGCACCAGGATTTCAAGCCCAAGGCAGTGACTTAGGGAGACAATGGTGGTCTCCTGACACAGCTGAGCACTGTACTGGCCACCGGTGCATGAGCAGCTTGATGAAGCCATACCAGCACTGCTGTCTTCTTCCAGGCCTCTGCCTGACCCTGGTTTCTCAAGTCAAGCTCAATCCTTCAACCCCAGGTCCCTCATCATTTCCATGCCCTGTTTGAAGAAGGCTGCACAGCAATGACATCTCTGGAGGAAGCCCTAAGCAAGACCCTCTGGCCTCATCCCCTACCTCTCCCCATGTCTGGGGGATCTCTGTAAGCAGACTGCCCGTCCCACTCTTACTGCCTGAGTCCACCGTGGCAGCCACGGAGGGATCTCCCACCTCTTCCAGCCCGTGCTGAAGCTCAAGTCCAAGGGCCTCACTAGAAGAAGAGGTCAATGACCATACAGGTGCCTCTGATAGCAATGGATTGACTCCCTACCCCAGATGGCAAATTTCACTGTGTGCTGTCATTACCATAGTGTTGGCACTATGGAAATCAAGATACAAAGTGTGCCTTCTAGGACCACCTGGTCACTAGCACCGGAGTTGGTAACACATTAGTCTAAGGAGGCTAATTCATGACATGATTCAAACAAGAACTAAATACTTTATAAATCTGCTCTGTCAATATAATGACTCTTTAAGGGTTTGTTTGTTCCTCTGCAGAAAAGTGGATCTAAAAACTAAACAGATCTTAAATGCGTATTGTCTGACATATTTTGGTCTGTCAGTTCTGATAGCACATTTCAGCAGTGATGGGGGGTGATGGAGGGGTTACATCAATGGGTTCCAGTGCCCTGGCCAGGCTAGAGCCCATCCCTGTGCCCACCAGGGCTCACTTTGACCAGCTCCCAGCCCCCAGCACACCATTGTCCTCCTCTCCCTGATGCCTCCCTTCTCCCTGATGCCACCTTCTGTTCACAGCCAGCCCCTGCCTCTCTGTCCTAATCTTGGGCAACAAACACAAACTCAGCTGCTGAACATGAGTCCATGAAACCCCTCTCCCAGGTCCCCTCACTGTCTTGTCACCCCTTGTTTGTTATCTGCTTCACCTCCTGCTAGCCCTTAAACATGGGATTTGCAGGGCTGCTATGATCCTGGCTTGGAGGAAATACAGTTTTTTCAGAGTTTTTTTGCTAAAGCATATTTGGTGGCATGGCTGTTTCAGAGCTCAGCAATCAAATCCTATCTTGTCTTTACACTTTGCTCTTAAACAAATAGGTAAGCACAAGCTGGTTTCACGATGGGAAGCAGCTTCCAGCTCATTTGTTCTTGCATGCAGGACTGACGTGGGTAAAGTGTTCCAGCCTAATTGCACCTTCTCCTTACTGTGCCACATGGGACCACTTGTTCCCACCACAACTGGTCCAGACAGAGTCAAAGCAGGGCCGAAAAGAAAAAGCTGTTTCCAGGACATTCCTGGTGGGGTTCTCAGCTTATTTAAATGTACACCTCCTCTGGAGCCAAAACAGGCAGATACATAGTCCTCGAGAGTGGGCAACAAGGCGACACCTCTTCCTTGGGGTTTGGGTAGGGAGAACATGCTGTGGGTGCTGGGTGGTGGCATGCAGCAGGCTGGGCTTCGAGGGCAGCCTGATGTGTCTGTGGCCTGGACTGGAGCAAAGGGTTGGCTCCTGCTGTTCAGGTTTTATTCTGGGAGGGGAGCTGATGGATGTGTTCCTGCTGGTACGTTGTGGCTGCATTTCTGGCATATGCCAAGGGCCCTGCATAGCTCTGCTCGCTTTTCTTCTTTTGTTGTTTTTCTTGTCTTCTTCTTTTTTGCTATGTTTCATTTTGGGGCAGGGGCAGGGTTTTTTTCCCTTCCCTTCCCTTCCCTTCCCTTCCCTTCCCTTCCCTTCCCTTCCCTTCCCTTCCCTTCCCTTCCCTTCCCTTCCCTTCCCTTCCCTTCCCTTCCCTTCCCTTCCCTTCCCTACCCTTCCCTTCCCTTTTTCTCTTTTTCATATATCTAAGTATAGAAAAAATTTTAGTCTTTCAAAAGAAATGACGGAAATGACGGGAAGGAAGAAGTTCAAAGAAAAATCAGGATAATAATGAAGACTAGATCAAGTGAGAAACTGTGCCCAAGTAAAGGATTTTATACCTGAGTTACACCTGAGTTTCACACCTGAGTTACCTTCGTAACAACGGAGCTTTATCTTAGGGAAGGGGGAAGCGCAGTTTCCCCAGCGAGGAGGCAGCAGCAGTGTGGCGGGGGGCGATTCCCCGGCAGCTGTGGCTGCAGCAGGGGCAGAGCCACCTCTCCTGGCACTGCCTGTCCCCAGGGCCCAGCCCCTCCTGCTGCAGCACCTCGGGGAGGGGCTGATAGGTGCCTTTCCCAGAAGGAGAAATACCAGCCCCCCTCCCAGGAGCGGGGGCTCACCTTTTCTGTAACTAGTAACAAAAGAAAAAGCAAATTCTTGGAGTTTGCTTGTCTTTTACACTGCACATTTTTGACAAGTCAGGAAAATGTAGCTTTTATCTAACGAACACCCGCTGCCCCCCTCACCCCATGCACCGTACATACTTTCTGAATCCCAGACAACTCACAGATATCTGTACAAAGATGAAGGTAAAATAGTCATTACCTACATGACTAGGGGGCATCTGATGTAAAGTGCATTCCCTGGGTTTTGGCTTATGGTTTGTAAAGGAGTGCAGAACACTTTCATCTCTCCTTTCAGCCCATCTGTGGCTTCAGCTGACAGGACAAAATGTGGCACAACAGACCCAGACAATAAACTATTGTACAGTGGAGCAGGAAGCAACAGGTAATGTTTAAAGGAATTAATTATTTTTGGATCTGATACTGATAATCAGTTTAGGCAAGGGGTATCTAGTTCAAATTTATCCAACATTTTTAAAAGACTGGAAGCACTCAAGAAGCAGATAAGTTAAAGTGCAGTATAAGCGAACCATTCATGAACTCCAAGACTTCCTTGCTTGCATACAAAGCACATGAGAGCAGACCTTGTTGCCTGTCATCCTGGACTTTTTTTAATTAGCAGTTGTGAGCCATTGTTGTGCAGTATGTCTGATACTGGGGAGAGAGCTTTATGCCTTTTACAGAGGAATAGAGAGCATATTAACATGAAATTCCCAGAAATACAGATAAGTACTAGATATCATTCCGTCATCAAATACCTGAATTTCATCCAAATGATAATGTGAAACCTTCACATGATATTCATCTATTAAAAACTGAGGCACTGGAAGTCAGGCTGATGTACAGCTATTTAAAACAGCTGCTAGAGCAATACTTAATTAATTAATCTAAGCTTTATGTCATCCTAGATGTCTGTGGACTGGCTCCCATACAAAATCATGCCACTTTTTGGGAGTGGCCACCGTAGTGATCCAAACGATACAGACCAGAGCCCCCATCACCTGTTCTAGGAAAAAATCGCTAGAATAACAGCAGCGTCGGTTGGTGCAGCTCTCTGCTTTTATTGCATATGTTTATTTACGAAATACCTGGGTCTGCAGCCCTCTCTGCAGGTCTGCTTGGCTGGAGCCCTCTTCTGCAAGGCTGTGCCGGGCACTGTCACCAGCCAGGCAGCCAGAGGGGAAGCAGCGTTGACGCTTCCTTTCCAAGAGGGCAGGGGAGAAGAAAGAAAGCAGGCTCCCCCGGTTATCTGGAAGAAGCAATAAAGTGCTTTCTACAGCTGTCAGGACGACCCAGGGAGATCTACCAGACAGCATCAGCTCAACCCTGTTTTCTGTCCCAAAGCCAAACAGTTGACATGTCAAAACCTTGCTGCCAATGCCTGCACCAGCCCAGGTCTCCATAGGGGCCGATCCTGCAAGGTGCTGAGTACCCCTCAGCAAACGCCTAGCAACTTTTTTCCCCTGACAGTAAAATGCATTAGAATGTAGTATTTGCATTCAACAGGGCACAAAATTAACTGCTATTTCCACCACCCCTGTTTTCACTGTCACTCTGCGGTGTTTGCATTTCATGTACATTTTCTATGGGGGTGGTTATCTGAGGTGCCCAGTATTCTGCTCAAGGCAAAGCACTAACCTGGAACGATGTAACCAGACATTTACTGAGCAAGGAGCAGCTCCAGCATCTATTCCTCAAATAGCTCCAAACAGCTATTGCAAATAAGGGGAATATTTGTTCTTGTGTGTCGTTTTCAGCTGGTCTGGTTCTAAGATATTATCAGTACACATGTGTGGAGGAAGTTTGTTAGGACTGAGCTTGTGCTGTTGGGGAACCTGAGAAACATGAGGGGAAATCAAGGAAAATTCTTAACAGATGCAGCCTGAAAAGAAAGAGCAGTTTTTTAAAAGAATGCAAAGAAAAAATCAGTTATTTTCTGAGGATCTGTTGTGCCATGGCTGGAGATGTCAAAGTGTAAACCAAAGAGTTTTAATTCAACTTCAATTTAAAATCTTAACTCAAACTTTAACACGGAGCTGCTACCAACATCTTCATTTTATAACATGTAAGGCACACATGCAACCACAGAGCTATTAATTTCCATGCACAGAAACTTTTGAAGGCACAACACCAGCTGCTTAAATATGTCTATAATTATTCACGCATTAACACCTACTGAATTAGCAGCATTAGCACCTACTGAATCATCTTGTACGCATTTAAATAAATTAAGGCTGGGATTCGGTGGCGCTGGCCCAGGAGGCTGTTGTTGCTGGGGTTACGGATGCAGTGCTGCTTGACCTGCCAGGCCTGCAAAGCGGGTGAAAGATGTTACAAATGCCTTTTTAAAAAAGCCTGCCCTCAGACGACAGCGGTTGGCACTGGAATGTATTCCCTCTGATTCCTTGTTTTGGTTTCAATTGAGGAAGATTCTTCTTGCCTTTTTCTTTTCCTTCTGTGCTCTTTTTACTAGGCCCCACTAGGAAACTCACATTTCTCCATCTGTCTCAGAGCTTATTTTATGTGGAAATATTTCAAAACTCACGCAGCTCGTGTTCAGCCCCATGCAACTGAAAGAAGTTCAAAGTTGGGCAGGGCACCAAGTCAGCAGACATTAATAACATTACCTTGCAACCATTCAAAACCTGTCATTTGTTAAGTCTGTCCCTCTCTCATTCCAGCAGGCATAAATCATGTGTATAAATGAGCTCCTACCCACAAAGGAGAGCTGATTTTAACATCTAAGGCTGCGCTGTCATCATCAGGAATTCTTTTTTTTTTTTCTCTGTTTTATTTTTGAGCCCAAAACCAGAAGGAAGGCGACTCAATGCAAATACACCCCAGGAACGTTTTGGGAAAAGGAGATAAGCAACTTCTGCATTAAAACCTCATCCCTCCCCTGCCCTTCCCACTCAGATCCCACGTACACATCCAGCACGGCAGAAGCATCCTCCACATCCCATCATCAGCACCTGCATCAGGGGGGTGGGGAGAGGGGCTGCTGGAGGGAGGGCAGCAGGCGTCCGTGCTGCCCCAGCAATGATGGGGCTCAGGAGGAACCGTCCCCCGCCATGACCTCTCCTGCTCTCAGCAGCTGCTCTTCTAGAACTGAATCTTCTGTGTCCAGCCGTGTCCTTCTGCAAAAGTCTTGCCAAATCGGAAGAGAAAGTAAATCTTCACATCATCACACCAAATTGTCATGGGGCTGAAGGCTGCGGATTGCAGGAGAGGTTCCCACCGGCCAGGCAGCCCTTCATCCCTTCCCCTGCCCCTCTCCTCCGAGCATCAACCTGCTGCTTCCTATGAGATAGCCTCCCAGGCATTGTGGACTGACCCCACAAATTGAAACACAAGAAATTCCACTTAAAACATAAGAGAAAAACTTTTTTACAGTGAGGGTTGTCAAGCACTGGCACAGGCTTCCCAGAGAGGTTGTGGAGTCTCCATCTCGGAGATACTCAAAGCCTGACTGGCTACGTGCCTGGGCAAGCTGCTGCAGGTGACGTTGCTTGAGCAGGGCTTGGACCAGATGATCTCCAGAAGTGCCTGCCAGCACCAACAACTTTGTCACTCTGTGACAGTGCCTCTCAGCTACCCTCAGACACCCATTCCTGCTGTGTGCCTCCCACCTCTAATGCAACCTTTCATCTCTAGTCCAAACCATCCTGCTGTGGCCAGAAAATGTCCTCTACTGCACTGTGAGGCAACAGCCCTGAGGGCGCATTCCCGCCAGGCAGGAGTGCCTGCTATCCCGCAGGTCACGTGAAGAGAGGAGGCATCCTTCCCTTTTTATACATTTGTGTATACACCAACTCCTTCCTCACCTCTGGTGCCCACAGCTAGACCCGGGAGACCAGGCACCGGAATGACCTGGTGCCCAGGGCTGTGCACAGCTACAACCCTGCAGCACCAACATTTTCCCACACAGCCTCCGAACAGCACATATGGTTGCAGACGATCATGGCAAGTGCTGTCCTAACCATAGGCTTCCTGCCATGAGAAATCGTAGTGGTGGGGAAATCGTAGCTTTCTGGGACAAACCATTGCAAAGCAGCTCTTTAGAGCCTACTCGAGTCATTTATACACCAGAAGGACTGAATCACTCTGGCTAGCCACTTGAAAGCCACTTCAAACTGCTCTTTTCGTTCACACTCTCAGCCATGAATTTGGGGATTTGAATTCAATCTAATCTATTGGATGATTTTTGCTTCAGCAAGCGTTGTGGAGTTTCCCTCCTTAGATATATTCTTTTTTATATCACTGGAGCTAGGCACGCTGACTCCTCAGGGCTCTAGGTTGTAAGTTAAGAAAGTGCTAAAAACCATCCTATTTTTCCCAATAAAATCCAGGTACTAAATGACCACTGTGACCTCCAGTGTCCTTCTCAGAGCCGTAATGCACCCTCTGAAGTCCTCACTTCAGTCTGTTTCTGCTGACAAGTGTCAAACCAGTTACAAGTTTCATTCAGTTACAAGTTGCTTGGGCTCTTTCCTTTTAGCGGAAAATCTCCTGTGGAGTCCAACAATCAGATTACCAAGAACCTCAGCAAAGCCTTTGCAGACTAAAAATTATGCATCTGGGTGGTTTCCCAAAGGGGGTAATGCTTTGTAGATGCTGCATTCAACAATTTCCTATCTAAGACTTGTCCCTTTGCCTTTTTGGGAAACTCCCAGACACTGCTCTCATTTTTTTGCAAAGCCTCCAGCTCAATTTTATGTCCTCTTTTAATACCTTCTCTGACATCTCCAGCTGCTTCAAGTCTTGTTTTAGACCTTGTCTGTGATTTCTTCAGGTCTTTTCCTAACTCCAGTCAAGCCGTTTTGATATCTCCATCATTTGGTTCCTGTCAGTTCAACAAGACCATCAGCTCACAAGCCCTTTGCCAGGATTGCTTTTCTGCCTGACTCCAGGGTTGTGCTTCCTGACCCAGGCAGCACTGGGAGTTCTTCTGCTCGTTTCTGTTAAGAAAAGTAGCTGGCAGAATCAGGGATTTCACTGATGTGATCCTGCTCAGTTACAAAAATAAAAAGAGAAAACATGTTCTACAAACACATTTGGACTCAAAGTAGCAAGATACGATTTCTTAGCTATTGCTATCCCTCATTCCCAGGCAGTACTCTACTCCGGTCTCTCTCAGGATCACATTACAAACGCTTCCCTCTGGCTGTCTTTAGCTGAACACTGTCCTTTTTGCCTACTTTTCTGGTGATCTGGCTTCATCTTTCATGTCATGTTTCTACCACAGGTAACACCTGGTCGCTGGTTACCTGCCCCCGGTGAAACCTCTCTGCCCGCGCAGCCTCCCTCCCACCAGCCCTGCCTGCTGTCCGCCATTTCATCAATGGATGTTCTTGTTTCACTTGTCATATACCTATAATGAGCTCCACCATTTTTTAGAAGTAATCTATAGGATGATTCATGTTCTTTCGTGTTATGAGTAAGCCTAGGAGATGTCCCTGGGTGAGCAGGACCTTTGCCATCAAACAGCTGTACCCGACACACCTCTTTCCTACCACATCAAAAAGGGAGGAGTGGAGGATACTCTTACCCAAAGGCAGCAGTGGTCTCATTGCCTTTTCTCAGCTATCCTGGCAGAGTTTCTACCCCCACTTCCTTTCTGAAGTTCTCGGGTCCCTGAAATGGAAATAGTCTGTGGCCAGAAGTAACTGAGGCGAGGGATGGAGATACAGAGGGCAGGAGGGGTGAGGATGAATTCACCAATCGTTGTTTGTGGTGTCCATGCCAGCTTTCAAGGAACTCTTGTATCCCAACCTTTGTGGTTGCAGGCTGTGCTTGGACAGTCTGGGTCCAGCTAGTCCTGGAGCATGGCTGGGGGGGAGTGCAATGGTGACAATGCTCGTTTCTCGGGAGCCAACAATCAGGCAACAGGATAACATTGGCACCTTCCACAGCAAGCCGCTTCTTCTGCGTCACTCTGTGCCCACCACCCTCAAGGGCTGATTAATGCCATCCCTCCTCACAACCTGCAGCACAGGTTGGGCTTGCTTGGGTCTGTCTTGGACAGCAGCATCAGCTCCCAGTTCTTTACCCAGACTGTGTGCATGCACTCCTGGTGCCTCAAACCAGGTACCACCCTCCCCAAGCTCCTACTGCCTCCCACCAATGTGGGACCCCAAACCCATGTCCTACACTTGTCACCCTCACCACCTCTAAAAGGTAGGAGCACATCTTCTCACACCATCCTCACCCCTCGCCTCCTGACTACTACACTTCTTGCTTTAGCTCCTGAACTCAACCCGTCCTTCTCCTCAGCCTGATATATTAATACCTGCAAAGGTCCAGGCAGCAGCACCAGCCCTGGACTCCATCAAGGCACCAGCTTTCACTGGACATAAAAGACACCTGCCCCACAGTATCTATAAGAGCCCATGTCAGAGCTAACAGCATCCATTGCCCCTAGCTTTAGATATGCTGCTTTGAAGTGCTTCAGGGTCAGTTAGGGACAAGTTTGGGACCCTCTGATTCCCAGAAACCTATGTGCAAGTCTTTCAAAGATAAATATATTCCCATAGCCAAATGTTCACAGTTTTTACAATATCTGCATTTTTGCCTTACCCTATGCCCCGTTCCTATTGTCCCAAAAGATTAAAAGTTGACTGCTACTGTCCTGGAAAACCAGAAGCTGACTGCAGACCAGTTAGAACCCAATCTTTCTTTTCTTCTGAGCCATCAGTAACAAAGCACTGAGTTTTGCATGGCTGCAAGAATACCAGAAAAACAGTATCAGATGCATACAGATCTTGAACGCCCCTCTTCCAGCCACGCAGGCATACACGTACAAATCCAGAGCAGAGACCAGGAGGTCATAAAAAGCTCTGTAGAAATATTTGGTTTAAAATAGAAGCTATAGCTCAGCTCCACACTGACTTACAGGACAGTCGCCTGCATTGCTTCTCTGCAGGGGCCTGTGAAACATTGCCTGTAGCGGCCGAGCAGGCTGATAAAACCCCGGCGGTTCCTGCAGGGTTGGAAGGACTCAGCACAGTGCTTCTCACAGCCAGCCAGCACCGCCACTCCATATTGACATTGGCAGTGCTGCACGGGTCCGTCAGAGGGACGAAGGGAAACTGGTGACATCATGCAGCCTTCATCCTTCCACAGTGACCCACATCAAAGGCAATTTAATCACTGCCCAGAGGAATGGACATTCTGTAACACACAATGAATCAAGTTTTGAAGTCCTTGGAGGTCAGACACAGCTCCTGGCAAACCCAGAGGAGGAAGATGATGTGGATGACAACCCTCTACAGTAGACTCCAGAGAGACTGTAACTCTGAAAGACTGTAACTAGCCCCCTCAAAGGTTCAGCCCTCGCATACTGTAATGGCTGGCTAACGTGGGGCTATCTGTAGCTCTCCAGAGACACTGATACATACATCATGGTTATGCCAAGTGTTAACATGGCTCAAAATCCTATTGTAAATATTCTTGGCCAGAAATGACTAGGATAGTTAAATCAGTTGAAGGTCCAAGGTGTCTGATTTAGCTGAGCACAGCTTGGTATCACAACAGTGCTCTAGACTGCCTTTCCAGTCTTATGAATCCAGGTCTGGTGGGTAAAAGCATGGTACTTTAGCCATGCTTTCCACCAACAGCCGGCTCCCCTTGCTCTCCTTGCTTCAGCAGTACTTCTGCACCAGCAAGGGTGTGATCACAGAATCATAGAATCTTTTAGGTTGGAAAAGACCTTTAAGATCATCGACTCCAACCATGATGGAGGACCACTACTTCCCCGGCCCCATCACACTGCACAGATGAGACCTTGGAGGCTGTATGCTGCAATCACTGCATATCTACACCCTTATCAGCATCTTGTGGCAAGCCCATTTGGGTAAGCCAGAAGACTTGGCCTAGCAGCTTTAGAAGAGGTAAGGAAACCGAAGACTATGGCCAGATAGAGCCATAAAAGCTCATGACTTTTCCATGTTTTTGTTAATAAAGAACATGTGTCTAAAAGGTTATCCAGCACTGATCAAGTTAAATGTTGCCCTACCCCTGCTCTAGAAGAACTGTATAATATCTAATTGTATCTCAAGGATAACTTGAAGTTGTACATGGCCATTTAAATATTATTTGTTGTTGACCACTTTTGCATACAGCAATTTCTATTTAAATGCTTACACACACATACATATATATATATACACACAAATAATGTATTCTTTAAGGTTGGATAGCACAAAACCATAAATTAAAATGTTATGAGACTCCCTTGCATTTCTAGATCTGTAATATATTAATAAAAAAATTGCAAAATGTCCAAAATATGCAGGGTAATATAGTATCCCTAAAGGTCAGTCTTATTGCTAGCTAGGCCTGTTCAGAAAACCAGGACTCTATTTCGTGCAAAACATGAAGGTTATCATATTTCATTTTTCTGTAGAATGCAATCAAAATACAACCTCCTCCATGAAAGTTTTTATGAAAAAACAGACTCACAAGACATCTGGTGGCCCCACAGGGTGACCTGGACACTCCAGTTTGGCTGAGGGACTTGAACCTCAGTCTCTGATATCCCAGGCTCTCTCCAAGGAAAGGTGAAATTCCTTCTGGTTGTGAGAAACTTACTCAGCAGCTTCAGCTAGGTACTGCTGTGTTTTAGCAAAATGTTCCACAATGATGTTTTTTGATGAATCTGTGATTCTGTGAAGCATTTCACATTAAAAGCCTTGCTCAGCTGGACAGCAAATGCTTTATTCTGGTTAGTTCTTTAGATTAACTCATTGGAGACAAGCCTTTTCTGTCCATGGGTACCACCTCCACTTTAGTACATCTCCAGGAGGAAAGGTCATAAACACAGGGGAGACACGCAATGGGAATTTCTGGATGTCTGAAATCAATTGAATGTGTGTGGGAACCTCTTAGGATCCAAGAGGATCTGCCCACCGGTGCAGCTCCCCGTCTCGAGTCCAAGCTCTGCAAGGCCAGGGAGGAGGTTCATTAGCCATCTCCTGCCACCATGGACCTCGAGCCCTACCAGCTGAAGCCAGCCTGGATTCTCAGCAGCTGACAAAACATTACTTGCAGGTACTTCAATATATTGAACATAGTAAAGAGCAGGACATTTGTGAACAGCTGCTTGGGGGACAGAGGTGAGCGGAGACCTTTGCTGTTTTTATGAGTATATTGCAGCTGCTGGCAGGTCTCTGTTCACAGTTGACAAAGGAGCAGAGGAAAACAGAGGTTGTTGCTTACAGAGGGGAGGAGGCCTGCGCCTGCATCTGCAAGGGATTGGGAATCCAGAGATTATTCACCGCAGCTGCAAGTTGCATCATGGGCAACTTCAGCAGAAAGAGTTTTCCTACTTGCCAAAAAGATCATCTCAGAGTGTTTAGTTGTCCCTAGCTGTACTGAGCAAAGCAGAAATGTCATGATTTCTTTGATCAACAGTTCAAAGGAGTACTTGAAATGCTGAGGTTGTTTGCAGACTCATTTTCAGCTGAACCTAAAGAAGGTAAGGGCAGAGCTTGTTCAGAATTGATAGTTACCATGTGGTGATCTGCCCTCCTAACAAGCTTCCGACAGAAAAGTGAGGATTTTCTCTAAAAACCTTCCAAGTTACAGCTCCCCTAAGTCAAGCGAAAGAGCTGCCGTTTGCATAAACCTCTTTGGAAGTCCTTCTATGTGTGAAGAGGCTTTGTTCCTGGTCTGAATCTGACCAAATCAGAACATTGCAACTGCACAGCAGACTCGCTCAAATTCCTCTGGCCATCTCAAAGGCAAAGCTGTTGGTTTGAGAGGAGCTAGGGACAGATTTCCCATCGACATTGCTTTCCCGGCTGTGACAGGAAATCACAATGTCTTTATTGTTCAGGTGTTTAATGCAGTCAGAGCAGTCAGTAATAAAACATAATGACTCTGTGTATGTATTGCGGACCAAAATCCAGTGACATGCAATTCTGTGCAGTCCTCCATGCGCTGCTGTCAAAGTCATGCACCTCTGCTGTGCAAGTCTAAAATATGTCTTTTTTCTATGAAATATAATTGCCTGTGGCTTTTCCTAAGGATGGTGACAAGATTTCTCGTATTTACTGCAGGGTTCATGCTTCTAAGGACCTCCACAGAAAGTGAATGTTGCGAAACAAGGAGCTTATGCTGAGGCTTGGGGAAAAAAAGAGAACTTACCACCTCTGGAAAAAGGGGCAGGCAAGTGAAGAAGAGTACAAGGACCTCGTTAGGTCATGCAGGGAGGGAATTAGGAAGGCGAAAGCCCAGCTAGAGCTCAACCTGGCCACGGTCGTGAGGGACAACAAAAAAAGCTTCTATAAATACATTAACAGCAAAAAGAGGGCCAAGGAGGATCTCCATCCTCTACTGGATGCGGCGGGGAACCTTGTCACGAAGGATGAGGAAAAGGCTGAGGTACTTAATGCCTTCTTTGCCTCAGTCTTTAACAGCCACACCGGGTATCCTCAGGGTATCCGTCCCCCTGAGCTGGATGACAGGGATGGAGGGCAAAATAGGCTCCCCATGATCCAGGAGGAAGCAGTTAACGACCTGCTATGCCACCTGGACACTCATAAGTCTATGGGGCCTGATGGCATCCACCCAAGGGTGCTGAGGGAACTGGCGGAAGAGCTTGCCAAGCCGCTCTCCATCATTTATCAACAGTCCTGGTCAACGGGGGAGGTCCCGGATGACTGGAGGCTTGCCAACGTGACACCCATCTACAAGAAGGGTCGGAAGGAGGATCCGGGGAACTACAGGCCTGTCAGCCTGACCTCGGTGCCGGGGAAGGTTATGGAGAGGCTCATCTTGAGGGCGCTCACGGGACACGTGCAGGTTACCCAAGGGATCAGGCCAAGCCAGCACGGGTTCATGAAAGGCAGGTCCTGCTTGACCAACCTGATCTCCTTCTATGACCAGGTGACCCGCCTAGTGGATGAGGGGAAGGCTGTTGATGTTGTCTACCTGGACTTCAGCAAAGCCTTTGACACTGTTCCCCACAGTATTCTCCTAGAGAAGCTGGCGGCCTGTGGTTTAGACAGGTACACTCTTCGCTGGGTAAAAAACTGGCTGGATGGCCGAGCCCAGAGGGTTGTGGTGAATGGGGTGAAATCCAGCTGGCGGCCGGTCACAAGCGGAGTCCCCCAGGGCTCGGTTTTGGGACCGGTCTTGTTTAATATCTTCATTGATGATCTGGATGAGGGGATAGAGTGCTCCCTCAGCAAGTTTGCAGATGACACCAAGTTGGGAGGGAGTGTTGATCTGCTTGAGGGTAGGAAGGCTCTGCAGAGGGATCTGGACAGGCTGGATCGATGGGCTGAGGCCAACCAGATGAAGTTCAATAAGGCCAAGTGCCGGGTTCTACACTTCGGCCACAACAACCCCAGGCAACGCTACAGGCTTGGGGATGAGTGGCTGGAAAGTTCCCCTGCAGAAAAGGACCTGGGGGTGTTGATCGACACCCGGCTGAATATGAGCCAGCAGTGTGCCCAGGTGGCCAAGAAGGCCAACGGCATCCTGGCTTGCATCAGAAATGGTGTGGCCAGCAGGAGCAGGGAGGTGATCATGCCTCTGTACTCGGCTCTGGTGAGGCCGCACCTCGAATACTGTGTTCAGTTTTGGGCCCCTCACTACAAGAAGGACATGGAGGTGCTGGAGCGTGTCCAGAGAAGGGCGACGAAGCTGGTGAGGGGTCTGGAACACAAGTCTTATGAGGAGCGGCTGAGCGAGCTGGGGTTGTTTAGCCTGGAGAAGAGGAGGCTGAGGGGAGACCTTATCGCTCTCTACAACTACCTGAAAGGGGGTTGCAGAGAGGTGGGTGTTGGTCTCTTCTCCCAAGTGACTAGTGACAGGACTAGAGGAAATGGCCTCAAGTTGCGCCAGGGGAGGTTCAGGCTAGACATTAGGAGAAAGTTCTTCACTGAGAGAGTGGTGAAACACTGGAATAGGCTGCCCAGGGAGGTGGTAGAGTCACCCTCCCTGGAGGTATTCAAGGAGCGTGTGGATGTGGCATTGTGGGATGTAGCTTGATGGACATGGTGCTGTGTGGTGTTGGGTGGGTTGTGGCTTGTTATTGTTGTTGTGTGGCGTGGGTTTTTGTGGTTGTGTTGTGTGGTTTTTTTTTTTTTTTTTTTTTTTTTTTTTTTTTCCCCCCCCCCCCCAGGTTGGACTCGATGATCTTACAGGTCTTTTCCAACCGTACTGATTCTGTGATTCTGTGAAACAAGAATCCAGGATTAGGCTGCCTCCAGTGACTCCAAATCACACCTCTCTGCTGCCTTCACTGAAATACCTTCTCAGAGCTCATGTCTTTTACTACCACTGCTAGTGGGAATCCTCCCAACCTTTCTTCTTTGCTGTGTGATGTAGCCAGCTTTTTTAGAAAGGCAGGTTTGCAAAAAGTTGTACTTCTGAGGGCATGCCTACACTCCTGGCTGGACCTAGACCCAGTCCTAAGGCCTGCAGACAGTACTATCCATACTGCAAGACTGGGTCTACTGTGGGACTGTCCCCACAGCACATATATCACTAACGTCCCTTGGCCGTGACCTAGGCAATGATCAGCACTGTGCCAGGAAGCCCTCTGCAGTCCTGGAAAACAACCTCAGCTCCCTTTTGGAGGTATACTGAACAGGATGTGTGTTCACTTTTTGACACAGTAAGTAGGATTTAATTGCCTCAGCATTGGTGTTTAGGGCTATTTGAGATGCCTCAGACAGTCTCACATGGCCCCAAGCAGCTGGAGAGCACAGCCTCCCATAAACACTCTCCCCATCAACCTCCAGCAGATGTCTGGGTGTGTCAGGACCTCTCAAATGGCACTAGACACCTACGGTTGGGAAACTGCACTGAGCTGGTTGGTGCCTTCCCTAGCAAACTCCCAAGGGGGATATAGATCATGCATCTAAATGTTTAAATAGAGACTCGTGGTTTAAGGCTGGGCTACCCATCTTCTAAAATGGTTTGGAAGTGGTTTTGATGTCTGACTTAATTTGTAAATACAGGCAGTAATGAGTGCATCAGCTTACGTATGTGAACGTATATTTTGTTCTCGGTATGTGTGTCTGTCAGTGAGTGTATGCATACCAGTCCCAGCACTCAGATGACACTCAACAAGCACCAAAAGCAGGTGGAGATAATGCAGTTCCTGGCTAGATCTAGACCTTAACTCCTTCAAAGTCAGGAGGTGTTGTGATCTGAGGTTTTGCAGCAGGCAGAGCCCTGCAAACCGCAGCTTCACCTGCTCCCTCCTGCTGCCTCCCACAGTGGAGTGGCAGAGGAAAAGCAGGGAAAGATGACTTTGCCATTTGGGCACAACCATGCATGAGGGGAAAATTCCTTCCCAGTCCCTGCAGGGGAGTTCGTGTGTATGCTGGTGCAAGAGATCTACTTACCTCAATCTTTGCTTGCCCAGCTCCAAGTGTAATTAATTGACATAAAATTATCCAGCCATTTTTCAAATCCTGATCCATTTTTTGAATCAGTAACCTTCTGTAGTACCAAATTCCACAGGTTGACTACATACTGTGTGAAGTAATATTTCTATCCATTTACTAGCCATTAATTTCTGGCCTTTGGGAAATCTGAAATATGTATGACCATGTGAAGGATCTTGAGCCGTTCATAGTTGTGTGTTGTGTGAAACACATTTGCTCATTTAACTAACTCCCAAGCTCATTTGGCCCTGACTTGAGCACCAGGCAAGACAAATCAGCCCAGAAAGCAAGAGCAATAGCAAGCAGCAAGCTGCCAGCTGTTAGATGAGCAAATGGGGAGCTACAGAGATTCCCAGAGCCAAATTCTTATCTTATTTATGCTAGCATAAATCTAAAGTAACTGCACTGAATTATTCTGGATTTACCCTTCTGTAAAAGAGATCAGAATCTGACACTCGCTTTAGAAACTTCCTTCCTCCGATTTCTATTCTTCCTAGAAACAGAATGAGACACCAATGTGCCACAGCTTTTTCAAATATTTCTTTACAGAAAAGAATCAAATAACCAACAGTTCGGGGGGGGGGGGGGGGAAATCCCTTGCAAAACTTTCAATAATCAAAAGAAAACTCTCAGTTTTACAAATCCAGAGGTTGCAATGCCAAGACAACTAGCCAGAATGAAACTTTTAAGTGTCCGTTGTCTGGCCCATACAAGTAATCTGCTGTAAAGTCCAGTTGTGGGTCTCAGCCGATCCTGTGGAGCTGGATTTGATGAGAAGGAAATGCAGAGAGCGGGAATGGAGATGTTGCAGATGAAAGGGAAAGAGTGGCAGGCAGGTTCGAGTGTGCACTAGAAATGCAAATGCTCACTCGCTCTTTGCTTTTCCCGTCTTCTTGTTGTCCCTTACGATGGTATCATAAGGCTGCTGCAAGAGAGAAGCAAACACAAACGTTGCAAAAGAAATATGGGGCAGACTGTAATGCCGACTTATGTAATAACATGTTGTTACAAACCAGACTGTCCTGAAAAGAATATTACTGCTTCCCTCATTTCTAGTAAAGTCCCCAGCTTCATTTTTCTAACACATACTATTTTATTGCCAGGGCATTTTATGCAAGGCATGCCTGATTTGCAAAAGTAGTTCTGAAAAGTTTCTTAAATGATTACTTTGCAAAACATTCTGGGACATTTAATTGAAATGGCATCACCCTGTTTTAAAACATTGTAGTGTTAAATAAACTTGACCTGTAGCACCAAAGCACTCATTTTTCTCCAGCTACGTCATACCCTTGAAATGCATATGTACGTATATAACACCCAGACTGCTCCAGCTGAAAGACAAATGCAAGCCCCCATTTAAAAATAATGACGCTCCCACCTTTCCTCTTGTCATGGAGACTAATGGAGGAAGAGGCTCTAAGAAAGAAGTGGCTTGATCTTAATTACCGATGGAAAATGAGATTGAACGAGACAGGTATTTTAAGCGTACCCTCATGCTGTGAGTCCAGCTCCCACTTCTGCAGTTACAAAGCTCTCCTGCAGCCCCCCGGCTGGCAGTCAGCCCTGCCTGCATGTGTGCAAGGGGAGAGGGGGGGCAGGAGTGGGGCAGGGGGGGTGTGCCGGGGATGTGGGGGCCAGAGCATCCCTGTGCAACAGGGCTGTGGGGAGCAAGGGGATAAGGCTCCTGGCAAGGTGCAGGGTGAGCCAGGAGCGCTCACCACGGCACAGCCAAGGTGTGCATGGCCTCCACCTCACCCTGGCCCCAGCTGGGGCCGCGGAGGTCTTGAGCTGCCTGCCAGGAGCCATCTTATAGCCCTTGCAAAGCTTGATAGGGCAGAGTCCCTCATCCCTTCCCCCTCTCCAGACCATGCTGGCCATCCCTCCTTCGGTGCCCTTTTTTTGGGTCAGAATTAAAGAAGAGGAAGGTGCAGCTCAGCGCCGTTACCCAAATGGCATAGCTGTGCTGCGAGGACCAATAAAACTATTAGCTGCCGGCATTGAGCCAAGAATTCATTAATGACAGACTGGTATCTCTCCAGGAATGTAAAATGTTTTACTAAATAAACATTAAGCAGGAAGCATTCAACTTCTGTCACTAGGTAAAACTCCAGTGTGATTCTATCCCAAGGAGGGATAGCCAGGAGGTGAGCAAGAAAACTTTGTTTCACTGATAAAAAAACTATTTAGTACCAGGAGGAGCCAGTGAGATGTGTTTTATAGTGCCCTACAAAGCATGATGAATGAGGCTCCATGCTTTCGTGGGATCAAATCGCTGACTATACGGAAGGGAAAGGAAGGCAGCAGACTGTGCAGGAAGAAGGCTCGATCGTGCAGGATGATACCCAGAAATCAGCTTGCCAAATTTTGTACCTTTTTTTGGCTATACAAGCAGAACTGAGAATGAATGAAAGTAGAAAGTTTGTTAAAAGCCTGCTAGGCTTTTTTTTTTTTTTTTTCATCTGGGGATGACTGCAGTGTGCTTGCACCATTACACCAGGGAAACATGATGGAAAAATATGCAAGTTAACATTCCCTTTCCCCAGCATGTCCAATAACTGATGGCCCATTATGAAGGTCCTCCCAGTGCTAATGTGTGAGATCTCCATTTGGGGGCAGAAATTACTGTTCTTTAAGCCAGCTGTCCACTCTGGACCCCAAAGAAGGTCCATGCCAAAGGCAGAGCACTGTGGTATCACTGTGCTTTTATTTGAGGTTTTCCAGTGAAAGAGACATGAAAATTGGAAATAAGGAAATTTAAGTTCCCACAGTTCACAAAGAGGCAACTTACCCCCGCATATCTAAGACACAGAAGGAATCCATCTCTTTGGATTCAGGAGGAAAAGAGAAAGTGTTGTTATATGGCTACTTCCTACAGGTTATGCCATTGTAAGGATTATGGTGTACAGCAGGTGGGATGCACAATAGATATTAATAAGGCTAAGGGGAGACTTAAATGGTGGGCAGCTAAAGAGAAAAACACACGGCAAGGAAGTTTGAAGACTATCAATGGCAAGACACTTGTAAGAAAACCTGTGGCTCTTCTAAACTCATGCAGAGCCAAAGTCATTGCAGGGAAGTCAAAAACATGTATATGCTACCAGCTACAGCATTGCATAGAGTTAAGAGAGCCCAAAGTGTATTGTGACAGCCAGTGTAAGCTAATTATCACCCTTCTTGGAAAGAGGTGGGATTTCCCACAGAAACTGAAGTCTGTGGTGGCAATACCAGGTGCAGCCAGGGGACACCCAGCTCCAGGGGTCCCACGAGGTGCTTTGTACCCTGTGCAGCTCTGTCTCCAGAGAGCCTGCGGATCAGAGTTTCTCTTGCCCTGCAGCCTGGAAGACAAGCTGTCCGTTTGACAACTGGTCCCCCAAATGCATGCAGCCTCTTCCATCCAGGTCAGCCCAGATCTGAAACTACACCTGCAGCCTTGACAAATCTTTTCATGTCTCTGGTTCCCATCCTCTGTAGAAGAAAAGTCTTCTAAATTATCATTTTACACCAGATAGGGTCTTGGCCTTCCCGTCCAAACCTGACATTAGGGACTGCACAGAAACTGATCTGAGGCTGAGGCAATTGGATGTGCTCTCATCAACAGGCTGTGTGCAAAAGCCACCTGCGGCACACTTCCATCCAGCCTCATCCAAGCCAGCACAAGGGTCTGTCTGAGGAGCGTACTCACGGCACGAGAAGGCAGAAGCCTTCTCTGCTAGGGAGAAATGCAGCCTGCCATCCCCAAAGGCAAGCTTGCTGCTGCCAGGGGCGAGGAGAGGAGCTGCTGCTTGAGCAGAAGTTGAGAAACAGTGGCTTGGGGGGCTGTGGGACTGTTTGCAAGGGGACAGGAGGGAAAAAACTCAGAGGGGCAGCAGCGCAGAATCTAGATCAAGTCCTCTGGCTATTGAGTGGGACCATCCAGATGCACAAGGTGCAGATTACTTTGGTCCACGTTGGGCTAGAGGCGGGGGTTAGCTGAACGCTGACATTCATTGCTTGAAATGTTATTCTCCCATTCGCTCTCTGTTGGCTTTTACACAGGATGCTCATCTGCACAGATATGTACCAATGGGCTTGACTACAGCTACATCTATGCGGGAAGAAAACAGTTTAGAGCCAGATCCTCAGCTGCATTAAATCAAGCAGCTGTGGACTCAGGCCAACAGAGACCATACGTGAGATGTCCCAGTTTCTCCTCTCAAACTGTTATATTAAACTGAACATAAGATTCAGTAGCTCCCTATCTTTGCCTTGTTTTTGCACTCTGACATTTTGTCCGACTTCACGTGCCAGGGTAAATACAAGAAAGATGATCACACCAGAATTGTATCCAAATTGTCAGTGACTCACCCACTCAGACAACTACCTCTGTAAGGAAATATGGGGATAGTTTTCACCTCTCACTGTTTTAGGAAAGCAGAGGCATAATCCATGTGGTCTTGCAGAGATATCATCCCTGGAAGAAGATTTTTGTATTTCTAGAGAGCAAAAGAAAGCAAGCTCTGGTTACGGAGGTAAGAATCCTTGGTCCGTGGTGTGGTGTGCTGTTTTTCTGTTGCACACACAAGGTAAAACAACAGAACACAAAGCCCCAACCTGTATCGTGTTATGCCCCAGTGTGCGGGATCTCAGAGCCAGCCCTGTGGGTACGAGGGGGTCTGGGCAGCCCTGCCTAGGGGCCATCTCTCTTGAAGCTCAGCGGTGAAGAGGTGGTGCCACCCCACAGGGCGCTGACTGCGTGGGACCGCCTAATGTCAGGATGGGAAAGCCAAGCCCTAGCATTGCCCCACTTTCTGGGGCTTCTGCAGGGCTTCTGCAGGGCTTCTGCAGGGCTTCTGGGGCTTCTGCAGTGACCACTGCTCTCCATGTCACCTCGAGTCACCTGAAGGCTGCTGTCACTTGTTTGGTAATTTTTGCAGAGCTTGGTGGGCTCTGCAGGGCGTTGGTAGGAGGTGCCTTGCCGCTGCCCTTTCCACAAGCCCTTTCCACAGCCCTTCTAGAGTGGAAGGGGCTGTGATACAGCTTGTTCCAGCAACACAAAAGGATCTCCTGGCACCATGGGCACCTCCCACCGGTCAGGCAAGCCAAGTAGCAAGGTGCTTTGCCTTAGTAGACACAAATGTAGAGTAGCCTTTGCAGCACTGGAAGTCTCATACCTGGGAATCAGAGAAGAGCTGTGAGTGCTCTGGCACACCACGACCTGGGGCCAACCACGGCCACCCTGTTGAGGGCACCCCCATCACCTGCTGCACCCAGGAGGGCACCCCACACCCCAGCCCGTTCTTCTGGGACTGGTTAAACTGGCTTTCATGCCCTTTTGAGAACTTCTCAGGTGCATTGCATGAAAAACACCACCTCGATGTATGGCTCAGAGCCAGCATCAGGCCCCTTGGCTCAGATTCCTTCTGGACCCCTCCTTCAGTGAGGCAGGGGCTGGAGATGAAAAAGATCCTAGGTTTTTTCCCCCAACAACTTACAAATGGTACGGAAGCATGTATTGGCCTGGACTTCCTAAGTCCATAGCAATAATTCCTGCATCCAGCCCACCTAACAAACAAATGAGCAATGGCTGTGGCATCCGAAGGTGACTGGTGGCTTGCTGCTCTACAGCACTCAGGGGAGGGTCTTTGGTTTTCACATCTGGGCCAAGCTGTTATGTTTGTGTGACCTTTCAAAATCAGGAGAACTTTCTGTGAAATACACAGGCAGCCAAATATTTAGGTCTGCAGAGTTACTGTGGGCCATTATTTGCTTATCACAAACACATGGCTCAGGAGAGACAGAGCTGTCCAAAATTTGGCTTGCATGTCAACTCTTCACATTAATGTACTTCGTCTATCATTAAAAAGCAATATTATTTTTCTCCAAGAGCTTAGTCAGAGCCCATTTTTGGTGGGAATAGATATCCAGCTCCCTCATCCTAAGCTATTAACCAGGGCTTTCTTACAGTCCCAAGGACGGCAGCATCTGCCCTAATTCCAGATAGTCCTCCCCCTATAAAAGCTGTCCCTGTCACAACACCACCATAAGGGTTAGGGAAATTGAAGCTTGCATCTTCTCACAGGGTCAATAACAGCACATTTCCTCCATATACCACACTTGTTTCCCTGCCCAGTGGAGCTGATATGACCCCCGGCCCCCGTGGGCCACAGAAGATTTGCCACCAATTGAGCCTCACACAGACCTTCAGACAAGACTTGTCTGCCGACCCCACAACAACAGCATTTTTCACCTCTCTGGAGCCCTCCTTCAGGTGAAAGGTTTCATGCATGGTGCTAAAATGTTAAAATTTTTTGACATCTCTTAAATTCTTTAACCCCAAGGAACAAATCCAATGCCAGCTGTTGCTGGTTGATTTTTGGGTTGCCTGATTTGAAAGGCCTTAAGGGAGCGTGACACACAAAATGTTCTGAACATCAGAGCTGCTAAAAATCAAGTATTTTTTGAAGTGTATTTCAGGCTGGGGACACAGAAGCAGAAGACCCTAATACCACTTCTGTGCATGGCACCAGTTGCTCAGGGTTGTGCACAGCTGCAAGCACTCAGTTAACCCTTTGCTGTGTAGTAGCCTTTGGACAGCTTCCAGTAGCCGTTTTATTCCCAGGGTCACTTCAATGCATACACCATGCTTTCCAACAGGAATCCCTCTTCCTCATCAATTGCATTCCTCACTTTCAAGCAGATGCTGTTTGCAGAGGTTGGACCTGCTTCATTGCTCTGGCACACAAGACATCTTCACACGGAGCATTTGCCACCTCAGAGAAGTGACACGCTCACCTCCATCCAGCTTCTCCCCACCCCAATGGGCAGCAGAGCTTTCTTCTGCAGGGTCAGGAGACCGGGGAGGGCCAGGAAATGGACATGGCAATGACCTCTTTGAAATCCCTCTGCCAGAGCAAGAGCCGCTTGCAGTGACTAGACACACTGGAGAGCCAGGATCACCTCCACTTGCTACCCCAGGGTCCCCGCGGAGACCCCACAGGCATCGCTCGGGGGCACATCTGACCCAACACCTGAAGCAGTGTTCATGACGCTTAACTGACAAATGCTCTGCCTTTTCTGCTCACTCAGCATTTATGAGCAGCTCAGTCCCTCACACACCTCTGAGCACCACCACTGCTTTTGCATTTTGATTTCATCTCAGATATTCATAACTGGGGCTGTACTGCTGAGCCATTGCTGGTGAAATAAGGGATGTGATATCCTCTCTCCTCCCAGCACAAAAATGCAAATCCAAAGTGTGAGAGCTCTGCAATTTGCTTTCTACCTGCTCTTTTTAATTTTTTTTTAATTTTACATTTACTATTGTTAATCACAGAATCACAGAATCACAGAATCACTAAGGTTGGAAAAGACCTGTAAGATCATCAAGTCCAACCATAAAAACAAACAAACAAACAAAAACAAACAAACAAAAAAAACAGAAAAAACAAACCACCCACAAACCACAAAACACACCACAACCCACACCAAAATAAAATAATAATAAAATTAACATTTTAAAATCTAAGGGTTTTGTTGCCCGTTGAACCCAAACTTTGCAATAATCATGCACTAATGGGACAGGAATGTAACCACCTTGAACCTGTTGCAAATTGCAACACGCAATGACAGAAAACGTGTTACAATTTCCGCACTCTCTATGCTGGACAATGTTTATCTTTGTGTTACTGTTTTCAGTCCTCATTGCAGCATGAAAAACCTTTCAGAAATATTCAGCGTAATTATAGTATTTGCCGCATCCAGATACATCGCAGGCTATCTGCAAGAGGGAAATACCGAGCTGCTCCAGAAGTCTCCGGCACTGGAGCCACCTATGCCTGCCCTCAGGTCACATACATATTTCTCCGCTTCCCACAGCCTTCTAGGAGGAATCTCTTTGAATTTCTGAGAACAGGGGATGGGTTGCACCGTGCAAGTCGTGTCAGGTTAAGTCAAGCAGGAGCCATCAGCGTGCTCAGGAACAGCCAGAGTGGCTGAGCGTGGCGCCTGGATTTATCGCTCAGCCGTGCCAGGAAGGTGTGCTCAGCGCAGCAAGGCGCAGTCCCCGCTCCCGGGGCCACCATCGCTTCCCGGAGTGCCCCACGGAGCACCAGGGACCAGCATATTCGCCTGCACCTGGTTCCCGCTGGCCAAGCATCCGGGCTGCCTCAGCAGCTCCTGCTGCGGAGGGGAACAGCCGCTGATTTTGCAAAAAAAAATGAAACAAAACCACGCTGGGGTGAGGAGGGTTGCTAAGTGGCTGAGTTTTTAATGAAATGAAAATGCTCACTTTGTTTACAAAAAATAACTTCAAGTCTTCAGGGCTTTGTCTTTTCTTATTTTGCTTGGCACTTGGTATTGAAAAAATGGAGAAGGCAGAGATGAAAAGTCACAGAAAGTGGTATTTTACCCCCATCCTTGCAAAAGCTTCTTTAATACCAACTGAGAAAATTTTTCACTGGTATTTTTCCCACATAAAAATCCCTTTTATTCTTCTTAGAAATCGGTCTTTTCCTGTGGGAGGGAAGAGCTTTGCATCATAAAGATTGTAGCCATTTTTATGTAAAAATGAGAAAGTAAAAAAAGGCACTGGGGAAAACAGGTTTTTTGCACACCGGAGACAGCCTCCACCTTCGCTATCAGCATTTTGCCAGGTTAGTCTTGGGTGAGGGGAGTGAACTGAACTAGCAGTATTTCAAGGGTACAGTGCTCCTGAAGAAAATGCAATTTTTGTAGCTATGAGAGTGACGACGGATTTGGGATCTGGGACTAGGAAGGGGTGACTAACGTGGAAAAAGCCACAACTAGGAGAGGGAGAGGCAGGAGGAACAAGCAGATGCCATCATCTCTGAGGGGGCTGAGGGACTGTGCCTTGAGAAACCACAACATCCAGGCAGGTAAATGGCTGCACAAGGTCTTGGAAGTAAAACTAAGCACAAAAGGAACAGAGAAAAAAAAAAAAAAAAAAAAACCACAAAAGAAAAAGCAGAGGGAAGGGTGTGAGAGGGGAGCGTTGTTAGCCTGAGCAAAGGAGGGGGATAGTTATTTACTAGCTGTGCTTGGCTGGGATGGAGCGGAGCGATGTCAGAGCCTGGATGGGTGCAAGGGAGCAGAGCGGGTGATCAGCAGGCAGGGAACAGCAGTGTTGAAAAGGACGGATCACTCCAGGGCAATGGTTTACACTTGCTTCATTATTTAAAAGTAGGCTGAGGCAGGTAATTACTCACGAGTCTGACCACGAGGTATTTAGCAGTTGAACCACAAAAGAAACTGCACGCACATCCTACCTCTGCCTGGCAGGAGGCATAAGTTGATGATTAATACAGCTTAAGTCACTTACATGACTCCATGGGCCTGTTTTCCTTGAGGAATAGGTCCTCTGTGTACAGCTCAGCTCCCGCCAGCTTAGGAATGCTGCAAAATGATGCCCGCACCTTGCGAGGACACACAGGAGCCAGCCAGAACTGCAGCCCCTCTCCCCAAAGTTAGCCAGTGCTCCTGGGTGGCCGCTCACCACAGCATCCCAACGAGGCTGAGCAAGACACGGGCTGAGGGTGGGTGCTGCACCCTAGGGATCACCAGAGCCCATGAGTCAGGGCCTGGTGCCTGGAAGTAGTGCTTCCCCCAGGGACAGGAAAGGAGAAGGCATGGGCATGCCAGCCCAAAGTCACAGCCATGCAAAGCAGTCCAGCTTGTTTGCATGAGCTGGCTTCTCAACACGTCCTTGGGGGTGCAGAGCTCAGCAATAGCTTTTTTTTGAGTTGTACTTTGACTGTTGTGACAACAGGAGGCTTAATTTTGAACAGCACTATGAAACCAGTGAGATAGATGTAAGTACTAGCTGATACTCAATACCAGGAATGACCTGTCTTTTATGTCCTCTCCCTGTTCTGGTAGAAGCCTACCAGAATGCAGGACACATGTTTTCCAACTCAATAGCAGGTATCCAGCTGGAGAAATGTGTTTCCCTGAATTATGGCCATATGCTATATGTACCACTTCAGCATATCATATCATGTTCCATCTGCACAGAATTTGACACTGCATAAAACAATCTGCTTTGAATTTGAATGCATATACTTCCTTGCACAAAACAAAACCCTCTTGCTAGGCTATGAGGCTATGAGTCTAAATGCCCTGGAGATTCTGTTGAAATTTGTGCCACAAGCAGGAAAGACCAGAATCCAAGCTGTAGGGAGGAAAAAGCATTACCACTGGGCTGTGCCATCTGAAACAAATTCCACCTTCACACCAAGGAGCTTGTCCTGGTGGTTGCTGAGAGTGGACAGAGCAGAACCCAGAGCAAGAAATATTAGCAGACACACCAGGACTACCAAGCTATACAAAGCATGATATGTAGAAGTACATCATTCGGGCTTTCTCTAAGCTGCTCTAGCCCTTTCACATCTGTAACAGTGCAATACTTAAAAGGCAGCTAGACAGTTCAGCAGTTTCTAATATTCTAGCACTCAGAAGTACAGAAAATTCAGAAAATTTTCATGCATGTTGAAGACAGCTTCTCCTCACACAGACTAAATGCTCTAACAGGTCAATCAGGCAACACGGAGTGTTTTGGGGTTTTTTTTTTCAAGAAAATGTGAATGCTTTCAAATTGTTTGCCACACTTCTAATGGCCCCAGGGTGATTCCATCTGCCTTACCCCCCTCAGGCATTCATCCTCTCCAAAGGAGCCCCGTTCCTCCTTAGGAAGATATGTGAAGTCAGCAATACTCAAGAAGTCCTTAAATGATGAACACTTCTCCTTCTTTATTTCCTCTTTCTCTCTCAAAACCTTCAGCCAGACTTGCTGTAGCTGCTTTATGTTTGATGGCTCTTCTGCCTGTCTCGTCAGCGATGAATTTGTTTGCATTGCCTCCCAGCAGACCACTCTTTGGCAGAGGTACATCCCAGGTTAAATAGGTTTTTAGACTCTAGTCTAAAAGAACAAAAAGAAACATCAACTGAATGATAGAGAAGGGTGAGCACAACTTCAGCACTGTTAATGAAAATAGTCTGCTCACAGGGCTTGGTGTTAGGTATTGACGAAAAGGAACAAGAGTATGTTTTACAGAATTCCAGTTCTGGGTGACGGTACTCATTTATTTCACTCTAAAATAACAGAACAAAGCAACTAACATTTGGGAGCCTTTGGCATACTGGATGCTGATCTTCTTCACTAGTGAAAGACGTATGTGAAGGGGTTGATGAGCAGGTACGCTGTATTCAGTTCATGGCTGTGCTGAGGGCCTGCAGACACATTCAAGAACCGCTTCCTCTCAGGTCTGAATGATTTCTGGTTCAAGATGGACCAGAGCTTTCTGTTGCTTTTATCTGGCTGATCACAATAAGATCCAAAACTCCTCTCCAGAGATCTTCATCTGAACCAATATGAATAGTAAATGAAAAACAGGACAGCAATGCCAAATGAAAACTCTTGAAGACATAAAACCCAGTCTCCAAAAAGTATTTGGGAGTCAGCTGCAGGACACAACAGTGCTGGGTGCAAAGTATCTGCTGGAAAGTGGAGATAACTGGTTTTAGGCAGATTGAGGTTTGGGACTTTTTTGGACAGCATTAGCATCAACAGCAGATTATGCCTGGTGAATTCACAGCACATTGTTGTCATGCCATAAGCCATTGTCTGGTTTATGATGGCAACAAGAAACTCTTGCCCAGTGCAGGACTCCACCGGAGTGGGAGCAAACAAAGTATCTCTCTCATTCTGAAGCATTCAGCTGGCTGTATTAAACAGAATGCCTTATATAAAGTTATGGGAGACATTCATTCCACTCTGCTCAGTACTAATAACATCCCAGCATGAGTACTGTCCAGTTTAGGTGCCACAAAAGGCATCGTAATAAATCCCCTTTTTCCCATTTTAAGAGCAAAATTCAGGCCTGTATTTCTCAAGGGAGTTAACTGCAGATGAGTGCATAACGGACTTTTCAGGAGTACCATGGCATCCAATTCTCCTTGGTCTCAGGCACTTTATGATGAAAAGACCTCAGGCGCTGTGCCATTGCGGAGAGTGTTCTGTGCACGGAGCCCCTGGGAGCTCCACTCCTTCCTCTTCCAATGGTGAGGGACCAAGCAAGGCCCATCCTGGCAGACATATTTGAAAATATTTCTCAGAGCATAGAGGGAAAGAAGCCAAAGAATGCCTGGACTGTGGATCACGAGCTGCCCAGTCTTACACACCTATCTGTCATACCCAGATATATTTAGGTGCCAGGCCCTGTTAGACAGTCTGTGGTCAGCAGACCACCAATGGTCCAGAAGACATCAGAAAATGATCTGCAAGAGCGTGATCCCTAAAACCAGACACAAAACTTTACCTGAGCTCTCATCAGCCCAAAGCACTATGGAGCATTTCCCACATCTAACATCCCAGTTATTGTATCCTGGAATATCCTGAGTATATATATCATTTATTACCTCATATTCAGAATTCATTCCACTATAAAGCCCTGATTCTTTCTTGCAGAACCATTATCTAGCCAGATTTTGCATCTTATGCTTGAGGTTATGCTTCCTTAAGTGTAATATTGAACTTGTTGTAAATAGCACTTGTTGCTATTACATTTTACTATACTTCTGTCAAACTGCCCCTTTAATGTAGCAAGAATATTTGGAAACCCAGTTTCTTAAGTGCTTGAGTTTCATTTCACTCTTATCAAAGAAGAACATTAGACTAGTTTGATATGATTATTTATCTGGATAAATTAATGTTGGATGTTTTTATCACATTATCATTCTGCAGTTGCTATTATATGAAGGACTTGAATTTTTTGCAGGGTTATTCAAAGTGTTTGAGATATCTGAGACAGGCTGATCTGTAATTCTTGGTACCTCTTAATTCTTCTGCGTGTTCATAATACACTTGTTAATATTTCAGAAATGACTGTGGTTAGTTCTTTAATTATACCAGAACAAATGTCTCCAGGACTTCCTGCTCTGAGTACATACACTTTATTCAAATGTTCCTTCACTTTTCTGTGGCCTGTGTTTCAATTCCTTTGCTAGCTGTAAGTGTGTTCAGCCTCCCGTATCAGGTGTCCCATACTTGCAAAGAAGGTGTTTCACACTTCAGCCCGCTCTGCCATTTGTCCTTTGTTCATCATCCCCATGAAGTGATAACCCTCTTCCTTCTTTTCTTCTCATTTCTTTTTCTGGTCCATTTTGCATTCTTTATACTTCAGCCCTTCTCTTTTACTTTTCCTAGTACAGTGTCTTTGCTCACTTTTTGTATGATGGGTTTTTGTTGTCAGATAACCAAGTGGCTCCTGACTCGGTCCCCTGATTTCTTCCAATGCTCTCCTCCTTGCCGGCAGGATAGCTTCCTACAGGACTGTATTGGGTTTGCGTGACAAGGTTTTGGTAGTACGGGGAGCTACAGGGGTGGCTTCTGTGAGAAGCTGCTAGAAGCTTCCCTTGTGTCTGATAGAGCCAATGCCAGCCGGCTCCAAGACGGACCCGCCGCTGGCCAAGGCTGAGCTAATTGGTGATGGTGGTAGTGCCTCTGGGATAACAGATTTAAGAAGGGGGGGGAGGAAGTGCGCAACACCAGCAGTAGTCAGAATTGAGGGGTGAGAATATGTGAGAGAAACAACTCTGCAGACACCAAGGTCAGTGAAGAAGGAGGGGGAGGAGGTGCTCCAGGCACCAGAGCAGAGATTCTCCTGCAGCCCGTGGTGAAGACCATGGTGAGGCTGTCCCCATGCAGCACATGGAGGTCCACAGTGAAGCAGATATCCACCTGCAGCCCGTGGAGGACCCCACGCCAGAGCAGGTGGATGCACTCAAAGAAGGCTGTGACCCCGTGGGAAGCCCACGCTGGAGCAGGCTCCTGGCAGGACCTGTGGACCCGCGGAGAGAGGAGCCCATGCTGAAACAGGTTTGCTGGCAGGACTTGTGACCCCGCGGGGGACCCACGCTAGAGCACTCTGTTTCTGAAGGACTGCACCCCATGAAGGGACCCATGCTGGAGAAGTTTGTCAAGAACTGTAGCTTGTGGGAAGGACTCACGTTGGAGAAGTTCGTGGAGGACTGTCTCCCGTGGGAGGGACCCTATGCTGGAGCACTGGAAGAGTGTGAGGAGTCCTGCCCCTGAGGAGGAAGGAGCAGCAGAAACAAGGTGTGATGAACTGACTGCAACCCCCATTCCCTGTCCCCCGGCGCCCTGGAGGGGAGGAGGTAGAGAATTCTGGAGTAAAGTTAAGCCCGGGAAGAAGGGAGGGGTGGGGGGAAGGTGTTCTAAGATTTAGTTTTTATTTTCTCATTATCCTACTCTGATTTTGATTGGTAATAAATTAAACTAATTTCCCCAAGTCGAGTCTGTTTTGCCCATGATGGTAATTGCTGAGTGATCTCCCTGTCCTTATCTCGACCCACGAGCCTTTTGTTATCTCTGCCCTGTCCAGCTGAGGAGGGGGAGTGATAGAGCGGCTTTGGTGGGCAGCTGGCATCCAGCCAGGGTCAACCCACCACAGGGATCATTAAATAAGGACTTTTTCCAAACTGCCCATTTCCTTAAGGTCCTTTCTCCTTCTGGCTCCTCCCCACAGAACTTTCCCTATCAGTTCCCCAACATGAAGAAATCTGCGTTGCAGGAGTCCTTTGGTCTTGTTCTCCTCCTCTCAATCCTTCTTTTCCACAGACTCATAGCTGCAATTGCCTTCTAGCAAGTTTCTCTTTATTAGTCATATCTATCATTGCTTATCTGGCCATGTCTCCTGTAACTGCCTCCACTCTTTGAAACAAAAAGTTGTCCCAACACATTCCAAAAACTTGAGGAACTGTCTGTGCTCTGCTGTTGGGCTGTGGGGTTTCTTTTCTTACAGCAGATATCTGGTTAGAAAAAGTCCTCGATTAGCACTACCTCATATCCTCAGGACACTCCCAGTAGTTGCTCAAAAAAGTGACATGGAGGTCCTCCTCCTCATTAAGTAATCATTAGTAGAGCTTTACAGTTCCTCTCTATCTTATCTCCAACAGCTCTGTCTCTCCCCTCTTTCTGGCCTTCTACACATTCCTAATATACCAGATAATACTCTTCCTTTTTTTCCTGCCTGTCCTTCCTACACAAATTATACTCTCTCTGCTAATATCGAAGTGCTGCAATTTATTCCACTGAGCCTGTGATGCTGATTAAACTGTAGCCTTTGTTGTGTCCCAAGACTTCTAGTTCTTCCTGTTTATTCTCCATACTCTTAGCATTAGTGTAAAGACATCTCAGATGTTTGGCAGTTTGCCCTTACGTTATCCCTTTTGTTCTTCTATGGCCCTCCTGCAATTTCCCACTTCCACTTTCGAAATGAGTTGTCAACCAGACCTCCAGTTTTCTTATTCACCTGAGGACTTTCCTGCCCACCCAGTTGAAAATTGGTGTCCTAGGAGTCTTCTCACTCGTTCTTCTCTAGTAATAAAATTCTCACATTCTGAAAAACAATGATTTTTTCACTGATTAAACAATGCTCCATAGGATGGAAATTCTCCTAAGGGTCCTCCTAAAAAATGGCGCAGAAGGTTGTTAGTAGGAAAGTGGTCTTATGGGACAGAAGTCTCCAGTCCGATTCCAGACTTCTCAGTTCCAGAGAGAGGGCTGACAGCGTATACAGTTTAAATGAATGCCAGTTTTGTCAAAATGCTAGTACGTGGGCAAATAGGCTGCGGCAGGCTGACGCCATGCGAAAATAGCTCTGGTTACAGCCTTGGGAGAACCCTTTCTAAACCCCAGCAGTACAATACGCTAAATCGTAATGTATATTAACTAAAACAGTGGTACTTTTCAAGGCTGCAGTCATCAAGGAACAGGCAGATGATGAGCATAGCAGGGATAATATGTTGACTCTCCTCCCTCACGCTTATGAACAGCTGGAACATCCTCAGTTTACAACTGCTCTGACACTGCAAAGAAACAAGAACAAATATTTGGAAATCTAATCGTATAATATAGCTGAACGCTGACAAGAGGACCCCGCTCCAGGGGAGTATACTCCTTTATAACACGTGGCTGCTATGTGAAAGAACAAATTACACACTATTGAAATCTGCTGTCCTGCTGCCCAGCCTCTGAATGATTGACAAGGATGAAGTTCAGTCACTCGACTTCCTTGAAGCTTCAGATGTGCTTCTGAAGCAAAGATTAAGAGGTTATGAAGGAAGATGGTTCATACAATGTGATCAACTCTGTCCCTCTGCTAAGGTTTGAGGTTAAACATTGAGATGTAAAAAATAAACATGCTTATTTTATACATTTCAGTAAACAGACTGACCTCTCATCTACGCAAAGATAGTGAAGAGGAAGACTGGATCTACTGTTCGGGGGGGGGGGGAGGGAGTGTCCAGTATTTTCCCACAAAATCCATTTGCAAAAATACACCCCTCCCATAAATCATTGTAAGAGGGAGTCTGCGGTCCAAAAAGGAGGAGCAGTACTTACAAAGCAAGGGCTTAAGCCCCATGCTATTTCCTTCATTCGAATACTCAGAACGTAATTCCTCTGATGCGTATCTATACTTCAAAGATGAGCCAGTGGTTTTCTTGTGTTTGAGCAACACAGCTAGTGCGATGGATGAATTGTGTAACGTCTGCTGATACGTATCACACCATCAGCCAGATCGACTTCAGCTGTCTTCTGTCCGCTGGTGTCTATTCCCACTACTTCATAGATTCTGCTCCCTCTTCTGGCCAGCAACATAATAAAAGAAATAATTTCCCCTTTTTAAATATGATTTTGAGCATGGGGAGTTGAGAAATGGAAAAGAAAATTCATATTACTTTGGCAGGACAAAGAGATCTGTGCTGCGCATCCACTGAATTTCCATATTTGGATTTCTCTGTAACAAAGGCTTGCAGTATTTGTGGTAAAAGCTGAAAAAATAATTACTGGTATTCTTTGTTCAGTTTACTGGTTAGCTTTAGGGGGGAGGGCGGGAGAGAGGAAGGGAGGTGGAAGGAAGGAAAGACCATCGATCAGCTTTGCTGTATCTTTTCACTTCTCCTTCTCGGCACCGTACTGCTCCTTCTCAGTTTTGTGCAAAAGAATATTGCAGACCTAAAAAAGGAAATGAGCAGAGATCCCATCTTCAGGAATAGCAGACTTGCCAAAATGGGCTCAGACAATGTTATATTTGCTATAGCATCCAGAGCACATGCTCAGAAAGGCCAGTGTTTCCTCTTTCAGTAAATAAAATCCAAAAGGTTTGTCTCCAAAGCAGATACTGCAGATTCCGACTATTTTTGCCTTCTTTCAGGTCCTCTCACATCCCTTGGAAGTTAACAAGCACAGACCAGACATTTGGGACAAAGGGCTTTCAAACTTTTTCTGGCCATTAAAGATGTCATCAAAAATTCAGCTAATGTAGGAGAAGATACAAACAGCTCTACACTGCACATCCAAGAAAGCAAAATCTTCTCTATTGCCTCTTTGAGGACTTCCTTTGAGGAGAGACTTCTTAGGCCTCCCACAGTTGAACTTTGTCTGATGAAGCTCCCCAAAGCCACGCCTGAGGTGGAGCAGAAAGGACAGGTCAGCGACAATACCACTTGCTACCAAGCGTGCGATGTACAGGCTTGCAATAGAAGCGATACTGTTTTTTACACGGAAAGGAAATGGCATTGAAAATCTCAGTGTATGGTTTTAGCCGAAGCATTCTCTGTACACGTGATAATTCTTTGCTCACTAGACAGCAAAATGAAGAGGTGATTCATTCAGCCTTCACTATCTGTGAATTTTGTAAAATTTCAGATTTTTACATTGTGTTCATTTCCAGCTGACGGCGTCTTACGTATCTTGATTACCTTTCCTCAGAGAGCATATTCCAGCCTGTTGGGCATAATTTTCCCATTCCTTTCCTTCATAAAGAGAGCGGGAGCTTGATCCATTGCAGAAGACTGAACCGGTGTGGTCGGAGCGGCAACTAAAGTTCACACCAGTCAGAGCTGCAAACCATGAACCCGGCTTTAAAATTAAAGCTCTTTTTAAAGCTGCCATTTCCCAATCTACTATATAGTCATGAACTTGAAACACTATTCAGTCCTAAAAAAAATACTCCTCATGCAGTTGTACCAACTCTAAGGCTGGACTCTTCCACAGGTCTCTCAGCTGCTGCTATTCAAACGCTCGGGCCCGATTCTGCAATCCTTTGTTCAAGCACCAGTCCGAGGGAGCGAAAGTTGGCCAGAGAAAAATGTGTGTGATCAGATCTTGTGATTTGGTGAAAAAATTCCACTTTCCATGAAAAGAACCTTGTTTTCAAACACATTCCACAAGGTGAGGAGCTCTTTCAGCCCTTCTGCATTTAAGATGAGGCTTTTTATCCCCCAAGAGTGTGGCTCACAGCCCCCACGCTGCCTGCACCACCTTCTGCACAGTGTTGCGAGAGAGGAGGGGAATCCTTCTCTTACTGAAACAGCTACTCATTGAATAGTTCTTCATTATCTAAGAGATAGCCAGGAAATATTTAATAAATATATTACCCATTGCATCAAAATAAATATCATTTATAAAACATTCATTGTCTTTTGCTCATCATCATCATACAGTGTATATAAATGTGCCCAGTACAGATGCGATTTACAAATGTTTGCCTGAAGTCTTCCCCTTAACGCATTCTCCCACTTACAGTAATCATCGCATAAAATGCATAAAAACATAATGCAGCTTTATGCCACCGGCATATACCAAAGACGAAACTAAAGATCTTGTGAGAGTACAAAAAGTCTTCAGATAGGAGGAACAGCTTTAGGTACGTCTTAAAGTGGCACTTGCTCCAACTCAACTCTGCAGCATTTTAGAACTGGAGCCAATGTTTACTTGAGAACTCAGAATTACTTAACCAAATAATAGAACATATAAAAGCAAGCTGACTTTTTGGAAAAAAAAAAGTTTAATAATACAGTAATAGTTGTAGTATCGTCCAGTAAAGGTGTATTGTAAAAATGTTCTGAATATTAATTTACCTCAGATAACTTTAGAGTTGTAAATACTTGCATTATAGTGAGGTAGACAGTAAAAAAAAAAAGTTCTTTTCTCCATTATTAGCACAGAATTTAAATCTTGTAATAATATCTTAGGGAAACGATAATGTTAAGTAACGATGAAATATTTGATTAATGCTTAATTCTGTACAACTCAAATATAAACTTTTAAAAATATTAGAAATTATAACATTTCGAGTGCATATAATGTTTTGTACATTAAAAAAAGAAATGCATGTTGTTCATCTCCATTTTGCACTTTTCAGTCTGTTTAAATAAACAAATATTTACAACTTTTATATGAACAACAGTGCATCCAAAGCAAAATGTGCATTTTAAATTATTGCTCCTGGTCGAGTCTTTTTATTAGCATTTTATATTATTATTCTCTTCTCTCTTTTTTTTTTTTTCCACCAGTTTGTAGCTCTGCAAAACCAGATATGCCAACAATTCTAGAAATCAGTGGGGAAAAGCCTGAAACTACGAACATAATAGTTACATTAAGAAAGGGCTAGGCATGCTTGGAAGTGCACTTTCCTCAGGTGAAGCCACAGCTGAGACCAAAGCTTGGAAAGAAACAGAAATCTTACATAAAACGCCTTTTCCAGCATAACATTTGCGTGTAATACTGCTGCAGGTTGCGAGGGCTGCCGAGCTAGAGCTACCTAGACATCTGGCACTGGCATCCTCGCACTGTTCGTGAAATCCGGAGGAGTTTCCTTTCCAATCCACCCAGGTTGTGCCTTCTGTAACACTTCGCTCTTCACAGTTTTTCATTGCTGTCTTAAAATAAAACCTAACTGGTAATTACAATCTTGAGCGATTCTTTTCTTCTTTTTTTTTTTTTTTCCTTTTCTCTTTCTTTTTTTTTTTTTTTTTTCCCCTTTGGGGGGGTGGGGGGCCGTAGGCTATTTCTGGCTGGTAATCTTGCAGGAATGTGAGAGAGGGCAGAAACGAAACAGCCCTTCTCAGAGCGACTTCAGAGAGAGGGATCCGTCTGCTCCCTCTCCCTCCCCCGACTCTTTTTGTACTTGGTAAATTGCCTTCACCTTCGGAGGGAGGAGGACAGATGGCCAGATAGACCCCGGGGGAGGGACGGGAAGCCGGGACGGGACCCGGCGGGGGCCTCGCCGCCTGCCCTGCCCGCTCGCCCTTCCCCGCGCGGCAGCCGCGGGCAGGCGCCGCCCGAGCCCCCGCTGCCGCCGCGGGCAGCCGCCGCGGGAAACGGGCGCCGGGGCCGCCGCCGCCGCGCGCCGCTCCGCTCCGCGCCGCTCCGCGCCGCCCGCCGGTCCCCTTCGCCCCAGCCACGCGCCGGGCGGGCGCGGGCCGTCGCCGCTCGCCGCCGCCGGCGCTTCTCCGCCAGACGCAGCCCCGGCTGCCGCCGAGGGGCGTCCCGCCCGCTACCTGCAGCCGCAGGACTCCACCACCATGTCCTCGTACTGCTTGTACACCACGTTGTTGCCCGCGTCGATGTAGAGGATGCTGATGGGAGTCAGTTTGGTGGGGACGCAGCAGCTGGGCGGCGTGGAGCCGGGGTCCATGGAGTTCATGAGGGTCTGGATGATGGCGTGGTTCGTGGGCTCCAGGTGGGAGCGCAGCGGGAAGTCGCAGACCCCCTCGCAGTGGTGGGCCTCGTACTCCAGCGGGGCGATAATCCAGTCGTCCCAGCCCAGCTCCTTGAAGTTGACGTGCAGCGGCTTCTTGCTGCAGCGCAGGCGGGACTTCTTGCCGTGCCGCTTGCCGTGCCGGCTGGCGAAGGCGGTGCGCCGCTGGCGCCGGGGCGGCGGGCGGCGGGCGGCGGGCGGCGGCGGCGGCGCGCCCAGCTCGGCGCGCAGCTCCCCGAGGAGGCTCCGCCGCCGGGCGCGGGTGAAGACCACCAGCAGCGCCCGCTCCTGCGGCGGCCGCGTCCGGCGCCCGAAGCCCAGGCCCCGCAGGTCCAGCCAGCGCGGCGGCCCGCGGCCCGCCGAGGCCCGCAGCTCCAGGCACAGCCGCCTCCAGGGCCGCTGCTCCCGCAGGCCCTGCCGCACGTCGAAGACCTCCCAGCCGGCGGCCGGGGCCGCCCGCAGGTCCAGGGCGCGGGAGTCCAGCGGCCGCGGCGAGAGGCAGGGGAAGAGCTGCATGTGCAGCGGGGCGGCGGGCGGCGGGTGGCCGCGGGGGGCCCGGCGGAAGAGCCGGAGCTCGGCCCCCACCAGCTCCTCCGTCTCCGAGAGGGTCGATACATCAAACACATACTGCTGCCGCCTCAAGGGAGCGGGCGAGAGATCGTCTGCGAGATAAAAAATAATTACAGTCAGTTGCGCTCAGGGGGATCTGCCGAGAGGTCTCTCCACGGAGGGGAAGGGCGGGCAGGGCCGCCGCCTGCCCGGCCAGGGCCGCTCCCGCCCGCCCGCCGCACCCCCGCGCCCCAGCCGGGGCCGCCCCCGGACCGGGCCCAGGGGCTCCGCCGGCAGCCGGGACCGAGCCGGGGCCAGGGGAGGGCGCGGAGAAGGAGGAGATGGGAGATGGGAGATGGGAGATGGGAGATGGGAGATGGGAGAGGAGAGGAGAGGAGAGGAGAGGAGAGGAGAGGAGAGGAGAGGAGAGGAGAGGAGAGGAGAGGAGAGGAGAGGAGAGGAGAGGAGAGGAGAGGAGAGGAGAGGAGAGGAGAGGAGAGGAGAGGAGAGGAGAGGAGAAGAGAAGAGAAGAGAAGAGAAGGAGAGGAGGTATGGAAGGACTCGCATCAGACAGGAGATCGCTCTGCCACACCAGAGGCAGCCCTCCCAGCACATCCTCTGCCCATCAGCCTCGTAGGACTGGCAATGTTTGTGTGCTCATGTACATTACGCGCACATACATACATAAACACATACATATTTTCCTCCAAGAGAAAAACCTGGACTTCTTTTTTGACACATTGGTGTGCGAACTGCAGCGCAGAAAGCAAACCAGATTCCCCTGAGCTGCTTTCCAATAAAATGTTTACAACCCATCAAACACAAAAATTCCCAAAGCCCCTGGGTTTCCCCAGAAGCTAGTAAAGCTTGTGTAGATTTCAATAGTAAAAGTGTCACTGGAGCCTCTGTTCAGCAGCCCCTCGCCGCTTTTCCAAGCTCAGCCCGCTCCAGGGTTAGAAACGGAATCTAAAGAAATATACAGCCCCCTGTTATTTATTGATATCAAAGGTCATTGCGATTCCTAATCAGTGTATTTCACAACTTTGGCTCTACGTGACAGGTCTGGGGGAACCTCCTGGGGGGCAGGAGGGACAACGGGATGATTTATGCAAACCAAGACCTTCAGACGCGCCACGGCAATGTAAAAATCAATGCGGATTACCGTGCAGTTAACCAGTGCGGATTAGAATAGAGGGAAATCGCCCTGCGTCGCTGCGTGTTCCCCCAGACGCCAACGGGGAGGTGGAGCGTGGACGAGGAGTCCACTCCAGGCCACGGGGGCCCACGGCGGAGCCTGCGTGCCGGCCGAGCGCATCCCTCCCGCCCCGTGGGGAGCCGTCGTGGGAGGCCCCGCCGCCCGCCCGGGTCGCGCCGCGCCGCGCACCCACGCGGCATCCCCGGCTGCGGAGCTGGGTGCCCGCCGGGCACCGCACACCTGCCCTGCCCCCGGGGCACGGAGGCCGGAGCAGGGCCACGGCCCTCCGCCCCGCCCCCGGCGCGGCACGGCGGGTCGGTCGGGGAGAAGGAGCTCACGGGCCGGAGCTGCGCTCCGGGCCGCGCTGCGCTCCGCGGGGGCTGCGCGCCGGGGGGAGCCGTGCGAAAATAGGTCAGTCCCTTCACGCATCCCGGGGAGTTTGGACCCAGGCCTGCCGCATCCCTGCCCCCGCCTCCCGCTTCAGGCGCGGCGGTTTCCCCGCTGCGAGCCTGCTCCTTCCCCAGCGAGGAGCGCACAGCCGGGAGCGAGAGGCAGCCCGGCCGGCCGCGCACCCCCCTCGGGGGGGTCGGGGGGGAAGTCTGCGAAAAACACACACAGAGCCCGAAAAATGTCGTCACAGCCCCAGGTGACGACAACAGCTGCTCTGTAGATCAGCTGAAAAGAAAAGTGAAGTCCAGCGGGAGCTGCCTACAGGCGCCGGAGGTTTTCGGCGGCGCTGCAAGGGCGGAGCAGGGTTTGGCCCACGGGTCCCTTGTAGGTTTGGGGGTGTTTTTCCGCCCTTCACACGCTTGTGTCCGGGGACTGAGGTGCGCCTGGGTGGCGGGAGGAGGGTATGGCAGCTCAGGAGAGCTCTGGGGCCATTGTCCCTTCTTCAAGGGGGTTCCGGGCAGGACTGGGGGCTTCAGACAAAAGGGGATGTGCGTCCCTCAGGCAGGAACGCGCGGGTCTCCTTCCTCCTTTCTCCTCCTCCGTCTCGCGTTTGGCTTTCCCTGCGCCCAGCATCTGTCAGATGCCCGGGTATCCGACCGGGCGCAGACGGGTCTCCTGGCCCCGCCGAGTTGCCTCCCACCTCCCTCCAACGGTTCCAGCGACCGTCGAGGAAAACAGATCAGCGCCTTCCCCCCCTGCCTGGGCCCGGGCCCAGCTTTACGGTGGCACCGCTCGGCTTTTAAGCCAGCTCTCTGCTTGGCGGGACTCAGCCTTGGTTTCAAAGGGACATGCTCGCCCTGTTTGGTACTCCCCTGTCGCGATGGGGTGGAGGTGGGGGGAGCGCTGCCTCCAGCCCGCTGTCCCTCCGGAGCAGACACGCCACCCACCCGCCTCCCCGTCCTACTCCTGGCCGGTGCCCCCACGCTGGGGGCCCCGCATCCCTGCCGGGGTGCAGGAGCAGGGTGGCACTGCCCGGCAGTGAGGAGGGGGCAGCCCTTTCCAGGGGGGTGGGGGGACATGGAGATAACAGCGCGTCATCGCCGGGAGCCCTCACGCAGGTGGGGCGGCTGTGCCGCGGGGACTCGGCCCCCTCGGGGGTCACATCCAGGCGTGCGGATTAGACGGGAGGGAAGCGGGCAGAGGCTGAATTCCCCGCGGGTCCCCGCTGCTGAAAGCGGTTTATAAAGGGTCTGCAGACCCCTGCCATGCGGCGGGGCAGGGGGGAAGCGGTCCTGCGGGTGTCAGAGGCTTGCTCAGAGGGTGCGCCTGCAACGCGCTCCCCAGCAGCACCCTTTGAAGCTCCAGCTCGGCGGAGGTTGAACGCGTTGCACGGCCGCTCCGGCTGGCTCGGTGGCACGGCACGTTGGGGACACGGCCAAAAGGCAGAGAAATGTGTCGCCGGGCAAGCGGGTCTCCGAACCGGGTTTAGGCAGCACCGACTCTGCGCTGAAAAACTCCCACTGATTCTTGCAGCTGCCGGCTCCCGCTCCTCTCCCCGAAAGGGGCAGGGCTGCCGGTTGTTTCAAATAAGCAGCTTTGAATCCGATCAGATAAACGCTATTTATTCACTCTTGTAACCTAATAATTCCAGATGAATACATAATCCTAAACCAGTACTGGCTCGCTCCCAGCGCGGTTGAGAGGGTGGGAAAAGCAGCGGAGGGCGGGGAGGGAAAGCGGTACCTCCGGAGCCTCCGCAAACCGGGGAGAGAGGGGTCTGGTTTGGGGACCCTTTGTTCCAGCGACGCTGCCGCCTTCCCAGCACACAAAGAGCGGCAGCAGCGACGGCGTGGGGACACCCGGGCTGTCCCTCTCCCTCCGTGTGAGGAGGACACACTGATCGGAACTTGTCCTCTTCAGTTTTCCTTTAAACCCAAGGAGCAGCTGGGGTGAAATCCGGGGTTTCTAACAGCCAGCTCGGGATCTGCCTTTTTCTCAGGCCAGTTGAGGCTGTCATTATCGTTATTCCCGTTACCGAAATATTTGGAGAGAGCAGCAAAGTCATCTCACATCCAGCCGGGCTGGGGAAAGCCACATTGCAGAAAATACACCGGAGAGGTGTGTTTGTAACGTTAATTTAGATGATTGTTAGTTGTGCAGTAAGTATTAGTTTTATTTCGACTCTCCGCTGTTTATTTTTTCGGGACAAGACAAAATATTGGGAGAGGGAAGGAGGGGCAGAAGAAGGGAGTAGACCTATCTGGAATTTAAGCATGGGTCAGCGGTGGGGGACGAGAGCAGCCCTGCTCCGCTCTGCCCTTCCCAAAGAGCCCGGGCAGCCCGCGTGCCCTGCGCTCCCGCGGGGCGGGCAGGGGCCGGGCCGGGCGGGGGGGGGGGGGGGGGGGGGGGGCTGCGGCGGGACCCCGCCCGCCTCCTCCCCGAATTCCTCCGCTTTGCAGTGGCGGGGTTTTTATCTTCTCCATGGTTCAATGAATGACTGGGTTGGGACGTTTCGTTAACTCCCTGTGTGAACCCTCTCCCGCTTCCCGGGTTCGCTTTCTCGCGGCAGCCTGGGCTTTGAGGCGAGCCGGGGGTTAACGAAGGCTACGCAAAGTTTCCCTTTTCATGGCAGATCAGGTACTGGGCTCCCGGCCAATTCATCAGGGCTCAGATCTTAACTTTACATCACTGCAAATTATACCCAAACCACATTCAAGAAGAATTTTCCCATTCCCAATTCTCTTTCAAGCCGTATTTAAACTCGCAAACCAAAAGCACATTTGCAGTTTAAAAGACCCTTTGCAGGCGCTCGCTTAGCAATAATCTGGAAATTAAAACATTTATCCCTCGTAATTGCGAGGGACTGCCCACACGTTGTCCTCAGAGCCGCAAGGCTGACAGGTATTTCTCTCGGAGCATTACCCGAGCTGTGGAAGCGAGGGGCTGACTCTCCATGTGTGGTATTTCTCCGGGTTTCAATCCCGCATCTCCCAGCGCCTTCCTCGCCGTGTTTTTTTATTACGACCGGGTGATTAGATTTAAATGTTTCGTTCGCTTCGCTGTCGAGTAACTGGGAAAGACCACACCTTCCTCGGACGAGTTCCCAACCCTGCCAAAACCCCGGCGAGCTGACGGAGGGCTGTTTCCATTTTTTTCCCCCCGGGAGCGAGGAAGCACCTGGCTGCGATACACCTTTGATCACCGCTTTACCGTACCTGCGCCGGGAAGGCTGCCTGCCCTCGCCCCTCTCCCCGGCTCGCCCCTCTGCCCGGCTCGCCCCTCTCCCCGGCTCGCCCCTGCCGACGACCGCTTCCCGCCGCCTCCCCGGTTCCCACGGGCGATGCTCGGCCCTCGGGCGCAGAGGGACCGCCACAACACCCGCGGGGCATCCCGCGGGGCTCCGGGCCCCTCGTCTATCGGCATCGCCCCAAGAGACGCACCGAGGGGGAGCAGGACTTCCTTGGGGGGGGGGGTTACCTGCTGTAACAGACATTAACCGAGACCCCTTCCTCTCCCCCGTTTGCGGCCGTTTCGCTACCCGAAATATTTCGATCGAGGGGAAATCATTCCTCCAAAATTATTCGTGTTGAGAAAATCGGACTGAATATTCCCAGCGCTCGCAGCTAAGAAATGGAGCGAGGGGACGCTTTGCGGATATTTCTGAGCCGTGTATGTGGAAGCGCCGGGATACAGCAACACAACATACAGATCTGGCCACGACTAGCAAGGACTGAAACGTCCCCTTTCGCTCAGAAACCAGACTTCAGGCACGCAGGGACGCCCAACCTCAGTTCCAGCCTGCCCGAAATCGCAAGGAAAATAGCATTTCTCCGATCGGCTGGGATTTTCTCTACAGGACTACGAAGCAAGGAGGAAAATGAGGAGAGCGAGGCGCCCGGCTGCCGTGCCCAGCGCCGAGCAGCCCGGCCGCGCCGCCGCCCGCCACGGGCACCCGAGCCGGGCTGGCCCCGGGCTGCGCCGGGTTTTCTCCGCGCCGGCCGCTCGGTTCCCGGTTGTGGCCAGCCCAGGCTGCGGCACGGCATCGCCCCGCAGGCGGCGGAAGCTAAACACCCCCGGAGCGGAAAGCTCGGTCCTACCGTTCTCAAAAAAAAAAAAAAAAAAAAAATTAAACGCGGCCTCTTAGCAAGCCCCGCAGGGGGGCTTCTGGATTTAAAAATTAAAAAAAAAAAAAAAATAAATCAGGAGCCACCGGAATGGCTTGATAGACTTTAATTACTCCTTCTCGTTAGCAGAGCGGCTCCGCGGCCGCGCACCGCCCCGCCGAGCTACCTGTGCCGCGGAGCGGCCGCGGGGCTGCGTCTCCCGGCGCTTGCGGGCTCCGCTTTCCCCAGACCGCCCTCCCCGTCCCGCTGCGCTTCTGTGCGCAAACCCCCGCGTCTTAGCGAAAGAAAACAAACAAAAAAATCCAAAAGGACCCCCCCCGAAACCCCCGATTTTCAAGAGGGAGAGACGAGCGTTGCGGCCGCGGCTTCCGAGGGGACGCGCCGCGCTGCTGCCCGCTCCGCCCGCGCCCCAGCCCCGCGCAGCGCTCCGCTCCCTCCCGCAGCTCCCGCAGCGCGGCGGGGGAAGGAAACAAACCCCTAAATATCCCTCAGGCGCAGGCATCTCGGAGCCGCAGCCCGCTCCCCGACCGCCGCCTGGCCCCGCGCTGCCGGCTCCGCGGGCGCGGAGGCCCCGCCGCCGGGCCGGGCCGGGCCGGGCCGCTCGCTCTTTCCCCGGGCGCACGGCGGGGATGGGAAGCGGCTGCTCGCTGCCGTGCTCCGGCCGTCTGGTCTGCATTAGTGTTTTTATAAGGGGCTCAAACAAATCGAATACAAGGTCACCAAATAATTAACAGTTGTGAATTCCCTCCTTCCCCATTAAAATACTTCCCTGCTTATATTTCATTTTCCTTCTGCCAACGACAACACTGCCTGGGCAAAGGCGCTGCACACATTACACTATATTGCAGCTTTCGGTCCACCCAGAAACCCGCTGTTTTGCATAAACATGTTGCACTAAATGAACTTCAAGTGGGATTTACGCTCTTTTCTTCTGCCACATGCACAGCCGGGCTATTTCCAGCTTCTGCACACGGGATCCCCCCTTCCTCCTGCCCCCTCTCCTCACACCCCTCCCGACCCTAATGGCAAGAGCAAAATAACGATGGTCGGACCCTTGCCCATCTCAATCAGCTGCCTCTCAACTGGAACACGAAACTGCACAAAGAAAACGGGGAGGGAAAAAGGAGACGATCTCGACCCATTTCGGTTTCGCCATCCCTTAGGCGCGGAGCTCAAGATCTCGTGTGCGGGAGCCCGGCCGCGGTACCGCGGCTGCGGGCATCTCTGCAGACACAAAAGGAAAAGGTAAACCCACGGCAGCCGGCCCCTGTGGCATTCCCTTCCCACGGGAGAACCCTTTGAAAATCGCGCTCCCTCGCACCCCGGCCATTTCTTTTTTGTTGTCTGTTTGTTCCGAGCCGTGCCGCGTTTCTTGCTAGCTGTGGATTTGCTTGTTTATAGCTCCCTTCTCCAGCTCCCTCCCGCTCTCTTTTTTTTCTCCCTCTGCCTGGTGGAGTCCTTGCGGCTCCTAATTGTCCTGCCTTACTGTGGAGCTCCAATGCTGGGGGTCCTGAGGCCAGCGAGAGCACCATCTGCGTTTTAATGAGTTACTTCATGTGCCAACAGTAATTTTCCTACATTCAGCTAGGTCCTGTCTGATCTTGCGACCGTAACAAGGGGGAGCGAGGAGGGGGCTGGAGGGGGGGGAGAAGGGGGAATCGCAAACCCTTTTCCCCCTTTCTGTGCCATTTTTCTACCGCTGGCGGGGGCAATATGTATATATATAAGGCAGTAGTGTGGCTTTCGTCCTCCTGAGCTAGCCTGAAAGCGATCTTATTAGCTTCAAGGGGAAGGAGAGAAACGAGGCGGAGAGGAGCAGTCGCTGGTGTCCGCCCCGAAGCGCTCTGCCCCTCTCGGCTGCGGAGGGGCGGTGGGACGGGCTGGCCGCGGGGCTGCTGCGGCCGGGGGCTGCTGCGGGCAGGAGCCGGCAGCCGAGCTGCCTTTCCCGCGGGACGCTCTCACGGACACGCAGGCACGGCAGCCCCCGCCGCGCGGGAAGGGCATTTCCCGGCAGGACTAGGAGCTGCTTCGCGCTCCTCTCTGGGCTGCTGTCCCCCCGAAATCCTGCGATGAGGCATGCCGTGCGGGCGGGAGGGACGGCCACAGCCGTCTCCCCCGGAGCTGCCGCTGAGGTGAAGAGCAGCCCACCAAATTGGGTCAATTTGGGCGGCAATATTGTCTGCAAACGAATTGACAGAAACTTTCCCCCCCCCACCCTTCCCCGCTTTCCCTGAGCAAAGACTGTTCATCATCAGCACAACTCCAGCTCGCCAATTAACTGGGCTAGGAGCCCACGGGGAGGTGGGCAGTAAAATAGCTACCACTTCAGAGGAACGGAAGCTCTCTTGAAGTTTTTTTGGTGATGTGCCATTGGCTGGTCCGCTTCATTATGGGAGACTAGACAATATTTGATATGTTATGACATGAACACTCAATTAGATCACTGAGTTGAAATACTCCAATCAGTGGCTTGATGCTAAGCAACCCTCAGAAGGTCCAGCAGAAGGTCACAGCCTGTGACACATCAAATCAAAATCAATGGGGAAAAGTGAGGCTTTTCCTTAATCAAACCAGGACTTCTGTTAGCAAATCACTTCCCCCGGAGTAGAATCTCCCATGCAGCGAGATGAGCTAAATTTGTTAAATTAACTGTCTTTCTTCTGGTTATCAAGAATAAGATGATCTTGAGCGCGGCTCTATTTCCCCGCGGCTCGTAGAATTAGCACCCCGTTTCCTCGCCGGGGGGGGAAGCGGGACAGCTCGTTTCTGAGGGCTGAACTCTCGAAACCGTATTTCTAGAAAGCGAGTCCTCTTCCCCCCACACCCCCTTTATAGCAGCGACGAAGAAAACAACCCCCATACGGCGAAGGTGGAAAGCAAAACCCCGTGTCCCCTCTCCCCTCGGAAACGGCGGGGCGCTTCCGACCGCGGGCGGCACCCACCGTGGGCGCTTCCACGCAGCCACCCGAGCCCCGAGGAGCGCGACGGGCACCGTGGCGGGAGGGGAAGAGCCCCGCCGAGCCCCCTCCACGGGGGAGGACCACCCGAGCCGGGTGGGGCGGAGGGCGATGGGGCAGGGAGCTGAGCCGTGGGTGACGGGGAGGAGGAGAGGCTACCGGCTCGGGGAGGCGGCGGAAGGGTTGTTTTGGGTCCGGCTTGGTTTGGGGAGGGAGCGGCTCCTGTGGCTCCAGGGCGCTGCGTTTTGTCCTGAAAGGGCTGGGAAGCGGGGAGGTCGGCGTGCTTCCCCGGCTCCCGGCAGCTGCGGGACGCCGCTGCCAGCCGCCGGCAGGTACACGGGCAGGGTCCCGCGGGGGAGGCGAGGACGGAGGGGAGGGTCTTCAAACAGGGGACGGGGGCAGAGAAGGAAAGAATGCACAACCTTCATTAAGAACCTGTTCATTAGTCTGTCCTTAATGGCTCACAAACCAGGGTAATGTAAAAAAAAAAAGGCGGGCATTGTGAGGGAAGGGAAATTCTCTTTTCCTCTGGATCGCCGAGAAATCTCCACCCGCTGCCCCGAGTACGAGCGATAAGACAACGAGAGGAAAGCAAAGCAAGGCCCCGGACGGGACTGCAGGTCGCGGAGGGGTCCCGGGAGCCCGGCGGCACCGGTGCTGCCCGGGGAGAGCGGGGGCAAGGCCTGGGGCCCGGCTGGCCCCGGGCTCCGCCGCCCGCCCCGTCCTCTCCCCTCTCCGGGCTCCCCGCCGCGGGGCAGCCGCGGGCCCGGGGGAGCGGACCCCTCTGCCACCCCCGGAGCGGGAATGGTTGAGGGCCAGCCCCGCACACACCAGGCTTGAAGGACGTAGGATGCGGCCCCGAGGCAGACGGCGAGCCCGGGCCGCCCGCCGCCGAGCCCCGGGGCCGGGAGTTACCTGGGCTTCAGGCTCACCCCGCAAGCGGAGCCTGCTGCGTCCCGGTCCCAGCGCTTTCAAACGGGGCTGGTGCTCTTCCAGGTAACCCCGATAAAGCGACCCTACGCGAAAGCAGCTTTGGGCAGCAAATGTTTGCCCTCGGTCAGTTTGAACTTCCTATTTGCCTTACAGGCGCAGCGATAAGAGCGATCCTTTCTTCGGCAGACGGAAAGAAACCAGAAGAGCGATTTTTTTTTTTTTTTTCAAGGTTGCATTTACACCCAAAGTGCGCCTGCAAAGCTGGGGCGTGTTTCCCACCACCCCGTGATGATTCGGAGAAGAACACGCGTGTTTCTCGCGCGCAGCCTTTACGGCTGCCGCGTCCGGGTTTAGCGCCGCGGGGCAGTTTGCTTTAAAACAACGCGATCCACGATTACCACTTTTCTGCAATACCGGGGGGGGGGGAACACCAGTGACCGAAGCAGTGCGCTCCCCGCCTCCCCAGCGCCAGGCTCCGCGGGACGGCAGCCGCGCACCGCGGAGCGCCGCGGGAAGGGGCGCCCGCAGCCCCGGCAGGATGGTGAGGAGCGGGGGGAAGGCAAAACTTACCTCGTCCCCTGTCTACAAAGCTAGTGATGGTGTTTGCGGACTTGGACGACTGAAAAAAGCTGGCGTTGATGCCCAGTTTCTCCGCGATGGAGTAAGTCCTGAACAGAGACAGCATGTACTCGTGGGGTTCCGCCCGTGGGAGCGCCCGGCCTACGGCGTGTCCCCCTTGCCGCGGGCGGTTCTCCCGTGGGGACCGCGGCACCCTGCGGCCCCGTCCGCCCTTGGAGGAGGCGGCGAGCTCCGAGGTGGCGGGGAGGGAAGCCGGGAGGCAGCAAGGTAAATCCCAGAGGAGGCTGGCGAGCAAGGCGGCGGAGAGCAGGGCCCGGCGTGCATTCATAGCGAGAGGCGGCGGCGGTGGGGAGGAAGAGGAGGGCGGCCCGACGTGCGGCTCCGGCGGCCCACGGAGCGGCGCGGGGACTGCGCGGCGGCGTGGCGCGGAGCGGGGACTGCACCCGGGCGGGCTCGGCCCGGAGCAGCCCGCCCCGCCCCGTGGGTACCGCCCCGCCGCGGACCGCCCCGCGGGGGCGGGCTGGGTGCCCCCGTGGGGGCACCCAGCCCGCCCCCGCGGGGCGGTCCGCGGCGGGGCGGGACACCCCGCGGTCGGGTGCTTGGGGGTCCCTTTGCTCCCTCCTCGCTGAGGACTCCACGCGGGAAGCGGACACAAGGGCCAGGGAGAGATGCTGCACGTCTCGCTGCCACCCTTCGGGTACCGCTCCTCATCAACCAGCCAACGCTTTGGTGCGTTTAGGTGCTGCGGGTGCTGTGGTTTCGGGCATGGGCAGACGCCGGTGATGCTAATCATCTTCCTTAAGGCTCTCCGTATTCCCACGGCTATGTGCCTGCCGAGAGCTCGGAACAAAGCAGGGGTCTCTCAAGAAGGAGAATTTGGCAGAAAGCGGGGGTCTCGCCATGGGATGCGTCAGGGCCCAGCTAGCAGGCAGCCTTGCGGCAGGCCCTGCCACCCATCACAGAGGGAAGGGAAAGCACAGGAGCAAAGAGCCAGAGACCGTTCTCCTCTCAAAATCTGCACAGCCACCAAGAGGGGACCAGCCTGAGAGGAGCACGGTGCCAGGCTGGGACCTAGGAAAATGCAGCGATGGGCAGGCAGAACCGGCAACATAAGTGGGGCAGCCTGGGGCAGGCAGGAAAGCATCCCCTAAGTGGGGCACAGATCCTCCTTGCGCTGGTCATGCAGCAGACAGCAGCGGAGCTGTCTTCTGCAAGAGGATTTACCCAGCCCTTTTCATTTGGCTTTTCAGAGGTGCATCCCCCAATATAAGACTTGTGTCAACTCTCCAAATGGTTTCATCCAACCTATCTAGGGTTCACAGCCATGGACAAAGCATGGCAACAAGCTTGCGTTACCCTACCTGTCCTGTTCCCTCCTTGCTTCTTCCGGACCGCCTTCTCGTCTTCCTGCCGGAACCATGGCACTGCTGCTGCTGGCAGCCACAAGCCACCCTCCTCTGCTTCTCCATGTTGCTTTCCTTTGCCCTGTGCTGAGCCTCCCTGCTCTCCTCTCCTGATCTTCCCCCACTGTCCCCCGTTCTCCACTTCTTCCTACTGCTCCTATCTGCCCCAGCTCTGCCGCTGGTGGATTTTCCTCTCATTCCAGCAAAAGATGCTGCAGCCTGAAGGTTTTGCGTTTTTAGCAGTGAAAGCTCAGTCCATTGCAAATAAAGGGAATCTGGCTTTCACCCCACGTTGAATCTCTGACCGCACTCCTCCATCAGCAGCTGTTCTTCATGGGCCGTGCAGTTGTACACTGGACTTTCTTGTCTTTTTGTTCCCCCTTCTCATTTTCCACCAAGAGAGGGCAACTCATGCCTGCACTTTTGGCACCGCTCCCAGTGCAAAACACACATCAGTGGGATGAGGCAGACCCAGCCAGGGTGTATAGAGCAGGCATCTAGCCTGGTAGGTCCCAGTTTGCCTGTGGTGACCTCAGTCCCACCGTGCTCCCCAGCTCTTGGGGAGAGATGCTAGGGGAGATGAGGAGCGTGAGGGGGACATTCAAAGCAAGTGAGGGACTCAGGTTCCAAGTGCCCCAGGCTGCACCTCTGCTAGGGAAGAAGATAGCTCCAACTCCTCAGGCCCTGCCCTGTAACCCTCCACACATGGCTTAGCGAGCTCCCTGGTGTGGTTTTGGCCCATGCCAGCTAGCACTTTCCCAGCCAGTGCCCAGGCCTGTTAGAAGTTATGGCTCGTGCCAGGGGCTGTCCCTAGGTGGCCATTGGATGTGTCCATGTGGATGCGGGACACACCGTATAGCTTGGATTAGAGAGTGGGGCCCGTCATTGCCTTGGCTTCTTTTTAGTAGGATAGATGTACTGTGAGGTGCTGCAGATGAACTGTGAAGAAACAGGGCTACAAAAGAGTATCAGTGACAGTGCAGAAATGAGGCAAGTGTTCTGCAAAACCAATTCCCACATCGCTCAGTCCCGTTTTTTCACCCCCTTTTATTTATTGTGCTTTCAGTCCTCCTGCCTATCCCCTGGCTTCACAGACACCCTCCTGATCATTCCCCTCCCTTTTCATCAGCTGCTTTCTGCTCTGGGACCTTCCCCCCTTCTCCTGTCCCTTCAGCTTCACTTTTCTTATGCCTCACTTTTGTTACTTCTGCTCCCCTTTGCCGCTCCCATCCTTTCTGCTCTGTACTTAGCGTTTTGACTATTTTTTCTTGCCATGACCCAGTTCCTTCCCGAGCCTTATCATCACTTTTTTGTTTCCTTCTGCCCCTTTTGTGCCCTCTTCACTTATTCCATGCTCCTGCCTGCTATCTCAAATCAGCTGCCCAGCTCCAGTTTCTTCTCCGCCAACTTCTGCCCAACCCTGGTCCCCAAGGCTCTTTCTTTTCTCTCCTGCTGCATTTCATTGTCCTATTTTCCTTTTCTGATATTGTTTCCACTTCCCACATCCTCTCCTTGCGGTCCCCAGTGCTGCTGCTGCACGGCTGCCCTTTCCCACTCCCACCCCACTGGATTCCAGGGTCCCCTCGCTGCTCCCAGAGTGTCTGTTCCCTTCCTGCCTTTGTCTCTCAGTCTGTCTCTCCTCTTCCCTCTTTGTTCTCAGCTTTTTCCTTCCTTGGCCTCCTCCTCTCCCAAGGGAAGGTGGTTTCATACTAATGCAAAGCTGCAAGGGTCGAGTGGTCTCGAGAGCAACTTCCATCAGTCCGATTTCATTTCTACCTGCTGCTTTTGCACGTTTTAATGCATTCTCTAAAATTGACTTGGATGGCTGCTTTCCGCCCTCGCTTCTTTTTCGGGGGCCTGACTGGAAGCCCTCTGCAGCCAACGGGGGCCATCTCCCTGGCTCCGGGGACCTTTCAGGCAGCGCAGAGGCTGGGGGAAACTCACACCCTGTTGTTATCACCCCAAGACAGCAATGCTCACCAGATGATAGCGTACACAGGTAGTAGTAACAGCCATAAAGTAGGCAGTGCTGCTCTCCTGCCTGCTTCTCGCAGTGTTAGGCCCCATTGCTCAGGGTGTCCCCTTGCCATTTCGGAAGACAATGCCATTGTTCAATACAGCTAATTGCCAGGACAATCTCTTAAGCGAAGGACAGAGCATAGGGAACCGAGAAGATGTAGCAATTGTGGTGCCTTATGCAGCTATGCAATCTGATCACTGCGGAGGGACTTGAATGTATCAAACCATGTTAAGAAGTTTTGGTTTTGATTGGCATTGAGAAAACTGCGTGGAACCAGACCTGGGAACTGCGAGCAGGAGCGGGCACCTTGCAGGGCAGTGTGAGAATGGATCAGTGCCTGTGAAACACTTGGGATCCCGGCTTCGGAGCTTGGCAAAGGGTGTAATAACGGCAGCAACAACAATAAGAAGAGTGAAATAATAGCAGGCACCAGAAAAGAAGAATAGCATTTTTTAAAATTATTTCCTTTCCGGTTTTCTCAACAATAAAAGTTGGCCAGATTTCAGTTTATAATTGCATTATAAATATTTTGTAACAATTTTTTTATTTCAAGTATGTTTCTCCAAACTAAAGCAATTTGAAGACTGCAAACTGCAGTTTTAAAACCAGTTTCATTAATTTCCTTGCACTAGTACACACAGTTTTCACATCTTTCAAATTTTTTCCCTTCTGTGAATTTGCTATTCTGGGGAAAAGATAAATCATCAGAGGCAAATTTGAAAGCCAGGAGGCAGCCAAAATCAAATGTAATTTTTTTCCCCTGGAAGTTTAATGGAAATTTCTCTTGTTTTAACCATAAAATGAGCGGCAATGTTGAGGATTAGTGTCAGAGGTTAAAATTCATCCCTGCACAAATGGTCAAGCCAAGGCCTAAGCAACCCCCATTTGATCTCTGGTTTGTGGCCTTTTGGAAGACTTACTGTGGTGCATAAGTGGCACTAGTACAGAGCTGATCAGTTTGTAGACAGTCCCTCTTAATATCTTTTCTTTTTTTACAGCTAGGTTGTGATCCACTGTAGGGTTTTTATTTCTGTGAACCGAAATCATTCCCTATTAGGATGACTAGAAAATGTACACACTCCAAGTATGGGCTTTTTCCACCTTTACCACAAAAAGCTCCAAAAAGGCCGTGGTCACATCACATAATCAGGGGGTAGGGATTCCTACTGGCAGAGCAGTTAGCACAATGTTTTCTGGAATGCCCGTGTAGTCCATATGTGCTGGTTTTCAGCGAAACACCAGCCTCCACAAGCCTCAGCTTTGAAAATGGGACTTGTCTTTCAAAGGCCCCGAATCCGAGGCATTAAACCCCCATTGCTTTTATCTTCAACTTTTTTAGCACCCCTGCGTCCCTGCTGCAGCGCTTCTGAAAATGTTGTTTTTCAGTGCTTCATACTAGCAGGAATATTTGTTTTCAGAAGGTAGATTTTGACCCAGAAGTTGCTTCCCCTTCCCCAGACGGACCTGCCCTCGTGGGTAACAAGCCAGCTCCTCTCCCTGCTCCCTCCCGGCTGGGCTGCCCTGCTCTCGGCTGAGAGCATCCTTGGGGAGGGAGCACCAAGCTCCCTTCTCTGTCGCCTCCATCCTGGACTATCACATTAGCCAAATATATATTTTTTGTTTGCTTAATACAGCAAACCGTCAGTTTTTCTCAGCATATTTGTTTCAGCCTGCCTGCTCTCCAAACCATTAACATAAACCTCAAAAGTCTAAGTGGACCAAGAATTTTAATTGTCAAAACTATGGCATGTGAACTAACAGGAGGTGAAGGAGCATACCCAAATAAATAGGGTTACTTTAGGAGAGTCTGAACCAGCTCCCGCATTGTGATCCTCCAAGGAAAGTTCTGTTTCGCTTTCCAAGCACCCCGCAAGGGATCTGCGCCTCTCCCAGCGCCCCATGGCCTGCGGGGCTCTTCCAGGCGAGTCCCTCGCACTCCGGCTCGGCGGAGGCTTGTGCAGCTCCTCAGAGTGGGGACGGGCTTTCCCATGTCTCTTCCTTTTGCTCCTGCTTTTGGCCATTAGTCTTTTCACAAGAAAAGTCAGGAGAAGTAGCAGGGCTAATCCTACACGCCACTGTTGCTTTTTACAGCGTTTTATTTTGCCACGTACCAGTGGCAACGTTGCTTCTCTGCAAGCTCTCTGCATTTTTGTCACTGTCTTAGATTAGAACCATATTGTCTCTCACTCACAGTTAAAAACTTAATATATGGGCACGAAGAGTGAAGCCACTCCTGCATTCTTGGTGCGTCAAAACACATCCTGACATTGGGGAAAAACTGCAGTGTATAGAGCACGAGAAAGGGAAGAGGTTTGCAAGAGCGGTTCTGCTTTCGTTAGCTCTGGCATAAAAAATTAAAATGATGTAGGAAATTGTCTTTCCTGTTTAGGATAGATTTGAGTTTGAAAAATTACTGCTAACTTTGTAAACATTAAAATAGAAGCAATAAAGATGTGAAATTTCACACAGGGGATCTACAATGTTTGTATAATTATAAGCATATGGTTACTTTACATGAGGTCTCTGTTATACTTTTATTTACTAGCGCTTGGGGAAAACAGAGGTTCTCAAATTCAGTGTTTATTTACATGTATAGGGAATGTCACAGTCTCCATTAACCTGTCATAATCTGTATTTCTGTCTTGCAACTCCAGCTATATAAACCAAACCCCCAGTTTTACTATCATTTCTAATTTGTTCAGCTATGCTGCTAACTCGGATAATTTCTGTCATTTCTAAATACTGTATATCCTGCTGCCGGTGGCAGGATGGAAACCACTTATGCCTGCTCATTTCAGCTCTTGGGGGGCTAAAAGCGAAAGGCTGTTGCTTCGATGTAGTTTTCTCTCTTCTGAGGAGTTGGGTGGCACTTTAATTTATTGTTTTCTTTTTAGTCTGACTTTCCACTAGGCTGCGAACCCAGCCCCCGAGGATACTCGGCATTTCTTCTTCAGTGCTGAGTATCCACAATTCCTAATTTTGTAGGGCACAAAAGGACCTCAGCCTCAGCAGGACCCAGCCCTCCATTTGTGGGCTGAATTATACTATTTCTTGTCTTTAATACTTAGTGACCGTATTTCTAGGGTTGCCTTCAGCTTCAGTGCAATGAGTGCAGGAACTCATATATGAAGAGCAACTTCCGATCTTAGAAAAAATGTGGAATAATTTCCAGACATTTCTTGCATTTTTACATTCTACATAGGAATACTTGAAATTTCGATAAGCTAGATTTAACTGTAGGCTTTGGGTTTTTTTGGGGGGGTGAATACACCAACTCACGCTTCCAGCTTTGGCTTTGCTCAGGCTGGTGCTATGAAACAATGTTCTGTCATGAACGATCACAACCACACGTTTTGCCTAGAAAGAGACAGGGACACACAACAAATTCCTTTTTAAAAAAAATGAAGGAGTCTGCACAAAGCACTGCATCATCACAGTTTGGCCTAACAGCATGAAGGAATTTAGTTGCATCCGTTTGTTTTACAATTCCTTACTCACTCCTCTCATTTCCCTTGCTTCCCTCTCCTCACTTCTGCACTGCATGGGCGCTTTGAACAGTGCCACCGGGTTTTCTCACAGGCCCTGAGATGACTTTGAGGCATCTCAGTTACTGTCCTGTTACCAGTATCAGGATGAAGGTGAGCAGCTTACCTGAGACCTTGAAGATGTGGGTACCAATCTAACCTGTACTCACACTACCTCAGGAGTTTCACTCCATCTCGCCTTGCTGCTGTTTCTGCCTCATTCTTTGTTTCAGCTCCAAACTCTTCAGGAGAGGGGTTGCTTCCCACCATACCACTGTTATTTAATTTTTTTCTTGGTAGGGAAAATTTAATTTTTCCTTATGTTTATTCCGTTCAAAGCTGCCAGCTCTGCTGAGCCCACTGGGTGTTGTTTACTGCCTGCCTGGGCAAGGACCTGAAGCCGTTTCCCCTAAAGAAACCCCTTTAGGAGCAGCATAGGAATCTTGCCGCATACAGACCCAAACTAGGGGGTGCTACCTGAGCAGCCTCTGGCAAAGGAAACCAACTCCTGGGCAGTACAAAATTCATGTTGACTCTTGTCAATGCCTTGTTGTTGGAAGGAGCCGTACTGCAGCAGTTCCCAGGTTGGGGACATCCCCTGATCTGTGGAGGTTATGCCTGATGATGGCGGCAGGGGAAGGGGAGGCACAGACTGAACCGTGTGATGATGACAGCTGTCATGTTAATTCCACTTTTTTCCCCCATTCTGTTTTTTGTTGGGTTTACTGAGGAGGGAGTGAACTGCAGAGGGGAAAAGGAGGGGATCAAGGAAGGAGAGGAAAAGACAGGCTGGCAACGGTTGTATATCAAAAGGTTAGCTGTCTGCTGGATCTTCCCTATTGCTGAGAAGATCAGTAAATAGAGGGGCACCCTCAGTGCAAATTTGCCTCCATCTCAGAAAACATCTCCACATGCTGCAAGTGTCCCTTTCCCTTTGCATTTCCATTTTTGCTTTTTAAAAACTCCGTAATTTTAAAACTTTTCCTGTCCCTGGTACAGCGTGAGAGATGGGCACAGTGAGGGGAAGCCGCTGACTTTCCCCGGGAAAACAGTTAAACTCTTTCTCCAAGGGGACAGTGCTACGGCACACAGCCCCATGCTGAATGGATGTTCACATCCTTTCTCGGTCCCAAATTAACTCATTTATTTTGCTGAGTAAAAGATGATTAAACAAGCAGTAAGATGTTATCGTTAGAGACTTCCTATTAAAAAATGACTGTAAATACTGGCACAGGGAGGATAAAGCTTCCTCAAGCTAAGCATGTTAGCAGCTTAAGTTTCCTTAAACATTGTCCACAAAATGCATTGGCTGACCAAAATGTTTATCAGTGCTACCTCTTAGGAAACCAAACCAGTTTATTTTCAGTTCCTCTGACTGCTTTATATTTAGTGCAGTAATGTGGTTACCTTTTACATTAAAATGCACCATTAGATAGATTCCCCAACTGCATCATTAAATAGATTCCCCAAATGATTTTCAACACCACAAAGGAAAAGACTAATACAAAAGAATGCCAAGGCTGAAAAAGAAGTGTTCACCAGCCAGAGCACAGCAAAAAACCTCTCGCCCATAGCATATTTCGATTGTTTTGCAGCTTAATCATAATTCTGGATTCCCTTATCTGAAAAGCTTGTTCTGGGATTAATTAAATCAGCCAGTCCAATCCTTGAGCTACTGACTGATATGTATGCTCAGCCTTTATTCTTTCTTAATGTATTTTTTTTCCCCTGTATATAGAAGCAGTGGTAGCAAGCCAGAAAAACACCAGCATGCTGTAGTGAACAAAGAGCTCTAAAGCAGAAGTGGATGTCGGAGCGTTGCTCCTTGCTGCCGATGCCAATGCTGCCCTGGCACAGGGAATCACACTCCTGCCCCTCCTACCACCACACGTGCATGGCTGCTGGCATGGGCAAATGCCAGCAAGGCAGAAGGGAACCGGGAGTGACGGCAGACAAAAAATATTAGTGTGTTTAAAAGCAGAAAATGTGGGCATTGCTTTTATCCTGGGTATTTTGTCTATGCCAGTTGAGCAGCGAAAAAGTCCTTTAGGAAAGCCAAGCTGAAACTGTGCAAGCAGTGTAGATAACAACCCCCATGCTTGCTGAGGATGAAACAGAGAATAAATGTGCAATACTTCGGGAGGTGCTGGTTTGCCTCTGAATTTCCGAAGTTGGGATAGATTTATTCATTTTGGCCTGAGCCCAAAGCCAGGCAAGGGGAGTCTTGGCTGGGGCGGAGGGTTGACCTTTTTATGGCAGGGCTGGTCTATGGTGATCGGAAGAGAGCTGCTTCCGTTCAGCCCGCGTCTCCTTCGCACGGGGAAACACACAAATGTTGCTCTCACTGACATTAATGGGAATTATGGCTGCAGTTTAACTTCCTCACGTGCCAAGGTATCCCACAGGTAACGGCCCGGGTGTGCGCATACGAATTAGCTCTTAAAGCTGCACGCATTTCTCCTCTTTATGAAAGAAGACCAGACACTCTATAACTGCTAAGAACAGGCTGTCTGAAAGGTGTTTTATTAACTAAAGTTGGGGAAGAAAATGAAACTGAAAAGAATACGACTGCATATTAAACTACATGACGTGGTCATGACAACTGGGGATCTCGGTATCATAAAATTTTAACAGCTGGATGCAATCAATGGGGATTTTCCTTTTTTTTTTTTTTCCCCTTAAGCTTAAGAAAGAAAGAGAAAGGGGAAAAAAAAGAAGAAAAGCTTCATTTTACTCGAGCAAGCTCTTTATCCAGCTCAGCTTTCTTTGCTTAATATCAGAAGTTGTCTTTACTTCTCCATAAATCTCAGCACTGCCTATGCTCAGCCGAAGCCGTTCCCTTCCCGGGGCAGGGATTCCACAGCAGGAGGTGTTCAATATCCCCAACAGCAGCACGACAAGAAATGGAAACCAGAGAAATGCATGTTATAGGGAGACTTCCCCAGCGTGTATACAATTTTCAGAACTTACCAAATAATTAATAGACATCGAATTTTGCCTCAAAATTCATCAAGACTCATTTGTGCCTGAAATCCCACAGTAGTTCTTCAGCAAAATGTCTAAGTTCCAGGGTAAGTCAATAGAAACGCTTTACTGTTTGGCTGGGCATCTTCAATTTCATTACATGTAAACACAGCCCGGGCTTTCCCTTATATGCATTTCTTTTGCTCTAGCACTGCTTCCTTCTTGGTGATATCAACACTTGCTCTGAGGTAGCTGAAGAAATATTTCACAGACTGAGTTTTATCAAAGCTATAGAAAAGGAGAGCATTGGCCAAAAATAATGTAATGGACTTCTTACCAAAAAAATTAATGCATATGTTTAGAAAACAAGGCCAGAATTGTATATAACTTACTGGAATCGTTCCTTGATAGCTCCATTGAGTACTGCCTTATTCATTCCGAGAGTAACGGGATATTATTCAGCATAAGCAAGTTTGATGGCTCTCAGTCTGACTCGTATGGCTTTGCTCAGCCAGCATTACAAACAAACATATTTCCTCAGTTTGTTGTTATTTCCATGTCTGTTAAAATGCAAACCAAGTCCAAACTTCTGGCTTCACCTTCCAATGGTTACATGTGGATGTTTGTTTATTAAAGTAACTTCATTTACTGATGCCTCATGAAGCCTACAACAGCATCCACACATCTGAAGAAAATCTGCTGCTCTCGCTGCCTTTTCAGCCCATCCAAACCCCACTTGTCTCCGAAGTCACAGGTTTTCCAGAGCAGAGGTTGGGTTCTGAATGAACTCCTAAGCCCCGGTTTTGAGAACCGTGGATACCCCTTGCCTCTCCTGAGGCACTTGGCGCTGCGTGCTCATGCCGGGGCTCAGTGCAAGGCCGGGCGGAGCACTGATGCTCTGCTAAGGCACCCATCAGGGTAACCTGCAAAAAGAGCAGATGTCAGCCTGGGGAGTTTTCACCTTCAGTCTCCCAATTCCTTTGTCGGGTTGCCCTGAATCTTGTTTTCCACGTTTCTCCCACAAAAGTAATTTGAAAACACCTGTACGAGGGCCAAAATAAACATCACCAGGTGGAAAATGTCACGGGCTGCCCTTTGCCCGGATGACTTGGAAGGGAGCAGAGCACATCGCAGGGAGACCTGGCAGTGCCCGTAGCGGAGGGCTGTGGAGAAAATGACTGGTGTGTGACGAAACTGGCTGGACTCGGTGACTGCTGAGAGCCAGGGCGGGGATCTGGGCTCAGAATTTGGGGGGAATTATCTGAACCGTGATGTACTTCTGAATTGCGCGCTTGCTTCAATACCAAGTGTCTCTGAACTAAAAATGAGCCATTGCTGAATGATACTGTGAAGCTGCTGCACGTGTCTGGGCCAGAGATGGGAGCTCAGAGCCACCAGCACGGGATAAAACGGTCTGAGGGGAGAGCCAAGAGACATGCTTGCCTGTAAAAGACCAGTTCACAGTAGGACCAAACCACAGTGACTGAAGTACGTGATGTATTTTAGCGGCTAGTCCGAGGCACTGGGCAGGGAGAAGGCTTTTTCTTCTATTCCAAGAGAAATTGCTACCTCAGAGGGTCCTTGGGAAAATGACTGAGCCTTTCCATGCGTCACTCAAAATCAACTTACAGAACCCAAGTGAAAAACCCCGGCAGCCTGTGAATAAACCCCCCCGGGGGACACGTTCGGTTGAAAATAAGCATCATACTCGCACCTGATGGGACTCACCGGAGAGTCCCAGACCTCAGCGGGTAACGCTGAGTGCGCCCAGAGGAACTGGCCCGTAGGCTCCGAGCAGACTTTTTCCCCTCAACGCCAAGACGGCCCCTCGGACCGAGGGGTGCACAGGCTGGGGAGGGAGGCGGGGCCCGGTGCAACGGCTCTCCTCTCGTGTTTGCCCTCCCGGCGTGCTCCGGGGAGGGCGGGGGCGGCCCCTCGCCCCGCCGGCGGCCGCTCCCGGGGCAGCAGCGCCCCCCCTTCCCGCTCCCCGGGGCGGGCGGGGGCGGCGCGGCCCGGCCGTGCCCGGGGCGACAGCGCCACCTGGCGGCCAGAGCGAGCCGTGCCGCCGCCCACCTGCGGCCGGATCCGGCCCCGGGGCGGCGGGGGGACCCCGGAGGAGCCCCCGCCACCGCCCTGCGGTGTGCTTTCCCTGCGGTCAGCCCACTTACGACCTACAGGCACACACGCACACGCCGTTCTGTCTCCTGAATGCCTCTGCGACAGCCACACAGGTCTTTTTGGGGACGGTTCACTTGGTTTTGTTTATACTTCCCGGGGCGGGGCTGTATACGGGGCTGAAGTGCCCCGACTTCACGAAAATCTCTGACCGCATTTCTGCGTTCATTTGTTCTGTATGCTCATTTCTGTGCCCAAAGCAGCAGCCCGCAGGCTGATTTTTCCATACGATGCTTGCCTTGTGCACTGCAAGGGTCCAACAGGGATGACAGCAGAGACATGAAGCCGCTACAGAGAGCACCGAGGTGAGGAAACAAGAAGGTAAAGGTTGAAACAGAGGGCATCCAACCTGGAGATCACAGAAGCACCGTTCACAGCACAGTGGAACAATGAGATAAGGGCTTTTCTCGCAATAATGAAGAGGAGAAATGCAGGGCTGTGAAAAATTGAAAGTTATTTCCCTATACTTAGGGTGAGTCCTGATACTGTGAAAAGTTTAGGGAAAAGCAGCTCAGTATGTGCTGGTCCATGGGTGTTGTCAACCTGATGGGTGCAACAGCTACCCAAGGGACTCCTGTGGCCTCGGCTGCAGGTGCTCTTGCAGAGACGACAAACTTTCTGAGGACTCATGCTTTTCTGCATGTCCTCAAAGGACAGCTTCCTGCGAGAACTCTGCCTGAGACTACAGGCTCACAGAGGTACACTGCAAAATTATAAAACCTGCGTGAGCTTCAGGAGTGGTTCTGTAATGTGTACAGACCCAAAACCCCTGAGCACATATTCTCACGAGGTTGTGCTAGAGCCAAACCCCTGCCCTGTGTGTCACTCACCAGTGTCAGAAACACCACTTGTGTTTCCAGATTACTCTTTGTTGGTGGTATAAAGCGCTAAACTCTAAACTGTGGCAGACAGAGTCACGTTATATTCAGTTTTGTCACCCTGCTAGGTAGCAATGACTTCCAGCAAACTGCCAGGAGGCTGACTCCTCAAACAGCTGTGATGTCTAATGGAGCCTGTCCTGTCCACAGGACCTATGAGATATATAGGCTTAGCATCCTAATGGTCTGTGAGGTGACACGGATGGCTCTGCATCCCAGCTCGTGCGGCGAGGACTCGGGTGCAGAAGTGAATTTCCTCTGTGGCACCCAAGCCTTGCAGGCCCCTGTTTTCCACTCCTTGGAAAGATTTCTTCTTGATGTAGAATGGCCTTTTAATGATTTTTCTTTTCTAACATTCATGTACATTTTGTTCTTTCAACTTACTGATAAACGTAGCAGCCTGCTTTCCATTTTCACAATGTGTTTTGCCCATGAACTTAATCTTCTCATCAGATGTTGAGAGCTGCAGAGGCACTTGGAAAGCTCTCAGCTCACATGCGCTGCCCCAGACCACACCTTCTCCTTGAGGAATTCCCAGGCTTTCAACTCGAGGCTGTGATCTCGGTAAACCCTTGTCTGTGATGTCTGAATATTTGTAATGCTTCTCATTGTTCAGGATTTAGCACCGTCCAAGTGCACGGGGCAGCTTGCCATTCACCGGCAGAAATGTGCCGGGCTTCCTCCAGCAAATCTTCCTCACATCCCCGAGCTCTCCTGCATACACTGTCAGGCTGACAAGGAGGGCTTGGGGGCAGAAAATCATGGCCCCCTCAGCAGTCAATAGAAAACTACCCGCTGGCTTTTGCTGTGTCCACGCCATGCCTTCCAGGCAGACATCTGGCCCTGCTGCCCCCAGCAGCGCTTGGGCAGTGTCCCAGCTCGGCCCCCAGCAAAGACTTCGGCTTCTCCCTGTTGTAAGCTGCATCCCTGCGTGGCGGATGCTGCCGTGGCCAGGCAGTGAGCACCAACCTCGCTCGGTGCCGGTGTCCTGCTGCATCAGCCACCGTCCACCTCTGTTAGATCCAAGGAGCTGCGTGGCTCTGGACCCTGAAGGAGTTTGTGGGTGGGAGCAGAAAGGCATTGCTCTTAAACATACTCGCTCTGAGAATGAGAAATTTCGAGTCTTCAAATTGTGCCTGGACTACTCGGTGCTTCATAAGCTTTGGAGCAAGAAAAGGGAAAGCGTGGGAGTTCCATTGAAAGAAAAAAGCCCGTGGTACATAAATAAGATTTAAGACTAATGGAGCTGTAAGAACAATAATTGCAGAACTACATGCTGGTAAATTTTTATCACACAATACTACATATGGCACCAGCAAAGAGAGTCTCTGATTTCTTTGCTTAAGCGTATGAAGTACCACACATTTATAAAAGCAACCATTCCTATTCTGTTATGCTGTTCGGAATGTGTTTGAAAAGCACATTAAAGTGTGGGGAAGTGTCCAAAAAAGTTGGATCGGTCTGGTTTATGACTGACAGAAAAGGCCAAGCAATTATCTGAACTCCTGATGGGACAATTTTGTTCAGATGTATTTTGGGGTCAGGAGGCAAGGATTTCATCAGAGAGAGTTCTTCAGCTTATGAAATGTACAATGTGTCCAAAACAAGGTCTGAAGTTGATTAGACATAAGTATTCAAAAGGAAATGATTTACATGACAGCCCTGGATGTATCGTCCTCTCAGTAAGATCTGACCCAGCAAGGCTGAGATAACTTACTTATGAAATAGGACTTGCGGACCCAGCTAAAAGATTCTTTTTTTCATTCTAATGCTTTGCAGGGAATTAGTATATAAATCTTCATGAACCAGGTGAAAATATAGGCACAGTTCCTCAGCCGGTGTAAATCAGCATACCTCCACCAAATGCGCTGGTTTACATCAGCACAAAACCGGGGCCGTGGTCTCTAGATGGGCTGAAAGGTTTTTCTGCGTTTGGACACTATTTGTCAGGTCCTTTGAAAGAGACATTTTTGGGCATTTTTACTCCATTTCTAAGTAACTACCATGGACAAATGACAGGTTAATGGATTTTAGTGGAGCTCCTGTAAAACGATGCCAGTGTGATTGCGTTCAGCATCCAGGTTGCCTGAACTGGCCGGGCTGCCCGGGCAGTACCGAGGTCTTTCCCCCATGCAGCACACGCCACACACGTGTGCAGGTTTGTCATGGCCACTGGGCCCACGGGGTCTGCTCGGGAATGGATGCCAAAGCCAAAAGAGATGGGTCCCTTGTCACATGAGGCTTTGCCACGATGGGCACATTGCGGATGCCTGCAGTTTGCATGGCAGCAGGCAGCACAAGGATGGGATTTGTGTCCAGTGCAGTATTTCCCTCTTCTTTATCACCTGGAGGACATATAGTCTGAGTCTCTTCATAGGGAAAGATTGCATAGAAGGTATTAAAAAAAAAAATCAGTCTTCCTGCATTTTTTCCTCTTCCTTCTTTTTCCTGTCACTTTTTTTTTTTTGGTATTGCAGTAGAAAAAGCAGCTTATTTGCAAGTGTTTTATCCTTGGTGTATTTAAATGTTGTTGTTTATTTTTACACCTTTTGCATTTTTGTTTTCAAATTCTGGCCTGCATGCAGAGTTTGCTGTGAGAGGTGTAGAATGGATATTTTAAAATTCAAACAGGTTCTCTTTTGCAAGCTTTCTTCTTACAGGTGAGATCCCTTTCTCGCACCTTCTTAGAGGGCTCTGTAAAGGTCCCTCATGCTTTTAGCTAGACAGGCTTGATTTCTCCATGAGATTTATTATGAGTCACAACTTAATCAAGGAACCTAGAAAGATTCATTTTTCATGCAACTTGTACAGCATCATCACCTGAGAGACTCAGCCCTAGTAAATCTTGTTGGCATACTGTGAAGGGTGATCCCAAATTTTCAGAGACTCCCCAAATGCAAACTGAAGGGATACACTGCTTTATGTCTCCTTCCAAGCTGAAAAGAAATATGTTTGGGAAATAAGCCCTTTAGATGGTAATTTAATTTGGGGCAGATGTGCCCAACAGCCATGACATCATCCTAAAGCAGGTCTTTTCTCCTTCTCTGCTCCCCTCCTCCCCAGCTTTACAGGAAAGATACGGAATGTAAAGGGATTTATCAGGTGTCTTATCATAAATGTGCTTTATATCTTGAAGTGCCTCTGTGAGCTGGTTCTCATAGGTAAAACCAGCTGTTAGCTCTGAATCAGGACAAATAAACAGGAAAAAAAAGACTGTGCACAGGAAAGAAAGAATTTCCAGCAATCGTGTGTGTTGTGGGAAAGAGAAATAAAATCAAATATACATCTCATTTGTCTTTAAGCATGTGATTTCTTTTGCTGTCAGAACCATAGGTGAATTTGCTTTCATCTGAAAGTGAATTCAGCTCTGGATTTAGCAGCCAAGAGTGCTGCTCACAGTGAACTTGGAGAGACCTTCTTTGGCTGATAAATCAGGATCCATCCATTTAATCACCAGCAGTTCTGCTGAGGCAGCCAACGCAGATGTAAAGCAATGATGCCTGTTGTGGTGGTTTTGGCTCTCTGAACACCCCTCCTCAAAACCTCCAACCACCACCAAATTAATTTAACATCAATTAACAATTACCATCATGCCTGAGGGATGTGTGGATGACAGAAGTTAGGTGCCAGGGACCTGGGAAGTGCCCAATGAATGTAGGTACCTCCTGGGAGGAGACAACCCAGAGACTAAATCGCAGCCTAGGATCCAGGTGGATTTTCGAGTCTGAAGTGCCAATTTAGTTGAGTTTTAGATGGCCTAGATCTTGCCCCTATGTCATACCAGAATAAATATATTAGAAGGAAGCAACACAGGGCTTCAGGATGTAGCACACATAAAGGGATTTTGTAGCATGCTTTTGTAGGTGTAGCATGCAAGAGATTTTCTCTTCATTTTCCATAGGTGTATTGGGAAGCACAGAAATCCCATGGTCTTTTCTCAGAGGTTTTTTTTACTTTATGCTTTGTTTTGGTGTGAAGGTCTTTAGGTTTTCACAGAGCAGTAATGTCCAGCCTTTTGACAAAAATGCAGAGATCTTTTGTCATGGGACAGCTTGTAAGGGGGAACGTGTAAGACACCCCATCACTTCAGCCAGTGCTTGTGCCCCACCATGCTGAACGTGCTCCCGTCACACGATGGAAAACCCCTGTGCTTTCACAACCCGAAACCCACATGTTTTGTTGGGTAAGGGGGAAAAGTGCCTACCCTGAGGAAAAAGGCTGCCGGACAAGGAATATTGCTCATCACTGCGTGGCGTTTGCTGGGAGAATAAGATGGCCCGTGCTGGTGCTAAGAGGGCCGGGGGAAGCTCTTCCTGTCCATAAAAGCATAAATATCTGCTTAAATGAATAAAGAGGAGGGAAAAACGCTAACTGCAGTACTCGGTCTTTTTGCTCTTTAAATATCTGCAGCCAGCAATGCTCAGAGCAAGTGCCAGGAATATGAAAAGGTTGATGAAGGGCGAGTGCCAGCAGTCTCAGCCTTTTCACACTTGTTGCTGCTGAATCATACATAACTCCACATAACTCCACACAGCCCTCTTTGGGGGTATGCCAGTCGTTGCCAAGATAGTGACATCTTCAGGCCAGCTTAGACTTTTGGAGCATGGAGAGCTGCGTTGACCACGCTGAGGGAACTGGGGGGCAGGATTTATCCAAACATGACCGAAAAACTTGTATTGAGGGGGGGGGGGGGGGGAAGAGCTCAGGATAAAATTAATTTTTACTGCAACCATTTAGGTCTTGGCTTTGTGAAAACTGTTTCAAGCCATTGCCTTTCCTTAGGCGGGTCAGTGGGCCAAATCCAATGATAAATACAAAACTCTGAGATCATTATTCCCTTCTTGGATTTTAACTGATGAAAAGCTCCATTCTGTTTGGCTGGGCTGCAGTCCAAAGCCCAGTGACCACCCTGCTGCAGCAAAATGCTGAATTAGGGTATTCTTGAAAACCTAAAACAACACTTATGCTTTTCCTGATAGGAAACAGATAAAAGTCCATTGTGTCTCTTTCTTTAATTGTTTGTGCCCTCGCAATCATCTTCCTCTAGGCTTGAAAATAACCCTCTTGCAGTTGAAGGGCGTAGCAGTCAGGGTTCTTGGTGCCAGCGTAGCTTTTTGCGCCAGGATTTCACTCCTGGAAGGCAGGGGAAGGCTGGCTGCCGGCCAGGCAGCACTTGGGTCAAGGCTGCCCGAAGCCCCGCAGCAGGCTGGGCTTGTGCCGCTGGCTGAGCAGCGTCTAGGATATCCATCTCTGTGCTTTTTGAAGGTGTCCACCAAAATCTGGGTTGAGAACATTGCCTTTGCTGGTGCTAGCAACACCGACTGGATCTAGGTTAAAGTAATGTTTTGCTTCTGCAGGTTTTAATCTGGGGCATGAGTTCAGCGCATTTTCTAAACAGTCTTAAACATTGATTTCCAGTGGTCCTGTCTGTTCAAGCTGGAATATTTTAATGTTAAACTCCACCTTACTTCTGATTTTAAGTGGGGATGAGCATTTCAGGACAAAAAGAAACCCAAGCCCCTTAAACCTATCCACCTCCACTGCAGTCGGTGAAACTTGCTTTCCACAAGAATTCCCAAGCATATTATGGCAAATTTCCCCAACCTTTCTGCAGCTGTGCTGGCAGGGGGCCAGCAGGCTAAAGGCAGTATCAAATTGAACGTAAAGGTGCAATATACACAGCCCAGAGCTACCAGCACGAAAGGCTCTGCCCCGGATCCCGCAGCTGCAGAGGACGCCGTGGCACCCAGTGCACACCCGGCCCCGGGCAAACAAAATGTGTGCTAAAAATTATTTGTCTCTTCCCTTATGATGAATAACAAAGTCCTGTCTCTCCTGAAGCATCTCCTTCAAGCGTGTGCCTAAGAGCACAGCCAGCCTTCTCCTGTGCTCTCCCAGGAGAATGTTTCTCCTCCCTCTGGGGGTGCCCCAGCGAAGGAGGTTTCCCCAAGCTTTCATTCCCTGTGGTGGCCACCTTCCTTTCTTGGTCTGGGTAAAACAAAGCCTCTCCATTTTCTGAACTCCTTGCAAGGGCTGCATGGAAATATTAATCCTGTCTTGAATCAAGGAGAATTATTTTTACCTCGAAATGGCGGCAGTATGACATCCCTCGGCCTTTCCGGGGCTGTGGGTGCTGCTGCTCTCACTGCTGGCTACCAGATGTGTTGGGTTTTGGTTTGGAGGGGGCTATGGATGAACCCAGGTGCAGATGCAGGACGAGGGAAGGAGGCTCGGGACAGGCTGTTGCCTGTCTGGGATGCTGCTCTCCTCCTTCCCTTCTTAGCTGTTTCCTTGGGCGCAGTAGCATTACAGACTCATGATCATTTCCCACTCCAGCATTTATCAGCAGTAAGAAACATAGCATTTAACAATGCAGTTTTTTACAGTTTTAAAATAGCAATTGCCAAAATCTTCCCTGACCCCAACTGATGCCTTGCAACTGGTTGGGCAGGAGTCCTCCTCCTCACAGCCTGGCATGGCATGGGCAAAGCAAATCTGATTTGGAAGAACAAAGATGTTTCCTCTCTCTTGGCAACAGGCAGGGAGCAGCAATACGTACCTTGACTAGAGCGGGGCATTTGAATACGTCCCCCGTGACGTTCTTATAAGGCCAGCTAAGGAAATACAGGCCAGATGAAATCATTAGTCAGTGGGTGCACAAGTGGTTGAAAAACATGCTGAACTTATCATGGTTTGCCATCAAACTGAAAAGTCATTTTTAATGGGGTCACCCAGGGTCTGTCCAGGGCCTGTTTCTGTTTGATATTTTCATTAGTAACTCGGATAATGGAATAAAGTATGCTTATAAAATCAGCCCATCACACTAAGCCAGGAGGATTGTGAGCATATTGGGGCCCAGGATTAAAATTCAAAATAGCTATGAAAAATCGGAGAGGTTTTCCAGAATCAACAAATGGAAGCAACGAGAGACATGTGCAAAGTGCAAGGAGGTCAAAAGGACTTGTATTGAAACAGGGCGTGACTGACCAGACGGCAGAAGAGACCTGGGAGTAAACACGGACTGGGTGACCACAGTGACAGCCACGAGTGTACCCACGGGGGTGGGAAAGCCAAGGGCTGGGTGGTAACTTCATGGTGCTGGGAACTTCTCAGCACGAGTGCTGCATCCAGCACTGGGCATCACCTTTTAAGAAAGATGTAAATGAAATAGAAAGCCCTTAGAGACCAACAAGGGTGTTAAGAGATTTATAAAACCTGACCTGTGAGGAGAGGTTGAAAGAGCTTGGGGTTGTTTAGTCTAGCGAAGAGAAGATGGATGGGTCCGGAGGTAGCAGGATAACAGTCTTCAAAGATTACTGTAAAGAGGATGAAAATCTGTTGCCTTGATGTCCACTGAGAGTGGGACAAGGAGTAATAGGTTTAACTGGAAGCAAGGGAGATTTACATTAGATATTAGGACAAACTTTCCAACTATAATCAAAGATAAGCTCAGGAGCTGGCTACCTTTGTGGGCTGGGGGAGTGCAGTCTTTCAAGATTTTTAAGAACAGATTAGATGAACATCTGCCAGAGACGGTCTGTTACAGCTTGTCTCACCTCAGCACCAGGGAATAAGCCACACGGACTTGCTGGGATTGCTTTATCTTTCCCTGTAGTAATTTGCTGGAGTTTTGCAGGAGCTGAGGGAGCTGTGTCAATAGCTCTTGGTCTGCTGCTCAGGAAGCAGAGCAGCTCCGGCAGGAGGAAAACCCAAACATCTACCTGGGACATGAGTAACATGAGCATGTGGTGGCTGGTACTTGCACAGGCATTAGCCACAGCTGCATGTCTTTGCTTATAGAGCAAGACATGGCAGAGCTCCATGTAAATGCAAGCTGTCCTTGAACTTCCTTGCTCCATGGGATCCTTCCTTAACACATCTCCTAAGGCACCTGAAGGCAGCGATGAAGTTATTCTCTCAGGCCTCATTCCTGATGTTAAAGCAGGTTTGGTACTTGGAGATGGCTCTCACAGGAACCATCTAACACCACAGTACTGAGGTTATAAATTGAGTCAATCTCCATGACACAGTTCCTAACTGAAGTACTAAAATGTAAAACATCAAAGCTGCAAATGGCAAAGGCAAACATACTGCTTTGTACATCAAACCAGTTGTATACCAGTAACTCATTGTCTTCCTATTTTCCTACCTTTTTTCAGTGCGATACAGCCTGTGATAAAATGTGCTTTAAAAGCAGATGGTTAAACAAGATGTGCAATCTGCTTACTATTATAGCTTCTGCCCCAAGCTGTGAATCTGTGCCTCTTCACTGCGACAGTCTGAGATTATTTGAGCATATAGGTTTGTGTTTTAGGAAACAGTAAAAATTGTCTACTCAATGATAAATAATTGCTTCTTCTTTAGAAGCACTTGTTATCACCTCCTCATACTGAATATTTTTAGTACTAGCAAAGTATCTTCTTTTCAGCTCCCTTGAGACATCTGCTTTCCATATGGCGGACTTGCCTCTGCTTCCACAGCCTGTTTCTGGGAAGGAGACTCCCGATACGACAAATTGGAATTATTTCCAGGTCTTCAAACACTTCACTAGTTCCTGACTCATGTAATTGAGCCTAACAAATTCTGCTCAATTGTACATGTTTAAATCCCTCTTGCCTACCTAATTTTTGTCATATTGCTTCCACTGTCAGCAAGCTGCCCTTAAAACATCGACACGAGGTTGTTGGCAGCAGAGAGCCACTTAGGAGCCAGCGCCAGTGCTGGGCCCACCTAGGGTACATCAACCCACCAAACCGTCCTGCTCCTTTACTCCTTGAAGGGAACCTACTGGAAGCAGCACGGTCACCCCGTCCTGGCCAGGACGGTGAGGCTGCTGGCACGGGAGCACAGTCCCTTTAAGCATCCATGCCAGCTCTAGGACTGTGACTCATGCAAGAAAAATGGGGCCATCCCATCACTATGGGCCATGCTGTTTGCTTTCTGTGGTTTCTAAACCTCATTTTGTGGTGCCAAGACTCCTTTTGCAATCACACAGAAAGGGGACAGCATTTTTTTTTCTTTGGTTTGGCAGCGAATGCCAGAGGATGGATCAAGAGCTAAAAAATAATCATTCATGTTTGTGTGTTGTGCATATATCTACAGTTACCCTCTTTTTCCCCATTGTAGCCTATGATGTATGTGCACTCTCTGACCTCGCACTGTAAAACACATGCACTATTCAAATATATTTCCTCATGCCTTACTGTAGGAACTGTCAGTCTGAATTTTTCTAGAAGCTCTTACAGTACAAAGAGACACAAAGCTCTGTCAAGTAATTCATTCCGCACAACAACATGATATTGCAAGTAACAGCAGAGGAAAACCACACAGCTGATATTTTAAGGGCAAGACCTTCACAGAGAATCAGTGGACAGCACTGAATATTGATACCTCTGACTTGTAATGTTTGCATATTTTAAAAACAGTCAAAGCACCCATTCTCCTTCTGTGCTTACAGAAATGGGGGAAGTGCCACACCACCCGATCGGAAGAAAGCTGTGTGTGCGGAGAAGAGCAGCACCAACACCCTGCTGAGCTGCAGAAAAGCGGGGAGCGCTCTGCATCAGCAGACCTCCCATCATGCTGACCCCCCCAGCGCGCCGCTGGTCTCAGGTTATACTGAATCAGCTGTGATTTCATCTTGGAAATCGAATGCTTTAAACTATCCACACCGTATTTTTTCCAGGATCTATAGCTAAAATTCCAAGGATATAATATGTAGCCATGAGAAATGCATCTAGCCATACTATCTTTCCTACAGTACATATTAAATCCTTCTTAATTAGAAATAAAAGAAGTCAATTCTTTTGGCAGCTGAGTGCCACATACAAAGTACCTGGAGAAAAGTACTCCAGATCCTACTGAAAATACTGGGGACAAAGTAAAAGCAGAGTAACTCAGGTGAAAAATGAAACCTGAGAAAAAAACCCAATGCTTTTCTTAATTTTCTGGTTAGTGAGAAATTAACCTACCTGTCTTTTTATCCTTTAAGTAAGATATATGCCACAAAGATTTTGTTTCTTGCAAATTAAAATAATATGTGGACTTATTCTTTTGAGATAGCTCAGAAATCTGTGTTTTATGGAGAGGCAAATAAACTTTGCGTATGAAACAGCAGTTAGGGCACATTCAGCAAGCATGTTATCGCTTAGCTCCTGTATATAAGACAGTTTCTGCAGCTAAACAATATTAAATGTTTTAGTAATACATTGCATCATTAAGGACCTAAAGGGCAAAGACGTGTCAAACTGAGTATGCTGCTTTGTCTCAACTTTCCCTACATCCAAGGTTACAGCAGGACAGTTCAGTGGCATGTTCCCAAACACTGAGCCACTGCCAACATTTTCTTAATGGGATTAAATTGTGCCTTGTTACTGTACAAAGACATATTTTAAGTATGCTTGGCCATTTATTTGATGTATGATTCTCTTTGGCTGAATTAGTATCCTGGATTTGTGAATAGTAAAGTCTTTATTTCATTACTTTCTGTAATTCTTCTCCTAAAATTTATCCAATTAGTGATAGAGATATTAATAGAATGGAGGAGCAAGATGGGTCATTTAGAAGTTTTTCTCTTCTGTTAGTATCTCTATCAATAACTGAATAAATACTAGGAGAAGTACAGCATCTTGATGTATGTACAATTAAAAAAAAAATATTGAATTGATAAACAACTGTCTGGAGGGACTATCCTGAGATGACACCCTGCCTTGCAGAACCAGAAGGAGGGGTTTACAGATGGCAGCAATACTAACCACAGCTAAAACAAGGCACAGGCGGGTCAGGAACAGGGATTGGAGGCTGGGATGGGGATGGGGAGGGGAATTCTGCCAAACTGGGCCTCTGGCATCTTTCTGCAGCAAGCAGTAGAGCAGCAGGGATCATCGCTCCAAACAAAGTCATCCTTGGGCTGTGATACAGGCGGTAGCCACAGCCACAGCAGACCAAACATGCTGAAAATATTTCTGGTTGCTGCAAATTCTAGATGAAATTGTAACTAAAAGGCAGTTTTCCCTCCCTTGGAGCTGGCCAGATGAGTCTACAGCACGCTCAGGTTTACCAGGCTCCTTTCCTCCCGGCTCACCTCTCTGCCATGAAAGCAGCAGCTCAGCCTCCCAACCTGGGGTAGCACAGGCTGGTTTCCCTTGCGCTGCTGAGCAGCTGGAGCGAGCCCAGGCTCCAGAGCCCTGCACCTTGTATGAGCTCAGCAGAAACACACTCTGCTGCAAAGACTGTTTTTGAGGTCTCGTATGAAATAGTTTGTTGACGGCTGCTTTTGAGCCCCTGTAACAACAGCTTCTGGGCAGAGGGGACCATTCCCCGCTCCCCCACCCTTGGCTCTGCGATGCTACTTCATCCTCAAGCCAGGACCGGCATCTGGCCTGGGCAGCCTGAAGCAGGAGAGAGCAAGTCCCTGCTACGGAGGCGGTGGGGGCTTCGAGCAGGCTAAGCAAATCATGCGAGTGCCGCCTGTTGCAGAGCTGAGGAGGAAATCAGAAAGTTGTAAGTAGACAAATTTGGGGCTGCCCAGGCAGGTGACACAGATGCAGGACCCCAGCCAGCAGCACTGGAGACCTCTGCGTGCCCACAGCGGGTGGCTTGCTAGGTAGCAGCAGCATGCTAAAGCCTTACAATAGCCGCGGTCTGTATTAACGCGGACACAAGCTCTTACTGCAGAGTTGTTAACCATCATAAAACGTATTCTACAATGATTTTTGAGAACTCAACACTCACTACGAACATATCACAACCAGGACTCAACACCACTTGGTTCCTGCAATTGTTCAGCAGTTGAAGTCCTTCACTCGCTTAAACATTGATTTATTAAAGACTTGATTCTGATTTTATTTCACAGCTATATAATTCCACTGCTATGACGTTATCCCAAATGACTGTAAAGTACAATGCATAAATGTGGAAAAATTAGGAGGATTGCCAAAAAGTGCATGGGCAGAACATTTATATATTTGATTTTGATGCTGAAGACCATAAGCCTGATTCTCCCCTCTTGAAGACTGGTAGAAACCAGGACGAGTATATTGCAGTTACGCTGGCAAATATGAGAGGATAATTAAGACAATGACTTATATCACAGATGAATATTTTCTGTCTTTCTAGTTTTATTCTAAAAGCCTTCCAATTTCTGTGTATAATCACCAAGGGTGAGCATTGGTGACTAACTATGTTTTATAATGAAGCAGGGTCTCTCAGCTCCTTCCCATAAGGGATCTGAGACTACACTACCAAGGTCTGCACTGCTAACAAGGACAGCACCACCTCCAGTGCAAAAGCCACCATTGGTAGAATTAAAACAAATTTATGGCAAAATTTAAAACATTTATATTTTAACATCTCCAGACTTTATTAGGTGTTCTTTATACAGTCATCTGGTATGTTTAAAGAGTGAGCAATCATATAAAAGGAAATATGGTCATAACTGATTGAAGTAATAAAACCCTGAAACTAAATAACATCTCATAACTCATTACACAGCATATATTAGATTTCATTACATCAGTACATGACTTAGTAGTAAATTCTCCTGTTGGTCGTAAACCTTTAAAGTGTTGTCATCCTGAAAAATGAAATTAAAAAAGAGAAGAAGACAATGCCAGGATGCTTTGACGGTGCTTGTACTGTTACAGCACAGCCCCCCCTGGCTTCAGGGTGAGCTGGCCTTGATGGGTGATGCTGGGGATGGGCAACATGTTTCTCCCTGCTGCTGCTATCGTGTCCAGGACAAAACTGCCCCTTGACATGGGGGACTGGCATTGTCAGGGGCTCATTTTTGTGTAGCTGACCTGCTGCTGAGCTCATCACCCCTGGGCGCTCATGAAGGCACATCCATCTCTGGCACTGGCCAGCTCCTGCGAGGGCGATGGGCGAGCACACCCTCCTGATGCACATGCCGCTCTGTGCAATTCTGCTGGGCTAGTGCTGGTAAAGCAGTGACGTGCCAGTAATAGAAGCCAGAGCCGTGGCACCTGGGAGAGTTAGCTGCTGGGGCTGTTGCTCACCGCCTTGGGCAGGGCACATGGAGGGGTCGCTGCCCACCCATCCTCCTCGCCCTCTGCCAGAGGCCATGTCACCGCAGCGGCAGGGCACCACTTCCAGTTTTCACCTGCCACCATTCACAGCCTGACATACTGCTGCGAGCTGGCAAGTGCAAGCTGGCAGCTCTGCCATGTGCCCTGGGCTGCAGGGAGCTGGACGGACACCCCAGCTACTCACCACTTGGGGAAGGGGCAAATGGCCCAGAGGGATGGCATGGCTGGACCCCAGTGGGACTGTGAGCTGGGGCTGTCAGAAGGGAACTCGGAGAGGCAGCTCACCAACCCATGTTAACCCGTGGAAACACCAGCACAGGGGCTTTCCAAAATCCCCTCTCTTTCTGAGGCTGAAGCATCTCCCAACACTTGGGCTGCTGAGTCTCAAAGGCTCTTCAGAGTGCTGGTACCTTCCAGCATCCTTCAATGGGCTGAGCGTTGCTGGTGGCCTGAGCATGCCCCAGTGCTCTGCTTGGGGGTGTGAGGGGGTAGGACCCACCCTCGGGGAGGAGAGGAGCTGGGGCTCATTCCTGACACAAGCGCACCAGGCCTCTTGCTCCCCGTGCTCACAGCTCCTCTGTGCTACGAACAGCAAATGCTTCACAGAAACTGCACAGAACCACACCTTTGAGCTGGGGACAGGCTCTGCTAAGCGTTTGAGCCACCCAGCTACAGCGTCAGGGACGCACTCCCCGTCTTCTGGCAGCCCCCAAAGTCTTGAACTCTTGTTGTGCTGCAGCACAGCACTGACAGCTTGTCTGGGGCTCCCTCCTCCAGCTGCACAGCCCAGGTCCAAGCAGGAGACCAGCCCTTCGGCCGAGTAAGTTGTTTCCCCCCCGTCACCCTTTCTGTTTGAGTGTCAGGGCCAGCACCTCCTGCCTCAGGACCAGACGGTCTTCCAGTAGTGAGGCGGGCGGCAGGTCCCTCACTCCAGGCTGGGAGTTGCTGCCAACATGATTTCTGAGCAGCCCTAGGATCACCCCACAGCAAGCTCCTTGCCGGGGGGCTCGTCCCCTCTGTGAAGCACGCCAGAGCTCAGGCATAAGGTAGGCTCTGAGACACGTCCGTGATACTGGCCCGGCAAATCTGGGCATAAGCAGAGGCTGTCGTGGCTCTGGGTGTCAGCTATGAACAGTGGATCTTCTTTTCAATTCCCCAGAAGGCTTTTATGCTTTTTTCTTTGAGAACCAACCTCCCCTCCTCCATTTGACAGTTTATAATTACTCAGAGCAACCGATCGGCAACTGTGCCGTTTGCAACATCTGGGAGATCTTAAGGCAGATCCCAGTCCAAGCTGCACTGATGTAATTGTTTTGCTGGGTGAAGGCTGATAACTCTCCCCACGTGTGTTTATACTCCTTCAAAATAATCCAATGGTTTTTTTGAAGCTCACTTATGTCAACACGTGCTTTATTGTGTCTTATGTGTTTTTAAAGTGCTGGGTGGAAGCAGCTGGAGAAGTCCCCTTTCAAAGCATACCTTCTCATGTTCTTTTTGAAGTAGCTTGTTGAATCACTATAAAGTAGCAAGGTTTTAATGGCTGTTTTGGAGGTGTCCAGCCACACCCCTGGATTCGATATACGTATGAAAAGATGAGTACAAAAATTCATGAAAGACACCCCTCCTTTCCATGAGAAACAGCAAGAGCCTGCGATCAGATGAGAACAAGGCTGGGCAAAGCTAGGCACTCTGCACCCCAAGCTCTGCACCAAGAACCAGCTCTGGGGACAGCTGCAAATCTACGAGTTGTCCAGCAGAAGACGCTGCTCCCAGCAGTTTTTCTCAAGACCTGGGCAACAGATGGGGTGGATAATGATGCTCTTTGGGGTAAGCCAGGTGAACCTGGGCTACCATGTGCAAGCATTAAACTACAGATCTAAACCTCTAATTTGTCATAATTACATCACCAGTCTCATAATGGGAATAGCAGTCTCTCCATAAGGCAGCTGTACTTCTGAAAGGAAATATGCTTTGTTACTTTTTCCCTGGAATTTCTTCTATTCTGTGTTTTTCTGGTGTGGGGTTTTGGTTTTTTTTTTTTTTTTTTTTGGAAAATAAAGCATCTCTGGCTGCTGCCAGTGCAGACCCAGGTCCTGACTTCACCCTGCTATAGCCTAAGCACTCCTAGGCAGGGATGACTGCCTCCATAAAGCTCCAAAATGCTGATCTCACTCCTCCTCTGGTACCTCAGCTTTTGCAACGTGCAGAGCAGAGCTGAGCCAAACCTCACCTGGCAGCAGAATACATTTTGCTTTTTATCAGAGCCACCTCCGCATCGCCGTGACAGTCTCATGAGTTCCAGCAGGCAGGCTGGGCGCCGAGCATCACTGGAGGCCTGCTTATATACACTGATGGAAAATTAAAGGAATTTTCTTCCGCCTTTTTCAGGGTGAGAGACTGCAGCTGAGAAACACTTAGGATTTGGAGAATTTTTAGTTAATTGAAGTAAACCAAACATATCTAGCTGCTTTTATGACTATTTCATAATAGTATCTTTTTAAGCTAATACTCCACCAGGGAACACAACTTGCAGACAAAAAAAACATTTGGAGTGCCTTGAAGAGATCTGAGCTTTGGACTCTGAACTTTGCTGCTTATAAACAATCATTTCAATCTGCTGGGCCGCAGCGGGAATATGAGGCTTCATAAAAGGGCTTAGGTGTTGTAATACTGAGCGCAGCAGCGTTTAACTCCATGCCTTGCTATCCAGCCTCCCCGTGCAATCCAGAAGATTTAGACACAAAGAACCAGATCCGCACAGGCCAACAGGGAACCACTTTAGGAACTGCTGAGGAGAACACAGCCCAGCTGTGCTGAGGTACCTCTTTCTGATCGTGTTTCAAGCTCCAGATCCCTTTCCAGCGCAGGAACTGAAGCAGCACACTCTCATAAAACAGCAACAGCAATTCCAGCACTTGCTTATAGTTTGGAAGAGAAAGATCCAGTGCTCCTCTTTCGCTGCAGAGATGTGAGCACACCAAACCCAGACTTGCCCTGTAGCTGTCCGGCTATCCTCTTGAAGCTGTTCTGGTTTTCATTGAAAGAAACAGATGAGGTTGGGCCAGAGGAGACGGACACTTCCATCACGTCCAGGCACTCTGGAGGCGGGACAAGGACAGGTTGGGCTCCACTCATGACCCGGTTCAACGGATGATACTTAAATATTCTTTAGGGAAAATTTAAGCCTCAGTGAGTGCCAGGAACTTGGGGTTCCCAAAGTTAGGACACACAGGCATCACCCTCTGCAGTGGTCTGCAAAGCACCCTGGTCTTTGCCAAACCACCACATACCTGTCTTTCGTCACTATCCTACTCAGCGGTCCCATTTCCCCAAATGTGTTCAACCACGTTTTTCTTTCTCCCCCTTCCCACTGGTCATCTTCAGTCTGCACATAAATGCCCCAACCTCATCTTGTCCTCACTGCACACCCCCAAAGCAGGCAAAGGGGATTGAGGTCAACTTATTTTCCCTATACTTCTTCCAAATCCCTGCACATAGTTTTCTAACCTTGGGTCTATCCCAATCCCTCACCCACCCTGTGTTCCTCACGAAAGCCCTTACCTTATCTCCTTGGTCCAGGTGCCAGGGCTGGCTCAGGGCTCAGGTACCACAGGAGAGAGCTGAGCAGGGCAGAAGCTGTGAGTGAAGACAATCAGCTGGTGAGCAGTAATTGCCCCCCCAGGCAAGTGCCTCTAGGCAGGTGGAGTCAGGCATTGCCCTTATTTTGAAGCAGCTTGCAGAACACCTTAGGAAACAGCTCTAACCAACCTACTTGAGTCAGGGTCTCTCCTGGTGCAGTTAATGACACCTTTCAAAGCAGAACAGTCAGACAAAGGGACTAACAGCCCCACTTGCACAGCAGAAAACATGTTAATTAGAGAACTAAAGCATTCACAGAGAACTGTGAATCCACACTTTTTTGTGAAGAAAATGGAATTGAGCCCACAGCCTGCCGGCACAAGCTCGCATTAAATCACCAGCAAGCAGAAGGCATTGAGGGCTCCTTCTCCAGACATGCCATGAGAACACCCACCTCGCCAGGGAAGCAGAAGTGCGCATGATTTCTGGCACCCCAGGGCATCAGACCAGCCTGTCACCTAGTCCCAGCACCACCTGCACTGAGGTCCTGGGTGAGCCGGGAACTATTTGACACTGAAGGATTTACAAAACTGCACCGAAGGAAGCTTGCAGCTCTGCATGGCCTGCAGAGGAGTTTGAGGAAACCGAGTTTTGGGATCAAGCCCAGTTCAAGGGTACTTAGATGCTAACCCAAATTGTTTACAAATGGAGATAGCTGCCCACAGAATTTTCAAGATCTTAGCCCTTTGAGCCTTAGACCAGCTAAAAGAGGCTAATAGAAAGAAAGTCAATCAAGGCATTCAGGTCAGCTGCGTACCAGGAGGGACACCGAGTTCCAGTCCTGGTCTCACCCTGGAGCAGCAGTGGCTCAGGTTGCCTCTGCCTGCTCGGCACTGCAAGGGCAGCCCTTACACTGGCCGAAGTTTCAGTCCATGAAAACTGACCGCAAGGGACAGCAGCACTGTGGGGAAATCACAGAATCACTAAGGTTGGAAAAGACCTGTAAGATCATCAAGTCCAACCTAAAAAAAAAAAAAAAAAAACCAAAAAACCAACAAACACCACAACACACCAAAAACCAACCCACCCAACACCACACAGCACCATGCCCATCAAGCCACATCCCACAATGCCACATCCACACGCTCCTTGAATACCTCCAGGGAGGGTGACTCCACCACCTCCCTGGGCAGCCTGTTCCAATGTTTCACTACTCTCTCAGTAAAGAACTTTTTCCTAATACCTAGCCTGAACCTCCCCTGGCACAACTTGAGGCCATTTCCTCTTGTCCTGTCACTAGTCACTTGGGAGAAGAGACCAACACACACCTCTCTGCAACCCCCCTTCAGGTAACTGTAGAGAGCAATAAGGTCTCCCCTCAGCCTCCTCTTCTCCAGACTGAACAACCCCAGCTCCCTCAGCCACTCCTCATAAGACTTGTGCTCCAGACCCCTCACCAGCTTCGTCGCCCTTCTCTGGACACGCTGCAGCACCTCAATGTCCTTCTTGTAGTGAGGGGCCCAAAACTGAACACAGGATTCGAGGTGCGGCCTCACCAGCGCTGAGTACAGGGGCATGATCACCTCCCTGCTCCTGCTGGCCACACCATTTCTGATACAGGCCAGGATGCCGTTGGCCTTCTTGGCCACCTGGGCACACTGCTGGCTCATATTCAGCCGGCTGTCGATCAACACCCCCAGGTCCTTTTCTGCGGGGGAACTTTCCAGCCACTCATCCCCAAGCCTGTAGCGTTGCCTGGGGTTGTTGTGGCCGAAGTGTAGAACCCGGCACTTGGCCTTATTGAACTTCATCCGGTTGGCCTCAGCCCATCGATCCAGCCTGTCCAGATCCCTCTGCAGAGCCTTCCTACCCTCAAGCAGATCAACACTCCCGCCCAACTTGGTGTCGTCTGCAAACTTGCTGAGGGTGCACTCTATCCCCTCATCCAGATCATCAATAAAGACATTAAACAAGACTGGTCCCAAAACTGAGCCCTGGGGGACTCTGCTTGTGACCGGCTGCCAATTGGATTTCATTCCATTCACCAGAACTCTCTGGGCTCGGCCATCCAGCCAGTTTTTTACCCAGCGAACAGTGCACCTGTCTAAACCACGGGCCACCAGCTTCTCCAGGAGAATACTGTGGGGAACAGTGTCAAAGGCTTTACTGAAGTCCAGGTAGACAACATCAACAGCCTTCCCCTCATGCACTAGGCAGGTCACCTGGTCATAGAAGGAGATCAGGTTGGTCAAGCAGGACCTGCCTTTCATGAACCTGTGCTGGCTGGGCCTGATCCCTTGGTTATCCTGCACGTGTCCCGTGAGCGCCCTCAAGATGAGCCTCTCCATAACCTTCCCCGGCAAATCCTGAAGATAATCTTTGATCTTTGCTATCTAGAGAGAAAATGCTTCAAGTAGGAATGTGTTTACCATATTAATGCTAAAACAGTTCCATTATAATGACAAGCATGATGTTTCATCAAAATTCTTATGTGATTTATATCTGCTATAGCTTTCCTTTGGATGGAAGTTGGATGTAAAACAAGCATATGTTTCTTGTTATAGTGCTGCAAAAATTCCATTGTTTCTGGGTTGACCGATTCAAAATTTAAAGAAATCAGTCTGCCATAACAAACGTGATCTTCAGCAATCAAAACGTATTCTTATATTTCACTATGTATTTAATAGAAGAACTTCAAGTGAAGCGCAGGTTCACTTAAAAGTGATGAAAATTAATTCAAGCTAAAATTGTCATCAAACTGCAGGATTAGCAATATCAGCTCACACTCTCTCTTAATTTGACACACATAATTTAGATGTGCCAAAGATGTTGTGAACTCAAACTACAAAAAGACCTCAGTAATTTATGGAATCTGTATAGAAGTTATATATCCAAAAACCTACATTAATGAAGGTTGCAAAGTCAAGTTATGAAATGCAAGGTGCACCATTCCTTGTGCATTATGGTATGACCCTAAATTGCAGGTTCGCATTTTTCCCAGTAGGACCCCCTCTCTCATTCAGGAATTTTTTTCAATCTTCTTCAGTGTACAGCTCAACCTTGCTTTCTGCACTCCCTACAGGCTACAAATCTATCAGCTTCTTTGTAAAGTATTTCTGCACTTACCATCAGAGGAATAAAGATTGTGAGGTCTTTTTCAAATCTGTGAGAATCCCTGTAAGATCTGCTCCTGGTACCACCACCTGTAGTATTCATTGTGCGTATGGATGAATACTGACAATTTCACCGAGTATTTTCAGAAAATATCTACTGAACCTAGACATAGATGCGATTACTCTGCCCTTCTGCAGATGTAGTCCCAAGCACCATATATTAAGCATTTAGGAAAATACTTAGTGAGCTTCTGTGAACCAAGTGTCTTGCTCACAGTTACAGAAGAACCTCGTGACAGCAGCAGAAAGAAATCCCAGTTCTCCAAACCAAAACACTTTTCATTCATCAGACTATCTTTTCACCTCTGGCAATTTGACCTCCTTTACTGTTGTCAAGCTTTTCCTTAAGATGAGGCAATTTTGCAGATAACAAGCTCATGGCTGCACAGTCCTGGATCATTCAGAGGAGCACAGAGCCTCCACAAGGAATATGGCAGGATCCCACAGAGAGCTGCACAGGTGGGATGGAAGCATTACAAAGAAACGACAGATTTGAAAAGCCCTAATTTTTGCAAGTCCATTCCTTCCCATCCCAGATATTTTTAATGATAAACATAAAGATTCAAAAATGGGAATCACACTGACCCTCCAACTTGTCACCAGCAGGATTCAGATCTTTCATACAAGAAAACTGCTGTTTCTTCTAGCTACAGATTAATGCTAGTAGCTCAGTGTGCATAGAGGGGAACACCAGAGGGTGAAATATGAAATGTCTTCCAAGTTACTTATCTATTAGCCAGTAGCACAAGCATCCAAATCTCACATCACATATTCTAGATAAGAGTTTACAGTCTCTAACACAAAGCTGCTACAGCTCCTGGTTCCCAGGCAACAGATATCCCTCTCTTAAGCCCACCTCCTTCCTCCCTGTTTCTCACTATTTTCAGATTCTCCTAAATGTCTCAAAGAATACACACCCATCTCTGCCAAAAAATGACAAATACATTTTCCTTACTAACATCATTCTAAGATACAACTAAACAGTATTTACTGAACTTTTTCAAAATACTTCAACAGGAGACTACTGCACATTATGGGAACTTAAAGTTAAAAATGATCAATCCAAGTCAGAAGCATCTGAAAACATGTCTGAATGAAAGCTGTTGAACAACCTCAGCCTTGGTGAACAAGCAAGCTCTTAACACAGCTTCCTTTTCTCTCCTCCCCTTGAACTGCTATAAAGATCACTTGGAAAGACTCTTTTATTAACTTCTGCTACTCACCTCTGACTCTTAAATTGTTAAATCTGAGTGTAAAGAGGTCAGTGATTTCAGGTGTGTTAGGCCAATTGGAGCATGGCTGCTTTGCACTCCACTCCAAGGTCAGCCTATTTTTAAGTGTCTGACACCAACAAAACCCTTTTCCCTAAACCAAGTAATTTTTAGGAGACTTTTGAACCACATTAATCTTAATCCAAATCTATGGTCAAATAAGCAGACATTGTCTTTCTACAAAGTCCTAGCTTTTGTAGAAGTTTAACCAGCTATGCCTTTCAAGTGCTGCTTTCATTAGGCAATTCAGTCTTCTAATATTACTCTAACAGATAATGAAATAGTTCTAATTCCATTAGAAAAATTAAGTATTCTAATAATTCCATAAATAGAAGCGTGGAACCTCAGGCCCTATTTGTCTCTTGGAAGAAAATTAGAAAGTTCTCAAAAATACATGAAATTATGTGTGCTTCAATCATAAGATTTTACTATAGGAGATGAAGGAAATCACACATTCTTAATATAATCTCCCCACAGACTTCTAAGGAATATTGGCAACGCAGATATTTTTGCAGCATTGTGTTTTACCGCATCAGGCTGTGAAGTTTTGAAATAAATATTTCACCCAGGGATCACTGTATCCATCATCCAGATGTTAGCAACTGAAGCAAGCAGAGGAGGATTAATAACAGAGTAATGAGCAAAGCTAAAAGACAGTTTCCATTCTAACTTCTAATCCAGTATTGTATTCATCTGGTCATATCAGTTCAAAACTACATTGTTTGCTTCATATTTATGTAATTTTGTTTTTTTTTTTAAACCACTCTAGCTTTTGGTCAATGGATTCTTGCATTTGGCAGACAAGCGTGCATAAGAAAAAAAATGAAACCTTGGGACTATCACACAAGATTGTGTACTTCAGAGGGCTATATAATAGGCTTTGAATTCCACATGTAATACCAAAATCTGTCTCAAATTAACATTACCATTAAACTATGGAAGAGTAAACTCAAGGTCTTCAGCCAGCAATGGCCAGTATTTTCTGGATACAACTGAATTCCTTCTGTTTTTAAGTAGAACCCGAATTCCATGTGTATCTCTAATGTCATTGAGCTGGATAGTTTAAAATACTTGATACCAATCACTGTAAACAACAGCATGCTTTAAGGCATGAAAAAAAATATATAGGAAGTTAAGTATGCTGTTGAAAGCACATCAGCATACCACTTTTACCCTTTAAAAGGATAAAAAGTCTCAAGAAGCTGAAGTGAGACAGTCATTGTGGTTTATATGAAAATAGTCTTTTAAGGATTAACAATGTATATGGTATAAAAAGCTAGCGAAACATTCCCTGATTTTGTGTTTAAGGAATCCTCTACGTTTTCCATTATTGTAATACATATGTGCTTAGATGCACAGAACATTACATTGTGCTGTCTCATGATGCCATTGTAACATCAAGCACTGGACCAGTATTGTTGTCTCCAGGCAGAAGTGATGAAGGAAATAAACACTCCCTTTTTAATTTAACAGAGCAACTAGCACCAACAGCCTTGCATGTTTCTTATCTAACCCTACAACTGCAGAAAACAGCTGTACTATGAAAAGAGAGAGAATCAAAATGCTGGAATAAGACTGCATACCACTAAGCTAATACGTAATGTATATGCTCATAGGAAAGATCTGAACATTAGCTTGTTAACATTTACAAAGAACTGTTCCAAGTAGATTTTATACTTTGACATGTTTATTTTAGTTGGATGAACAGATTCAATGAACAAGCTGAAACAGTATTCCTCAGCCTCACATTTGCCTCCCTGTAGACTTCTATAACCAAATGTTTAAAAATATCAGAAATATGTGGATATTTGCATGAAGTAGTTCAATAGTTATTTCTTGTTCCATGCTTCTCTTTCAAGTCTTTCACGGATTACTTCTTTTAGGTACGGTTCAAGATAATGCTTATCCTGAAAAAGAAGAGAATATATTCAAACTTACAGGGAGGTCCAGAAACATCTCAAGCCATTCCTACAGATTACATGTCTCTCATTCCTCCTCAGATTTGACTAAAACCCAACCTAACAAGGAAAAAAAGAAATCAAACATTACTTACTCTGAAAAAGTAAACTTTGTATCTGCCAAGTCTGCAATGACAAGTTCTTTACTGCAGCAACCACTAATTCCTAATGCCTTGCCAACATCAACAAGCAAAGTGATGCTTCCAGCTATACCTTTAGAAACAATGTTCTTTTGGCAGATACCCAAATGTACAAGATCCACTTTAATTAGTTCAAAGCCCAACTGTAATATTCTGGAGAAACTCATTTTGAACTTAAATTCTAAATAGCACTGTTAACTTGGATTCAATGGAACACCTTGACCATGTTTAACACTTACAAACCAAACTGCTGCTTAAGGAACTACGCAACCAGTTATTCAATGCAGCAACTACCCAAATATGACCAGTAACACCACAAGAAACAGCCTCTGCTTATATAGAGAGAAACATAATACCCTTATACTACGCTATAGTCAAAAGTTTAGTGATAAGATTCCTCTCTGCCTGGTAATTTGGAAAAAGCTGAGATGGACAGTAATGCAAACTCTGTGAATCAATCCACTACAAAAAAACCCCCAAAACATTTTACTTACACCTGAAAAGGAAAGTGTAATTTGTTTTTCAAATTACAAGTTTACACTTATTTTAATGCAAGATTTCCCTTTAAATCATTCTTCCTTGGCATCTTCACGAATAAAAGCGTTGGCTTGAGTTTTTCTATAAAATTAAGAAATTAATCAGAAAAGCAAGAGACTTTTCATAAGAATTTTCAAGCTAGTTACAGTGTATTTCTTTATCTGATAGCTTAGAAGAAATATTTTGTCTGAATACAAACAATGTGCTACGGTTCTGAGCTGTAGTTTAAGCTTCTGTTATCTTGAGCAAAATTTTCTCATTTCCACTGAAAAAAGTTTTTTAAACAGCAATCAAAAGCTGTGTTTTCCAGAGGTATCCTACGAGATACACACACATTTACGCATTATAAAGAACATGTAAGCATGTATGTCTTCAGAGACTGAAAATCCCAAAGACCAGTCATAGCAGTGCCATTTAAGACCTCCACCTTGGAAACACTCTGTACACATACCTCCTCATATTTCACCCACTGGTCTTTTGGAAGGATCTGACGTTTCAGGCTTAAGTCGAGTGCTCGCTTTATGCGAAATATTCTTTCATTGTAAAGATGTTCTGGAAGTCTCTTCAGGGCTTCTTTTACATCATCATCTTCATACAATGTATCATCTCGCATTAATCCTATACAAAGAAGATTTTACAATATCACTGAATATATGTTCTTAAGAAAGATTTAGGATTGACACAGGTGTTTTTACATAACATGGGGAAAACACTTCCAATGCAAAGTTACTAAGAAAACCCAAACCAATCCAGGAGAAGAGAACCACTAGTTGCTCACAGAGAACAAACTAAACACTGGCTTTCACAAACTCTATTTACTTGTTTTTACTCCTTTTCTTAACAAGGAATAGAGAAAATGGGTATTTAATCCAGTGTGTTTTGTAGAGTATACATATACAGAACAACAACTATTCTGGATCTGATGGGTGGACTTATACTCATCGAATTTTATATCTGCATTTAAGATGAGTCTCTAGGTAAAGGATTTAAGAGCTCTGAATCCATTACAGTCAGTCAACCACAGATGTGACTACTTCAGTACTGAAGAATTATTCTCTGAACTCCACTACGCATCATGACTAGACCTCCGTTGACTATATTAAGCTATGGAAACCTGAAGCTAGATGTTTGTGCATGAATTGGTTCCCTCCCAGACTGCCCCAAACCAGAAGTCAAATCAGGGAGAAGTACCTAGTCTTCTCAAAGGCAACACCACCCCCACACTGTTTGTGGAACAAAGGATTCCTGAAATTCAACCAATCTTACCTTAAGTTTCAGTATTAACAACGTAGGACAAAATGTTACTTCCGTAACATTCCAAGATTGATGCAGATTACAAGAGTATACCTACTGCCTTGTGGTAAAGGTTTTGATCTCACGTGACTGAGTTGGCAGCAGCCTCCCAATAAAACAGAAATTTCTTTTCAGCCACATATTCTTGAATTCAGTTTTGTAATCTCTTTCAAAGGTACAGGGAGCACGGCTGCTAGTTTAATCACTAGATTAAATTCAGTGTTTTTCCTCAGTTTCTAGTCCCATTCCCAGAAAAGCAGCAAAAAGTATTAATGCCTTTAAAAATTTCAGCAGACAGATATAAAAAGAGGGGCTAAGCACTGCATCTCTGGAGGAAGGACCTAAGCTTGTTTCTGTACAGTTGTCTTGCAATTTTTTTTCTAACTTCCCCAAGGCAGGTATGTTAACTTCCTTTACATGATTTGCTCATATTGTGGTCAGCAGTAAATTACAGCCTCTGAATAGTCAGATTCTCTTGTCATTCAATAACTGTTCTGCCATCTAAATAGTTGAAACAAACTTGGTAACAACTCTGAATAAATTGAAGACTCTACCATCAAGGCAACCTCCTCTACTTAAGGAAACACTGTTTTTACACCTACTTCACCATTGTGGAGGCCAGAGAGACACCAAGTGAAGTTATGGTGATAAAGAGGGCAGGACTAACTAAATCCTTTTTTGCACTTTGGATACTTTGCATAAGTATCGCAGACAGACTGACTGCTATCCGTGGGAACCCCTCCAGCTTCAAGGGCAGCCTTTGGATTAGAGGATACTGGCCAGTGAAAGTGACTTGGTGGGAAAAGATAAATAATCAAACTTTCAGGACTGCTTTGTGAAAGTTTTTTCAACTACTCCAGCTTAACCTTAGCTGTTACAAGTTATTTCACTGAAAATGAGAGCAAACACAGAAATAACAGAAAAGTCACTGTTTCACTGCTAGGTAGCAATCATGATGACTGAAGCTATTGCTAACTTTTTCCCCACAAAAGTAGTAGCTAATTTTGATCAAAAAGACTTATGCTAAACTGCATGTACATACACCAGTTATGAACCATAACTAGTTTAAGGACTATTACATTTGCAGAGTTTTTAAAACTCAGTGAAACACTTACCAAGCTTGTTGAATCCAGCTGCATTATAATACCACTTGCGAATCCTGTCTAACAGGCGACCACCTCCTGCAACTGAATGTGACCATCATCAGTTGCAGAGCAAGATAAAATTCAACATTTACACACTATTATGACAGTACACAAATATTTGCTGGCCTTCACATGCAGTAATGCAACTCTACATCAAGTTTGAATTTGAACATATGAGACTTGGCCTCCCTGCTTTTGAGTATCCCTTAACTTATGCTGAACAGGTTGAATGAGCGCTTGTTACGTACAATAATTTGACCTCTGTTTCACTAAATTTGAATATTAGACTACTTTAAGACTCGGAACAATGCTAACAGTTCATTGTCAAAGACAGCACCAACACTTTTAGGCCCCATAACTCTTACTTCAGCTAAAACCACAATGTTCTACATAAAGCAAAACCATCATGCTTTTCAAATCATTTATCTAAGTTCCACAGCTCTCACTATGGGTTAATGAGATTTCAAGGCCAACATATTATTATGTTGTTAACCTTCTGCTCTCCTCTCCAGTTACTTAAATACTATTCCAGAGCTTCCTTTTTCAAACAGCTGCCAAAGTCAACTGGAAAGTCAACACTGAAACCTCAAAAAAAATCAGACTTTAAAAAGAAAAAATAAAACACACCACATGTAGAATGTTCATCTTTCCTTAACTGTGATTTTGGATAGCAAAGGTGTTTTTACATGTAATCGAGTACAATGCAATACCAAATACCATTAAAGTAACTCAACAAGGGGTCTAGAAATCCGTAAACAGCACAATCTGGGCAATGCAGCCAGGGCAAGCCATCTTTCATGACGTTAAGTCAGCTGTTTTACTAAGTCACCCCATAAAACCAGTGCTACGTGTGATACCAGTATGCCATTAGCACACTACCTCATCAGGCCTTATTCCTTAGTACTTTAGAACTTGAGAAGGAATAACATTAAATCAACTAAGCCTGGAGTAAGTATCCGAGCAGGACAGCGATCCCCGAGGCCCCTGCGGAGCAGCCCAAGTGCTCCAGAGCACCGTCTGCCCCACTGCTCCTGGAAAACCTCGGTATCGGAGCCAGGCTCCCTCCGCTGAGGCCCAGACCGAGAAGCCACTGCTCGGGAGGGACGGCGAGGAAACCCCCCCGCCAGGGCCCTGCCAGCGCTACCCTAGCTGCCGGCGCTGCCCCCGTCAAGGGCACAGGGCGCACACCATCCACCAGCTCCCCTTATCCCCCTCGCGGCCTGCCTCGCCTCCCGACACAGTATAAAACAAGCCCAGCGCCGCAAGCGCGACGGGCGCGGCCCCGCACGACCATCCCTGGACGCCCACCGCCGCCTCACCGGATGCCCTCGCCGCCATCTTGACCTCAGAGCGGCGCGCTGCCTTCTGGGTAACCCGCAGCGTCCCCGGAGGGCGGGGGCGGATCCGCCAATGCTCCCTCAGCGCTGGCGCATGCGCACTGCCGGGGCAGGGGCAAGAGGCGGCCGGGCCTGGTGGCGGGAGCGGTTCCGCTGTCGCTCGCTGCGGCTTTATTCGGACGGCCCTCGGTCTCCGCCGTGCCGGCCTGTCCCCGCTTCAGCCTCCCGCTACGCCGTTTTCTGGCGCGGGAGCTCCATCGTAGCCACCGCGGGGCGCCGGGCTGCTCCGAGGCACCTGCCCGTGGGGGGAAAGAGCGACAAAGAAGAGGCCAAGGCGGGCATGTAAAAGCCCACGACTCTTAGGATGGTTTTAAATAACGCCCACGGCCTTGGAGAATCGCAGTTAAGCCAAAGTTAATCCACGCTTTCTCAGAACAGGGAACATCACATGGTCTTCTCACAGTGCATGTGCATCGCTGCGCTTCTGCAAATTGACAGCGACTTAGAAATAAAAATATCTTCCCGCCATCACCTTTGCTAGCGGTGCCCCCCTTCCCACCTGTGCAGCCACGGCGTAGCTCAGGGCCTGGAGTTGATGTGAACGAGCACTGGCTTCAGCTTAAGGTAATCCAGTCAAGGCAGCTGAACTGGTGTAACTGGGTGCTGTGAAGACTCTTTAGACCAGTAACTGCAAACTGAGGGATGAAGGTGATTATTTGCTAAAAATTAGTTTGTAAAGCACAGTCAGCAAAGCACCAAGTCAATTACAGAAAGAAGCAGAAACCTCTCTCTGCTCAGGTGCCGCAGCTGCCAGGTGAGTGGCTGTTTTCTGAGGCACAGATCACTGCCTCTCCCCAGCAATTGCTCCAGACACGAACCACTGTATTTTTAAAGAAATAAAAAAATAGGTGGAATTATTCTGTAAGTATTGCTACAGTAGACAATTTCAGTCAGAAAAGCATCTGGCTGAATGTGATATGCAAGTCAACAGCACAGCTCAGACTGCACATCAGCAGACTGCAAAGTGTCTTTGTCATATTCTACCCAGCAAGGCTCAATTAATCAACATGCTCAATCTAAGGCTGCTAGCCCTTATCAAGAACAACAGACTAGAATAAGTTCGGTAATTCTAGGCCAAACATTTCTTCTAAAAATTTTTTCATCTTAAAGCCAAAAAGTATTTGGCATGATTCTCTAAAAGTTCTTCCATCCTCTCTCCCTTTCCTTTTAGCACTCCCATAAAATCTTCAGCTTCCTTTCTTCACACTATTTCTGAGAAGCTATTTTGGCATAAGCTCACGCATTTTAACATTTCAAAGAAACTGGTTTAGCTCTGGCAGCAATCACTTTTACATTTAAAAATATTAAAGGAATTAAAAGCTCAAAGCTTATAATATTCAAAATATCATATGTATTCTATAATATAATTTCTATTATAACAGTTTGTCACATGGCAATATAGATCGTGATAAGGACAGTGGAGTAAATCTGCAAAAGCAAACTCTTTACTTTGGCATTATGAACCCACACACTTTCCATTAACATTAATTTTTACTAGATTGTTTGAAGATTACAGTTTGTTATTAGCATTTAATACAGTCAAAATCTAAGTAAGCATATTGAATTGGAATCAGGTATTTTTATTTGAAAGGAAGGAATGGGGGAAAGTGTTTAGCCATCACATTTCAGCCACCACTTTAGATGAAATTTGTTAGGCATCTCCACCAAGAACAGTCTACTCAATAGGAGATTTCAAATGATCTTCCCAGGCCAATGGAACGGGAAACAGGAGAACGACAGAAAAAGAGAGCATCTCAGATATATATTGCAGACAAGGAATGTGGCTTTTTACTGTTTTTCAAATGAAGATGCCCCAGTAATTCATTTCATTCCCTGCTTGTTCTGACAACACTCCTTTTCTTGGGTGATGTAATTCAAATTCCAAATTTTTATTTCGGATAGAAGACTCAAGTTGTAATCCAGAGATCACTACTAGTCTCATTCTTTACATGTCTCTCTAACCTTATTTTATTTCCCACCTATTCAGGGAACTTAACCTTCTAAATTTTACTCTGCTATCTGCATACAAATTGGTATTTTAAGCTCCAACACTGAGCTCTTAAAACATTGAGACTTTTTTAATTAAGTAAGCTTAAATCCAAATGAAAACATCTGGATTTCAGTTTCCTGAACTGTTTTAACTGAAAGAATGGAAACTTCTAAACAATAAACTATCAGTTTGCATTTGGGTTTAGTCAGTTTCATCGCTTTGCCCAAATACACTCTGAAGCATTTGATAATTCTGTATTAACATGATTTGTTTACTGATAGGATTAAGTACTTTTAATACTTCCGTGATTCCTTCTGTCAATTAAGTATATACTACAGCCTCTTTTCGTATGGTTACTTGTATACTAAATCTCATTGGGGTGGAGAAAAACTGCTTCCCCCCTCAACAAGAGGAAGAGAAAAGTGACTTAAAATAAGCTCCTTCTAGATTTCACAGACATGTATAGTTTTATTTTCTTTCTGTAATTTGCCTAGATTCAGTTTGCTGATTTTCTTTGATATTTCAAACCAAGTTTCATTGCACAGCTTTTAGGATATTAACTTCAGCAGCCAGCTTCACAAAGAAACACCTTTTGTTACCTGCTGGAAAATGCCTTTTTGTATGAGGGGCTTCACATATGTAACGGTGTACTTCTTTCTACTTTACAAGGAAAAGAGTAATATTACTGGCTCTTAAAATAAAAGCAGGTAAACACGTCACTTCTTCGCTACTGCATCAGCTTGCTATTCTAACTTTTGTGAGGGAGGGTGAGGGGAGAACACAGAGGGCAAGTCGGGGAATAAGTGACTAGCCAGTTTTTCCATCTCCCAAAACTCTGAAATTACTGAAAGAAAAAAAAATCCTCTTTAATTTACTTTTCTGTTAGTGTGCTGCATCATTCACTCTGAATTAAGTTAACAATTAATTACAAGGATTGCATCGGTAGCAATCAACATCTATTCACTTAACCATTCTGAAATGTATTTTTAAGTCACTGTAAAGAATATTACTGTAAGCCTTTAAATCCTACAAATGTTTCATAAGCAACAGCTTCTTAAACCAGTAAATTAAGAAGTTAAGAGACTATAAAGGGGAGTAGTTTTATAAAATATATTTATTTCATAACTTTATTCTATTCCTTTTTACATGTGTTACTAATTAAAGTGTTTTTAAGAATTTTTCGAAGTCCTGTATAGAAGCTTTGGCAATCTCTGTACAAAACACCTCATCGGGCAAGGATACTAGCTGGTCCAGAGAGATGTAGCTGGGTTGTGCTGGGTCATACTGGGCTCTTCCCAAGAATGTAAGAAACATATGTCTCTCTTTGATTCGTAATAGCTTTGAGTTGAAAACCTAAGAAAGAAAGAAAAGGAAGAATCTTTTAGGTTGTCTAAATTTCAGACTCTGATGAATCTAAAATAAGAGCATTTTTTAGACAAACTGAAAATCTAGGAAGAAAACAAATAATTTCCATCTTCTCATTTATGTCAAACACCAGGTAGGTTATATTTATATATAAACTATGTAAATTCTAAATAAATGCTTCAATACAATATGCTGAGGTACACACACAAGGGAAATCAGCAAGTGATAAAACTCTCAAGCATGTTAGGTTTTTTTGTTTAGATACGATAACTATATTACTTTTGTGTAATCACAGCTAAGAAAATGGAGAGGAGACATTCAGAAACAGGGAGCAAGAATACCTAAGCATTTCCCTAATATTATCAGAAGTGTTTATTTATACAAGCATTGTTATATGGAAAAAATGAACAGGTGACCGCATGGCATAATACAGGTGAATTGCACAGTGGCAACAGAAAAGGTGAGTGGCTGCACCTCCTGCCATAACACAGCCAAAAGGCACAGTGCAGTGGTTCAAAACAACCACTTGTCTTCTGCTGCACAGCAATGCCTACCTTTGGAAGATATGTGTCACAAAAAGAATTGTAGACAGTCAAAGGCGAGAACAGTGGTAAGGGAAACATGAAAGAAATCAGTGAAACATCTAAAAAGAGAGAAGCAGGGAAGACAAGAGACGGACAGTTGAGAAGTCTTAAAAGCAGAGATCTAACTCTGCATTTCTGAGCAGTACAACTGAAGAGAGATGCTGCTTTAAAGAAGATAATGGTGAAAACAAGAATGCTAGAGCAATGAAAGCAAGCAGCGTTTTTACTAAAAAGGGGAGACTAAACTACTGAAGGAAGGATTTCATGAGGATGCAAACTAATTTAACTAAGACAGAAAGCAAAACTACTCTTCCTCCTTTGCCTTCCTTGAATTTTAAGAGGAAGTCAGAAGACAGGGGAAGAAACCTTAACCACCATTTATGGAGCTAGCTGACAGGAAGGATGGTTACAACAGCAGCTGTAACATCAGAGAGGATTTGACAAAAAAAATCCTGTATGCCTCTTCTTTTCAGCATTACTGTCATTCAGGATAGAAGCAAGAACAGGTCGAGCCAAGGATGCATTTGTGAATGCACAAGTTAATGGCCAGACCATATACAGACCAAATTGCACTAGCCATATCCTGGAACTCCCAGTTTTTGACGATTGAAAGAAAGAACAGGGAAGAGAGAGGGTGATTGCACCAGGAACAAGGAATGGAGAAAACTCTCCACTTACCCTTGCAAACAAAGAGAAGAGAAATAATGAGGTGAAACACCACAAAGCCAACAGTAAGACAATGGAGAAGGAAGCAAGCAAGACTTGTGGTCACTTACAGGTCAAGCAGGGCAAAAGTGACACACAGATTGCTGTTATAGCAAGTATCTTTGTTAAGTAAAGATATATTAAATAGCAAGGTAAGTAATCAAAATCACGGGGAGTAGTTTTATTTCCCCATATAATTTTGGCTTTTTAGCCAGTTAGATTAGACTGTTAGATACCCTACTAGACTTGCTTTAGGAAGAAAATTATTGCAGTTCAGAAGTCGTAATTTGTGCTTTCTTTTTTTCCTTGTAAAAATCTAGTGTGACTGCATGTCAGTATTGAATGAAGTGACTAACACTTTCAACTTGTCATTTGTGACGAAGTAACAGTAATGAGGAGATAGAAAAAACAAAACAGTCATCAAGAAAGTAGTCTATTTTCACTCCTGTGATTTTTTAGCTATTGCCACAGCAATAGGAAGATCAATGAGAATCTGATTGCCTAAGGGACAGAACTTCTCTTACCTTTAAACTAGGTATTTTCAGATTCTAGAAGCTAGGATTTAACTAGATAAATCTGAAAGAAATGTTTTTTTATATATGTGTTATCCAATGAACAGATCTTCTGCATGATCTGTCTTCCCTTGCAACCCTGTATCAGAAATAGTGTGGCCAGCAGGAGCAGTGAGGTGATCGTGCCCCTGTACTCGGCGCTGGTGAGGCCGCACCTCAAATACTGTGTTCAGTTTTGGGCCCCTCACTACAAGAAGGACATTGAGGTGCTGGAGCGTGTCCAGAGAAGGGCGACGAAGCTGGTGAGGGGTCTGGAGCACAAGTCTTGTGAGGAGCGGCTGAGGGAGCTGGGGTTGTTCAGTCTGGAGAAGAGGAGGCTGAGGGGAGACCTCATCGCTCTCTACAACTACCTGAAAGGGGGTTGCAGAGAGGTGGGTGTTGGTCTCTTCTCCCAAGTGACTAGTGACAGGACAAGAGGAAATGGCCTCAAGTTGCACCAGGGGAGGTTCAGGCTAGATATTAGGAAAAAGTTCTTTACTGAGAGAGTAGTGAAACATTGGAATAGGCTGCCCAGGGAGGTGGTAGAGTCACCCTCCCTGGAGGTGTTCAAGGAGCGTGTGGATGTGGCATTGCGGGATGTGGCATTGTGGGATGTGGCTTGATGGGCATGGTGCAGTGTGGTGTTGGGTGGGTTGGTTTTTGGTGTGGTGTGGTTTGTTTTGGTTTTTTTTTTTTTTTTTTAGGTTGGACTTGATGATCTTACAGGTCTTTTCCAACCTTAGTGATTCTGTGTGATTCTTAGCTTGGTAAGATTTCAGGACAAGGAATCCCTAAGCAGGCATGAATCCAGAAGAGGTGAGCATGACTACTTCTGTTGAAAATTTAAAAATTCACAAGACTGGGGGTGGTGGTGTCACATGTGCCAGGGGTAGAAGAAAGGCACTTCCACACTGGAATCCTCAATAGTTGCTGAATTGCTAATAGAAGTTATCCCAATTAGAGTAAAAGCCACAGACAAGTTGAAGAATTCACACATCCTGCATACAGTGAGGCTCCACGTTCAGCACCAAACTAGTGAAGCAGCGATGCAAAGAGCACCTACAATTTATTCCCAGATTAACAGCTCACCTGAGGAAAGCGAGTAAGCATGTGGTGGGGAATGCCCATTATGTTGTGTAAGTAGTCAAATGTCTGTTTGAGTCTCTTTTTACTTGCAGTTAAAATCTTGGGGGTTTTAAACACAATTTGTTGAATTTCATTACGTTGAAAACCAAGTTCAATCTGACAAACCTGAAAAAGAGCACAATTTTATCTTCAGAAGTCAGCTACAGCAAACAGCTTATTTTAACATGCCACTGAAAGAAACTAAGGCAAAATTCTTTTACCCTTTGTCACACAGCAACAAGAATGCAACCCACAATAATATCTGCCATTCCAGTTCTTCTCAAGTCAGACAGTGCAAATTATTTATCATTCTGAATTAAAGTGTAATTTGTTTATACAGTATCCCTGAAGTAAAGATGACTTCTGTGAATGCTATGTATTTTTCAGCTTGTCTGAGATATGAACAAAAAAGCTGGGTCTCAGTATGCATGGCAGTTACAAGCATAAAAATTGTCCCCTAAGAGCCTTTTATCAGTTTCAATACCAAACTGTCAAAAGAGACTGACTTTCCAGTTGTGAAGCTGTTGAGCTCTGTAAAACACAGTTATCAGATAGCTAATAACTACTTTTGTTAATGTGCTATTTCTTTTGCTAATGTATCCAAGTTATGTATTAGGAAGTATAATTTCAGTCTTGTAGTCTTCAAGTGAAGTCTAATGAACCTGAAAGATGTGTAGAATATGCGGTGTATTCAATTTATTTTACAGTTGGTTAATGTCCAAAGTAAGATGTCTTTTTCAGAGACTGCTTTGACTTCAATTATGGTTTCCCAAAAGGAAAACCAAACACATTTTTTCAATAAAATCATGAGCACTCCTCCCAAAGTGCAGAATGGCAAGCAGTTCATTGAGTTGTTGAGAAAGGAATTCAGCATACAAGAGTGCCTGGTAACTCAGCCATTTCTTCTATCCTCCAGTGACATTTACAAGCAGCTTGTTTTCAGTCATGAAGTGGGTGTGCTTGCCAGTCAACATAACCAGACTTTCAAATCCAACTCAGGTACTTCTCCAGTTGTCAAAAAGGCGGTGCTTTTTGTTTTTCCAGTTTGATGTGCCAAGACTGCAGCTCTTTTACAAAACTGCCTGGCAAATATAAAGGGAAGGGCTTAGAATCTGGGTTTTGAAGCTACCTTAGGACTTCCAAATCCTTATAGGGAATTGTTTCTAGAGGTGACTATAATCAGGTCTTTCAACTCCTGGTTCTTCCTTATGTGCTTTACAAATATTTGCATATCACAAGAAGTACTTATCAACTAAGACAGCATTCAAGTATAAAAAGATGTGTTTGCACTTTAGCGGTGTCTTCCGCAGATCTGAATTGGCTGGGGTAACTTACTGCATTAAGATACACAACAGAGAATAAGACCTGATGTTAAATCAATGGAGATGTATAGCTGGCCCCACTGTATGTGTAATTGTGGCAAGAATCTTGAGCTTTTCTTTTCTACTCTGTGAAATGGAACAGCTCTCTCTTGACATGAACAGTGAGCTCAAATGTAAGTTGCTTTGACTGCACTCAGTTTGACAGCAAACTTATTTAATATTCAGTAGCTCTCTAGAACACATATGCTAATATCTTTACTGTGTAAGCCCCAGCAATATTCGACATTGTATGATTCCCACAACAGGCAGTGGTAATGCAAGCTTTCCAGTTTCACCTATCAGTAAATCTTTAATTGTGCTTGATGAAACCTTCAGAGGATGGAATAAGCCATCCTTCAGCTCATTTAGTCCATGACTGGTATCTTTTGACAACCACTCTCAGCTGCAACAGTTGTTTCTAAATAACAGCCCACTCAGAATGAGGGATACCACCAGATCACTTCTGAACTGTTGGTATATGGTTTTACTTTCTAGGTACTGGCTGCCCACCACCAGCTAGGATATACAGGTCTGAACATAGATTCTGAATCTGAGACATCCAACCTCCTGAAAGGCTGGAGCTTCTAAGTATCAGTAGATTCTAATAGTGAGGACTTAAAAATCCTTCCTCTCTCTCTAGAACATGTTAAAAATAGGGATGCTACACTATATGCTTTTTGGTAGATAGACAAGATAGTTGCATAGAACTGAAGATCTTAAAAACACATTCATTACAATATACTGAATCCCTAGCCTGTGGAAACAATGTTCATTAAAAAGAAAGCACTATTAATTGGAACAGTCTGCTACTTTCCAGTCTCCTCCCTTACCACACACACATTTCAGATTGCAAGATTCCCAGTGTTTAATAGCTTCAGAGCACTGAGTCTGTCTAAAAATTATATATTTTAATTCATAGTTATGCATTACAGGATAATGGGGTTTCTCAGATTGTTACACTACATCATGCTGTTTGGCCTAGATGGCTTTACAGCACAATAATTAAACCAATACATAGTTACATTTTCAAAGGGGAAAGGAGTCCCTGTGGGTTTGAAGTTATTTACCCAACAGTTGTTAATAACGACCATCTGCTATCAGACAATAGGTGTCAAATGCACATTTTGGCAGACTAGCTACCTGCCAAGAGGAAAATAATCAACTGCACATTTCTTGCTCCTAAATCCTCACGGACAATCCAAGTTAGCAAAAAACCATAATAATTAAGAAAAAAAAAGGAGGGAGCAGGCCCTATTTTTCACTTGTCATAAAGAAAACGGGTAACAATTTGTGTCATCAGATAGCAACTTTTGGCAGGAAAGGACCCAGATGAAGTTTCTAACCTACATCAGAGTAGAAGACAGAATAAGATACTGCTCCACATAGGCTGTAAACTTGCAAGCTACGGAGGAAAAGAAATTGTTTAACAAAATCCTTAGTTATTTTATATCTCCACTAAAATTATTTCATTAAATTCTTTCTGTGCAGGATTCTCCTCCAGGAATTTTATCTTCTGTCAACTCCTAAACTATGTGCATACACAATACACTTTTAATATCTACTAATAAGCTCACCTGAAGATTTTCTTTTACAGGCTCTAATTTGCCAGTGAGTAGCCTTGGAAGACGAGTTACCAGATCCTTTGTCTACAATTAGGGAAAATACACAAAGAAAAGATTATTACTGAAAGCTTGTTTGTGAATCCATCTGTGAAAGAAAGCTAGAGATCTCATATAAATGTTTCTTTTTCCAGCAGGAAGAAGGATGCACTTTTACTTGCATTTATTTTTTTTCTCTAAAAAATAACATGTCTGTTATAAAACAGACAAGAAGAGGGAGTAAAAGCATACTCCAAAAATAGAAATCACGCTTAAGTGCCCAATCTGTCTCAGTGCTCAAGTTGTTTCTTCCTACCTTTTTTTAAAAAGTAAACAAAACGCTACCTGATAGAGGCTATAGAAAGATTTTTCAGCTGCAGTGGAATTTGTCTACCTCAGGATTGGGTTAGACCATAGTATTATGGCAATACAAGAAATCACTCCACATGCCCTAAGCCATGTGATTACTTGTAATCCTCCCCAAGTACAAGGCAGTGACTAAACCCTTTTCCAGAGAGGTCTCTTACCTCAAGCACAGAAAGGCTAGGAACAGGCACTGTGACAGCTGTGACTGAGCAAATAGCAGCCAACAGAAGAACACCAGATTCCACACTTGGAACTTGACATTTATTCAATCCCCAGCTACTGCAGGGGACAACTATCACTGCCCACTTATTCCAGGAAGCTCCAGCTACTACCTCCTCTGAAGATCACGAAGCATGGTGCTAAACACCTGCTACTACATAATGTGGTAAGCACTCACGAGTGAACCCAGGGGTTACTCTTGGTAAGCATATGATTCGGCATTTAGTTTGATATGATATTCACAGATTAGATTATTTTTCACCGATGAGTGAAGTATGTTACAGTATCTTGAAAAGATGAAGAGACCCAACTGGTCTTCTAGAAGTTGAAAAAGCTGCTTGCTGTTTCAGCAATGGATTCAGTCCTCTGACCCACCTCAGATAATAAAAATGGTCACACACATGCTTGTTTGACAACAACCCACAGCAGATCATCTTCGAGAACTGTACTTCAAGACCTTTGAATGCAAGATGTCCATATTACTTCTACAGACAGTTAAAATCATGTTATCCTCCTGTAACCCTCTGTGTTACTGTCAGTAATGTCACTAATGTTTCTCTATAACCTCCAAACACTTGAAGTATTCATGTTCCAAGACCTTACAGTCGTCACTGACAAAGTACCTAAAGACGTCAGTGTAGAGTCTTTACCTTTTTTACACTGAGGCCAAGTTCGTTTTTGAAGAAACCCAGTCTGTTATCCAGTCTTTCCACTGAAAACAACAGCAAATATGGAGCTCTTGAGACCATCTGAGCAATTTCTGCCTTACCAAATTTTTTTGATTTTAGGTAAGCCACTCTAGAAAGAGAACAAAAACAAAATAAAATCCAGCGATGAAAATTTTATTGCCTCCATTTATTCAGTACTTGCTTAAATTCCTCAGTGATATCTTATAAATGGACAGATGTTCTAGCATTAACAGGCAACCCTGCCAAAAATAATTAGGGGGAAATATGCAGTTATCATAAAAGCAAAATACCATCCCTTCCAATTAATTAGAAGTAAAATAAACCTTAGAGCAGAATGTCAATACTGAAGACAGATTTTAATTCCTTCCAGCTGTACTTAAGCAGATAACTATGTTAACCTACGTTTAACTACCAGCCTGTCTCCTAGATTGCAAACACATTAATAGATCATCATAGGGTATGGACAAGAAGATATATACAGCCTTTTGCTATTTTAATGAATTCCATTTCTACTGCTGAAAGAACAGAGTACTATACCTCATACATCCCTGTTTTGCCAATAGCACTGGAGTAGAAATATCATACAACAATGCTATCTGTAGAGACATTGTCCAAAAAGACATTTCTAAATCAGCTGAAGTTACTTTTGTTACAACAGGTCCCTACTTTCAGTCACTGGTCCAAGGATTTAGTTACAAAACATATGGTTGTCAGAAAGGAGGAGCTGACTAAGTTTTTATGTTTAACAGAGCTTGCTTGCTTTCTTTCCAACTCAAAACTTTTTCCAAACTTTGTTGAATTCAGTGAAAGTGAAATCCTATTTCAAGTACTACTTGCAGTAGATTATCACCATAGCTCCCAGAAAAAGGAATGGGGGTGAAAAACAGCACACAAAATAAACAGACATGATTAACCCATGTGCCACCATTTACCAAAAAACTGAACTACATACAGTTTGAAGAGGTTCCCTTTGGTTATAGATAAGCATATACAGAAGTATTTGCTGTCAGATGAACTTAGAGCATACAAGAACTGAATTTATCTGGCAGTAATTAAGATACTAAATAGATTGCAGAATATTCTGCAGAAGCAGGTATTCAGCAAAAGATGGGCTGTGTGTTCAATAAAAAAATAAAAATACCTTCCAGTCACTACAACCTCCCTCTCTTTCCACAAACCCTTAAAAATGAAGTAATCACAAGCCAAAATCCTCTAGACAGAAAAATCTAAGAACAACCTCTAGAGGACCAATTCCTAACTGAGCAGTCACACCAACACAGACGTTAACAGCCTAGGCTCCAGATAATGCTGATGGAACTGGCTGCAGGAGCCTCAGAGACAAGGAGTAGTTCAGAGGGGCAGAAATGAAGAACAACAATAAACAATTGGCCCTTTAAAAATTATCCCATTATGTTTTGAATGCTGCAGCTTAGCTACACTATACTTCTTCCATTCAAGTTTTCAAGTGCACAACTGCCAACCATCCTAGAAACATAGCTAAATGAGCAGATTAAAAAGAAAACCTTTTGGTTGTCTTGACTCCCCTCCACTTGTTTTCTGTTAACAAGTCATTAAGATTCACACCTGAAGCATTTCTTCACATCCTGGAAAGGCAAGAAGCTTAAAAGAGGGATGGCAAGATTGTAATAACCTGACTCTAGAAACCCATATGTTAAAGAAGCACAATCTTCCAACCTGACCAAGGTTTGAGATAACTTTGTGAGTGTTGGCGCCAAGGTTGGCCCTCGTTCTGCTACAGGGGTCAGCAGTTCTATGTAGCATGTTAACAGTTTTAAGTCATCATTAACAATACCGTAAAACAAAGCATCTGGTGCAGCTGCAGTACAGACACTGATTTGCAACTGTCAGAATTGTTATGAATTATGGAATGTTTTGACTTTTACAGTGTTTATCTGAAGTCAAATGCCAAATCTATTGAAATTTGTGTTTTGTTTCCTGGCAACCTGGAATCCATAGCAATAAAACATTCCAGAGTGATGTAACCAATACCATGTCCATCTGCACCGAAGTGTTTATGCAAAGGTGATACTCAGCTTTCAAAAGACAGCTATCTGAGACACATTCACTCCACAGCCTGCCATACACTCTCCGCAGCACACTTTAAAGCTTGCAGGAAAGCATTCACCAATGCCAAACAGAGATAAACTTACTGAAAAATCAAGCCGCAGAAAATGAAGAAGAAATTGGATTGCCCTATTCACCCCCTACTTCAATAACCAGGCAGCGCCACAGGACAGTCACTGAAGAGCAAATCCGATTCCGTAAGAGAATCAGAATGTTTATCATAGCAAAAAATACTCTCTTCAGAAGAGTATAAGCAACTCTGACATCTAGACTCAAAACTACTGCTGAAAAATGACACAAGTTCTTTTTGGATATTGTTTCTGAAAGGCCACTTACTGAACAGGAGAATGGACAAACAAGAGGAGAAAGAAGGAAAGTCAGGTCTGTGTTAAACATTAGTCTATGAATGTGCCTGTTTCCAAAAAGCCGTATTTTCAGATTTCTGTCTTGGACAGCTACTATGTGCAAGAGCCAAGCAGAAAGACTTTCTTTTCTGGAATTTTTAAAGACCAAGATTTTTTGAGTTCATTACAAAGTGCGCACACACACAAGTTGTTTTGTAAAAGAACTGTTGATTAATGCAAGCCTGTCTGGTGTAATTTTAAGAATAGAAATCTATTTTCCTGCATTTTTTTTTCTATAATCAACACACCTAATGGAAGTATGAATCAGAATAATAAAATAATTCCATTTCAGAATCAAACTTCTTAGCTGTATTTGTTTGGTGTGTACCTATGAGCAAAGAAAGCTAGGAGCTCTATGACTGTAAGACACAGATAAGTTAAAAAAACAAACAAAAGAAAAAAATACAACCCCACAGTCTGGTGCTGGTACCTTAAGTCTCTCATGTCTTAATGGGATCCCACCTGCAAAAATCTGGAAGGAAGTACTAAAGCAAAGGAATACCGAGAAGCTGTTTGTATCCATAAACCAACAAGGAGGAAGAGTGGAACACAGTTACAAGCCACCGCACCATCCCTAGGGCAAAGCACCTTTGCAAAAAGTGACTGCGGATTCATGAAAATAGAAGCTTAAAACCCACATTCAGTTATTTCAGATAAATGAAGAATTAAGAATAACTTGTTTTTTAAAAAAATAGGTTATTTCTATTATTTCATTATTTCAAATATCTTGAATATTTTAATTCCAGTTATTTAACTTTGGGAAGATTTTTCTTTAGAAGTGAAAGGCTTTCTGCCACAAATACAAACCTCATCTTTAAAGCTCTAAAACTAGTCCTCCAGAGTTAACAATGCAAAAACACTAAGGACAGGCTTCTGTGTATAGATATTTACAGTTACAACCGTAAGACCTCAACTTGACCAGCATCAGCACAAGCATCTCAGCTGCTGCAGAATGAAGTCCAGCACCCTAGCTCAAGCCCACTGAAGGAACAGTCGAAATCTGCACTCATGCAACCAAGATAAACACACGTGACAAAACAGTACAACAATGGTTGATTTCTGACACAGGGAGAATGGACAGCTGCTATTGGTAACATGTTAGGCCATGCCAGGTAGACCTGCTACAGCTCCTTTGACCACCTATATACCTTTAACTCAGCTACAGGTTTTTAAAGCTACTTGAAATACCAGTTATCCCATTATATGTCTAAAGCTGACCAAAGAATTGCTAATGAAATAACAACTACCATTAAAGAGGAAGTCCCACTGTTGGCAGAGACTAAGAAATATGGTTACACAGTTTGATTCAGACAACACTCGAATTACTGAAATCGGCAGACTTCAGTCAACTTCTGACACAAACCCCACCACTTTCTAAGTCATGCTGCTGGAGAAAGAGGAGTATGTGTATATAGTTATCTTATTTCTTCAGTGCTTTCTTTCATTCAAGTAGCCCTTATATTCAGAATGCAGCTTTTTCTGAAGCTAGTGTTCTCTAATAAGCTAGACAGCACGAAGTACAGTCTGCAGTACACAGCAGCTAGATTTAAGACGTTAAAAAGAGCAGAGAGGAGTAGGAGAGGGTGATACAGAAAACTAAAGTTTGACAGTAAATGGAGAAAACAGCTTGTTTCCCCTACGGTCTCAGAAGACAGACCCATAAACACCACGATTTTTCTTAAATCCAAACATAATAAAAAATTGCACCTTTGGTGCTTTTGTTACATACACAAATAAGCTTAAAAAACCAAACAAACTTCACGGAGCAGCTAACTAAGTTTTGGTCTAAGATATGAAATCTTCTCAAGAGACTGGTATTTACCCTTATGCATAGACAAGCTGGGTGACACTAAGGAACAGTCTAGGGCCATACAAGTGTGAACACACACACACAAATTAGTTCATTGTAGTCTTGTGCTCAGTTTGAGCTGGACAACAGGAGAAAATAAGTCACCAAAACCTTCTGCTGCTATTGGAAATAAACACAGAAGAGATCTGGTCTGCTTCTTTTACTGCAGAGTTCACAAGGTATGGGTAGACATATAATCTAGAAGAGCTGTTCCAAAGCACGACCGAAGACGTTAATATTGTTCTACAAATTTAGGTAAAGCCTCAGGGACCAACATTTTGGAATCTGACAGGTAAAGCAAGTGGCCTAGGATGGCAAGCTGCTTCCTCTGTGGCAGAGAGACAGGGATGAGCAGTAAAATTTGTTAATGGACAGTTTTCAGGTATATCAGGCTGTTGACTAGACTTATGATACCACCACATGTTAATGCTGACTGATGGGAAGGCACAGGAAGCCAGCAATCAAGGAATAGAAGCAGCAGCAACACAGGTTCAGACAAGGTTAAGCCAACTGGGAAACTAGATCTTCAAGCCAAGGGGCTTAACACCCAGCTGCGATTTGAAAGACTTACCTGGTTTCTAAAGCTTCCAGATCTTCAGCAAGGATGTATGGATTTTTGGTCAGGAATGGTCCCAGCTGATTGTCTTCTACACCCACATCTTTAAGAAACAGAAGTATTTTTCTTATATCTTTTTCAAAGTCCAAGGTCAGTAAGAGTTGACCTGCCTTTTGACGTTTCTCCACTTGGGATAAGTCAACTCCTACAACAAAAAAAAATAGATATTGTTTTAAACAAACACAGACCCTACTTCCTATAAATGTTTCAGGAAGGCATGTTGAAATGTACAGGACTACTCCTTTTTTGCACTGATTTAGTATGCTTCAATTGCTCAACACAGCAAGGTCACACCACCTTGTACATTGTGGAAAGATTCCAGATAAAACAAGCAGTCATTTTAGATGCTTTTGCTAAGTTTATTTTTTGAAGGAAGTCATTTGCAGTGAATCCTGCACTTGAGGAATCAAGTACACTAGCATGTGCCACAGTAGAGACCTACTCTTGTTGCACAGAAGTATGTGTACAAGGAATTCCCAGCTCCATTATACAAGGGAAGGGGACGATTTTGCAGTGAAATGCCTTTAGATACTGGCTCACACATAGCAATTTGTTACTACACGGAGCCAGATCTCCCCCTCTCAAATATTTATTTCTCCAACCTCCTTCTAGTATTCCTTGCACTTTTGGGAAACAAGGAGGTGGCCAGCAACCTTGAACTCAGCTATCCCTGCACAGTCCAAGTGCTTTTTGTTGAGAAGTAAGGTTCTCTTCCATTCCTTCCTCCTTACCTCTCCAGTTTACTGTGCCCCACTTCTAAGGTTCTGCACTGCAACCGCTCTCCTTCCTTCCTACCAAGGACAGAAAGCTGCAATTTCTTTTGCAGCAAATTAAAGAATCTTTAACCAGCCCAAAAGAAGAGAGACCAACCAAGTTACACAAAGTGCTCCCCACCTCTAGAAGCTGTGGGAGATGCCTCCTTCTAGCATCCACAGCACTAAGGGGCTAAAGCTAGCCAGCCTTGTCTTCAACTAATATAGCATTGCTAGTGAGTCATGCAGTCCCCTCTCTTTTTCTATCTACCCTGGATAATGTTCTGCTGTCCTTTGTCATTGGTCACTGTTCCTATTTTCAAGTTTACAAGACAATCAGTAAAATCAAACCACAAATTAAAGAATCTCCAAAGCTCCAGATACAGGCAAACCACATAAACAAAATCACACATACCTAGGTGGACAAGTTTCGCCAGGGTTTCCGAGTGATCAACATAATCTCGAAGGGTGGAAGATTGAAGGGGAAGAAGTGGTTCTGCAATGATCTGTATGGCTTCTTCCTCAGAAATCTCCTCCAAAGCAGATGAAGGTGGGATGTCATCCCAGTCTAAGAAACAAATATAGAAGACCCGAATGCATTTTGTGAAGACAAAGCTGCTCCCACCAAACACTATACAGATCTCTTAAAATCCATTTCAAAATGCAAGAACACCGTGCATGAGATGAACAGCCAATCTATTATTATTTGAAAACATATGAAAACATAGATTCTACTCCCAGTTTTTGTCTCTGTTCCATCTCCTTGTCACTGCCCATCAACCCTTGCTCATGTGGCCAGATCGGAGCATAGTATCCAGCAAGCTTGCCTTCAGTCTGCTGCCTTGATCATTGCAGACAACATATCACATCACCGTCTTGAAAAAGTATTTTCTTTCATGTCTTCACAAATGCATTCTTGCCTGATCATATCCAGATCAAAGGCTACTGCAAAGATTATTTTTCCTAACCTGATAAGCCCGCTACTTTGTGCCTCTTCTGAATCTGATGCCTGAACTGCAATTGTTATAACTTTCAAGGTATTTCACAGCCAACTCCAACCAAGCTACCATGTCTTATCCATTACAAAATGGCTGCTGACTGCCACCACCTCTAACAGCTAAAGAAGTCAAGCTCCATTTCCTACTCATTAAGGTTTCCAAGTGAACATCATTATCCGTGTTTCCCCTTAAGTGTTCCAAGTCACAGAGCTCAGTGTCTTTTTTAAAAAAAATATTTCTCTAAACTGATCTATTTTTCCATTGACAGGAGCTCACAACAGTTAGATCAAGATTACTGTTTTTCAGGCTGACTGCTAGCATCCACCTCAATTATCAAACGGATTACTAATCAACAGCCCTAATTATAAAATCTCCAAGATGGGGATTTTGTCTGTCCTGTACCTTTACACAATGACTTCCTAGAGGCTAGGGTAACACTCTTCCATGTCAAAAAAAACCAAAGCCACACCAGAACTACCAAGACAGGTTCCAAAATAAGTAGGAAGATCCTATTGTTCTAGGAAGAGTTGCACAGCCTAGCTCAATAGCTGTTGAAGGTCTTGCCACTTATTTTTTCTCAAAGCCTCCAAAACAAAAGCACAGTAAAACTTTTTTAGCAATATTTACACCTTAAACAGTAAGAAGAATTCTCTAGGAATCTATATGGATATCAAGCATTTCCTTTCAACTTGTCAAGGACCGAACCAATATACACCAAGGTCCATTCTGGAAACATACATGTGCTTTTTTTGCCACTGTAAGTTCTTCAAATGTTCTATCAAGAAACATACCACAAGTTAAAAAAAAAAAGTTAGCAATTATGTTTATTCCATTATATACACTGCCAACTGGGCAAAATGCTCCACACACACATACACAACAGTAAGTCTGCTGGCAGATAAAAATCTGGCACTTAAATAAACTGCACCACAGGTGCAGACACATAGGAGCTGGCTGACCTGTCAAGTTCTGGTGCAGCACTGTTTCCAGAACCAACTGCACAAACACACAGATCTCAGTTGCAGCTCTGAACCACCCCAAAAATAAGCTCTGTAGGATCCAAGTTGGCTGGGCTCAAAGCAGAATCTGAACATACAAAACTGCTTAGTAATCCAGAGCAAGTTTCCTCAGCATACTAGAATTATTTTCAGAGGGTGGATTTTTTTTTTTCCTCACTTAGATATAAAATTAGAGAAAAAAGTGAGACAATTCCCTCAAGGCAACACCACCAAGGTGACCTTGTACCTATCTCCTTTCCTCAGGAGAGTTCGATGAGCATTTCTCATCAGGGCAGTGCTTCACACTCTGCTGCCTCCTGTTGTTCATCCCTGATCATTCAAACGGCTGCTTCGTGTGAGCTGCTTCAGGGGTGGCCTTCCCCACTCCTGCTCAAAAAAAACCCCCAAAAAACCAACCAACCACTTTATTTTGTACCAGCATAACTGTGAGGGAAAGGCAAATGGTCAGCTGCTGCTGCTCAGAGTTACGAAAAGAAAAGCTCTTCAAACAGCAGCTCCAGACTGACATTTCTACCTAAACCGCATCTTTATTTCGGCTTAAAGGTATTCTTTATAGGCTACAGTGACCACAGGAATTCTGCATTAACTATGGGGCTAAAACCAAGTGAAAGTCAGGAACTTCAGATAAGTATTTTAGATAAACAGACCAAAAAAGCAGAACCAAGGGTAATACTGAAAGCATGATTTGGAAGAAATGGTATCCCTAAGGCCTCTTACCTTCATACAGTATTTTTGCATTCAGGTCAGGTAATGTTTCTGCTTTTGCTTGTTCCTGTTTTACTGGTGAAGGCAAGTTACTTTCGGGAGAAGAAAAGGATCCATCTTTGGCTCTGTCAGGCAGAGAACAGCTTCCTACACACACATGCCTGTATGCCTGCAATCTCCACGGAAGAACGTCATTTCTAGAGGGCAGCAGAGCCAGAGGGACGAACCCACGATACGCCTGTGCGGTGCTGCTGCAGCTCTTCAGCCTCCGAGGAAATTCAGCAACGCGGGCCGTTTGCAGCAGGCAACACCAGCGGGAGACCTGCCGAGCCCACAAAGCCATCTTCCACCTCAGCGCAGCATCCTGCTGGGACAAAAAGGGCTGAGGAATAACACAGGCGCTGCCTCACCTAGCCCGCAGGGCTGGGAGCGTGCACGTTAATTCCCTGAGCATTAAAGCAGAAATTACTCGCTACAAAGCACTAAGTAGCTGCTTTTGAGGCTTTAAACGCGTGACAAACGGAGGCATAACTGAGAGGAGCCGGCTCTCAACGCCACCGCCCACTGTCCTGCACGACAGCCGTTCCCTTGGGAGCACGGGGGAAGCCCCGCCGGGACCTAACCCCCCCGCCCAAGGCGCGAGGCCCTCGGCGCCGAGCCGTCACCTGACAGCCCGCCACAGCGCGGGGCGAGGGGGGGAAGCCGGGCCACGCTCGCCGCACCTTGCAGGCCGCCCCAGGCCGGCGGCCTCCGCGTACAGACTGCGTGAGGGCGTGCCGCAGCGAGCCCGGCCGGCGGGAGGGCGAGTGCGGCCGCCCCGCCGCACAGCCCCGACCCCCGCGAGGCAGCCGGGCCGGCCGCTGGGTCCCGCTAACGCCTCACCTGCCCCTCACGCCGCTCCCACACGCGGCCCAGCCCCTGTGCGTGCCTCCCCGCCGCAACTTGGGCGAGACCATTCGAGAGCGGGTGGGGGGCAGGCAGAAAAGAGAGCTTCCCACCGCTTGCTCGAAGGGGGCGGTGTGGCTCCACCTCCCCTCACTCCGTTCCTTCTGCCCTCACCCCATGGGCGCGGGGCGCTGTGGGAGCGGCAGGGTGAGCTCCGCCCTTCAGCGAAGCGGGCGGGGCGTGGCGTGGCGTGGCGCGGCGTGCGCGCGCGCGGCGCTTCTCCCCTCAGCGGCGTCGCCTGAGCGGGAGGCGGCGCGGGCGGCCGGGACGGTTCGGGCCGCGCCGCGCCGCGCCGCCCCGGGAGAACCAGAGCTGCGCTGAGGCGAGGGGAAGGGGGCGAGATGGCGTCGTGCGTGGGGAGCCGGACCCTAAGAAAGGACGACGTGAACTACCGTCTGCACTTCCGCATGATCAACGAGCAGCAGGTGGAGGACATCACGCTGGAGTTCTTCTACCGGCCGCACACCATCACCCTCCTCAGCTTCACCATCCTCAGCCTCATGGCCTTCGCCTTCACTAGGTGCGCGGTCCCCGGCGACGCCGTGGGGATCCCCCGCCGCGCCCCGCCCCGCCCCGCCCCTGGGTGCCTGCAGTGCGCGGCCGCTCGTACCCGGCCCCGGGGGGAGGGGGTTCCCCGGGCGGGGGATGGGGAGGGGGCTGGTGCCGGTCCCCCGGGGGCGAGGACGGGCAGCGCGGCTCCGGCGGGCCGTGGTTGCTGCTGGGGGCGGGTTAACGGGAAACCGTATTGGGCCGTGACTTGCTGTATGCGGTGCAGGCAGGGGTGGTGCATGGCTAGCTGGCTGGAGAGCAACCTGCTTGGGAGGCCCTCCGTTCGGAGAGCGGTTATTCTCCTCTGCTACGTTTACTGGGAATTTGTTGATCATTTTGAGGCGCTCTGTTACAGCCTTTATCAAAACGTGTGTTTCAAGCAGTTGCCAAAAATGGCTTTTATTAGACTATTAAGAAGCCCAGCAATGACATCACTCAAGTAGATAATTTACCAAGCATTCAGTGGACAGGAGTGACTGTTTCGTGTTATCATTTTTATACAACACGCTTTGTCTGTGGCCAGCCACACGTTGGCTTAGGTCCCGGTGCTGATATGCTTAGCCACATCCTTTCCCCACCACAGGAACAGCTCTGTGGACTTCGCCACTGCAGTCATTCATGGAAATAAAGCTAAGAATGGACACAGTTATTTTTCAGGAGCCTTGTTTGTAAACAAAGGGTATAGCAGTGCAGTCTGAAGGGTATCTTGCAGTATTTTTTTAAGTTGTGCATACTTTTTATTGCCTCCTACTGAATGGGGCTATGAAGATGATAACATAATCCCCCTTTAGGCTAAATCATGCAGTCTATGGGCAAACAGTTATTCCTGAGAGGTTTTGGCTGAGTTGTGCATTGTGTTTTGGTCTTGTTTAGACTTTTGTGGCATTGTGTGTACACAATCACAGATTTCAGTGGCCTTGTTGATTAAACAATTTTACAGAACGTCATCATTATTTGTCCCTAGGCCTGATAGATACAGTGTGTAATCTGCTATCTTACTCTGGGAATCTAAATGTATAGTTTTTATAAGCTATGAAAATAATGGTCAAGCCTGGGTTGAGCTGAGAAAAGAGCATAAGGAAATGTAAAATAGTGTAGCTGCAAATGGTCTGAGGTGTGCCTTTTCTTGCTTCAACTTGCGTATGGCCCCAAGGAAGATATTTTTGGTGAACACATCCCTTGTTCTACTTGGGTAACAAGATCTAAGCTAAGGTAGAATATTCCAGGCATCCCTTCTTAACTCTTAAATTGGAGACATGTTTCTGTGCTTTGGTACAATGTTTAGTTAGAGACCTTTGCTGCAAGTTCTCCTCTTGTCCTGTTTCCCCCTGCCTGACCACTTTTCTCACTATAGGGCTAATTTAGGTCAAAGTTTTGAGTTACTAAGGGATTCTCATCCAGACATCATTCTGAAGGATTAACAGAATTGATCACTTACCTTTGGGAGAGGAAAGGAATTTTGCTGTTAATTCATTCAAGCAGAGGATGAGCCAAGCAGCAATTTCAGAACTATGGAGTTTTCTGGGCCCAAAGAATATTACTTCACTTCTGGGATGTTTGTTTGCATTTTCCCAAGAGGATTTCTGGCTTTTCTTTCCATTTGTCTTGCTAGCTTTCTAACTCTGACTTGTTCCGTTTCATTTTCTTCCCCCTGTCTGTCTGCTCTGCCTCACTTCCTGTGTTTAAATACCTGTTGACTTCACTTTAGCTCTTCTCTGTTTCTCCTCTTCTCAGGTTGTGGAAGCTACTCTGATTTTTTTCTTCCCCCGCCCCCACCTTCTGCTATTTCCAGCTATCATAGGAGTTTCCAGCACCAGAGTGCTGCCTGTATTGCCTTATTTGGGACACTACCCAAACCATATGTACTCTTTGAGAAGCTGGGAGGGAGGAGATAGTTCCCCACGTGCTTACAATATGTGCTCCCAGGTCTGGTCTTTCTATTCCCATCAGCTTATTGCATTGAGTCTCTAGTGACAGTGTTCATCTTTCCACTTCCTGGGCACAAGGTGCTGTAGACTTCCCAGTAAGGTGTGACAAGTGATTCTTTGCTTCCCCTGTGTTGTCAATTGTTCTGTAGATCTCCTGGTCAACTAAGCAGGGGATTTTCTATGATAGATTCATACTGATGTGGTTAAGTGAAATTTATTTTTTCATGAACTTCAGCATAGGCAGAGGAAATTCTGCTTCCCTTAAAGTCTTTTTTGTCTCTTCTGTAATTATTTTGCGTCAGAAATACGTGGGGGTTCAGGCAAACTTAGAAAATGCTTTTCCCTTGGATGTACCAAGCCATAATGTGGGGTATCCCTTGGGATCACTGAGAACAGTTGATACTGTCTTTGAGCTAACAGGTAAAGGTGAAGCTGAACTTCAGATAGTGATAATCTTCAGATAGCAATAATAATAATAATAATAATCCAGAAAAAGAAATGTGAGTGTGTTTAATTTCTCCATGTTATAGTGGAGAGTAGAGAGTATTCTGTTTTTTAAATACATCCTTCTAGTACTTCTGACAATGGCTGCAGCTGCCTTGGTTATTTCCTGCTGAACGAGCCAGACACAGGCTCCTCTGCTTGCAGGCTGCGCCCTGGAGCGGCGGTGTGGAGTGGCTCTAGCTTTCCCTGTCATCTTCCTCCCTGGAGAGTGGGATGCGGCCTTCTCTGAGCCCAGAGGCAACCAGCAGAAGGGCAGCTGGGTGCTGGAGGGGATATTTTGTGGAGCACAACAACTGGACTGTGGAAGATTGGTAGCTTCTGGTGTGAAGTTGCAGGGGTTTATGAAAGCAGGTGTAAGACTTATGAGGATGTAGGGCTGTTGTCTTTCACATCCCTTGATTAATGGAGTTGATTAAACTGGATTATTGTGCATTTAGGTTTGATGTGGGGAGTTTGTGGAATATTACCCCCTCTTTAAATTTAGTGACCTAGCTATTTTTTCCTCAGTTGAGTATCATTGTTTTTTTATCTTCATGATGTAATAACTCACTAGTTTACATTTTTGTAATGTGCCAGTGTAATGTAGTGCTCTGGAGCCAGGAGAAGAGCAGGCGAGAGGAAAAGGTTATGCAGTTGTTATATGCTTTATTTTGTTATTATTTGGTCTCCAAAAAGCCACAGAATTGAAAAATGTGCTGGTAAAGTGGGTTTACATTGAGAGAATTTTCATCTGTCCTCCTATGTGAACATTAGAAACCTTGTTTTTGCTGCATGAATGCTTATATTTCAAAGTCAGTGTCAAAGTTCCTAAGGCTAAGCGAGGAGATGATTTAGCACGTTTTCCTGATGGCAGCTTCTTGTGATTGTGTCTTTCACAGAATCACAGAATCATTAAGGTTGGAAAAGACCTGTAAGATCACCACGTCCAACCATCAACCAACACCACCATGCCCATTAAACCATGTCCCACAATGCCTCGTCCACACATTCCTTGAACAACAGTTATTCCTCCAACAGTTATTTTGCTTCCGTGTTTCTTTTGGCGATCCCCAAAATAGTTCTTCCAGGCAAACACTGTAATTCTTATCTTAACTAGTGCACAGTAGCGAGTTTCTTGCTCCCACCTGTTTTTACCTGCTTATGGCAAGAACATTGGATGTCTACTGCTTTTGAACGGTATCTGCAAGTCAAAATTAAATGCCTGTACCACTCACTTGGAATGAAATGCAGTTTAACACCGCATACAACATCATTGTTGATTTTTGGGGGAAGTGGTGCCAACATGACTAAGACAGCTTTCCTGAAGCTGAGTAATGCTCAGAATCTTGATATACAAAGGTGAGGACCCTTCAGCCCAGCTGGTGTGACAATCAAGTGGTGTGATCACAGCGTCTTTCACTTCTTTCTTGGCCATGCTGAACTGTACAGTGCTGTGACTCTAGTAATCTGTTCTCTCTTCAAAAAAAAAAAAAAACCACAAACAAACAGAAATTCCCCGACTTGGTGGCATCCACGACAGTATGTGCGTGGGTGTAACTTGCATATGTTAAAACAGAAATACGGTTTTGCTGTGCGAGCCATTAGAGCCTGAGGCTCTGGCTGGGAAGTGCATTGGATGGCATGAGGCTCTTGAGATTGCCAAGGGAGCCAGAGTTAAGCTCTGGAACTTGGGTTTCATAGCTGGTCTAAAGTGTTAGCCTGTGCAGCATGCCTGCTGGAAGATGACTGGTAAATCTGGACTGAGCTGGTTTAAAAAAAAAATGCTGCGGGGAGTCCCCGAGGCCTGCAGAGAAACCATTCATGTTTAATGTACTTTTTCCTGCCATATAGTTAAACTAACACAGTGCTTAAATGGCTCACAATGATGGAAGGCTGCTGTGGAGCTGTTAAGGTTCAATTTTGAGGGAAAGGGAAATAATTTGGCAAAGTGAGAAATATTTTATAACTGCAGCAAGTATCTAATGTGGAGCTCATTTATGGTGTCACAGATTCTTTACTGAACCATCTAGAAATGTGACAGATGCTCTGCCAGGAAGAGCTTTATCCCTCTAAAGTTTGCTGGCAATTTTTTTGTATCATGGGTTGGGAATAAACAAAAGAATATATTTAAATAGGTAAACTGATCCTAAGTACGTGAAAACTGCCCAGATAGTAAGACTTCAATTTGAGTTGTAGTGAAATATTAGCTGTGCATATTATAAGAGTCTGAAGTTTGTTTCTATTTGTATTACTGAAGTATCCTAGAAGCTGACTGCTGGTTAGAAGACTTGGGTGGGCTTTTTTTTTGTTAATCTCGCTGTTGTACATTATATTCTACCTGCCCGAAAAGAAAGAAGAGCTCAATCAAGTTTGCCTTGGCATTCCAAACGGGATTCTTAGGTCTCTCTTCTGACCGTAATATGACAGTAGCACAAATAATACCTGGTATTTTATTCAGAACTTTAGCTTAATAGATCTAAAAGCAAGTTGATATTTTTCCCTGGTTCTCTTAAGTTTTGCTGTCTTTCTGTTATACACGGATTCTAAGCTGTGTAATTGTTATTTCCAAAGGCTGATTGTAATCATTATTTCCCCCCTCTCTGCACTCACCTCAGGCATTTGGCATTGGGAACAGGCCAAGGGAAGTGAAGGGGATTGCAAGCAACACAAAAACAGCAGAGGGAAACCTAGGAATTGCGTTCAGGCTTCCAGAGTTTTTGGTTTAGGTCTCTGTTTGCTATGTAAAAGTATTTTTGATGATGTTTCTGTGAACGTTAAAGCAGGAAGATTTTTTTTTGCCTCCTGTTAAATTTAGTCATTACTTCTGCATTGACTTCTAACAATGCTTGTGGCTCACATGTATTGATTGTATGTTTAACTCTCTTGTGAGAAAGGGATACCCAGAAGTGCAGAGTGAAAATCATTCAGTGCAGTTACTATCTTGACTTGTTATATAACCAGCATGCTTATTTCTTATACTTAATTTCCATGTAGTCTTTATTTAAATAATATATCTTCAGAGCCTTTTGACTTCATCCTTATAATGTACTTTAACACTTTGATGTTGTCTGTCTCTTCAGGGATGATTCTGTCCCAGAGGATAATATTTGGAGGGGTATCCTCTCTGTGATTTTCTTCTTTCTAATCATCAGTGTTCTAGCTTTTCCTAATGGTGAGTAAGGTTTATACGTCACTTTTTGTAACATGCGAATTTCACTTTATTCCCATTATATTTATTTTGATTTTTATTAAAATATCATTTTTTTAATGCATTTTTCTCATTACTGTTTTGAATTCCTTTATGCTAAGGAACAGTCTAAAAATGGGTTGCAATCATACTGAGTGGAGATAACAGTAAAATGCAAATTATTTATAGCTTGTCTGTATCTAACAAGGAAGTCAGGTTCTCAAAATCAGTGTCTCTATTTGCAGGTGCGCAGTTGCAGCTCAGATTGCTACGTAATGATGCTGTCAGATCCTTAAATAATGTTTTAAAGGAGCCTGCCTCAGTGTGTTTTAACAGAAGTGTCATTCTACAAATTCTCAGAGATATAACACCTTACATAAATCACCTTACCAGAAGCTAGTGATAGTTAGAAATGGCCTAAGTCACATTAAAATGTAAAACCACAGTTGCTCAGTAGAAGGTTAAGTTGGACAAAAGTTTTGGTAATTGCGTGAGGAGCAGAAAGTGCAAAAAGGTAAAAACTGTTGTGTGACACTTAATTCTGTGGAGCAAATGCTGTCTTCCTGTTTTGTGGGGTTTATTTCTTTATTTATTTTTTATTTTTACTTATTGCTGTCAGCAAGAGCATAATTTTTGGGTCAAGTCTAAACTGTCTCAGGATTGGCAGCGTTCAGGAAAAAACAGTGAATGTTCTCAGGGCAGCTTTGTACTTCAGAGTTGGGAGGTGTTTTTTCTCATATTTTAAAAACCATTAAACCGTGCTTTTCACGAAGTGCTCCCTGAAAAACAGAATGCTGGAGAAAAATGAGCTTTATGCATACAGTGGTGAAAGAGCAGTCTGCAGTGTGTGCTGAAAATATTTGTTCAGCCACTTCTTGCTACCTAAATGTATGATTCATATTTAGAGGTTTTCCAGTTTTACCAGACCTACCTTCTCTGCTCTTCACATTAACTGAGAGGTTTTTAATCTAGTAAAGTCAGTTTAATCACTGGCTCTAAAGTAAATAAAATTGGCACTGGTAAAGAACATAGGTATCTTACTACTTGTCAGATATATGGTACTCAGTTTGGAAGTTTTAGGAGGCCTGTTTGCCACCATTTCATAATCATCTGAAGGCTAAGCACCATGATTCTTTGCTAACACACAGAAGTTTGTATTTGACTTCATTGGGAGCAAGCTGTGTGTGAGCTGTGGTCTAGAAACCAGATCAAGAGATCCTCGGGTAACACCTGAGATATGGTGTCTGCTGAGCAAACAGCATACTACTGTTCTGGATACATCTCCATAAAAAAAAATGGAAAATTTTGTCTACATCCTACTAATTGGCAGTCTCCTTTTCCCCTCTGAGGTCTGCTGTTACCATTTTTTATTTTTTTATTTTTTAATGTACAGCCCCAACTTTTGGGTATATTACATAGTTTGATGGAGAACTGACTTGTGCTAATGCAAAATCCTCATGTGAGAGATAATCAAATAGATTACGTTGTTCTTATTGACTGTCTTCCAATAAGCTTTTTGTTTACCGTCCACAGGACCCTTTACACGTCCCCACCCTGCAATATGGAGAATGGTTTTTGGTAAGTTTAAGTGGTGTTTCTGACTTTTTTAGTGCTTCTGCAGGACCAGCTATTTTAACTTTCAGATGAATGGAATTATCATGAAACATAATTGTGCATCAAACTTGTGTGAATGTCACTTCCCTCCCACTTCTGAGCAGTTGTTCTTAATTAAGTTTGGGAACGTCATTGTAGTTACTCTGTGTTAGGATGGTTTAAATTAAATCACCAGAAAGGGATCATTCATTCTGACACTCTGTTTTAATCCTGTTTTGTGTTTGTGCTTCCTAATCTCCTTCCCCCACACCCTTCCTATTGCCATCTCTTCCCACCCCAAAAAGGTTTGGGTTTTTTATAGCAACTCCGTATACTATCTGACTTACAACTAAATCCAGTTTAGTAGGGTGCTTCTTCTCATTATTGGCAAAATATGCTACTACTTTATATGTTTATTAAATTGTATCGTTGTATAGCTTAACATACATTTATTAATATTCTTAACATGTATGTATTCATATTCTTAACTTATAATTTCAGCAAAAATATCTGTAAATATTAGTTGCATTCATAGTTTGGAAGTAATTCTATTAACTATAGAACTGAGTGAAATCCTGCTCCTTAAACATCTGCATTATATGGAAAAAACATAAGAAATTTCATTTTGACATAATTCAGGGTTCACAGAGCATATCCTAGACTTTAAGCACATTTGCAGAGAATTAGGCACATTTGATTTAAAAGCTGATCTGTTTTTTTTTTTTTAAGGGGACTGAAATGTTTCTCTCTCCCACCACCGTGTACAGCTAAAAATAAGTAGCCTCCCAAAGTAGCTGATTACTCATCTGTTGACATTGAGAGGATACTGCTGATTAGATAGTACTCATTAAAGAATCCTGCTCCTTGTGAATTCTGGGAAACACAGGTCCTACTGCTCATTTCAGGTTTCAGCAAATGTAAATTAAAAGGTCATTCTCAGTCTTGATACTGTCAGAGCTTGACCCCCTGTACTTTTAGGAAAAGGCTGCACACAAAATCAAGAACAACATTTTTTCCTATGTAATTCTGCTTCTTCTGGCGTGACTTATTTAGTCATGCTTGAGGTCTCAGACCTGTTCAGTAGATGAAAGGCAGGAGTAGTGAGTCCTCAATATTTCAGGATGCACCCTCGCTTGCGGGCTGTACTTCTTATAGTGTGGCATCTGTTTACCTGATGTGTTTTTGGGGTGTACTACAGAGGACAGTATATATACTTTCTGTTTGTATGTGTACTTGAACTGTGGATTAATAACATGTGAGTTCTGGTTATAGTTTAAAATATCTTTTTAGAATTGCTGTAGTTTATTTTGGATGGCAGATACTAAGTTTACTCACTTTAATCTTTTCTGCCTTCCGTAACATTGCTGCAGGATACAAATAAGTTTGAGTGCTAGACTATGGAAATCATGTTAGTGTTTATATGCCTCTTCGAAATGCGGTCTTAAGTATCTGTGAACTTGTGAAGAATGTAAAGATATGCTCCCAACAGCAGCTTCATCCACCCACAGATCTACACCTAGAACTCTTAGCTTCTTAAAAGTTTTTATTTTTTAAAAAAAATCCATATTCAGACATTGGGAGGAGAGAGGTGGTAGTCCCAAATGCAGTAGTGTTTCATAATTTATAATGGTGTGAAAACAAATAATAATCATCTTTATCTTGAAAAGCTTCAAACAGCAAATTTTCCAGCTCAAAAAAGTAACTCAGACGTGTATTCGTATTTGTTAACTACTCTCTATTGCCAGCATAGTTCAGAATTGCCAGGTGGGATTATTAAATTGATCTTTGTGTTGAAATCTGCATATGGGCTTAGGGACCTGCATTAGTGAGACCAAGAATACTTAAAGCGAAGGGACAGAGATACATTAGGACCTGAGGATTGGGTATCTCTTACTAAAGAGCTTCCTGATCACAGCCTGGTACTACTCATGTCTAAACTGATTAGACTGATTTTTGTTTTGATTGGGTTCATGCAGTTGAGCATATGTTGTATCACTTGAAACAGGAGGTGATACGAAGGACTGAGTGCTCAGAGATTACCACCTGACTTGGGGCTCTTAAGCTTTTTTTACATTTAGCCACTGTATGTAGAAAACTCATTTGTGCAAACTGGGTATGTATAGAGCAACAGTTTGAAACCAGCTTTTTGGACTCTGTGTCCCAAGGAGTTTTGTGACTGAACATGATTTTAAAGCTGAGTCTTTTCGCAGGTCTCAGTGTGCTCTATTTTCTGTTCCTGGTATTCGTGCTCTTCCTTAACTTTGAGCAGGTAAAAGCAGTGATGTACTGGCTGGATCCTAATCTTCGATACGCCACAAGGGAAGCAGATATTATGGTATGTATCCATGGCACTTTATCGGACATTTTGGCTACTTCAGGCATGCTTTACGTGAATGGAAAGGGATAACTCTGAATTTGCTGGCATGAGCAGTGCAAGTTTGTGCCTATACTTGACAGAGTCAATGAGCCTTTTGTATCAACTATTTATTTACGTTGAAATCAGTTGGGGTGAAAAACAGTCTTCTCTGTATTTTTTCTAATTCAGATAAGTATGCAGTCAGAAGTGTGAGAGATGTTTGCAGTGGAGAGGCTTTGGATTTCTTTAAATAATAGATATGAGCCTGGATGCTGAAAATAGACTTAGCAAGGTAGTATCTAAATGAGGCCTGTATGGTGTGTGTGTCCCAGATTATTTTTTTGATGCCACAATGCTGCACTCAAAGAACTTTGGTCTTGCCTTACTGCTCTGAGCTTAGTACATGACTGGCATGCTAGTATGTGGAAATCCAGGTACAGCAACTGCTGCGGGGCTCTGCTGCCTTCCAGTCATCTAGTTAAGCACTGGTGCTGTTACCATTGGGAAATTACTTCCATAGACCATGATCTGGAGTGGCATGGAAAGCCAGGCTTGTTCTTCTGCCTGTTGAGCAGCTTGCAAAGAGTTTCAATACAGAAAACATTTCCTTTCAGATGAGGACACTAGCACAGGGAGTTGAGGTAGTAAAAGGAGGCCTAGGAGGAGTATGTGAGGTATGTTGGGAGGCAGTCAGAAGAGGGTGTCAGCACTTGAACACCAAGCAGAAGAGGGTTACTGCATGGGGAGGCAAGAGTTGCTAGTCTTGTCCTCTTCACTATCACATAGAATTACTGCCCACCACCTGACCGGTGTGCTTCCTTGCCCTTGGTTTGCGCATCTGCGCACCGTGGTCACCTGTGGTATGGCAGGTCCTGTTATTGGACTCATGCCTCAAGAGTAAGGAAATACACCGATTGTCTTTGGCAAATAGCAGTGTACTGCATATGCAAACTGCTGCACAGCACCTAATCAGCAGTGGCTGCAAACTCCAGCCCTGTAGCACGTAAGAGGGAATGGAAATCTTTACAGTGCAGTAAGCTTACATTAGTTGATTGTTAGTGAGGGCTGCATACAGGCTCCTTACCTGGAATACTCTGGATGCTTCAGGTGTTGCACCTCAGCTGATGAGCAGTATATGTTGTGCAACTCCAGCATCCAGAGTAGGGCTGTGACTTTCTGTTTTGCAGGAGACAGTGTGGTGGTGGTGAGGCATGGGCAGCCTGTTGTTAGGGTGGTGGGAGGACACATTGCTAAATGGAGCATGAGCATGGGGGTTAGTGATGTTGCTGAGCAACCAAAGGGAGCTGAGACAAGGAGTCTGTTGGTAGGTCAGATTCACCTGGCTCTCTTGTCATTTAAGTTAGAAATAAATAGATTCAAGTCAGGGGAGGACTAATATTACTACTGGCACAGAACCACAGTACAGCAGATTCCCTGACTGTAGCAGTCAGCAGAAACTTACTCCGTACTACTTTGCAATCCTGATCCTGTCACTTGAAGTTGGAGTAAATTTTTAAAGTGCAACTATAACGAAAGCTGCAGCTTGGTCTCTTGCACAGGACTGGCAAAGTTGCTTGAGTATAAAAGAAAGTTCAACACATTTCACTGTATGACTGGCAGAGCTGCAGCTGGAAAGATGAGATGGGGGGGAAGCCCCAGTAAAAATAAAAGCAAAAAAGCAAGAGCCCTGAAAAAAAGCTTGCTTTTGGAGTAATCTCACTGTGTTCATTCATCATAGAGTTTGAGATATCATGGTGTAGCTAGGAGCCTGCGCCTTCCATTGTGCTTTCTGTGCTTCTCATGGCAAGTGAGCCAGTTTCAGATCTCTTTGGGTACCTGCACAAAGCTGGAGCTTTGCCATCCTTAAAACAGATGGTGCACCTTTCTCTGAATGACCAGCAGCACTGGTCATTCGTGGCATGTGGGAGAAGCAATACCATGCTTTCACTTCAGGGAGCACCACCAGTAAGGGTTACTTACAGTTTCATAGTGGGACTTAACTGCCTACTGATAGAAGTATTTATGTGAAATTGTGCATTCTTTTCTTTATGGAGACCAGGATTTAAAACTTTCTCTGCCATCCCCTTTTCAACTTGATCATGGTTCATTTCTGCAGGATTAGCAATAGTTCTGACCTGAAAGATGATCCTTTCTTAATTCAACAGCACTGAGTAGTGCTGTGTTGTCACCTGCAGGTGGCAATGTATATTTTAGGAGGGTTGGAGAGCAGAGATGTTTTTAAATATGTGTTTCCAGTTGGGAGTAGTTCAGTTTGTGCCCAATGACGAGACAGAACCCCACAGATGTAGCCTCCTGATGGCATACAGTTGTTTTTTGGGGTGGTTTTTTTTTTGGACAGTGATTTCTAGCACTTGCTGTACGACATGATGAGAGAACACATTTCCTTTGTTATTGATGACTAGAATATTAATTAATATTCTTAAGGAATCTGCCATTCATCTGTGACAAAGCAGTTGCAAGTTCCCTTTGATTTTTTTATTTTTTTAATTCATCCCTGTAATTGAACTTTCTCAATATGAATGTGTTCTGGGAAATTGCTTTTGTGAGGAAAATAAGACACAAAAGATATTCAAATGAACATTGAGATGAGTAACATAACATCACAAACTGGTGAGGATTAGCAACTGATGAGCCACATCTGAACACCAGACAGCATGAAAATGGGGAAAGGTGGTTATTTCAAATCAAGACCCCAAAGAAAAGCAAATAACTAGTTTTTGGAGTATTGTTTGCTGATTTTATTATTACTGATTCTGTTGCTCCTGCTGTTCCTCTGTCACATAAGAAATACATGCTCCTTCAGGCACCAAGGTCTATTCTATCTCTTCATCTTCATCAGTGATGACACTGAGTCTTAATATTGAAAGTTTTCCTGCAGAGTTTAGAAGGACAAGAAAGTGGAATAATGCTTATTTTAATATCCTTATAATTTCAGGCTTCTTGCACTGGATAGAAATAATTTTCTTCATTCTAGTGTTTCTGAAGTTGCCTGCTGATTGAGGTTTTGAGTTGGGATTTTTTCTGTTTTCATTAACAGGAGTATGCTGTGAACTGTCATGTTATCACCTGGGAGAGAATCCTCAGCCACTTTGATATATTTGCTTTTGGGCATTTCTGGGGCTGGGCTATGAAGGCTCTGCTGATCCGCAGCTATGGGCTGTGCTGGACTATTAGCATCACCTGGGAGCTCACTGAGGTAGGCCACCCATTTATCTTAATTATAAGCAAATGTATGAGACACTAATAGTTCTTGGGAGGAAGGATGACTCACTAGTTCTCAGTATAGATTTACATTTTAAGCCTTATAAACCAGATGCTGAGCAATTGATGCAGTTGCATTAGTGGACAACAGCAAACTGGGGTTTAGGTGAGTGACTTACTACTATTTGAATAGGAGGGAAGTCTAGACCAGCCTATTGGTGCCATCTATAATTTGTTTTTCTGCTGTTATGGGAGTCAACACTCATGCTACTTCAGATGTTGACTAATATTCCCTGATTCAGAGCAATTGTTCTCCTTTTCCACCTTGCAATATCTGTGATCTACTGTCATGATCCCCTTAGCCCAAATACAGTGGCATTACGCATTGTGTTTAGTCGTGCATATTGTACAGTGAAGTTGAGGGATCTCCGAGGAAGGTGTGAGGACCCGTGAGGAGAAGTGTATATGGAATGGCAAGGCCCAATTCAGTGTGTTGTTTTCTGTTGGGAGGCCTGAGTGCATAGACCTTCTTCTGTTAAATTGTACCCCACAAACCTAGTTTATTCATGTTCACGGACATAAAAATGTGATTTTTACTAGACCTGGATCTAAGCTAGTTCACACACAGTGTAGTCCCCTGCACCATGGTTTGGAGGACCATTAACTTTTTTTTGTTACCTAGCTTTACCACAGTTCTTCCAAGCATATGCGTAAGTCATTTGACTGTTTGCACTTTCAAATCCTATTTTGGATTAAAAAAATTACAGATACTTGACTTGATTCAGTCAGTTGACTGTTGCTTGGACTGCTGGTCCTTATTGCTAGATCTGTTTTAAGAATTCAAGCTGATTAATTGCTAGTCTAAATACTTTCATTTGCATGTAACCTGGAGCTTGATTAGTAGAATATGTGTCACCTAAAATTCAAGGATGCGTTTCTATAAACATGAGTTTAATTTCCTTATATTCTTTGATTGGACAATTTGGAGAAAAAAATAAAAATCCAATTTTAATCAGCTTTTGGGACAGCATAGTCTAACCTGTCACACTTAAAATATTAAGTGTAGATATAAACACCTGAATTTAGGCTTTGAAATCATAGCTTTCTGTAGAGCTTGCTGTCTTGAGAATGCTTGGCTCATTTGACAAGGCATTTAGAATTCAGAAACAGATAAGGACTTAGTTGTCTAAAATTAAACTTCTGGGTTTGAAAATACTGGTGTCATGAGTTCCTTTTGAAAACATGTTTTTGTTTTGTGGCATTGAAGGATACGCTGTTTTCTAAGCTATTTTGAAACTGCTTAAGATTGAGATTTCACAAGTACCCATCCACAAAAAACAACTTTGCTAGTTATTGTACTCATTTTTTGCCTCCGGAAAAGAATAAATTTGGATTTGTTTCACACGCACTCTTACCATTCAGTTGATCATCACACAACAGTCATCTTCAATTTGACACTGCATGGGGTGTCTAGTATTCCCGGTTGTTGAAAGGCATATTATTGGAACAGACAATGTCTTGGGTAAGGTTCAACATATAGAGAGGTTATCACTACTCAAATGGATTTTTAATGAATTAGTTAATTCAGGTGAGTCATTAGAAACCTACAGAAGTTATCAGGGCAATTACGTAGGGATTTAGCTGTGCATCTCCTATTAGCATTAATGGATTTCAGCTGGCTCCCCATTCTGAAATGGAACACTTGGCTCATGCTCTGTACTATCGCATTAAAGTTGGGGTGCAGGCAGACCTTGGTCTCTCATTCTGAGAAAACAGCTAGTACCTTAGAGATGGTCTGGCTAACACCTGTGCTCTGGTTTTTGCTGCCTTACTATCTGTAACTTCTGGTGTCTTTGGCTGGATTATTGCAGATTGACGTGAAAGGAAAGCTGTAGCAGGATAATGAGCAACTTTGTATAGCTTGGGTCCTGAAGAGAAATTCAAGTTTTCTTTTCTCCTTGTTGAAATTCCCATAGCCTTGTGAAAAAAACCCCAAGTTGCTTTGATATACTTTTGCAAGAGTTTTCAAAGGAACTGTCGTTGTCAATATCAGTCACTGTAATTTATTACAAATGGACCAGTATTCATTCTTGCTGTATACAGGAAAACATTCTTCTTTCTCCTTTTCCCACATCTGGTTTTTTCAATATTTTGTTTATACATTTGTTAACAAAAGATACTTTATTACAAAATCATACCAATAATCTTCCACAGACACAGTGTATGTGCATTAACTGACGAAAACTGTTTTTGTGGAGGTAAGAATATTATTTAGTTTGCTATGTGTTTTGTTAAGCATCTCCCTGACTGTTCTAAAGGGACTGCTTAACACATGGCTGTCTTGATTTTCCAGTCCACAGCTAACTTTTTCAGTCTGTTTTTGTGTTGCTGTGATTTTTTTTTTTTTTTGGTAGAATAGAGAATACAATTATTTTCTCTTAAAGGAGAATGAGAGGCGATGAATCCATTTCTAGCTCTCAGTAAATTATGTTTGTCTTGCCTTAACTCTTGCCAGTTGTCCTCCTTCACTCTGTCAAAAGTGTAAACTCACCAAATGTATCTGTAAATACATTTAATCGCCTTACTAATGTCTCACAGTGGTCTTCAGTTAAGTTGAGGATTCAGAAAGGAACAGATTGCTTCAGAGGTAAATGATTTGTACACTTTCCAGGGGAAATCTTTAAGGGACTGAATGTGTTTTGATATATCCAGATGGTGTCAGCTTTTCAGTCTGATGTTGGTTTGTTTCCGGCCTATTTCCCAGTACCTTCATTGTAAATGTTCCTTCATCATTAGTGCTTACCAGAAACCAAGTAGGAAGGGAAAGTGGAGTAGCCTCTTAACTTCTTGAGCCGTTCTGGATCAAGTATAGCAGCAAAGCTTGTAGTATCTGAAATATTGGTGAACTCTTAATCTTTTTACAGTCACTAAATTTCCTAAAAATAGTAAATGTAAGAAAGAGTTCTGAAATAGAACAAGTATTAAGTCCTGAACTCCAGCATGCTTTAATAGTGACAGTTGTTACAAATGCGTCCATTCTACTTGCTGCATCTTGTTGATGGTTTAGAAAACATACTTAAAACTATTTAGCAAAAACAAAACAAAGATTCTCTTCAATTTATGTTTTAAAGCACAAAACACCTTCTTGCCTCCAAGAAATGCAGTAGTTTTGCTTGTTTCATGGATTTCTATGAATGTTCTGCATATTGTTTTTGAGAGGCTGAGAGCTGCCTGAGTCTTTATATACAGCACAGCCCCAACAGGGAACGGTGAGAAGGAAACCTCTGATGTCTTGTGTGGTTCTATCCAAGGTCTGAAGTTAATGGAAGGATGTCCACCAAATTTCAGTGATTGTGGCTCATGTCCTTGAAGTATGACATGTACTGAAAAGCTGATTTTTTGAATGTGTACTTAAAAAGTGAATTTGTATGAATTCTCTGCTGTTCCTCACCCAAAATCTTTTTGCTGTATTCTGTAGCTCTTCTTCATGCACCTTCTGCCTAATTTTGCTGAATGCTGGTGGGATCAAGTCATTTTGGACATCCTGCTTTGTAACGGGGGTGGCATCTGGTTGGGCATGGTAGTTTGTCGTTTCTTGGAGATGAGGACCTATCACTGGGCAAGCTTCAAGTAGGTCTAAATTAAAGCTTGATTAAACATTATGTTTGATGTTGTATTACATTCATTTCCTTGGGAATTAGACCTTCTTCACATACGTAAAACACGTGGTATAGAAATAGCATGCAATCTGCATGTGCTAACAATGCTGTAAATTTATTTTAAATGTTAAAAGTCCATCTTGTAGTAGTGCTACTGTACAGCATATATTTGTAAATATGATTATGTATATACCATTTTCCTTTGCAATCTAAGTTACAAGCATTGATGCCAAATGAAAATACAAAGTGGAAAAGCTGTTTGCGTTTTCAGTTTATTTTATACAATTTAAACTTTGAAGAAGGCAGTGAACAAAAAGAATTGTAATTGTTTTCTTATTGTACAATGTTTTTAAACTAGATTTGGGCTCAGCTTGATGAGGCATTAGTGTGGCAATCTGTCAGCACTAGTTGCAATTGCAGAGGAGGAATCAGGCTGATTGTACCTGTGCTGTGAATTGCCTTACCCCATTGCTGACCCTCTAAAATAAATGGAGTACTTGCAAAATAAAGTAGCATTTGTTGTGTAAAAGGACAACAGCTTGTGGCCTAGTAAGTCTTAGTTCCTAGCTGTCCAAGTACAGTTTCTACCATAGTATTTTGCCTCTCTCCTGCCTTCTTCCCTGCCAGTTGGTGGCAAGCATGGTTACCTGCGTGTTACCAATGGTATAAATGAAACAGGATCAAGTACAGCGAATTGCCAAATTGCCTTGAGAGATGGAAAAGGAGCTCACATCTTGACTTCCAAATTGGTACCTGCATGAACTTCTGTGCTGCTTTCTTTTCTTACTCACGAATTTGTTAATTGCTCTGAGAACCATTCAGCCTTTAGTCTCAATTCGATTTTCCTGCATTTCGATTCAGGAGGAATAATGAGCTTTATAGAATTGATGGTCACTCTGTTTTCAGAGAGTTCACTGAAAGTTAAAACAGCAGAATATCTATGACAGGACTAGTCTTTACTTTCTTTGTGGAATGTTTTTTTTCTCATGTTCTTTTAAATGCATGAGTAGATTTTTTTTGGACCTTTAATATGAAGAGAAGCTGCATAGAATGAGTAGCTTTTGCTTATGCCCTTTTGTTTTATTTTCCTTTTTTTGTTGAATAAACATGGATCTTAAAGATTAGAAGGCTCCCCCTAACCTAAGATCCCACTAGCCTAAAATAACACAAGTATCAGAAATATCAAGTCTGAATCTCCTTTTTTTTGTCCAGAAGGGCCAGGGAAATAACAGGGTGAAAACTGACTAGCCCAGCTAGTCCTCCTTCAGAAAAGGAAACTCTGAGTTTTTCTTAGATTCCCTGTCCTTTGGGTGGTGTTGCTCATCTGAATTAATGTTACCAAAAGCAAGAACCAGTAACACATCTGTCAGATGAACCTCCATTCACATCCCCTTTCAAAAGGGAATTTAAAAGCCTTTTAGCTTTTAGCAGTGCTATCACATCTCTACAGAAGACTTGCATGCATCTAATATCAGAGCAGCAGGGGTTGTATATGCTGTAAGTGCAGTATTTTCAAACCTGTGGAGCCAGCCCCTTATACAAGTAATGAATAATGAATCTGGCAGATTCTTGAAGGATTGATGTCAGTGAGCTCTAGAACAAGGAGTCTTTGGGATAAGAGCAGTGGCAGCATACACTAGGAAGAAATATCTTCTAGATTTTCCAAGGGGGTTGCAGAATCGCAATCCTTGTTTCTTTTCTTCATGGGGAGAATGATAGATATGTTTTGTAGTTAGTTACTGACTGAGGATAGAGGAGGGTGGGCTTTCATAGCAGAATGCACCCTGACTGGAATGCTTAGGAGATCACATTTCTTAAATCACTGTTGCCTGGTACACAGTTGTGTCTGTGAAGATCTTTGCTGTCCAGCAAAAAAGTGTGATTGTTCTTAAACATCAGTTAACATGGCAATTGCTTTTTTTTCCCTTACATATTCCTTGTATTTACTCCAGCCATTCTCTTTTTCTAGGGACATTCACACAACCACAGGGAAAATCAAAAGAGCTGTATTACAGTTCACCCCAGCCAGCTGGACCTACGTCCGCTGGTTTGACCCTAAGTCTTCATTTCAGAGAGTGGCTGGAATCTACCTTTTCATGATCATTTGGCAGGTAAGAAATAAATTCTGTGAAATCAAAGCTGCCATCAGCTCAGTTACTTATTGGCTGTGTTTGGCTAGAAGATATTCTAATGCAATGTACGTCCATCATTGAAATACCCGGTTAAATGAATTGATAATACAAAATTGGTCAGGGCATTGTTCACAGGAGTTACATGATAGTTCAGGAGTGTAATTACAGAATCTGTGGAAAACCCCAAATGTTACAGATTGCTGTACTGGCCATCAAATTGCTCTTTGCAATTGATATAGTTTTAAAAACTGCTAAACAGTGGGGTTTTGAGGAGGTTTTTTTTGTTTGTTTGGTGGTTTGATTTTTTTTTTTTTTTCCCCTTTCCCATTGACTGTTGGATGGATCACTGATACTCAAAATTCAGCAAGACTCCATGATACGTCCCAACTGCTTTGGTACTTACTCATGCAAATCCTAGCAGACTTCACTAAAACATAAACTTTTTTTTTTTTTTAATTTGCTGAATTTAGTCTTTAAAAGGAGAACGGGAAGTATTTGGGTTTTGGGTTCTTTTTTATGTGGTTTCTTCTACTCTACCAAATTTGCCTCAGTCATTCATACCTGATTTGGGGTATGAAAGTTATCAGAAGACCTCTGCAGTGTGAATTAGTGTCTCATCCCTTAATGGGTTTCTGGAAAGAGAGCAAATACTTTCACAGAGGTGTCTAGGGGAGGATTCTTTGTTTTACTAGTATATTCCTTGCTTGTCCTAGAGTGGGAATCTTAGACTCTTTAGTCCTGCTGGTTAGATTGAGGATTTATAGTAGAGCATAAATAGTTTTCCTTCCATGTTTTAGTTCCCTATTAATCTTTGTATGTTTTCTTTAGTAACTCAATAAGAGTTACGGAAGTTGAGCACTAATAACTAACTTTTTTTTTTTTTAAGCTGACTGAGTTGAACACATTCTTTTTGAAACATATCTTTGTGTTCCAAGCAAGCCACCCTTTAAGCTGGGGGAGAATTCTCTTCATAGGAATCATTACAGCACCGACTGTAAGGTAATTTTGTTGACATTGTGTTTTTTCTTATGTTTTAAGTAGCTTGACTTCTAGGCACCCAAGAACTGCGCATAGTTTGTGAATAAGTACGGCACATTTCAAGAAATTTATGCTTTTGTCACTATGAAAAGCAAAATTATCATCGCTTTTCAGTAAAGTGTATTTTCTGCCAAGTAAACTAATAAGGTAAAATGTATATAAACATCTGTGTTTCCATGGGGATGCAGAACCAGTCTGTTCCATCTTCTATTTGTATAGCATCTGCCTGTGTTGTGAGTTAGCTGTATATGTTATCCTTGAGGACTGTGTGTGAAAGTATCCAAGCTGATGACTCAGATACTCCCAAAAGTGTAGATGAGGAAAAATAGAGCTGTTGGTTTTTCTAACTGAGCTCCTTATTCTGTTTGTCTACAGGAAATATTAGCATCTTATAAGAAAAGATAGAGCATTACCATATTCTGAGTAACAGAACAGTATATATGCAGCGTTAACAGTTGTGTAGAAACATTAACCTGCTTTTAGTCGTGCGCAGTATTTCACATTGTTAACAGTCCCCTTAATGTGTTTTTTTCCTGTGACATAGCTGGAGGTAGACAGAATACACAGTTTTGAAGTTAGAGGCAGGGAATTTCCCATTCATGAGTAAAGTGATGTTACCTTGGACAATTCAATGGCAACTGTGTGTTGGTTTATTCCTAAAATACAGCTGTTAGTGTCTCAAGTTATGTGCAGTGATTTCACAGTTAACTAAATCACTTTAAACATCCTATAAGCTCCTGTATAGGTGAAATTCTCGGTATTTTTATGGCACTTGCCAACCTGTAGAAGTCTTTATTCTTGAACAATCCATGTATTGTTGGGTTAATAACACTTGTCTTCCCCATCTGTCAGTGGAAATTGGAGACAGAGACTGAGAAAAGGAACTTTACAGAATCACAGAATCATTAAGGTTGGAAAAGACCTGTAAGATCGTCAAGTCCAACCATCAACCCAACACCACGATGCCCACTAAGCCATGTCCCACAATGCCACGTCCACACGTTCCTTGAACACCTCCGGTGATGGTGACTCCACCGCCTCCCTGGGCAGCCTGTTCCAGTGTCTTTCAGTAAAGAAATTTTTCCTAATATCCAGCCTAAACCTCCCCTGGCGCAACTTGAGGCCATTTCCTCTTGTCCTGTCACTCGTCACTTGGGAGAAGAGACCAACACCCACCTCTCTACAACCCCCTTTCAGGTAGTTGTAGAGAGCGATAAGGTCTCCCCTCAGCGTCCTCTTCTCCAGACTAAACAATCCCAGCTCTCTCAACCACTCCTCATCACAAGACTTGTGCTCCAGACCCCTCACCAGCTTCATTGCCCTTCTCTGGACACACTCCAGCAACTCAATGTCCTTCTTGTAGTGAGGGGCCCAAAACTGAACACAGGATTCGAGGTGTGGCCTCACCAGTGCCGAGTACAGGGGCACGATCACCTCCCTGCTCCTGCTGGCCACACTGTTTCTGATACAGGCCAGGATGCCGTTGGCCTTCTTGGCCACCTGGGCACACTGCTGGCTCATCTTCAGCCGGCTATCAGTCAACACCCCCAGGTCCTTTTCCGACGGACAGCTTTCCAGACACTCATCCCCAAGCCTGTAGCGTTGCCTGGGGTTGTTGTGACCCAAGTGCAGGACCCGGCACTTGGCCTTGTTGAACCTCATCCAATTGGCCTCTGCCCATTGATGCAGCCTTTAGTCCCACTACTTTGGAATTCCCCTCTAAACTCTTAAAATTTAGAAGCATAAAGAACAGAGCAGAACGGTCTCCAGACTGTTTTCAAAATAGTGAGAAATTTTACTTCGTTCTTGAGAGGAAAACGTGCCAGTGGTTAGAGTGCTCACCCAGGATACGGAATAGCCATATTCAGTTTCTTTCAAGATTCAAACCCAAATCTCTCAAGGAAATGCAGTTGTTAATAAATTAAAGAAAAACTGTGGAAAAAGTGGGGTATTCTCTAATTCTTTCAAAGCTGTTGCAGTTTGCCTGAAAGAATTGGAGATTCAGTGGAGAGGCAGAAGACAAATATGTAGCTTTGTTAGCCTACTGGTTTGGGTACTTTCCCAGTCCTTCCTCTCAGGATTGTTTTCTGTGTTTTTTCAAGCTATTTGATCTATGTGATAATCTGTCCTACTAGAGTTGAAGCCATCTGGTAGACATCCAGCATGATTGCATGTGATTTTAACCATTAGCACTTCATTTTCAGTATAGATGCATTTGTAACATAAACTTGTTTTCTGAATGTAAATACTCTGGGGACTTTCAACTTCAGTGAAGAATTTTCTTGTTTCCCTTCTCAGGCAATACTATGCGTACCTCACAGATACTCAGTGCAAGAGGGTGGGAACTCAGTGCTGGGTGTTCGGGTAAGTGTTCTTGCTGCATTCTTGAGGCAGATGGACAAGTGTTAAGTACGAGTCCAGCACAGGAACAGGCTTTGTATGAAGCCAGTCCTTGTCTTGTGTTCCCTTTAGTATAAAGAACAGTATGGAGAGATTTTCTTTTTTTGCGGGTTCAGAGGAAAGGAAAATTCTGGATTTGGAGGTAGAACATGGGAAGTGATGGTATGAGTAAGGAGAAGAACAGAAGGAAGAACTAGAAACTGCTGGATAAAGCTAGGCTCCTTCAAAGTAACATTGGCCTTGCTGCACATATTCTCAGTCAAGTGAGAAGGATAAAGCTTTTGTCTGTCACTGGAGCAATGTTTACCTGGCTGTCAAGGTGGGCATTGCTGCTGTTAGCAGAATCACAACAGAAGACTGTGAAACAAACCATGGTTATGAACTATTTCTATTCTATTCTCAAAGAGGGAAAAGAATAATGCTGTGAACGATGGTTACGTTGGCTACAGTCTCTTTGAACATGTCTCTTGGAGGAGACCTTTAAATGAAGAGTTTGCATGATTGCTTCTGAGAACTTCCTTCTCTAGAGGGCTTGACTAAAATTTACTGTTCTGGAAACCGGAAGCATATGCTATTGTAGTGTAAAAGTTTCTTGTAAATAAGCAGCGTAGTAGTGTCCCTTTCGATTTATGACTTGGAAGCTTACAAATGTGAAAACATAAAAGATCCTAAATCACGTCTTAAAGAAAAAATTGCATATTTTAAGAAACTATTCAAGAAGCTAATTTCTGATGGCAATGATTTTAAATAAAAACAGCCATTTCATTCTCTTTGTCAAGATAGTGTATGTGTGTTATTTCCAGAATTGTCCAAACCATTTTTGTGTTTAATAGAAGAATCTACTACTGTTTTAAATTGGAATAGCATATCAATGAGCCATAAAATACTCAGATCTAATTTAGAGACAGTGTTCTGGCAAACTTCTCAACTTTACTGTTAGTCTTGGGGACGTTTTAGGAACAGTGCTGGGCTGGAAGGCATCTTTCCAGGTGCGCTACACCACCGTAAATAATACCCCTTTCTCAACATTTAATTGAGATGAGAGCAGAGCATGCTGCAGTGTAATAGAAGGAATTTATAATCTTGTTTTAAACGTACCCTGGAGAACATGACACATGTCTCCTTGGGTTTGGCTGAGCTTAAATATTCACCTCTTTCACTGACTTACCACCTTCCTGTATGGATTCATTACGGTCTTCAACTCATGACCGTCACATCCAATGGACATACAAAAGGTAGTAACTCTGTTTTTGTTTAGTTTTCCTGGTGCTGAGTAGGAATTGATAGTATTTTCTGTAAGCCTAAACCTCCTTACTTAGGGAGGATCCCCTTCCTCGGAACATGCAGTGATTCCTAAAGAAAGTTTGTAACATACACAGTCCTGAAAAAGGTATTGTTTTTTCTCTTTTTAATGATCATGGCAGAGTAACCCGTCTTTCTGGGTTTGGTATGGATGGTGCTTTTGAACTGAAAATAACTAATCACACAGTTAATATGACTACTTAATTTACAATTAGAATCAAATAACCTTGCTCTGTTTGTGCATAAACACCTTAGTAGTTACAGATCAATTGTATTAATATTTTGGAGATATGCATTTGAATACAGACATGTTACTGAAATCTGTATTTAAATGATTTAGGAATTGAGATGTTCGTATGAAAAAGGAATTTTCTCAGCTATAGATGGTAATATTAGAGTCTTATAGAAGACCCATTTTAAACAACTTCATAATTTTGGGGGAAGAATTTTCAAGTTCTACATTATGAAGAAAGAAAGATGAACTTCTGTTTCATCCAAGAGGAAGAATGTAAACGTATTCTTTTGCAAACTGAAGGGAAATGTGATGCTGCATGTTTGCCTTCTGGCTCTGAAAAATTGTTAAAGATTACAGACACCATCATCCTTGGATCAAAGCTCTCACTGAACATATTAATGTAATATGTCAATAAATAGATGCCCAGATATCTCTTTATGATTGCATAACAAGAACTGCAATAGAATATTCATCTACAGTCCGATCTAATAGTGGGAAATGTGCATGGAGTAAGTATTCTCCTTGATAGGGCTTATTTCTGTAATCTGCTAGAAAAAACAGAGCAATACCAGGAGTTCCTGTTGTTTGTTGGAAAAGCAGCACTCTTCCAGAAATTTAACTATCCGGAATATAATTTCTGAAGCAATTAAAACCTAGTATATAGTATGTTCATATCTGTGGTGATCAAGACACGTTTCCAAAGGCACAAATTGGATTTGTAACAGCCTAACCATGGGAATAATTAAAGTTAGTGTCTTGCATTAGTATGAAACTGTGTTCTCTGCGACTTGACATATACTGTAGCATCACTCTCAACAGATGGACAGTGAGATACGTAAGGCATGAACAAGGCAAGTGCAACAGGTCTGCTGGAAATTGCACCATTTTCATTAAGTTGAAGCCTTTCAAAAAGAAATATCTGTTAGGATGTTACAAGACCATTTTGACTGAACAAAAACTTAGTGTCTTTAGTTCTGTTGAGCATTCTCATCACCCTTCAGTAGGACACTAACACCTTTCACTGTTAGCATTCTTCTGTCTTTTGATTTACCACTTCTTTAACTGTAATAGCTGTCCTATTGTACAATGTGCTTGACCCAAGTATTCTTGACAAGAATAATGGAAAGAATGTATAAATAAATGCAGCACAAACAGCTGTATCATTTTTTTGAGTCCTTGTTGAAAATAGCCTATTGTTTTGTTTATATCAAGTATATCATACCTTCATGTGTGTGTTTGCTGATGGACGTCTTTTTGTTCCCCCTGCCGTAGTTCAGTTTAACTATTTTTTTTAATCTGCAGCTGGATCAGTAAGAATAATATAAAACCAAGAAAGAAAAATAGTTGGTGACCTAACAGAGTAACACTGCTCTTAAATTTTTACTAATATGTACCTCATTAATTTGCAGTATTGGTCAATTAGGTGTTACTTCCACAGTTCTAAGTTTTGGGCCCACTCATCATGCTGCAAGTCACATTAGATGGTGCAGAGAAAGCTGTAATTTATTATTTGCACTAGGACCATCTCTGCAATACCAGTGGTTAAGTCATACACACATCTTTCTTCCCTCTTTCATGGAGGGAGCTGGGTCCTGTCTGCCAGCTCTGTAGAGCTGTTTTTGGCAGCTCCCTGCTTGTGGAGAGTGCTGGTGGGGAATGTGTCCTGCAGTGTCGAGCTTGGGAGACCAGAACACTTGACCTGATGTTAAATGCGCCTGCATGTTGTTGAGTAGGAGTGTTCATGCATGTGCTCATGTACAACCTCAAAGTCACTATTGAACAAGTGAAGTATTAAACTTTTATAAATTTAATAGTTTTCTTCATTATTTGCTTCAGCTTGAGAAGAGTCAATTTTCTACACTTTTGCTGCACCAGCCACGTTTCTACACTTGTATTTGTTAAAAATATGTAATTTTTTTGTCCAGGACTTACACAAAATAAATATATTTCCTGGCAGGTGATGGAAGCTTTGGATTCATATAACCCCTTGTTCCACACCAAGTGGTGGACAAGCCTCCATAGCTTTGAGCCTGGAAAGATGTAAACATCTGGTAACGGGTAGAGAGCTAGAGATACTTGTTTTGATTCTTATAATGCCAGAGAGGAAAGTAAATATTGCCATTTTTCCTCTCATGTTTCTCCCCAAATCCTCTGATGCTGTAGTGTGGACCTGAGCTTACACATAAATCAGAGCAAATGCATGGATTCTCAGAGAATTTGAAATGCTGTTTCATGTTAATTTTCTCATTAAAATCCATCTAAAGCAAGCAAAGTAACCTACTTAGAATTGTAGAAAATTTACATCCAGTAGAGAAACACCCAAAGCACAGTTCTAGTTCACCCAACAGGGAGTCTATTAGTTATTCAGCATGGAAATGAAATTTATATCTGGTGAGGTCTGAAGCACAGTGGTAGGTATAAATAGAAATTCTCTGCTATTAGCACACACTCCTCCTTGTTCCCTGGACAAGCAGAGGCTCATAGAATTTGTGAACTGCCAGTTGATCACTTTTTGTATGCTGTTTATGATGAAGAAAAGTCTAGAAAGAAAAATAAATTTCCTAAAGAATTTCAGTTAATGGTGGTGTTGGGGAGGTGTGTGCATACTGGAGAGTAGTGCTTGTTTAGAGCTGACAGTCTGGGGTCTGGGTTATGAACGTGTGAGTTAAATCCTTAGTGTTTGTAACTACGTTTTTTCCCCCCATCTCTCTTGCATTTACCCACAGGGTTATTGCTTTCCTTGAAGCTATTGTGTGCATAAAGTTTGGACAGGATCTTTTTTCCAAAACACAAATACTGTATGTTGTGTTTTGGCTTCTCTGTGTGGTAAGTAAGATTTCTCATGTGAAACATAAAGCATGGCAAAAGTATTGAAAGCATCTAAATAGCTTCCTCTCTGGAACATTGGCAGCAGGGGATCATTGTAGGGGAACGCTGGTAAAGGGCTTTGTGCACGTCCTAGGAAAAGCAAATGTGAGATCGTTTAGAACACGCTTTGAAAGGACTAGAATAACTTTTTTTCTTATTTCTTGACATAGCAGAATATAGCCACTTTACCAGTGCTTGACAATGAAACAAACACTGGTTATAGGGCACTTTATGAGAGAAAATGTCAGTTCCATTAGGGCTAACTTTGGTGGTGCTTGCTATAGTGCCCACTGGAAAGGAACAGGAGTTAATGAATAGCATTAGTAAGTAATGCATGTTGTTTCACACTGAAGTTTTACAACTACATAAACAACCCTGCTTTATCAGGCAAATCATTCTTACTCAGCCTGCAACTTTCTGTACTTCAGTGTGATTACTGCAAATGCAGCATGAAATGCCCATTTTATAACAGTAAACGGACGTTTGTCTTGCAAGACTTGTAACTCTGATGCCAAACACATTTTTAATGGTCAGTGAAAAATAAGGCATTTGTAATGGGCTGACACATAAATACTTCTCCCTTCTAGTTGGGAACACAGTTTTAACAGGTGATAGGGAGTCAGAATTTATTGCTCTCTTATTTAGCGTGACGATTTTATTCCTGAAACTTCAGGGGAGAAAAGTATTGAATTGCTTCCCAGATCAGAGCACCACAAAACCAAACATGCTTGAAGCATGGGGCAGGGAGAAGGAGAATTCTTTTTCTCCCAGACTGGTTGTTCCTGATAATATACCTACAAGTGCCTACCAACTGCCTTTGTATAGTGACTGTACAGGGTGAGAACAAAAAAAATTGTAAGCGTATCCTGCATGTATGTGGGTGTTTTGTATGTATTCTCATGCTCCCATTGATAATTGCTCTGCATACACCATGGTGGCACAATGTATATGTACCTTGAAGTTGAAGCATGAGTCTTACTCATCCTGACAGAAGATGCAGAGAGAAACAGAGCGTGAAAGTCACTGAATGCGGAATCTGCAGGGACTCTGAGACCTTGAACCAGCAATGAATTTGGAAAAAGTTTTACAGATTATTTTTTCTTTTTCTCCTCTTCCCTTGCTTAGGCCTTTACAACTTTCCTGTGTTTATATGGTATGGTTTGGTACGCAGAATACTACGGCCACCGAGAAAAGGTACTTTTATTAAGAAGGCTGTTTTTGTTTTATACCAGAGTTAAAACTGCAAAGCTCCTAGATACTAGAATTCTTTACCAGAGCTAGTATAAATGGGGGTGAGGGGGGATGGTCCAGAGTCTAACTGAAGGCAATAGAAAGAACTCTGAATTCAGCGGGCCTTGGACTGATCCCAAATTACACTGTGGTTTCTAAAGAATGCTGTCCTCTTAGTTACTCAAAATGAGGCTGTAGTTTTAGCAAAGCACTCAGGGATGAATGGTTAGCTACTGTTCCCATTGTACAGGTGGAATGCTAGGGGAATATTAAGAATACTTGGTTACACAACAGATCACGTGGCAAGTGGTGAGTTATTATTGTATCATCTATGTTGTACTTTCTAACTAGGAAGGGAAAAGTCCTAAGTACTGGCTGAATGTTTTATGAGGACTTCTGCCACAGTTTAAATTTACAAGTCTAACTGCAAACAGGAGAAGTGCTGATCACAAGAACCAACAGCATCCCAATGACATGTGTCCTTCTTGTTTTTGCAGACCTTATCAGAAAGTGAAGACAGCCCATACAGTCCAGATGCTTCATGGCTTCATTCTAAATTTGGCAGAGGTATTGGCACTTTTGCACCTGTATTCTCGAAGTGGTAGCATTAAGGCTCAGCACTAGGAAATGAGGCTTGAGGAACTTAACCTTGGAGACAACTGGACTCATTTAAACATCCCTGCAGGAGCTATACAGATAAATAATTTGCAAAGCTATTTTGCTTTACTGCCTTTTTTCTTTGACTCTTGGAAATGTATTTATTTTTTAATGAAGGAATTTAATTTTTCTGCCATTATTCCAGGCCATTCTTGTAGGTTTAGGGCATTATGCATTTCATAACTGTTGTGGACAGGTTTTGTCTCTGAACATGCCATGTTTGATTTGAAACATGTGAATGTGAATTGTGCTTTTATTCCTGCTTGTTAAGAAACAGTCAAGAATGTGCTCTGGAGCTCGTGTTCTTACTGACACTTGCCTAGTCAATGCAGTACTGATGGTCATGAACAGCTTTCTCTGTCCTAAGCAAAGGGAGCTGCCTCCTTTGACTTCTTTTCCCTGCACTAGAGGTCAGTTAAGTTACCTGCCTCCTGTGTTAACTCTTTAGTGTGGTCTTGCTTATTGAACAAATATCAAGATTCACACCTGGAAGTTATCTCTGTCAGAGTTTATGCTCCAGGTGTTTGTATGATTAAAAATATTTCTTATTATCATATGCTTGAAAAGCACCTATAGCAGAGTTTCTTTATATTTCATACATGATTTTTCTGGATCCTGATATTAATTTATTCTCAGTTTAGTAAATTTATGGATTTTTATATTTTGGAGAAAAATTGCTTGCACTCAAAATGTTTTTCCATTTGTATATGCCGGAGAAATCTGGCCAAGCAAATCTTTCTCTGACTTTGTTACTTCATTAATTACAAACTTCAGCCTCTTTTATGTTTTGCTCTTGAATTCTTTTTTCAGTCCTCATTGTCTCACTCCGCTTTTTCAGAGTCAAACATGGTCTGTCATATGAAAGACTGAAAGCAAGAAATGTACTTTTACAAGGATCTGTGACCTCGCTCCCATTGTTCTTAATTTCCGATAGTAGTACCTGCCAGTAATAAAAATGTGGAGGTTTAATTATTGATGTCATTTAAAATGGAGGATGTTTCACCACTATATTCTGGTACAGCAAACTTCTGAATTTTCTTGGAGGAGGAAGAATTTTATGGAAGTCTTAAGAATTGCTTTTTTTTTTTTAAATAGGCCACTAGATGGAGTACGAGTATCAACCAGTTTGTATTAGCCTGAAATAATCCATACTGCAAACACTGTGGCTCTAGAAAGCCTTACTGTCTTTTAGACAAGAGCTTGACAATGTCAAATATATATATATAGAGAGAGAGTCAAAAAATATTTATTTCTCAGCAGGTGCTGACAATAGTCCACCAAAACATTCAGTCAATAGTGAAAGCCATTCATCGAGAAGGAGGAATCGGCACTCCAAATCAAAAGTAACAAATGGAATCAGCAAGAAATAAGAATGGTCTCTGAAGATATCCTGCAGTGTGACCAGAGGTGACAAAGAAAATCAGACCTGGCTCTGAATTTCCAAATGGAAGATTGATTTTTAAATTTAAACATTAACAAAAGGAGGTGTTGAAGAAAAGGATCATCAAGATGGAGCCACCAGTGTAGTGCAAATCATTGCCTGCTGACACTTGCCATTCACTGATTTAAATCTAGTTTCTTCAGCATGTGGCACCAAAAGCTAATGAAGATTATGCTGGGAAGAAAAGTAATCTTGCCATAGTGGGTATACCCTGTTTTGTGTTCAGGTGTTGCAAGTGCATTTTTTATATCTTAGTTGAGGACTTAAACACAAAGGTTAGTAAACTGGTAATCAGTTGGCATAGTTGGTTGGATTGTTTTTGTTTATTTTTTTTTTACTGTGTTTTTGTTGTTTTTTAGAAGAGTATGCAATCCTTTGACTAAAAGCAGCTCTGCTGTTCTTTCTCAGTCTCACAACTAAACTTTTCTACACAACAGTTAGCAAGTATTTAAAATCTCCATGCTTGTATCCATCTGCTTGCTTTTATGTAAAGGCTCTTTAGACCTGGTGGTAGGGTTTTACCAGTGAAGAAATGGGTCCAGGTTTCTTGTAAAGGATGTGAAATTGATCTTCAAACACAATTCTTTTGTTCTGCATTGTCCTTCTGCTTGATTGTTACACATTTGATTTCTTTTAAGTTTTTAAAATACTTATATAAAAACTTGTTGCAAAGTAGAGGGCCATGCCTCCTGCCCTCAGAGACAGATGTCGTGTCATTTAGTTGTTTTTCCTCCTTTACTGCAATGCATTTTGCATCTTCAAGTGCAAATATGTAATTTTTTTCACCTGTGTTACATTGTGTACAATGTTCCTTCCTGCTCCCTTCTAATGTGCCTCTGCCTCAGCTGGAAACAGAAATCCTAATGTCTTCAGACTGATATCAGAAACTGCTTTGAAGGCTCTGATGCCCTACTAAGCCTGGTGATAAAGTAGTTTTTTGCTGAAGTTGAGTTGCTTACTACTTCCATAAATATAATTATTTGTGAAGGCTTGCTGTAGTCTTTGGTATCTGAGAGGCAGCATGATATTACTGTGATAATACCCCATTGCTTTGGTATTTCCTATCATGCAGTCAGATACCTAACAGCAAAGTCACTCTTTCTTGCAGATTTTTTAGTGTGTTTTTTTTGTTTTGTTTTGTTTTTTAATGTATTTATTCTGACATCTAGATAAGTGGATAATTCTCCAGTAGTGAACGTAATGATTAAGTCAAGAGGTAAACAATCAAGAGCAATCAGTTCCTGTATTAAGTTATCAAAATGTTTTTGTGCCAGTTAGATTTTGGGATTCATGGGCTTCAGAGGGGTAGATAGCCTAAGCAACGATAAATAATACCCATTAAGTCACTTAGTCTTCATAAGAAAATGGGATTTCCTTTTTCTTTGAATAATGTTAATGTGATTTGCCACAGGCTAAGTACTGAAAACAAAATACAGCAGAGACTTTATACAAGTGTGTGATACTGTAAATAGAAAAAAGTCTCCTGTGTAATCCATTCATTCCTATGTGCCACACATTATCAATGTTTTCAATGCACTTAAGTGTTGCTGCTGGACTCCTTAAGAGGCCCTTCATTTCCCACTGCCCTTTTCAATCAAACATAAAGTGTACAACTTGGGAAGTAACATAGTAGAAGCTGCCAATATCATCATTGCTACAGTGACATTAAATGTTACATAAGAAAAAACATTAGGAAGACTTTCAGGCTTTCCTACAACTACTTGGTTTTCATTCATACTATAGCAATTCTATGTATTGCCACCTTATTCATAATATACTACATATTAATGAATGTACTTGTAGATTTCTTTGGATACTGAGACTTGTTACTTTTTTATTTTTGTGGTTAATAACTCAGTCTGTGTAAGACTAAAGAATGGCATTGTAAATTTTCTATCTATTCAATACCAAAGCAAGAGATTGGAAGTCTAATGGTTTAGATATTTTAAATACTGTGGTTTTCAAAGGTGAGAGCCTGTTTTGTACTTGCAAGGTGTATACACACCAACTATGTATACAAAGCTTACATGTGTAACCAGATGCTGAAGTACAATTTCTACTTGCCTGTGGAAACAAGCACACATTTTGTAAACACAGACCTGGTGCTCACACTGCTGAACTGCACCCTAAAAATATTGGAAAGACAAATATGAAGTGTCATCTTGTTGGAAGCTGACTTCTGTATACTATTACAACAGCTTGGCCTTGAAGAAATGTTGTCTGACAACACCTTTAAAAATATTTCCCATGAAGTCTTTTTACTTTAATTTTTTGTGTTTGGTTGTTTGGGGTTTTTTTGGTTGTTTTGGGGTTTGTTTGTTTTTTTGTTTGTTTGGTTTTTACTACTTTAAAGAGGGATGGCTAGGGAGAGGGGAAACTTAGGTAAACTATTCAAGTGCTGCTTGGAAAACGGCACTTTGTGTCCTCTGTCAGCAGTTCTGGCTGGAATTCACATGTGTTTCTCGCAAGTCCTTCACTGACTGACAACTGTATTTTCAGTCCCATCGTTTTGGACATGAGCTTTGCACTGGCAGGTATTGGAAAGGTGCTTTTGATCACTGCTGTAAAATTAGTGATCTCAATTTTATCATTTACTGTGCTGCTGCTGAATTCTGTATGTGTGTAACAACTACAATGACAAATCTCTGAGCTGTTTAGCAAAAAGCATCCATGTATGAGTTCTGCTGCTTGAACAGTATTTTCTAACAGTCACGGATGCACTGTCCTAACTACTTGTTCTGTCACAGCCTCTCATTCCTACTTTCCTGCTTCTGATGTTCTTTCCTTTCTCTGTCCTCTAGTGCTGCTCTCCCTCTCCCCTGCTGCTATGGAGAGATCTGAATTGGCCTTCCAGAGGCTGTCCATCAATGATGTCAGTCATTGAAGGGAGGCTAATTTGGGGCAGCATGGTGTAAGCAGAGGGTAGTGGCAAGAACTTTAAGTAGTGGATTAAATAAAAATGGAAAGATTTAAAATGCAGGTATACAATGAACCAGAGCTGGCCTTGAGTACTGGATTCCAGTATTAGAGTTGCTGCATAGATCATACACCGCATCTAATTAAATATTTGGAGTGTGATTTCAACCACTGCTTTTGTTACTCTTCTGTGAAGATCATCATTTGATGTTCCAGCTGTTAAGACTTTAATATTTTTTACTTTGTTATCACAAGAGGACACAGATGTTACCATGTATTTAATAGTTTTTGAATAGAGTTGCTCTGTATTGATTGCAAAGTATTGTATTTTGCAATAACTCAGTAAATCAACCAATGTCACCAGTATGTGTGTTTGTCTGTACCTGCAACACATAGGAAATGATTACATACTGCCTTTAGAAGCTATTACATTTTCTTCTACGAAATTGCCTGCTGACAAATGCATTGGTTCCTGAGCAGCCTACAGTGCACGCTAAGGTTTTGCTGTAATTTATTATTTCGGAGCAGCAGATCTGATAATGTGAACAGTTATTATGCCTTCTGAAGCGTCTCTAGTGTACAGGATAAGTCTTGTCTTAATTATTCTTTTTGGATTTGTTTTACTATTGGGTGGGAGAGCTGAGTTGCAACATGATCTCATGACAGGCCTTCAAAGAAGAGCTGTGACTTCCTGTAGAAGAACTGTAAGACAGGCTATTGGCAAGTAAACTTCTGCCAGTATAACGTGTCATTGAGTATCAGAAACACTTTGCTTTGGTTTCCACTGCTGCATAGTTTCCATAGTTTCCAGAACAGTAGTTTCCGGGGTTTTTTATACTAAAAATCTATTGTGAGCTGTTGATTGCTCCTCTGCTGTTGGCGCTAGCTTGGTGTCTAGTGTGTAAAGAAGCATGGCTTTCCCTTTCTTAGTTCCTTCTCTCTACAGGCATTGAATACTGGGACTTTCTGCCTTGCTGGGAAGGGTTTTTCTTCGACATGACTTACTTTTTGGAATACTGATTTATGGAGAGCCCATAAATTCTGAGGTTGTAGTAAAATTTGGAATAGCCAGGACTTAAGCTTGTTCATCCTCTGGGAAGAACAGCTAAGAGGAAAGTGGTGAGTATAAAATCTCTTCTGAAGGCTTGGGAAAAATAGCTGATGAAACAATTTATAAGAGCTGCCTCAGTCACAGGACACTGCTTACTACATTGGAGAAGGCTTTTTTATGTCGTCTTTCTGATCAGTTAAAGCATTAGAAATACTGGAAAAAACCTAAAGCATTGGAATAAACTTCCTTTAAGAAGCAACACTTGAAAAATATGCTTCTTTGTAAGCATGGGACTCCGCTACTTTTGAAGGATCGCTATTTTGTGTCTTGGTAGTTGCTATTGTGGGTGGAACTATAATCAGCAGTGTCAGGGTAGAGTCAAGTGATCTGGATGGCTGCATTTCTGCTCTGTTGTCCTATGGCAGAACTTACACGCTATTTTGATAATGTAGTTTGGCACAGACTGGAAGCTAGAGCCAAAAGCTGGCATGGTACTGATTGAAATAGGTATTGGTGTCCACACCTACTTTGATACCTGCAGTTCATTCAGTTTTTGTCACTGTCATGGAAAGCACTAAACCAGTTCTCCCCTGTATGGTGTGCTTGAGGAACTGCTGCTTCGGCTTACTTTTTCCCTTGGCAAAGGGAGAGGAGTACAGTGCTCTTTTTTTCGGCTGTCTGAGTGCTCACATTCAACTACATCCTGATAACATGCCCACAGGCCTAGGCATTGCTCTCTAGTCTCCTGTGCCACTGTTTTCCCACTGGTATTTCTCCATCTGACCGTGTTGGTGCACTAAGGACTACACAGTCATGGGCTGGGGTTTAACGAGGTTTCTGAGCTGATTTTTAAGCCTCGTATGCTCAAAATACCTCCTGCAATATTCTGTCTCTCTCTCCTCCAGGTCTGCTCTGCCGCCTTATCTACCCATTGCTACCACATAGCTTTGTTGTCTGGAGCCCTGGCAGGGACTGGTCCTACTTTAACAAATCAAGGTAGTTCCCTAAAGGTGCAGTTTCACAATTGGGCGGAAATGCGTTTTGGACAAATGCACCCCCCACATTACTCACTTTGCTTTTGTTTTTTGTGTGGCTTGTCAGGATTTGAGAACATACATCATTATTCAAAGAAAGTGGGACTAGAAAGCCACAAGCTCTTCGTACATGGGGCTGAAAGCACAAGGCCAACCAGACTTCTAGCTTATGCCTGACAAGATGCGTGGTCTGTTACCTGTATGCCTGCTCGCTCATCTATCGATGCTGTAGCTGCAGGTGTGCCTTGCAAAGGAGCAGTCGTGCTGCCCTCAACAGTCTAAATTATATTATGGTAAGACCAAGTGAGTTTTAACTTCAATTCAGAAAAAAAAAGGAAGTCTGGGAAAGAATGTAAGTTCTAAGCATCGAATTCATATAATCAGCAACAATGTAAGTGCAAGACTATACTAAGCATGCACATGGGTTTAATTTTCAGTTTTCCTGGATCTCAGTTTGCAGATGATCATGAAATAACTGGATGGCTTATTTAATGTTTTTTTTGGAGTAGGGGAATTTACAGCAGAAGCATTCCTATGGACGTTATCCAAAGTATGTTCTACAACTGCTGTGCCCTCCAGTATTTCAGTGGTTATTGCTTAAAAAATGCATAAAATACTTGTGTGGATGTATATATACATATAAATCTACCAGATGAACTTTCTCATCAAAATGCTCAGGGCCTGCTTGAGTGTGGTCTCTGGGACAATGACCGCTGTCTGCCTGGACATTTGGAAGCATCCAAGTCTGTATGTTCCTCTGTAATGTCTAGGACAATAGGCATTAATCTCAGTTGCAGCCCCTAGGTGATGCTATAACACAAACACACAGAGAATGTGACCTGGATTTTCAAATGTTCTATTTTTGGGCTACTGGCTTTAGCCACCCTGGCTCGGTTTTAAAGACTTCGTAACTCCTGTTGACTTTAATTACATGTGCCGTACACACAGGCCTGCAAACTGCCCGTGTTGTCATACTTCCTGCAGAACAACCAAAGCAAAATAAAATCAAACGAGTAGCTTTGAGGAGGCTTTTAATTAAAATCTGAAATGATAGCTCTAGTCTTCAGAGAGCAAGGGTGAAAGACTTCTGTTTTGGTTTCTACCAAACACACAGACTACCAATTTGTTGTCTTAAGTACCTTCCCCATTTGAAGGGAGTGCTACTCTATCCAGAGGATCTTAGGGATGAAGCTCTGGGCAGGGTTCTTCTGGCTTTCTTCCTGTTCCCACTGCCCTTTGTGTAGGGCGTCAGGGTGGGACAGGGTAACCACTGTTTGAAAAGGTTGTTTGGCTTTGCTCCCAGGAACTCAGTTGGAGCAGGCCACAGTCTCCAGTGCTGTACACTCGCCTGAGTTTCCGGCTGTAGCAATGAAGCTGTGAGTTTTACCTGCTTGCTCAGATCAGCCTGTCCCTCATCCCTGCTATCCTGTTTGGGAAAGGGAAGCCACTGTGTGTGGGTTATTATTGCTTCATGTCTTTATGTGGCTCAGAGTTTAGGATGGTTCGGTATGTTTCAGTAAGTGTTCAGAACTTCATACGATCTGCAAAGAATTCCCATTTTTCCAATAAAAGCCACTGAGCTTTTTATTTTTTTTTTTTACAATTTGGAAAATCCTGTTCATCACAAACCTCAACATGGCACCTGACCTGTACCAATTATGACTTCTATCTGTTAACACTGAGATGTTCCTATTGGCTTTGGAAAAAAACCTCCAGATCACTTAACTTGTGTGTTGCCAGCTGAGAGAAGAAATTGCAGCCCTCATTCATTGCAGGAGGAAACACAGTGTCCTTGCTCTTCTCAATCCAGTTCTGTACAGGGTCACCACCAGTGGAAACCTGTATTGGTTTTGTTGTAGCCTGACTTCAGCACTTGCTCTCACAAAACTTCCTGGAGAGAAAAAAAAAAAAACACAGTGAAAAATACTGCTAAAGGAAACATATTTCCATTAATCAAATAAATAATCTGGAAGAAAACCAAGACCTTTTATTAAATGAGGTGAGACATTTAGGTTTGGGTTTTTTTCCTCCCCATGTACGTGCTGTAAGAGCAGTAGGTGATGCATAACGATGCTCACAACTTTTTAAATATTCTTATTTCTGCCTGTTTGCTAACTTTGCCATATTTGGATCCCAAATCCGGATCTGCGCATTCCGTTTCCCCACATTTAAAATGTGTTTGGAATAGCAGGACGGAGATTGGGGCAGAGAAACCAGATAGAGCTGAATTGCAGTTTCCTGGTGTCATGTTCTCTAAACATCCCAAAATATCTCTCAGGGTGAACTGTTCCTCTTGTTGACTTCAGGTTTCAGCAGCACACACTGTTCATTCAGTCCCAGTGCTTCTCACAGGGATGATAACGTGATTACCAGTAATGATCTTTCATGCTGTAGAGTTTTCTTCTTGCACTGCTTCCACATTGAAGGAATTTCTTTGAAACAATGCATAGGACATTGCAAACTTGATGGGGAGGTGGCCAGTAAGCTCATGTTAAAGATTAGAAATGGGGACAAAGGGTAAGTGACTTGTCTACATTTCCTCAGGAAGCTGAAGACAAAGAGAAGAGTAAGATCCCAGACCTTTGGTTCCCATGCTGTCACCAGGAAAGTATCATGGGACTTGCTAAAAAAGGGCTTCTGTAGTAAATCCAAGAATGTTATCCACGTCTTTTAATCCCTAAAAATGAAAACATACTGTGTTACACAAAAGAGGGAGCAGGAGTGAGGTGACACCCTCCCTCCATTCATATATTCTAGTCTTCATTTTATTTTGCTGGCTTACTTCAATTTATCTACCTTTTCCAATGAGCTTTCATGACCAATGCCTCAGCTGTTGATTTAAAATTAGGGTTTGCTAAGGGTGGGTCAACACGTGTAGGGCAAAGTAGATCATCTTTGGCTCTCCAAGGCATGCTGGGGCACCGTGGTTCTGAACCAACCTGGTGGCTCTCTGCTTTTCTCGGTAATGCTTGTAGTCTGATACATTTGACTTCCCAAGGGATGAAACAGGCAGGCTGTTTTGCCTTCTTCACAGTTCACCAAGTCCAGCGATCCTGGTTGAACCAGGGCTGCAGAAGGGACAGCAGCCAGAGGTTGGGAGTGGGGTTCTTGTCCTGTGTTTGAATCAGAACCTATTTCAAAGGGAAATCTTAGTAATTTGGAAGACTGTTCCCCCATGTACATGAGAAAATAGCAGCTGGAACTGTTCTAAAATAAATAACATGACAAACAATGTTTTGGTCTCATGGGCTCCTTGCTGCTTGTTTGGGCAGATGCAGGTGCTGTACCCATTCTCCCTGCAGAGCCGCACTCTCCATTGAGATGCTCCACATCTGTCTTGAGGTGTGAGATTATTTTGGACCTTTTGCTTCTTTCGGGTGTGTCCATTTCTCATGAGCCAGAATCAGTTTTGTCTCTCAGCTTACTGCAAGGTTGTCCTTATTACGGGCTTCCATAATGACCATCACTCACTTCTTGCTTATCTGACCCCTAGCAAGTTTCCAGAGGACCTTTCCGAGAAAAGCTGCTGTGATTAGCTGGTAGTACAGTCCTCCTGTGTCTCTCTCAACAGTGGATTTTTCAAATTTAGCTCTCATTAGCTTTTTTATGGAGAGGGCTATGAATACTCCTCGTGCGCCAGTGGCTGTTAAAACTGGCATGAAATCCAGGCTAAGTACATGGGCCACAACTCCATGCCGAATAACCGTGGTATTTCCAAGCAACTAGTGACGCAAAAATACACTGCTATAAATCACTTGGAGCACCAAGCACTGAAACATCAGTTGCCTCTCTGAAGACCTTGATGTCTCCAGAGCTGGGGTAAGGTAGGAGTTTGGCCACCAAATAAATCTAAATTTCTTCTTTTCTGATGAACAACTTCATGTTGTTGCAGAGAAACCTGTTTGCTGTGGGTTTGTGTGCCCAGGCATGCATTGTCTTCTTGCACCTGCATGAGGAAACTGTAATTTGTAGAAGTGGGTGATTTGGCACAGTCCTGCCACTAATACCAGGACCTTAAGGCCCTCACGGTTTTGGCTTTACATTTATCAAAATTGCTGGGTGAGCTGATCTCCTTACATCATGCTGTTTTCCCTGTTTATTGTTAGAGCAAGAGTAAAGGAACTGATGACCCAAGTGAGTTTGTACCAGGCTAAAAAGTTTCAATTTCTGCTCTTTAAACACTGTTCTTGAACCTGTCCAGGCCCTGGTGTTTGCTTCCATCAGCCATGCTTTTCTGCCTTGACGCGTCAGAGATCTTTCGTCAAGGACTAATTACTGTTTGAACTCCGTAGGAGGATGCCAACCATTTTATAATGAAAAGAAAAAGGAACCAAAATACAGCTTTTCTTTCTGGGCTGGGTTCCTGGCTTATGTCTATCCTTCCATCTACCGTGATCCCACAAGGCGTCAGCTTTCAGTGGGTGACAGAGCTGTCCTGGTGACAGTCTGGTTCAGCCTCTGTGCTGCTTTGCTCACAGTTATTTTTTACCTCTCTCCCTCAGCAGCCGTATCATTTTCATCCACACAGCAGCCAGCCTCTGCCCTTCCAGCAGCAGGATGGGATGCCTGGATTCATCTCCACTTGGGACAGTCGATTGGAGAGCCTAAATTAGGTACAGAGTCCCCGTAGGCTTCCTTGCCAGTCAGCAATATTCAGCATGCACCTTCAAAAAGCCAGGCAGGTTGTAGATGGGTTAATCACCCTCTGGAGTCACAGGTGACCTCCAAAGGAGCCTCCACTGCCAGCAGCAGGTGTGTAGCTACACCAGCCTTCTCATTGCAGCACCTCCTGGAAGTGCCCAAATTACAAGGGATGAGTCCAGCCCCTTGTCCCGTGTTGCTCCATTGGTTTGAATCATCCATCTCTTCTCCTTGTTGGTGCTCACAGTGTGATGCTGTTCTCCAAATGCAGAAATACTGTACTCCAGTGAAGGATAATTCCCATCTTCCGGGTGGCACGGTGTGCTTTTAGGATGCCGCTGATACTCTGAGCCCGTTACAGGGTGAAAAAGGAAACAAAGGGATCCATGCCAGAATGAACATATTGTTCACCTGGTTTCATACAGGACCTGCTAAATTTGAGGCTATTTTCCTGCTAGTATGATAAGCAATATTTAGCGTGGGAAAAGATAAGAGACAAACCTTTCTTTCTTTCTTCTCTCAACTCTCCCTAGCTGTAATTCATATTCCCCAGCTTCTTTCTTTATGAGCTAGCTGCACCCGTTAAAAGAGGGTTAAACAATCTCACTAGGAAGCAGAGAACTTTATCATAGCTAAGGAGGATTAACACACACGTAATCCCCTTACAAAGCCACTTGCCTTCCAACTCCAGTGCGTAAAAATAAAAAAAGGATTGGATCAATGTTATTTTTCTCATATCTAATTCGAGAACAGTAGAGCATATTAAGTAATTAAAATGTTCACCTTTAAGGTGCTTAAAAGCAAAGCTGCTGGCAGATGCATAATTAGCTCCAGTTAGGTGCTTTTGCTTGTTTACTTCAGGTAATTTATCTAGTGTAGGGTCTTTGGGCTTGGAACTTTATTTAGAAAACATTTTGTTGTTGCATAAGGTAATGCAGTGGATAGGCAGGGACCAAAGACAGAAACTTAGAAAAAAGGTAATTTACTGAGCCAACATACATGCTGATATAGGACATTTCAGATGCTCTTTGTTATGCTATCTGCCGATGCTGGCAGTTTATATTTTGTCAGAAGTATAGTTCTTAATAGGTTGGGTAAAATCACCCTGAACATTACTATATTTCTTGTGTTGCACCATTCATTTTGCTCGGGTTTTATAAGGTGTCTGAAAAAAAACTGACAGCACTGGGAAAACAAACCCTGGGGAATGATTTGTAATTATTTATTGTTTGGATGTTAGGTGTGAATGGGTGACTCTGCAGACGAGCCCAGAAATGGTTAGCATTTATGATCTGGATAAGACATATGGGAGGCTGGAAGATAATGACTGACACCGGGGAGGAGGGGGAAATATTATTATACTGATGTTGTGTGAGCACTGTAGAGGAAGTGAGCCTTTAAAGTGTGAAACCTCCAGCACTTGAAATGATAAGCGGTGCCTACAGGAATCAGCCTGTGGGATCTGTTTCTCTTGCTAAGCTGCCTTTGAAGGTCGGGGGGTTGTTTTGCTTTCCATTCCCCTGGGGAAGTTTTCCCGCCTTTCTAGTCTTGTCCGCGGATCAGAGCTACACCCCCCGATCTGTAGGCGTCTGTATTCCCGGGGCAGGCTATGATAAAGCCCAGTGGGTTTTTGCACAGTATAAATGATTGTACTTCCCTGTAGGTCTCAAGTTCAACAGCCACCAGAGACTGAGCCTGTCAGCAAATGAGCCTCTCATGGCTTCTGCTTTTTTAGTGAAGTGTTGGTTTCATGGCTCCTGACAAGTGCATCTCAATCTAAAAATCATGTGTGCAAGCTGACTTTTATTCTTTTTTTCCTGTGGAAAACTTTTCTTTGCCTTCCTGTATTTACTCTCTTGCTTAGGGACCAAGGACTAAATGCCACCTGCCAGCTCCCCTGCTGAGCCCAGGGCTCCCCCTTCCCTCCAGGAACTGCACATACTTTCAGTGACTGGTTGATGTTCCAGTGGCCTTGGACAGACTGAAGATCCTGAGAAGATCCTCCATCACGTCCTGCAGCAGCCTTTCCCACTGTCGCTGAGCTGGAACGAGATGTGCTCAGCTGCCAATTAGCATAAGGCCACCAAAGCTGGGGGAGTTTTACCAGAGATGGATCTATCCATCCATTTAAGTGAATCTAAGTCCAAGCTACTCAGGTTACCTATTTATGCCCATGATTTACTAGGTTTGATTCAAACAATGAACTACAACATTGCCTTATACTGCAGACAGTCTGGGTACCCAACTCTTTTGAACCCCAGTTTCTCACTGGGGGGGAGAGTGGCTTAATGCAAGGCTGGCACCTGACCCCTGTGATACTCAACTGATATCACAGCTCAGTATCTCCAGCAATATCAAACCTACCAGCTCAACAGAGACTACTACTATATCAGCTCCCTCCAGCCTACAGCCACATAAATGCCTTTTCCTTGCAGAGCAGCCACTGCCTTCCTGAGACAGCCCCACTGGAGTGCAGGAGCCAGCCATGCCAGGAAAACACGGGACCTGCTTTTCCCACGCTGCCGTGGAGCTTGCACGCCACCAGCACTGCAGGATGTCACAGCCTGGCTGCCGCTTTTGCTCTCAGCTGGTGGCCAGGCACACGTACAGAGCCTTCAAACTCGACTCAGGCAACAGGCACAGGGGTCGAAGGACGACAAATCCCAGATGTATGGTGTTTCCCCTCTTTTCTATCCCCGAATCTTTCCTCTGGCAGCCTGTGTTTGACTGCTAGCGAGTCCACATCAGCTAATTAGCTCTCACAGTGTGCCCTGAGTATCTCCAGCTGGTCCTCGCCAAATGGTGAAGGAAGTTGCGGAGCTTGGACCTCATCAGAGAGACCTCAGGGCTCCCCTTGGCTTCCTCGCGAGGGGAGGGTGGCAGTGAGCGGCATGCCCAGCCCCTGTCACAGGCAGACAGGCTCTCCCCAGCCCAGCACACACAGCACCACATCAGCGATGGAAGTCCTACCAGGGAGCCCCAACCGAGGCTTGAGTTATTCTCCAAACCTCCCAGAGCCTGCAGGAAAGAAACAGGGTCTTGTGTTCACCAAGAACAGAGCCAGCTACCTCCGGGGGTGGGCAGTGATGCTGTGAGCACTGGGTAAGTACAGCTACGAGGAGCTAAAGAGGACACCAGCTCCAGCAGAATTGCCAACGTGAACAGTCGTGATGGAGCAGGAACCTTAAACCACATCTCCAGACAAGAAACTACAGACCTTGAGAGACTGACTCAGAAATGGGACAAAAGGTAGCAATTGTGTTTGTTTATCATTGTAAAGATCTGCCTCACCCTCTGACTTCACCCTTCCTGTTTCAGATGGGTCACCCTGACCTAATTTTCAGACAATATTTTTGGATTTCACAGAGCCATGATGAAGTCTGTATAAGTGAGAGCACAGAGGGCTTTCCTGGTAGGTTTGCAAATGCAAGCAGGCTTGGATTCAGGTCTGGAGACCTGTGGTGGAAAAAGTCCTCAGCTGTATTTCTTTCCCCTGGTCCTGGAGTACGGCATTTTTTTTACAAACCTCTCCGTTACGGAGGTGGCTGGTGGCAGGTTGCAGTGGTGTGACCGAAAGGGCCCGTACAGGAGTGCGTGGGGCTGTGGCTGGAGAAATCTGACCAGGGGTTTCCCATTTAAGCTAAATCTCTTCCTCCCCTTCAGGGATAAAGGTTAACTCAGCTGTGCAAACTAATTTATATTCAGGCGCATGTGGCCGTAAACTGTACTTTTTGTTCCTGACAAATATGAATATAGTATTTGCTATGAAAACGCACCGTTTCTCATGCAAAATCTTTCCTCTTGCCATTTGTCTCTGCAATGTAGAGTTTTGCTTGGCAGATGGACAGTGCAGGAGGGTGGCCAGGCTGCGTGGGAAAGAGTGAGTGCCCGTGATACGGGGTATCCTCTTTTCCTCTGAACTCTTGTGCAAGTTTTTCTAATTTAATATGGTGAAATGCAAGTGGTAAAAAAAAAAAGTTCTTCCAAACTGTTCAGCACAAAGGAAAGACATCCTCCAGTGAGAGGATAGACAGGACAGTGGTGGATACAGCCCATGACAGAAAACTTGTTTCAAGTCCTTTTCCAGCTTGGAGGTTGGATTTAAATAAAGAAGCTGTCAGGACTCAGAGCCGTTATTCAAAGGCGTAGCATATTTTTTCAGCTGCCTTCCCTGTATCTCCTTGTCTTTGCTCTGTATGTAAGGGCCTGGCATACAGCTGGAAGGAAGCGTGCAACTTCACTCGACTGATGGTTTTTACCAAAGGGCATCCGTCGTGACCAGCATGTCACAGGACTCATCATACAATTTTTGGTAGCCTTAAGGGAGGCATATCAGACACACCTCTCGGTTACTCAGCAGCTTTGCCACTGCATAACAGAGCTAGTTGAAATGGGTCTGTCTCAGTCTGGAAGTCACTCCATGAAGAATTTTTCAAGGATTTGAAAATTTAATTTTTAAAAGCTTCCCACTCTCTCCCAAAATTGCCAGGCTCTGGCAGCCTTTTTTTCTGGAATTATCATCTCTATCCTCTAAAAACTATGAAATGACCTACATAATGTCAGTCAGACAAACTGTTCTAAGAAATTTCTGCTTGAGCTTGGGAAGCAACAGAAAAACTCTCCACACGAATATTTTATGTTGCAATGTCAGAAAATGCATATATATATACACACAAATATAAAAATATATATATAAAAAAGTATACATATACATATAAAAATAAAGAACATTTGCAAATCGTTTCCTTAGCTCTGTGAGCTGGGAAAATAATGAAGAAGAGTTATTAGATAATATTATGCTGTTGCCCACAGAGCTGTTTCGAAGTTATTATCCAGCCTGTTGCCCTCGACAGAGAAGAGCTGACTTTTCATTCTGCCCGTTCCCAAACCCATCACATTAAACACAGGACTAAACCACAAGCACAGAACCGAGGAGCATGGGAGAAATGGAAAAGCTATTCAAGAAGCTGGCAGTTGACAACGGGATCTTGAAAAATTATTTTCTTGGATTCAACAGAATTTCTTCTTCCCCTGCTCCAGACAGGGCTCTGCTAGGAGGCAGTTTGGGCCACTGTGGTTGAACAAGCTGTTGAAATCCCAGCCAGCTCCTGAGCGAGCAAAAAACTAATCAGAAACTGCCTTCACCAATCTCTGCTTTCCTGAGCACTGCCGTCTCGTCACCCAGGCAATGTGCTGCCCATCACCAAATCAACAGGCAGCTTTTTCCTGCTCAGGCCTCGAGCAGGTGCCTCTGTCTCCTGGTCCCATGCTATGTCCTGATTGCAAGACCCCTGGGTACTCATTTAGCAGCACACCCATGCCTCCAAATGTCATTGTCCGTTAGCATGGGGATCTTACCACGCTGGTAGAATCACACCTACTAGTTTAATGAGTCTTATTTGAGGTGAGATGATCAAGGGATGTTGGGGGCGGTTGTATCAGCATTTTAAGACTCCAGCAGGTCAACCCTTGAGGCTCAGTTGCAGCAGAGCATCTTTAGGATGCATATCAGGGCTAGGGCACCATTTTCAAAAGCACCACAGACATGAGGGGCTTAGCTAGAATGCTGGAGGAGAAGTCTGATCTGAGAGTGCCTCTCCAGGGGTACTTTTATTCAGCCAGGGAAGCTCTTCTGATAGTGGTACCACTCTATTGGAAAAGCTTGGTGGACTGCTAGTCTGGTAACATGAGCATGAGCCAAATCAGCTACACCAGGGAAAAGGTTCTGATGTTCCTTGGTTTACCCACTAGCTTTCTGCCAGCACAACACTATTGAGCTAGGACCAGAGCTGTTTGCAGACCTGACTGTCAGTACATCTTTGACCAAGAGACCAAGGGGTCAGGAGGCAGAGCCACCTGCTTCAGGCTTTGGTTTGATGATGGGTGGTATATTGCCTGTGTGAGGAGGTGGCAGTGCTCAGGAAAGCAGAGCTTGCTAAAGGCAGTTTCTGATTAGTTTTTAGCTCATTTAAGAGCTGGCTGGGATTTCAATGGTAGGGTACAAAACCTGTTCAGAAGACCTCAATTCTGCCCATTCCTTCACCTTAGTGTTAAGTATGGCTCTGCATCCCAAAGACCAGCGCCAGCTCCAAGGCAGCACTGGGTTCCAAGGCTGAGGCAGAATTCAGGTTCTTGAAGTACGGGCTTTCACTCCCGTTAACAGTTTCTGGCAATCCCATCCCCATATCCTCACCTTTAGTCAAATGGAGGACACTTCAAGGCAGAGGGATGACAATGCGTGTCCCCTCTCTGTGCCATTGCTTGCAAGACCAACCTGGATTAAAAAGGACCAGTGTTTCCCTGGTCAGCTGCTCATCCTGGTTCGCTGCATGGGTGTCCCACCATGAAGCTACCCCACCTCTTCCAGCTGCACAAAGAGCCAAGCTCAAGCTTGCCCTGCCATATGGCCGTGCTGCTAATCCCGTGGAAATGGCAGAGATGCTGAGGTTGGACGCGTGGTTTTAACAGTTTAAACATAAGCCCAGCTAGGGCTTACGCTGAAGTCCTGGCCCTGACAAAGCAGCCGAAATGAGGGTACCTGTGGCTGGCGCACTTGGGGTCCTCGTGCCGCAGAGGTGGCCCCAGCTGCAGCCCTCCAGTGGTCCTTCGCACTCACATGTGCTGCAAACTCTTCTCCGATGATTAGATAAGAGGAATTGCCCGTTTACTTTCATTTCAGTTGTGCGTGACTGGATCAAAGGATGTACGCTCTCTTTGCTTCAATTACGCATTTTGGTCTAATGTAGTCCAGATGGCTATTTCATCTCAGCCTTTATATTTATTCATGGCCTTTCTATTTAACTTTCCTAAAACAAATACTCATTCGTAGGCGTATATTAATTCAGGGACAAGAACTGCCTCAATCAATATGTTGAGGTTAAGTTTCTATACCACAATAGGTTCTATGTACATAATTTCTATTTTTATTACCCCACAGCTAGCCTCAAATATATGAGCAATTTCTTTAAAGAGTTTCCTTTGGTTTTTTCCTAAATTTAAACAAATTACAGCTCTCCCGATTATTAGATTTACAATATGCAGATATTCTTTCATTAACCTTTCAGTTAAACCCTTCTGCAAACTTCAGTCAAATATTAGTGAATTTGCAAAAGTACCAAGAAGCCCAAATGTTTGCCAACATGATATTGCACTGCCTTTGACTGTGGCTCAGGTGTCCAGCAGAGGATAAAATTTGTTGTCGAATTTAAGTGCAATCCTACAACCAACATGTGAACGCAAAGAGTGGAAAAGCTCCAGAGACCAACGAGACAAGGTATCGAGACTTTTCAGTTTATATCTACATCTTCTTTCAAATTAGAGCTGAAAGTTGGGTGCTGTGAATTGACTTAGACACTGCTGGTGGAGAGCTGAAGGCAATGCCTGGCGGGAGGTGTCCGAGACAGGCGCGCGTGGCAGAGGGGACGCGGGAAGTCACTGTTTAACCTGTCTGGCATTTGATTTGGGCTTTTAGTCCTTGTTTGGATAACGGGATTGCAATTCCTCTTGGTACACTTACAATAAGAACATCTGAAACTCAGCTGCAGCCAGGCAACAGACTTTCATTTTGGGTAATCTGATTTTAGCTTCGGTGATTAGCTGCTCCGTTGTCAATGGCCAAATCTAATTGTCATTGTAGTTTCTCTTCTGCAGCCAATACGTGCTAATGCCTTACAAGCTGGATTTTTCTTCATGCCTTCTCTTCTCAAGTAACATCTCCCAAGGCATTTGCAAGCAGAGAGGAGGTGATTTCAGACCTAAGGGTGAGGAAGCTGGTAGCAATCACTGGTCAGTTTTTCTGTTGCATAAAATGGACACAGTAAGCCACCTTTTAACATTCTGGGCATTAATATTGGCCCCAAAATGTTATATATATATAAATATATATATATAAAATTAGCATTCCTAACATAAGCATACTTTTTATGGCATATGTTAGATTAAGTTTTTCAGAACCAGATTCTCTACAGCATTTTACATCCATATTTTTATGTGTGTGAGTGACTGCTCCAGAAATCAGTGTGAAACTGGGACTAGATGGGTCTCCAGGTTTCAATGGAGATTATTTTTTGTTTGTAAAACAGTTTCCTCCAGAGTTTGTTTGATTTTTTAAAAAAAAAAAGGATGGGGAAACAATATATGACAGCTTTTCCCTCCCCTGCCAGCCCTGTTAAATCAAAAAGCCAGTTAGAAATGTAGAGTTAACTTAAACACAAATCCTTAGCCTAGGAGGAAAAAGAGACAGCAATGATATTATCAGGACAAGTTTCTTCTAATGCCACTTTCCTTTCGGTTGGACTTCTGCACTGAACGAAGCATTAGATTTAGATCCATAGCCCAGCTTCCAGGCCCACCGACTGCTCCCGGGAGAAACTATTCCAGTCTTTTCCTTGGCTAAAAGCAGAAACAAAATGCTGTGATGGCTTGGAAGGGCAGATGAAAGACAGCCTGCTCTGTTGCATGTGGTGGGATAGCATTGCTAACACCACATGTGTATAAAACAGCATCTGCACAGTGCCGCTCAACAGCCTTTGGACTCCTTGCCCATGGAGCTCCCTTTGGGAAACCCTTAAAAGCCGGTTAAAAGTCACCCCCAGTCCATGCTTCAAAGAAAACCCCCAAAAAACCCACATGAGAAAACAAGCGCTTTCCAATGAAATGACCTCAGACTAACTGGAAATGCGGGGACAGTACACAATCGCCCTCAATACAGCAACGTAAGAGTTTGCCTGCACAAAGTCTATCCATCTGTCAATATTTCTCCAATTTCTAGGCCACTGGTGTGCTTGCTTATCCCCAGCTCTGAGCTGCGCCAGCCGCTGCGGGTGAGCACACGCTTTCTGCGGCTGCTGAATGGACAGAGGCAGGACTTGCTGGGCTGGGCACCATCCCCACCAGTCTGCTGAAGTTTCTAGGTGGCTAAACCGCTCCTACCCCACTGCTAACAAACCTGAATGAGGCATCCTGTTTGTTTATAACGGTGTGGGTAAGGCCGGGGCTGGCCTCAGGTGCTTGGACCTGGGCAATATTTTCCCCATCAGTTGGGGACTGCTCCAGTTGCTCCCATTGGTCCCCCGTCAGCACTGGCTGCCACGGTCAAGGGACCACCGGTCTTGGTGGCACTATGCGCAGAGACAGTGTGGGAACAAGAGGGGAAAGAGGAGAGGATATGGGATTTTGAGGGCTTATGAGATAGTCTTTCCAAAGGAAGGATGGGGAGATTGTTTCACTCCAAAACCCCCGTTGGCAAAGGACTCGGCGAAGAGCCTCGGCTGGAAATGCGAACTGTAGCTTGGCTTCAGAGTCGCTGTGCATACCCTGGGCAGTACAAATACTGTCAGTTGCTGTGACTATAAGAAGAACTGTTAATTAGTCAATTTTCTGGGTAAACAATAAATACAGATGTCACGATAAAATCTGACCACAAATTTGCTGGTTAGAATTTCTGTCCCTTAAATAACATCTTTGTGAACATGCTTTCCAGATCCCTTCCCAGACTTACCCACGCCAAACCACATGGTACTTTGGAAGGCGTAGGCTCGCGCAGGGCCAGCAGCGCAGGGAAACAGCACAGCATTTTGGGTTACTCTCACTAGTCCCTGCATGAACAGCTGAAACCTTCTGCAAGAACTTGGATTACAACTATTTGATGCGTCCTGCACACACACCTGTAATGATCACATAGAAATTTCATAACCATTAATGGTGTTGAAAAGAAGAGCCAGGTTTCTTACTGTTTGCTGTTATAAATATTATCTTGGATTCACTTTCCTTTGTTGCTGTGATTTTCTTTCTTCTGTTTTAACTTGGCCCCACAGGCCATCTTTAGCCAGATTACTGACAACTGATTTAATCGGTGTTATGGGGATAACTCTGAGGGGGTCTGATGGCATAGCGTGAGCTGCCTGGAGCTGGCAACCAGTCGTAATGTACCCCACTTAATTTTCCTTTTCTATTTATTTTCATAGGGTTGAATGGTGATGCTTTTCTTCATAAATGGATTGGTTTTGGACAGCCACAGGACGCTACACAGTTTTGAGAGTTTGTTATTGTTTTTAATAAACGTCACTGTAGTGCTAGATGGGAATTTAACTCACAGTGTGTGGGGTTGGAAACCAGGAGGCCATCAGTCCTACACCCAACTCAGCGGTACAGGCTGAGAGTCAGTTCTTCTTTTGTGTACCTCTGTGTGGAATAACACAGTGCGAACACAGCGCTAAGGAGCTGGAGGCAAAGCAGGTCATTAGGACCCATGTGCAGGGTGCTGGGGAATGGACTCTGTACCGGGCCAGCTTGCACCCAGGGGCGGCTTTGACTCCTTCTGCCAAGGTGTTGGCTGGGGAGAGCAACGTATGCGGGTGGTGCTGAGTCAGTGGTGTTACCAGCTCTTCTGGCATGAGATCAGTATTTAGGAAGCATTAATTTTAGCAACAGAAAGTTGTGTTAAGGGGAAGTACACAGAGAGCTTTGAGTAAAAGGCACATGACTACAAAGGAGGGTGATTACTTCCGAATTGTGAAATAAATGAAAGTGGCTTGTATATTGCCTTTCTTCGGTGGTACTTATAGACAGCAGTCGTACAGCAGCACTCGAGTTTCCTCTCTGGAAATACGCTGTAGACCACAGGAAACTGCTAAGTCTAAATAAACAGGTTTATTAACTAAATAGGAAAGCTACCAAGTCTGGACTCCTTGTGATCACATTTCCCATTACATTCTGGTAACTGTTTGAAACTCAGGCAAAAATCCTGAAACTCCAAGTAGCTGGAGCCACGTGGACTGTCCCTGACTTCACCATAGCTGCACGAGGACATGAAGAGGGACTGAAGCATTGAGTCATGCAACCCTTACCAATAGATATCTCACCCAACCGTCACAGTGTGGGATCTCAGATGGCTCCGACTACCCAAAATTTTGGATTGCAACTCTCCCATTTCCTCGCCATTTTCTCACTTCCCTGGTCTTGTTACCGAGGCTAACTTCATTCTGCGGAGCTAATTGCTGCTAGCATGTTGGAACGTGGTACTTGCCATGTGCCAGAAATTGCTGCAGACGAGCGTGCCTGCTTCTGAGATCCCACCGAAATGACTTGACTCACCTTGGAAACACTGCAGGTAATGGCAGGATTGTATTAACTTAATACTTCCATAAGGGGAAAAATGAATCCCACGGGGACAGGCACAAGAGGCTGGTAATAGCAACTGCTGCCCACAAGACATATTGGGAAAATATCATGCTGAAAAAATGTTGTTTTAAAGCCATTTGATTAATTGGTTTCTTCCTTGGAAATGTAAAAGAAGTGGAGAAAAATACCCTAGAAATAGAACAGAACTAGGCAATACTGAAGTTCAGGAATAAGAAGGAACCTTTTGCTACCATAGTGCAAGCAAGGATTGAGTAAACGCTATCATCAGAGGTTAATACCTGAAAAGAGTACCGGCCAGCATTTCTGTAGCTCTGGACAACACTCCAGAAATCAGCTGTTTGATGCGGTCAGCAGTCCTCTGAGAGCACAGCTGGTACTGTACGGATGGAAAAATACGAAGCCTATAGCTTCCCAGGAACTTGGGGCTCCAGGTCACTGAGAAGTGGTTCAACAACTCATTAAAGTCCTTTACTAAATGGATCAAGCTCCATCTTCAAACTCATCAGCTTCTTTTGTCCCTACTGCCTTGACTAGGAAGCTGACTCACAGCCTCCTTGCTCTTGGAGGGCTAGAAAAGGACTTACAGACCGCAGTTGCCCAGGCCTTGGTAGGCTGGAGGAGCCAGCCTGATGCAGTCCTGTCTAGTAAGAGGAGCCAGAAAGCCAGAGTGGTGGGAATGCTCTTCAAGAAGCTCTTGAGGTGTCATTCTCCTCATTACCCAGGCCAAGGAGCTACCAGCTGTGCTGCATCTCCCCTGACCGTGCTCCTGGGTTTCACTCTTCCAGGTGCGTGCTGCCAGCTCCTGCCTTGCTGCAGGTTGGGATGTGCCCAGCACACGCACTGAGGCCAGGAACTGACGTTCTCCTGGTTTGGACAAGTTAGATGTGGCCTGCTGCTCCTTCCTTGCATTTTTCCCAGGCTCAGTTCATCCTTTCTGACTGCTGGTGGCCGGAATGGAACACATACCTCTGGGTTACATCTTACCAGCGGCTTGAAAAATAGTATTGACGATTCCCATTTCTACTGGAAACGTCTCACTATTTACTGCACTGTCTGTCACATTGCATTGGTGATTTATAGCCTGACAATAACTGAGACACCTACATCTTTCCCTTCCTTTATTACTTTTAATTCCTGGTTTATTGTAGGAATCCTCATTTGTTATCCCTGAAATCCTGAATTCCCATTTTTCATTCCACTTCTTTAAGTCCCATCTGTTACCTGTGCCTTCAAAGTTACCTCCTTCTCCTCATCCAATATCCCATTCCAACCTGGCAATGTTCTGGAGCTCTATGTCACAACCAGACTTTTTTAAGCCACTTCTGTGTTTTGTGTGAAGACCATTTATCAAGATACTAAAAAAAAAAAAAAATCAGTTCTCAGTCTAATATCTTAATTCACCATTCATACTTTTCCATTACCTATTTTTCTTTCTCATTGAGATCCCCTCTTCCCCATTTCAACAAATAATTCCCCTTGTGTCCTCCCATCAGTTGGTTCACTGAAGTCCAGACAGATGAGATCTGTGATCCGTAAAATTTCCATCATCCATATGATCAGCTCCTTGTTAAAGAAAAATCTCTACATTTACCATTTTATCCCATTTTCCAATTACCTCCATGCTTGTAAATACCTTTCCCCACAAAATGTATTTTAAATTCTGCAGAGCCTTCCAGAACTGGACTTTATGAGGGTTAGGGAAATAGTCTAGGGATTACCTAGATTGTTTTCCTCTCTACTACCTTTTTAAATATAGGGCTTTCATTCTCTTAATTCTCAAGCTGTCCAGCGCTGTTCCTGATGTGAGGGATTTACTACAACTCATCACCATCAAATCTTCACTTTCGCAGAGCAGGTCTTGGAGGAAAACTTGAGCAGTCTGAGCTCTCCAAGTATTGCTTCTCCCCTGATACATCATGGTATTTGATGATAATGCGGGTGGCTAAATGATGCAAAAGGTGGATTGACTGAGCGTCTTGGAGGGGATGTCTACACCCTGCAGGGAAAGGACAAGGTACAGAGCAGGTGGGAAAGGGCATGGTTCTGTCAGGATGGCAGAGGGCCATCTGAGAGGCTGCCCCAGGTCGCCTTCAAGCATCCACCGCTTCTGCTCGTCATCCTGGGCTGAGCTGTGCTGGAGACTGCTGCGGCCGGCTCTGCGCAGTCCCATGCAGCAGACGGCCGTGGAGGGCAGAGCTGAGCCCTGTGTCACAGAACGACAGCAAGTCTCTGGCTCCGCCAGGGAGGAAATGAGTTCAGGCCTTAAAGACGACAGTGGCAGGTCACTCTTCCTTCGTGGAAAGGAGCTTTGGTGTGCAGCTGTCTCTCTGTCCAATTAAGAAGGAAGGCTAATGAGGGCTGTCCTGCCAGAAGGCTGCTGGCCATTGCCTGAGCCGCTGCACAGCCCAGAAGTGCAGCTCTGGGGATGAACCCAATGGAACTTGGCTGACGTTCACCTAAACAGCCTGCAAACCCCTCCGGAGTCAGCCTCTCCAGCAAGTTTTTAAAGAGCTGGATCTTGACATTGATTTCAAAGGGGGTTTGAATCACTTGCAATTTTGTATTACAGCCACGTTACGCTTGAAGGCAGAAGTGTCCACGAGGGTTGTTCAAATGCTATTTTTGCTTCTGCAAACAAAGGAGCCCTTGATACAAAATGAGTGACTATATCCCCCAAGTATGCTGGCCTGTCTAAATATGGAGATATTAGTAAGCATTTATTTTCATTGTCCGAAAAAGGAGGAATTACTGTTTCCATTTTTTTTCTAAATTTTAATGGGGAGAGGAAAAAAAAGCCTTTTGGACAAGGGAACTTTTTTATTTTCCCAAGAAAAATTACATCTCTCAGTGCAATACTGGCCTTGCTTCTGCAACAAAAATATTCTTTCAGGATATTTTGATTATGTCCCTTGGGGGGACATCATCATCAGCTGTTTTCCAGATGTTTTAGTCTTTCTTAATCATACTTTCTCACTAGCCGCGAGTTCTGATTCAAAGCCGAAGAACGTCATTCCATCCGGCACAGCTATTCTGAGTCCCCAGGAAGTGTTTGGGTTTTGCAGCTTAAAGACATGAATTTAATTAAAAGACAAACTGAAATAAATCTCTTCACAGTGTAGTTATACGTACAACACACCGTTGGCAGTCTAGAGCTACCAGCATTGCCACTAGGAGATGCATGTTCAGGAGTTTCTCTCAAGTTTTACGCATCAGGTTGAACTTTATAACCCTGCCCTGGGGAATGCAGGGTGCCTTGCTATCCTGAATACTTGCTATCATCAGAAAATTTTCTCATCTTGCTGCCCACCACTTTATCTAGGTCATTTATGAGTCTATTGAACAGCAGGTCCCAGCACAAATTGCAAGAGTCTCTTGGTGACCTTCCTCCACTGCAAAAAGTTATGTTTTGTTTCCTCTCTTGTAACCAAGCCTGCAGTTTCCCCAGGGCTCTGGTGAGGAGTTTTGTCAGAAGCCTTTGGCCAAGGAGCCCTGGCAATGCAGCCTGATTCTCTGCATCTGCCAAGAGTCAGTGCGCAGCGGTTCCTCCACCAGCTCCATGATGCAGGAATCCGCCTTTACCCCAAACACCAGGCTTCAGCTTTTAGACTGAAGTTCTCCATCAAAAAAACTGTTTTCTCCATTGCCCCACTCTCTACGTAGTCATTTATTCCTGCACGTAATAGAGGTAAACTTCTCCTTAATCAAAACCATATCCTCCGCATCCATTTCCTAGTATAATAGTAACAACTTGTATACTTCTGCTCTTAAAAGTATATTGGCTGTGCATGTCTCAGGGGGTTTATGCAGGGCCTTGTTCAGTGGGGTTCAAGCTGTAAATGGGGCCTCTGAGACCCTCCTGAAAGCCTAACGTGCAGATGACAGCCCTTCTGTGCAACTTAGATCATGTCTGCTGCACACATTGCTATCCTGACATTTTCCTTGCTCCATCGAGGGATGTAGTCCTCAACTAGCAAAACAAGATGTAGGAGAATTTTTGAAAAATTAAGTTCTGACTATTTCTAGAAAAACAACTTAGGGATTTTTTTTGAAATGTAGTTTTTTTCCATTAGTTTCTGTAAAAATGGAAATATTTTCTTTTCATTGTTCTTACATTATTCCTGCAGAAATCTTTGTTTTGAGGGATGTTGAGTTCAATGAATTTGTCTTGTTTTTATTCATAAAGGACCAAGTCCTACAAACACCTGAGCACAGCAGAGCTTTATGGGGAGCGGACACATACAGCTTTGTACACATTCTCACTCTCTGTTAGCTTCCTAGAAACCTATCAGCCAATATTTTTTTTCTTTCAGAAGGGAGGAAAAAAAAAAGATCCTGTTTATGTGGAAGTTGAAAATAAATATTTTTTAAATGGATGCCAAATGTTAGGCTAACAACCTTGAAAGCTTGGTCACGCCTTCTAAAAATGCAGATGAAGGGAAAACTCCCTAAGAAGTTTTTCCATGTTTTACTCTGGATTTTCCCAGTTATCAGACTCCTGGGATTTGCAGTTTTGGCAAGAAGGATATTGTGTGGTCCCTTGGCTTTGCAGAGCCTGAGAGCGCACGAGGTGCCCTTTTGCCAGACTGAAGACAAGACCTACCACCTCCTTCCCACTCCCCCATCCCCTCTGCTGAGCAGAGCACGGCAGAGCGATCACGAGCCAAGCTGAGGTCATGATGCCACCAGCATCCCGGGATGAGCCGAGAAACCCTAGTGCTGACTGTAAGTACCCGCACGCCTGGGCTGGGGAACTGGCTGGGAAATGTGGTCCTGCTGGGCTGGTCACAGCTGATGTGGTTGCTCACGTTTCTCTTTGCCATATGTAGACACGTGCGAATACCTTCCCAAGGCTTGTTACTAGCCTGTTCTGAGCACACACATTGTCAAGGTTTCATCCTCCCTGGCCATCTCATTGTTTCTGTCTCTTCAAATACATGTTGCCAGCCAGTTGGGATACTGGGTCGTCTTCGTGTGTCCATACCTCGGCATTTTGCTACTGCACTGGGATTGTGACCCCATCTGTTCTTGCCTTCCCCATGACAGAATCAGAAAGGAGAAAAGATCCCAGACATAAAAATTCTCAAAAATATAAGGTAGAATAATTATTTTTCTGCCGTTTATTTTTCTCTCCAGTTTACCACTGCCCTGGGAGGAGAAGCCCACAGAAGTGGATGGCAGAGTAGGTGGACTATGCGAGCCTGTGCGCAGTTCCTGTTACTGCCGACCCACCTCCAGGGGCTGCAGAGCCCTGCAGTCCGAAAGGGAAGATTTCCCTGATGTGGGAATGCCTGAAATTGTTTGGGCACCTGCTCACATACTTCCACAAGTCTCGGTTAGGGGGAGAAAGAACCACAAACCACAGGAAGAAAACATATACATTGGAAAGTAAGAATTGCTGGTTTGGGTTTGGTTTTTTTTTGCTTTTGCAAAGGAAACAGTTGCAGGTAAGTGAAGAAGGGAATGCAGTTTCTAATTTCTTGACATTTGATTATTCAAGTGCATAAGAGGTACAACAAAAAAACTAACCTGCAGCTTGGCAGAGTACAATACCATTATCCCATAGGAAGTACAGACCATTTATTTCGGCGCTATCTCTTTCTGATTTATAACTCCCATGTAAACTCTATACAGACTTCACAGAGCAGGACTGTGGCAGGTTCAAGGATTAAGGTCTTTCCTGTACAGTTACATTAAAACAAACCTCATATTTGCCAGGGACAGCCTCCAGTTTGTTTTCATAAAGAGGAAGTGCAGTGAACTTCTTCATGGAGACTTCACTTACGATCTTCCTCCTTTTATTTCCCCTTTATCATAAAATAGATCTTTTAGGCTGAAAGTTGATGATTCCACTTTGTACATGGAAAGCACAACAGAACAGTGTGACATGAAATGTAGGAGCTAGTCCAGAATGACGCAAGGCAGAAAACAGCTTCAGCTGCAAATGCTAAGCCAGTCAGGATGTGAAAATCATTTCTCTCCTTTGAGCTGAAACAAAAATGTAACTGAAAATATATTTTCTGGGTGGCATGAGCAATAGTCCTGGGATCAGTTTTAAAAAAAGAAAATTGTTTAAGTATATGAAGTTTGTGTTAGGAGCTGTTGGAGGGCAGACAAGAAGAAATTATTTGCTAATTGTGCCATACATTTTAGAGGTTGTCCTCATTTATTCTAGTCACATACATATGCACTGATTCTTTTACTATGAAGAGCTATTTAGCCCACAGAGAACCACATTTCAGTGTGCATGCATTGTAAAACCACTATAGGAAGAGTGTTTAGTGAACAGTTAATGACTTCCTTAAAAGGATAATACAGTTAACAGTTGAGAGGATGTACAGCTAAATATGGCCCTTATAAAACTTAGCAGATTCCATTAAAAAACAGACGTGCAGGAAGTGTCTAGTTCCTATTAGAACTGATTGTACACAGTTGCATGGGAAGAAATAAATTCAGTGTACAGTATTTTACATCACATCCTTTGAAAGCACTGAAATTCTCTGGGGTCCACAAATCTGTGCATCTGGTCCACATACACATACGTACACACACAATTAACTGGCGTGCAATTACTTTAAAGGAAAATGTGCATCTAAAAGTCAGAGCATACACATGCTGAAGCGAATGGCAATGTCCTACTGACTGCAGGCATCCTGGGTTTGGTTGCACCCAAATTGGTAAGTTAAGCTCTCCTCTTGTTGATACCACAATCACGTGGGGGGACTCCATGTCTGTGTAAAGGAGGGGGAAATCCATTCCTGTAATTTCTGTGTTAGAAAAGTAATTCCATTCTCTTCTTTGATCTAATTTTCTATTTTGGAAATTAAAACGGAGCTAATGCTAAAATTTCCTTCATTAGATTAGGATGGATCATTTATTATGAACAGCAACTATGCATTCAGTCTTACTCAAGTTAACCCATTTTATGGGATTCTGTGTGTTTATTTTGAAGGTGTTTTCAAAAAAACCATCTGGAGCCAGAATCATCTAGTATTGAAAGGTGGCTGTTCACAGGAGCCTGAAAAACCTTTCTCAACTGTATTTGAAATGATTTTTTAATTCATTTGCAAGGACATCAGAGAATCAATTTGCCTCTAGCCACAGCCCTGACGCCGGCGGGTAAACCCAAGGAAATGACCCAGAGAGCATCAAGACAAATCCCTGATGAAATCCAAGGCAAAATTGCCTAACAGAAGCCTGAAGAACTGGACTCAGAAGATGTTCATGGACCCAAACCCAAGTTTCTTATTCCCCAAAGACGACTCACTTCCCATCGACACTCAGTGAAGCTTTGAGCCTGTGCCGTGAGGATGCCCCAGCTGGATCCAGGACCTTAGGAGGAGGGAGGTTGCAGGATTTGGGCTGCCTGTGGGCAGTGCAGTTTCTCACCTTTGAGTGCTCGCTTGGGCTGCTCTGCAGTCCACAGTGGGGATAAGAGGCATGCGGGCCTTCCTTGCTCCTCATGCTGCCCTATGGCCTGGGAGCTGAGGAGTCATCAAGGAAAGAAATATTTAAAACCAAATATCCTTGAAACCTCTTACTCTGCAGCACCCCAAAATAATCCCCATCCTTTGGTGCCTGGTCCATCATAAAGGGAGAGGGTAAAAATTCAGAGCAACAGAAGAAAGCAGCAGTCATCGTACCATGGAAAAGTCCTTCTTTGGCAGGTTGATAATAACATACCTCCGGTGTGAATTTTTTTTCATATTCTGAGAAGAAAATTAAACCAATGTGGCAGACCCATCTGGGCTCACAGTACCAGTAAGCAAAAAGGAAGTGAAGAGTATCACTATTGTGAAGAAGGAGGTTTAAAAACATGAAAAGAAGAGGACTTTTTCATTGTGAGGTCTGAGGTTTATGTTGTATTTTTATTACTACAGATGGTTTTGTGTGGAATATGATGGCTATCCTGCTGTGTTGGAAGAATTATGTTCAATTTAAAAGCCTGAATTTCCAGTCTACAGGTTTTGTAGGAAATAAATAAACAGTTTCACACAGGAAATGAACAGAAGTCTCTCTGCGGCACACAGCATTTACAAAGCATTGATTTGTCATCTGATATTTAATGGACTACTTTGCATCAAGAATACAGAGACAAAAAGTGAAATTAAGTGAATGACACTGTCCAGTACCTGCTACCAGGGCAGAATTAGTCTTTGCCCTGACCAAAGGTGCCTGTTCCAGCCATGCCTTGCCAGTTCCAAAGTCCATCAGCTGGCATACAGGGTTGTTTCCATTGGCGTCTGCTGGCTTTGGTACAAGCCTCCACAACAAAGCTTCCATCCATGACACTAGCAGGCATTTCTTTAAAATTATGTTACTTCAAAGCTCTGGGAGCAGGCTATGTTACAAGAATTCAAAGCAGCAGCAGAACATTATTGAACAGCATGCCTAACTCATTGCTATTATTTACCGTGTGGCAAGTGTTATATATTATTAATAAACATTATTTTTTACTATGGATTTCAAGAGTCCCTGAGATCCACACGAAAAGAGCTGCAGCAAGTTTTTTGATATTCTTCATAACTGTTTCCTTACAAAGCTTAAACAGTTCTCCTCTTTAATACTACCCAAGCAACAGAAATGTTCAGTGACAGGAAAATGTATCATTTTGTACAGTGTTGCTTAGAGGATTCTTCAGCTGAATTTATCAGGTAAAGACAGGATATTACTATGTTAAAAGTATGACCTCCCTACATCAGCTAACCTGTGTTGCTTCTTGGGCCATCAGTAGATTGGAAAGAAATTTTGGTTTTACCCGTTAACAGCAGCATCAAGGTTTTAATCAGCAAGCTTGTCTTCACAAACAGCACCAACAACCAGCTTCCTAAGAGCCCATGCAAAATGAGTGGAGTCCCCAGCATCTCTCGTCACTTCCATTTTCCACCTCTGTTGAAGCGCTTTGGCTAACAGCCGCTCTACTTGTGACTTTGGTATAGTTTGTCCTGAGCTGGAATGACACGTTTACGTATTTACATATATAAAACTATAGGCAGGTTGTAGAGGTGTTGCTTAGAAACCTCTTTTAGCAACGAACTCGGCAGAGATCTGCTTCTGCTGCATCTGAGTCGTAACTACTTAACAAGGTCTAACACCAGCCACTGCACAAGACAGCAACTAGCTCTGGCGTGACCCTTGTAGGACTGTCACCAACTTCTTCCTTGCCCTTCCCAGCCTAACCAAAAGGCCACTAACATAGCTGTTAGCACAACAGAAGTCCTAGCACATATGAAAAACCTTATAATTTGCCCCATTTGCCCAAGATGTCAGTGCAGGCTCAGGAGTTTCTTGCCTCTTCCTCCCCAGCATCAGCATTTCTGGTGTGATTCAGGCTCCTGGTCCAAGGGCATGCAGCAGCCGTCCCAGTCCCGCAGCAGCGTTGCTGCCATCCGCAGTCCTCTGTTATGGCTTGGACCTGCAAGGTTTCCCCCGTGTTGTTGGGGAGGGAGTTCATTAGCTCAGTTTTGTAACATCACATTGCATCGTGTTCCCACGCACAAGGACACCAGTGGCCACTGCTGTCTCTGAAGCCTTCTCAGGCAGAGTGGCTGTCTCCTCCCCCTGTCAGGGTCTGGAGAAGTTGACACTTTGCCCACCTGAGGTGACATCCTCATGCAGTCTGAGCAAGGTACCCCAAGCACTTTCTCCATCTTCAGTGCAGGAGATGTCCATCTTCCTTCCAGCTGATAGTTTGTTCATCCTGTCTTGCATCATTCTGTGTTGCTTCAAGCCAGCAGCCCTCTGAGCGGACACATGACAGCCACCCTCCAGGCTCATATCATGCTCTTCACAATGCCCTTGACCTGTGGAGAACCTGTTGTGTCCTTTCTGTTTCCTACAGCTCCGTGTAGGGCAATGTGGCTTTTCCCAGCATGTACCATTTGGTGCCGTTTCTGTGTGCAACTCCAGTTCAGGCTCCCCAGACTTTTCTGCCTGATGCCTCTTTTCTGTGAAAGCCGTGGGGGTGCCTGCTCTGGTTGCAGGACCGGGGCAACATCTGTCCTCTATAAAGTTAATTCTGCATTGAATGATTTCCTTTGCCTGTCACAGATTAAACCTGGGTCTTCCAGCTCCCTATTACAAATGTCTTCAAGGCACAGGTCCTCTCAGTAAAGATGAAGATCAGAAAAAGCCAGGAGAGGTAGGTTTTATCTTTATAGCAAGGACTGAAGAAAGAAATTACAGTCTTCAGAGTTGAAGTGGCTTTTTCTCACAGCCATTTTTATACACGAATGCAGTGACATGTTGAGACCCCTGTAGTTACACCACCACACTATTGCATTAACAACTCTATGGAGCCATCAGCCCACGGTCTTCTCTGTAGCAGTGGTGCATCAGGGGGAGGGTCAGTCCTTCAGGAGATGCCCACGTTACCTGCTGGCAGCAGGAGCTGAGGGAGGCAGCCTGGCAAGTTGCATCGTCTCTTAAGAGCAAACCCTTGGGCTGACTGCGTGAATGACCATTAGGCAAGGTTTAGGATGACCCAAATGATGTAATCCTAGGAAAATCTCAAGTGTATCTTCAGGGGAAGGGTATTCTCCAGCAGGCCCAGCAGACAGCGTGGGTGCCCATCCCTCTCCCAGACTAATCCACCAAGATTTTCCCAAATCCGCCCACAATTCGCCTGGACACTAAGGCCACTACCCCCTGTCTTTAGCATGCCACCACTGTTAGCAGGCCTTTTTTACCTATGGAAATGGGCTATACCTTCTCAGTTATTGATTTGGCAAAGCTGTGGGACCACCAAACACCTTTGAGAGGGCTGTTTTCCTAAGAAAGGCTCCAGCAACGGAAGGATGCAGCCAGGCCTCAGCCAGGCTCAGGACACCTATGCTTGGCTGGGAGGTGCTAGGTGGTAGGCAGGCCTGGGAGATCACACCGAGGGCTTGTAATCGTGCCTGTGATCTTGGAACCAGGCACAGTAGGTGAAGATGTTGACTAAAGCAGTTATTGCAAAGCCAACATAAAGCAAACTGCCCATCTGAGAACACCTGTGAAAAGGGTTGAGGAGTAGAAGGTGCTGGCCACTGGTGGTGGTCTGTGCAGCAGAGGCTGTCCCGGCAGCCCAGGCTCCGGGGCTTGGGCAAAGAGAGGCTGGTACTGAACCAGAGCCTTGCGCTGTTCCCTGAGGAGCTCCAGGAGGAGGAGGATGAGAGGAGCAATGTCTGAGGTCTCCCCCAGAGATGGTGTCCAGAGGCCAGACCTACATGCCACCATGAGTCTCCACTGGCAGTTTAGTTGAGAAGGAGATTGGAAACGTGGTGCAGCAGTAGACCCTGACTCTGATGGCAGATATGTTGACAGTGCGTACAGTGCAGTAATTTCTTCTGTCTTCATCTTACTTATATATTCACTCTCTCTTGCTTATAATCCCTGAATAGAGCCAACCTTTTCTAGATGAGGAATATAAACACGTATTTTAATGCATATAAATTCAAGACCAAAGCATGTGGCCATGAAATTGGAGACAAACAGGACAAACCATCACAAGCAAAGAGATGGGACCCCCACTCAACTCCTCAGAGGCCACTGGCTCCTGAGCGGACTAACCGAGAGGGAGGTGGCGTGTCCCTCCAGCCATCCTCCAGACATGCCCGAGGACCATTAGCGGCATCAGCCCTTACCCCAGGGTGGCCAGGGCTCCCCTCTTTGCAGCAGCCACCCAGTCTCGGTGTCCTCAGTTCCGTGTGCCCGGCTCCTTGCACCTGAGCGTGAGCAGCAGGAGCAGCACTTCGTCTTCACATCTCAGAGCCCAAGCACACACAAGGTGTCGAGGGTCTCCCTCAGGGAACCGCTAACAACATTAATGGATGCCTCCAAGTGGAAAATAGCTGCAGCAATGCAAATTAGAGGCAGATCAGCCACTCAGGTGCTGCAGCTGCAATTTCGTGGCTTGTCACCCACACTGAGTCCCCAGGGAGCACGTCAGGTACAGTCCTGCCTAATTACTGGTGACATCTGCGCTTAACATGGGTCAAGCCCTAGCCCTGTCTTTCTCAAAACAGGGTTAATAATTATCAACTTCAGGCTGAATGAGGAGAAAACTAATGTTAACTAATAACCTTGATTTCCTAGTATAAGCAAAACCAGTTTTTTTCTAACATCGGCTCTGCTTGACTTTCTATTTGCCTGGGAAACACCTATCTGATGCTTTGCCCCCTTCCTGCGGTTTTATACCAAGGGAAGGACAGAAAATCTGGAGTGACGAATCAATGATGCAAAGTGAAGTCAGAAACGTGCCCAAGTCAGCCGATAACGCGGTCGCGCCGATGGAACTGGGGCTTCTTTTCTTCCCCTTACCTTACGAATTAATTTGCCATCATGTCAGTTCAATTGTAACTAAACTGTCTTCTTCCCTTCCCCTTTTTTTTATGATGCACTCTGCAGTGCTTCGCGTAGCCTGAGGGTGTCAAATGGCATGTAAATGGATATTGCCCTGCAAGCTGCATTCTGCCATACAATTGCCACCGTCTCCTAAGTCTTAAAAGCCAGAGCATGATGTGAATTATAGCCTTTTCTTCTCCATGTGGGGCTCACAGCTTATAGTCCTAAATTACATTTTGTCAGCCTGTTAACAAAGCAAGATAGAAGACCATTAAAAATAAGCTGCGGTTATGTAAGTGTTCATGAGTATCTAAATATTAATGTCAGGACTCTGCATAATGGAAGTGCTCTAAATAATCCTTTTCAGCCTTTGCAGTTTAATCTTTATTCATATTTTATCCATTAGTTACCTTTAAATAGCATGGTTCTTTTGATAAGTAAGAGGCTGTGAATAGCATTCACTGAAATTTCTACATTCTTGTCTTTCACTGCTGTAGTCGAAAATGACTGTATTCCTGGGGCTCCTTGGTCTTTGGTATTTTAATTGGAGATGAACTACACAACCTGCAGCAGTTTAAACAAACAAAAGAAAAAACTCCAAACAACCCAGTGCCCATCTCCTGCCTCTATCTACCGTCTGCAGAGGTACTTGAAATCTCAGCCCACTTGCATTATCAGCGCTTAACTCATACCACTTTTCTACACAGTGTTATTTACCGGCTTCCAAAGCTTACCAATACAGTACTGCCTCAATGATGTCAAGGTGATGAGATAAAATGGTGAAAGGCAGGAATTAGAAGCTTTCACGCTGTGCCTAACTAGCTGCCAGTGTCTACAACTAATCTATTGTGTCAGTGAATCGCTGGGCTTGGCTGGAGGCCCCAGCGGTGGGCACCGCGTGCGCTGTACCATGCAGCTGCGGAAGAAGAGGATTTCATTTATTTTATGTGCCTTCGATACGGTACAATCCCTACCCTACCAGGGCTTTCATTTTCTAAAAAATACATGAGCAATACCTGAATGCAGGGGGTGTAATATCTGCACATTAAAAAAAGGACTTGAGGTGGTAATTCACCACGTCAGGGTAGCAGGCTAGACCTTGTGCGTGGGCAGCCAAAGCACCTGCTGGAGCCCAACAGATCCTTCTCCGCCCGTCCTTCTTACCTGTCAGCACATCAATTTACCATATGGTAGCTGCTCTGCCATGGCAGGGGGGGCACGTGCAGGCTTCACCCTGCTGCATGGGCAAAGCACGTGGCCACCAAAGAAGGTTTCCCCCTGCCCACCACCCAGTGCTCTCCACCATGGCACCCAGAGTCGTGGCAAGACCCCCGCTGCTACATGAGGGTTTCTAGCTGGAGGCTTGGCAAGAGGGATGCGTGGGAAGGAGCAGATACAGGACCTGGATGCGGTCAGGGGATGGGTCTAACGGGAGAAGGGCTGAATTTGACTCACGGCCCCATTTGCAGCTCTTTCTTGCAACCCTGCACGGCAAGGACAGAGTCTGTGGGGCGGCGCTGCAAGCAACTGACATCGACTACTCATGGTTTTGGTAAGACAAAACTAAATTCCATAAATATCCTAGCCTTCCATTTCTCAATAAATGCAGCAAGAATCTCATTGCTTCAATATCTTGTAAATAACTGACTATATCAGCTGGTTATAAAGTTTTGAAATCTGTTTCCAAAACGTTCAGTAATTTGTTTGTTAATTTAGATTGCACTTACTTAAATAAAAATAGCCAAGCAAGAGAGACTGAAAAACTGCAAGACTACTTCCAGCTGGAGAACTGATACTGTTTAACACTCTCCATCATCGTTGTTTAGGGCCGTAGCCTTTCTCGTGTCCCCCCCAGCACCACGGGAATGCCACACAGCCAGCTGAGAAATAGCTGTCATTAAGGAATTCCTCACCATTAGATTTATGGACAAGGATATTTCCTAGGTTGAGACACAGTCTCGTGTCTGAAGATCCTATTGTGAAAGTTCTGCCATTGCAGTTGGGTTTCTAAGGAAGTTGTGACAATGATATGCACTGATGAGAAAGCGCTACACGCTGGTGCCGAATGATTCACGGTGTCACAGTGGAGCCTGTTGCAGAAATAGCTACTGGTAGCAGAGAGCATCCCAAACTCTGGCCTACAAAGCAGATCCTACAGCATAAATCACGTGGGAGTGATTCTCTCTCCTTATTTCCAGCTGCTCAATTGCTTAAAAGGTTGCTAAAAATATGACCATTGCTTAATAGTACCCTTATATGTAGTCTTTCTGCAACATCATCTTGCAAGCTGTATGGGGAAATCCTCCAACCCATGTGACAAAAATATCTGATAACTCTTCAGAATCTAAATTTTCCAGCGGAGGCATTCACTTTCCCTATTTTAAACACATCCTTCCCAGTTTGGTCAAATGGATGTGACCATTAGCTCATCAACGAGGTGAAAAGGAATTCTCAAAAGAAAACACACCCAAACCCTCATTTTTGGTTAGCCCCAAAATGCGCTGGGGGCTCCTGCGGTGTGGGGAGGACTTGTGGGGAGGACTCGCTGCCAAGCCTCGAAATGCTGCTGGGCACCGGCACTGCCCAGCCCTTGGTGGGAAGAGTTGTGGAGCAGCGAGGGGGCACAGTGTGTTGCTGCCCTGCCCCAAAATGCCTGGGATGCATACCACCCTTTTTTTTGGAAGTACACATGTGGATGACTGGTTTTATGTTATATTAGAGCTTCTGTTGATGGTAATAACTTTAAATGACAACATAAATTTTCACTCTTATTATCCAGGCTCTCTAGAGCACCCCAATGTCCTGCATTAAAGCAGAAATATTTAGGTACCATTGCAGTTTCTAAATGTCATTTGATTTTGATCACCGACTTTAAGGAAATCAATGACAAATAAAAATTCAGCACTCTGATTTTTTATGCCGAGGATTTTGGGCTGCTAACCAAGCACTAAATCAAGGCAGCATTCAGAGATTTGGTACCATGATGGGTGACACTAAACATTTTTTCAGACTTTGTGGAGGGGTTGCAAAATGGTACATTTTCACAATAAAAGCCTAGAAACTGTTCGTGCATACAGTATTTGGACAAGGTTAATATTTTCTTTTTATGTTTGTGCTTCCGCATGTGCCCCTACACAAATGTGCCCACGTATAGGCACACACACAAGGTTAGTTGGTAAAAGAAATCTGCATTTTTAATATATTTTTTAACACCCTGGGTTCAGTTTGCTATGAACAGTGGAATTATCTTACTGACATTTTGAAAGTGTTTGGACCACTGTCGATGGCTACAAAAATCCCGTGGAAGTTTGACGAACTGTAGAAGAAATGTGTCTTTGCAGCAGAACGGCATTGTTTTCTGTCTGCCGTTCTCGCCTCTTCTCTTTAAAATACTTCAGCCATCTAATCCAGGATCAGAAATGACACCATCACTTAAATTGCCCATCAGACAAAACAAGTCCTGAATAGGGAGCGGCCGAAACTAAAAAAGTTTGTGCACAACCTGTAATCTGTAAATCATCTGTCCAAGCAATGCAGTGACCGTTTACGAATAACAAATACATTTGAAGAAATGGGTGGGGTCTCACAAACTGACCTGATAATCATCATCCAGGGCGAAGTATTCACAGTCCCCAGCAACAAGTACTTTATTATCATGGAAAAATTGAAGTGTGGTACCTAGGAAATACTTCTAGGGGAGTCCAAAGTGACCTTTCTAGGTTGCCTAATATTTTGAATTGGGCAAGGTTTTTGCTGTCATCTCCTATGAAGCTCTGATACCTCCCCGATGTGCCCCTGCCTTGGGGAGCAGGGCTGCGGGAGAGACGACAGCCAGCCACCATGTGCTTCAACACAGCTGAAAGCAGAGGAAAGACGATGCCCCCCACCCCGTGGTTTTGCATGTTTCCAGCACTGGGCAGGAAGTTTTGCTGGGAAATGCCAGCAAAAGATACCAGAGACCTTTGCAGGAGATGGGGAGGGACGGCGAGGGAGGAGGGATGCAGCGAGAGGTTCCACGGCACAGCCAGGCGAGCAAGAGCTATCGCCCAAGCAAGGGCGGAGGCACTGTGCCTTCCGCGTGGCTCTAACCCACACCCCAGGGCAAGGAAACTGCTCCCTTTCTTATTATCATGTCTTAAACACGGCCTGCAAAAAGCATATGTGAGGAAGCATGGAGTAGTTATGCTTTCCATCAAATGCTGTATGCATGCCAGAAATAAGCTTTAGTTCTTTGCTGGCTTCCAGTTCGTGTTAACAAAATACAGTGAAAGCGATTGCTGAGCGAAGGCAGAACCGGAGCGAGCCACAGAGGGCTGAGAGACTGTGAAAAATGAATGGCATCCCTGCCCTGCTACCCAGCATGAGTGTGGGCTGCATGGTACCACTGGGATCCTACCAAGTACAGTCACTGACCAGGCATCACATATTTTCCACCTCCCTAACCAAAAAAAAAAAAAAAATTGCTATTTTCTCTTTGAAATCCTTGGAAAGTCTGCTAGAATAAACTCTCTAATCCTGTTTGAACAAGTGTGATTTTATATTCTCAGTGTTTGCTTTGCGTTGCATTAAAAACCCCCACAGCCACTCACTTGGAAAAATGCTTGTGGCTCAAATATGTTGAATAGCTAAAAACAAACACTGTTTACTCTTCTGATTGAATTAAAAGCATTTTATTTAAAGTGTTTACAGAATCTTCCACATGTAATAGGAATTCACTGCAAAGTCGGAACAGCACTTTTAGGACTTTTTGAAATCGTTGCCGAGTAATCATGGTAATTTGATTATGTTAGCAAGACTGTTTAAAAATTCAGGAAATTGGGTCTCTATTCAGTAAAATGAAAATAGGTTGTAGGAAAGAGATACTCCGGCATTAAATGCTACAAGACGTTCTGCTGCAAATTGCCAGATGTTCCCATGCAGTGTACTGAATGTAGTGAAAAGTTTTGATTGAGGATTGCAACACGCTGTACAGAGTAATCAAACCACCCTCAGGCAACAGGATGAAACTCCTTGTACCCCGCTGGAATTATCCAGTGCAGCAAGTTCCTGTAATCTCCTGGCTCAGTGCATGGAAGCAGCTCACACAACCATCTCAGTGCACACGTTTAGAGTTTGTCACTTTGGGTTTCATCAGTCTGTGCATGTACTTGGCAATAGATACCAGTTCTGGACAAACCCTGCTCGTTGGAAGTCTTGTTTATGTGACTGCATGCCCTGTGCTTTAAGTTCACCTTCTGTACCTGCCCTGCCTGCATGCAGGAGCTGTGTAAAATTAAAATTGCTGTGAAATAAGTCCTGAGGAATTTGGCTTTTACTGCATTTTTCACACTTGGGGTATGTAAAACTGCAGTGGAAATTCATCAGCTGGTAGAAACCATACAACCACATTGTATAGGTAATTCTCGGGCACAGCAGCTCCAATGGCTCTGGATGCCTCTTTCAGCTTGTTTAACGGTCAGAAGGAATTTTGGCAACATCGTTGGGGTTACATATTCACTCTTCTTTTTTCTTCTTTTTTCAAGGAATGCCACAGGATTGATCTCTGACCTGGAGAGCGACACAGAGGCGACCTCCAGCTCTGACCTCCCTTCCTCCAAAGGACCCAGCTGGGTGATGCTCAGAGCAGCAGCCCGCCAGCCCTGGGCTGCGAGTGCTGCCCTCAAGCACAGTGATCTTGAAGCAAATTTTCCCACTTGCCTATGCTTCATTTTTAGCAGCAGATATACTGATGCAGGCCAGCCCTTTCCCCTGGAGCTGCCAAAGGTCCCTGGCAGTTTGGTCAGGATATATCACCACAGGAGCAATGGGAGAATTTTTATGCAATGGGCACAGTTGAAGAACATACCCCTGCACTCTGCCCACTGTGGTTTTGGCCCCATTTCCAGCTGGGATAAATAACAGAGCTTCTGGGAATGCTGTGCACGTGCGTGGTGCCTGGAGGGGCAGCACCAAGGGCAGGAGAATGCCCAGCAGGAGAGGTGCGGTGGTTTCAGCTGCCCTCTTGAAAACACTCAGGATCTGGTGTCGGTACTACAAGGCGAGCGAAGACTACCTGAGCTGGAACACCACTGAAATCCAGAAATCACTAAGAAAAGGTGATTCTTCCCTGGGATAGCTGTGGCCATGGGCTGCCTGGGTCTCCTTTGAGTCCTTTTTGCTGGTGTCCATTTCCACAGGAGGCTGAACCTTTCTCTCCCCCCCGTGTACAGATTTCAGGAACCACTGCAGGAAAACCTCCAGTTTCCCTTAAGTCAGCGTGCCATCACTCACTCGTACCTTCCCCATGTCCACTGTGCTGTGAGCAGGCATTTCTGGCTCCAAATGATGCTCGCCCACTCCCTCTAATCTCAGTTTCTACCTGTTTATCCCTCACTTTTGGGAAACTTATTGTGAAGCTGATACAGATGTGAACCTCCACCCACTAGGTCATAACTCTGATGGAAATCCCTGCACTATTTAAAACCCCAAGGGTTTTTCTTTAAGCATGCTTGTCACCAGCACATTTGGGATCAATTTCAGATTGCCATTAAAAAGGCACACTCCTTATCTGTTATATTGTCACTACTCGGTACACCTTTCTAATACTCTTCAAAGAGCAGGTCCAGACTAGAAATATGTTATTTTTGTAGTATGTAGAATACCCTTTAACAGTTTCACCATAGAGTTGTATCATGGTGGGGTTACTTTTCTTTCTTTATTCCTTTTCGTTGCTGCTGTGACCATAAACTCCAGCAAGCTCTTGTGAGAGGTATGCAGGCAGGGAGGGCACCCCAGAAGAGCAGGCTGGCAGCGAAAGGCAGGAGGTCCAGTCTCCATGGCTGTTTTCATGTTGTGCTGCACCATGGACCATGCAACGCCTGGGCATCAAAAGTGCAGTTACAGAGGCAGCAAAGTACAGCAAGAATTTACGAACATGAGCGTAGCTGCAGAGCTGGGGGTGCAGGGAGCTGCTCTCGGACGTTGATGTGGAAGAAAGCATCATCACGTGGCCTTTGTGGAGTTCATCCGTCCTCTCTCCTGCCATTGACACCAACAATTCAGCAGGTATAAATTCAGGGTTTGTGAGTCTCTTCAGACAGAAAGGACCCATACTAGCCTGTAGTGGAGAAGGACTGCCTGCAGGGGCTTGCGTGGCCATTGCATTTCAAGTCAGATCCTCAGCCAGCTACAGGTGGAGGGACTGAGTCCATCTTCATCTCCCTCCTTTCCTATGGTCTAAAACCAACACTGATCCCAGCAGCAGCTCATTCTGTGCAAAGCTTTTCAGCTGCCAGTAGCTGAGGGGGGGTGAAATCAGGCTAAATGTGCTCATTCAGCCTTGCCTTCTCCAGACAGGACTGAGTTGGAGTCATGCACCGCCGCTGCCCAATGCCACTGCCCAACACCATGACATTAAGGACTCTGCACTTCACAAAGCCCTTTGAAGGCATCGGTTATACAGTGCTCCTCAGGCACAGAGCAACGTGCACACAGCTTCTTATTGATGTGATGCTGGAACACCAAGAGAGCGCAAATTGAATTTAGCCTCTTAATAGCATTTATTTAGATTTGCTTTAGTAACTGGCAAGAATAAGGGCCTAAGAGCCCAGGAGACTGTAATCCCTTTAGACACTCAAGCTCCTGAGCAGAGTGAGGTGAATCTCCAAATGTCATGTAAAAGACATGAGTGACTCAGGACTATGCCCCAACCATGGGAAATGTGGGGAATCCTGTTTCCTCTGAAGGAGGTGAGCATATAATGGCTCAGAGGCTTTTTCTCCTCTGGCTTTTGGGTACTACAGGGCTTAAGAACAGGGGTCATAAAGACTGGGACTTAACTGGCATGAAAATTAACTTTCTACATATCTATAACAAGCTGTCTCTCTTTTCCAAAAATCTTGTGAGAAGCAAGGGAGATTTTGCAAAATCCATACCTTGACTATCAAGGCTTGAAGATGCAGTGCTCTAAGCTGCTGAAAAAGTATCAAATCCTTCAGCAATAGACGTATGAAAATGCTTAAGTGAACTCTTCGTAACATGAAGTGGAGCTAGTATACTTGATAATATGGTTTCTTACTGAGTTAAATAATAACGTAGGATTTTTGAAGCAAATCAACTCTTGGAGCATACTACTGTCACTGTGCTTTTTCATCTCAGGAAATTCTGGGGACTATAACTGGTGAAGATTTATTTCATTGTGTACTTCTGAAGAACAACCCATGTTTGAAAACAAGGGCTGGAGCTGTGGCAGATGGTGCTTTTCTGGAGAAGAAATTAGTGTTTAATAAAGATTGTAATAGTGTGAACCAGATGTTCATCTCACATTTTATCTTTGAAAAGGTTTGGGAGGATGCCAGATAGATACATATGTGCATCACAGATCTTGAAAAAATACACAACTGGAACCCCAGGGGCTCATTAAGGGAGGAGTAACTTTCTGTGAGCCATCAAACTCAACTGAAAAAGCAAGGTCTGTTTAAGCTGGACTAAATATCTCCTAGGAATTCCCTTTCACCTTTCTCATGGACAGAGCAGCACTCCAAAAGAATAAGGGTAGCACTAATCTGGTTTTTCAAGGAAAATGGTGACTCTAGTTAGATCAAGTATTTTGGAAAATAATACTTAACTAAGTAAGGAAAGCTCGTAATGAAATGCTACTCTTATCGGGCTTTGTCTAGCTCTCCACTGGGATGCAGATGTGGGTCCCTAGCTATACAGGACAATGTTTTCAAGTGCCCTAAGTATTGGGCCTTCCAGCAAAGCACGGCTACAGTTGTTGTGTCTGAACTGCTCCTGCTACGTGACAGCCTCCCAGTCTTCAGTGAGCTGTCCCAATTTCTTCCTGTGCAGCGGAGAAGTGCTCCCACCCCTGCTCTCTCCACCTGCGGCTGAGCTACCTGAAGGCTCAGCCTCATACTAGGTGCTCCCAGCTGAGCAGAGGTGTGAGGTCAGGGGTCCCAGTCTGGTGCTGAGGTCTTGCGACAAGACTATTTTAAACCCCATGTGCCTGTCACTCCCCTGCCTGTGCCACGCACACTCTCCCAGGGTGACACTTCGCCTTGGCTGCCTGCAAGCAGCACAACTGTGCTTGTACTTCTGCTCAGGTACAAGGCCCTTCCTCCATCCATCCCCCAGTGCTGGCTGGTGTGAGCGTGACTTCACTGGACGCAGCTGTAGAAGATCAATTATCTCAACCTTGTTTCCCTTCTGCATTTACAGTAAACAAGTCCTTGACTCCAGCCAAGATCTCCTGCCTTACTATCTTCACTTAGCAAAAACACACCTTGCTGCAGTAAAGGAGCTCTGGCTGGATAAATGCCTACAAATGCCTCTCCATGCCATGACTGAGCCGCTTGCAGTCCCAAGCCAATGAAGCTGCCATTGGTGTCTCTAGGAGTCAGAAGCAATCCCTTTATTTTTAGGTGGAGGGTCATTCCCAAGAGAGTATGTGCAGTAAGTAGCGATGATGGCAGTCATGTTACTGCACTTAGAGCAGGTGCCCATCATAGGATGTAGTATTTATTATCAGCTCCTGTTGTTACTGTACTGTAAGTTCCACACGTATCTGTGAAAGCTAAGGTTAATCAATGACCTGTAAGGTGGTTCTTCAGCATTATCATCTCTGTGTGTGTACATGTGTCTATCCATCTGGGAAAAATCCAATTAAAAATGAAGGTGGCAAATATTTCAGCTGCAGCGCAGCCTTGCAGCGCCGATGGCTCCCCGCAGTGCTGGGAGCAGCGTCCCAGGAGCAGGCAGTGCCGGGACGGAGGCACCGATGCACCCTCTGAAGCAGAGTTACTCCTCTGGTAGGGCTGCAGGCCTGGCTCCTCGTGGGGTGGGGACAACTCAGGTGTGTTGTCCTATGTCGGGGGCCCGGCAGCACCCGTGGCTGCTGACCGAGGAGCTGGGAGCCCTGTGGGAAGAGGCTGCTCCTCCAGCAGTGGCTGTCGCCCTGCTTCGGTCCTTCCTGCTGCAGCAGCAAGAGCTGTTCTTTTTTCCCAGTTTTCTGAACAAGGATATTGTCATAGCACTAAAATAATGACCAAAGGACTGTGCATTTTAGTTGGGCCTGTTGTGATTTTGGGTCTCTTTCCTGCAAGCCAACATGGAGACCAAGTGGGTACGTGCAGGCGAGTCTCCATTACGTTGAGGGAGAGCCTCTGAGTTCCTGCTGCCCTCCTTCAGCACATCTCTGCAAGCCTGCCTCAGCATCCAAACAAATTCAGAAAGCAAGGATGCTCAAATTATGTGAAGCACATCGGAGAAGCACGTGGGAAATTATCTTACCTTAAGTCCATGGTGGACATAATTGCCAGGATCTTTTTCCTGGGCATGGCATTTGTACTTCTGCATATTGCTGGGGGATTCAATGCCATGGTCATTTTTGCTGTTAGAGCTTAAGGTGCGCTATCTGAAGAACTTTGCACTATGTTTTGTATAAACACAAAAACTGCATTAATTAATAGGATTTTAATTAAGAGGATGAGCTACATCATACGCATTTAAATTGCTTTAGAACCGATTTACATCAATTTCTTTGCTATTAGTCAGCTGTAAATCAATTAAATATGTCCACACAGAGGACCTGACTGGTATAAAATGCAGGACTGATTCACAGATTGCTTGTACTTACATTCCAGTTCAAGGTCTCCTCGCAGTGGGGCCAGACGCTATCCTGTAAACAACATGCTTATCTTTTCCAGCTTATTGTTTTCTTTTGGCTCTGATACAAAACTGAACTACTGCCATTCAGTTGTGAAGGAAATGCTTTAGCTTAAAACTCTCCCACCAGAGTTCATGCTGAGTTGCCTCACCTTGCAATTAGAGCAGGTGAGGAGTGTTCATAGATGGTTATTGACATCTACGGAAGCTCAGCTGATGCAAGGTTAGTTACTTAACTCTGCTGTCTGCTAGAGCCCTTGAACTAAAATAAAGGTTATTCTCACTGACAGCATCTTTTGTGCACACAAAGCACAGGAGAACTCATTAAGGACTTTATTCTCTAAAATTCTTAGGAGTCACACCAAACCCCCACGGCTGCTAAATGTGTCCTTCCAGAGTTGAAAGTTAATGAATTTAATATGTTGTTCATTACAGAAAAGAAGAAAGAGGGAAAAGTCGTAAGTGTCATCCTCTAACATTAGTGAAGAATTTGGAAGGGAAATAAAGGAGTTTTTGTCAGTGTGAAGATATTTGCAAGGTTTTCCAGCTTTCCTGAGCTACTACAGAAGCATTGCAGCTTGTACTGTCAAGCCAATCCTACTTCTGTGAAGAATTTCATAGGAATGTTAGAGTAAAAGCAGCTGTGATCTCTGAAGTGAGGTTCACTTGGGAGAGAGCACACCAATATTCAGAGCCCTCCAGCACAGCTCGGGAACACAGGCTCATTGCTGACCAAGGCACAGCTAGCATTACACCTGGAAATCAGCAACATCATCTACCTAAACCATCTGTGTATCTCTAAGGCTTAAAAAAGACAATGTGATTCTCCTTCTTCGTGCCCATTGCTAACTGTTAATACGGGAAAGTCATACAGAATTTAAACTAACTGTTCAGACCTGTAGAGACATCCTTCTCTGCTCATTCTTGCCAGTTGCGGTTGTCCATTATCCCTCATACTTGTTCATGCAACATCTAAACAGAGAACCTGGTGGGACAGAAGCAACAATTTTCCTTGTGCCTAAAGAGCTGTTGTAGCATTTCAGGCAATGCCTAAGCAGATAACTTGAATAGCACGTGTGTTTATGATTTTCTTGGCCACAGAAGACCTCTTCTTCACCTTTGTCCCAGGTTCTGTTCTGAAGGACTCCAACACTGTCCAGTGTCCATTGCACGTTAATACGCTGGCAGGGCCAGCTACTGCAAGCCAGCACGCAGAGGAAGTCACTCACAGAGCAATCCCAATGGCACACACATGGGAATATTCAAGGAACTTCTGTTGCTCATATGGGTTGCCTTTAACAAAACTGGGCCTTTATGATAATGTTTATAACTATGCCTACTGCCCCACATAAAGAGGGGAAGGAAGAAAGCACCCACCGCTTTTGTCAAGGTGCAGGAGATAATTCCCACTCTAGTGCATGTTACTCTTTTTTCCTCCCCACTGCTTGCACCCTTCTCTCTCCCTCCTATCCTCCCATTTCCTTCCGCCACTACAAAGCCCTTCAAAGATCAAAGTCGTCATTGACCATGAGTTTGCACAATGTTTCTGCTTCGACACTGGCTGGGAGCCAGCTGGCATGTGTTAAAAACCATCATCAGAATCTGTTTAATTACTGTTCCCAATGCAGTATTTTAACAAAACACTGTAACGGACACAGTTCCAGCAAGCTGATGCCCAGTGATGGGACACTGCAGCAGTGCAGCCATGACTTTGATGTTCGCTGTTTTGATTCTTCTTTATTTCGTACTATCAATCCACTTTTTGGCCCACTTTGAAAAGATGTCTTTGCAAACATGGTCAAAGCAGATCTCTAAGATTTTCCCCAATTTAGTATAAATTTATTACTAAAAGAAGTCCCATGTAGATTTGGATTCAAAATATATCACTCATAAAAAAAACGCTCTTTCTGCTAGGGCTCCCCCCATCTATGACCTGCTGCTGGATAAGGACACTCTCCTGGCTAGCCTTGGTGCTGAGGGTTAGCATGATGATCGGCTGCTCCAGGTAGTGCTTGCAATTAATCCAACTGTTAATGAGGTAAACCTACTGTGGCTGCTTCTAATCCTTTTCCTGACCTTTGATATATGTCTTGACTTTTGGTCCTGCCCAGAACCTTTGGGTGGTTCCTCTGGCTCACACCTTCTCTGGGTTCTTCCCCAATCCATGACCATGTCTTCTTGCTGCCTCCGGGGGATCACACCCAGCACAGGGCAGGTCAGGTGTGCCCCAGGTAGTCAGTGGTTACCTGCATTGAAGGACCTTGTGCTGTACATCTCTCGAGCCAATGGCACATACTTCCCTGCCACCCATGGTCTCAACCACTTGCAGTCAGCCAGTCTGGGCACATGCCACCCCAGTGAGCAACACAGGGGTTGCAACCCCCAGTCTGGCACAGGGGATGCTCACAGCTACCACTACCATTGTAACAGGACAACCACAACCTCTACCCTCCTCAAACTGTGCAGCTGGACACCCTCCAGGTCATTCCCCATTTTGTGTCTAAGACGTTGCACCTCTGGTGACTCTGCCCACGCACCTCTGTGGTCACGCTCACTTGATCAGACTTGATCTCCTTGACTGGAGAAGGAAAGATCAAAAAAGTCTGCGGGTGTATCATCTGCACTATTGCCCAGAATTATACCACAGGATTGACAGCCACAATGCTCCAACCAAGTGCAGCCAAACAGTGGAAACGTAAAGACTACATGGGGCTGGAGAAGCCTGAACTATCTGGTAGCAGAACAGCATCCAGCCCAATGTACAAGAGAAAGGCGGCAGCCTGGCTGTGCCACTCAAGCTGGAAATGACACTCGTGAGACTGCAGCACCGTCACTGAGAGACATAATCGGGGCAGTCTCTGGCCAATGCACAAGTTGTCCCTGTTTTGAGGAGTGAGACTGTGTTATCAGAATCACTTTGGCCATGGCTAGGTACCAGTCAATCTTCTTGGCACCCAGGAATCTGAACTGCAGGTGCCCAGGGCTGGATGGGGATGACAAGACAAGTCCTGCACCCGAGGACGTTGCTGTGCTGGCAGACGCGTCCTACAGAGCCAAGGCCATTGCTGTCCTGGCAGACGCGTCCTCCCGTGAGCCAGGGAACCACTCCTGCCGCTCTGCAGTGGACAGCCTCTTTGGCAGCTCAAGGGACTGTGAATAATCCTTTTGAGCTCCTGCCACCAGTCCCGAAGTGTGATCAGTACGCAATGACGCCAATGACATAGTCTGAACCTTCTCCTGCTTCGAGTGGCTGGGTTTGAACAACAGTGACCAGAAAAAGCCGGGATGCAGGGGACATTCAAAAGGCCTCTCCTTCACACAGATCCTGTGACAGGAATGCATTCACCCCATCAGATCACAGGGCAGTGTTGCACACAAGTCCTGTGTCGGGGTCATATTGTCCTGGCATACCCATCTTGCCCCTGGCTCATGTGACAAGTGCATCTTCTTGTCCTGCTTCCCACATCCCATCACACCACCTGATGCAGACCTCAGCCCCGAGAAGCCTGACTCCCAGTGTCTTGCTGCAGGGCTTTTGCCCATGCCCAAAGCAGAAGCCGGATGGGGTAACTGTTCATCCTGATCACCACTGCTAAATCCTGCGGCAAAAATGTGCCTTCAGGATCTCCAGGATGCTGGACTGGGAGCCTCAGCATCCGGGGTCCCCCAGCAGGACACAGCACGTGGGGTGGCTGGGGCACGCAGCAATGTGTGCTGTGACATAGTCATGTTTTCACCCCTCGCTGATAACTCCTCTGCTCTTCTTTCTTCTATAAGCTTCATCTCCTCCATGGTGGATTTGATGGAGGGTTAACTGCTTGGGGCTTTTGTTCAAAAAGACATCAGAAGCTTCAAATATTTGGTCACCCTATCGCAGCAACTGGGGACTGCAAAACTCTCTGGGGATTATCCTGAAGATGAGGGTAAAATCTGGTTCTTGGAGAGGCCAAATGAGAATTTTATCACAGGTTTTATCATATCCCTGGAGCTGGGACTTCCCCCAGTGAGATTTCTAGCACTTTAACTGGGTGTTCAGTTAGAAAGACCGCACATGATGCTGTCGGACTGGTGTTTAGGTTTTCTGCTTCCAAGCCTGGCTTGACCTAAGACGGGAGCTGGGAGTGGAGGGGAGGAAGGGGAGACAGGCTGGGCAGGAAACAGAGTCCAGTGAACTTTTACAAACCTTAAACAACTGCAGTTGGCTGGGATTCCGTGTGTGAGATGGGCTAAAGTTCAGGGTGATTTATTTTATCTGGAATTGTTTCACATCACTGGTTGTAATGTGTGGGGTTGGCTCCCCCTCCAAAAGAAAGTAGGCCTTCCGAAGAAGGCTTTCAAAATGATCATCCATTTCTCTCTAGCGCAGCATTTGCCTTCTCTGCATTCACAAATTTGGAACTAATTCCCTGTATGACATAGCATTTAATGAGTTTGTCTCCTGAGTTCTGCAAAGCATTTAAAATCCCTTTGATGGCATTTTTTCTTTAGTAATTAATGTCTTATCAGTGAGTTTTGCAGAGAACAATGGCCTGATTCTCCTCCAATGCCATTTTACATCTCTGTAGCTTCACTGACTACAAATGAGTTACTCCTGTTTTGCATAGTGTGAGAGGAGAATTAAGACCTTAAGCCTACCACTATTTAATCACATGCTTTGAACTAATTTTCTCTCATTCAGAATTTGTCCTTTGCTTGCAGCCTTGCATAATTCCCATTTTACTATCATTAGGAAGCTGGTCATTATCAAGAATGCGTGTACTACCCTTTGATTTCAGAAACCCCAAATGAGGAATGCTGCAGCCAGGGGAAGCCCCACACCATGTCGTCTCATGGTGGTAGGTGGTGGCTCTTCTCCTCACCTGGGTGTCAGACTTCCCTCCGGGACTGCTCTACAAGCACTGAGAGACACTGGCCATTATTTCGCTTCACCCCTAATAAGCAGGCTCTTCTATATACCTGATGAGTTTGCAATTACACTCAAAAAAAAAGAAAAGCTTGTAACATGAAAATGAAGCTTTTTCTCTAGCATGAAAAGTCCAGCTGCACTTTCTCTTAGAAACAGTCAGACCATAGACCCTCCTTGTACTGCAGACTAATTTGTTTTGATGCTCACAGGATGTATATCCTGAGATTGAAATAAATATGCTGAAACACGTATGACCTGGACACATCGTTATTTCATTCTTTTGGCTCCAGATCCAGTTCCATCCTGAGAAGGTAAAAAAACCACCAACAGAGAGAGAAACAAAAATGCAAAAAACCCAAATAGCTGTGATAAGCCTTGACATAGACAGATGCTCACTTACTATTGGAATACATGTTTATTTTAAAATTTTTATATATTTATACCTGAACAATAAAGTATGAGCAGGCAAGAGGTAGCAGATACTGTTTTAAAATACTTTCATCAATTATACACAAATCTGGACTAACTTTAGCATGCTCAGTATATTATATAGGCAAGTCCTCCAGTATCTGCTTACTTCCATAAGTTAGAAGGTGATAAGTGGTGTCAATTAATTCCAGTGATTTTTTTCATGTGTGCAAGCATTACTCATATGGTTATAGATTTCCAGGGCCAGACAACAGAAATCAGTTAACCCAAGAGTGACACGTTGTGCATTATATTTTAAGACTAACATTAAGAAAACCTTTGCTATAAAAACATTTAAGCTACAAAGCAAAGTGTTTCAAGTTGAGAAACATCAGAATTAAAGTTGTCCTTGCAGCTAATGCCTTATGATACCATCTTTAATTACAGTCGTCTTTGTCATTGTCTCCGTAGCTTTCAACTTCTGCAACAAAACGTTGCATGGATCTTACTGACAACATTATCTCTCGCTACACGGTCTATTATTTATGATGATCAGCCAATGCAGAGTGTTGGGGCAGACAGACATCTTCCCATCACTATTTGCTGACAGCGGAGGAAGGCGGAGCCTTACATCCGGCGGTGGTAATTTCGAGGTCTGGAGGAGAATGCAGTTGCCCAATGATGGGCATCTTGTCTTCAGCAGGACTGTCTCCCTCCCCTCCTTCGCCTGGCCACCCCGGACACTGCATCGCCCTGCTTTTCTCCCTCGCTGCCCCTGCAGGTATCACCTACCATGGGTCTGATGCCCTGGCGCTCGCCCCTCCGTGCCAATGCCTTCTTCCACCCTTGCTCTTGTCCTTTTCCCACCATGCTGCTCCCTCCCCATATTCCCCCTCTTTCTCCTCACTCTCCAACTCCTACAGCCACTGCCCCTCTCTTTATGCCTCCATGAGTAAACCAAATTCCCTTCTCTTCCCCCTCGCTGCGCAGGCACACACAGCAGACCTTGTCTCGCAAGTGCCGAGAGGAAATCTACAGCCAGCCCTTTTATTTGGAGACCAACCGCAGAGAGATTTCTGTGGCTCTGAGCTGGAACATGCCCGGCCCAGATGGGATTTTTAGATGTCAGAATTTAACAAGTCTCTACCGAGCATGTACGAACTGCAACAACAGTAATGCTTAGGCATGGTCCAAATTTGGGAATAATTTCCCAAATGTGTTGAAAAGCAAATTTCTGGTGTTTGGTTGACTCCTTTTGCCAAATTTTTGCTCTTTGCTTCCATGCATGGAGGTAAAACATCTTCTCAGAGAAATGTTTGAAGGAATTTGGCTTACCATAGACAAAATAACATATTTTCTCCTAACCTTGCTCTTGGATACAGATGCACCATTCTTGATAAAACGTGCAAAACAAAAATAAAACAAAATAAATAAAGTCAGCCGGAGGCTGATACCCAAGACGGGAAATTTCAGCTTGATGCATTAAACTTTGGCAAATGTATACGCAACTGACAACAAGATATAATAATGAAAAAGTGTTGGGCAATCCCTGCACCTAGAATTCATAACTCCTACACGTTTTAAGATAATGGAAATTATTCACGTTCATCAGGAATTGAATAGATGTCTCTGTTATTACTTGTATTATTCAGTTAGCAACAGCAGCCAAATGTATGTCTAACCGACTTTCATTAACTTCAGTAGTATACCTGGCAGAATTAAAAATCTATTTCAACTCAACCCTTCCGTATTTTTCTCCTGATGTACTGCATACAAACCTTAACCATGATATCATCTTTTGGGATAATAAACTAAATCAACAATGCATTTCATTTGCAGGGATCATCACGTATGAGACACTTCCAGGTATGCAAATGTCTCAGGCAAATATTGAGCCATGGCTCTAAATGAAACTTTCAGAGACAAAGAATTATCTTTCGTATTTTAAAGGTACATTTTGTCCTAATAAAAAAAAAAGAAAGTGCAATAGCCTTGGCTAGAATGGCAGAGTGGTAAATTTTACCCTGTTCAGCAGGCCAGCACGAAGTGACACTGAATTTCTTATGGCAGTTAACAACCAGAGCCAAAGCTGGGAATATAATGTTTCTTTGGCCAAGTCTCATAATTTTTTGGTGGTCCTAGCTGTCAGTATTGTGTCATTCACTGTGCTTATGGTGCTTGGTAGGCATCTCCCCTGGAAGAGACACCCTCATATCAGCAAGGCATTGGAGGCACGTATTTTACATTTAAAAGCTTCAGTGACATGCTGAATAGCAGGGAATGAGACCTGCTCTAGGAGTGCTGTCAAAGCCAGGCTTTAATGCCAGGTGTAAAGGTCATCCTTGAATCTGGATGAGTGACTGGTTGAGACATCCCCCTCTAGGCAGGGGTCACGACTTTCTGAGCATAACTCTTCTGGAAAGCGGGCTAATGCCACTCTCGCAGAGATTACTCCAGATCCCCCCTGACCACCCCACCTGCAGCATCCCCCCCTGCAGCCATCGCCGGAGTGAAGCCCCCAGCCTAGGTTTATCTCTCTGTCCTTTTGACTTGATACTCACTCCTTTTGTTGCAGAACGACAAACACAAACCAGCTCCATTTTCAGGCTGCTCCTGGGCTGCTTCACCCACCATCTCTTAGGAGGTTGTTGCTTGTGCTCTGCCCGTAATGCCAGCCTTTTATTTTCTTTATTAGGCCTCCCTACCACTATTCTTTTCCATGGAAAATGAACAAAAAATTTTGTTTGCTGCAAGTTTTCTGTTGTCAGTTGTTGCCCAGCTAAGCTGCAGGTCAAGCTCAGACTCTCTGTTGCATTCATATAAAGCCCAGCATTATAAACCACCTTATAAACCACATACAGTCCAACTGTATGGCCTCGGCAGTATCACATCAGACACAACAAGCACTGGTTGCTTAACAGTGCCCTTAGCTCCTGCCATGCTCTGTTTCAGCTATCAGGGAGCGCCCAGTTCTGCGCAGACTTATTTTGTATTTCATATCTAACCAAAATAAACAGATAGACGGAATACCAAATAAATAACCTGCATAAGTCTATTCAAGAAGCTGCATAGCAGAAGAGGCCTTTGAATCAAAGAGAAACAAAGATATCCCAGCATATTTTGGGGATACTTAGAAGTGGTACCCTTGGAACAAGAAAGAGCCTGTTGAAGAAGAGTGCATGTTCTTATAATTACACTGTTAATAACTGATGCAGAAAAGAACCATTCAGTGACATGTTACCAAAAATTGCTGCCACCTCTCCTGTGGTTCAATGGTCCCATGAGCACCAGTCCCATTCTACCACATCCCTGAATTCAGATTGTAATACAGAAATGAACAAAATTGCACTTGCAAATATTTGGTGAGACATTTTTATAGAAGAGATGGGTAGTTCTATGGTTCTTAAATTAGAAGCATAAAATTTGGGAGTTTGGGGATGTACTAATAAATCTCATTCTGAACTGCCCTACTGACATATTTTAGCAAGTTTATTTCACATCATTGCAGGCATGGGTTCAAACAGATTTAATGTCAGCTGCTTTTTTCCTTTTCACAGGTTCTGCTCCTCTTCAAATAAGTTATTTGGGAAAATTTGCCACCTGTTATAACCTTTGAACGTGATGCCAAGGCTATCCCATCCTGGGCACAAACACAGCCACAGATCATTTATACAACAAACGTCAGCTCCAGCCAATGCCACCTCATCACCCACTTGACTGCAGCGTGAGACTCAGGGTTTTGCTGTGTTCGCTGGTGCTTTGGGCCAAGTGTTCTCAATCATACCTTGTATTACTGGCCAAATCTTAATGGAGAAATGGCATTATTAGGAGCTCTCCTCCCCGGGTAGTTCTCTTTCCTTAGCCCTGCTGGTTGTGCAAGTCACCTGGAGGACTTGGCCACACAGAAATTAATGCTTGGGAAGCACTCGGGAACTTGTTAAGCGCACTCATCCTTACCGGTGCCTTGGCAGTCATAGTCTGGATTTTCCAAGCTTTCCAAACTTGCTTTTTGCACAGCTCCCATCTCTTTCCAACCACAACTCTTCTCTAAAATTCCACTAACTCCATGGCACATCCCACTAGAAGGATGCTGCAAAGCCCTGTCTGTGCTCTGCAGTACTCCTAGCTTTAGAAATGTTTGTGTTTGTGTGAAGTCACTTGGTGCTTTGACTGCACAGTGCAAATGAGCCAGAGCCAGGAACACAGGCTACAAATCCGGAAGGTTTATTTCCCCCCTAAGAGAGACCCAGAGCTGAATTTTCGAATTTGGTGGACATTTGGGTTATAGTTGGGCTTTTCTGTAGTTGCTAATCACATTGCAGAGGCTACAGGCAAGGTCCTCTCACATCCTTCCAGCATATAACAGATTTTATAAAAAAATGGCCTTTGGTGAAGTTGGTCTCTTAATCCCACCTTAATCCCACTCCAACTTGGTTTGACTCGATGTCGGGGTTGTGATCGGTTAGCCGGTGCCCATTGGAGGGCTGGGGGGACTCGGGGTGGCACAAAGGCAGCACGGTGATCACTGCCTGACAGTCTGCATCAGAAACACCCAGGCCTGCAGCTTTCTCTTGGCAGCTCTGTCTTATCGCCTGGCTCCTATTACCCTCTCGTTGCAGTTCTTATTACATAACTCCTTCGGGTTAAAAACACGTGGTTTCAGCTTCAAGCTGGGCATTCCACTTGCCCCTGTCCCTATAAAATCAGGGCAACAAGAGGAGAAGGTGCAGGAGCACTTGGCTCTGATAAGGTAGCACAGCTGTTCTCCATGGGACCACGCGTGGAAATTCTCCTACTGCAGTACAGTGCTCCCAGCCAGAGGGCTCAGGAGTGTGGGAAGGCAGCAAGTGGGTCCCAAGACAATCTTTTGTTATTTCTGAGCCCTACAAGGGTTATGTCTTTTCTCTCCTTTCCTCCCCATGCTCATTTCTATCTTTCTAAACCATCCCTCTGGCTTCTGGTCTTCAGTTCTGCTCCTTCTAGCATTAGTGCATGTGCTTAGCTTCGTGCTTGCCATCAGAGATTGGCCCCGCACAGGTTTAAGGATGTGTGTAGGCATTTGGAGGTATTGCAGGTCTTAGCCCTGCGTCCTTCATGGGCACTGCCTATATGGACACTCGTGGTCCGTGAAGGGCCCATTAGCTGCTGTTGTCTTTGCCTGAGGAAGGCCTTCCCTTAGCTGGTCTTTGATAGATTCTACTGAGTACGTAAATCCCTGATAATCATGGATTGTAACATGACAGAAAAGGTGATCTTGGTTTATTTATTAAAGATGTGCCTGAAAGGTCTGAATGCTAAAGAAAATACCCTACTGTAGTAAATCACCTGTCCCTTGGTGTCTGACTACCCTGAGGATGCTTCCTGTACTCAGCTGCTCTGTCCTCACATTAGGTCTTTTATGTTATTTGTTTCTAATGTGGCGTTCTGTTTTCCTGCTGTTAAGGATCCTGCCAGCATAAGGAATGCTATTTCTGTTTTCCGCTTTGACTTGGGGCAAGTTGTAACCTCTTTATCTCTCCCATCCCTGCACACGGGGGTGCCTGTAAGACCCCGTGTCTATGTGAGGTCCTACAGATTTGGCCCAACCGGAGATTTCCTCCCTTTGCTTCACTGCACTTCACTCACCCACATCCAACAGTACTGAAATTGTTGCTTAGTTGGATTGCAATCCTGCTACCTACCAAGGAAGAGGATACACAGAATTGGGTCCTAAGTATTTGCAATATACTTTGAACAATCTGTTTAATATGAAGAATATATTAAGAGATCTGTATGTGACACCCACGAGGAGCAGATCATTGAAAATCTGCTAAGATTTTGGTGGGGAATGCAGCCTAAAAATCAATGACACGGCATGTCCGGAAGGTGGATCTAGGAATAGCAAGCGTGGTAACTGTAGAGAGGTATCACGTTCCTCGGATTGGGTCGCGCGCAGCGAGGGCCCTCCAGGCATGGCCACCTACCCCTCTGGGGACAAGGGTCCTGCCACTTCCCAGCACAGAGCGAGCCGCTGCACCCACACTGCACAGGGATCTCTCCAGGGATGTGTGTTTGTCTGGGAGAGGCCGGGAAGGTGATGAGTGGGGTGAGGGATTGCTTGTGCCAAATTAACTTTATTTTATTTTCTTACATGGCATTGCTGTTTTGATAGGAAGGTAACCAGAGCGGGAACCATAGGCGGTTGCTATCTCAACACCACCTGTCAGCCGAAGAGCATCAGGCAAGCAAGGCAAAGGGCGTGGAAAAACATCTGCCTGGGAAAAACATCTGCCTGGGGAATCTCCCTGGGCTCTTCTTGCCCCCTCCAGGGCTGGGGTCCTCTAAGAGGGATAGATTTCGCTAAAACAAAAGAGACCATCACCATCCTTGCGACCATTTGACTCAGGGTATAAAACGCCGCCTGCAGCCTTCTGAATTAAATCACACGTAGTAAGTAGTTTGCAAACGAGACTGATATATTTTGCTTTCCTGGTTATTGCTCCTTTCCCATGTCCAATGACTGATGTAATATATGGACACGTTCAGCAGTGGAAACATGCTGGCATAGGCGAGTGTATCGGGCTGAAGCTCCTAAGCTCTGCAATACCACCATTTTCTCCAGCGGAGAAACACCATGGACCAGTCATAGCAAGACTTCTTGGTTTGGCTTCCGGAGCACACATTCTTGGGGCTGTCAATTCTTGCAATATTTATTTTGAAGACACAGCCCCTGGATCCATGTAACTAGGTGCAAATCACAGCCCTGCCTTGCTTGCCACCCCCTCACCCCTCAAAGTTTCTTGTCTTCTTGTACAGGGAGAAAAGTCTGAAAAATTGAACAGTGGGGCAGAAAGCCAAGTGGGGATCCACAATGGCCTGGCCATATCCCCCCTCCCCGTGATTTTTACACACCACACCCCCCCCCCGAGTCCTGTTTTTCCCGACACTTGATGCTGCCACCCAGGCTAACTCGGGAGGGTGGCGCGGAGCAGCGATGCGAAATCCGGCGGCAGAGCGCTAAAAACACGCGGCAGCGGCCAGATTTCCCTTGAAAAGAGGGAGCCTTTCCACGTCCCCGCTTTTATACCGGGCCAGCCCTCGCTCGGTCGGCCCGCGGCGCTGCTCATGTTTTCCACTGGGGGGGAGGACGAGGGGGGGAGACCGGGGCGGAGGAGGAGGAGTGGAGGGGGGAAAGTTGCTTGAATTCGCGAGGGGCGAGAGCCGGCGGCGGCGGCGCGCCGCCTCCTTCCACTGGCTGGGGGAGCTGCCAATCTGTGTTGTAATCCTGCAGGAATTTCTGCGGGGTTTAACTGGGAGCCGCGCCGCCGCCGCCGCGCACTCGGGGCGGAGGGAGGGCGGCGGAGCCGGCAGCGCGCAGCCTGCAGCCCGGGCGCCCCAGCGCCGCGCAGCATCGGGCCCGCCGGGCAGCGGCGGAGCGGAGCGCGGAGAGGAGCGGAAGGAGCGCGGCGGGCCGGAGGGCGCCCGCGGCCCTGCCCCGCGCCCCCCTGGGCGCCGCCGCCCCCCGGTTTCTCCTTTGTGCCCGGCTCCAGGCGGCCGCCGCCGCCGCGCCGGCTCCGCGGGAATAATGCGGGGCGTGTGGCTAGCGCTCACCGTCAGCTTCGTGGCCTGCGCCTCCGGGCAGCCGGTGAGTGCCGGGGCGGGCGGAGCGGGGGGGGGGTGTGCGGCAGCTCCGCGGGGCGCGACGGGACGGGACGGGGACGACGACGGCCGCCTCGGCTCCGTCTGCCGAGCGCGGGGCGCGCAGCCCCGGCCCTGCCCCGCGGCATCGCCACCCGCCGGGGCAGCGGGCTGGTTCGCGGGGACGTCTGTTGATAGCTGAGCGCTCTGCAAATAGCAGGACACCCCCCCCCAAAAAAAAAACAAAACCAAAACACACAAAAACCAAAACCCCTAAAACCCACGAAGCCGAGCGGAGCACCCTGCCGCCCTCCAGCGAGCCTCCCCCGAAGTTTGCCGCGACGACCCAGCCGCCTGCCGGCCCCGGAGCCCCCCCGGTGCCTCCCTCCCTGCCGCCCCGGGGCGGGGGGGCTGCTCGGCGGCCGTGGGGGACCCGAGGGGCGGCGGTCGCGCGGGGTTGGGTCCAGGAGCCCTCGGGACGCTGCGTCCCGCGGAGCTTTGTACCCGTCCCGGCCCAGCGCTGGGAGCCGCCGGGCCGCACCGTGTCCGAGCGGCCGCGCGAGGAAAACGCCGCCTCCCCCCGGCTCCGCGGGCGGTGAGACGGGAGCGTCTCCTTGGAAAATCAACCCTCCCTGGCCGGTCGCTAAAAAGAGCAAAAAAAAGCTGTAACTACCTTTGGCTGCGCGGCTTAGGACCCCCCAGAAACCTTCGGGCACGCCGCGCTGCTGCGCCTCTCCTTGCGCGGGTGCGCAACGCTGCGCGCCTCCCGGCCAGCCGCCTGTCCCGGCCGCGGAGCCGCCGCTGCTCGGTGCCGGCTCGGCGGAGCCCGAGTCTGCCGCTGGCCCCGCCAGCCCTTCCCGTACGGGTTTGCTGCGAGATGATCGGGTTAATGCCGCTGTTGACACTTTTTCGGAGCCACAAGTGTATTTGCTATCCTGGGACCTCTGCTTAATTAACTCGGTTGCAGGGATTTGTACCTCTGGAAAAGCCACTCTCTGGCAAAGCGCTCCCAGCCTTTTGCGGCATGGAGCCGGTGAAGGCCGGCCAGAGGGTTTTAGTGTTTTCCATCGGTGGATCGGAGATTGTCTTGAGGGAAGGGGGCATGCACATCACACGGTTGCAGTGTTTGGGCAAATACTAGGAAATAATAAATTGAGGTTTTGGTATAAAATCAAAAACCCTGACAATTTAATCCAATTAAAATGAGCTGCTCCACTGAACTAAATAATGTCACTAGGTTGGGTTAACTGTTGAAGTTGTCTAGCTGTTGTATAAATTAGCCCAGTCACAGCCTTAGTGAAATGTGTCTCATCGTTAGGGATTTCTAAGGATACAATTGCAAAACACTTTTCTTAAGGACTAATTAAAAAAGGGTTGTGTAGAACACAGACTTCTGTTTCCGTTAAGTATAACTGCACTGCAGAAACACCCTTGGCTAATGAGGTACGATACGCTTTAATTTTATAGAAATGCTGTTATTACAAAGTTCTCTGATGGTGTAGTAACTATTAAACTGCCACGGTAATTAGTAAAGCATTAAGTTTTATGTTTTTTTGCCTTAGGATGAACGCGCTGCGGCAGCATGAGGCGGGCTGTCGGGGAGTACAGGGGCAGCGCGGTTCGGGGGACCGGGGGGGAGAGCGAGGCGGAGGGAGCCTGCCTGACCCTGGTGCAGCAGCCTCGCTGCTGCCAGAAAGTTGTGGAGAGATTGGAAAAGTGAAGGGAGGGTGGGCTTTTTCCTTTATTTTTTTTTGCTCCCCCCTTTTTTTTTTCTTTCACTGTGTCTGGCAGCAGCTACATGGTCCCTTAAGGTAGGATCTCTGGGATAAGATAGATGCCAAATCTGTCATCTCTGCAGAAGTCTGTCCTGGTCATAAGAGGAATTTCATACAGATGCTTAAAAAAACCTGCTGCCTCTCCGGAGCACTGTCAAGTAGTTTTAGCTCTGAATTTCTTCTCCTTTGTTTGATTCTGCTGTTTATTATTATTACTACTATTATTATTATTATTATTATTATTATTATTATTATTTAGGCAAAGCTGTAAGGTAAAAATCTTGTTTCTGATGAAGTAAATTATCCAGGAGTTTTTTGAGCAGGGGAGTGGAAGGCAGCAGGAGATTTTGTTTCCTAAAGCAACGAGTTCACTTCATGTAACCAACAAACCCCTTTATTGGGGTGGACCAAGTATATGTCAGAGCCGTGTTAAAAACGTGCTGGAATTGAGACCTGCCACTGAACCTGGGAGCGGTTTGTCTGTGCTGGGTGCACGCTTTGTGTCCCCTGACATGGGCTGTCGCGCTGCAGATGCACTGTGGTGCGCTGTGCCAGCTCCCCTGGGGGAGCAGCTGTTTGGGGACATGGTGGGGACGCAGAAGGTGAGGGGGAGCCTGACCTGTTCATGTCAACCTGCACATGGTGGCAAGCGTTGCCCACGTCAAAGCTGGTGGATCGCAGCCAGGGCTTGTGGGGTAGTTTGCTGCCATCAGCGCAGCGTGCGGTGAGATGTCAGATTAGAGCGGCGTCCGGGAACCCCGGTGGGCCTGGAAGGACAAGGGGGATTCACCCAGGCTTGGCTGAATGGCAAAAAATACGCCTTTTAGCTACCTTGAAGGTTTTATGGTTTGCTTTTAGGAGAGGGAAAGAGAGCGACATGAAACCACTGGAAAGAAAAGGCAAACTCTGTAAGTGAGAGGCCTGATGTGCCTTTTGAAAGGTTGGGTCCAGTCCTGATCATAGCGCGAGTCAGGTCTTGCTGATTGTAATAGCACCAGAGAGCAGCGCCAAGTATCCAGCTGTACTTGTCAGCTTCCATACGGAAGAGGCTGATAAACCTTTCTGTTTCATCCTGGTTCACAGCAGTGGGACAAATGCTTTTTCAGAGCTTGTGTGATGGTCTAATCCTCTCTACAAGCCCAAGCGCATGTTGGGAAACTGTGCTGGCTAGCAGGTTGTCCTGCGTACCGCAGTGTTACAGTGCTGCTCTCCTAACAGAAGGTTAATCGCGGCTCTTCTCTTCCTCAGTCAGGTTTCTGGAGTCTGGAGACTGCTTCACGTCAGCAATGCGTGTGTGGGGTTGGTTTTTAGGCTTTCGGTAAAATAGAGCACAGGGGCATCATCATCAACTGGGTGGTCTTTCTGGTTCTTCTGTAAGCATCTAAGCACTGATTTGGTGGCATAAATATAGTTATTGAAGGATGATCCAAGGGTCATATTTGGTATATTTTTCAGAAATATTTCGTGTTTTAGAAGCACGATGCTATAATTTTCCTGCATTTGTTTCTAATGGTTACTTTGCTTTTGGAGTTTGGAAAATTAATAGTGTGTTGGAGAGGAGGAATGTTGTTTTTTTGAAAAACGCAGCTAGACTTTGGAAATAGTAATTAGAGGAGAAGAGAAAAGAAGGGCTGAAGAGATAGGTGGCATTTCAAATTTATATGCCATGCGTGTCTCTCCTAAGTGTGTTAAATCTGCGTTGCCAAATAAGTTCCAAAGAAAGGTAGGAAATTTTTTAGTCTTATTTCCACCCTTCCTCAACTCACGTGAGCTTTTTCATCTCACTGTAGAATTATCAAATATCCGTCCATTGCTTTTTGTGGCTTGGCAGCGCCTGGAATCAGCCAGCAGTATCTGCCACAGCTGCTTTCCTTGCTCTGGCTGAACATCTGGGTGCTCACATCCAACAGCTGCCTGCACTGCTGTGCACTCGAAATTTGGGGGAGCTCTGGGTTTTGCCACCGGTCTCGGGTGTTATGATTCCGGTGCTGCAATGAAGCCGCCCTTTCTCTGGATGTTCTCAGGATCCACTTTCTGGGAATAGGTTTCCCTCCCAGGTTACCTTATCTTTCAAAAATTAAAGAACAGATGATTCTTGACCCAAGATCAAACTCTGAAGCAGTTTCTCTTTTTAGTATCTTAGCCTCGAGGTCTGCACTGGAACTGACTTAATATTCAGGCTTAAAATGCAGAGATGTTTTCTCTGCATTTTTTTCTAGATCCTTATCGAGGAAGTAGGTGAGAAGCCTTGTCTTCAGGAACAAGTTGGGACAAGTATCTCGGGGTTTGAAGTTGGGTGCTGGAATTGTGGTTCTTGGGCAGATGATGCCTCTGTGGAAGGTTTGAGGCAATTGCTGCAGCTAATGGGATAAAGATGGTGGACTTTGGAGAATGAGCCGTAAGCCTTGGGTTTGTTTGAAGTTTTGATGGATCTAAGTCTCTGTGGTCCTAATCTTAAGTGTAATCTCAGGATGACCAGATCAAGGCCTGATTTCTTGATTAGCAGAGGTCAAAGCCTAATTTCTTGGCTAGCAGAGGTGTGAGTTATGAAAAGCCGCCCTTTAAACACACGGCTACGATCTAATGCCTCCAGAGAGGATGGTGGAGAGCTACCTGCTGTCCTTGGTGTGGAACATGGTGTTTTGGCAGGGAATCCTGAGTCTGGAGAAGAGCTTGTTCCTCCTTGCAGCAGCTGAGCTCCCTGCGGAGCAGCCGGTCATTTGCAGAGCTCTCCGTTTGCCCTGCTCTTCATGGCCAATTGTCTTTATAAAACGTCAAGCAGAGGCATATGGATGGCATTTATTAATTACATTATCTCACCAAATTGACTTTTGCCATTGACCAGTTTAAACATTTTCCTTATGGCAAAGAATTACAGGCTTTAGTAAGGCTCAGCGGCTGAACAAAGGGCTCTTGTCTAGTTACGGAGAAGTACTCTTTTGTCTTCTGAATAGATTTGACTATGATTTTTAACAGAAATGTTGTGTTTGAGACTGGCAAGCCTTAGTCTAGGCCCCATGTAAGACCCTACTTGAACGTAAGGCATAAAGATGCCCTCTGTGCTGCTGCATTTGAGAGAGCATGCACAAGTCATGAGCAAGCAGTTTGGTCCAGATTCAAGTTGCTTTGCTCTCCATGTTGTAGCAAGTATGAGAGAATTACTTTAGGTTGTTCTGCAAACAGCTTGTTGTTTGGTTATCTTCGGTTCATGCTTACTAGATGATAATAAACTGCTATCTATAATCTTTTCAGGACTAGTAATTTATTCATAGGTTACATGGCACTATTCAGTGATTTGGGAACAAGATTTCTCTTGCTCACATTGAAGTATAATTTGCAATCTCTTGAGCAAACTGTTTGAGCATTAGTTTTTGACCCTGTAATAATGACAGCTCTCTGTATGTATGTTGTTTTCTTCATTAGCTCAGCCCTGAGGGATGCTTTCAAAAGCATACTAGATATTTAGGCAGAAATACAAAATACATGTAATCCTCAAAAGTATTGGAAAACTGATTGCAATAGGAGAAAAAATAGCGGTTAACAACCGTTTGCAACAAGTACTTTTGCACTGAACAAATTATTTTTGTTGACGTCGCACGTAGGGTGTTCACTTAGAGTGAAATAATGACTAATAGGGTGGTGATGAATCTGCAGAACTTGGCCTTGTCTGTAGATAGGCTATTAGTGTGTCACGTAAGCTGTGCTTAACTAAAGCCTGAGCTGGACGCTCCGGCTGAAATCACTATTTTTAGTTTATATATAAACAACTTCTTCAGAAATCTCCCTTCCAAGCTATATTGTTTTGTTTTAAAGGTGAATTGATTTGGGAAAGTTCAAATAAAAACCTGTTTGGCTGTGTTTGAGTTATGAGCATGAAGATAAATACATACTTTTACCCTTATTAATAGTAAGGAGACAAAGAGACTTGCAGAAGGTCAAACAGCCTTTGGTATTCTCAGGAACTGAGTCAAAATGTTCAGAAACCAGCACTGTGATTAACAACCAGAATGTATTGTCTGTATTTAAATATTATGTTGTCAGACATGTTTTGTTCCTGCTTGATTGACCATAATAAAGCATAATTTTCTCTAGAGATGCTTCCACACTAATGGAGGTCGTTTGCCACCTTTCAGATCAGTGTGAAGTGGCCCATCCTTACTTTTTGAAGTGTGTTTCAGAAGTGTGACTGTAATGGTCTCGCAGAGCTGTAGGAAACAGTGCTGCTAAAGCAATATAGCCTGGGAGGTGAAGTACTTCTCGGGGAGCAGTTGGGTGCATGACCAGTGTGGCCTCAAGACTAAGGATGTTTCGAGAGAGAAGAAAAAATGTACTGTGCTTGCTGCCACATGCATAAATAACCAAACTAGGTCTTCCATCTCTCCTACCTTCCCCAGGATCCTCTCTGGTATGTCTGCTCATGTCCCTCCATTAGTCATACAAGTAGAAGCAAGCTTTCCTTTTCCTCTGGGCTGAGCTGCATTAATTCCAGCTGTGGGGCCTCTGCAGCACCTGCAGGAACAGCTGGCTGGACACAGCAGCTGGAGGGCACAGCTATGGCCAGCCAAGCCCCGTGCACTTGATCTCTTTTGGCTTTAAAAGCTGAGTCTTGTTTGCTTTTTGGACTGGGGTCTGCAGGGAAAGGCTATTAATGGGTTTGAATACATGGTGTATCTTCCAGGCTGCGGAGAGGAGAGATGCCCAGGAGACAGATTCTTCCTTTGCTGGGTTGTTTATCCATGCTTTCTCTGGATGTGGAGATCCCAGAATCATTGTGTCACTTAAACTGATTACCAGGTGAAAGCCTCCACAGTCTTTCCTTTCGAATCCCTTTCAAGTGTTGTGCAGTTCTGTGTGCAAATATGCAGGTGTGGAGGTGTGACATTGATGGTGTTCTTATTATTTAAAAAGGAAACTGTAGGGGAAGCAAAGTGGAAAGGTGAAGCTAGTTCAAAGCAATGGAAATGCATCATCATTGGGACAAACGAAAATCGAGCTTATGTTGAATAAAAATTTGTGACATTGCATAAATAAAAATAGGTATGGCTTAGCCCTATAAATAATAATAGTGTATAATTCCTGTAGCGAGGGTGTGCATAAAATAATGTTGCTGAGAAGCAAGATTCTGAGTTTCCTGTGGAAGGAGCGTTGCAGAACATCCTGGCCATGGGATCTGTGTCTCCTCCCAGTCGGGAGCTCAGGGGTACTCGGTACTTGCAACTGGTGGCAGTGCAAGCACAGTGAATGGAAGTGTGCAACTAGGAGAAGGACCATCCATGAACAGGGTATGTGAAATTTGGTTATGTTAGTAACTGGCGTGCATAAGTCTCATTGTAAGAAGGAGAAAAGTTCTCAAGAACTGCTGTGGCAGCATACAGTGTTAGAAGATTAATGCTTTAGGATCATTAGCGACCTAATCATCTGTAGCATGTGGAACTCCCAAATCTCTTTCTCCACAGTAGAACAAGAAAGATGACTGGTACTGGAGGTAGATAGAAGTTACTCAAGCGGCATGTGTATCTTCTAAATTCTTGTCTTTGGTGGAGTTACTTGTAATTTTCCAGTCATGTGCTCTTTGATTATTTCTCACCTGTCAAGGATGATTTTTTTTTTTGAATGTAACATCTAAAATGCCATGAAACAAAACATCTTGGAGTACGTTTGAAATTACGTGTACATAGAGACTGACTTCCATGGAGCATTCAGCACTGAGCTCTCTGCAGCTCTTGCAGTTCTAGCTTGGAAAGTCATTGAAACTTTGTGTGTGTATTTTATAGAGATCTATGTAGAATAAAGATCTATATTTTACATATATTTTTATTTTATATACTTTGTGTATATTTTACGAAAGGCAGCGTGTCTTTCAAGTGTCAGGGAAAGAAGTGCCCTGCAGAACATGAGGAGGACTCCCAGTGAAATAAACAGAATAAAATTGCTCTCAAAATTGTCTTAATAATTCTCCTGGCCTGAAATAGGATGGCAAGAGCAGGTTACTGACCTTACTTACTATGAAAAAAAGCCTTAAACAGAAGGTGGTATTCACAAACGGTTTTCCTCTTATTTCTTCACTTGTGATTTAATACAGCAATTTCACAACAGCTTTCCTTCCTAAGTATGATTTGATCCTGTGTTGCGCCCACAGGTGCTTTTGGTTTGATTCTTCAGCACAGCCTTCCCTTTGCCCTCAAAGCCCTGTCAAGGAGACATGCATGGTCGTCGCTGCAAAATGTGGATGAGTTGGAAAAATTTGTTGTGAAGAGAAAAACTGGGAAAAATGGTTAGCATAGGTCTGTACCTGACCTGAACGGATTCCTGGCTCAGCTGAAATTGTCTGTCATGTTGCAGCTTGGGCCGTTTGAATTTGCCTTTTCCTCCCTTTTGACCAAAACACTTTGGTGGACACATCTGTCTGCTGCGTGAAAACGTGGTAGAGGTCTCCAGCAGTTTCCAGAGAGTTTGGCAGTGAGCGGGAGGTGGGTGAGGAAGCCCTGTGGCAAACCATGAGATAATTTCTGCTCTTCTGGCAGGAGTTGTGGTCCTTCCTGCAGAGCAGCATAGAGCATCTGTTGGCATGGAGGGATGACACGAGGGCGTTGAAGAAGAGGCAACTCTGAAAACTGACTATAAAAAATACACTGATACCATTTAACAGCCATATCTCCAACCAATTGAATCATGTTTCGATACCTCATTGCCGCTTAATGGCCTGAGTGTGCAGGGTTTGAGGGTGAGGGTCCTTAAAGCGCACAGGTGCTGGAGGAGATAGGGCATCAAAGTTAAGTATGACTGGCTGTCTCCGGTTGTGCTGCCTATTGGAAATGCTTTTCTCTCTGGTGGCGTTTAGCCCAAGCAGCCATGCCCTGTTGAAGAGCAGGGCTATGTTCTGCAAGGAGGGATCTTTGGGCCTTTGCCGAGGCTCAGGCTCAGTAATAAATTGCCTTTCTGCTGGGGTGGGGAGGCAGAGGTGTGCTTGTGCCACTGTGCTGGGGCTCACTGGATGGAAGGAACTTCTGAGCTCCTGATAACTCAAGAGCATTGGGTCTAAAATGGTTTGAGACAGTGCTTTTAATAGTATTGCTGTGCTGAAAATGCCACTTCTTGTCTGTTCTGTAACTGTAGGGCATTAGAAAGGGGAAATGACCTTTCTTTCCTTCTGTTCCTGTTTTTACTGTGATTCACAACCTGAAAAGCTTATTCTGCCCTTGACTGACTTGGGGTTTTGTGCTTTCACTAATGCTGCTTTCTTGACTGTATCTCTCCCACTTAACCAAGAGCTGGTCACTTTTCATCTTGATGTAGGTCTCTTCTGGTGGACACGTGTAATTGGTCTTCTGCCTGGTGGCATAAATTGTCGTATACCAAAAGCCACATAAACTTAATAGTGATGAACGTTTCCTGATACTTTTTTTGAGAACCCTGAATCTTGTCTGAGGGTTAAAGAAGTCTTCTGCACTTGTGAATATTTAGTCATGCTACTGAGGTCATGTGCCTATCATTTTATTTTTTGTTTTTCTGACCTTCTTTATCTGCACTGGAAGAATTGGGCAGCTTTGGGTTATGACCGAAAAAATCTTAGCTTGGGAAAAACAGGTGGTGCTTCTATAATATACAGATAGGAGCCTCTGTGATCCTTCTTCACCATGTTACTTCTTGCTGTTTCACATTAACATCTGAGGATCTTATCTCCACTGGTTTAAATGTGTAAAGATGTTTGACTTGAGGAACCTGAGGAAGACTGAGAAAACTTCTTCTGGCAGACACTGTCTCAAAAAAAGTAGGTAGGATCCCTCGTCGTGAAGATTGTGGCTGTACAGACAGAGCTGGCACAGTTCCTGTGTAGTAGAGTAGCTGATGTGTCATTTCTGTTATTTGGGATCAGAGATGAAGGGGTCCTAAGGGAGGATTAGCAAGAGTATTTTTGGGGATTTCTCTGTGGCTTCCTAGAGATGCACAGAAAAAGCTAATCTCTCTCTCTCTCATTGTTTAATTCAGCTAACCTAATTGGAAAACCTCCTTAGAGCAGTCTGGCAGCTAGCTGTAGCAGCTGTACGATTAGTAGTGTCACCTAATGGAAGAGCAAAACAAGGAGCAGTAGGAAACTGGAAGTAGATGTTTTTGTGTATCTTAATAACCCTCCCAACAGCCAAGCTTGCTAGAGTGAACTCAGCTGTGTATTTTAAGAGCTTAAAAAAAAAAAAAGGAAAAGTCTGAGGTTTTTAAAGGCTTAAAATTTTCTTACTGCCAGTCTTGGTGTGCTGTTAAGCTCCACAGGAGGTGTATTTGACCCCAGAGTTACTGTTTTGGCTATATAACCCCCTTTTACTCCTTGAAGCATTCAGTTCTGGAGGTTTGGTGTTGTTGTAGTTAATTTACAGATTAATTTGTTAATGAAATTTTATACAAACATGACTAGATGTGGGGGCTGGTGGGCTGTGTTGCCCATTCCTCAAGGTGTGAGCTGTCAGGCTAGGTGGGGAAGAGGTATATAATTAACTGCTTTATATACCTGGGGACAGGTCTTCAGCCTTTGCCCTCCCAGCTTGACTACTGGAGTATGCTTTATTAGGGGATAGCCCTGAAGCCCATTACGAGCAGCAGCTGGCATGGAGGAGAGCATCAGCCCCGGGGCTGACCGTGCTCTAGCAAGGCAGGAGGTGACAGAGCTGGTGGCAGTGCTGATCCCTGGCCGCATGGTTCAGGGCTGTACGTAGGTACCAGAGGGCAGAGACAGGTTTGCATTTGAATCACCAGCTTGGCACTTTCCAGCTTCGCATGATTAATTACTGTGATGCTAATGTCATTTAGCCATACGTGTGTATTCAGGGAATGTTTAGTTAAGAGTATGTGTGGGGCAAGTCATAATTTCCCAATCCGTGTAGAGTTATGAGGTCGTCATATTTGAATTGTGTGACCCATGGTTATAAAGGATGGTTTTTGGAAGCGCTATTAACCAGGCAGCATATGTCAGGGACTGGAAAATGTAGGCTATTTATAATTATCCACAGGTGGAAAGGGAGGCAGCAATGCACAATACTAGTAATAATTATCAGCAGTGTAGAAGTTCATCTCTTAAGCCATTGGATCTAATGCACTAAAAAGTATTTGATCTGAAGTCTGGCACAGCCTTCCGATGGAGCTGTTCAAAGGCATCCTGACCTAATTTTGCTGCTGAAGTGTGCGAGCCTTCCTCATTCCCCTCATTTCTTGCAGAAGGTTTCAATGATACAGTCTTCATCCCCTGCACGTGCATATATTTTACCGCAGAGCATTTGAATAAAAGCAACCATTACAAGCCAGGTGGTAAATATAGCATGCAGCTTAATAGAAATGACCTTCAATTAAGCAGAGGCTGGCCCTTCTCCTGCGCTTTGCAGTTGTCAGTTAGCTTTCCTTAAGACTTTTTTCTATTTGCTGGGTCTTTTTATGACTAATTGTAGAGCCTGAAGTGCAGTGCTGGCTCTAAGTGGACGAGTAAAGACTTTGTGTAACACTGAACTCCTGTTTCAGTGAACATCTCAAAAATGTGAAGCACCTTATAAATAAAAGTTTGCTTTCTTCTCCAGGGAAATAAAGCATTAAATTACAAAACATTGTCCATGGAGCTATGTAAATTTATCAGTTAAAGCATATAGCATAAATGCTTTGACTTTCCTTTGGATAAATCAAAGCAGATGTAATGATATTATGTCTTAATGGGCTTTTGTCTTCAAAAGAGAATGGGGGAAAAAAGGAGTCTATTTTTCAGCAGTGGTACGATAGAGGGTACTGCAGCGATGGGTAGTGCTCTGTGTTATTTATTGTCTGTGTAGGCTGTTTTTGTCAGAAGATAAAAGCAAACAAAGCAACTGAACTGAGGGCTTTTAAATTCTGTCTAACCTGACACTTGTACGTTTTCTTATGCCATTATCACTGGTTTCCTACCAGAAATGTTGCTTTTTGTTCAGTGTGGGTTTTTTGACTTGTGCTAATGGTGTTTCTGAGCAATACTGTGCAGTACGTGGTAACTACAGTGCACTTAATTGTAATTTGTATCTTAAGTTCTTTATTTGCTCTTTTTCTCTGCAAATTTTTGTGCCTCCGACCTCATTAGACTGATTTTATTTTTTTTCCCTCCCTGCAGCTTTTGTGCTGTCAGGCAAGCCAGGTAACTGTTAGCATTGGCACTACTCTTCAGTCTCGTGTTGCAAGTACAAGATCCAAGAGCAGAAGAAGAGGTAGATGAAAAACTGGGCCTGCTCTGGTCCTTTGCCCACCCTCAGGAATCCTTCTGCTCACTCAGCTTGTGGCAGTGAAAAGGGGGGAGCGGGGAGGGGGTGGTTGGGAGTGACTGAAGTACTGGCAGAACTCTTGGCAGGGAGGGGATGCTGGGCTGCTGGCATGTCTTGGCCGGACCATAACTCAAGGTAAAACCTGGAGGTGACTGGTCTGAGGTGGAAAAGAGTCCCTGTGTCAGGGATACTAGCTCCATCTTTGACTCATCAGCTGTGTCTGTTTGACAGCACTGGGGCATGCGAACCAAGTGTTTAAGCAGACACGGATGATTTGAGCACCGCATCCCTCAATCCCCTTTGGTTTTTGGAAAGTGAGTGTCGGGAGCCAAACTTCGCAGCTTGGCATTTCTCTCTGCTCTTCAAGTTTTCCTGAAAGCCTTTGTAGTCTCCTCTCAGACTGGGGAAGGACGGGAATGGTGGGTGCAAGGTGCTGATGAAGCCGGTGCTCCTCCTCTGACCTATAGCATCACTTCCAAACTTATTTTGGTGCAAATCACCATTTGACTGTTGAAGTGATCAGTAACTGTGCTCGCTCAGATGGAGGGGGAGCCCAAACGGAGGGGGAGCCGGCTGAAGTTAGGACTAGTTGGAGAAGTATCAGGTTACTGAGGGCGCTGTAATCAAGGTGACAGCTGCTTTCCTTTTGCTATACTGAAACAAAATATCCCAAACCCTTCCACAGAGCCTTACCAGATACATTAACCTCAGTGCTTTTACTCTCCGCAAGTTGGTGGAACACTTCGCGCTGTTGGCTAATGAAATACTGGAGTGCTAATCTCTTTCCATGGATACAGGGGGGAAATTGTCGAGTATTGCAACCCCGTGAGCACGGGCGTATGCTTGCACCAATGGATGTTTTCAAGGCAGATGCGGCAGGGAGGGGAGCAGTTTCTCCCTGGGGTGCTTGTGCACCCGCAGTAGATGCGGAGCGTGGCACTGGGGGAAGAGGAAGGCTGGGCTCCAGCACGCCTGGGGGGATTATCTGTGGCTCAGCAGCTGCTGTCTGGATGCTCGCTTCTCCATACCTTGCATGGTGAGCAACCTGTTAACACAACCCTTTCTCCCTCCCACCCCTTCCGAGGTATTTACACTTGCCCTTAAGTAACCATTTCTTTCTTTGGCTACTTAAGCCGACACACTTTGAGATACTCAGGAGTGAAAAATGGGAGGTGCTACTTGAAATAGCCTTGATGTGCTGCTTGAGAGAAGCGTGTTTGAGGACTCTATGAGAGTCCTCTCTGAGCTCTATTTATACCTCTCTTCTAATAATACCAGTTGATTTTATTTTATTTTAAACAAAACTCCTGTGGGTGTCTTAGCCACAGAAAAAACACAAAAATACCTTGCTGGGTTTTGGGTGCAGTTTGTTTCCAGGGATGAAGGGCAAGCATGTGTGGTGAAGAGGTTTACGTGAAAGAATAAGGTCAATGAAGACCACAAGAAATTACTAGTCCTGGGCTTTATTGTGGGACTGTGACTAAAGTTTTAGGAATTGTTCTCTGGTACAAAGCCTTTTCTTAACAGGCTCCTTTTCAGAGAAAACTAGTCTTAGTTTTTGGATTGCCAGAGGCTTGCTCCCGGAGCAGTCAGAGGACTGTAAGCCCTGGTTTCCTTCAAGGCAGAGGAGCCTTTTCCCAGGCCCCTGAGGAAGGGTCTGCTGCAACAGACAGCATCAGAAAAAGGGAGGTTGAACTGGGAAGCCTGATGAATCTGTAGAGACAGCAGGATGAGAGACTTAAAGCAGGGGGGGAAAGGCAAGAATGATTTAATTGCTGAGCCTCATTGTATGGAAAGTGTAGCTCTAGTTGTTACGAGCTAACTGCCACGTTCCCTTTCTTCTTAGGAAAGCCAAGAACAAGGAGTGAAAGGACTCTGAGAAAATCATCTTGATTAAACTCGACTCACACAGGTCTGATAAAACGCAGCAGGAATTTCACTGAGTGCATTTTGAGAGGTGGCTGTAAAAGCCTGCGGCAGGTGGGGCTGCAGCAGGAGGGGAGGTGGGCTGTCTCCAGCTGCAGGGTTTGCAGGAGGCTCCTCGCCTGCCACGAGCTCCCTCCACGCAGCCCTGCTGTCCACTGGGCTGCCGGTGCGCCTGGAAACCTTCTCTTTCCCTGGCCACAGAGCCTTCTCCAGCTTGTGGAAAAGCACGTCTGTATCACTTCATTTGTGGTCAGTGACATGAAGAGTTTCCAGCGTTGGGAGTATGCTCTGAGCAGTGCTGATGGTCCTGTCAGGGCAAAGAAGTGGGGTGAGAGTTAAGGTATTGGTAGAGCATGAACTCTGTATCTCCTGGCTTGCAGCTGCTTGGTTATTTCAAAGCACCTGGTTTAGCCTTTTATCTTTCCTCAGTTGCACCTAACTGGGGCAAAGCCTGCGCTGTGCGGACACCGTGTTGGAAGACGTGCATTTTGAAGCGGAGAAACTGCTCAGTAGTTTGGAAGCATGAACATCTGACAAACAGCTTTTTGTACCTCGTGATTTTTACTCTTGGAAGGTCTGGAGCACTAGCTGTCCCAATAACAGATCTCCCATGAGCAGAAGACTAAGCAGTGTAGGCCTCGATAGCCACGGTTGCATCCAGGCTTTGCCAGGGGGACTAGTTAACCTGAACCCTTGCAAGAGGATGGCTGGGGTGTGCCAAGTCCCCGCGTGTGCAGCAGAGATCCTGCATGGCTCCGTTTTCAAAATTTTTGAGTTTTTTTATCTTACAATGCAAGTAGAGGCTGAAACTGTGCAGCTGACCTCTTGCATGAGGTGACACATTCTCCCTTTAATTTCCTTGGTGTTTATTCCTTCTCCCTTGGAGAAGTGTTCCAGTAAGATTTTTTTTTAGGGCTATTTTGTTTTCTTTTTCCATGATTATTTTTAATCCTCTCCTGCTGGCAGCATAAGAGGCATCAGAGAAAGGCAGTGTGTTCATTAGGTGTGGTGCAGGACTTGTGAAACCTGACCAAAAGGAATAGGCTTCACTGCATCGTCATTGAATACCTGCTCTGGAAATAACTCCTTTGTTTTCTCTTGGGGTTTGGGAGATGAAGGGGGACTTTCTTTTAGCCCTCCTACTTATTTAAAATAATATGCTGGCATGCCAAGCAGAGCAGGATTTATTTTTTCTGATGCTGGGAGAAGCAGCTCATGATTAAGAAACTCTGGTGGTTTGTGACTCTTAGTTTGTTTTCTTGTATTTTTGATGCTTGTGTTTGTATGCTAAGGTGTTCACAAAAGCATAAGGAAGTGTATTTTTGGGAAAGTTGTGAAATGGATGACATTTTCCAAAAGGACAGTGTGTCTCTTTTGGCAGTGTCATGGTTAAACAAGTAAATATGTATTTTGGGAAGGAGACTAATTTTGAAAACATTTAAGGATCTGTCCCGTCATACCCTCCTTAGTACGTTTGTAATTCTACGCAGTCTTGGAAACACCACAGATGTCAAATCCAAGTTTTTTATGGGTTTGTTTTTTTTTTATTTCATTAATTTAAAATTGCTTTTTAATTCTATGATAAAGGGCTGGATTGCTGCACAGTAAATACACTGGATTTCTAGTATAATTAGTTCAAGTTAGGCATGAAGTAGCCCAGAACTCCAGTAGTGGTGTCTCAGCACTTTCTGTGGAGAAATAGGAAGCTGAGTAGCATCTTCTGTTCATTTTTTTACCTCTCAGATGAAACTGTTGCTAACAGAGTTTATTTGGGCATTTGTATTTCCGATGTGGAGGGATCGGCCCTCAACTAATGAAAAATGTGAAACTTTCCTTTGCTGAAAATTTGGTAGAGGGGATGGAGTAATGTTGTGCTGCTGCTGTTTATCTCTTGTGGGTATGGAGGGCATAGAGAAAGTCAGACAGAGAGACACAGGGAAAGAGGAGAGAAGAGCCACAGAGTGTCTTTACATACTGAAGATCATCCTGTGACTGCTAGCTAACTAATGGTGTTCCAGAAAATTATGCATGCTTTGGAAGTGGCTGCAGCAACGGGAGAGAGGCAGCTTTCCCTGAAAAGGAGGAAAAACCTCCAAGAAAACCCACTTGCTGTAACTTCTGATTCTTTCTACTTTAGCTTTTGTTGGTTTTCGGTTTTCTTTCGTTACGTGGAAGATGTGACTACAGTCAGTTCCTTGCTGTACTCTGCCCGAGAGCCAGGCGAAGCACTGATGGAGAGTGAGTGGGTACCCGGCACTGTCGCTCCCAGCAGAGGTGCCAGGAGGTGAAGGAGTTGCATCGTCTCACCAGTCCCGGAGCCGCTCACCTCCTCCAAACCAGTGCTTCGTCAGGGAAGCAGGATAGTGTTGCAGGTAACGTTGTGAGAGGTGAGGGCAAAGGTGATTTATTTGTGGAACTCCAAAAAGATGACCTGGGGAAGTGGAGGTGTGTCTGCTACTGTAGCTGCTCTTGTGAAAGCAGAGGACTGCTTTCATTAGGAGAAGCGGGACAGAGTGGCAGGTTGGAAAAGACTATTCAGGTGGAAAAAACCTGAATACCCCTTATGGTATTTCACATCTGAACTGATGTAAAAATACACAAACCGGTATGGCTGTTATGTTGATACTTCAGCGAAATGTAAGAAATTTCTAGCTCCTGTTGCAACGCCAGCAAATCAGCTACTGCTTTGTTCTTCTCATGTAAGAAGTAAAGTACCTGTGTTTTATTAGTTTTATCTTTGGAAAGCTATGTGATTCAGGGCTTTCAGCATATGAATTAACCAAATTAAGGGTTATGCATCACAGTGCATATGGTTGTAATGCTTTTACATGATGAAAATTAGCTAATATTTTATATGAGCTATTAAAACTTAGTTAGCTTTTCTCTAATAAATATTTATTAGCTTCTAAATATCAGTCATTCATGCCTGATAAATGAGCTTCTCCAGGAGGCAGCTTCAGCTTGGAAGGCATCCCTCTCCTGCCCTCTCTGCACAGTTCTACAGTAAGCGATGTCTTTCCCACCTGCTGCTTTTTGCCTGCAGTTGGAATATCCTTTTTCAGTGCTTGTCACTGAGTCTGGATGGAGATGTGGGTATCTTGCACTTCCCAGCACTGAAAAAGGGGACAGTTCTCCAGGACAAATCCTCTTAGAGATGTGAATTCGTTTGCTCGCAGGGAGGATTGAAATCGATCATCTACTCAGGCGATGCTGTAATTTCTCCTTGGGAATTTAGGTGAATATTATGCATGTCACACAGCTGAGCTTCTGAGCACATTTTTCTTTTTATATTGACATTTAAAAGCATATTTTACTCATCTCTGAAGCTTGAGCATCCGAAATTGACAGGTGTTTTTTTAGGACTAGACAGTCTTTGTGGAGAGGGAAGTAGGAAGACAGTACTAAAATAAAGCATTAGACTATTTGGGATTGCTGGTTAAGCTTTTGTTATCAGGGGACGACAAGTCTGGGTGTACTACGGATGCCATTTTCCAGGACACCGTGGGCCATGTGAATGCATGTGGAGGGGGCAGGGTTTTCTACAGAACAAGAAAACAATAATTCGTCTGTACACATTATGGCTGTTTGATGTCAGGGGCAAAACTCCATTTATATATGAAAGCATTGTGTGTTACAAGGAGGGAAAAAAGGCAGGACAAGGGGGAGCTAAAAAGAATTGGCCAGAATTGTATTGGCTTGTTTGTCAAGAAACAACAGACTAGGTACAAACACACCAAAAGAAAAGATCTGCCCCAAACTGATTTTACCGTGATCAGCAATGTCCTATCAGGCCAGCCTCAAACAACAGCTTGGGATATGCTGCTGGATCTTTTAAAAAGAAATGATTGGTAAGTGGTATTTTGCTGATGCATTAAGTGGCAGTTTGCTGCAGAATTGCCTTGGGGAATCAAAAGAAGTTAGGGACTTTACTTTTTCAAATGTAAAGTTTCTATTGCCTAGCAGTTCAGGGATTTCCATGCATCAGCATGATCTGCATGGATTATGGAGCTGGATTTAGTTATATGCTTTTACCATTTAAAAAAGTAAACACTTCTTAGCAATTTTGTATAAGGAACACTAGTGTATTAATTTCCTTTCCAGTCAGTGTGTTCTGTGTGAGGTTTTGTTTTGTTTTGTTTTGTTTTTTTAAGAGACCACAGCATATGAAACTTTGAGGATTAAAAGTAATTTTAAGGCTGTAATTACAACACACTTCTCCGCTGCATTACACTTGTTTCGTAAACTGTCGCTATGCAGCTGAACTTACCCTTTGAATGAAGCCTTATTTACCACCAGGGTTAATACTTAAACCCAACCGCACGGTTAAAATTGGCTACCCATTACCCCAGTTACATTAATTTAGAAACTCCGGTAACAAAGTGAAAAGGTTCTTGTTTTATAGTATGAGCCGCTTTCCCACCCTCAGGCAGCAAACTTATTTTAAGTCCCTTGCTCTGAAGAAAATAGAGTTTAGTCCTCCAGCTGCACATGGCTGTGTCAGCGCTGCGAAAATAGAAACCGGTGCTATCCCAAATGCATAATTCATCCCATAGCTAGCAGGCATTCATGCAATACAGTAAATGGCGATGGCTCCTTTGAGCGTGCCACGGGTGAACAGCAGCACTGGGGCTGCGGTGCCTGTTCCCGGCTCAGCCTCTTCCGTCCTGTGCCCTGTGGGAAAGGTGCCCTAAGGATGGCACGGGTGGCTTGGCAGCCTCACTGGGGCACCGAGGGACCCCTCTGCTTTTGGCAAAGTAAAGGCTGACCTTGCAGTTGCTTAAGTTACAGGGAAACTTAACCTGGTGTTGTCTTGGTTGAACGCAAAGCAAAGACTTGTAGAGCTGAATAGACCTCAACTTTGCTGGTATCCTTTGGATGAAAATATATTGCTTCAAGCTTTACAGAAAATTACTATGTTCTGAATTTGTATAGGAAAAAGCAGTTTTGTAAACTATATAACTTCTGTGTGATGCATTTTTTCTTCATTTCCTCTTTCACACAAACCATTACTTTTTTCTTCCTTTCCATCACATCAATGTTACTTGTTACTGTCGCCAAAAATGGAGAGTTGGGGTCAAGATTGTGTTCACTGTTGGATATTCAAGAAGCGCAGCATAAAGTAGCTTGTGTTAATAGCATCCTTTTCCTCATCCGCTTCTGAGCAAAATTTTCTAGAGCATTTCTTAATTTCCATTAAGAAATTTGGGATACTCTCGCTTTTACTCCTGGTTGTATCTGGGCAAATGCCATCGACTTGAGTGAAGTTTGTATTGTAGTAATTGGAGATCTTACTCCAGCATAAAAAAAAAACAGCTGTAGCTTTGGAGACACTGAAGGATGGCATAATCTCAGGTAGAAAAGGGAATACAGAAAGATGGTGTTATTTTTCTTACAGTGAAAGCAGGACAAAGATAGCTGACCTGTTACTTGTTTTGATAATAGATACATACACATCTATTTCTCTACTACTTTGATTTTTAGAGGAATAAACATTGAACAATGAAAATAAATATGGTATGTCAGAGAAAGGTGGAAGTTTAGGTGGCTTCTCAGCAAAGAGAGGAAATGCTTTGAAGTCTGTCCTGTACAGGTGCAGAGTGACAAGCACACAAAACTTTTCATGCATTACAATGCCTTTCAAAAGAGATTTTTTTTTTAATAGGCTTCACCAAAGTGATTCTTAAAAAAAAAAAGTAGTTCCTTACTTGCTCACAGCTCTCTTCACCCTTCTTTCAAGCCATTTTTGTTGCTGTATCTCTGTGTGCACATAGGATGTAGATTTGGCAGAACTTCATTTATTTAGGAAAGTGCTTCAGTCATGCTAGGTATCCGTCAGTGACTCTGATGGATGCAGAGAAGTGTTGACTGTTTCATGGTTATGGCTTAAGGAAATTAATCCCCAAATTAAGTGGATGCTTGAACCAGCAGGAGAAGGGCATTCAGAGAAGTGTGGCTGTCTTAATTTCCCAAGTATGTCCCCAGTGCCAGCAGTGGGGTGGGCAGCCCTCCTGCCTGAGCCCTGCTGCCAGGTCCCCCTGGTGCTGGTGTCCCAAGCCCCCCATAGCCCCTCTGCAGAGGTGGAGGAGGGCTGGGGTGGCTTGGAGGCTCCCCGGCTCTGCTGCTGCCTGTGTCCTTGCTGGGGAGCAGGTGGCTGGGGCACACGGCTGGGAGCCCCACGCTGCCCCGTGGTCCCTGCTAGGTTGCCCCACTGACCCTTTCCTCCTCCCACGGCAGAGGGTCTGGGTGGCCCTGCCATTGGCGTGTGATGGCCACGTGGGATGAGTGCTACCTGGGGTCTGCTTATGGGCCAGGGGCCGTGGCTTGGCCACGTGGCCTCAGTAGCTGAAGCCAAGCTAAATCAGGAGGCTTGAGGATTTCAGTCATCAAGGGAGAGAGGTTGAGCTGGCAGCAATTCCTTGTTGCAGGAGTCCACATCTGTTAGGGCATGTGCTTTGCTCTGCTGGATCATGGTCTTTATTTTGCTGGGATTTAGGACAACCCCAGTCTCTACTTTACTTTTGACTAGATGCTGCTGAAGAAAGTGTTTTGGTTGCATAACACTAAATAGTTGTTGATCCATCACCTCACTTGGCTCTCTTCAGCTTCTGGTGGTTGTTGACCTTTAAATAAAACTTTGTGGAACTGTGATAGAGTTTGTGTGGTGACAGGTATAAGCTGGGCTCCAGCTGGGCCTTATGAGTTAGATATGTGCAACAGATGCTCTCTGGGGAGGCTGGTGGTGATGTTCAGGTTAGATGGATCCCACACGTTATTCTTTGTTATTCTTGCATCTATCTTATTTTCTAGGACCTCTCAATTGTTAATAGTGCCAAATAAAAAGATCATAGGGGTTGAAAGTACAAGCACATACTTGTATGGTGTCCTAAAGTATTTTAGAGTTGTAAATAAAACAAAAAATGAAGAGAACTTGTATTTTCAGAGTAGTCCTTTACAGCATGAATTGAAAAAAAGAAAAAATAAAAGCAAATCAAATGCAATCCACAACTTAAGCACATGCTCCAGGTTAAGCATGTTGAGCAAGCCCAAATGGGGTCCCTGGTGGGACTCCTTGTTGTGCATGAAGTGAGGCATGCATGGGGGCATCTGATGGGGGTCCAAGCTTAGAGTCACAGGTTGTGGGCAAGCCCTAATCCAGAAGTGCTGGCAGGGCACTGGGCCAAAATTGACCCAGTGTGTTCCTTGGAGGGTTTGTTGGCTCTGTTAAAATGCTCCACAAAGTAGTTTCACGGTTTTGGATTGATCCAAGACAGCCCAGAGAATGCTCTTGTCTGCTGGAGATCTGTTTGTTTATTTAGGAACTTAGAAAATAATGTAGTCAATTTTAGTGCTCTGGAAGGAGGAGAGAATGGTACAAAATTCAGTATAAGCAACGAATGGCATGAACACTTAGACTAACACTGCACAGGTTGCTTTATTCAGTACCATATCTCAGCGAAAAGGCTATGAAGGAAGCAAAACCCACCAAGTGTTGCGCTGGGAGGAGCAGCCTGCATAGCCCAAGCTGAGCAGGAGGAGCTGACAAACGCAGAGAAGAGGCAGCTGGCTGCTTTGCAAGTTTGTCCTAGGAACTGTTGCTTCTTTTAAAAAATAAAATATGAATCAAATTATATATACCGAAGGCAGTTTATGTGCTGTGTTTGGCAATTAAAGTTGGGAGTGCAGCTGAGCAGGGGGATGCAGATCACTGCAGACAAGCATGGAATTGTCTCAGTGGAAAAGATGAGTAACTCCAGAAGAGCTCCTGTACAAGTGGCTCACTTATTTTGGTCAGCCCTTCAGAGAGGGAATGGAAATGACAGAAGTCTGTGAGTCTTGACAAGTTTCCACCATGCTAACTGGAAAAAAGGATGTTTTTTCTGTGCCTCACGTGAAGGAAACCAGTGGTTGTCATTGCCTGCGTAATTCTGTTACCCTTCGTTCCTAAGTGTGACTGAGGCACAACACGTGTGCGATGTCCCCATTTCAGTTCAGTAATACTTTCCATCCCAAGCTCTCCTTGCAAGACTTATTTGTGAAGCGCTCCTGTTTTTCTTGCTTGGTAACTTGCCTGCTCTTCTGTCCTCCCAAATCCTTACCCCTACCCCAAACTCAAACTATTAAGCAGTGTAGGGATAAACCCATGGCATCTTGCTTGTCTCTGGAGCTGCAGCTCAGGCCTGGCTGAAGCCCAGGCTATTGGGTGGCTGCCGCCTTGCTTCTGCTTGAGGATACTCTGCATGGCATGAGCATGGCATAAGCAGTGGGTGTCTGCAAGGGCTGGAATTGCACTGTAGCTCCTGGGAGTCAGCAGCTGTAGACTTTGGTCTAGCGTTGAGTTGGCCAGCTCGTACCAGGTGAAGGTACTGATCTAGCAGTGCAGAGGTGGTGCATGTGAACCTCAGTGACATTGCAGAGTTGGGTCCTCCGAAGTTGATGCCGCATGTGACACATGGACTGAGGCCTTAACTCTGCTCTTACATACTCACCATCCCTGGAAGTCATTTATATTTCTGATTCTGTTCTTTGTTTCCTACCAGAGAAGCTTTGGTGTCGTGTCCCATATAGATCAGGCACAGATGAGGTCTAGTTTATTGGGGTGGAGTACTTCGCTTGAATCTGTGCTCACTCCTGTGTTCCTCTGAAGCTGGTTGTTCTGCCCCTGGACTGGGGAGCTGGCAGGATTTGTAGACATGTACCCTGCGGTGAGTGCAGTAAGGTTGTACCTCTGAAGCCCATAGTCAGTTTTGCTCCGTTCTGCTCAGTTCTGCTGTTAGGTCTGGCAGATGAATGTGAATAAAAATAGATCTGGCCGCTAACTATTTCAAATCCCAGGTGGCTGAATTTCCATGTAATAGGACTTTCACTGTAATTTATCCACTTGGGTGTGTTAGTGATGAAAAGCTGCCTTTCTGCAATCACAGTTTTATTCATCAAGTTTTGTTTCTGCAGTTGCTCAGCCTTTATGTCACTCATCTTTGCTACTAGGTGGCTTTTGCTACTGTAAAATTTGCTGTACTCTATTGAAGAGGAGCTATACCAGGAAATTACACCTTTATTACACCTGTCCTAGTATATCCTTTCCTTCCTTTCTTTCTCTCTATTTTCCTCATACCACTTCAGTCTCAGAACTCAGGTGATGAGAGCTCCTTTGCTCTCTGTTAGTGAGGCCTTTCTCCCATTTGAGGAGTGGCTGGCAGGCAGTGACCTGCACCTGGATGCTCACAGGTGACATGGCAAACCCTGGCCTGGGCATGTGAAGTGCTTGCTGCGGTACCTGCTTCTCCCATGGGCAGGTCTGTCCTTGGTGATGGAGGGCTGATCTCCTCCTGAGGCTGCCTTGCCAGCAGCAAAGGGAGGGTGGTGTCTTGGAAGGTAGAAGAAACTGGTGTGGGCTGCAGGGCAAAGTGGTTTTTCTCTCTGGCAGCTCCGTTTTATTTGACTGAAATTCCAGCAGCCGTGCTTCATGCATGATTCTTGGGGAAGCAGGTTTCCAAATCGTATTGGTGCAGTGACTTTGCTGGTGCCAGCAGTCCATATGACCTGTATTTGTCCCTCAAGATGTGTGACACCTGCAAGTGTAGTGTTGATAAAAGTAAAATATGCAGGAGCAGTTTTTCGCCATCCCCTTTTCCAAGTGAAGCTTCAGCTTTTCTTGTCTCAGATACGCCAAGGGAGTACACCTGAAAAAAGGTGTTGTGTGAGTTTGAAAACACAGTATAATCTGCAATGTGGGGTTTCTGCTAGCGTGTCACCTCACCCTGCTTTGCCAGCCTTTTGAAGAACTTGACAAGGAAAGTATAATTTATAGATTATGACATGTTTATGTGGAAACAATAGTATTCTACCATAGAGCCGTATTTTCCACTCTCTTCCCGTAACTCATCTTAAACTGCTCAATTTTAGAAAGTGTATGTATTATAAAGTTATTTCTTCTGCTGTTATATCCTTTACATATAGTCCTTGGGAAGTTTTTTTAAAAAATATACTTTTTTTTTTTTACATTGTTAACTTCCTATGTCATTTTCTTCAGTGTTGTGCAGTATTGAATGAACATTCCTCCTGTTTCTTGAAGCATCTTGCCTTTGTTAGTGTATAATGTTTCTGCAATTCATTAAGCTTTATAAGAGTTTCTTCATAGTGAATGAAAAGAATTGCAGGTATTTCAGGAATCTATGAATAGCTATTTCATAATAAAAGGCTAATAAGAGAGGAGCATTTTTTTCCTGGTAATCTGAGTTTTAAGAGAAGTGAGTACTAAGAGCTCAGTGTTAACGACCTCCTTGCTAAAACTTGATACTTCAGCTGTGTAAAAGAAAGCTGTAGTCCTCAGTGAGATTGTGGAGAGATAAAAACACAGATCTGCGCTGTGTCAGAGTATTTCTCGCCACAGCACTGAGCGAGCACTGAGGTCTCTTTATCTAAACCAGAAGTGACAGCAGTGTTGCCTTCAGCATGGCCAAGAGCTAAGGTATAAGGAGCATTAAATAATTCTGATTTGGAAAGACATCTCAGGATGACCATTTTACCTTTTAGACAAGTAATTCTGCTAGATTTGCTTTGCTGTATATAGTGAATAGCGGTAGCTGCTGTGAGAGCCCTTCAACCTTAATGCCTTCCTTTTAGGAAGTGGTATTGCTAATGGGAAGTTGTACAGATTAGGTTATATCAGTGCCTGGTTTCTATCAAACAGCTTGGCAGGAATTGCTGCATTCTCTGCAAATAGATTTGGTCCTCTAATTGTGTGTCTTTCTAAATGCAATCTCAAATGAAATGCTGTAGTATGACTTTTGTTTCATGACTGTACTTAAGAGTATTGCCTTTAAATCATGGAGGCTTATTGTGCTTCAGTTTACTTATGTTTAATTTTTAAGCAGGGATTCCCTCGAGCTAGGTACTCAGTTTTACTTAAGGCACATAATAAGGTAAGTATCAGATGTGGATGATTGTTTAACGGCCATAGATTTTCACAGCATAATTAAGGTTAATGTTTTCCTAAACTTATTTGGGTTTGTATCTTTTTCAATTAGTGTCCAATATAAAAGATAGGTTTGTAGGCTACCTCTGCTCTAATTTTTTTTAATTTTTCTAATGTGATTTAATTATTTCTGAGGGAGAAAAAAAAACCCTCTCTGGTTTGGCTTCAGTGTTTCAGCAACCTTATAACCTTAGAGGAATATGCTAAAGCCTGAATTTAGCTAAACTTTTCTTTTTCCTCTCTCATCAGTAATGATCAGGAACATGTTTCCATAATTTAAGGCTGCTTCTTGCAAGGGCAGTAATGTTACCTGTGCTGTGGGTTCAACCCACACAAGTGGGTTTCATTACAGATGCTGTAGAGGAGACATCTCTCATTCAGTAGTTCCAACAAACTAAAGGTCTCTTTTTCCTGTTGTCAGAAGCAGCCTTAGAATTTTGGTATTGGGGAAAGTTACCCCCAAACAAGTAAGTCTAAATTTACGCATAGTACTTATGCTGTTTCAATTTTGAAAATAATGCTCATTCCTTCCTAAAGTAAGAGACGTTTGATTTAATGCTACTGGTTCAAGTATCAGCAAGACACAGACAAATCTTGCCTGTGTATTTGAAAGCAGTAGAAACATTAAGATGATGTCTCGTTTCACACAGGAAAAAATTTAGGCCCAGATAATAGAGGTCACTGAGCAAGTTTGAACTGGGAAGGTGTTTTCTGCTTCAAAAGGACAGAACATACATAGAGTATGCAGTTACCTGTGACTGTTGTTATTGCAGCAACTATGCTTCATGTGAAAATCAAGGAAATTTAGAAGTATAAGCAAGTTTTCTAAACCAGAAAAAGATAAAAAACCAAACCTCTGTCCCCCACACCCTGTGTTCTCATCCTCAAGCGGTCGTGAGGAGTTTGTGTATTGTTTTCTGTTCTTCACAAGAGGTACTTGTATTTAAAAGAAATTAAAAGCCCCTGTGGGAATGCCTGTTCTGTAGGAAGCTGTCAAGGCTTTCTAGTTGTATATGCAGTAAAGCTTACTTGCACAAAAGTTAATTGCTCCTGTGTTTAACTTAATCACAGACCTCAAGTGTATGAAGGAATTAAAATCTGGGATTTGTCCTTCCTTGGTATAGAGCTTTATTTTTTTTTCTTTAAATTGTCCTTTTATCCCTTTTAGAATCATTGCAATAAAGCAAAATGCCTATTTTTAATAGAAGTGAGTGCTTTATGGAGTACAGTCATGCATTTATTAATTATTTTTTTGACTGCCTGTACAAATTACATTCTACATACCGTGCTGCAGTGTGTTGGTAGGCAGTCTGTTTTATGGTTGAAAAAAACAAAAGACATTGGTAGTGTTTTGGGGAGCCTGGGAAGGAAGGAAATAGGTAGCCTTTCTGGTTAGTTTTCAGTGGAGTGCTTTGAAATGCTTGGCCTTCAGTCAAGACAACAAAAGCCCTCTTGTTGGTTTATGAGGTTTTGGGGTGTGCCTACACCCTAAATACGTTGTAATAGCATTTATTTTGGAAGCTTTATTTGGAGCTTTCATCAAGACCTTGATGAGGAGGGGAGAACTACCATCAACCCCCCTGCCTGGCCAATTTCTGGCTTAAGCCAGCCAAGAGGGAAACGTTAATAATGCATCAGCCTTTGCAAATTCCACTTGGACGTGTCTTTCTGGCCTTGAAGAAAGAATGAGATGTTCACGAGGATTTTCTACTAATCTCTGTATAGATATTGCTGGTAAGCTGTACAATGAGAAACTCTGGAAGTAAAGATCTACAGGTGTTTTAACAAAGCCAGCCGGTAGTGCCTCACTTTGTTGGCTTCAGCTGTCCATCTAATATAGGATCCAGTTCAGGATTGCAACCTGCAAGTCCATTTTAAAGTGCTTTGAAGATTTGGCTTGGTTTTGCAAAGGGACCATGTGGCTGAGAACTGCTGAAAAGCTACATGTAAATCTGTGCAAATCAGCTCTGTACCTGTGTGCACTTAAATGATAGTAAAGCTTGCTCCAAATCAGAATATTTTCTCCAGCTCTTATGCCGTAGGTACGACTAATGTGGTATCTTCTAATCCCATTCCTGTGTCTACAGGCATAAGACTGAAAATGATTTTCTGTGTAGTTGTGGAGCCCAGGGCTGGTGGAAGCGCTGATCTCTCACTGCGGAGCCAGGACAGTGCAAGCGTGGTGAGAAGGGTGCCCTCCTCTTTCCCACCAAAAGGGAGGAGGATTGTTCCTTCCAGAAGAAGCTGTGGCTGCTGTAGCAGCCTGAGCTCCCACAGCCTCTGACATGGATGTGTCAGAGGTGGCAGGGGATGAGGGGAGCTCAGTGATCTGTAGGAGAACCCAACAGGGTGCTGCACAGCTTAGACGTGCCCCTTCACTGGGGCAGGAGCTGTTGCTGGTTCTCAGGGTCTTTCCCACAGCAGCAAGGGGAACCAGTTTAAACAACTCTAACTTGCAGTGAGGAAGGCAAACATTGGGGTTCTTGGTTTTCCAGTTATTAGAAAAAATTGTCTAATAGATTTGTGTTACAAAGACATTAGTATTCTTCTCACTTCTATAAGCAACAGGTTATGTAAATTAGCTCTGAAGGTTCGGAAACTTTTTTTCTGCGCTGGGCATTTTTGGTTAAAAAAGGCAACCTGAGAGAAAAAATTCTTGAGTGTAGTTCTTGTATCCTGTGTAGTTGTCTTGCACACATGGGATACGGAAGTCTGCGTTGACATCTGCTGGTGTGAGGAGCAGCCGGGGGTTTGGCCCAGACCTTGTCATCTGAGGAGTTTCTAGGTGGTGTAAGTGGACTCTAGAAGACCTGTTGGGTGACAGCCTGGAGTGCTCTCCAAAGCTTGCCCTGCAGAGCAGGAGTTGCTGTCACTGATGGGCGATAAGCCAGGTTTCGTTCATATTATGTTCAATCCCTGTGTATAGGGAGTGTGTGCTGAGGTTACAAAGCTGAGCATTCCAGAAGTGTTTCAGACATCTGTGCAATCTTCATTCAGGGTCCTTTGTCTTGTACGCTGCAGACCAGTCCCTGATTAGGAGACAGCCTCCTCCTTCTGCCTGCATCTCCTGCCCTCCCAGAGTGGGACAGAGAAGGCAAATAATCTTAACTTTTTGTGCCATTTGAGATACCTTCTGGCACTGGGAGGTCCGCACAGTCCTGGAAGGTGCGACAGGAGCTGGGGACAAGGCAGGGTGTCTGAGACATCCCAAGCAGTGCTACATGCCTGTGTTTAGGAAGCTCAGCAGGGCTCCCCTGGCTGCAGTGACTAGTTTTCCAGTGATCAAAATAGGATTTTGGACACTGAGCTCACAGCAAATGCCTGCCTAAAAGTAGGTGTCTTTGGAGCTGAATCCCTCGCTTTAAGCCTGGCCCTCTGGGCGCTTGGGGCTCTCCAGGAGTGGGTTTTAAATTCTTCATGCTTGTTTGCGCTTTTTCTTTCCCTTTTCCCCTGTTGCCACTGAACAGCGATGGTACTTCAGCTTGGGGCCAGGAAGCACGCCGATATCCTGTAATTGCCTCTCAGACGTTAGCTGGGAAGTTGCTTTTGTATAATTGTCTTGTTTTGTTCTCAGCTTGTTTGTTCCCACAGCTTCCTATTACATTAGGACAATATGTCCCTCTCAGAAGGTTTTCTAAGCCACTGTAAGGTAATTTCATCTTGCTGCCCAGGACACCATTGTCTGTAAGTGCGTTATATGCAGCTATCCTTAGGGGCTTTTCGTACTGTGTGGGCATTTATCAATAGCCTGGCTCAAAAGAGAAGGTGGTGACACAGGAATAGGAACTGGAGTGCTGTCTTATGCTGAGGGAATAGGTCCTTATTGTCTGTAGGTAGAACAGGTGTATAATTACCAGAAATTTCAAGCACTTTTTAACACAAGCATCTCTCACATTTACAGGTCAGCCTTAGGTCAATTTTTCTGATGTTCTGTAATTGATAGGTATACAATGCTCTTATCGAAGAGCATTACATGAAGAATTTAGTAAGTAAAATGCTGCTATAATGATAATCAGCATGTTTAATGGCAGCAGTTTCCTGCCATGCAATTTGGGTTTGATTCTTTTCACTGCTAGCAAACTCCATTAGTTTCTCATTTCACACCTGGGAGATTTCTGATGCTAACTGTGTTGCAGAATTTCAAGAGGCTGTCTTGCATTTGGATGCCAGTCTTACTGCCTCTGTTGATTTTAGGAATGAAGCTAATTTACATAGAAAAGAACTGTGAATTTTGAACTGGTTTGACTGGTTTGTCTCATTGCATGATAGATATGGGATGTTTAATTTTAAGCCTTAATAGATTACACTTAATTCTCATTGTGCATGAGAAAATGAAGTAAAATACACAGTCTGCAGGTTTTACAAACCATTACATCCTTCAGAGATACACAACTATTCAGATTGGGACTATCTTGTGGATTTTGATTACTGTATCACAATGCAGCTACTCCTTTTGTTTCTATTCCTCAAAGCCGCACGTGGAAAATCTTATTTCTAAAGCATTATGTTCAGCGTGCATTCTCCTATACACACTGGATGGCATTGAGAAAGGATCTGATATATGTTACCATTCATTTGATGACTGTACTGGGTAGAATTAACAACTGGAGGAGAGTTGCAGTGCTCCAAGTGTGGAAAAATATAACTTTCATAGCAGTCATCGAGGGACTGTAAGCAGCATAATAAGGGTAAAAAGTTTACCTGGAAGAATTTTTTTGGCACATAGTACCGTGCTAATTAGCCAGCAGAATTGGTTTTCTATACAGCCAGGTCCGCACATTTAGTTGCATGACAGTGATGTTTGGGTGCTTGTATACTTCAGAGCTGAAATAGCTGCTGTTGTATATAGCTAGAGAAATACAGCTTCTTGCTGAAAGAACTCTGCAGTCAGGAATTATGCTGCAGTTGCTTTTTTTTCCCCTTCCTTATAAAGCATCTAGAGAAATGAGTACCCACTGTCCCAGTCCAGGGACGAGTCACCTACTTGGTTGGGTTGTACCGTGTCATTACAGATAAATAGAGGTCTCTTATTGAAACAGTCAGCTGCGAAAGTATGGGTCTTCAGCCTGAAGTCGTGGGGTTTGGGGTTTTTCAGTGCAGCTTATGGCAGCACTGAGGTTTCTTTTCGAGTCTTGTAAATGTGGTGTTGTCACAGTAATTGTTCCCTTGGAAAATGCAGATCTGCTGGCTTTGCAATGTGCCTCTCTACTGTTTTTTTCCAAAACTCATTCAGACCTACTGGAACCTGATGTTATATCAGTCAGATATTTACTCCCTTGCTTAACATGTGTTGGAAGGACTGTTCAGCTGTTAACTGAGGAGTCTGAATTCAGACATAAAATCAGGACTGTGAACAGCCCTCTGGAGAAGTATACCTCTCTCTATTGATCTGTAGAAGAACCTTTTGGTCCTAAATGTGGCTACTCTGAATTGAAGTCAAGTTAGGTGCCTGAAATACACAGGGACTTTCTGTCTCCCCATCTCCTTGGTCTCAACTGAGAGTCCCACTGTATTAAAGCCCTGAATTGGATAATGCAGCGTGAGGCCAGTGGGTTCAAAATTACAAGTGAAGTCTATTTGTAGTGATTATGCTAATTGTACAGATATATTGAGAGGGAAAGGAATGTACATATGACTCTTTGGGGGCTTGCTTTGATCCTTTGCCTCCCTGTGCCAAGCCGAGAGGGACACAGAGGGTAGGACTAGATGCACATAACATTGGAAAAATACTTTAGGTTTCATCCAAGGCTGATGTTGCGTTTTAGGCTGTGGCACTTTTCATCAGGCCAGCTGAAACCTCCAGCCCATGCAGGAGGCACTGTCGAGGTTGGGTGGCTGCAGTCGGCAGCAGAGCTGAGCACTGGCGCTGCGAGGAGCAGTGCCCTTCTGCTGGACTCCTTGTCCTGACCAGCCACCATGCTGGGCACTTGCCAGAAACTCAGAATTTATTGATGAATAAATACGTGGAGCAGGAGCTGCCTTTAAACTAGTTGTCAGCTACAAGGTGTGAATCAGCAACTGATATCCCTGTTACGGAGAACTGATTTCACTTTTGCGCATCTAAAAATGAATGATGTAACATTTGTGGGACAACCTGTCTGTCCACTCCAGATAAAGCAAGGCGCTCTGCCACGTGAAATCCTGGCTTTGGGGAGGGGATGAAGGGGCGAACAGGTGATGGATGTTAGTAATATACTTTCTATACCACGTCAGAGAGCACTGTGCAACAACCTATGCACGACAGAATAAAGGAACATTAAAAAGTTCAGCATTAATCCACTCTGGAAGCCGTCTCTTGCATAAGAGGGATGGCCTGGGCCTGTTGATGTCCAGCTGGAGAAGCAGGGTAATCTGGGTGTTACCCCGTCACAAGGTGCACTGAGCTCCAGGAGCTACCTGTCTTTAGCTCTGGCCTCGGTCCAACCTGAATCCCGTGCCTGGGCCAGAGTGCCCACGTCTCCTTCTTGGCCTTCCCCCGCTAAAATGGAAACACCTTTAGTTTTCTTAAGCAGGGATGTCGGCTGCTGGCGTGCATAGGTTTCGCAGGCAGGGTCCGTGTGGCTCTGAGAGCGAGGGACACTTACATCTTAACCAAAACGTGTCAACACAGATTACGTTGTTAAAAGAAGTAAGCCTTTGAATCCCCAACACGACAGTCGTAATCCCACAGTCATTACAACATCAAGCAGTAAGTCTGAAAAAGATGTCGAGTTCGATGCTGTTGCTCGGGATGGCTTCAAGCTGGAGTAGCTGAGCTCCATGGGTGGCACAGGACCACAGCTGCATCCTGTGCTCTCTTCTGAGGTGCTGAGGTTTCAAAGAGTGGGAGGATGAGGGCTCTGATGGGATACGCTGCTTTGCTTTGGCAAGCCCTTGGGGTATTTATTGCAATAATGCATTCAGAGGGGAAGTAACACGGCAAATAGCTGCCATAACTGGAGGTTTCAGGGTATCTTCTGTGCTTTGTTTTGAAAATACAAGCCTGAGACTTGACGTGTGCCAGGATCACTGTGAACGCAGACTGAATCTGTGTTTAATTCCTCTTTAGCATTGGGGTATAAACAAGGAGTATGTGCCCTAGAAATTTTTCCAGCTGCTTGCAGAGAAGCAGTAATGGAAGCTCAGCGTTGAGATTGATTGATTACTCACAGATTATAGAGCAGCAATTGCAGACAGTTTTACTGTTTAAACACTGCTTGGTATTAAACCGCTTTTATAGCAGACTGGAAAGGCAGATGTCCGTTTAATCTGTTTGGCTCCTTCAGTGCTCCATAATGTCATGAATGACAACCTTCTCCAGCAAAACGGAAACCTTCAGCTGCGTGATCCAGTGGAGTAGGCTTGGAAGTGAGGGAGAAGCTTGTTCCTTTGAGTGACTCCTTTGGTGAACGTGGGCTTTTAACTTTCGGATGATAGGCCTCATTATAAATTGATAGTAGGATATGATATATCCTAGGATATATCATATCCTATATATCCTGGTTATAAATCAATAATAGGATATTAAGTTGGTTTCCTAAGATAGTATAAGGTGGAGAAGTGGTGTGAGGTATGCTAAACTAACTCTTTATTTGAATCTTGTGTATTGGTTTAAAAAAGAAAACACAAAAAAGCAGTACTATTGCAGCCTGTCCTTCAGCGTACAGACTATATGTACTGAGGCTGTGTGGTTAAACCTTTAAGTGCTGCTTTTATACTTTGCTTCAGCAAATGCCAAAAGACTGCAGTTGGCTGTTACAAACCTCAGCGCTTTCCATTTTACGTTACCTTTGAATCGCACCTGTAATGAGCACAGAGAGGGGAACAGCACGACCCCCTTTTATGCCTACAAAATGGAGTTTTGACAAACCAGGCCCCGTTGGGTGGTCAGTGCGTGCTGGACTTGCGGCACAAAGCGGGCTGGGAGAGGTTGATATCCAGCGGGCACGTGCCTGAGGACATCTTGCTGGAAACTTCTCCTCAGCTTTCTGACGACAAAATGAGGTTTTCCCCTCTGAATGCAAATGGCGTGCCACTTCAAACCGGCCCTACTGGGAAAGTAATGAAGAGAACACCGCATTGTCTGTAAAGGCAGGCTGCAGCTTGCCCAGAGGGTCGCCTTTGGCTCCTGGCACCATTTGCTGCCTGCCCGAAGCTGGTGGCTGCCGAGCCGGTGCGTGTGATGCGTGGCAGCATCCCCGGGGCCCGGTGGTGGCTGGAACCATGAGCAGTGGGGCAGGTGGGACAGTCTCGTCCCTCTCCCTGCCCCTCCATGGCCTGCAGTGGAAGATGGAGTGACCTCCAAAGCAGATTTCAAGAACATTAGACTTGTAGAGCACGGCCTGGCCTTTCTTCTTAAACATTGTAAACAGGCTCATGAAGGAAATGGTGTTTGAGGAGAAAATAAAGAGTGAGTCCTGGCTTCTCGGCAGGCTTCGTGGCACACAGGGCTGTTGCCAGAGCCTCCTGACTCTGCTCTCACCCCGGCAATTGAAAACTGGGGTGTTATCCTGCGGCTTTGCGCTGTGTTTTGGGGAGTTGATGTCACTGTTTTGGTGTTATTCCTCATGACCGTTCATTTTTTCCCCCTCAAACTAATTTTAAAAGAATGAAATGGAGGCTTGTTAAGCTTTTTGGTTGCATAACATGCTGTATCTGAGCCGTAAGCCAGTAGTAATCCGCTCTCCCAGCCCATCAGAGGCTTCCCTGCTGGACTGCAGCACGGGCCTACATGTGCACACACTTAATTAATGGAGGAAGGACATCCCCTGCCAGGAGCTGGACCAGGGCCTTCGGTCTCCAGAAGGACCTGTGCTCCGTCAGGCTTAAGCAAGCAGTTTTAGCACAGGAAACTCTTGGGGTGCCGGTTTATCTCGATAAGCCAATTTTTCTGCCAGTGAAGTGCAGCTGTGTGTTTCACTGGATAAGTGTTACTAGTTTTCGTGGGATGCGTCTGGTATGGACTCATTTTTTTAAAGAAATTAAATGAGCTGATGACTCTGCTTTATCAAAATGCCAGTAGCTGTTGCATTCTTCTGCCTAATGGTCTTTGTTTATCATGTTGTTATGAAGTTGAGTGAACTTCTGAGTGACTTTTAAGAAGAGACATCAGCTACTGACATGAATTGAGTTTTCAGCAGAAATGATCTTCACCTTATTTCTCAAATGCTTCCTGGTTGTTGTCTGCCCTCATTCAGTTATTGTCCCCAAAAATGGAGTATGAAAGTATCTTTCTAGAAAATCTCTTCTGTCTGTTCAAAGTGAGTGAACAAACGCTGCTTGCTGTGATGTAACATGTTGCAGTTGCCTCCTTGCAGTTGTATTCGCCAGCATGCCATAAAAAGCAGCCTCCATTTATATTATTTGAAGAGTTGTATTTATCAACAAGCTCTTGATATAATTTGCTCCTGTATGTTTATCAGAAAACCTTATTTACACACTTCATGCCTGCCCTGTGAAAAGAGGTTTGTTCTTGAGCAAAGTGTCTAATGGGAGAAGAACTTAAATACAATATTATTTTGTGATAGAAAACTCCTCTACACTTTCTACTAAAACCGCATTACAGGTGCATTCTTCTATCTGGCTGTATAAATGCGTGCGTTAAAATGTTCCTTTGCGTTGTATTGCTCTCATTTGAAACACAGACCTGGACCACTCTGTTTTCTTAGATATACATACGCAAGCGTAGTAGTAATGCTGCAAAACTATTCTGTATTGTCTTGCTGTGGCAGATCTGTATGTCTTGCCGTATGGTCTCCCTAAGCAGAATCTGTACACCTCCCCTCTTTGTCCTTGGATTTTTTTTAAGCTCCCAGAACCCAGGGAGGTGAGCAGGTTTGTGCGAGGTCAGGTCTATTAAGCAGCTGACATCCATAACACTTAGGCTGATGAAACCCCTTTTCGCTTGTTCTGAGTGCCGAGTGACCCTCTTACTGAAGCAAACAGAAACAGGAACTAAGACGATTTCTAATGCCATTGGTGTAGCAACCTTTTTTATTGCTTGCAGAGAAGAACCTGTGGTTTGAATGAAGCTTTTGTTATTAATCTGGGGTTAGGCTTGTAAAGTTCAATTGCTTTGGACATACCTGCAATGAAACCTTGAGAGAATTTGTCCATTTGATTGATGGCTATATGGAACAGATTATGTGCTGTATTTTTGAAGCAGATCTGTCAGAAATAAAGTGCAGATAAATGGAATACACTCATGCTTTATCTAGAATAACTCAGGGTTGCAAGGTTACTTATCCATTGTGTCCACTATTTTTGCCAACACTTAACCATGTTAAGTAGCATAAAGATGCCAGTGCTGAATGAGTTTTTTCCATAAAACATTCCTTAAAAGGTGTTCTTGTGATAGTTGATAACTTTACTGAATTGATAACTTAGAAAACATCTGTTCTTTCCATTCACTCCGCAAGGTACAAGTTTAACAAGGAAATAGGAAAGTTGATCTAACATCCAGAAATAGAATATCACTAGCAGAGATTTTGTGGACTCAATTTATATCAGTTTAAATATCTTTCTTTTACCCTCCTCCCTGGGCAGCTTCCTCTCTATGTCTTGGCCCTCAGCTGAGAGTCTAGTTATCAAGTGTGATACAGAAGTTGGTATCGTATCTAAATCTCTCTGTGCCTGTGTGGGCTGTCAGTTGAGTACATTTTATAGTGTGCCTTTGGATTAAAACAGGATAGGTCTTAGTAGTTCTGATGACACCAAGGAGTAGTGTAGGCCACTGGCCACACAAGCTTTCAAGATACGAAACTTCAAAGTAAAAGGATGAGCAGGAGTTGCTTCCCCAAACAGGATCACCCCATAAATATTTTTGCTAAGTAGGAAAGTAGAAGCAGCATGGATGTGGCTGCTCCACGGTGGTTATTCATAAGTTACAATCCAAGGAAGGCTGCTGTGCTAGCACTGGCCTTCTTGGTTGATACCTCCAGGCATGAGCTTGCAGAAGACCATGAGATTGCTTTTTGATGTGTGCTGATATGTGTCAGGTTGAGGTTTGCTTTTCCTACCATGCCACAGAAATATGGTCCTCAAGCTGAAGACCTTCATCTGATAAGGGATTTAAGAATAAAGCAGAGTGTTTGGTTTTTGAGTTTGAAGTATGAGAAATTTACCTTTCTTTTTCTTCTTCTCTTCCTCACCTCCCAAGCCAGGTGAAGTGTTTTCTTACTCAGTAGGTAAATACCCTGCTAGCTTCTGTTTCTCCATAATGATACATATATATATATATATATATATAGAAGTGCCAACAAGGCAAAAGAAAGTGTGCAAGTTAAATAGCATGGTCCCAAAAATAGGTGGATTTGGTCTGTTTTGTCTGCTGTGCATTCACGTTGCTCCCCCTCAGGAGGTGGCTTAGGTGCATAGCCAGATTCCTGGCAGCAGGGCAGTGATCTGTAGGATATTAGATGCATATCAGGAAAGTGGAGAAAAAAAGAAAAAGGGAACTTAGTACCTCCCTGTTTTGTGCTGTATTGTAAGCAGTGCTTTAGCAGTGCTTTAGCAATAATACAGTCAAAGCCTAACAAAGAGACTTGCTTGCTGGCAGAAAGTTGCTTAAAATAACTTACTGAGGATAAAGAGGCTGCCCAGGTCAATAATGCTGTGAAATCCTCAATGTGTAACAGCTCCAGGAGGTTTTGTAGGCATATGGATTTCTAAAAGCTTTAGGCCATTGATAAGGCAGTAAAGATTGTAGAGTGCCGCTAACCTTATATTGATGGTGCTGGGACAGTTTTATGAAGATTTGGAGTTTGGCTATAGAAATTCTGAAATCTTTGTTCCCTTCAGCAGAACTCTGATTTAAAGTATGAATGCTAGAAAGAAAAGGTTGTTCTTTGTTAACAGATATTTAATACCATTTAGAGTCTTTGTTGTATTTCACTCTTTAGTCAGATCTATGACTGTTAAAAATGCTGTCAAACAACTTATCTGGCTTGCTTTCCTTTAAATCAAGGGAAGCTAATTTATCAAATACAGTGTAATTTATCGTTGCCTTCATTATGAATGCAATTCTTTTGGTTCTAGTTTTATGTAGCATTATTTTTAAAACATTGCCTGAAGGTAATCAATATGAACCTCATTTCAGCCGTTTTTCATTAAAGGTAGCCACTCATGATAACTGGGAGAGATTATGTTACCAGTTCATTAATCCTTCAATTAAAGCAGCAGCTTTCTTGACCATGCTTTAAACCAAAAAAATTGTAACGTGCTGTTTGAAGGTGGTCCCTTATGTAATTCCAGTTGGAAATTTTATTTTGAGAAATTCCTGTATGTTCATCTTCAGAGTTGTTTGATCCATGTTCTGCCACATCCATGTGCACAGCTCATAGGGAGGGAGTAGCACAGGGGAAAGGGGCAGGAGCTGGGGTTGTGGTGGGGGGGGAACCTCTGTAGAAAATCATGTGTCAGCCTTTCCACTGCTCGTGGAGTAACTCTTTTATTTTAGTGTACCTTTATACTATGCAGTTTCAGCTTGATGCTTTCGATGTATGTTTGTGGGTTCTTTTAAGAGCAGACATGTTAGATAGTTCTTCTCAGGAACGTGAATGCATGTTAATTGTTATGGTGTGCAGAATTGCCTTACAGCAGGTAGGGAGTCTCACAGCATACTGCCTCACTGAGGCTCTGCCTTGTTTTCTCTTGCTGTGCAGTTGATATGGGGTCAGCCAGCTACAAAACCATGTGGGGAGAAATTCCTAACAATAAAGTTCCAATTCTCTTTTAGTGGTTCTGCTCAGTATAGCCACCTAGTTTTTGAATGCAACCCTGGGCTGTATTTGTCTTCAGAAGAAATTGTCCCCTTGGTTCCCTTGCCCAGTCCGACGCTGCCCTGCAAGCCCCAGGGAGCCGCCAAGAGAGTCAAAGACGGAGGGAGGGCAAGAGGGAAAATCCTTCCTTCTTGCCTTAGCCCCACCTGGCTAGGAAGTTGGCTGGCACAGCAGGCAGGGTGCTGCATCCCCCCCAAGCCCAACCTGTCTGCTGTCTTTAGCTGGGTAGTCTGCTTCCGTTGGTGATGCACCAGTTCCTTCTCCCTGGTGGAAGGAGGGGAGTCGTGCCTGAAGGGCAGCATACCAGACAGAAGACTGGTCCTGAAGCCACGTAGCCTGTACAAGCCGCCGTATCTCTGATTTCACTCAACTGCTTTTATAGTAGAAGTTATTAGAGTGATGTTTTATCCCATCTGAAGTAAACTAATTTCTTATCTTTGTACGCATCAAAGAGGATATGAACGCCAAGCCTTTGTAGCAAAAAATCAGTTAAGTAAGACAGGATCAGAGTGCCGAATCGAACAGCTTAATCTTGTAGACCAGTGAGATGAGTGGGTGGTAAACTAGTTGGCACCTGGAAACAGCAATAAAGTCATCTTTGTTGTCTTACTGTTTGGGGATCTGGGATACGAAGAGGTATCTCACAAGGATGTACGTGGTCTCTGAATGCTTTCTGTGCTTGCCATCTCTGTCTGACAAGACTATACCAGTGGAAAGAGTAGCAGTGATACCATTTATCCTTTTGGCCACAGAGATTATGGCTTCTGGCCTAATGTAACCAAGTTTTGGATTTACCAATGTTTTTCCTGCCAGAGGACAAACTGATCCCCTAGCTTTGTGGTTCCAGCCACCACCCAACAAGTTGGAAGTCGTTACCTGGATAAGTGAAGTTGTGATCATTTTCATGGACTGGAGGAAGAAGTCGGCACACACACAGAATGGCTGATGCGAAGTTCACATTGATCTGCAGTTCAGTTTGCATTTTGCATCATTAGACAGTACCAGTTTTGAGCAGATTATCTTCTCTGTCAGCACGTGAAGTAGTATAAAGATGATGATTTGGGGGTTTTTTTTGTTGTTTCTTTGTTTGTTGGGGTTTTTTTTAAGATACTTGTTTAAAGGGTGATTTTTTTTTTTTTTTTTCCCCTCGTGTTGAGTGCACAGCCTGCATACTCTGTTGTAAAGAAACTGAGAGTCCTGGTACAAAGGTGTTTCATTTAAGCATACTTAAACCTTATTTGAGCTCTACTTCCCTTAATTAAGAATCTAGCAAACCTGGCATATGAATGTGTTACCATCAACATTCATCACAGTTCTAGAGGATCCAGGATTCCTCTTCACTGAGAGTAGTTTATGACCATCTTCTGAAATAGGTTGCATGTGTTTGTGGGAGGGAGGGAAGTTCCTTCAGCTAATTGCTACAATAGCACCCAATTTTAGAAAGATCAAACAGATTTTAGATGTACCAGTAGCTGTTTTTCCACCTGTGGGGAGCTTTGGTGGGACATCACCAAGAGTAGGCTGGCTGCAGGTGGCAAACAGAAGTGTCCATTGAGAGATTCATGGACCTTCTTGTTCAACGAATAAGTCCCTATTGAATAACAGATTATGCATCCAAGAATTGGAAATGCTCACTCCTTAAGCTGTGAAGTCTGATTCCTCCTCACCTTTGACAAACTTCAGTTGCCATACATAATCTTTGCTGGTAATATTTAACTGGTGCTTAATGTAGCGTTAATGATATAGTTGTTTTATATGTAATTTCCCTGTTTATGCGAAAGGAATGTAATTGATTGAGACAGTTTATTGCTAATTCTTGCTACTAATGGCAAAAATATCTTAATTTAGATGATTTCATGTTAGTTGATTCTGGGTTCCTCACATGGGGTTATTTTGTTGAAATCCACGAAGTGGAAAGGAATCAATATGGGGCTTTGGACACTGGTGGAGGTTTGCAGTGCTCCCACTGCGATTGATTACAACTGCTTTTATACGGCTTTAAAAAGAACAATCTGTATTAAAAACATCATTCTTTGGTATGAGCTCGGAACAGCTCCAAATAGGTTTCCATGGGGGCTGCGCTGCAATCTGACCACTTCAAGGGATTGCAGTAATCACCAGTGGGCCAGGGCAGCGAGGCAGAGGAAAGGCTATTAGGTGGGGAGTTATTGGCATGCATGCCAAAGAGGTTACCCTGGCAGCTTTAATCATTCATCCACATTCTCAAGAGGAGGGAGGAAAATATAAGTGTTAGTTCTTCTGATTGATTAGGAAAAAGGATCAGTAAAGCATGAAAGGAGAGGGGAGGTGTGCGTGGAAGAGCCAGTGCGCGCTAGATTTAAAAGCACTGACTGGGGCAGGTACATGTAGGTATGACCTCTATGCCAAAAGCTACCTGCTTCTCCTGTTGCTGTCAGACTTGTGACTGGTGATTCAAAGACAGGCTAACCTCTTCATTCAGCATTTTCAAAGGAGCGCATTTAGCTTCTTGGTCACGGCTGTGCCTTAAATTTAACCTGTCTGCACATGGGCTGATGTGTCCTTAAAAAACTGATTAGCGTTTCGAGCTGTGACATTGATTTGCATGGTGGTTTTGATCCTATTTTTGGTGAATCCGATGGGTGCTTTTTGGAAAACGTGCAGAAAATTGCTATGCTAATTGAGATAAATCAATCCGTGATGCACATTGCATGCTGCTGGCTTCTGATGCTGTTTCGCCTGCACATTGCCCTTTAATATTTCAGTCTGGAGTAGTGCTTCGGAAGCTGATTCAGCTGTAGCCCCCTCTAAAATAGTTTCCCTGTTGTATTGTGCCTACGTCAAAGGCAGAGTTGAAGAATAAACTGTTCTTTGCACTGATTGATGGCTTGGCATGAAAGCTGAAAGGGCTTTGAATCTTTTAATTTTGGGATTCCCAGAGAAACTTTTGTATTAAACTTCTGCTTTTACATGGGAAACAAGAATTGCTGTGTACCGTACCTTGACTTTTAAGCAGTCTTGAGGTTTTCAAGGTAAAGGAGACAACTAAACTGCAGTGTTCAATTCTGGGTTTCATGTACAAGGAAAGACCTCTTGGTGCAGAGTCAGGGAATGTGATGTAGTGTCAAATCAGGGGGCTCACATAAACAGCACAGCAGTACTGTTTGCTTGGGTTAGCGTATCCTCTATCATTCCTAAGTAACTATTTTTAAGTTGGAGTAAGTTTACGTGGTCATTGGATTAGGAAGGTCCCTTGGTCCTAACCTGTAGCCTGTATGGAGGTGATCTGACCACGCAGCTCCTCAGCTGTAGGTCTGGGGAAGGACCAACAGGGCTGGTCCTCTCTCGAGCTGGGGCTTTCAGCATGAACTGCTGTGGAACCGCAGGAAACTTTCATTGCTGGAGAAAGAAAATGAAATGCTGCAGTTTCATATCCTGTGATCCAGGTAGCTTTTACTTGCTGAGTTGTGAGATGGCTGTGCGGCTTCTGGGGAGACTCTGCCCAGGTGAAGAACTGCTCTTCTTCTATAGTGGTGGCAGAGATCCACAGAAGTAAAGGTTTGCTATTCCAGAAAATTCTGCGTGATTGAATGAGGATGTAGGTGTCTTCTGCAGGGAAGATGATGAAGGCATCTTTTTTAGGGGCAGACCCAACTACGGTCTTGCTCAGCTAGCAGTCCTTTAATACTATTTCACGTGGGCTTGAGCCTAGTTGGATAGCCTAGGAGGGCTGTTGGGTAACTGATGAGGATACCTCTTTGTTCATTTACTAAATATCTGTTGTAGCTGGAGAGCATGGAGCAAGTTGTTTGTTCTGTCCTTCATCACAAACCGTGCCATTGGTACTTGTGCGTAAGGATAAAAAGCTCTGCCTGATCTTGCTGCTGTGCTTGCTTGCCTCCCTCCTGCATCTTCATACAGCAACCTCTGTCCCACCCTGGGCAGCAGAGTTTCTGGATAAGGGATTAGATTAATAGACTAAAGTTTGGTCTCTGTGTGCATCTAGTAGATAAATGATGCACAACTGGAAATCAGACTCTGGAAAGAAGTGGAAAGATAAAAGCTTTTTCCATTGGAATTTACCTCAAACAGGCCGGAACTTTAGAGGATGTTTATTTTTCTCCTCAAGGCAGGACAAGCTTCAGCTCCAAAGCTGTAAGCAGGCCAAAGACCCACTACACAGATCTGTGAGCCTTTATAATGGGAAGAAAAACATTTTCAGTTAAGGTTGAACAAGCTCTCCTGTTACCATTTTAAGTTCTGTTATCACATAATGTACCATATGTCATATAATTACACATTAGGGAATATTTCTAAAGGTACGGATGACTGTTAGAAAACAGGCACACGAGTTTCTATGACTTCGTGAAGATTGTGAACTTAAATCTATCAACTGCAGCCAGTAATTTCATCGGTGCATGGCCATAAGTGAACAGCAGCTGATGTAGTGGTGGCTTGTTGGTGTCTCCTTACCACGGGGGGCTCTTTGCCTTGGAGTATTTCCCTGTGAGCACCATGGATGCGGTGTATTTTCTTTAGTGCGAGCCATGACATAGACTGCTGAAATGCCTGACACCGGCAAGAGTTGTTTTATTAATGCTGTCCCTGTCAAATATGCCTCTGTTTTGGTAATTAGTCTGGCATAACAGACTGTGCGCATCTTTAAAAGCCAGCATATTTTGACTCTTGGCTCTGACATGAGGCAATCTCTGTAAATCAGCTCTTTTGGTAGGCTCCTCTATTGTTGAACGCTAGCGGTAGTAGAAGCAGTTTGTACTACTTGTGTTTATTTTGGGCTCTCTGCCTTCCCTCAGCAGCCACGAGCAGTCAAACCCTTTCTTTATGTGTCGTGAGAGATTGGAGGCCTAAAGCTATAGTTTTGTGCGGCATCAGGAAGTTCTTCTGCATGAGGTACAAGGAGCGTGAATAATCTTTCTGGCATGTGCTCTGGCTGCGGAGCAGCTCTGTGCTGCACCAGACAGGGTCTCAGCTTGCCGCACCACTGCCGGCACCGGCACCATCCCCATGGGCAAACACCCAACTTACAACACCAGTAGGGACAGCCATACAAAGCTGATTTACTCTTCCACCCTTAGCTGAAGAAGGGCAGCAAATATCCCCTAAGACTTTAAAATTACCTTTGGAAATGAGCTCTCCAGAAGTCATCACAGCAATCAAAGCTTGTTACTTAATTGGCCAAAGCCAGCGGTGTGTGTGTGGGGGGTGGCTTTTGCAAATTTGGTCCAGGCAGTTCCCATTGCGAGGCTGGTTTTCACATTGGGCGTGCAGATGAGCAGGACGGCTGGCACGGAAAGGCAGCAGCCTTGGGGAGTGCTTGGAGGGTTTTAAGCCGTTCCAAGGTAAAACTGGGAGATGGTAACTGTGTCAAAACGATTTGGGGGAAATGAGCAATGCAGATGTTGGCTTCTGTATGAAACCCTTGCTCTTAAACTTGCAAAATTCAATCTGGGGCCTGTTATTATGGAAAGAATATTTTTGCTGTGATCACAGTTACCCAGACTGTGGTGTAGGGTAGCTTTCCTGCGGCCGGTTCCCACTCCACTAACATCATTGTTGTGCAGGCAGTATGATTTCTTCAAGGAAGAAAATGGAGAGTCCTTAGAGTGTTGTGCTTAAGTTACATCACTAATTATTAGCGTCTTATATCTCAAAAAATCCCACAACCACCCACCACTGTGCCTCCCACTGCTGCTTCTAACAAAAGCCCCACTACAGTTGGCACAGTGCAATGAAGTGGGGCTTGCTGGGAAGAGTTCAGCCTGCAAGTCCTTAAAAGTGGCCACCACCACCTTGAAAGGAAATAGTGAGGTCTACTTCTTTCCTTCCCTTTTATTCTGTGCCCAGCTGTAGGACATACCAGTGAAAGGAAAGGAAGGTATCTGTAATAAGACAATTAGTGGTAAACATGCCTCGTAACATAAAATCCTACTTCAGATGACACGTTTGTAGCAGGGTACACGCGGGCAGTGTAGTGATGCGCAGGCTGAAGGAGGTTGATGAGCACTGCCAGAGCTGGCACATGCTCACTTCTGGGAACCAGTAACAGGACAGGAAATGGAAGGTGGATGCTCTTCTGGGTAGCGTGTTTCTCTAGGAGAACCTAGTGCTTTGAGGTGTAAATCTGATTTTCCAGTTTTGCGCTTTATAGAGTTTTTTTGTCTGAAATCATGACTCTCATTCCTGGACAACGTTAATGAGGATATAAGGGGACAGTCTCACCGGTGAAATAGGTTTCCCGGTGTGATGAGGGGAGGCAAAGAAATGGCGAACAATGATAGCAAGATGCCTGCGGGCTTTGGGGTCAGCAATGCAGAGGTCTGTTACGACTAAATCCTGTGTTGGGTGGCAGATCATAGTTCCTTTTGCAGGAAGCCTAGGGGAAAATACAGCTTCTCCTTCATACAACTGCCTGTTTTCCTGCCTTCAATGGGAGTCTCTGGAATGGCCCTCGAGTTTTAGATGAATGCGTTCAGGTAGTTAGCTTTCCAAAAATGTAGAGTATATGAAGAATGCATCACTTCAATGAACTCACCAGCTGAACATGCTTTTATACGAGCACTAATAGAACAGCATGATCTGTTAATAGAGGAGGAAAATCTGTTTTCTTTCTCCTTCTTATGTATAAGATCTCCACCTAATCAACAGCTGTAATGCTTGCAATTTTTCAGAGCCTTCTGCCTTAGATATTTGGGATATAACATCACTTTTTAAATATTAGTTTCTGGTTCTGTGCATACTAAACGGGTTACATCTAAAAGACTTCCATCTGGGGAAAAAGGGAGGCAATGTACCATTAATAACCCAGCTGCAAACCTCAAATTCTCTGTCCCATACGTATACCCAAAAAGGCAGAGAACAGAAATTTGAGTGCATCTGTAAGTAATAAAATGTTTCCTTCCATATGTCAGTTACTCATCACTCTTCTGTCTGAGTTTCAAACAGCCACGGCAGCCATGGTAGACATTACTTCTTCACTGCTCCTCACGCCAGCTTTCTTGGCTTCATCCACATAGCATAAAAGTCTTTAATGTCTTATTCCTAAATCATCCCCACGTAATGCGAGGACTAACTGTAACAGCAGAACCGGAAAAGGGAATGGCTATTACAGGGCACTTTGTACTTTTTTCTTAAATTAAGTGCCCCATCCTTTCCCAACCCTCCTATTGTCTGAAGATTGTTTTCAGTTTTTTGCCATTGTAATTTTGATGAATGATTTATGCCTTTCATGAGATGATGAGTCATAACAAGCTTTTTTTGCTTTGTTTCTTCTCTCATTTAGTGTCAGAATGAGGGGTTTTTTAAATATGTCCTGGATGATCTAAATGTATTAAAACAAAAATAATTTAAAATGTAAGCTTTAGTAAAATAAAGACTTTGAGATTTCAAATTCAACCCATAACTAGTATGAGAATATCTTTTATCTAGTACTTAAGGGGTGCTAATCTACATTACATCCATGAGATTTAGATTTATGCCAGTGTAGTCAATAACCAGACAGGAATCTGTGATCATTGGCATGTTGCATGTGAAGTATTTAGGTCACAGGATTTTGCAGCATTATATTCTTGGAATAAAAATGTAAGTGGGATAACAATGACGGACGAGAATGCAATTTCTTTCAAGAGGTAACAAGCAGTTTTTGTGGCTTCAGGGTCAGATTAAAGGACTGATAACAGAGACATCCTTGCCTGTGTGTTCCTGCCGTTTTAATAGATCTGAAAATAAGGCTATTACATAAAAGTGATGTGAGGGCCCTCATTTCAATTTCTAGCCTTAGAAAATAGTCCCTTAAGTATTTGGCCTTCATAATAACTACAAATAGGTTTATGGAGTTAGAATTTGCAAACTTTTTTATTTTTCCTCCTAAGTATATTGAAGTGCTAGTACAGACCTTTCTCTGTCCAAGCCTACTGACAAGTTTTTCCAACTTATCTTTTGTGAACACCCTGGAAGTAGTCCACGGGCCCCCATGGATTCCCAGCTGACAAGCGAGAAAACACTTCTAGAGCAAATATTAAATAAAATTTATTTTTACATAGCATGAAATTGCAAAGCATGGCTTCAGTGCTTGATACTCACTTAAGCACCATGAAGTCTTCTTTTATTTTCATTAACCATCTCTCATTTTCCTAAGCTTACTCTTCATGGAATTATTTTTAACGGCTGTGCGTTTTTTGTTAACTGTTGGTCTTTTCTTTTTATTCTTAACCTTAAGGCAGTTTTCATTCCAAGTGGCCAAGGCAGCTACATGCTTCTGAGCAACTGGGAGAAGAGGTGCAAGCTGTGGGTCTAGAGGGGTGCTGCTATCCCAAGTCTACTAGCCAGCTTGCAAAGAGAGTCTGTTTGGGGACAGTGCAACGCATTTATCTGTGCAAATGCCTGGGGATTTTTAAGATAGAGTATGCTTCTTTGTGCCTTTGGTTTGAGAGGGTGCTCATGTCCTGTCCAAGTTCCGCTAAAGGAGAATCGTTCATACGGGAAGCGAGCTGAAGCAGGGGGCTCTGGCCAGAGAAGCTGCAGAGCATCTTCCTCAGGTGGAGCTTGATGTCTGACCTGAATGCATTTGGGGTTCACTGTACCATATGTTTCTCCCTGTAATAAATATTGTACTGGATCTATAAGGCTGTGGGGAATAGTTTTCTCATTCATATGTTGTTGTGCCATTCACAATACTAGATATTAAATAATGTTTCACATTGTATCCTTTGCATCCCCAGAATACAATACAATGGATGCTCAAATTGCTGCTGAAAACTACCCAGGCTTTTCTTCCACTTCTGTTCCTCTGTTTTCAGCTGGTTTAAATCTTGAGAACATCTCAGCATAGCTAGAAATGAAAGCTTTTGGCAGCTGAAAAGCCATAATTCATTGAAAGAAAGGGAGTGAATATGATGGTGGGGAGCCTGGCTGACCAGGCGCTTGCAGCTTGGGCTGGGTAGGGTTAGCTGCTCAGCTGCCTTACAAAAACTTGAATCTTTAGAAGAACTGTCAGGGATCATTTTTGTCTTCTCTGACTCCTGTGAGGCTGGAAAGAGCAAAAAACCAGGGTTGTTTGTTTTGAAGGGGGGGTGTTGTTTTGGGGGTTTGTTTGATTTTTTGAATTCTACTAAGTTTGCTTCTGATGTAGACAGAAGTGGGAAATGGCCTACGGAATAAATTGATTGGTGAGTTCATATTTTTATTCAACACTAAAAATTCTGGGCACGGACGTGTGATGCTTCTGTTCTCATGCAGACTAATTTTCATTCACTAACATTTGCAAACTCAGGCTGTTTCTCAGCTGTTGCCAAATGCTATTGTCAATTCCCATCACGAGGAAATTTCTCCAGGTAGGTCTTCAAATTTTTTCCCCAGCATGGTGTTGGGTAATATTTACTACTTCTGTTACCCTTTGAAGATTTTATGCCTTTTCTATACTCATGGGCAGCCACCTGCATTTCCTTTTAAATATGTTTTGGTTTTTCCTGCCTGATACTGAGGAGTGGGCTGTTTTGTACCATGACTGTGACTGAAATTAAAATGGGGTGAAGTGGCTTGGTCCATTGTGGCAGCCTGATAAACAGCAGGATATTTGTCCCGTGACAGGGAGTTGTTTTCCTATACAGAAACAGTCTTAACTGCATCTTAATTACAATATCATCTCTACAGCTACTGAGCCACTTCAGGCCTTCCTTTGGAGACATCTTTTAAAGGAATTAAGTCATTTGATGGTGACCAGACATCGTCTTGAATTTCTGCTTTGGACTGCAGCCAGTTCCAGGCAGACTTTGTGGATTAGAAGCAGTAGATGAGAACAGGCCTTTTCTAAACCTATCTTAAAACCAGGGCTTTTTTTCCCCACATATCCCACAGGTAAAAGCTACCGTACCAAATATCATGTTGGTTTTCTTTTCCCCTTTAGAAGAAAAACAGGGTAGCACTGTTTTAGTTCAGAGCTGTTCAGGAAAGTGTCAGGTACCCCCAGTGCAAAGGTCTTTTATTCTGAAATACTCTAGTAATCAGGACGGCCTTTCTGCTTTCCGTGAAGAATAATTTTTTTTAATTTTAGATCAAACTGAAGAGCAGTTTTCTGCTGTGAAGAAGCTTAGAACGTTGGAACAGGAATCCATTGCCAAAAGCCTCCTAAAAAAAAAAAAAGTCACAAATGCCTTCAACAATATTTTTTAGACCTCTGGGAGAAAATTTACCTCAAAGTCAGGTGTGGGTCTTTGCATACGGGAGTTACCCCTTTCACAGTTTGGTACCCCTTTAGGAAAGCTACTGTGAATGTTGAGTAGAGTAAAATTGGTAATAATGCCGTGCAGTATAACATAAGGTGGAAACCCTTGGAACTCAGAGCAGCAGGTTTGGAAGGTTATATGAGATAAAAGAAAGGACTCAATTTGGCATAGTATTGCTTTTTGACTTAAAACTCCATTTGCAATTGTCATACTTTTTTCAACAAGTCGTGGCAAATGGGCGTTCACAGAAATGCTGGTAAAAGTAATAGTAGTAATAGTGGCAGGTACCTTCTCAGTTATCAGAGATACATGGGTTTATGCTCTGTTGAGAAAGCCAAGTTGCTGTAGAGGAAGACAATTTCTAGTCTTTCAAAGCCTGAATTGTCAATGTGAAAGGATGACTGATACCTTGTTCTATTATCAGCTCATTTTAGCAGAACCTTTCTTTAGTGGGGAAATACTTGCAGACATAAAAATATGGTGAAAGTCACAAGAAGACAACTTTTTAGCCTGTTACAGCTACAGTTAAACTTTAGGAGAGATGTGTTCATTTAGGAATAGGAGCATCTTGCCTGACCAGAATTTTGGAGATGCGCTGTCTGATTCAGCTGGAAATATCATAATCCTTAATCAAACAGCACTGTCTTGGAAACATCTGTAGTCCCAGTTGTTCGTTCTAACTTGTGAGGAGTTTCGTGAGGTTTGGCTTGATGTACATCCGAGATGGTTTTTGAGATGTGCTCTTGTTGGTTCCCATTTGAGATCAAATGGTAGACTTCATGTGACAGCCTATAGATTTGTATATTTGAGATCTTGACAGAGGGCTTCAATCCTGGAATTAGCTTCTTTCTTGTTACAGAAGCTCTGCAGAGTATATTGCAAATCCTATTTATTCATTAATGCATTTAATGAGAGGAAGTGTGATTTGAAAGGGGCTTGCTTCCTAAAGATTGGGTGGTTTCTTAGTTTTCATTGTGCAGCCTTGGATTTTTTTTATGCTATAATTTTACAAATTTCTTTAACATATATATATGTGTATACTGTTGAGTGTGCCATCATCAAATTTGGAAATAGGAGCAAATATGAAGAGACTGCTGCACTAGAGAACTGTTATCTTTTTAACCATTCCTTCTTATCTGTTTTCCAGAGAGCAGATTTGACCTCTGATAAAGATTTATACCTTGACAACAGCTCTGTTGAAGAAGCATCAGGCGTCTATCCAATTGATGATGATGATTATTCTTCTGGGTCAGGTTCAGGTGAGACCACATGCCACAATTTGATTTTAAAAAGTGTAAGAAGTAATGCAATTATTTGCGGAAAAGCTGTGCAGTTTTCCTTTATAAGCTGGAGATGATTCTTTCAGTGAGTACCATGAGTGCTTGGCTCTCTGTTTACAGTGCACTGAGCATCCCTGCAGGCTGGGTTTTAAATATTAACTTTCTGCTCTTTTCTCTTACTCCTTAGTTGCATCATTTCATTGTGATTTTTTCTCTCTTTTGTCCCTCTGGTTTCTGTGTAGATCTCTCTAGAGTTTAGAAATAAGGACTAGAGAAGGCTTAGTTCTCCCATAGCATAATGCTAATTTAGTAGTCTGTAAGAAAACATAGCAGGAGCAAACTTGTTTTCTCTCATATGCATTCAGGTTGACATAAACATGGTGTCCATTTCTTTTTTGTTGTTGTTTTAAATTTGGAAGTCTAGATACTGCCAAAAACATGACAGTTTTCTCTGAGGTAATTACATCCATATAGTGAATAAAGAAATTCATAAACATAACGTTGAGTTCTCAGACTTAAACACTCATTAGAGGCATGTAGCTAGCTCATCATTTTTCAAAAAACTGTCAGTGAAACCTCATTAATCATTTCTCTTAGAAAGCCTCTTTGCGGAATGTCTTCTAGACTAGCTGGGAGGCTCCAGCCATTAAAAGTTAAGTACAGGATTTTATGGTAGTTCTGGAAGAGAAGTTTCCTTACTGTTGTGAGCATTTGCTGAGCTGTTGTGGAAATCCCATTTATTTTCCAAGTGTGTTACTTATTTGTTTGTTATTGCACTTTTTGTAATCTGTCTTTTGATGTTTATATATACGTGTGAATTTTTAAAGGGTGAGCCCTTCTTTTAGCACCTTGTAAGCCACAGCTGAGATTTTTTGGATGGATTTTTGCTTTTCCTTTCTTTTGGAGGTTCAAGGATACGTTACAATGAAGTCTGCAGAGATCTGATTGTGCTGCCAGGCAAATCCAAGCCCATAGATCATTGGCACCTGGGTGCACCTGGTAATACCCTGCATTTTGGGAGTCCTCCACAGGGGGAGTTTGAAGTTCCAATGTGATCAGAGGCTTAATTGGACATCCATGCTGTAGACTTCTTTGAGGGGAAATTTAACATTTCATCTGAAAAAAAAAAAAAAACCCCAACACCCAAGTCAGTGATTTCATCCAGTTTCCAGGACTCTCTAAGGAAAAGTCTGATCTCTGAGAAAATTGCTCTTTCAGTCAGCATCTGATTCTGTCCTGACTTGAGATGCTGTTGATTTTGTAAGCTTCAGGAAAGGAGATAGGTTGACAATAAATAGCGGTATGATATAAGGAATGGGCTGTTCTGGTTTTGTTTCATCTCTATGTGGAGTTTGGCTGTTCCTAATATGGATGATTCAAAATGCAGCCCTGCTTCTGAAGTGGAAAAGACTATAAAAGAACTGGCTTCAGATTTTATTAACCCATCTCAGTGGTAAAGGTGGAGCCAGAAGGACAGAAAGTACCTCTAGACTTCACCAACAGTAACACCTTGGCTTTCTTTTCTCCCTTTACCTGTGCTCAGCCTTGAGCCATGGGTGGAAGACGGAGTAATAACACACACACATGCTACCTCTGGCAATCTCTTTCTTTCCTACAACAAAGCAGGAAAAGTCTCATTGTAGACTGAGACTAGCTGGATGCCCCTCCAGAGAGCTCATGTGACAGTACCAAAATATAAGTCTTTTGAACAGAGGAAGACGTCTAATTTCAAATAATCTTCTAAGCAATCTATGAGCCGAGTTTTATTCACTTAAGGAAAAAATCTCAAGAGGGAAGTAAATTAGCATCCTCTCCACTCTACTCATCCTATACTTACTGCTATCTCAATTTTATGAAGTAGAAAGTGTCTTGCAGATCAATTTTCCTCACATTATGTTGAATATGTCTCTCTTTACTTGATACTCAGTGATGTAGTGTTCCTAGCAGGAAGAGCCTTCCTGCTCAAGAGTGGTTTTCTTGCTATGTAATTCCACTCCAAGCAAACAGATCCAAGATGACAACATGCTGACTCCTTTCCTTGGTACGAAAATTGTTAGCTGCCACCAGGCCTTTGGAAATAAACAGGAATTGTCAGCACCACCATTAATGCCCTTGCAGGTCTGCAAGCAGCATTAACATGGACAAATGTCACTGTAAGCATGACACATTTCAAACTAGAAATTGGCTGAGGGCTTTTTCTAAGGAGGAAAAAAAGGTGATGGTGTTCTGGTTTTTTTCCTTTCCTTTCATAGCCTCGCTAGTCTTCATGTACGTTCAGCTACTAATGTTTGTCTGACCAAGTGTTCGGTCTGAATCCTTTGGTCAACTGTTTCTGAAGGGACCATGCCTGCTTCCTGATTGTCCTATATCAACATCGGAAAGTCTGTAGTGAATTCGTTAGTTCATTGTTTCCTTCTTGCAGTCTCCATCTCTGAGGATATGCCTCAGTCTGTCATCACTCTTCTTAGTGTAGGTGTATATCGCGTAATAATAAAAGAGAAAAAAAAATTTTCCTGCCTATATACAACTTGAAATGCTTTTATAATTACTGTTGCTTTTTCCTCTGGCATAAAAGATCTTAACTGAGCCCTAGTCTTGCAAGTACCTGGAATTAGCTGCTAAGCAGCATGACTACCTTTATGTTAAGGAAAGCAACCATCTCTATTAGATTTATCTACACATTATCTGGAAAACTGTCTGATTCTTGCATATTCTCTTAAGTTACTCCTGGTAGACAAGTCTATGCAATATATATCAGAATCTGATGCAGATTTTCCTTCTCCTTATTCTCTTTCCCCAACCTAATATTTCTCAGTCAATCGCAGCCCGAGTTGAGAAGGTTAGCTCAGGATGAACTAGGTCTAGATTAACATTGTGACTGGGGACTGTTCTTGGAGGTAAGTTATGGTGGTGGGGCTGGAGCTCCTCCAAGAAACACAACAGCAGATCTGCTTTGGCTCTTGACCTAATGGGAAGCTGAAGTTAGGCTCCAAGGCCAGAAGCCATTTTAGGAGTCTGGTGGCAGTGTGGCGTGGGGATGGGTGAGGGCTGATGGCTGGGTCTTGGGGCCATGGTTCTAGGTGGGGGAGGCACGGGCGCTCTCCCAGGTGCTGAACAGGAGCTGGCATGGGGGCCACGACCGATGCTGGATGCTCCTGGCCCTGGTGGCAGTGTGCCTAGCAGGCACTCCAGGTGGGGCGACACACTCTCTCCTGGTGTCCTTCCGCTCCTGTAGTGCAGGCAACACAGCAAGTATTCATTTTTCTACTTCCTAAGGTCCCACTCATATGTGCCTTTCGGATTGCCTTGGAGCAAGAGATTCTTCTGTCCACCTGCTACACCAGCCCCAAGCATGCTTCATGACATTGACTGCCTGGTTCTCCAGGTCCTTTAACGTAAAAACCTACTGTGATACTGTTTGAAAGTGTTTTTGTTGTGCTGGACAGAATCTTCAGTATAGTTAGGACTCTTCCTTTTATTTTCTTCAAGTTCTGTTGGGTTTTTTCCCCTCCTCAGGTGAGAATTACCAGAGACATACCATCCTTGCACTGTCCCCATTTATTTCAGTTGCAGTTCCCTGATAGGGCACAAGTATTATGTTTACACTGTCATCTCTGGTTGCCTAATGCTGTGTTGATTAAGGGTTGTGTTGGGGGCTTTTCATATGAATGGGGGTGAGATAAGTCAGCTAAAAATGCATCATTCTGGTATGTGCCACGCTGATGATAGAGATGGAAGGTGTGAAAGAGATGGTGGGTATGTGCGTGCCCACCTTATGACAAGTTTGTGGTGGTAGTACTCCCAGAAAGCGATATGCAACAGCAAACAAATATGATGCCAAAAGATAGGGTGAAATGACTGGATTTGTTTGGTAGCAAGAGTTAATCACTGGCTGCTTTGCAAGTAAGAGTGCTAACTACTGTGGGGTTTTTGTAGTATATAATGATTTAAGCTGGCACAGTCTTGATTTCCTGACAAGTTTTCTTAAGCACCAAAAGTGTGAAAGAGCATTTGCGTTCCCATAGTCCAAGGGGCAGCTAATAGACGCATCACCAAGGGCTATACTAGATTTTTCCAATACTACAGCACAATTTAGAGCTATTTTGACCACTATGGAGACAGCAGTTGGGCTTCCTGAAGAAGTTGCAGTGGATAAAAGATGGTGTGTGATGGTCGAGAGCTTTCAACTCTTTACCACAGAGATGGATATGGGTTTAATTACTGCAGGGTTTTTGCAGTGCCCTCACTAAGAGGGCAGTGTCTATTTGTAGAGGGAGTCAAGGCAGTTAATACCCAACACCATCACCCAAGCTGGCCAAATCCAGAAACCATCTAAAGAGATAGTGCTATTTTCAAGAGTCTAAGCTCTTACACTCCAACGGTATTTGGACGATATTCCTCTTAACAACCTAGTTGGAAGTTATGCTCATGACACCCTGTAGGTTTTTTCTTTCCAATCCTATTTGGATTCAGGGAGGGGGGATGGTTCGTTCTTTTTTTTTTTTTTTTTTCTTTTTTGCCTTTTAGGGAACATCATATAATGTAAAATGCTATTGGTATGTTCTGGAGAGTATTAGAGAGGGTTCTTTTGATCCCTCAGTCCTACTTACGGGTAGTTCTGAGAAAACTACTGTCAGTTTAGCAAGGGAAATTCCTTCTGTTTGTTTAGACCTACTCCATGCCAAGCAAAGACCTGTCTAGATAAAGCTAATTAGAAAGCAGGAACCATGGGGATGTGTCTGAGCCAGTACCTGAGTCAGGCCTAAATGACAGGTGCCCTGATGTTTTTGGCATTGCCAGGATTCACCTGACACTGCACGGAAGAGGAGTTGGGTACCTTTGGTCCAAATCTAGTGACTAGTCCAGGGGTTAGATTAGTCACACATTTGTTGAGAGACCAGAGATCTGCATCCCCTGTAGCCAGAGAGGTTCAGACCTGTAATGCTCATCATTTTATCTGTCAGACACAACTATTGCCTGAAGCGAAGGTGGCATTTAAGGATTTGGAGGAGCAGTTGTGATTAAATGGGACTTATCTTTTCATAAAAAGAAGAAACTAAAGTTCTGTACTCTCAAAGTGTGTTTTATCAGATCTCTAATCTGATCATCAATTTTAATTTCCTTGACTGTGAAAGTCTTGTGTAATTTGGAGGAACTTTGGAACGTAAAACAGGCTGAGCTATCCATTGAGCCCTTATTTCTCAAAGAAAACTCTTGAGGCAAAGCCAGAAAAATTTTCCTGTTGGATGCCTTTCCTCACCTCTGTTTTGAAGCAGGATGTTGTTTTTTTGATCTTTGAGTAGCATTTCAGGAAAATACCTGATTCTTGTTGTGAGGTCTTTATTCTGGAGGTTGCACTGTAATTTTGGTATCTCTGAAGGTTTTTCCAGTATTACTCTGTGCTGGTGGCTTTAATGTAGTACTTTTTTTAATTATTCCAAATTTTCTTTTCTACAGTACAGAAGTTGTTTTAGTTATTGTCTTGTTAGTGCCTGTCCTTTCAATGCCAAATGTATATAATTCTTGATCGTGAGTTCAAAGCTTTGTTATTGCGCTCGTATTTTCAGCCTGTTTTCTTTCTCTACAAAAATAAGATAAAAAGTCAGTTTGGAATGAGTGAGTCATACTATTCTGCTGTAAGAGGATATATTTTTATTTGGTAGGAATTACTCTTATGCACATTTGCTGGATTTATTACCCAATAGTTACTTGGGTAGCAGGTGTCTGTAATGAGCAGAGCACATTGAGATTCCTAAGGAGTGGTCCAAAAATAGGTCAATTCTTTTCCTTTTTCAGGCCTTGCAATAATTTAGTCTCTTATCCGTGTCTTCTTCCTTCCAGTATCACTAAAGGGTATTTATTAGATGTGTCCATTATCTTATTCTAAAGGAGCCTTCATATTCCAACAGGGCTTTGAATGTGGAGGAAATTAAATTTAAGGTCATCTTTAGGGAGCTTTCTGTCCTCTTACTCTGTATTCAAAAGAAAAAGGCTTCTGAATTATGTGGAGTCTAAAAACATTGGAATTCCTACTGAGTGAAACATAAAGTAATAGCACTCTTCCTGTAGAAAAAAACCAAGTAGTTTCTAATGTTTGAGGGTTTTAACAGATTTGCTGTAGAGGAGAGAGATTATTGTTGAAACAGTATGTTACAGGGAAAAACTGTTCAGTTCATGTGATTTAAGTCAAGTCAGGACAAAGAAGTTTGTTGATTTGATTTATTTATGATATGCAATTAACTGGCAATCATTGAACGATACCTTTGGGCTTAATATCAGCAATACAACAGATAACCACAATACCAGCCACTTAAAAAATGGTGACACGCAACTACAAATTTCCAGCCCCCCTTCTATAACTGATCCCAATGTGTACCACATGCACATACAGATTTTTGTGCACACACGTGCCCCCTTCTCGCAGGCCATGGAGTGTGCAAACTCCCCTCATCTGGGTGCGGAGGTCCCCCTGCCCACACACTCTCACTGTGGGAGACGTGGGTGCCCCCAGCCCCATGTGCTCCCGGGGCCCCACCACCTCCTGCCACCCCCAGGAGGTGACCCTGCACCCCTGGGGTGCAGGTTCCAGGGGTGCGCCCGTGGTGGCCACGGCAGAGCTGGAGATGGCTGCTGGGGGCACCCAAGGTGGGGGGTGGTGGCGCTGCCAAGCCCCAGCAGAGCCCCCAGTGCCACGGGGCCACATCAGACAGGGTCACACCAGCCCTTATGGCTGCTGCTTCCCCTCCAGGGTTTTCCTGCCCCGTTGCAAGTGTTTATGCTTTTTTCATACCCCTTTTCGGGCTGGTTCCTTCTGTTTCAAAAATACCATGGTAATTTCCCAGTTACTGCTTAATCTGGCTGATGACCCCTCTTCCTCTTCCATGGCATCACTTGGGGCAAATACCCTCCTGACAGTTTGGGGCATGCTGTTTGCACCTGCATCTTTATCTTAGCAGGCATTGTCATCTAGGCCATTTGCCTAGGGTGGGCTGTGCAAGCACCCCTGCCTCGGTGTCATAATAAAAAATGTAATTGGTCTGGAAGAATTTCACAGGTCAAGGAAATGTCACTTTTTTTTGTCTCCAGGTGCTGAAGAAGATGAGGATAGTGCAGTGATAACAACATCAAGAACACTTCCAAAGTTACCGACACCTAGTGATGCATCTAGGGCTGAGACCACCACGGTGAAAATGCAGACCAAGGTGCCTGCAGAAACAAAGGTGTGTGGCTGGAGAGCAACACTATTTACAAAGGTTCCGCTGTACCCTGTTGGTGGCTTGATGTTAACTTTGTTTGATTGCTACGGATTAAAAAGCCTCCACAAACTTTACTTAATGCTACTGCAGCCTGTTATATGAATACAGAGCTGCTCAGTTTTATTCCTACTAGAAAGTCTGCGTAGGGATGTCTGGATTTCACATGAAAGAAAAGAGATGCAAAAAAGAGTATCTCATGATACACAAGACAGTTTCTCATGATACCTTTGAGTCCAAGCTGTACCTTTTTTACATCTCTCAGAGTTATTCAAAAATTCTACATGAAACTTCCCTTCTCAAAGGAGAATGTTGTGTGGCTTGCTGTAGTTTGAACACTTGCCAGGTTCCATTTGCTATTTCAATATTTCCTTCTACCACCATAGGTAATATTGTCTTGACTAAGTTATCCTCAAAGGTGTTCTGAATATAGCATACCTGATGTGTTAATTTCAGAATTGTTATTTCATTCAGAGGCTGTTATTCTGATAAACACAGGCAATATTTAACAGCTGTTTGCCAAATATACTTTTGGGGGTTCTAAACTTGTGGATAGTGCTTTTCATTCTGACATCGGTGACAACAAATAGATTCAGTTACAGTGTCTAGCACAGCTTTCAGCGGTCAAAAAGCTTCCCATGTGTGTTGTGTTTGTGGGTAATGTGGAGTACGCACGTGGAGCCACAGCTTCGTGGCTGCCCATGATGGGCAATGACTGTGTCGGCTTGCGGTGCACCCTGTCTGTAAGCAGTGTTCTGTTTTTCTTTTTGTGCCAGTCACCTGAAGAAATCGATAAAGAGGAAAGGCCCGAGACAGATGCCAAGAAAAAGAGTGATGAGCCAGGGGATGACACTGACGTGTTCACCGAGAAGCATTCAGAAAACCTCTTCCAGAGAACAGAAGTTCTGGCAGGTAAGGCATCGTTTGCCAAGGTCCATCTCGCCAGAAATACCACAGAAAACAGAGGGGATCCATATCAAATAATGCAAACTCAACCTTTGTGTTTTCTTGATAGTTTCTTGAACATATTCATGGGGGTAGTCAGTGATTGATTTAATGAGAATGAGACGGGCATCTTCTGGAGTTATTTGATGGCTAATTGATTTGATGCCCGCAAGTTGAATAGTGCCTGCTGAATATCTGGAGCTTCCACAGCCCAGAAAGAGAGTTGCGATTTGGATTGATGCTTGCAGTGCAGAAATGTATTTCTCACCCATGCTCCTGAGAGCACATCACTGTCTGGTCTGTCTGGTGCAGATAGACACTGCCTGGGAGGAGCTCATGGCAGGAGTGGGTGGATGGAGAGGGATGGATGAGTGCTGTCCTTATGATACAGAGGGTCTATTTTCATTCATAACCCAGGGAGGCACAGGTTGGCCACCAATGTTTTTACGTGGCTTTCCTACATGTGTGGTTTTTTTGGCATAAGAACAGTGTTTACAGGTATACTTTTCCCCCGTGTCCTCGGAGGGGCTGTTGGGAGCTATGAAGGTCACACAGTTTTGGACCATATCTTCCTCTGAGCACCAAAATGTGAAACAGCCTTAATATCCACATCAGTGGAAGCATGTGCGTTTGCTCTTGAAGTCTAGTTGGAGTTGATAGTTTCTACACACTCGCAAGTGCATGATGAATGTAATGCCTCTGTTCCTGCAGCTCCATGAAATGTTCTCGCCTATTACTCATCAATAGGAAATTCATTTCGGTCTAGAGTCAGAGTGAAAGCAAATGGAGAAAAGGGATAACCCATTTCTTAGCTAGTGTAACAAAATAGTTCTTTTAAGTCTGAAAATGGTAACTGTTGAAAAATGAGTTTGAAAGAAACTTAAATGTTTATTATTATAAATGAAGACAAATTTATTCTCTGGCAGTATGGGTGGCTTTCTTCATTGAGGTTTTGGAAAATTTTTAATAACTTTTTTAGAACTGTGGGTTGTTGGATCACTCACTTATAGGTGAAAGGTCCTTTTAAATGATCGCCTTCATAAACACAAACAGGCTTTCTGAGAATATATTTCAGGATACTAATAATCAAGACAGCTGCATAATGGGAGCCCTATTCTGTAATCTGAAAGTAATGGCAAACGCATTGTGTGAGATGAAAAAGAGACATGGTGCTAAACTTGTTTTTCCGGCATATTGTGAATCTCTGTTTCTTTGATTACAGCTGTTATTGCTGGCGGAGTTATTGGTTTTCTTTTCGCAATCTTCCTTATCCTGCTGCTGGTATATCGCATGAGAAAGAAGGATGAAGGCAGTTACGACCTTGGTGAACGTAAACCATCCTGTGCTGCCTATCAAAAGGCACCTACTAAGGAGTTTTATGCATAAAATTCCTATTTAGTGTCTCTATTTATGAGATCACTGAACTTTTTTAAATAAAGCTTTTGCATAGAATAATGAAGATCTTTTTTTTTTTTTTCATTACAGAGCCATTACGGCACCTTTATGATAAAATCCCATTGTATTTAAAACTTTCCATGTATTCCTTTAAAAATGTAAAATTAAAACTTAACATTTGCAGTGTTCTGTGAATAACAGTGGCAAAGCATTATTTTATAAAACCATTGATGTTCACTGAATCATTTTTAAAACTTTATGCATAAATATAAAATAATGAAAATTATTGTTTTATCCTATGGTTCAATGAAAGTTGTTTAATTTTTGTCGGCATGTCTCAGATTGATCTTACAAGTTAGTTTTTATTTCATTAATTTATCTGTTTCCAAAAAATGCCTTTTTGTAGTTGTCATGGTGCAATTTGTCTCCAGATAATTCAGATAACAGTAACTTTTAGTGTAAATGTAATTTTTCAGCTATGTAAACTTTAACCTCCACTTTGTATAAATTTAAGTGTCAGAATATCAATTTTACACTTTGCATTGTTTCTCAGCGTACCTGTAGCTTCAGTGAGATTTGTAACAGCAAATTAATGTGTAAAATTGGATTATTACTACAAACTGTGTAGTCGTGTTCTTACTAAACAAATCTCCTGTACAGAAGATTTGGAGTAAGCTACTGACAAACCTAAGCAAACCCAAAGACTCTAACAGTATTTTGAGAAATTGCTGCAGATTTCTATGGCCACTGTATTTGTTAATTATTTGCAATTTGAAGGTACAAGTAGGGGTTTAAATTTTTGTTCTTTAAAAATACATTTAAGTTGTAAACGTCTTTTAAAGCCTTTGAAGTGCCTATGATTATATGTAACTCGTCGCAGACTGGTGTTAATGAGTATATAACAGTAAAAGAAAATGTTGGTATTTTATAAGCACAGACAATTCTAATGGTAACTTTTGTAGTCTTACATGGATAGACATAATTGTAATTTGGGAACATAAACACTACTGAATAAATCATGTGGCCTAATACTGAGAATTCCATTGTGATATACTTTTGTACGCTTTTCATTTTATGTCTACTTGCTTATGTTTTAATGTCATAGAGTACATCCAGTAGATCTTTAAAAATCCAGACCAAAAGAAAAAGGCTGTTGATCAGGCTGATCCTCGGACCAGATTTATTGCTGAGAAAAGTGGGAATGTTTAAGTCTTGCATCTGGTGTATGAGTTATGAGTCATTTGACCTTTGCAGTATATTTAATGGCAGTATTGACACAGGCCTGTTCTTCCTGCAAATGATGTTTTCCGTACTGTAAAATTCAAAGGAGTACCCGGTTTCATTTATTGTGTATATCGGGTTTTGATTTGTTGTTCTGGTTTTTTTTTTCCTCGGCCTTTTAGAGAATTTTGGTTTATTCTGCTCGGACTCCAGCAGAAGAGTTGAGACAAGTGGAATATCTTCATAAGAGAAGAAGGAAATATTCCAAGTAGAAGAGAAAAGGCTCTGTTGCTTAGACAGCAGATAGGTGTTGGATAGAGGGGCATGTGGAGAAGACGATAGTCTGCCTCCTTATATTATGCTTTGTAACAGACAAATGGCTTCGTCTTCTGCTCTGTTAACCTCCTCATTTTTTATTTTTGAGATTTCCAAAATATAGGTGTTCGGGACGTCAAGCTGAACTGCTTCTCAGAAATGGCAATGTATTGTAAATAAGATCTGGTAGCTCTTCAGATAGGAGTTGCATAACTTGTATTTGTTGTTGTCCCAAGTTCAGTGGTCATTTAGGAACAAACAAACGCTATCCTGTGCTAAAATATTTAATATATTGCTTTTTAAATTACTTACACTTACTGGCAAGTTTTTCAAAGCCATACAAGTTCAGCAAGTAAAAACAGGGTAAGAATTTAACAGGTATATCTTATTGTGCAATATTTAGTGAAATTCAATTAGTAAAATAACTGCTTGAAATAACTGTGCCAAGAAAAGAAAGTTTCTGGCAAATGCTGTGCCACTGCTGTAAAATAAAGCATTTGTTAAAGTGCCAAAATAAAGTCTACCATGCCTAAACTAATACTTTATTTGTATAGTCTGACATCCAGTTTTTTGAAGCCCAGTTTGCTTAAGGTAGTAGATCTGAATTTTCTTTAAGGGTGCAATGAATATCACTGTAAGTACAGCTATAAATATTAAACACCAGATAAATTGTCTCCTCCTCCTTCATAAGCAAATTGGTATTAAGAAGCTGTTTTATTTTTATTTATAAATGTTAGACTCTGCCTGTATACCTAATGCACAGGACGCTTTATCCAACGTAGATGTCTGTTGTAATTATGCAGGCTACCAAATATTATGCTTGTTGGGTTCCTCCTGCATCTGCTTACAAGCAGAAGCAACAGTGAAGTTTCAGCTCTGTTTCACCACTCGCCTTTTTTTCCCCCATACACATCCATTATCCACTCTGTTATATGCACAAGAGGTTTAATGCTTCGGCTGTGTACACGGACTTAAAGTATCACAGTTCTCCCACCCTCCCTAACAAAAACTTGAAACTTCTTTAACATGGAGTAGGCATGATAGTAGCATTTATCATCTGGCGATCTCTTTGGCTTTCTCTTTTCAGTGCCAAACCATACTATTAGGGAAGAATTCTAACAGAGCTATCATCTCAATTATAAACATCGGTTCAGTTTTCTTCAGTCTGAAAACCAGGCTGATACAGATACCCGGCTTCCAGCGACGCTGTTCAGAAGAAATGGGCAGCTGAATGCGCGTCTCTTATACTGAGCCTTCCTGGCAGGAGTTGGTCTTCGGTTTTGCTTCCCTTTTCTTCTCCCCTTCCTGAATCAGTTTCTACCAATACTCTGGCTACTCATGGATGTTGCTGGGCAGCTGGGAGTCCCGGTGCCAGGCTGTGGATGCTGCGCCACGTGCCCGCAGCTAGCAGCGGCTTCTGTACCTCTGGGATGGCTTTTCCTAAAGACCCTTGGCTCTTTTCCGCTGGAGCTGCTGTAATAGCTCTGAAATTCCTCAGCAACCTGAACCGGCACCTCCTTGTGATTGATAGGCTCTAAGTGTTTATCAGAATGCCATTTTGCTTTGATTTACTCTGCGTTATAAATGGTTACTTCCTCTTAAATTATTTGCAAATGAAGCCTGATGCAGGTAATGTAAATCTTAACTTTAAAAAAGTCTCTTACCTTTGCTTTATCCATGGAAAAATAACTTCAGAAGTTGAGTTCTTTGTTCCTCTGCTTGACAGCTTTAAAAGTGAATTGTAGCTCATGTTTACAGGCTGTGTTGCTAGTTTTTTCTTCACTTAGAGCATTGCACTTTGTTGAAATAGGATAAATTAAAACCAAAATTGTTCTCTTGTATCTCCTAACAAGAGAATAGCATATTTGTAACTTTGGCTACTTGTTGCTCTTTTTTTCCCTTGGAGCTGTATATTGACATGATGGTGGAGTGCAGTCTTAAGTGACAGATACTATTTTTAAGCAACGTACGGAATACAGGAGACTTTTGTAAGGAAAGAAGTATCCAGGTAAACATTGAACAAAAATGTTTGTGTGAGGGAAATGATGACAGCATGCTTCGTATTAGATTCTGTGTTCAAGTAAGCAAACAAGGAGAAGGGGGAAAGGAATCTGAGGGGAAAAAGGTCTTTAAGGAAACTATTCTTACAGATGGAAATAATGTAGCAATTTTTTTTTTAAACTTGCAATCAGTTATATTTGTAACTTAGTATTTGCTTAATCAGACTGGCATCAATTCCTTTAAGGAATTTGCAATATTATTGCCCATTTTTAATGAGGTTTAATGTTAGTTCTGTTACATTTAAGCTCTGCCTGTGCATGCCAGAGCTCTGAACCTTGGTGTGAAAACTCCCTGCTGTGACCTTTTAGAGCATTGCCTTTCCAAAACTTTCTTCAGGTTGAGGAAGCACGACTTTTCTGTGCAGTTTGTCTGAGAAAAGATACAGAAAGTATCCCCCTCCCTGGCACATCTTTTGGTCCTGGGACGGCTTGCGGCTGGAGCAGGAGAGTGATTTTGCTAAGGAACTGGAGCAGGAGAGGGGGACGCCGACATGTGCATTTCATTTCCTCCTGCCTCTTGGGCTGACCAGGCGCTGGGTTCAGCTGTGTGGGTGGGAGTGGGGGAGCTGTAACCCAACCCTGCCAGTGGAAAAGACACTTTGCTGAGATTTCTTCCCCTGTGAAGTAAAGTAAGTTGTCTATTTTTTTGCTTTGAAAACAAACAGATGATAAAACTTAAGCTCAGTAGAGCTAGAAATGGAAACGTGGGCTCCTGCCCTGACCGCTGTGAACCCATTTCACATATGCATCGGATGTGCAGGGTAGCTGCTTGCGTGGGTGGAAATCTGAAAAACCCTCTGTGTGTTTGCAGTATCCGAGCTTAGTTTCTAGCAGGGATGGGGCGGGGGGCAGGGCCCACGTAGGTCTACAGACATTAATTTGGGGTGAGTGGAAAGAAGGCAGGAAGAGAAACTGTCCTGACAGCCCACGTTTTCCACTGGAAGTTACAAGGTGTTTTGTTTTCTTGAGTTGTTGCCGTCACACTGCATTTGCTCTTAACAGAGCAATATTTTTAATCTGTAGGCAGGAGAGTAGGCAGATGTTGGTGTCATACCCTGAGAGACTCTCTCGGTTGCACGCAGCTACCCAGCACGTTGCAGATCGGTGCTACCTGTTGCACGTGTTGCCAGTTGCAGCTTCTGCTGGCTGCTCGCCCCCCAGCTTTGCAGAGGAACTGCTACAGCAAAACGGGCGGAGGTTCTATAAGGTTGACCCCACGCACCTTTTGCTGCCCACAGGAGGTGCTGGGAGGGTGGCAGGAGGCAAAGATTAGGGTGCTGCATTGCCCTTGGAAGGGTCTGGGCTGTCTTTCCTCCATTGGAGGTGGGAAGAAAAGGATGAGAGGTGCAACTGCGGTTTTGCAGTTGAGATGTGCTGTTGCATATTGAAGGAATTTTCCATTTCTTTTCCGAGCTTAGGATATGTCAAGCTTTCACTACCCCTAACTCCTTTAATATCAAATGTGTTTATGGCATAGCCTGCAGATCTCTTGAGTTTTTTAATTTATGTTGCAGCTTAAAAACTGTGCTGTAGTTGGGCTGGGGCTGAGGGTCACTATCTCTCATGGCTGAAGGTCAGGTCCAAAGAATTCCTGCAGCCTGGCAGTTCAGCCCTGGCCCAGAGTGAGAAATAGGAATGCTTGTGAAAAACTTCCAGAAAAATATTGCAAAACCTGTAATAGTTTGTTGAAAATAAACAAAACCCAAGTTCTCTGTAAGAGGTGACTCTAATTAATTTATATTATGCAATTTTTTTTCCCATGGATCTTTTGTTGATTTGTTGAATGCAGAGGAAGCTTCTGATTTTTTCTATTTTTAATCCTAAAATGAACCAAGCGTTGACATATAAGGAACAATAATTCCACCAGACAAGCTACTTGAAACTTATCTCATGGTGGGAAACTAAGCTCAGCGGAGGATAAAGTTCTGTGTCCTAGCTACCCACCCACCTTGTATGGCCATATGTAGTCCTAGAGTCTAAACAAAGTTTGGTGCCCATTTTCCTGAGCTCCTGCAGTGGAACAGGAGCTTTCTCTAAACACTGCAGTTCCCCAGAGGATACTGAAGAGAAATAGGAACAGACTTACTTTTTGATGGTTTTGTGTCATAACCCATAGTACTAACGCTCATCTCCCTCCTACTCCCCTTTTCTAAATATAGTGGCAAGGGAGAAGTCAACAACCCTCACGCTAAAGAGTACTGAAAGAATGTAAAACAATCCAAAGTTCAGTTTTCATCATTCATCCCTATAATTTTCATTACCGCAGAGCTAACAGAAGAGTCTCTTGTGAAAGGAAGAGAAGCGGAGCATGTGCTTCCTTCTAGTCCAGCCCACAGTGCCAGCTGAGTTAATGCTGACTTGGGGAAAAACCTCTTCTTGGGAAGGAACAGCTTCTGGGGCTGAGTCTCAGATGGCTGAGGGCACAGCTTAACTCCTGCTCAGACCAAAATGCTCTTAATGAAGGACCCTGACTTGACCTGGTGCCTCCCTGCCAGACTAGCGGCTGTGCCAGCTTCATGCTTGTGAGGCAAGGCTTCAGGAACAGTTCTAGTAAATCTTCATTATCTGAGCTTCATCCTGTAGGAAAACCTTCCCTGAGAATCACAGTCAGCTTAAATTATTGACTGCAATCAAAGCAGCAGCAAGAAACCTTCCTTTAAATCATCAGCTTTCACCTTGTTTTGCATGTGCTCTGATATTTTCCTAAAGAAAATTGATTTTCATTGGCTGGTAAACAAGATGACTTGTTAACTTGTAATTTAATTTAATCTTTACAGTAAATTTTATACTTCTATTTGCTCTGCAGGAGCACACACTATTTACATATTTATGCTGTTAAAAAGCTTAAGTTCCATTTTTATATTCTAGTTATTCCATTCTGTTATGTTAAAAATGGTAAACAAATATTTATTTACCAGCTGATTCAGTTTATAGCTTCTATTTGTTTCAACTTGCTTTTCCATGGAAATTGAGATTTCATTAAGAATGCATAAAATTAGCACTTCTTATAAAGTAAAATATATTAAGCACATCAGAACAAAGATTAGCAAAACCATTTTGACTTTAAAGCATACGTAATTATTGGAAGTAACTTATTTATTAAGCAAAAGCATTTTTGCTAGTTACTGAATTGAGTAATTCCAATCACAATGTCTGTTAAGACTTTAAAACCAGTAGGTCTCAATCTTTCTTCTTTTTTCCCATAGATTGGAAGAGTACAAGCTTTCCTGCTTTTTCAGCTTCTAAGTGGTTTTATAAAAAAAAGCCTAAAAATAAAAAAAGAGAATTTTATACCCACAGAAGAGCTGTCAAAGAGTCTGAAGTTTTCTTTTATCATCTCAAAAACTGGTTACAGGTGCTCAGCCATGTGACTTCTCCCAGTTCATGGTTTGATTTTTGTAACAGCTCTGGCAGTAGAAATCATCAATTTTTCTCTGCCAGTCTGTGCTTTTTATAACACACATTCAACCACTAAAAGCTAAGTGGAATTTTACTTCAGCCTTTCCTGATGGGACTTTTAATGCAGATTCTGAAAATCCATAGACTTGTTCAGCTCTGGCTCTTCTAGAGTCTAAAAAATAACTGTACCTGTCCTTAAATAAGCAATATATTCTTTTACACAAGCTCTTAGTATATCAGCTTTTCACTTTTCAGGATGTGTATCAAAGCTTTCAAACTGTGATCAGACAGACTTTGCAAATTTGAGTAAGAATCATGCCATCTTCTAAACATATACTGTAGAAGATCAGAAGATGACGCCGAAACTTTAGTTAGTTTTGATAGTAACATGTTGACACTCTTGCAGAATCACATTTTTTGAGGTTTAAATTATTAATGCTATATTATCTCTGCTTGACTTGAGCAGCCTCTTCGGAGTCTTGTAGTTAAACCTAGAATGAGATATTGGTGAAGCTGCGTCTCAAAGCATGCATCCACACACTGAGTGGGGAGTTGTGTCTGTTTGCATTCAAAACCCATCACAAAATAAAACACCTCTCACTTTTGGGCCTGTTCAGATGGTAGCAAGCTATTTTGGCACTCAATTTCTATCCATCTGTCTCGTATCTGCCACTCCAAGAACGCTCCCCTTCCCAGTACAATGGCTGGCTGAAGCATCATTACCCAGAGAAGTCACACTCCTGCTCAGCTTCCCATCTGCCTCTGTTAGATGGATACTTTATTGGCTCATCCTGTATGAAGACAGTCTGTACTGTGTTCAACGCAGTTCAACCCAGCCCAAGCTGTGCGCAGGGAGTAACTGTTTTCATGTAGGGTGGTGGGCTTGCACTGGATGTCCTTTGAACTTGGAACTCGCCATTAGAGTAGATGTGTTATGAAAAAAGGGCTGCTTTGGTACACGGCAGGGTAGAGGATTCCCTTTACTCTACATCCATATATCCAGAAAGAAAAGATGTATTTTATCTGCATTTTTAAAAGTATCTATGGTTTTAAACTTGTTTGGGACAAATACGTGTTGAGTAAGTTGAACCTGGATTTTGAGTAAGTTGAACCTGGATTTTATCCTCACAAAAATATTGAGATGAATAAAGGTACCTAGCTGTAGTGGAGAGAGTTGCTGAGAGAAACTATAATTTAATTCCATCATTATAAGGAAAGATATTTAGAGCACTATTTAGTATATTTTTAATGCAAATATATGATATGGCATCCAAATGCCTTTGCTTTGTAAACACAGGAGCGGAGGAGGACCCATGTATATTGCTGGACCAATTGCTGCCTGAAGACTGGAGGTCCATAGGAATGCAGAGAGAGGGCTCTTTGCACCTCTGGTTTCACATCAGGTGCCCATGCTCTGCTCTCTACTCATGGCAGCACAAGTCACACAGTTTATAAGGAGATTCAAGTGGGAACACTTTCCACCAGTGCTTAACAAAATCCTTTCTGTGGCATGGCAAAGCCATTGCCCCTGTAAGTAAACTTGCAGTAATCTGCAGGAGAAATTACACTGCCAGGCTATGTCTTACTAGCAAGTTTTGCTGCCAGAACTTTTGTGGGGTCATGAGTTGCTGACATTTTTATGTGCCTAGAGCATGTGCATTCACCACTTTTTTGAGGTGCTGTATGCCCTCACTGCAAAAGGCTGTAACAGCAGAAGGGCTGCTGCACACTGGGTAAGGACCCAGGGCTTGCAGCTGCCAACGTCACTGTGCTCTTGGAGCATGTATACAGTGGCATTTTGCTAGTAGCTGTATGTTGGCTTGTGTTGTTCAGAAAGGAGATTTCACTTCGGCGGGAGACGATGAATTTTCTTCGCTTACATCAGCTTAGTGTGAGAATGCATAGAAACTCAGGGCAACTAACACTGACTTCTGACAGTAAACCTGTATAGCACTGGACAGACCCCAGCTAAGATGTGTCCCAAGCAAGCATGCCCTACCAACCCACTGCTGGCAGACGTTCTGCTCTTGGCTGATGCTGCTTTCGATACCTGAAAAAAATGAATCTCTGACACAGCAGCAGAAAAGCTAGCAGAACCATGTAGAAGAATACATGCCATGAGGTGCTTGCTGTTTTTCTTTCACAATGTCCCTACCTTTTTCCTCATTCTATGCACTATTAGGATATATTTGCTGCCAGGCTGCATAAATGGAAAGACATACAAGTCAGGGTCAAGCTTGAACACTTCTTCCTAAGAAGGACTGAAAAACAGTGCTTCTTGGAAACTTAGGGATATTTCTTTTCAGCTCCTTTAACTGAAAAAGAAGAGGGAATGAAAGTTGAAGTTCGCACTACTTAGCAGTCCATATTTACGTGCCTATAGTGCAAAGCAACAGAGAAAAACTTTGAATGAAGAGAACACCTTCTAGTGGTACTGAAATACAATGTGGACCTAGAAGAGACTTTTAGGAGACTGAGTCAAAAAATAGAAAATGTTTTGGTAAAGTAAATAAATATCATAAAATGAAAATTGAGAGCATGCTTCTAAACAAGGGTAACTGGTATTTTGGTAATTCCTTCAGGCTGGTACAGTGTGCTCCCACTTCAAACACCTTTTGTGTTTGGACCTGTGCTGGCAGCTTTTCAAAGGAATCTGTTACTTTCTTCCCTCCCCACTTTGCATAATAATTAGTATGTGAATATGCTTGTGATTTCTTCTTATTATTTTAATACAGTCACATTTTAGAGATTTCAATAAAGTTCGGAGCTCCACTGAAGTAGTCCTTGGTCCAAAAGCCATACAGCCTAAACGGACTGGAAAAACACGGCACAGCGAAATAGCATCATCCATCATCCCCATTCCGTGTAGGGAGAAGCATGGTACCAAGCAACTGTCCTATCAGAAGAGATTCAGCATCCGTTCAGGCAGTATCCTGTATCTAACAGCACGCTCCACCAGTTGCTTCATATACTGTAAAATAGAAAGTGAAAAAAATCCGGCAGTAAGAAGTGTCATCTGTCCTCACATTAGATTTCATTCCGCTTTCTAGGAGTTAGATACCGGCTTATTCCCTGAAGCACCAAGTTACAATCAGATAATCCTGATTATTTTTGACGTTCATGTATCTCCAATCCCCTTCTTGAATAGTAAGTTCTTGACTCTGACACTGTTCCTCCCAGTGTAATCACAGCAATCTTGTACAGATACATCCCTACGGGGACCTTCAGGCACCTGAATAGTCTTAATGAGTTCAGAAGTATGCAAGATGGATCACACGGGTGTTTTCTGGATGGTGGGCTTAGGATTTTGCCCAGCATAGTAGCTTATAAAGTCTGGGAAATTGAGCTGAGGTCTCCTCAGCTCCAGCCTCTCCCTGATTTACAATTACAATCCCAAGGAGGGAGGAACAGCAATCCGAAAGTCCTGAAGCTGCAGACTAAAGGAAAACAAAACTATGCATTTAGTGAATAATGCAAAATATGAGAAAACAATGTAAGAGATGGGTGTGATGGAAATACCTTTCCCAAGGCTAAGTGGGTACTGATGTGTTTCAAACCCGTAAACAGATTTGTGCATGTTTCCGGCTGAAGAGGCTTGGGGGGGTGGAGCTCTAGGTTTTGTTGTTACATCTCTTTACTTGCTCTTACTTACTGCTTCTCAGGCAAGGACAACAGAAGACATGAGCAGTGTGCTCTTTTCCCTCTGATCTGGGATTAATGACAGCCATGCCAAGATTTCTCCATCCTCTGACTATTTGATGACAGGGAAAAAAAGATGGCTTATTATCAGTCATCCTTCTGACTCCTTGGCTGTGGAGGAAGGAAGCTAATTCAGGAAAAATTAATGGGAAACCAGTTTTTGGAAGTGATTTAATTGTAAAGGGAGCCAATGAAGAGAGAAGGAATCACTCTTAACCAAAATCCTAAATTCAAATACTGCAAGCACAGTTGTACATGAGCTTGTTCATGCGGGCAAGCAAAAAGGAAAGCCGTACATGGGTGGTTAAGTTCAAAATGTTGTGGGTACCACAGCCAACCTTTGAGGATGGAATGTTTTCCAGCATGACTTACAGTGACACATTTATAACTATTTAATCACCATGTATAATCTCTTTCCAGAGATACAGTCCCAGATGGACACTTAGAGCTTATAGGGCATGATATGTAAATAATATACAGAATGCACAGGAAAGAGATAGGTAGACAGGCAGATCTCTAATACAGGCAGATCTCTAATACCCATTTACTTGCAAAACATTTTTATTTAAACAGTTATTTTGTTACCCTCAGTGGAACAGGACTCTCCAGGACTGTGGCAGTTTGAGAGAAAGGTATTGTTGCATCCCACCAGCATGCTCCATGATCTGCATAGCAGAGGACACAGCCCCAGCTGCAAAAATGTGCCATCCAGATAGCATGCTGAGAAATACAAGTGAAAAAATACAAATGGGTCACCTCAAATAAATGGGTGGAGAAGTCAGGTTGGCAGGGACAGCCATTATCTTATAATAAAGTGTGTTTCAAATCCCTCCTCAAGGTACACGCCCATGAAGCTCATTAGTATTACAGTCTTTTCACTTAGGCAGAAAGTTCATGAATATTGGAATACTGTGTTGAATATTAGAGGAAAATTCTTCACTGTCTTCCTGCTACGGCAGCTTTTTGGAAATGTACCAAGGACTTTGATCCTAAAAACACTTACCCGTAAGCACCTGGGTAGCCCCATTGACTTAAATAGAAACAATCAAGAGCTTCAATTCAAGTGTTTGCAGATTAAGACCCATGTTTGTATTTCAAGATCTTATCTACAGAAGAAATTGCACTCATTCACCTAGGTGTTTTTATAAATACACCTTTATTTAAATGAGTGCAATGTTACTCGTGCAGGAGGCTGCCATGTGAGGAGTGGTGGCCCTACCTTGGTTCCCAGCAGTGTGAAGGCAGTGACAGCTCTCAGCCAGCTGGAAACCATCAATGAATGACATGGTAGTGCCATGCTCTGAAGCACCCAGGGAGAAGGCTGCTGCCACCCCACAAGCAGCAGCAAAGCTCCCTCATGCTTTGTCTGTTTGCTGTACCTCCTCGCACCAGTAAGATGACCTCCTGCCCTACAAAAACGCAATCCCGTGTAGCGGAGAGCCCCCACGCTCTGAGGGGGTTTCTCCCCAGGAAGGGCTGATGATTGTGCATGTAAAGCCTTCGACACTGTTCCCCACAGTATTCTCCTGGAGAAGCTGGCGACTCGTGGCTTAGACAGGTGCACTGTTCGCTGGGTAAAAAACTGGCTGGATGGCCGAGCCCAGAGAGTTGTGGTGAATGGGGTGAAATCCAGTTGGCGGCCGGTCACAAGCGGAGTCCCCCAGGGCTCAGTATTGGGGCCGGTCTTGTTTAATATATTTATCGATGATCTGAATGAGGGGACTGAGTGCTCCCTCAGCAAGTTTGCAGATGACACCAAGTTGGGTGGGAGTGTTGATCTGCTCGAGGGTAGGGAGGCTCTGCAGAGGGATCTGGACAGGCTGGATGGATGGGCCGAGGCCAATTGGATGAGGGTCAACAAGGCCAAGTGCCGGGTCCTGCACTTGGGTCACAACAACCCCATGCAACGCTACAGGCTTGGGGACGAGTGGCTGGAAAGCTGCCTGGCAGAAAAGGACCTGGGGGTGTTGATTGACAGCCGGCTGAAGATGAGCCAGCAGTGTGCCCAGGTGGCCAAGAAGGCCAACGGCATCCTGGCCTGTATCAGAAATAGTGTGGCCAGCAGGAGTAGGGAGGTGATCGTGCCCCTGTACTCGGCGCTGGTGAGGCCGCACCTCGAATACTGTGTTCAGTTTTGGGCCCCTCACTACAAGAAGGACATTGAGGTGCTGGAGCGTGTCCAGAGAAGGGCGACGAAGCTGGTGAGGGGTCTGGAGCACAAGTCTTATGAGGAGCGGCTGAGGGAACTGGGGTTGTTCAGTCTGGAGAAGAGGAGGCTGAGGGGAGACCTCATCGCTCTCTACAACTGCCTGAAAGGGGGTTGCAGAGAGGTGGGTGTTGGTCTCTTCTCCCATGTAACTAGCAATAGAATGAGAGGAACTGGCCTCAAGTAGCGCCAGGGGAGGTTTAGGCTGGATATTAGGAAAAATTTCTTTACTGAGAGAGTGGTGAAACATTGGAACAGGCTGCCCAGGGAGGTGGTGGAGTCACCATCCCTGGAGGTGTTCAAGGAATGTGTGGATGTGGCATTGTGGAACATGGTTTAGTGGGCATGGTGGTGTTAGTTGATGGTTGGACTTGATGATCTTACAGGTCTTTTCCAACCTTAGTGATTCTGTGATGAGAGTTTTTAGGCCTCCTCCCCGAGAGGCCGGGCTCGGACAGGGGTGCCCTGGCCGGGCCCGCCTCACCTCATCTCACCTCAGAAAAGCCTACAGGGCGCCACGGCCCGACCCACCAGCCAGGGGGGGACGCCCGGCCTCGCCCGCAACAGAGCGCCGTGACGGGGACGGGCACGGGCCCGGGCCCGGAGGCGGCTTCCACACGCTTTCAGCCGGCCTCGGCGGAACCGGCACCAGCCGGGCCCGGCCCGCGGCCCGCCCCCTTCCACCCCCCACGGCGCTCCTCCTCCCCCTTCCTCGTCCCCAGCCGGCCGGGCGGAGGCGGGGGCTGTGCTGGCGCCGCTGCGGCCCGCTCTACACGGGGAAGGTGCGTGTTTGCTCTGCTCCCCTCCTCATCCTCCTCCTTCTTTCCTCCTCTTTGTCCTCCTCACAGCGGGTCCAAGGGCCCCGCGCGGGAAGCGCTCGCCCGGCTTCCCTGCCTCCGCGGGAGCGGGGCTGGCGGCGCCCCTCCGCCGGGCGGCAGCGCTCTCCCGGGGCCGCGCTTCTCGCGGGGGGGGGCCGGCTCCGCCGCCTGGCAGTGGGCGAGGAGGGGCACGCAGGCCGCCGTCACCGGCGCCTCGGCGGGGCTCAGCCCCGTCTGCTCCTCTTGCCGAGGGCTTGTTTTAAAGCCCTGCCAGCACGTGCCGGGGCCCCCCCCGAAATGGGGCCTTCAGGCGCTGGGTCGCAGCCTCGCCTGCTGCCGGGCCAGCCCTGCCCTGGGTCGGTGGGCCGAAGCTCCCCGGCCTGGCAGCAGGGCCTCGGGCCCACCTCGTGCCCGGCCTTCCACCCTTCTCTGGAGGGGGGCAGGCATCAGCTTGGTCGCCCTTCAGGAACACGGACGCTCCACTCCATTGCGTGACAAGAAGCGCCCGCTTACCCTCTCGTTCCTCTTAATTTAAAACCAAATATCGACGCCAAGTTGTAGTTGGCTGTCGCACGCGTGCTTGGGGGACGCACGGGTGGCATTAGGCGAGGCACAGTGCTCTGCCGTTGACAGCATTCGCTGCGAACAACGTTTCTCTGAAAGCAATGCCCCTGCAAATGAATAAAACCCATAAATACCAGATGGGCACATTAGGTATTTAATTACATTTTATGGCACACTTCATAGTGAAGAGGTCCCAGCATGCAAAGTGGTTTAGTGCTTCTGAGTAGGAAATTCTAGTAACTAGTACCCATTAGATTTGTTTTGACAGGACTTCATTCTTCAAAGACTACCTTTTTCAAATTGATGCAAAAGGGAAAAGTGTATAAGAAAAGAGGCATTTTTATGTATGTATATACAATTTTTATATATGTGTATATGCATATATGTATTTTATGGAAGTACTAAAATAGGGAGAGAAAAGTGAGATATAAAAAAACATGAAAAAAATTGTAAGTTCTGCAAGTTGAATCAGGTTTTTCTAAGGAAGTATTAGATACGGAGGAGTCTTTTGAATCTAGTGGTTGTGTCTGATAAGTTACAAGTCTGCTCAGAACCACTGAAGACAAAATTCAAAATACAAGCACCGTATTCCTCTTTCAATGTTAGTTACTTGTTTCTTTCTTCAGACTGCAGAATTCTTGGGACCTGACTTTCCTAAGTGCTCAGAGAGGGCCATACACATGCATCACCTGAAATCCTGATTTTTACAAGCCTTAATTTTCAAAATTTTGCTTGTCTGTGGTTTTTACTCTGTTCAAAATTAGGTTAATTTTTACTGTTTCTGGAGATTGTTCCACATCTGCTCGCCCTTTTGTATCAAAAGACTCTAAGGTGTTGTAATCTATTGAAAGGGGAGCATGTGAGTGTTTCTTCTTACAAAGCAATCCTTAGTATGACTGTAGAACAGATACCCTGTGTGGGAATGGAAGGACTGCTTACATCTATGTCTGTCTAGAATGTATCTCTCTATTTTAGCTTGAGAAATTCGTAAGATTTAAGCTAGGGTTACAAAAGTTGGCCTTGATTTTGCTCTGATTATTTTTCCGCGAGGATGAAAGCTTTTATTAAAAACTTACCTACATTCTTACCTACTATCACTCCTTAAAATCACCTCCTAGTCTTGTCTGATGCTCCCTTTGTTAGATTATTATTTTGAATAAAACCTCAAACACTTCTTTCCCCAAAGAAACCCTACAAAGCCTACCATATCTGTGAGAGTTCTTATATCCCTTGGTTCCTTGTAATTTTTGACTCATTTCTTCAGACATATCCACTCTATCTTGGGTTGCATCTATCAGTTGTGCCTTGCAATCAGTTTTACTTTACCCAAACTTCAATCTTTCAGATGAAGTCTGCACAGATAAACTTGGATCAGAGCCACTGCAGCTTTAGAGGTTCATACTAAGCCTTCATCTTACCCAATCTTGTTTCTTGGTGTTTAAAATATATATAATTCTTTTGAACAGCAGAACAATAAGATACTAAATCAGATAAGAACAGATTGCAGATCTGGGCTGGGGAAGAACAACCTGGCATTGACCCCTGTTGGGAGACATCTGTCAGTAAAAGCTCATATAAATTCTTACGTGTTTTATAACACAGTTTTGCAAATGCCTGCATGTCTTTATTGCCAAATTGGGAAAGGAAGCAACTTACACAGTCTCTTGTTGTTGATACAATTGCATGAACTCATAATGCACATGGGATTCTTTTATCTGTTCCTGCTATAGTGTATAAAACTTCCTTGTTTTAAGATTGAAAACTTTGTCTTGTCATGTCTTCCTTCCCATTTGTGGGAGGATGAAGATGAAGGATGGCAGTACTTATAAGAGATAGCAGCTGCAGGGGTGAAATATTTTGCTTAAAAAAGTACTTTGCATGTAGAAATGTACAAAACTATTACAATCTTGAAGCTCTACAGTTCTTTCTGTTCTGTCTTGACAGGAAATATTATGTGTCAAAAACTGCATTGCAGTAATCTTTCCCATTTTTGTTATCAAATGTCAGCAATAATCTCAAAGTCCTGAAATAAATGTAAGTTCTTTCTTCAGTTGACTCTCAGTCATTTAGATTTTCACTGCGATGGCAATAGTGAATTTTTAGCTCTGATTTGTAATCTCCTAAATGCCAATTACTCGATTAAGTCAGTATTTCTGACAGAATCTGGAGAATGCTCAGCTTTATTTGTTTCAGTTTTACAATAGAAGAAAATATGTCAGCTTGAGAAAAATATTCACCTTGTTAGCCTGTAGTTTTAAAAACGATACTTTGGGTGCCGTGATCTTACAAGAGGCTTGATTTCTCTTTTTGAGACAGAGAGAATGGACCAATGGTGGGGTTACTTATTTATTTATTTATTTATTTTTTTTAATGGAGCTCATTTGGATTCTTTTTTGCTGTCCTGGTATTAATAATACTAATATTTTCTCAGAGTCTTTTAAATCTAATTAACAAAGATGTGTTTGATGAATTTTCTCCACAGTGGGTGTGAGAAAAACATGGAAAATCCGTTTGGTGCTGTTGCTGCCAAAGAGGGATTTGGTAGAACTATCTAATGAACAGACATATGGATTAAAATACGTCGCTAATAAGTTGTTTATATATGTTAGCAAAACGTTTCTCTGTACTACCCATTGCAATTAGAGGTTTGGTAAAAGACCTGTGATGTTCAAACCTGACTTTAGAAGATACTAATGCTGATTTAGAAAATAAAAATTCCAGTCCAATTTATCTCAATCCTGCATTCAGTACAACAGTGACAGTTTCCACCAGCTCAGGATTTGCCCAGACCTGTTTTGTGACCCCACAGACATAGCATCTTGTGCTGCTGAGAATTGTCGTCACCCTTATGAAGCCTGGTTTAGTACTGATGTGAGAGAACAGTTCTGGTTTTAAGTAGATGGGTGTTTGGTTTTTTCTTTCTTTTTCTCCAGTTGGTGGTTATGGTGTCTGAGCTTTTACTCAAATGTAGCGATAGTATATTTCCTGCTAGAACACTCTGTATGAAAGGGAATGAGATCACTCTTTTTCCTTCCCCCATTTTTCTAGCTTTCATCTGCTACGTGTATATTGATATCCTGTGTCTTTAATTTTTGTGTTAGTTTTTTTCAGAGTAGGCACTTGACTGTGAATTTACATAAGACAAGTGAGACAAAAGTAATTTTGTGTTTCAAGTAGCCCCACAAAAGGGTCTTATGTAAATTATGCATGTGCCAATAGAAATTTGAGAAAGAGATGTGCTTTTTAGAGGCCTTAAAATGAGATCTGAGCCAATAGACTCTGTTGGGAAAGCATCCACTTTTTTATCTGTAACTTTTGAAGACCAAAGCATAAATCTGATTTATCTGTAATGGTCTCCCTTTCTGCTCTCCACAGGTTTTGAGATTAGCATTTCTGATCTTGTTGATTTTTACTGTTCTGAATCACAGGGCTCACCTTCTAGTGCTCTTTCTGGTCATGTTCTCCCATACAAAACATGAGTGCTCTTCCGTGGCAGACTGCAAAAACAGTTCTTGGAGTTTTAGTTTAATGAAATTCTTTACTGCTTTGGAAGCAAGAAAAATTGTAAGTTACTAATTTCTTTAAGATTGATCATATACTGCAATGGGCTATTAATATTTTCCCTTATGACAACTAGATAAGGCAGAAAAGTACATTACTAATCTCAGGTAATGTATTCAGTGCTGCTGAAAAATACACAGAGCAGACAATTTCTACCTCAGTGATGCACTGCGGGATACCCTAGAAGGAAAACAAAGTCAACTTGATTTTAGTTACTTGTCCAGTTTGGTTGTCTTGAAATAGTTGTTGGGTAAGGAATCTCTACAGGGTTTTCAGAAGAAGTCTCAGGAAAAGGCTTGGAAAATTCTGTGCAGGCTCTGAGTTACTGCCCTTGTGTAATTTACCTGCAGCTGCTGCAGAGGTTTCCACCCCAGCCACTTGCCTGTCCCTTGGCCAGCGGTTCTCACCCAAGTAGCAGAGGTGGTGGAAAGAGCAGAGCTGTCTGCTCTTCAGGCTGCAGGGACTGCTGCAGTCCAGTCTTCCTTTGAGTAGTACATCCCCATTTTCTCTTTGGCAGTAACCTACTGGTACTAATGCTTGTGATTAATTTCTGTGAACAAAGAATAAATGTTTTTCACTGGATTGGTTCCCAGAACCAACTTGCTGCCTGACCATATGGACGAGGTTCTGGTGCAAGGGAATGGCAATTTGGAGGGCAGAGCCACCGTAGCTGGGACTTAGATGGACTTAAGCCATGACTGATCCAAACCTTGTGTTGTCCAGTCCATAGGCTTCTAAAATATACTTATGCTGACTTTAATATACATTACTACTGCAGCTAAGGTCTGTGATTCATGCTTCATTTGGGACTTACCTGTTATGGCTGAAGAGAAAACTTGCAGAAAGGGTGGTAGCAGGAATCCCTCCGTGACCACCTTTCAAAGTGTAACCGAATGAGGACAGACATGCTTGTTTCCAGCCAGTGATGCCACCCAAGTCAGCAGATAGCACTGCAAAGCAAGATGTATCTGGTGTACACTAGTCATGATTATTAAAAAGACCTGGCATAGCCAAACCCAGCACATCCAATATGGGTGGATCATACAGGGCTTTTTGGTAGTTGTCCGATTTTGGACTGTTCCAGCAAATCTGGTGATGAGAGAGGAGAAGGTGGTCAAACTGGAAGAAACTTGGAGAGAACAGCTTACGCTGAATGTCAAAAGAGCTCTTAAAAGGTTGCTGTGCTCATAGCAGGTGATAATGGTGTCTTCAGCCTCACATCTAAATTTTGACTGGGACAATGAATTTTTTTGTTTCATTGGAAAAAGGTGGTCAGAATAGTATTATTATCTTTCTGTGTTTACATCTGGCAGTAGGTGAGCTGGAAACTCATTCGCAAGTCTTTTTCCCCTAGAGGAAAATGTATTTCCCAGTGTTAAGTGGTATTTCTGTTAGCAGTCTTCTCATTGCTCAAGGTAGGTCTGATTTTTTTTCCCAGAATATTGGTTTTGAGTAAAGATAATCCTTTTGACAGAACTGCATGAGTTATTTTGTATTTGTAAGCAAACAAGACTTTATGCTTTCTCTAGTATGGGAATTTTGGCACTGCTAGAAATGATTTCCCCCCTCTCCCTCCAGACATCATACTCTCCTGTTTGATGTTATTTGTGAAATAAATTTTTGAAAATTGCTTTATGGTTTAAGCTTTTAGGCTGAAAGAAGTCAATTCATGTTTTAAGCTTTATTTGAGGAGCTATCATTATCAATAGTGATATATCCTGTGTTTCTTCGATCCAAATCACGTGGTAAGATTTATTTAAAGTAGAAGCATGAAAAACCCCAAAAACGTATGAAGTGAATCCTATTTTGCAGACCTTGACGTTAAGTCAGGAGATGAACCCAGTAGCTAAAAACCATATAATATATGTGTCTGTGAAGCATATTTGATGTTTATATACTAGTTGTGTTTTTTTTTTTTTTTAAACCAGTGCCATTTTCTTGTGATTATAGTGTAGCCCTCTTAACTATCTCATCATTGCATTACACACCACACTTTTGTCACTCCCACCATCATGCATTTGCAGGTCTCAAGAGTTTACCAAAGTCAGAGCAGTTATGTTTCGGGGAGTAGTAGTCAAATTTTCTGATTTTTTTCTCCTCTTTCACATACTGCTTTATCTCCTTTGGCTTTTCCTCATTGTTGCGATGCTGGAAAACATGACACTTTGCCGTTACTTACGTTCTCAGGGCGTTGGTATTAGAATTAATAACATATTAATAAAAAACGTATTCAGATGACTGTTTTCTGAAAATCCAGAACATGCAGCCCAGTTGAGCAGCATGCAAACAGGAATGGCAGCATGGGAAAGTTCCTTTGAAGACTGTTATATAAAAATAACTATTGGGAGCTTATCAGTATGTGAACCGTATATAAAAAGACAGATACATACTGGATAAATAATAATAGCTAGAGTAGGCATCTGTCTAATGCAACCTCTCAAAATTATCAAAATGAAACATGCTGTCTAATGTCGCCTGTCCCTACAGACAAGTGGTATAGGGAGGATGAAAGTCAGCTAATAACTAGTGTTTTTCCTGGAAAACATTTTCAGCTGTGGTGAGGTAACAGCTGGGCTGTTAGCTGCAAGCATCGCTGCAACTGCAAGTGGTGGTTTATGCAAGCTCAGCTGCTCTTCTGAAAGCAGAAGGTAACTTTGCTGTAGAAGAAGCCTTAATCTAGGAATCAAATGGGATAGTAAACTTAAGAAATGTAGGCTTCTTGCTGACCTTGCCTGCTCTCCAGGTGTTTATATCTAAGTATGCTGTACTCAACAACTAGGGCTTGTTGGCAAACATGGAGTAAGGGGTGTAGGATTAGTGTTGCCATCAGATCTGTTCCAATGGATAACTGGGACGTCACTGTCATTGGGGAGCAGAACTGATATGTAATTCATTGCCCAAAGCACTGTTTGTGTCCTGGCCTGGCTTCCAAATGGTTTCAAAGAAGAGCTTTCTGAGGAGTGACCCTAATATAGAAATCATGGAAGCGTGGACATATGTGGTGAGACTGTCCTCTTGAAAGGAACAGCGCTTCATCCAAAAGTCAAAGATGGCTTTTTTGGCTGCTTCTGAATGAAGGAGCAGTTGTCACTTAGAGAACTCTACTGTATCACTTGCCCCTGCTTGCAAGCTGATATATGTGATAATATCAAAACTGAGTGTAAGCAATCCTCCAATACCAATTTCTTTTTAGTTTGGAATTTCATTTTAGTTCATGAGGAGACTGACTTTTGCAACATCTGGATTCACTGAAGGAGGCAGAGGCTCTATTTTTTCCTCATACTAATAACACCAGAGCCCCAAATGTTAAATAGTCTTTCTACTCATGCGGTCGATAAAGCCCTCTGAATTTTATGCAGTTGTGGCAGGGCAAATGTATGGTTTTAAAAATTGCTTTTTATAGCTAAATCAAAGTAAAGTGCTCTAAGTGGGTTGATTCTGCAAGCTTTTGTCTCCTTAATGATTGGTCTTGTGACTAGAAACACTTAAAGGCAGTGTTTCCAAAGCTATGCTTGCAGAGGGCTATTTAACAGGTAGGATAAAAGCCAGAGGTGTCCTAATACCTGGGGTCCCTGCCCAGTTTGATAACACTGTATCTAAATAGTAATTTAAAGAGTGTCTAAATAGCTTCACTTTCTATTGTGTTCCAGGCGTAACTCCTCTAGCAGAACCAGAAGGAGCTGTGGCTGTCACGTGCAATAGCAGAAGGATAGGGTGAGCAACTGGCATGTGGAAATGGAGCTGTGGCCTCTCTGGGCTCTGCTTGGTTGAAGTTCCTGTGTGCTTCCTGAGTTTGGGTGCAGTCACTCACCTGGGCCTGGTGTGTTCATGGCAGTGGTGGTGAGCTGATTTTCTCAAAGATGGCCAGTGTAAAAATTTTTCTGGAGTTTGGGAGCTGACACCTGTATGTCAGCCTTGCCTTATGCAATCTGAACCGTGCAGAAGTGTTTAAGACCTAGGAGGAAACTTCGGGCTGTTTTGTTTGCTCCTGTACTTTCTTGGCATAATTTAATCTCTGAGTATTATTGGTCAGGTGCAGTGTCAGAATCAAGTCAGTGCAAAGACAGGGAGATGTCTTAACATAATATTTGCAGAGAGAGGGTTGATCACATTCTGTCTCTAATAGTGTTGCAGATGCTGTAAAATGTGTCCCAGATGTGGTACAATGTGTGCAAGAAAATGGCATATATGTATACCTAGTCAGCTTATGTTTGCCAAAGTCAGTATCTTCCCTTAACATGACACTCAAGTACAGTATCAGCTTTTGTATTGTCACATTCAAGACCCTATTAAGCATCTGGATCAAACAAATTGTACCATGGATAGTTTGGCAGCTAGAACAAAGAACCTGTGAGGATTTTAAAGGATGGACTTCCATTTGTTTTTCTAATACCATGAGATTCAAACAATAATTTTACTGAGAAAAGGGAGTTTCGTAATTCATTAAACTATCTTCCTTCTCACAAATATGTTTTTGCCATTTTGGAAAGCTGTATCCAGTGTAGCTCTTGAATATGTTTTGGCAGTGGTACTTTTTTCATTCTGAAGCTGCTGCTGGTATTTTTGCATATATGTTCTATGGTATCTCTGAAGCTATAGCTGTGCAAGAATAAGGCATTTGGTTTTGCTTGGACAGTTATCTATATTAACAACATGATCTAAAATCTATTATATTATGATCTTTTTCTAAAGACTTTCCCTGATGAAAAATTGAAAAAAAAATAATTACTTTCTGGAAACTGTTGGCTTCAGGTCTCTTGAAAAATGCTGATCAAGGGAACCTGAAAACTATACTGTAGGCATCTTCTACATTTAGCTTTGTAGATAATTCACTGTGTAAGCATCTTACTAAATAGAAAATTTATTTTATAATCTGGGATGCCATTAGTCCAATGCTACTGCACTCAATTAAATATTGTAATTTGAGAACATGAACGGGATTTGAACAATAGAAATTACTAATGCAGCTACTTTTCCTGCTGATACTTCTGTGATACTAAGAAATAAACACAGTCCTCTAAAAGGTGCTTTAGACTCAAGTCCACTTTGAACATCTGCTCAGGTTTATGGTGTCACTTTTTCGCTGCTTCAGAGAGAAGTTTATTGTGTTTCAGCCATCTGCTTAGAATGGTAATTCATCAAAAGGTATTAAGAAATCGGTGTTCTTTCAGGTGTCAGGTATTGTTTAGTTCTGAGCAGCGTACGCATCTTTTTCCTGTTAAAAACCAAAGGACCTGTAAGACACTGTAGCTGGTGTAGGAAGGTGTATGTTTAAGAATGAGGTATTCAAAATGAACTTTAAATTTTGCATTGAGGTGCTTTCACATGAAAATTTTATACATCTGGGCTTCCCTATACATCTTTTCCCAAGCAGAAATTGTGTCTACACAGAAAATTGTTGATACTTATCTAAGGTTTGCTAACCTACAGCAGCACAGTGTAAGTTATTTCACAAGTTACCTGCATGATGGATCTTCTGAGTCACTGCATGAGAATTCTGAATAGAAACATGCCAGCTGTGTTAGTGTGTGACCAAAAATAAATTGAGAACAGACATTTTTAGATGTTTATTACTAATACATCAGATAAAGTAATTGTTTACATTTATAACTGTTTTGCTATCCTCTATTAAAAGAAAAACAACACAACTTAAACACATCTTTAAAAATTCACTTTTGGAAGTAGAATTGCATGGCTTAGAAAAATAGGAATTGCCTTACCCAGACTCACTGGTGTCAACATTTGTTACTGCCTTCTCTATATAATTGGTGTGTTTACTCTTTGGTATGTTCTTTGGGGGTTTTTTTGTTGTTGTTTTTTGTTTTTTGTTTCACTTTGATTTCCAGTTGACTTTTTGTAATATGACCATTTGCTTCACTGCAGCAAGCTTTTGACTGGCTCCTCTTGGTATTGTCAGGAGAGAGGGGCTGAGTGGTCATGCTAATTGAAAAGTCTTTCATGTGGCAACTGAATCCTTTGGAGATGCCACTTCTGGGTCCCTCCTCATCCAACTGTTTGTCCATTTTGTCTGTCTGTAGTTGTAAGGCCCTAAAGGCATGTTTGTCTCAGTGTATCTGTGCAGTGGGTAGCACTGTGGACCCTAATCTTAACTGGGATTGTTGAATGCCACTTGAAATAAAAAAAAAAATTAATATTAATACTGATAGATATCTGCTGTCATAACTGACTTTTTTTGTCCTGCAATAGCAAAACTGTTTGATAATTTTTTGTCTCTTAAATGGCAGTAAAAAGTAATTAGAAGTTAAATGCAGAATCAGAACTGCCTTATACACGGTAGCTGTAGTGCTCCATGATCAAAAGTGTGCTGCAGTGGGGAGTAGCTTTGTTGAAGAAATGGTGTTGCAGCTTTCCTCAAGATCAGAAAGAGGTCTGCTTTTGCTAATTTATTCCTCAAAATTGGCTGAAAACCAGTTTTCCATCAAGCTCTTTAAGTAAATTGTATTTATCTTGTTTATAGTTTGTTCTTTGCCTTGGTTCTTTACGTTTAAACTTTTTAAGCCTGCTTTTGTTTGTATGTTGCAGTGAGTCTGTGGTGGGATGGTGACCCCAGTTGTACATTGCCACTGAACTGTAACAATTTGTTTCTGATGTTGATATGTTAGAATACACTATGATATTTGGATACCAGTGTTATGCCCTAGTGAACATGACAAAATTGTAAACGACATACTTCATAACATATCTCATTGAAATTAATACCCTTTCCTGCCCTTAATATAAGTAACGAAATGTGTGCATCATAAAGAACATTTTTCTGTCAATTGTAATGAGAAATTCTTGATGCTGTACCTTTTTCTTATAGTTGTATTTACAAATTCATCCTTTGTTGCTCTGGAAAGGGAAAGCTTGGTGGGCATATCTTACAGTAAGGAGGCAAAAGACTAGAATATCAGTTTTCTTCACAAGTCTAGCAATATGTTCACCATATTTCTCAGCTTCACAAAACCACTTGAATGTTGTACTATAAGAGTATGAGGAACATACCTTTTCTTGTGACTGTAGAGAGTTACAGTTATTTTAATCTGGGAATTTTATTTATTAATATTCTTAAGTATTTAATCATATTCAGCAATGCTGAATAATTGTGGACTTCATTTGGAATTGTGGTGCTACTTATAGTCTGTAAAATTAGATTATACGTCTTTGGAGTAAAATAGCTAAAACGGTTGGATACTTTTGAAAATGTTGGTCTTGCCTTTTTGGTCTTTTTCTTTGAAGCGTTTAATAATGTGCATAACTTTTCTCTGAACTTGTTGACTTAAAATGAAAAATTTTGTTCCATATACAAAGCAAAAAATGCTTTCTAGGTGTGTGGTCATAGAGGAATATTATTCTTGTCATGTATGGAAATGCTAAGAATTTAACTTAAGAGTTTGTAATTCTAGAGTGGTATATGATGTATGTAGTCATAATTTTTGTTAAGGCCAGACAGGTCACTTCATCAGAAAACTTGGCCTGTTGCACTCCATTACATAATGAGTAACCAAGGTTACTTACTTTGGTGGTTCATTTTGGCAAATATCCCAACCCTTAGTAGTATATAGTCACCTTTTAAAATTGGGATTTAACTGTTGGAAGGAGACTCAAATTATTTGTATTTTCTGGCCAAAATCTGGAGCAACATAAAGCATGCATGTGTTCTGTAGGTCTGAACAGCCTTCTGCTAGAACATTGCTTGGAGGAGCACTAAGAAGTGCCTGTGAGTGCCAGATACTTGGCATTTTGATGGCTTTCAGCTTTCGTAGGGGTGGCAGACCAACTTGCGACAGTGACATCCATGCACTGACTGTTGTTAACGAAACTTGGTTTGCTCCTGGTCCAACGTCCATCCATCAGCTTTAGCAGCTTTTGCTATCCAGAGATATGGGTTGATCATTTGCTCATAGCTCATACCTTCTGTTTTAGGCTTTATCCTGGTATGAAAATAGGCTTCATCCTTTGGCCAAATGCAATCTGCTAGTCTTTCAATAAAAACTCGGAAAGAAAATATTTATCATCAGAATTGCGGGAATAATTTAAATGTAAGTACAGGACATCAGATGTCTAGTTGAATGCGTTGTCAAAAAGAATCTTGGTTTAGAATTTTGGGTGATAGATTTTTTAAGTATGGGACCTTACTGGCAACTCTTGGGTTTGGTGCCCCTTAGTTTGTGGCCTCTTGTTTCTCTGTCTTGGGCGCTTCATTCTTTTCCATAGCCTAATTAATCTCCTCAGATAAGGAAATACAGAAGAGTATGTAAGAGAATATTTCTGTGGTTATTTTGCCTCAGTAAAAACGTGGTGCTTTTCTCCTATAGGAAAGGCTGAAAGAACAATATGTGGTTCTGAAGAGTTTGTCTCAGTTATATGTTAATTTCATGAAAAGATACAAGATATGTGTTTATCCCAAGGGCTTTTACAATCAAGAAAGGTTCCCTAAATTAGTAAGACGCCACTAATGTTTTGTCTCAGAATGGGTGTGTGTGAATATATTTATTTTTCTCATAAGCCAGTCTTTCTATGTCTGAAGGCAACCTGTCTTGTTTTTTGCACTAGAGCAATAGTTATGGACTTGAAGGAAGTGTCACCGAAGTTGAGAATCAAAATACCAGATAATGTAACTGCAGTCCCATTTTGTTATGTTTTGATTTAATTGTCCAAAATCATCTTGCCTGCCTGCCCCCCTGCCAATCCCCCCACTTGTCTTTCAATGCAGTCAGGTGGCATTAGTGATGTGCTTTGGCATTCATTGTAATATGAACAACATTGTGTATTTTGGTGTAATTGTTTCCTAACTGCCTTTCTTTCATTGAATATTTCTGTTCTGTTCAGTTGTTCTCATCTAAAAATCCCACTGATTTCCTGTCTTTTGCCTCTGAAAAGATAATGTACTCCCTTTTGAGAACTGTTTGTATTTTGAATACTCATTAAGAATAATATCAGATGCTACATGGCCTAGGCATTGTTCGGTGGTAACGTCTGTTTTTTTTTTTTTTTTTAACTTAATTTTTCTCTTGGCTGTCACTGCTTTTTAGGGAAGTACAAGACTGATCGTTTCTGTAGCTTCACTGTTACAGTACTCTGCACATGGATTACAGTGTGATTCTTCAGGATTCCTGCAGTCAGTTTTAGCAGCAGCTACTGAATAAGATTATATCAAGGTAGCTTGTTACTATTCTGAGGCTTGCAGGTGAAGAAAGAGTTAAGTGTGGTTCCTTTTACTGCTTCCTTCCTATGTTAAGCTATGGTACTTCCACCGTACAGAGTATAAATGGGGTGTGAACTTTTTCTTTAGCCAAATGGGGAGGAGCTATGACTGCAGTGTCTCTGGGCATATTTGGACTTTCTCTGTTTTAATCCTTAGCCTTCTTTAAACATTTCGCTTCCTATTCTGTCCACGTCAGTCAGTATCGCTACCTGGGTGTATATGGTCATACACTACTAGGTCACACTTATCTTTTCAAGGATTTCAGGACATATCTTCAGTTGTAGCAAATCAAGATAGTTCTTGTGAAGTTGGTAAAGATAAAACAGCTCATGATTTGGTGTTTCCTTTTGAGTTTTAGTCTTTTTGGTCCAAGTAATAAGATTTCCTATTGTATTCAAAGTCTTGTATCCATATTCATAGAATCATAGAATTGTTTAAGTTGGAAGGGACCTTAAAGTTCATCTAGTTCCAACCTCCCTGCCATGGGCAGGGACACCTTCCACTAAGCCAGGTTGCTCAAAGCCCCTCCAACCTGGCCTTGAACGCTTCCAGGGTTGGGGCATCCACAACTTCTCTGGGCAACCTCTTCCAGTGCCTCACCACCCTCACGATGAAGAATTACTTCCTTGTATCTAATCTAAATCTACCCTCTTTCAGCTTAAAGCCATTCCCCCTTGTCCTATCACTACATGCCCTTTTAAAAAGTCCCTCTCCATTTTTCTTGTAGGCCTCCTTCAGGTACTGGAAGGCTGCTCTAAGGTCTTCCCGGCGCCTTCTCTTCTCCAGACTAAACAACGCCAACTCTCTCAGCCTCTCTTCACAGGAGACATGCTCCAGCCCTCTGATCATCTTTGTGGCCCTCCTCTGGACTCCCTCCAACAGGTCCATGTTCTTCTTATGTTGGGGGCCCCGGAGCTATTGTGTTGTACTCTTCCTTTCCTCAGCTTTAGATGTAAAAAGGCTCATTTTAAGGACTTTGTAATGTAAATGGTAACTTTGACTGTGAGTGTTCCAAAAGCCAAGATTTTCTAACTGATTAAACATTCTCCCAGATCAGGAATCTTGACAATTCTGGAAAAGCAGTCCTTGAGGAGTATCTGTTTTTCTGCTTCACTCTTCAAGATCATAAAGCTTTCCCCTCCGCCCCCTTATCTTTCTGAGTGATGGAAGAACTCTAATGACTTTTTTTAGAGATTTTTAGAGATTTTTAGGCAGAAATCTCCTCCTCATTTTGCAAGTCCACCTAGCCTTCCAGCCATCCTACTCCACAGCTGTCACAACAAACTTTCTTTCAGATGCTATTAAATGTATCAGACATCACTCTGCAGCATGTGAGTTTGTTACCCTGGGGCTTTTCAGTCTATTCTAATGTTATCAAAACCACTGTGTGATTTCAAGGTTTCCTACATTCCTTGGAGGAAAATCAAATGGTACATGGTTAGGAAACTGATAGATACTCTGCAGATTTAGCAGATCTCTAGCAATTAAGTGGTTAATATCCTCAGTTTATTGTTTTCTTTCCTCATTTCCCATAACCATGACTCTTGTGAACTCTCTGTATCCTTTTGTCTGTATTTTCAACTGGGGTTTTGGGAGAACTTTGCCACACTGGAGAAGCAGCATTGCTCTAGCTTTGTTTATCCTATTTCTGTTCTCTCTGCTCCTCTTTGAGTTATCTGATTGCTGTAGACAGTGTTCTCATCTGAGTTTTTTTTAATCCTCTTTCTCTCATTCTTTTCCATCTGTTATATTTAAGTAATTTGTATTGTAATGATTTTAATGGTGGTAACACCAGTTAGCCTGGTTACAGATTGTGTGTACTAAAGCTCTTTTATATAAGGGCACTGTAAAAGCTGAAGATCCCAATGATCTTGCCCTTTAGCATCAAAGACAGAAGTTAGCTACGGACAAATGGATCAGGCAATAGGTGGAAGCATCCTTTAAGTAGCTGCTTAGCTAGTATTAACCGCATCTTCTTATGACACCGTCTGCACTACCAACATAGCATTGTGCTGTACATTTCATACTCTTGTACTACTCATTGGAGCTGGAAAAGACTTATTTCTTGCCTTTAATTTCTCTTTTTCTTTTGCATACCTAGAACCTTTCTCCCTTGATTTTTTTTTTAAATCCTTTCAGCTTGTGTTTATGGCTTCCTTTCATATTCTGAATCACAGATTCAGGTTGGAAGACATCTTTGGAGCTCATCTAGTCCAAACCCCCTGTTTAAGCAGGGTCAGCTGCAGCAGGTTGCCTAGGTCCATGTCCAGTCATGTTTTGCATATCTCCCCATATGGACACTTCACAACCTTTCTGGGCAACCTTTTCAGTGTTTGACCACCCTCACAGTAAAAAAGTGCTTTCTCGTGTTCAGATAGAATTTCATGTGTTTCAAATTGTGCTGGATGCCTCTTGTTCTGTTGGTGGACACCACTGAGAAGAGCCTGGCTCTGTCTTCTTCATTCTTCCCATCAGGTATTTAAATCAACTGATGAAATCCCTCCCGAATTATTTCTTCTCTAGGCTGAACAGTCCCAGCTCTCTCAGCCTCTCCTCACAGGAGAGATACTTCAGTCCCTTAATCATCTTTGTAGCCCTTCATTGTACTCTCTCCAGTATGTCCATGTCTCTCTTGTACTGGGGAGCCCAGAAGTGGACAGGTACTCCAGGTGTGGCCTCACCAGTGCTGAGCAGAGGGGGACGATCACCTCCCTTGACCTGCTGGCAACACTCCTCCTAATGCAGTCCACCAGGCTGTTGGTCTTTGCCCTGAGGTAGCATTGCTGACTCATGCTGAGCTTGTCCACCAGGACCTCCATGGTCTTTCTCTGCCAAGCTGCCTTCCAGCTGGGTGGCCCCCAGCCTGTCTCGGTGCATGAGGGTTAGTCCTCCCCAGATGCAGGCCTTTCCATTTCCCCTTGTTGCACTTCATAAGGTTACCACCTGCCTATTTCTCCATTCTGAGTGGCAGCACAACCATCATGTACACCAGCCACTCCTAACTTCGTATCATCTGCAAATCTGTTGAGGCTGCACTCTGTTTTAGGATCCAGATCATTAATGAAGATGTGGAAGAGTATTGGACCAAGTATTGACTTCTAGGGGACACCACTAGTTACTGGCCACCAACTAGATGTTGCAGTAATAATCAAAACTCTCTGAGCTTGGCTGTTCAGCCAGTTTTCAATCCACCTCGCTGTCTGCTCATCCAGCCCATACTTCATCAGCTTCCCTAAGAAGATCTTATGGGAGACAGTGTCAAAAGCCTTACTAATGTCACTGTAGACAACATCCACTGCTCTACCCTCATCTACCAAGCCAGTCATTTTATCCTAGTAGGCTGTCATGTTGATTAAGCATGATTTCCCCATGGTAAATCCATGCTAACTATTCTGAGTCACCTTCTTGTTCTTCATATGTTTGGAAATAGTTTCCAGGAGCATTTTTTCCTGTTACCTTGCTACAGATCAAGGTGAGGCTGACTGGCCTGTAGTTCCCCACGTCTTACTTCTTGCACTTCTTGAAGATAGGATTGACATGACTGTTCAAAAGTAATTGAGAGTGGCCTCACAATGACATCAGCCAGCTCTCTCAGCACTTGTGGGTGAGACCCTTCAGGCCCTATGTATTTACGTATGTCCAGTTTGTGTAAGTGCTCCCTAACCTGGTTGTCTTCCACTGAGGGTGTCTTCCTTGCTGCAGACTTTTCCTATGAGAAGTTTTGCTAGGATTTTGTAGGGAGAAATCTCTCTCTTCTATGGACTATATTCAGACCACGTCCTTCCTTCTGTGTATGGATCCAGGTACTGTCGTGGCTGGATGCCCACTATCCACTCCACCTGAAGCTAAAAGAACGGGAACCATTTTACATTTCTGCCTTTTAGCTTTGTACTCATTTTGGACGACAGAGTTTCCATGGTTCCTAGGCGTAGTCTTCAGAAACCTGAGGGCCTGTGTAACCTGTTAAGCTGAAAACAGTTTGTACTGAAGAGCCATGGAATGAGATGTATTAATATGGCTGAGAAAAAGGACGGTACTTCCTGCAAGCGTGTTTTCTTCCTATCTCATTTCGCTCTAAACTTCTGCTGAAGAAATTCAGTGAATAATTAAATACATTGAACAATTGTGACTGTCCTATTATTTTTTTTTAATTTGGCTGGCACTGCAATGTTAATTTGCTAAGTCTAACTAGTGAGATGTGCAAAAATCAGTAGTCTGTTTTCCCAGAAGATTCACTGGGGTGATAAACTTAATGTTGCAGAGACTGGGACAACAGATGTGCTATTCTTTCCCTGAATTAGCAGTGGAGTGATTCCTGTATTGCAGTCCAAGTGAGTATGATGTTACTTTACTTAGCAGGGAATTATTTCTGAATGCTGCTAGCTTTTGGCCAGATTATGCTGGACTATTCAAGGAAAGCACAATAAATTACGTTCCCATCCTTGTGTCCTTGCCCAGGGTTTGAATTTAGTTATGCAGTGGCAGGTAGCAAAACACTGTGCATGGTGGGAGTATGTTACATCCACAAAAGCTGTGGAAACATGCCTCTTCTCAGTGTTCAGTGGGAAATTCCTGGAAGAAGTGTGGCTATTAAATGCAGCTCCTCTGGGGCAGCCTTTGGAGTGAGGATGCTGCTGGTTTTGAATGAGGCCAGGAAGAGCAAAGGAAGCATTTCTTAGTTAAAGGAAATTTGATAACTGTGGTTTCATTTTCTCATTGAAAAAATGCATGAAGTTGGTAGCTGGGGGCTCTTTGAGGTTGCCAATGCTAATTAAACAACCCCCCTGTGTTTTCTGTTTAACAACTAAATGTATCAGCTTTGTCTGGTAGATTTTGCAAACTGTTAAACGAACAAAACCCCAAACCTTAAGTTTTTGAAACTAACTCTGCAAAGTTTTTGTCTTATTCCACTCAGCAAGAATTTGTCTTACGGCAGAAATCAGATTATCTTGCTTCTTTGTGGATGATAAGCTTGGCAAAAATTAGGGAATGAGCATGGTCATCCTGAGAAAATTATTGACGTCTCTAGCCGAGGATGTCTATGAGCATGTAATTAACTGGTCCAAAGGGAAGGAACATGGGGAAAGTACAGAGCGTAGCAATAAAAATACACCAATACCCTCTGTGTAGTATAACCACAAATAAACAGTAGCTCAGACTATAAAAGGCATTTTACAGTTCTCTGTCAGTGTCCTGAGATAACCCGAGTCTTCTGCTCCTGGTTGTGTAAGACCTTTGCCCTGTCTGTCTCGCAGAGAGAGAGGAAGTCTGTGTGATACATTTGTCATTCATAGATCATACCACAGATGATTTTTGTTGTTCTTTTGGGAAAATGACACTTTACTGTGAAGAATTTGTTACTGCCTTGATCTCAAGTTCAGGGGTCATTTGAATAGTTAAGAAGAATAGATTAATATTCTTATATTGCTAAAGCTATTCTTATATTGCTAAAGCTATTGCTACTTGCTGTTTATGAAAAGACCCATAAAGACCTATGAAAGGCTGGCAGGTTGTACTGAGCTAGGCTTGATGGCTCCAAAGATTTTGTGTGTGTGTTTTTTTTGGGGTTTGTTTGTTTGTTTGTTTGTTTTTTATTCTGGTGGTTTATGGATCCTAGAAATGTGGTTTAATCCTTTCACTCTCTCTGTGTCTTAATTCTGCATTGCACAGCTGGCATTTCAGATGGCATCTTATGAATGCATGCCTGGTGGGACATCCCCCTTCTTGGGAGCTGATCAGACAGCTCTCACAAAAATGTTGTGGGTTGTCTCTTCTGTTTCCATTGACAAATCCATGCTTCTAAGTGCCTGTACACTAATGTATGCAACATGGGGAATAAATACGAGGAGTTAGAGATCTGTGTGCAGCTGCAGGGCTATGATGTTGTTGGGATCATGGAGATGTGAAGGGATAGCTCACATGACTGGAATGCTGCAATGGATGGATGTATGCTCTTTAGGAAGGACAGGCTGGGAAGCAAAGGAGGTGGAGTTGCCCTTTATGTGAGAGGACAGCTGGAGTACTTGGAGTTCTGCCTGGGGGTGGATGATGAGCCAACTGAGAGCTTATGGATAAGGATTAAAGAACAGACCAATATGGGTGGCATTGTAGTGGCTGTCTGCTATAGGCCACCTGATCAGGAAAAACAAGTAGATGAGGCCTTGACAGCTAGAAGTAGCTTCTCATTCACAGGCCCTGATGCTCATGATGGACTTTAACTATCCCAATATCTGCTGGAGGGTCAGCACAGCAGGTTATAAGCAATCTAGGAGGTTCCTGACACAGGTAATAGAGAAGGCAGCAAGGAGAGGTTGCTCTGCTGCACCTCATACAAGCAAGGAAGGGCTGGCTGTGGCAGCCTTGGCTGCAGTGACCATGAGATAATGGAGTTCAGTATACTAAGAGCAGGGCAAAAAGCAAGATCTGGACTTCAGGAGAGGCAAAAAGCTGGACTTCAGGAGAGAAGACTTTGACCTCTTCAAAGATCTGCTTGATAAAAGTCCTGTGGGATAAGGCCCTGAAAGAGGGAAGAGGATCCCACAAAAGCTTGTTAATATTCAAGCATCCCCTACTCCAAGCTCAAGAACAGTCCATCTCAACAAGCAGGAGAGCAAGCAAAGATGCCGGGAGGCCTGCATGGATGAACAAGGAGCTCCTGGCAAAACTCAGACATAAAAAGGAAGCATTCAGAAGGCAGAAGCAGGGACAGGTGACCTAGGAGGAATATAAAGATGCTGTGTGAGCATGCAGGGATGGGTTAAGCCAAAGCCCACTCGGAGCTGAATCTGACAAGAAATGTGAAGGGCAAAAAGAAGACCTTCTATAAGGACGTAAGCAGCAAATGAAAGACTAGGGAAAAGGTGGGCCTGCTGCTGAATGGGGCAGGGGACCTGTTGACACAAGACATAGAAAAGGTTGGGGAACTGAATACCTGCTTCACCTCATTTTTTATTAGTATGACCAGTGTTGAGAAATCCCAGGTCCTGGAGACCAGGGGAAAGTTTGGAACAAGGAAGTGTTACCCTTGGTGAAGAGGGTCAGGTCAGGGAATACTTAAGAAAACTGGACATCCATAGGTCCATGGGCCCTGGTGGAATGCACCCACGAGTGCTGAGGGAGCTGGCTGGTGTCATTGCAAGGCTATTCTCAATTGTCTGTGGAAGATCATGGCAATCAGCAGAGGTACCTGAGAACTGGAAGAGAGGAAACATCACGCCTATCTTCAAAAAGCACAGGAAGGAAGACCCGGGGAACTACAGGCTGGTCAGCCTCACCTCAGTCATGAAGATACAGAACAACTCGTCCTGGAAGTAATTTCCAGGCCCATGAAGGACAAGAAGGTGACTGCGAGTAGTCAGCATGGATTTACCAAGGAGGAGGTCATGCTTGACCAACCTGATAACCTGCTATGATGAAATACCCAGCTTAGTAAATGAGGGGAGAGCAACGGGTATTGTCTACCTTGACATTAGTAAGGCTTTTGATGCTGTCTTCCATAAGATCTTAGGGAAGCTGATGAAGTATGGACTGGATGAGCAGACAGTGAGGTGGATTGAAAACCAGCTCAACAGCCAAGCTGAGAGGGTTGTGATCATTGGCTCAAAGTCCAATTGGCAGCCAGTAACTAGATGTGTCCCCCAGAAGCCAATATTTAGTCCAATACTTTTCAACATCTTCTTTAATAATCTGGATGCTTGGACAGAGGGTACCTTCAGCAAGTTTGTAGATAATACAGAGTTAGGAGGAATGGCCTGTATAGCAGATAGTTGTGCTGGCATTCAGAGGGACCTCAACAGGCTGGGGAAATGGGCTGACAGAAGCCTCATGAAGTTCAACAAGGGGAAATGAAAAGTCCTGCACCTGATGAGGAACAACCCCATGCACCAAGTCATGCTGAGGGCTGCCCAGCTGGAAAGCAGCTTTGCTGAAAAGGATCTGGGTGTCCTGGTGGATACAAAGTTGAACGAGCCAGCCATGTACCTTTGTGGCAATGGCCAACAGCCTGGTGGGCTACATTAGGAGAAAAGTTGCCAGCAGTCTGAGGGAAGTGATCCTTTCCCTCTGCTCAGCTCTGGTGAGGCCACACATGGAGTATGGTGTCCAGTTCTGGGCTCCCCAGTACAAGAGAGAGATGATTAAGGGATTGGAACATCTTCCATATGAGGAGTGGCTGAGGGAGCTGGTACTGTTGAGCCTAGAGAAGAGAAGGCTCGGAGGGATCTCATCAGTGGGTATAAATACCTGATGGGAGGGTGCAAAGAGGATGGAGCCAGGCTCTTTTCAGTGATGCCCGGTGACCCGACCAGAGGCAACGGGCACAAACTGAATCACAGGAGATTTCGTCTGAACATCAGGAAACATTTTCTACAGTGGTGGTGACTGAGGTGGAACGGGTTGCCCAGAGAGATTGTGGAGTCTCCCTCCCTGGAGACATTAAAAAGCTGTGTGGACATGGTCCTGGGCAGCCTGCTCTAGATGGCCCTGCTTGAGTAGGGGCATTGGACAAGATGAGCTCCAGGGGTCCTTTCCAACCTTAACCATTCTGTGATTGTGTGGTATGCACTTTGCTGACTTACCAGAAGTTATGCTTTAAAGCTACAAGTGCTTTCTTATAGTAACATAGAGGAAGGGTAAGCATTCACATTCTTAGTACCAGCTAGACTCTTTACTGAAGGTGGCAATGCAGCTTTTCCTAGCGTGCTCTGCCACTGTCAAGGTGAAGCTTTTTTGGAAGAATACGGCGAATAAAAATCTGAGAAAAATCAGAAGTGGCAACTGTAACTACCAAAGTTACATCTCAATTTCCCAGATTCTTGTTTATCTCACCATGTTTCTTGAACAAGGGGAAGTGAAATGAGTAGTTCCTGCAACCTATACTGAGACAAAGATTTCTAGGTGGAGATAAAAATACACTGAAACTAAGAGAGGATAGGAAAGGAAATGGGACGAAAAACATATTAGATGTGATGTCAGAATTCCTTGTATATTAAGGTAACTTCATTATGTCAAAGGCTTATTTTTATTTATTTATTTTTAGCAAATGCTGGAAAATGGTCCAGAATGAACATCTTGAGAAAATGAGTTTATCTGTTCGTGGTTCATTGTAACAAACATAAGTGGAAAGGTGGTTTCTTAGCTTAGATCATTCAGAATGGAGCTTGCAGAAGCTTTGAATACAACTGTGGCATGTGCTGCCAGAGGCATGAAACTGATGTAAGCTCACTTTTACTCTCTCAGGAATTGGCTTGACTGCTGGTTTGCTGTGTGGCTTCTGGTGGTGGGAGTTAATTCGGGAATATCCTGCAATCAGTGTTCCGTGGCAGTCAGACGAGGTAGATAGTCTGGTCCCTTCTGGCATTATGATTTACAAAGCTATGTGGTTATTGTGAAATTTGCCTACTCCATAAAATGACTGACAATTAATGCTCAATTAAAGCTCCTTGTAGTGTGCAATTTTCTGAAAACAAAGGAGGATTTTTTTTTATATTTTGCATGTGAATATCATATGTGGATATAATGTATGCAAATACACATGTCTATACGTATACACATACTCATACCCTCCCTCCTACCTTTGTACTGGCTCTCTGTATGCATATAACATCATGAACCAAAAATACAAGGTAAATATATTGTCATGATTCCTCAGGTCAGTGATTATAAAATGAAGAGTATAACTTTCCAGAAATACTAAATAAATACAAACAGGGAAGAAGGATAACAGGAAATCTTAACAGCAAAAGCTTTTAGTAATCCTTCTGCCATGCAGGTCTGATTTACCCTTATTTTATCCATATTAGCCAACTAATTAGTCCTTTGCTGTTTGTAGAACAATTGTTACCAAGAAAAACATATTTTGTAGAGTAGAGGCTAACATTTGCTTTTAATGTTACTATTTTTTAAGGCCCATTACATTATTTTTAAAAAATACTGGTATTCCCCTGAAAGTCCATGAAAATGGCAAAAGTGCTGAATCAAAATCTTTTTGGGCTAGTAGTAATTGTCACTTCACTTGGCTGTAACTGCTTACTGTTTTTTTAAGTCTTGTAATAGCTGCAGCTGTAGAGCTGATTTAAAGGCCTTATTTCTTATTGCTAATTTTTATCATTCAAATTGCAACCTGATTTAAATTCAAAGAAAAATGAAACAATTACATTTCCTTTTGTGTATAGCGATAAAGACCTTTATATTTTGGGTTTAGATAATCATACTTCCTATTTTATAAAAGAGCTTTGCAACTACTCCAACTGATTTCAGAGTTTTTTTTGTCAGTTCAATTAATAGTTTAGACAAACTGTCACTTTCATGGGATTGAAAATTTGTAAGATATTAAAAATGAGAACTTTTAACAATAAGATGAATAAACTCTAAAGCATTAACAAAGATAACTCTTGGTATTCCATACAGGATCAGAACCCCTGGTGCTGCACCTCTTTACAGTGCTGCGGAAGTCAGTCCTTAAGAGAGACATCAGTTAATAAGAAATTATGTTTCTCTGGTAGTCATGGATTTATGTAATGAAGAAATTCATACGTTCTTCCTGGGGGCATTGGATCTAAATTGCTCTGACAACTTTCCAGTGCAATAGAAAGTGCTTTCCTGATTATGAAGATAGAGATTAAGAAGCACTTCTATTTGTGTATGGTTTAAGAGATGTTTTGTGTGAAGACATTTGATTTGGCACTTCCGGCACATACTGCTTCTAGCAGAAAGGAGATGTAAAGCTCCTCCTGGATGGGAGCAGCCCTGGATTTTGATTTTGAAGGATGTGATTATTTAAAGAGATGCAGCATTCCAAGGATGTTTCTGAAGACCACAACAAAGGTTGTATCCAGTTGTCTAAGTATCTTTTTCATTTGCTTTCAATAATTGTGTCTCCAAGTTGAGTTTACTTTCCTGCCAGTTCTGATCGAAGCATTTTCAAGATAAATGTATTTCTTTTCATGTTGGTCTGTCTGCCAGTCCAAATAACAAAAAAGAGTATTACTGATAGCTGTATGATGATTATTTTTTTAATATTTTTTTTTCTTTTTGTCTCCCCAACAGGCCATCTGTGGAAAAGAAAAAAGAGAAAAAATGAAGTATGTATTCTTAATATTTTTCATGAATTTGTTACCACAATTTGCTGGGAAATCTTTGAGACGAGATGAAAGTTACCCGAAAACATCTGAAGACGTTAAAAATGAGATAGCTGGCTATACTGATATTGCTAAAGCTATTATTGATCTTGCTGTTCACGGAAAAGCTCAGAACAGATCCTATGAAAGATTAGCAGTTTTTGCTGATACCATAGGACCTAGACTCAGCGGTTCGAAAAATCTAGATGCAGCCATCAAGTATATGTTCAGTGCCCTGCAGGAAGATGGGCTTGAAAATGTGCATCTGGAGCCTGTGAAAGTACCACACTGGGAAAGAGGAGAAGAGTTTGCAGTGATGCTGGAACCAAGGAATCACAGCATTGCTATTTTGGGACTTGGGAACAGTGTTGCAACTCCTCCAGAAGGTAACTCTTCCTTTTGGAATTAAGTATTCCTTGCTTTTTAACACCAAACTGTATTATACCCCTAACAACTTCTTCTCTCAATGGACAAACTGAAGTTTTCTTCCTGCTATAATAGTTCTGCAAGACAAGATGCTATTTTTCTGGGTCTTTTCTGTATGACCTGGTTGTGAATGATGCAGTTTGGTTTAATTCAGTTTGGTTTAATTCAGTTTGGTTTAATTCAGTTTGGTTGAACCAGCCTGTAAAATCAGAGTTGATTCCTGAACTCTCCATTAAATCTACACCCTTTTGTTTAACACTGCTGAACCTCATTGGCAAAGATTCTGCTCCTCCACTGAAGTTGGTGGGCAACTTGTTCTTGTGATCTGGGGTTTTCCAGCCCTTCTTCTTCATTTTGGCCAGAGAAATTCTCCATGGGGTGTTGAGTTGACACGTGATTTCTGCTTTTCTTGCCGTGCCCCTCGCTAAGCGTGGCGGTTGGTATCTGTTTGTCCATTCCTTCCCCCCACCTCCTCTCTCTTCTCTCCACTCGCTGTCTCATGCTCACCTTGGAAAAGTGTTTGGCACACCTGTTACTGAACTCTGTGTTGCCTTTTAGTGGATCATGTGTCATATGTTACTTTGGCAACAAGAATGATCGTTAGCTGGGTTCAGCAAAATTCAGGTGTTTTGAGCCCCAAAATATTAGCTTGCTTGCAAATGACATGATCGATGGTTGGATTTGATGATCTTACAGGTCTTTTCCAACCTTAATGATTCTGTGATTGATTTATAAGATTCTGTTTACATACATATTGATGTGGGGCTTCCTCAGGATTGCTATTTTAAGGCTGGATGACAACCTTCTTCTGTGACTGCTCTCCATATATAAAAACAGACTTATTCCTAGACCGCTTCAAAAGCATCCTTATTCTTTTATGAAAAAATAAATTTAGCTTAGGAAATAAAAGGTAACATGATACTCATAATTTTTTTATGAATTTTTGTGATAGTGAGCTTTCTGTTTGAAATGAAACAAATAATGTATAAAAGCTGTTTTGTTTAGAAAAAATACATAGCCCTTCAAAACACAAAAAAGTATAACCAGGTAATTTAAGGTATGTTTGGAATAAATCTGACTTGGTTTGGGAAACTGCTGTTGTAAATTTTTTCTGAGGTATTTCTGTCATATTGAGGTAACATGCCTAAAATGCAAAACAATTAAACCCATTAGTAATATCTGTTTATCTCATGATATGTCTAAAGGCTTAGTGTTTTGTTAGGAGAATATTTACAGCAAAGGTTAAGCCTACAACTTATTTTCTATCCTTTACAGTCCTATTCCAAGCTTCCTAAAAAGGAAGCTAAAATTAAAATGGTGTTTTTGGTGTTGAGCAAGTGTTACTGAACCTGCAAAGAAAACCTGCAATTTAATCTTGGCGAACATCTTCACATCCTGAGAAGTTTGTTTTTCGCTTCCCTTTCTTAGCTGTGTACGTTATTTGCACTTGCCTGGTCTTACTCCTAGGTTTGCCTTTTTTCATTTAGAGAGATACTGAATTTCAATGTTTAAAAATGCTCACAGAGGCTAATCGTGTCCTTTTTCATCTGTAAAGATCTTCTTATACTGATGACTGAATGGTTGGGCTAGTACCTGTGGCTGGTGATGTCTTGGAAGATAAGATTGTATTATCCAACGCTGGTTTATACTGAGTAATGTTCAAAAAACCCACCATTCTTCCTCACCCTTTTACTTTCCTCTGACATCTGCCGTGTTTCTGAAGAGGTGTATGCGTTGGTGCTAGAAGACTGCACGGCAATGAGATGTCTCACAGAAAAGCAGGCAGTTTTTCACACTTGGTGAAATCATTTTGATTAAATTTCTTGCCTTCTGACTTAAAAATCTATCCTACAGTTTGTGGCTGTTATAATTTCTGCTGGTCTCATCTTGCTCTGTGCAAGCTGTGACAGGTTTTCGTGCTTGAGGAGGTTATGTGGGGTAGCTGGTCCCTGGTGAGCTCTTAGCTCTCGTTCTTCTGATTGCAGGACTGGGCGCCTGGCTGATGGAAATGCCCGGCAAGAGCCGCTCGTCACCAGCCTCTCCAGGGAAGAGAATTCCGAGGTGTTCAGCTCACAAAAGTGCCTGTCCTAAAACTCACACTCATCCCAAGCATGGAATAAAAAATGTGTGGTTAGACTATTAAAACCACCACCTCATTACTTCTGAGGAATTCATTCCCAGACCCACTCCCTCTGCTCTAACCAGCAATTGTCACCAATTGTGCCCTTTTCCTGAGAAAAAGGGATAGGCGGCTGCCCTAAATCACATTGGAAATATTTGAACAATTTCCCTCAGTGAGGGAATATCAGCAGTTCTGATTTGTCTTGTTTTAGCCAAGAAGCTGTGGGAGTGTGAGTCACACTGTAATCAAAATAATTCAACTCAATATGAGATGCTTGATGCTGATTCTCCTGGCATTGCACTGCTGTTGCTGCGCGGGATCAAACCAGGGAGATCTGCTGCTGTGCTGAGCTTTGCCAGAGGAATGTGTTAAAGGCCGAGGACTGGCTTTCAGATGTCGGCTCCACGAATCTGGCCATTGGTGCCTGGGTTCTGCCCAGGGGCAGAGACACCCTTCAGAGCTGCCTCTAAAGTGGACTGTGCAGGTGATCCCTGAAGGCGTTTGATACTAGCTTGATAGTTATTGCACGCTTTAAATCAGTGTTCCTATCAGGATACGTTTCGGACCCCTCAGTTTACAAATAACTGTCTCTGTAGAGCCCTGACAGATCCCTTCCTTGACACTACTGATGCCTACTTAGAGCCAGAGGACAGCACTGGCTGGACTTTTTGTCTTTTAAGGTCTGGGTATGGGGTTAAGATGAGAGGGGATGACTGCCCCATCCCAGGCGGAGGTACAGGAGATAATTTCTTTCTTTCTCATCCTCTTGGTCACGTCCTGTATTCCTCCCTTCCCATTATGTGCCCCCAGGCTTGAGATCCAGTGAGCTAAGAAAATAGGAAACATTGGCAGAAACTTAAAACCTTACTTCTCTCTGGATGTGCTTAGTGCTTCATGCTAGACTCAGTGGCCCTGGTGCCCTCAGAGCTCCTCCTGGAGCTCAGCTCCCTGAGCTAGTGCTCTGAAGGGCTCTTTATTAACATGGCAATAGCCTAACAGCGGTTAGAAACCTGGCTTTGGATGTTGGAAATTCAGGTTTTATTTTCCCTTCTGTCCATGGAAATTCAAACCAGTGTTACCTAAGAGTGACCCAATGGCCAGAGCACACGCTGAGGCTGCTCACTTTCCGTTTTGGCATACGCCATGCGAGTGTATGGAAAAAATCTGTGATCCTTTGAGGCAGGAACAGGAAGCCCTAAATAGTAGCAGTATTTTAGCCATGGAGCCTGAGCCAGCATTGACTTCAGGATACAAGGAATGTCTCTTCCTGCAGGTCTTCTACCTAACCCATGCCTATGGGGTTGAAAACCTTATGGAACGTGGACAGAGCTTTGCCCATTTATTGTATTTGCTGGGATTTGCCTGCTTCGGCTCAGATACAAGTTTGGCATAAGAGCTGGTTGGCTCACTCAAGGTTGGAACAGTTCTGATGATGTGCAGGAGGCTTTTTGGTACCTTGTGATCTTGTGGACAGAATCTACACTTCCCTATTTTCTTCTTGAGGACTGAGCAACATGCCAGGATGTAAAGTTTCCAGATTCAGTCTGATTTACCCAGCAAAAAGGGGCAGCCCAGAGAAGGTTAGATTTTTTTTTTTTTTTCTATTGAAGAGGAAAAAACCCTGTTTTCCCTTTCATTGTGTCCCAAGATTTGAAGGTGTTGGGTCAAAGAGAAAGTTTTCACTTCCTTTGATCTCCTTACAGGGAGGGAGTAACTTTCATGCCTGTCTTAGTGACTGGGACAGGAGAAACATGAAACACAGAGTGACCTGGATTTCCAGAAGTCAGCAGAGATTGAAAATGGTCACCACCTCAAAGAAATGGATTGCTAGGTAACAAACAGGATTGAATGTTAGAAAGTGCTCAGTTTAGGGAGCTAACAAACTGGAGGTTTACCATATTTAGTCCATGTCCTTGTCTCATTTCCAGTGCTTCAATACTGGCAAAACATACAGTTATATATAGAGAGACTGTGTTGATTTCTGGTAGTACTGATTATATTCCCCAAATTCTGAGAAAAATAGATATAATTGTTGCTTTGAGAATCCCATAATTGAAGGAAAGTAGTTGTTTAGCAGATGTTTGACCATAAAGTATCAAAGAATTCATATTTTTTGCATGTGTTTTAAAATGCACTTTTTTTTCCCTGAAGGGTGACCCTGCCCTTTCGTTTTAAAGAAACACTCACAAGTAGAACCAACCTCAGAATGCAGCCTGCCCGAAATGTCTTCTCGAAAAGGAACAGTCTCTGGTTTCTATGTACTTTTTGTTGCAGCAAAACTGCAGTAATATAAACATGAAGATGATGTATTGATAGACTTTTTCCTAGTTTTTGTGTTCAAGTCGTGTTTTTTTTGTTTAACTATCAACAACATTTGGTCCAGTCTCGCTCTTATAGAAGGTGGTGGGAGTTTTGCCACTTAGATAATATGAAAATAGTTCCAGCCTGTTGTTTATAAAATGGGAATAATATGTGTCCTGAAGCTGTTGAAGGCATGTGCTGTTGCTGTAGGCTCACAGTCTTTTTAAGCCAGGGATGCTGCTGAAAGAAGTGGTCTGGCACCAGTCCTGGCTGATGTATTTTTCCCCAGTGTTGACCCTCCTTTTTTGTTTCTCAGTGGTGAAGTGAATTAGGGAACTCATCTAGATTAACAAAAGGCCAACAAGAAAGTTAATTTTAATGTGTATCAGAGGAATTACCTGTGAGCTATTCAGCTCCCTGAGCTGGAAGACAAGGATGGAGAGCTGAACAAACTCCCCATGACCCAGGAGGAAGCAGTTAACGACCTGCTATGGCACCTGGAGACCCACAAGTCTATGGGGCCTGATGGCATCCACCCAAGGGTGCTGAGGGAGCTGGCGGAGGAGCTTGCCAAGCCACTCTCCATCATTTATCAACAGTCCTGGTTAACAGGGGAGGTCCCGGATGACTGGAGGTTTGCGAACGTGATGCCCATCTACAAGAAGGGCCGGAAGGAGGATCCGGGGAACTCCAGGCCTGTCAGCCTGACCTCAGTACTGGGGAAGATTATGGAGAGGTTCATCTTGAGGGCGCTCAAAGGGCACGTGCAGGACAACCGAGGGATCAGGCCCAGCCAGCACGGGTTCATGAAGGGCAGGTCCTGCTTGACCAACCTGATCTCCTTCTATGACCAGGTGACCCGCCTAGTGGATGAGGGGAAGGCTGTGGATGTTGTCTACCTGGACTTTAGTAAAGCCTTCGACACTGTCTCCCACAGTATTCTCCTGGAGAAGCTGGCGACTCGTGGCTCAGACAGGTGTACTCTGCACTGGGTAAAAAACTGGCTGGATGGCCGAGGCCAGAGAGTCATGGTGAATGGAGTGAAATCCAATTGGCGGCCGGTCACAAGCGGAGTCCCCCAGGGCTCAGTTTTGGGGCCGGTCTTGTTTAATATATTTATCGATGATCTGGATGAGGAGATCGAGTGCACCCTCAGCAAGTTTGCAGATGACACCAAGTTGGGTGGGAGCGTTGATCTGCTGGAGGGTCGGAAGGCTCTGCAGAGAGATCTGGACAGGCTGGATCGATGGGCTGAGGCCAATTGTGTGAGGTTCAACGAGGCCAAGTGCTGGGTCCTGCACTTGGGTCACAACAACCCCAGGCAACGCTACAGGCTTGGGGACGAGTGGCTGGAAAGCTGCCCGGTGGAGAAGGACCTGGGGGTGTTGGTCGACAGCCGGCTGAAGATGAGCCAGCAGTGTGCCCAGGTGGCCAAGAAGGCCAACGGCATCCTGGCCTGTATCAGAAATAGTGTGGCCAGCAGGAGTAGGGAGGTGATCGTGCCCCTGTACTCGGCGCTGGTGAGGCCGCACCTCGAATACTGTGTTCAGCTTTGGGCCCCTCACTCCAAGAAGGACATTGAGGTGCTGGAGTGCGTCCAGAGAAGGGCGACGAAGCTGGTGAGGGGTCTGGAGCACAAGTCTTATGAGGAGCGGCTGAGGGAACTGGGGTTGTTCAGCCTGGAGAAGAGGAGGCTGAGGGGAGACCTTATCGCTCTCTACAGTTACCTGAAAGGGGGTTGCAGAGAGGTGGGTGTTGGTCTCTTCTCCCAAGTGACTAGCGACAGGACAAGAGGAAATGGCCTCAAGTTGCGCCAGGGGAGCTTCAGACTGGATATTAGGAAAAATGTCTTTACTGAGAGAGTGGTAACACAGTGGAATAGACTGCCCAGGGAGGTGGTGGAGTCACCCTCCCTGGAGGTCTTCAAGGAGCGTGTGGATGTGGCATTGTGGGACATGGCTTGATGGGCATGGTGCTGTGCGGTGTGTTTTTTTGTTTGTGTGGTGTTGTGTGGTGTGTTTTTGTGGGTTTTTTTGTTTGTTTTTTTTTTTGTAATGCTTGGACTTGATGGTCTTGCAGGTCTTTTCCAACCTTAGTGATTCTGTGAGTTGCCAGCGTCTTGGATGACCACTGACCTACTTAGAGAAGGAGGTCCTTCTGGAGGGACTTGGGTAGCCCCTTTGAGGGGTTCAGTGCTGAGAACAGGGGTTGGGGAGAGTCGTAGGCATGAGAGCACAGTGCAAAGCCCTCTTTCTGTCTTCACTGGATCCCTCTTTATGTCTGAGGAGCTATTGATTCACATCTTGAGACCATGAGCCTCAGTATTGGGTGCCTGGATTGTTTATTATTACTTAGAGCCTGACTGTTTGCGGTATGATAATTATGCTAGTATTTTTCTTGGAATGTAAAAGATAGCATCCATGAAGGACTTCAGATGCTGTGGTCTTCAGTGGCCCAGCATCTGGACCAAAAGTTAGTTCAGTGGCATTTCAAAGATTTAGAGAGTAGGAGTAGCTGTGTGGCTTTGAAGTGGACATGCTGTCTGGGAAGGACATGGGTTCCAGTTGCTGCTTTAATGAATGTTCAAGTGAACTGTATGGATTGCAATGGCAAAAAATTGAATTTTCAGGTCTTGGCCCTTTTCAGTGTTGCTGAGTTGAGGGTGGTTACCTCAAGGATGGTAAGCCCAGGCTGAAGCTCCTGCCTCACACTAATGGAGGCAGGATTTGAACATGATTTCCTGCTTGCGTGGGGAATGCATGCACAGCCGGGTGTCACTGGCAGGTTCCCTCCCAGGGGACAGCCTGCAGTGACTGGCATCTTGACTCACTAAGGAGGGAATGGTTACCCTCGGTGCTTCATACCTTGGGCACCTATGTGCTCCAAAGCTGGCTTTTCTGGACCCCGTTCCTGGGTGCCTGATTCTCCCCAGCCATTGCATAGCAAGCCTGTGTCCTGTGCAGGGCTGCTTCTGGGAGAACCAAACCTGTTGCCCTGCTCTTTTGGCATCCAAGGCTTTGTGCTGGAGGTTGGGTCCAACCCCCTTGCTGCTAGGATTTACTTCTGCTCAGTAAGCTACCTGTTATTGAAACCAAACTGTTACAATGAGATCCAGTACTTGCTGGAAATTGTGAGTCATATTTGTCGAAAATGTAACTATTATATAGCGTTTATTTTTCTCTGTGTTCTTCTTAAAGAAAGGAGTAATACATTTAGTCTCTGTGCTGTGCATCAGAGTTGAATAGCCTCATATCCTTTTGGATAACTCTCCTATGTGATTTTAGTTTCATGAAGTAATTCTCTTTGCTGTTCCACGGAGTAGGTGAGGTCACATTTTCCAGAAGTATATTCAGATTTTACAAAATCTTTCTTCCTGATAAAAGCCCTCTTCTTTGTTTCACAGTTCCCCTAAAATATTTAATATTTTCTTCATATTATAGTTCTTATATCAATATATATTGATATGTCGTGATAGAACAAATATGTTTCTAGGTGTTAAAGTATTTTAAATTTTCAGTACCTGCTAATAATTTTTGAGGGAGAAAAAAAAAGTGGTGATACAAATCTTTCATTTGCTTCAGCCTGACACCAAGCCTTAATTTGATGAGTTCATTATGGACCCAGAATTTGGGTTTGTTTTTCTGAAAATCTTGTTCAATTATGTGGGGCGTTGGGGGAAAGCTGAACTAATTCTTGGAGAGAGCTGAAAAGCAACATGTTTTTAAAAGAAGTAAGATAGAAGTAAGGGGAAAAATCTTTTCTGGGATGATTTTAGAGGATGCTGAACCTAAATAGGATATAATGCCAGCTCCCTAATCTTACTTAGCTCTGAAGAATGTATTTGCCTTTTCCCTTTACTCCCTAAAACCTTCTTTTCTTTGACCTGTCCCAACAACTCCCTTTCTTCCCTACCTCCAGGCACAGATATCTACCTTTTCCCTGTTGCATGCTTCATCATTTACATCCTCATCCAGGGGTATTGATCCTGGCACATGGTCTCGTTCTGTGCAGAGTGATGTGGCATCCAGGGTCCAAGACTGCCTTTTTTATCACAGAACTGCACATCCCAGCTGTTACATTTTAACTTTGTATGTGCAGCTCTTTCCTATGACCCATGCAAAAAAATCTCTAGGTTCTGTGTAAAAGAAGCTACCTTACAAATAGGCACAAATCAGTGCATGTGGGCCATTTCTGAAAGAAGCAGAGGCATGGTACTTTTGTCCTGGGGAGATGGTTGAGTCTGAAGGACAACTGGATTAGCCAGGCTAAGGTCAGAAAAGCTTGGGGCTACCACCTGCGTGTGCTTGGGGTTGGTATGGAATACAGTAAACGTTGATGCAGCAGCTTCCAGGCTAAATTAGCTTTGTGGGAGAGCTGAGGTGGAAATGGAGAAATTTGAGAAGTGGCAGCCATGCAGTAGACAAGAAACGAGGAGATCAATGTGGTCTGATGTCACTGGTCTGTGAGGCAGGGCTGTGATCATCAGGTAGGCTTCGTGCACTGCTCTCGTAATGTGGTGCTGTTCCTACTCTTTCTTTGTCTTCTTCCTACCATAAAGGAATGTCTTAATTTCCTGGTCCTGGTGTCCTGGTTCTGATGAATGGGGAGGTAGCACTCTGTCTCCCTCTTGCTCTCATGACTGCAGAGGCCAGAATGTTTCAGATACATTCTTCCCCAGTTTCAAAATCTCCACCAGTACCAGAACAATTAGATGTGTTGTTGACTTTTTGTGTTGATATTTGAGGCAATATTTGATGCTTAGGATGCAAAAATTTTAAATATATAACACACAGGGAACTTTAGCAGAGGCTTAGTTGATGTAGTTTCCAGCTTTGTTGTGTCTAGACCTAAAAATACCGTATTTTAATTGTTTTAAGCAAAAATTGCCTTGCCCATCAGATTATTTATTTGACAGCGGCAGCTTCAGTGCATCTGGTTCAGCAGCATCACTGTTCCATAGTGTGATTTGTAAGCGAAATCATAATTCTTATGTTAACACAGTGTGAAGTAAATGAAGTTTGGAAGATATGTTAGGAGTGAGTTGTTCACTTGCTGTTATTGAAAAAAATTATTGTCAAATTAATGATGGCTGCATTTGGTTTTGTAACTAGGTCTCCAAGGGACTGTTGCTGTTAACTGGATGACAAAAATGATACTGGGAGAAAAAAGGAAGAGAGTAAGGCCATAATTCAGTAATCAGAAAATGAGTTTCCAGTAAGATTAAACAGTATGGAAATGGTATTTCTTTCTGGCTTTGCTAAATTCTTTCAATACAACATTCGATTGTAACTAACTACGTTGAATTTCTGTGTGTTTGAGTTGAGCGTTTCTAGGATAGTAATGAATAAAAAACAACAGAGACTAGGTTCCCAAATCTCAGGAATTCCTGATACTTGATATGGTAAAGTCTTGCCATGTCCTGCCCTGGTGTGGCCAGAAACAGCAGCAATGTTCTGTATGAAGTTTCCTTGATGTTTTAATAGAGATTCATCAGTTTTTAAAATCTGGTAATAGGGTGGATTTTCCTTTTTTTTCTTACTATTCTCTGAAACCTGTTATTAACACAAACAGATGCATAGCTCCAGATACTAAAATGGCTTAAATGTTTGCTGCATTTAATCTTGGGGAGAATAAGTTATCTCATGGGGAATTCCCTTTGAACTAATCTGCTTCTGGCATGATTGCTGGCAGGTAAGCAGGTGCTAGGAGGTGACTCTCCAGACAGAATTGCTCATGCCAAGAATCAGACTTCTGATGTATGGCAATGTTGCAGACACCTATTTACAGGTACTTTAGAGATAGATAGATACATATATATATAAAAAAAAAATTGGACTTTCTGTAGCTAATAAAGAGTAACTGTAATCAGTCTTGCCTTCATTCTGCCTGTGACAGATTTTAGACTTTGCTAATGCATACCATGCCATTTATTTCAACTGGCAGTGTGATCATCAAAGTTGTGGCATATCCAAGTGTTTAGATAGAAATGTACATTTCTGTGTACAGGGGACTTGGTAACATATAATTTTGTTGGTAATTGAAAGTTGCCTGCTTGTTCCTACCATTAACATGCTGCCTGTACCTTAATTCTCAGAAATGACAGGGTACAATTTACTGCTTAAGATGAGAAATGACAGGAAACCCATAGTACAACATAGATTCTTTTGCTCGCTGTCCCAATGCAACAATATATATAACGTTTCACATGGTGAGAACAAATAAATAGTCTTCAGCTTCATACACTCAGCCAAGTTTATCATGTTCGTAATTCTGTCTTCTATGCTTCATGCCCTTTACTTAGCTAATTCCCCAAATGCTCCATATTAATCTCTTGGACTGTGCGGGTTATAATCTTGCTTAAGTAAGCAGGCCATCCGGCTCCCTCCTTACATGGGTTTCCTGAAGACTTCTTTTCTATAATGCACAGCCAAGCTCTGGACCAGATAATGATAGGAGTAAGAAAGAGATAGAACAGCTTTCGACATGGGAAGCAGAGACATGAGGCACTGAATTGGTAGGAGATGCTAGGGGTAGAGGTTCGTTAATTTGCTCAAAGGCTCAGTAAGGTGAGGTATTTTCCATTATAAAAAGGAATAACTCATTCCCCTTAAACGGTTGTGTTTTTTGTTTCATTTCTCCCTTTGCACGGGAGGTCTTAGGATGGCTTGTTTATGTGTGTCCACATATTTATTTAAGATAAACGTTGCTCTTGACACTTCCATAGATGAGACTGAGATGGTATAAAATGGGACTAAAATGCAAATAAGACATTGAATTAGTCAGAAGTTTCACAGGAGTGAATTTTTATTTTGTTGCAGAAAGCACTGTGATTAATACTTTATGTATACCATGCTGCCATTAAGTTAAATTTGCATAGAGAACCTTTGTTTTGTTTTGTCAAAGGATGGCTTTATTTAGCTTCTTTGGGAACATTCAAAAGTAGAGATACTGGGCTGAAGTTCGCAGCTCTGCATTCTTTTCCTTAGCTTTAATTCCCACAAGTTCACTGTACAAACTCCTGATGCCTGTCGTCTAGGGAGGGCCGTGAGTGTACTTCTCCATGATATTTCTTAGGGATTATAGATAGTTGCTAGCTGTCCGTAGCATTCTTTAAAAATCATCCAGAGTTGGTGTTTGTTCATTAATGCAGGAAAGTAATGCCAAGAAGAGTTACACTCCTCACTTACCTTGACAAACAGTCACTAATACAACGTATGCCCTTCCAGTGCCTGCTGCTTGATCCATGTGGAGCACTGGGGAGAGCTAATATGAAGTACAGATTGCAGTATCAACCTACTGAGACCATGACTTTTCTTGTGGAAAATGAAATTTTGCAGATACCTGGCTTTATTTCCAGTGGCACAGTTCCATACCCAGAATGATCCTGTCACTGGGATGCTCCTTAGGTAGGCAACTGAACCTGCAGTTCATTAGAAGCAGCTGGAGTCTGTTAGCATGCTCACCTACCTGCCAAAAACAACTAGTAAAATTTGAAGGTGATTCTCTGGTTTGGCTCTCTGCGCCTCTTTCTGTAAAGCTAAGAATCTGAATAGTTATTCAGTTAAAATTTTTACACTTCTCACACTAGGTTAGTTCTGTAGCTAAAATTCAGGGGCTTCTGCTATGGTAGTAGATGTCTCTTCCCCTCTTAGCAGTGCACTCTTAAGAAACCGAACTTTTTTGTGTGAAACAGTTTCTTTAAGGTTTTGAAGTGTACTATAGTTTGATCTTAAAGAAGCCATGAGCCTGGATACACTGGTGCTGGGAGAGATGATCTTCCTATTTTTCTGTCAGTTCTTCTCATGTATTAACAGTCTCAAATACAAGCCTTTGAAATGGTCTCCAAATAATTCTTATACCACAAAAAAAAAAAAAGGAAGAAAGAGGACTTTCAAGGAGAAACATTCTCTTCTTAAAAACATGGTAGTTTGACTTCTTCGACAAATCCTTGCTAGATATTTGTTATTAGTTTTAGTTTTCACTGATGTATTTTGTGGTTTTTAGGTGAAATGTACAACACTAAAATTTCAGGCAACCATTACTACTTCTATATTTAGAAGAAAAGTACCAGCCCGTGTTGTTAAGCAGTTTCTACTTATCTCTGTAACCAATCAACGAAATTGGATTTTAAGCATAGTGGTCACTTTAATGAACTACTTCTTAAACGCTGTGAAATATAGTTCCTCAATTAATGTTTTAAAAAGTTAGAGGGATTCTCTGGCTTTGGGGAAAACTACTTATCTATAAAATCCTTTTTTTTTAAGCAAGATAATATAACAGTTTATAACTATTCCAACTATTAAAAACAAAGAGCTGGGTGGGATCTAACTTACCACATGTGGGTAGTTCTGCAGAAGTACCTCCCTGTGTTCTCTGTATCATAACTGGGAAAGATGGGTTCCTGGGAAAACTCTTGGAAGGAGATCCAGTAGAACTGTGGTATTCTCTGGAATTAAATATGAAGATTTTTTTTTTTGATTTATAAGCATACTGCAAAATTTGTTGAAACTGCAAAGCTTTAATTTCATTTATGGATTAAGTAATTTTATAAGTGTTTCAGTCTAAAAATATGTACTTCCAGTTGTTTTATGTTAAGCTAAGTTGTTTAGCAACATATCAAAACAATTCCATGAAAAGATTACAATTTTTTTTATTAATGCCATAGGCAGCTTTTGCAAATATTTTTGTACTAAAAATGATTGCAGTGAGGCATTAAAGCACATGCAGAGGACAGAATTCCCCCCATGTATCCTTCTTGCCCTTCAAGTTATGTTTTAATACCAACCTGACAGCATGGTTTACACAACTGTGTGTACTTTGTTCAGGGTGCTATTACAGCTATTTAGTACCAATCCCTGATGAAGCATTTTACATATTCATCCTTTTCCAGTAAGAAGTTAAATCTGATTTCCTGTGTTCTGCAAAGTCCATGCTTTTCTGTCTGTTAAAACTTGCTGTAGGAGAGTTGTAGGAAAGCAATGTTAAAGCCACTGTAATACTTTCTTTCAGGAATTACGGCGGAAGTCATAGTGGTTGCCTCTTTTGATGAACTGCACAAAAGAGCTCAGGAGGCGAAGGGGAAGATTGTTGTCTACAATGAACCTTTCCTCAATTATGGCGAAACTGTGCGATACAGATCACAGGGAGCAGTGGAAGCTGCTAAAGTTGGAGCAGTGGCATCCCTCATTAGATCCATTGCTTCTTTTTCTATTTATAGGTAAGGATTTTTCTCTTTTCTCCCTGTGACTCACATTTCAGCCTTTAGTTCACATGTCATTTCTGGGCAGGCATGTTTGTTCTCTATGACTTAAATGTTGCCAGTTACGAGTGGGTGTTTGGTTTTGAAAATGTTGGCTGTACAATAGTTCTTTTCCCCTGTGCTTTGTCATTTTTTCAAAATGTTTTCATTTTTTTGTTACTGATCCAAATTTTGTATGCTATTTGTTTTAAAGAACTTCCTGCATTCTTGAGGCTACTATAAATATTCTGAGATCAGCCAAAATCAAATGTCTTTGGTGACAATATGTACCAGACTGTCAGTAATGATATGAACTGGTCATTCATTTGACTAGAATGTAAGTGTACAGTTTTTATTGTATTTGTCATTTTCCTGGCATGAGGCTGACTTGTACTAGATGAAGGAGTAGTCTTGTTTGAACATAATTATTATTAACACTTTCTCAGTAAGGTTTGTAATTCTCAGTCTGCTTTTTAAGTAAGGTAGGTTGGGATCATGATTTCTTAAAAATTAATCACAGAAGCACAGAATCCCTGAGGCTGGAAAAGACCTGTAAGATCATCAAGTCCAACCATCAACCAACACCACCATGCCTCTTAAACCATGTCTCACAATGCCTCATCCACACGTTCCTTGAACACCTCCAGTGAGGGTGACTCCACCACCTCCCTGGGCAGCTTATTCCAGTGTCTCACCACTCCCTCAGTAAAGAAATTTTTCCTAATATCCAGTCTAAACCTCCCCTGGTGCAACTTGAGGCCATTTCCTCTTGTCCTGTCGCTAGTTAACTTGGGAGAAGAGGCCAATACCCACCTCACCACAACCCCCTTTCAGGTAGTTGTAGAAAGTGATAAGGTCTCCCCTCAGCCTCCTCTTCTCCAGACTGAACAACCCCAGTTCCCTCAGCCGTTCCTCATAAGACTTGTGCTCCAGACCCCTCACCAGCTTCGTCGCCCTTCTCTGGACGCGCTCCAGCACCTCAATGTCCTCCTTGTAGTGAGGGGCCCAAAACTGAACACAGTATTTGAGGTGCAGCCTCACCAGCGCCGAGTACAGGGGCACGATCACCTCCCTACTCCTGCTGGCCACACTATTTCTGATACAGGCCAAGATGTCATTGGCCTTCTTGGCCACCTGGGCACACTGCTGGCTCCTATTCAGCCAGCTGTCGATCAACACCCCCAGGTCCTTTTCTGCAGGGCAGCTTTCCAGCCACTCGTCCCCAAGCCTGTAGCGTTGCATGGGGTTGTTGTGACCCAAGGGCAGGACCCGGCACTTGGCCTTGTTGAACCTCACACAATTGGCCTGGGCCCATCCATCCAGCCTGTCCAGATCTCTCTGCAGAGCCTTCCTACCCTCCAGCAGATCAACACTCCCTCCCAACTTGGTGTCGTCTGCAAACTTGCTGAGGGTGCACTCGATCTCCTCATCCAGATCATCGATAAATATATTAAACAAGACCGGCCCCAATACTGAGTCCTGGGGGACTCCGCTTGTGACCGGCCGCCAATTGGATTTCACCCCATTCTCCAGGAGAATACTGGGGGGGACAGTGTCGAAGGCTTTACTAAAGTCCAGGTAGACAACGTCAACAGCCTTCCCCTCATGCACTAGGCGGGTCACCTGGTCATAGAAGGAGATCAGGTTGGTCAAGCAGGACCTGCCTTTCATGAACCCGTGCTGGCTTGGCCTGATCCCTCGGTTGTCCTGCACGTGCCCTGTGAGCGCCCTCAGGATGAACCTCTCCTTCCCCGGCACCGAGGTCAGGCTGAGAGGCCTGTAGTTCCCCGGATCCTCCTTCTGGTCCTTCTTGTGGATGGGTGTCACGTTGGCGTGGTTTTAGATGTCTTGGTACGTTACTATATATAGTTTTACGTATCTGAAATGAGCATTTTTAGTTTTCTGTGAGGTGCTGTATTTTGTAATATCGTTCTCTTTTTTGGACAATATATATTCAGAGCAGTACAGGCCATTTATTCCTCCCCCTAGTTGCTCAGTGACTCTTTACCCACAGAGGTGTCGTTGGTGTAGCTAACCTGATCCTGAATGTGTGCCGCATCATAAACTGGAATCGTGTTCTGTTTGGATAACATCATGGTTTCTTTTTGATCTGTGCACCTAGGTTTTCTTTCTACAGAAGTCCAGGCTGGGAAGTGGGAAGGGGTGGTATGGCTTTGGGTCTTGCTTGAGGCTGGAACTGGGAAGTGGCTGGGACAGGCACCTGGAAGCATGCTTGATTCCACCATTTCAGAGAAAACACAAGTGGTCACATCTCAGCAGTATGATTTCTTGATGCCCAACAAATGTAGCAATGTTTACAACGTGTTTTCTAATACCTATAATTTTCTAATAAATGTAATAATAATGAACAGAGAGTAGAATGTTTCAAATACAGTTTTATGAAAAATCATATGTTTTCACAGTAGTCATATTTGGTATCATCAAAGAATATTGCAATCTATAATCTGTTGATTATCTGAAAACTAGAGGATGATCTGAACACTGATCTATTCAGTCCTTAGTTCTGGTGCTCTGCAGAGGTGTTCATTTGAAAGCAACTCTTTGTATCTTCTGTTTGCCAGACTATTTATGGAAGTGCATTTTAACATGTAATGGAAAATTTAGAGATGAGGAACAGAGGTGGAGACTGAAGGTAGCCTGTTTATTAGGTCTGGGTACTGGCATTACAGCTATTTCAGAATTGAATGAAAAGAGAGGAGAAACAGATGCCAAATGCATGTTTGTTTAGAAGTATTGAATCCTTAATCAAGGCTGGGAGCCGAGGTGTCATTCCCAAAAGCAATTTTAAATTTAGATGCTGCCAGGAAGCATTTTTTCATGAGATGTACTTTCTGTCCTTTCTTTGTTTACCTTCACTTAGGATTTTTTTGGGGCGAGGGGAGGGATTGGTTAATCGTATTTTTCCCTATATTAAGGGAGGTGTTCAGGTCCAGTCCATTGCTTCTGCCTCTCTGTGATGCCGAGATCTGTTTGTCTTGTTTCTAACAGAAAATAGGTATTGTTGTAGGCAGGATGGATTTTCTTATCTCCATGCCTTCTCCTATGTTTTCTCTTAATCACCAGCTATATGTTTCCTTGTCTGTTGTACCGATGTGCTGTGCTGGATGGACTCTGTGCTGGATGTGGTGCTTCTTGTCAGTCAGTGTCTGGGGCACTGTTTGTTCAAGTTGCTTGCCTTTTTGATTGACTGATGGGAAATACTGCGTTGCTGCAGGGAGTAGCGTGTTAGAAGGGTGAGAGATGAAAGGTAAAAAGCTGATAAAAGACTTCTAAGTGGCGTGAAAGGAAGTCTTGCATTCTTGCAACTTGTATACTGCTGCTTTGTTGACCGGAATCTTTACTTCTTGGGCCTGTGTGTTTACACGTGCACCTACAATATAAATAACTGCTAATGGGATTGTGGCAGTTCTCCAAAACATCCTAGAAACATCTTAGAAGAAAGTATCCTCCTCCTGATACTGCACTATCTCACTTTCCTTAGGTGAATGAAGAGTGGAACTTCACAATTTTCCCTGAATTATATCAGCTTTGGTGGTTTTTTGGTTTTTTTTTTTTTTTTTAAGATTTCAACCCCTTTTAGACAGGGGGTTGCTTATTGTTATTTGCTTACTCTGTTTACAACGAATTAAGCTGGCTGGAACAATGGAAGCCATGTTGTGCTGTGATTTCTAGGTGATCTTGCAATGTGAATAATATTAATAGGTTAAAACTAGGTACTTTCTAGTTGATTAACACCTTAGGCTTATTAGGGCTGATTGTTAAAGCTTACTGACAAGACAGAATTGGCAAAATCACAACATGAATTAAATCAGTGTTCTCTTGCTGGCAGCTTGGTGGCTGTTCCTTGTTCCAGAGATGGCAAGCGGCTGCCATATTGTCAAGGGCAAAAAATGTGAAGGGAACCTTTGAGCAGGGATTATGTGGGCAGCTTATTTTTCTTTAAGGTGGGGTAATATAGCTATGGGGTGAATGAAACTGCTTGGGGATTCAGGCATCCCAACTCTGAGTGGGGGCAAGAAGGGAAGAACTTAAATATACTCAGGGAAGCTCATTACTCTGTTTATATTAGAGCTCATGCCAACTCATCGGTGACAGTGAAGGACTTGAAGGATTTGTTGTTGAGTTTCAAGGAGTGGATTCAGTTATTTAGGACAGAAATGGTATGTGAATAGGAAATAAAATTAGCAACAGCATCTTCCTGGGCCTATGAAGAGATGACAGTAGTACATGGTCGGTATTACCATGTTGCGTGGCAGTTGTGTCTCCTGGCATTGTCCCCATGTTGTGTTAGAGTCAAATAATTCTCTTGCTACTTTATAAGTATCATGTAAGGGTGGGTTTTGTTACTTAGAAGAAAGTCACTGTAAGAGGTAAGTGATTTTCCCTGCCCTCCCCCTAAATGGTGTGTTTATGACAGCTTTTTTCCCCAGTAACAATTTCCTGAAGCACTGGCAATTTGGTAGTGAAAACATTTAAACATGGATATTAGGAGTTAAGAGTAACAGAACTATTTTTAATGAACCTTCTCAAATAACACTTATTATGGTAATCAGTCGACAGTATCCATAGTATTTGGCTTTTTGGAGAAATCTGGATGTTGACTGTTTTTTGCTTTAATAGCTCAACTATGCTGTGATTAATGGTCTTGTACAAGTTAAAGTAATACATATGTTTACTGTTGTGTACAACACACTGATAAGTATTTCCCAGTTTGTAGTGGATGTTTTTACAGCAAAAATACTTGATTTACAAGGCACGGTTAAAAATGTGGTTGTAATAAGCTAACCATAAGTCTGTTTTTTTGCTTCTTAGCTGTAAGTTTTTATAGCATTCTATAGATAAAAGGTATCCTTTAGCTATTGAAATGGTCCAGTATTTATCCTGTGGTGAATGTACTCTTATGAATCTAAAACTATAAGTAAATCCTTCTGTTCCTCAAGAATCACACATTGTATCTTGTAATAATAACCCCTTTAAGGGCTCTAGAAAGAAGCAAAATTGAATGTTTTTTGAGAACTCAAAAAGAAAGCTCCCAAGAATCCTCAGAGAGAAATGCCAAGAGCCCAATTATTATCTTTTTTAAATGCTGCAGAACAATTTCTCCAATATATAAGAAATCCAACAGGGAACATATTACAAGGCCAAAATAGACTAACTAGTACTTTGACACAGTCTGGAGACTGTTAACAAGGACCCATACTTGGTCAAGTTGTTCTCTTTTGGGGCTGTATTCAGCATCTTATACTTATCTGAAACAAGTGATTTCCTTCACTTTCTCTCTTCTTCTTCAGGCTACAGGTGGCCAAGATACAATGTCTGCTTGTGAAGCTTTAGTAGCTCTAATCAAAAGCTGTGTCTGGATGAAAGCTGAATTCATGAGTGGCACGGTGCAACTCAAGATTTATGGCAGAGTGGATGCATGTGACACAATTAAGTGCAGGCATGCCAGGGCTGGAATATAATTTCATGGAATGTATGTGAATTTGAAAACTGTTGCTTTTCCTTTGTTTTAACTTCCCCTTTTTGTAACCTCACTTGGTTTATTTTCTTCTACCATGTAAAGTAATGTATACCTTTTTGTATATACATTGTACTCTCAAAGTGCATTTTCTTTTCCTCTCTTGTTTTTCCTTTTATTCTTCACTGCTTTGTAAACAATTCATTCCCTTCTCAATCTCACTGGCAATGTATGTGCATTAATGTAATTTTTCAGCTCTCAGGTGCTAGCACAGTGACTTCTTACCACATCACCTCTTCCTAAGGCTTGGTCTACTGCCTTTGGTTCCAGATGTGAGACTTGCCTGCTAAGGAGAGCTTCCTCCTTTCCCTAAAACTCCATGTCTAAGGAAAGTAAGGGCTTATTCACATCAGTAGTGGCAGAGACACTCAACTTCTGCTTGTTCTGCCAAGTTTTCTGAAATCTGGGGTGGTACAGTAGTTTTGGTAGGATTTCGTTTGCTTTTGTTTGTTTTTTATAGTGAAGAGGTGTATCTGGCCTTTAAAACTGATGTTTTATCTTTGAAACACTGTATCCTCTAGTTGTGTCATGAGCCCTGAAGGCTCCTTACCTTCCTGTTCTGCCCCTCCTTCTGCAATGAATGTCAGTACACCTAATTTTTGCTACCATCTTAGGAATCTTTCTTCCTATGACCTGTTCTGCTGTCCATAGAGGGGGAGCAGTGCTGTGTCCGTGTGGGATTGTATTTCAGCTGGTAAGCACTGGCTAAGACTTATGTGTGAGCGTGAGAGCAGTTCTCTCTTAATATGGGACTTGACATGACCTGAGCCCAGTCTGATCATGAGCTGTAGGTCAGGTCCTGAGCATCTCTACCGCTCTGTGTGCACGTGGTCTGGCTAAGCAGACATGTATTCCCTTCCACGTATCATAGCCTGGAAGTCAAGCAGGTGAGACAGGTCACTTTGCCCTAGAAAGCTGCCCCTGTTGCCCATTAAATGGCCTGGACCACCAGCTATTATTTTCAGCCAAAAAATCTTGACCTTTGTGTAAATTTCTAAAACTTAACCTACATCCTGAAATAATTTCAGGAGCTCTTCAGCTAATTGCTTCATTTTTACTCTCGTCTTTCGTTTTGTTTATTTAAAAAACAAAGCAATTGCTGTGAACAATGAGCCTATGGTAACACAAAATAAGAGTTAGGTTTGTTGTCACCTTTTTCTTCAGTAACACTGTTGTAGCATGGGACTGGTCATCCAGATTCCTGCTCAACTTAAAAAATTAGCTTTCCTCAGGCATTTGAGTTTAACTAAGATTGTTCGCTGCCTCTGGCAACTGTTGAAAGGAAAAGAATGAAATTGGTTTATATGTACAAAATGAAGTAGAAGTTTTGTATAATGAGTTTTTGTAAGTTTTTGCTTCACTTCCCTCTGTTCCCCCAACACTCATAGGCACCTTTTTCTCATCTGCCTATAGCACCCTCCTAACCACGTGATTTTCTGGTCTGCTGAAGCCGTGCAGCCTCAGTGGCATATCTGGCCACGTTCAGGGCCCAGCCTGGCTGATGCTCGCAGGATGCATAGCTGGAGAGAAGCCGACACGTAACATCTCTGTCTGCGTGTACAGGCTTAGCGTGCGTGAGCTGCCAGTGCCCTGGGTGCATTTGAATTTTGTTCCCCCTCTCCAAGTGCTGTGTCAGTTCAGGAATTTGTGGTTACTCTGGCTTTTGGCCTGTTAGTGCATGTGGTATGTGAGTTAATTTCCTGCAGTTCTGTTCAGTCCTCTCAATTTTTTGTTTGCTTCTAGTTGAGCTAGCCTTGGGCTCTCAGGTCTGCAGGGGTGGGATGTATTGTAGTCCATCTGTAAATGTGCTTCCTTGTTTTTTGGTTAATGAAATAATCTTGTGTCTTGTTCTCTTGGGATTAGGAAAAATATTTTACTGGTTGTCCAAATTTTTTCCTTTTCTAATTGGAAATAATTTTTACATCTTTCAAAACAAAAATTATGTTGCAATGGAGTTTTCCATCTGATGATATAATTAAAGTAAAAAAACCTTTTTTAAAAAAAAATAAAGCTACAATTAAAGATTTAGGTGCAGCAGCTGAGGCTGAGCATGTGCTAGTGGTTGGGCTGTGCTAGGTGCACTTATTGAGTGCATCTTCTGGTTTAGTTTCATCAGAAAGGAATCTAGCACTGGCGCTCAGAGACTGCTCGGTGATTGGGCAGCCAAGGATTTTGGGAGGTTCACTTCAAAAGCTCATTCTTTATTCAAACTAAAGGCTAATATGGACATACTATGTGAGACCTTTAAGAAAGTCACATCATCTGTATAATAATTTAAACTGTTTATGGTGTAATTTCTATTGTGGTGGCCAGAGATGTGTCCCCTGGGGTATGATGCTTCACTTCATCAGTGCAGGTTGTGTCTCTTGGTTATCAAATGGCAATTCCAAGAGGGAGCGCAGACAGAGGCAAGGATTTCTGTAAGTCAGGGAAGACAAACTTAGGGATATTCACTGCACGTCAGCCAAGTAGTTCTCCTTGATGCTGATGCGTACATAAAATCAAATGTTACTATTATTGAAAACTTTTTGTTAGAAAAGGCTAAACCAGATTGCCTTTTTGTCAAGAAAAAGCACTGAGAAAGATCTATTTTGAAGGCAGAAAGTTACTGGGTTAAGTTTCCAGAAATAACGTTTTTCAAAGGACGTCTAGGACACAAGATATTTATCTGAGTGTAATAGTAAACTATTTCTATATTCCTTGAGTAAAAAAATATATTTACCTTTTTTTTTCCATTTCATGTGACAGTGCTAAGCTGGTATCTGGAATTTCCTTGATTGCTTGTAATGCTATGTTCTTTGGTCCTGGTGCATACTATTAGGAGCAGCACCACCACTCCTGCTTCCAGGGAGATAGCTCTTGTTGGAAGTATGGAAAATAAGGAGTTTGCCTATATTATGTGTGGATCTGATGCTTTCATTTATTTACTTGAGAAACTTTCTTTGCTCATTACCATCTTCCAGTGACAGAGTACCTGTTTGTATTATTGCCTTGTGGTTTTTAAGTGGTTTTTTTCCTCCCGAGCATGTGAGGTTTATGCACACAGGGTGAAGCAGTAAATGTGTGTGTTGAAGAGTTATTTTCTTTTGGGAGGGAGAAGAATGCAGTTGTGGTCAAGGTAGTTTAGAACTGATCTCTGAGAGAATTGGAAAACCGATGAACCTGATTCCCCCCTGCTTGATATTGTGCATGCTTGCTTTTGACTCTGCAGAATTGTTATAAAAATAGTCTCCTTCTGAGTAGGCAGCATCTTCTGTCCTCTGTGCAGGCTTGGGGAATGCACAAGGCATAAAGGCAGCAGGAAGCTGGGTGATAACTGTAGAGATTTAACAGTAATGCTGTAGCATGACTGAAGAAATCAGGAAGCACCACTGATTATTTGTTAACACTTTTCCCGTATGGGATTAGTATAGCAGCAGGAGTTGTTAATAGGAAACATCTCAATGAGAGACTGTCCTAAGGCAATATCCTGTGGCAATAGGATACAGCAATATTGTCTCCTGTTCTACTAAGGGACCAGGAAACAAGGATAAACCCCTTGTTTGTGGTGTAACAAGAGGAAATAAGAGCAGACATGTTTTATAAGTCTCTGGTGAGCTCATGGAAGATTCTAGTTATGTTTCATAGCGCTGTGCATGTTGTCTTGCTGCCCTTAGAGATATGAATTGGTGGTGTGCTATGGGATTTATTTTCTTGCCTTGCACTTAGGGGCTTTCCCTCCAGGATGTCTGTATATGTTGTTGACTGACAATTCATTAATTTTTACTTTGCTTCCTATGTTCCCTGAAGGCCAACATGCCAGACTGCATTCTGCAGTGCAGTCTTTGTGCTCACTTTTGGGCAAATCCTAGCTGTCAGCAGGAGAACTTAGATGTCCTTAGAAGAAATGGAGCTTGTGCTTTAGGAGGTGATCGTGTTGTATAGTGGGTTCTTGTTAGTTGAGCAGTGATTAAGGAGTCAAATTTCAGGTAACTTCATCATAGTGAGAAATCTTTAGATGATGATTCTTAAGGCTCAATCTCTCTTTGGCTTTTGCCGAACTTTTTGCCTCTTTTTGCTTTGAACTGCATACCTGTGGTTTTTTCCAGTAGACAGGGCTTGATGTGACATCTGAAACCTCTGGGTAATTTCATACATCTGTTATATTTGTTTTCTTACAAAGTCAGTAAAATGCTAATGAGACTAACAAGGGCTTTCTCTACCTCCTCCTAGTTTTGGCTATTCCTGTTCAGGAATATGTTCATGTAATTTGGAAGTGTTTCATTCATTTAGTGTCTAGTAATATAAGCAGTGTCCTGTAACTTTGGCAGAGGCAGGTAAAGGGCTAGTAAAATCTTTGTCAAGAGACGCTGTTACCTAGAAAGATGCTGTGAGGATAACGGTCCTTTTGAAATCCTCGCATCCTCACCAACAGCTTCCCAAGGCAAACCTTTATCAATGTAGTATTTAAGTTTTTCCTTTTTCTTCTCTTCTGGCCCACCCACTCTCCTAACTTTACTGACTCACATTTTGTTGGTGGCTAGATGGCCACCCACATCATGAATAACATGTATTAACTCTGGTCTTGTTCGGGTAAGCACCCACTGATTAGATTTAGTAATATTCTGGAGTTAGTAAGATTTAAAGGAACAGTTTTATTCTGCCTTTGCATTACTGTTTCATGTATATAAAGATGTTCAGCATATAAAACTGCCAAGTCTTGGGTTTCTTGTACTGAGCTTTAAGGAGTTACAGCTGTGCTGGCTGTGGGTTGAGCACCGGGAACTTTAGCAGTTTTCCGTGATTTCCTGTTTTGCCCTAATCAGTTCCGGCTTTATTTGGTGTTGCCAGCCCCTTTTGAGTCTGTACGTGTTGCTGTGCCTATAAAAGCTTTGTTAGCAAGTTCAGAACAATCTGACATGATTGTAATGTCTGGATCCATCCAATTGCAGGTTCTGTTTTAATGTTCTCGCAATATTCAGTTTTCTTGATTATACTGACACAAGTGTCTCACTAGTATGTGGTGACCATAAATGTAGAGGATTGAAGGAAAACGTGACAACAAAAATGCAGATAAAGATTACAGAGAGGGTTCTAAGTAATACAATGCCAATGAATTCTTTTCACGAGGAGTATATTTATTTTCAGCTGCTGATAAGATCTGAGAAGTATGTGGACTGTCATTTCATTTCTCTGTAATTCTCCATGTTTTTTCTGTGTGAGTGCAGCACTGAGGACTTTATCTGGAGTGTTCATCTCCAGAGCACATGAGCATAAGGCTCTGGACAACTGGAAGAGATTAAATAGTACCAGAATGGTTGTGCCAGAATGGTAAGGAATTGGTGTTTGGAGTATCCTAGCCTAATACTCTCATTTTTTCATTTTAAAAAAAGAAAGGAAAAAAAAAAGAAAAGAAAAAAAAAGAAAAGAAAAAAAAAAGAAGAGAGTAAAGGCTCTGTTTCTTGATGTATTCCAGGATTAACTCAATTAATTTCAAGTTACACAGCAACTCAGTTTTTGATTTTGGTCCAGCCAATGCTGAAACAGCTTGTACAGAGGTCTACTCTATAGATTCATCAGCCTATACAATTTTATTATTTTCATGTCTTATAATTGGTTTTGCAGTTTGTAGTTCCCACTGATTATTGTTTCTACTTCCTGTATTACTCAAGATACATTTTCAGAATCTGATTGGTATTGTTCTTAATCTGATGATGTTACTAAAAATTATCTATATATTACAGAACAGTTTTAGGATGTGTATATTAAAGTTTTATTTATGAAACATGTTGTATCTGCTGTAAAACACCTGAAGTATTCTTTTCAAGGTTTACTGCTGATTTCCAAAAGTGAACATAGATTTATGTAGGGACTCTGGCTGGATTTGTGTGCTTCAGAATCTGCCTCACGCGTACAACAAAATGTTTTATTTTGCTATGTAAGCTTTTGCTTATGTCATGTAAAACAAAAAGGCATACAAATATAGGTGCCATATAGGTGCCATTTTTGAAATATACTTAATGTACTAGTCAACTGTTAATATCCATAATCTCTCTGGTTTATGCCCCAGACATGCAGAGGATTTGGAAATATTAATTCCTCATTTCGTTTTGCCTTGTTTGCTTAAACATGTGAGCAAACGTGTATGGTTTGCTCCAACATATTGTGATTTCTCTTTACAAGAATGCTTGCATTGTTTTTCAGGGAGTAGGGGGCCTCTCGTTTTTGCTGATTCTTCCACTTCCCACAGTCTTGCTTGTGGCTTTTCCATATGGTAGGGTATTTCTGTGTTATTTCATTAAATGTTGTCTTCACATAGGATGGCCTCACCCTGCTGTGTTAGCTCTACTATGATGTATGTCAGGCATTTAAGTATGACGAGCTAGACCTGTTTGTATGATGAAACCCCTTATTTATGGCACACAAATTTGACTTGTGTTTTTAGGAAGTCAGAGCCAATTACTCCACAGTTGTTGTTTAGAATTGTTTTCTAAATGTAGCCTGATGTTGATGGCCAACACTAATAATGGGCTCTTCCCTGTAGAAGTAATGTCTTGTGCCTTGTAAGTGTAACCATTTCAATTACTTTAATCCTCTTCTGCAGCTTTGTTTTCCCCTTCAAATCCAATCAGTCACCTGAGCCTCTCTCTTACCGTGTCCATCTTGTTGCATCAAATACTAATCCTTTGGACTTGCCTGCAGGGTAGGGCTAAATGGTGAAAATCCTTCTCCATCTGGTTTATTAAATGAGAGGTGCCAACTCCTGTCTCTGCTCTGCCAGTGATGCCAGCTTTGATTACTTGCCTGTTGTCCTCTCCTTCAGGCACCTTATACTTTCTCTCATTTTGTTTCTATATTTAGGAGGATGGTGCAAACCTAAAGCCGTAACTTTTGTTCTCTTCCAACTTTCCTTTTTAAATCTGACCTTTGGTTTGGTATTTATAGATTGTTCCCAAATGTCATTAGCTGGGTAGGTGACTAGTGTCTGTGACTTCTGTTAAACTGTTTCACCGTTACACTGTCTGCAGTACTTCTGCATTGGCTGTCTAATGTGAATGTTGTAAATACTCTGTGAAATAGAGAGGGGTTTTCTTTGCTATGTTTCTGTTCATTATTATTAAGCAGGGTTGAGCTTTGACTGTAATTCCTGGATTTTTAATCTACTATGATGGCAAAAGAACATTTATTCTAAGAGTAAGAAATGAACCACATAGTTTCTGATTTACTTATTTCTATTTGGATGTCATCACATTAGTTTGCTGGTGATTGAAGCACACAAAATATACCTCAACAAGAGACACTGAAACTATTGTACTGTTTAGCTCTGGAAAATCCAGATTGATTCTAGATGTTTGTGCACAGGACAACAAAAGATACTTTTGTCAAACAAGGGAGAATAATCATGTGAATTAACTAAAACCAGGGATTCTGAAGTTCTGTTCATCACTCTGCCTTGTGTAGCCATGGGATCTTAAGCAGCTCATGGTAATTTCTCTCTTTCCCTGTTTGCAAGCAGCGGTAATATTTTTTGAATGTTAATTTAGTGTAACATTTGTACATTGTTTACTGTAAAGAAGACAACATTAAAAGTTGACTCTTCTAAACTGTGATTAGGTCGTCAGTAGTAGATTCTGCTGTAATTTGCCTGTGCCAAAACCAAGTAACGGTTGTATTATTACGTAACAGTGGGTGACTACTGCTGAGAAATAATCCATTCTATAGCCATGGGTTTTTACTATGAAATAAACTGTAGTGTGTTTGATTGTTAACTTCTGCTAGATTGAGATTTCTGGTTGACCTAACAGAGATCTGTGGGAAGGCTTTGGCAGGAGGTGAATGACAGAGAATACAGGTCATTACCTTAGAATATTGTATTTTCAAAAGTAAATATTTAAAAACAATTGGTTGACTGTAGATCAAAGGATTTGGATTTTGAGTTCAATTTAGTAACAACTCACCATGAGAGAGTTGAAGCCACTGGAAAGAGCATGAAGGAGCTGGAATTTCATAAAAGTACAAGACTTTTTCTTAGTAACATGAGTGTCTTCCAGAACAACATGAACTTTAGAAATCAGGTCTGGGGATTCAAATGTGATTTTGGCCAAAGTTTGAGGTTTGGAAAGAGTGCACTCACAGGTGGGACGTAAGGGAGGTTTTAGCTGTTCTTCTATAATCTGTGTATTGCTTGCACCTTTTCAGGGAGTAGACTGTGATCCTTCTTTGAGGAAGGTCTGTGTCTCCCTCTAAGTATCTGTCCCTGCAGTCTCCAAAGAAGGAAACAACAACTTCCAGGGCTCCCAGTTTCTGGCTCTGAGAAGGCTGCAGTTACTGCTGGGGGGACATGGGAGAGCCAGAAAGAATGTGAAGGGACCAGGCAGCTTGAGTACACACTCTGTATCTCCAGAAAGGGCATTAAAGGGATCTATGTTTATGCTCAAGCCCAAAGAGCTTGAGCAGGGAGGGATTCAACACTGTCCAGATGCAGCTAGCACCTGGAGTCCAGAGTCCTGGGCTGCCAGGTTCATCTGAGAGTCCATCCAAGGCTGTAATTCCACAAAGCTATGTGGTTTTTTCCCTCTTCCTTTACTTAGTTTATAATGCTGACAATCTAGGAAAACAGAAATGGTGTGCTGTGGTGTCTGAGAGAATTCTTAACATTTCAGTCTTGCCAGAAATGTGATGTGAATAGACATACCCATGAGAAAACTTTAGTAGAGCTACTTGGAATAATAAGTGCAGCTGCAATATATGATTTTAGAAGCGTAACTGTTTTTCAGTGCCTAAAATTAGGTTTCAGTCATGTAAATCTTTGTATGGTACTTCTCAGTGACAATCAGTGATGGATTCCTTTAACCCTTTCCCATATAGAGCAGTACCTTTTATTCCTTGGATATTTTAATGTTATTTAGTGGAATGACTTAAGAGTTACTGAAAAGATGGCAGTATCCAGGCAAGTGTGAAAAGATGGCAAGGAATTGGAGAATACCATTGTAAAGCATCAGACTTCCAGGTAATGCTTGTCCGTAGAAGTTTCCTGAGAAAGGAAAGAAGAATGCCATTCGTTCCTCTGAGGGTCTCACCCATAAGGTCTCTAAATTGAAAGAACTAGTGTAGTTGGTCATACTTTTAATACAAAATTTTAAAGAAGAATAATTTTAAATGGTTAGATCAGTGTCAGCTCATCATGCGATGCGCTTGGCTGTATATATGTATAAACAGAAGATGTATAGAAAGAGGGTGTTGTTACTCTTAAGTCAATCTAGCTGATTAAAGAAAATGTAATGGGATTTCAAAGCACTCAGGTCAGTTTGGTATGCTTGGGTAACTGCTGGGTATTAGAGAAAGTATCTGTGAGGCTTGAAGGGCTTTTTAGTCTGCGTATGTTTGTGGCTGAGAAATTCTAACCACAATTACAGGGTTAGTAGGGAGCAAAGCTCGTGAGCTGGACAGCCTGGCTGTGGGGGTTTCGGAAGGATGCTCCTAGATGGGCCCATATCCCCCAAATGTTTGATGAATCACAAATTTCCAAGGAAGAAGATGTTTTATCATCATTTTCACAGTCACGCCACTCAGTAGTTTCATAGCTCTGGCAGCAAGAAGTGATACTGTGTGATTTGCAGTGTCCCATGGATCATGTCAACCATCAACTGTTCATTGTGGGTGAACAGTTCAGTGGTTAAGTCGTGGATCAAGCACTGTCCTGTTAAACCAGGAGTTTTATTAGTACTGGTATTAATCAGTGTATGGGCTACATCACAAGATTCACCGGCAGGTCAGCGAACCTTTGTCTTCATGTAGATACAACTATTAAAAGCCTGCTTTGAGGGCTGGGTATACAAAGGCTTTGCAAGCTGCAAGTGATCTTTGGGCTGCAGTTACAAAACAACTGCTTTAAACTACGCGATAAATAGTTATGAACTGCACACATTCAGAGTTGTTCTGTAGAATTCGGTATCTGTTTATAGACAAGCTAGATTTGAAACAAGTACCATTTCCAGTGAATAATTTAAGTAACTCCACTATGCTTACGCAGAAGTGTAGTACAGAGTATTTTACAGAAACAAATTTTTGCTTGACAGCTGCAAGTTAATTCAGCCTGTGTGTATTAGCTTGTAAAACGCAGTTCTGCTTCTAAAATTATATGATACCCTTCTTTCTAAGTAGATACCGTTTTTTAACATATTTTCTATTTATATTATTCATGAAGCTATATACGTGGTCTCAGTGTTAATATTAATCATTAACAATCAGTGAGATAATTTTCCTGCATGGTGTTCTTCAGGGGTGAAAAATAATTCCTAGTTAGCATTTGAACACTGGGAAGAAAATTCCCACTTTTTATTCTGTTACTGACTTGCAGTGTTGCACTAGATGGGCTTCAGTGGTTTCATATCTTGAGCTCTAAGGCTGTGGTGTGTGCACAAGTCTATGAATGCATGTGACTCACTGCATGCCCTTCCTCGTGGAGGCTGTCTGAGCAGAAGAGTGGCACCCAGGATAGATGGGTGAGGAGGAAGCAGGGAAGCCCATGGTGCCCCCTGACAACGCTCTTCTCCTGGAGCTACTGGAGGCGGGCTTGGAGAGCTGTGGCATTACCATGGCTGTCACTTTTCAGCTAGTCTGGAATCTCATCATGTCCCTAAATCCAGTTCACCTTCTCTACCACCAGAATTCATCTGATCTGACTGGCTGTGTGCCCGTATCTCTTGGTTAAGGTCCAAAAGCATTTGTGTATTTAAATTTATGTACAGACTATAAACGTCATCATCATTATTGTACATTCCAACAAAAGCCTCCAGCCTGCTACCTTTTTTCCAGCAACGTTTTCCTAAGCAACATGGATCAACTAATGAAAAGGAAAGAAAATTGTATTGTTTCAAAAAGTCTGTATTCCAGCAGAGACTCTCCTAGGCACTCTTTATTAGATATTAAAGAAATCCATAAAATGTAAGAGTGGGATTGAGAATAATCTTTTCTCTCCCCTTCAGTAGATGATGAAGGAATCAGCATCTCTCCAGGATTAAATAGGAAGAGCGCAATCCTTCAAACAATAAGAAAAATAGTGTGAGTATGTAGTATGTATTGAAGAGCACGACAAACTTGGTATCTAAAGCAAAACAGTGAGAAAGTGTTGCCATTTGACAGCAGTGTCTCTTTTCCTTTTGAGGAAGGAAAATTACTTGAATTCTCAAGACTTAACTGTTTTCTCGGGAAACCCCTACATTCATTTCCTCATGGCAGCTGCTGTGTACTGGGTGTTCTTCTTGCATGCTCCCAAAGAAACCAGCAGCAAGGGAAGATCCCCAGAACTAATTCAATCATTCTGCCAACCATGGTTTCCACTGGAAAGATTTTTTTTTTTTTCAGCCTGACATTTAATTTCCCAGACACAACACTAATTGCCAGGAAAGGAGCTGTTTGGAGGAAATATGTACCTATTGGGACATTTTGTATTTCATCTGATGTAGATTATGAAGCTTTTGGGAGAATCTGCCACTGTCAACAAATGCAGCTGGGGAAAGAATGCTCACGCTTGGCATGACGTTTTGCTGTGCTGCTCAATATTTAGTCCTAGTTTACAGGGGTTATTATAATGTTATAATAAGCTTTAAAAATATATTCTGTTGCTAAAAGGACCTTTCTGTTTACAGTGAATTTCAAATTTGAGACTGAAAGATTCAGGGTGTATCTGTAACTTTGGAGCAACAGGCAAAACTTGCGTGAGTTTTGAAAATAAAAACATTCCATTTTGTTGGAGAATAAGTTTATCAAATCAGTGTAATACACTATTAGATAAAGTATCCTTATCACTTAAGCATTTATATTGCATCTTACATTGCATGGGTGTCATATATGTGAACTAGATAGGCAAATATAATGATCAGGTGATGTTAAAGTAGTTCCTCTCATGTGGCACTACTGAAATCTCTCACTTGAAGGGGAAAATAAGTGGTACCCCCTCCCTATTATTTTTACTAACATACTTTTTATTCTCTTGACCGATTTTTTTTTTTTTTTTACTTGAACAGCAAAAGTGTTGGATTGTTTAATAAAACATCAAAAAGGAGTTTAATATTCTATAGAAATTAGATCTGTGGGAGTAAAAGAAGCATTTATGTAGTGAAGATGTTTCAGAGTTTGTTTTCTTCAGAAAATATAGGGGCTCACCCAGACAAGTGTCTTGCAGTGGCTTTTGGTTTGCTCACTGCTTTAGACTGAATCCAGTCAGGCCCTTTGCTCTTTCTTCTTATATCCAGTCAGTTTTTAAAGCCTTTTCCCCCCCCCTTCTATTGAAGTTAATGGAAGATTTGCCACTGATTTTCAGTGGAAACAGAGTTATACTCACAAACAGCAGAAAAGATAACTAGATTTCTCCATTTCCTCTCTTCTATTGCACTCCTGGGATTTACTTCCATGCTGTCTAAGGTGATAATACTTAAGTTATTCTACTGTCTAGTTTTTTACTTTTAAAAGCTCTCGCCTTTTATCCATCTACATAGTTGCCTTTGGTGCTAAGATACTGTTCTTTCTTCTGCTGTCTTTAGAGGCTTGTTTCCCCTCTGTCATTCTCGTTCCTACCTTGTGGGTTTTTTCTAGACCGCCCTTGTATTCCTGTTGACCCTTAAATCTTACTTTCTACGCTTCAAAAATGTATCTCTATAAGGCTTTGTTTGCATTGCCCCAACCTATTGTAGGGAAAAGCTATTCCTAAATATGTTTACGATAGGTTTGTATTTCATTTTCTTAATGGAGGACAGCGTCCAAAGAGTGTACTGCTCTGAAGGGTGTGTGGTGTGGAGAAGGAAGGGAAGAAGAAAAGCTCCATCCACGCCCTCTTCTGTGAGTTTGAAACTTTCCTTGACTCCTTTCAGACCTCGCTCCCCTCTATTTACCTCTGTGGTCAGCTGATTAAAAGGAAGAAGTTTTATGGTGTGTAAGACCACTATCCTCCATCCCTACCCTTTTCCTTTAGCTCAATGAAAGTGTTGGCTGTGTGTTACCCTTTACCATGACCATCTTTTGAAAGGAAGAGGAACCTCCCAGTACTGTCTGTAATATATTGTATTCCATGCCAGAGGAGGCTCGAGTTTCTGGTGTAACTTAATGTGTATGCCTGCATATGGGAGAACTTGACCTTCCCCGCCTACTCACTGTCTGCAGTGAAGCAGAGACTTGAAAGCCCTAATACAGTGACTGATTCTATCCTGAGAGCTCTGATGCCTCTTCACACCTGTTTGTGCCTGATAATTTTAATGTAAGAATTCATTATCAAGAATAATGAAGGCCATTAAATGGAGGACGTATGAAGGCCAGATCAGTATGCTAGATAGCTCGCTGTTACTTAGTTTGCTTATGTATTGCTAGGCCTGTGATGCCTCTTTGTCTGATTCTCTGTTTTCCAAATAAAGATGGGGTTTTGTTGTTGTTTTGTTTTTGTATTTTTGTTTGGATTTATTTATATCCTTCCTGTAGGTATAAAAATACAACATCCCTTTCCAGTGAGGTTTTCTTAATTTGTCCTGTGTGCTCACTAGTCTCTGGTGATTGAGGGGGTCACTGAAGATATAAATATGGCTTCTGCTCAAGGCTGAGAAGCTAGGAGTTCAAGAAGAAATAAAAAGAAACCCCATGAAGCCAGAAGCCTTGCAGCTGCTGGCAATTAGGATTGTCATTGGTGTTCCCTCCAGGAGCCCTCTGCTAAGGTACCTATGGTAGTGTGTAGCAGGCAGCTGTGTTCCCACAAGGCGGGGATGTAAACACAGGAGGAGGGAGCTTTGTTGTTTGTATTGAGCAGGAGGTGGCCAAACAGGTGTATGACTTAAATGGTTCCCTCAAGGTATTGTCAGCTGCTGGAGAGTCGTCCTCATGTCTGTAAGATGCAGAAAGTTTCTTTTTCAGTTGAAAGGCAGCTGATGCAAGCCTCCATTTCCTACAGACGTTTGGAAGGGACTGTGCAGACTCTTCTACTTTCCCAGCAGCTGGATAGTCCCGGGGTGGAATTCATTGGACTTGCTTCATTTGATCATTTTACCATTCACAGTTGTTTTCTGCTTCTTGTTTGACAAACCATATCTAAGCTACGCTATTTTTTAAAAACTTCTGTGGTTATGATAGAATTCCCTTGGTGCATGTGGCACTGAATATTATAATGAAATACAAACATATACCTGTTAGTTGTATCCTGTAGCCTAGCACATATGTAATTATGTCAAAGCTATTATGCTTGTTTGGTAAAGCCTAATTTTAATGAGTGCCTAGCACCAATTAGATGCAGTTTTCTAAATGTTAATTTAAATGGAGTCCATGTGGTAACAGAGCAATGCGCTGTGCTCTTTTTCAAAGGGAGTTTTCCTTGGTAAGGCCAATAGTTTCTGGAGTCTCTCTTACACTTCATTACACTTGTGCAGATGCTACATCAATTAAAGGTTGGTACAAAGTAATCTGGAAGAGCCTGTGTAATTAGACTCCATATAATCTATCCTTGGTAACAGACTGCTGTATTATTTAATTCCATGTTTGTACCACATCATATTTTTGCTCCTTAGTTTCTTAAAATTTTCTGTGCGTATTCATATTTTGTTTGAAATTTAGTAGTCTTGCTATTATTTCAACTTACTGTAAGCCAACAAATCAAATCCTACAAAGCCAATATAAGAAGCAAACACAGCAAGAGAATCTTGGGACAAAATGATGACAGAAGCACAAAGTTAGGCTGAATTTATTTCTTTTATATTTTGCCAAGTGGTTGTAAATGGGGAATAGTCTTGTTTTTATTTTTAAAGACCTAATTCTTCTGAGAAGATTAACAATACTTTTGATATTTTGACTAATTCTGTTAGTTTGGCCTCTCTATCCAGATAAGGGTGAGAATCTTGAAAGAACGTACACAGTCTGAGTGTGCACAAGGACAAGTTTTGTTTTGTAAGGACTCTGCTACTGTATAGTTTATGGTGCTGGAAGACGGGATTTACTTGAATGGAGTTCAGCCCTTGCATTGCTGCTCTTGATGAAGAGAAAGATAAAGGAATGAGGCACTCCTGAGTAGCTATACTCTGTAGCTAAGCATCAGATCAAGATGTACAGTTTCCCTTCTGTTTTGCTACAGGATGTTTAGCCTGGAGAAGAGGAGGCTGAGGGGAGACCTCATCGCTCTCTACAACTACCTGAAAGGGGGTTGCAGAGAGGTGGGTGTTGGTCTCTTCTCCCAAGTGAATAGTGACAGGACTAGAGGAAATGGCCTCAAGTTGCGACAGGGGAGGTTCAGGCTAGACATTAGGAAAAAGTTCTTTACTGAGAGAGTGGTGAGACACTGGAATAGGCTGCCCAGGGAGGTGGTAGAGTCACCCTCCCTGGAGGTATTCAAGGAGCGTGTGGATGTGGCATTGTGGGATGTAGCTTGATGGACATGGTGCTGTGTGGTGTTGGGTGGGTTGTGGCTTGTTATTGTTGTTGTGTGGCGTGGGTTTTGTGGTTGTGTTGTGGTTTTTTTTTTTTTTTTTGTGGGTTTTTTGATGTTGTGTGTTGTGGGTTTCCCCCCCCCCCCCCCCCCCCCAGGTTGGACTCGATGATCTTACAGGTCTTTTCCAACCGTACTGATTCTGTGATTCTGTGATCATTCCTTTGAAGTATACAGTTTTGTATGTGAGGGGGTTTTCTGTGATATGTAGAATATATAAGTGAAAAAACAGAACCAAAGTATGAGGAGGATGTGACCCTATTACCCGAGAGTTAAGGCTGTGATCTTGCTATGGTTATAGCTAGTGATTAATATAGTTATGGTTCCATTCAGGAATGCGTTTTATGATTATGTCAATAATAGCAAACTAGCTGACCTGATATGAATGTTTAGTTTATATGTGGTTGGTACAGTGAATATGGCACGTGTCCTGTAGAAAATAGGTGGTCATGTATGTAATTAGAGTCTCACAACGTGTTTGTATAAGTGAGTAAACTGAAGATACTTAGACAACATTCATTTTGTATTTCCCAACCCTAGATTGCTTTGAGGTTGGTGTGAAGAATTATGCATTGGGGGAGCGTGTATCCACATTATGGCTGAAGCAGATTTTTGTAAGCTTTCGTATAATCAAGTTTGGGTTGGGTTTTTTTTTTATTTTAGTCATGTTAGAGTTCTTGTAAAGTCATACTTACTTCTCCCTTTAGGAGACTGCTATCTTTGCCTGAGGCTCCAACTGGAGATGTTTTCCATCAAGCATCCAGTTTAGCTTGTAGCACTGGTTCTTACACAGTTTATTTGTCCTTGGGCATTTTAGCTTATCTTAGAGATAAGGATTGGTAGTCCAAGAACGAAGTAATGAAACATGCAAGGTCAGCTATCACAGTAACAAGAGTTAGAACTGACCTGACACCAGCAGCACATCTTTTCATCCACACCTTTTAGTGTCTCCACATTTGGTTATTTTACTCAGAAGAGAAACCAGCTAGTTGCCTCTTGACTTTTTTTATCCTTCCTTATGCTTTTCTGTAAGATGTAAGCCACATCTGTTTCTTACTAGTCATTTGACGTGCACTTCTAACAGAGAAAATGCCTTATTTTTTGGACCCTTTCTTCTGCTTTGTTATTCATACTGTGATACTTCTCTTAAATACTTTCCAAGATGTGAAATCTAGGAGTTTATCAAAAGCAAAACCCAACCACTTTATTTGTCTGAATCTTGTCAGCTGTTGAACAGGAATGTTGAGACTGAATGATGATGAGTTTTTATTAACATCAATAGGTTTATAAAGGATTAATCTAGCTAGATATGTTCAATTTTTAAAGTAGTTTAAATATGGAGATCAGGTGATCCAGTAGATCTAAAATCAGAAGAACAGGTGCTTTTGTTAAAAAATAGTAATAGTAAAAGAACTGCCCACCCCCTTTCCTCTACTAAACACCAAACTATGATATTGGAGTATGGGTATGTTAGGTATTAAATGGCCTAATTACCCTTAAAGTTTTGCAAAATGAATTCAGGCTTTGCTGGATGGCAGCATTTTCAGAGAGAGTGTGGGTGTGAAGCAGCAGAAGCTGATGGCACTCCCAGGTGTTAGTAGGAAATGCTGGAGGTGCACCTTGCTTGCCTGTAGGTACAAATCTTGCAAAGATGAATGCTGATTCTGAGTCAGGGTTGCTTTTATGTGATGGTCAGCTGGTTTGATGTGATGATTTTCTTTCTTTTCTTTTTCAAGGGGCAGGGAATGCTAAATGTAAGTCAGATTTATTTTTTTTTTGTAAAATCCTTTTTCTTTAGAAAGAATAGCCACGAAGTCATGTTTGTTCACACTCAGTGAAAAAAAATCTTCCTTGCCCACCAGTACCAAAATTCTTTCTCCTGAGCTACATCTTCTTTGTTCTGTTTTGAGCCAAACTCAGGACTGCTTCTCTCCATCTTCATCTGTTACACACTGAGTCTGCTAGTAATTTATTCTCTATTTTGTTTAGTTAATTCTTGCTCAGGTCTTGCCATTGCCAGCTCTTGTCAGCAGCCTTTCCAGTTTTTGGTTATCTCTGCATAAAAAGGGCTTAATTTACTTTATTTAGAATTTTTTTTTATGTACTCTTTGACACTTTATTAAGCAATTTATTATGTAGATATACTTAACACGTGGCGTGTTTTGCATGTATGTAAACTTTAATTAGGTATATCCCAGGATGCTTAGTGTCTGCCACAACTGTTTTCTATGTGAGTTCATCTTGTAGCATTAGGAATATACAGGACTGTGATACTGCCTTGTGCCTTTGTACTGGTAATGCTTAGGGTCCATTTCCGTTTTTGTAGCAATCGTTAGGACAGTCATCCGTTCCCTTCAGGTCCTGGTATCATCTGAACAGTTGCTAGCTCTGCCTGCCTGTGCCAAAATGTCTTAATTTGGGTAGCTGGGTTTGCCTTTATAATCTTGGCAAAATAGTAATTTGAGCATAAAAATGGCAAGACTACCAGGTGACTTCAAGGTTTATTTTTTGGGCTAGCTGGGGTGAATTTTGTACCTGCAAATGTTCAATTATTTGTGGTGTGTAAGCATGTGTGCATCTCAGTGGGTTGTCAGAAGCTTTATTCACAGCTGTGGTGGAGTGTTGGGATTGAGCAGCTGAAAGAAATGTAATTGCTACTTATATTGGAGAAACAAATACAGTTTTAGAGGTTTCTTTTGTTGAGCGTCTGGGAAATAAAAAGTCGAGTGAAATCAGAACAGGTGGTGATAAAACTTGAATTACTGCAGTTCAGCATAGAGGGCATGTTAGTACTAAGACATAATCTTGCCATAAGACACAGGTGAATGGATTCATTTAAAATGAGCAGAAACTTGCTGCTCAGTTGTTGAATGTAGGGTTTTTTTGAACATTAATACATGAAATTGTAATCTCTCTTTTTTTCAGTGTGTTGTTTATTTTATGTTTTTTTGGAAAGTCTCCTGGTTAACATACTGGGTATATCCCCAAACACTCAAAGAAATATTAAACATATGCAGCAAATTGTCTCAGTTTAAAAGTGGGGGTGAGGGAGGCTTTTTTAAACAGGGACAAAGGAAAAGAAAAAAAATATATAAGATCTGAACTTATAAGTCTATGTGAGTTTATCCCACTCAGGGAGGATTATGTGGCACAAGAGATTCTGAGTACCAGGGTAACTTTGTTATTTCAAAGGTGAGCTATGGGTCACCCGACCTGCAAAGCTGATGGAGAAGGGGCACCGGCCTTCATATGAGGTTCAGCCATAAACAACTGGGAGCAATAACTTCCTAAACTGTTGCCACCTAATAAACAGATCTGTCTACACTCTGAAGCAGCTCCCCTAAGATCTCTATAATTGGTTTTTAGTATTTTGTTTTCAAATAAATGTTTTTACATATCTACTCTGCGGGTTATGTTATTGATTACAGTATAACTTGTTATGGTTGAGAAGGATTTATTCTTCTAAACGAATAGAACTGAATAATATCTCCCATTTTACCTAATCTAGATCCTTAGCAAATGGATTTTGCCCTTCCTTTTTAAAAAAATCCCCCAATTTTTAAAATCTTTTTCTTTAAATGTATAGACATGCCTGCTACTGTAAGTAGGCTCATAGTGAAGATTTTCACATATTGGACATGATCCTGGTCAACCGCCTCTGGGTGGCCCTGCTTGAGCAGCAGAGTTAGAACAGGTGACCTCAAGAGGTCTCTGCCAACCTCAATCTTATTATATAGAAAAATAGTATTAAAATTTGTAACAGTTGATGTGAAGAATGCCTGTAATCTGGTTTGAAAGCTTCAACTCTAGCCCTTCTTCATAGGGTAACATGTAGGTAAAGATAATGGGTTAGCTTTAGAGATTTTCTTTGGAAACTTTATGCACTGACATTTCACTGATAAAGTCAGAATTTAGTAACTGAGACAAATAGCATATTCATAAGACCATTGAGGAAGCCTCTGTATGACTGAATATTTTACGTATATTGAAAATGCCTCTCGAGTAGGGACTGAATCATGAGAATTACAAAGTAGACCTGAAATAAAGGGTTGCAGATGTATTATTTCAGCTTACAGATTTACTGCAGAGGATGGCCAGTACTGAAGAGCTGCTTATTCAGAGTTTTACCCTAATATTTCAATGTGCAGTTCTAAGCTTACTTTAGGATTTAGGACATGTATAACAGTCGATTTCTGATCATCATTGTGGTATCAGAATGGTTCTCAAGTGTTTATTGAGTCTGTCCTCTTGAAACAAAGAGTATTTTTATTCCTTTTTTTTTTTTGTCTGTGAAACAAAGAGTATTTTTATTCCCATTTTACAAGTGGGAAATGAAGGCAATAAATGATTTAATATTGGGAGTATTTGCTAATTTGGGCATATATCCAGATGCTGATTTCTCTTTTTTCCCCCACATGTGTTTTTTTCCCGCTGTATCTGGCTTCCTATACTACTTTACTTTAAAAGCATTGACTTCAGCAGCAGCTGTAATGCTCAGTACTTCTGCAAGTCAGATCCAAAGGTCTCAACAGAAGCACCAGAAAATGAGAAATATGTAAATAATGGCCAAATGTGAAAAAATGCTGAAGGAACTTGTTAAAGAACTTGTCCATTACCTTTTAGCAATCCTGTGATGTCAGATGTGGAATCGCTCACTCCAGTTAGCTCTGCATGCAGCAGTGGTAAGGAGCCTCTGGAAGGGAAAGAATTGCTTTAAATACTCATGAAATGTTCTGCAGCTTTCTGAGAGGAAAGAAGTCACTCCATATCACACTGTGAATGTCAGAGAAACTTTGTGATTATTTTTGTTTTATTTTTTTCCCCTTTTTTATCCCCACAAGGCATAGCTATTCCTAAATGGAAGACACTGAAGCCTTACATCTAGCGGTGCATATTTTTCTTCTTCTTTGCATAATTAGTGTAATTTTTTCTTAGTTCTCTTTCATCTGCAGGTAGTGGTTGAAATCTTGAGTGTACTGAGAACAAATAAATGTGCATTTTTTTTGTGGTCTTATTGTCTTATTTTTCCTGAAGTCTCTCATATTAGTGCTCTTCAAAATAAATCTCCAGTCTGATGCTGAAATAGTTGAAGTAGTGAATTTTCATTTCATTACTTGTCGCAGGGGAAAAAAATGCCCTTCTTATGAACTGTTCACTTACTGGCTTTTCATTGCTTTTTTTCCTGATAAAGCAGTGAAGTGTGGTATCAGAGGATTTACTACTGTAATGTCAAAGCATGGCAATGACCTAAATAGAGCTGGCACAGAATAGCTTTCCTGACATATGGAACGGTGACAGTCAGATATTCTGATTAGTGTAAAAACACTTGATGTATTTTATCAAAAGGTTTATTTAAAAATAGTAAATATATCCTTTTTGAGAGTCTGCTGGGGATGGTAGTGAAAGTATTCTTTTTAATAATGATATAATAATGATAATAACTTACGGAGCTAAGTTGTTAACACAGTGTTTTTATTTTTCTTTTCACAGCCCACATACTGGGTGGCAGAATTACCAGCCTGATGTGCCTCAGATTCCCACTGCTTGCATCTCTGTGGAAGATGCTGAAATGATGTCACGGATGTCTTTCCGGGGCACTAAGATCGTTGTGCACCTGAAGATGGGGGCTAAGACCTATCCAGACTCTCCTTCCTTTAACACTGTGGCAGAGATAGTTGGAAGCAAGTACCCAGAGCAGGTGAGTGAGAACATACAAAACCAAACTTATTTTGTTCTTTAAAAATATGAAAAAACAAAACCAAACAACATCCCTTCCTAAGAAATCCTTCAAATGAGTAACTCTTAGTCACCTACTCTTCCACATTTCAGACATCTCAGCTTTTCATTCTTTTTCAGGTAGCAGGTTTGAAACCACCAGGCTCAGTTCTAACGTACTAGGATATAGTTCAGAAAACTGTAAGACTTACTGTGTTCTAAGAACAGGAAATTCAACTAAACTGTACACAATTTAGCCTACTCTTTTTTGTTTCCCTGGCTTAAAGCTCACTTTAAACAGTACCATCTGCATAGACTTACAAAGAAGCATGTATGTGAGAAGAAGTGAAATCCTATCACTGTAACGAGTACAGTTATTGTTTTAAATAACAAGTAGTAAGTTAAGGTTGCCGTAATGATTTGTGCTTGGAGTTTGCTTATTGTTCTGTTAATAATCTTCAAGCGGTTTCTTGATCAGACAAATAAACGAGGTTCTGTTGTCCGGAAATAAAATTGCTTTAGCTGAGTTTTTCCTCAAATGTAAAAGTGAATGCAGGATGTCTGTTTAACTTTTTTGAAGCTGTTTTTTCTTATGCAAATCATTGCTGCATTTAGCAGCAGTTGTATGTGTGTTAGTTTGGAGGAATAAACTATCTGCACTCAAAAGTATCTGCAGATTCTGTTTGAACACTAGTTAATCCTAAATTGTTGATTTCCATTTTAAGACTTTTCTTCTTGCTTTCTCTTTTCTTCCAACTTATTAGCCAAAAATCGTACAAACTAAATTCCTGATGCTGAAGGATTTGTACCTCGTATGAGGTCTTCTGTGTCAGCTTACAACATGGAATGATTTTTCTGTCAGTATGGTTTGTTGTGAAAATGCTGATGCAACCTCAATTACAGCAGCACTAGAAATTGCTGCTAAAGTATGTTTACTGAGCCAAGATTCTTTTTTAAACATTGTAGTTTTCTAACTTCAGTGGAAAATAAGAATTACTATCTTTGCCCTTTAAACCAGGCATAGTTCTTACAAGATTTTATCTTTTCTGAGATGGTAGTTCTGCAGCTCTGGCTTGTGATGTTTAGAGAGTCTCAGTGTTAGCATGAATGTGGGGTTTCAGAAGCTTGATCAGTGGGCAGGGAAAAAGTAACCACCATCGTGGTTGATCGGTTTACATACTGAGTTAAAGACAATGCCCCAACTTCTAAATTAGGGTACAGCTACTTTAATTTTATGTCATCCGAATTTTTAGCAGTGCTTCTAACCAACTAATAGGCTGTCTTTCCTGAATTATGTTTGGTATATTTCAAAATTACGTCATTTCAATTCCGATTATAAAGTGTCCAAGTTTAACCTTCAAAGATGTATTAAGATGGTTGCATGTACTTGATTTTCTCTTTGCTGCCCTGCTCTGTTTCTTTAAGTAATGAAATGGCTTGGGATCTCTTCACTTCTTCCCCTGAGAAGCTCAGTTTTTTGAAACACCGGGTAAAGACTTATTTACAAGCCCCCTGCTGATGTTAATGGGAGTGGTAGTGGACACACTTTGAAAATGTAACCAAGAAACGGAAAAATAAAACAAGTGAATGTTTAGGTTTTTTAGTACTCGGTTCCTCTTGGAGCCTTAACGGGTGCTTCACCATGCTCATTTCACTGTGTTGCTCCGGTAAAAATGGGAACCATCTAGCTATTTAGGCAATAAAATACATTGCAGACCCAAACTCTTACAATGCCTTTTATGCCAAAGTGTTTCAAAATGCATTACAAATCCAGGGGACTAGAAAGGTGCCATTTCCATGGGCCAAAATTTCAATTTAAGTTTTGAATTGAAACAAAAGCAAATCTGGATCTCTGAACTCTGGGTGAGAAATCAGCAGCGGGTGGTATCGCTCTTACAAAGGTCTGAAGCAAAACAGTTTGAAATTAGGCTGAAGCCTGTGAAACATAACTGGTCACAGGTATTGCAGCAAATTTAACTTAAAAAACCCTGGAACTTAATTGAAAATGAGCATCACTGTAGGAAACCGAAGAGGTCTGGTGAGAAGTGATACAGTTCTAGATGTAACTGCATGTTAGGCATGTTTGTGTTCATCTATGTATTGACCAGAATTTAATATACTGCTTGATTTATAAATGATTCATTGATTCCTCCTATGAGATTTTAGCACATTTATTAATATAATCACCAAGAACCAAAATCGTATTTGTTTGAAAATTTTATCTGTTACAAGCCATACTGAATATTATTACTAAAATCCTTGAAAGGGGAAAATGATTTATTGGTTTTTCTTACTTTTTTTTTTCTTTATTTGACCACTTTTGCAGCCTGTCCAGTTCAGTTCCTCCTTTTCAAGTAATTTTTCCAACTGTTTTGTGTGGATTCTGCATATAGCAATGGAGGGAAAAAAAAGAAAAACCAGAAAAATGTTAAGGAAAACAGGAAAAAAAAGTAGTTTAAATACTTCTTACGTATTTTCCTGAAAGTTTGCTTTATTTTAGACTTAGTGTTCTTAAAGTCTTGTAATATGTGCTTTGTTTTGTTGTTGCAAGAAATGTTTGCTATCACCACGATTGATACTCAGAATTGCAAACCTTTGTTTAGGCACCTGTGCTTATCTTTAACACATGTACATTTCTGAACAACTTAAAGGAATAAAAGAAATATAATTACTGCTTTGTGAAGCATCAAGCTCTCAGGAATGCATGCATCTTCAGAAGCAATAATGTGACATGGGTGCAGATATCCTGTTGCTTTTTGAGGCAGCTCTGCACCCCAGGCACACGGGTACTTTTGAAAAGTTAACCCACTGATACTTCAGGTTTCTCTTCTGCTTTATCCTTTCTGTTTGGCCAGGCAGTAGCCATAAGCAAATGCTTTAGCATCAATTGCTCCAACTAAGAAAAACGTACTTTGAAACCTACTTTAAGTTGCAACTTTGCACTACCAAGTTTTCAGGTGGTGTAGAAAGCATCTGAACAGAAAAAGGAAATGGATTTTGTTATGCTGTCAGTAAAGTTCAGTGTCTCACCAATGTCTCTGTTCTGTTTATCTTTGTATTATCCCTTCTAAGTCAGGGAAGGGCTGTCTCCCTAGACAGGACCCTTGCTGATGTCAGAGTGGGCGTGATTGTGCATGTTCTGCGCAGAGACATCCACCATCCTCGCTGTCAGTCCCGAGGTCCTTGTTTAGTGCCTGCTGAGGCCTGAAACCCCGTAAGTGCCCAAAGGAGGTGAGCCTATGCCCATAAGATAATGAGTTCAAGATCAAGCTTTTCTCCATATAAACATATTGGAAGCAGTGGGACCAAACATGCTATGACTTGATGCCCTGGCAGCCTTTCTGAGCTTGGGATCTCATTCTTATGGTGCTTAGGACATCAGCGGAAGTGGAAAACTTGTGGGTTGTGGGACTTAACATATTTAAGCCTGTATGACTGCTGACAGTTGAGCCAAAGAGTTTGTGAAATGAGAAAGGTATGGTAGCAGAACCTGTGGAGGTCCAGGCTGTTGCAGGTTAGAGACATTTGCAGTCCGTCCCTGACTTTTATCTTGGAGAAGGAGTTTTTGAAGCACACTGTTGAACCTGAGACCATGCTGTTAGCATCCTTTTGTACTGTATTGTGTATTGGTGAGATGTTTTATTTAGACTATGTAAGTTGACCCTGGAGACTGACTGACTGAGAAATTCACAAGTTCACTAATGTGGTTTTCATTTGAAATTCATGCAGAGCTGGCAGTAAAACATGTTTGTCTTCTCATTTTAATACAGATATAACATAATTGGTCTTGAAGTGCAGAAGCAACCGTTCCCATCTCTGGGGAAACGCTGTAAATAGTGGCTGTTTCTTGATAGTCTGGCTTCAATGTACCTACTGTGCCAAACGTGGAACCACAAAATACTTGATTAACTGAAAAAGTATCAAAGTGGATAAAGATATAGCTCTTCTATAATCCTGATTTTCAGTGTCTTTCTGTACTTCATATTTCTCAGTGTACAGTGCTGTTTTACTTATCTTACAGTTACTGATTGATGGGAAAACTGTTTCCTAAGTGCCCTACAAAGTACATAAATTTAATGGTTGCTCTGTGATTCTGTGATCTAGCATAAATACTGTAGAGCACAAACGGAGGGGCTCTTAAGTGGCTTTTTTGGAATCCTGAACAGCTGTTCCAGGAATTCACTCTACACTGCTTTTTTGCCTCCTGTTTTTGAGTGCCATATCTACAAAATGTACCATTTGAAAAGTGACTCTATTTTGAACACCACAGGCATAAAAGACCATTGAAGAATGTACTGTAACTCTGAGCCAAGTTTATATAGCACTTTGAAAGTAGGAGTCCTAGGAAGCGCCTGAGAAACAGAGATGCTAAGGTAATAAATAGATTGTGAAGTTCTTTACCAATCCGTGATTGATGTAACAGAACCTGTTCTACAAAGGAAAGAGCAGTTTATTTACTTTTTCATTCTTCTTCCTTTTCCTATTTCAAAAATCAGCCCTCTCTCGGAATTTGTGATACTGGGCAAAGCTCCAGGGAATAAGAGAACATGAAAATTGTCCAGGCTTCTGAGCCTGTTAGGCATTCATGCACGTAAGTGGGGTAATAATTTGTAGACCAAAAAAAAAAAAACCCCAACCCCAGGAAGAAAAAAAAAAAAAAGGAAAAAAAAAAAAGACTTCTCTGAAGATGTGAAATACTCAGTATAATGTTGTTTTATGGCCTGGCATCGGTTCTACATATGTTAACAAAATGTCTATCCATTAGCCCTTTGATGTGGCTTCCAGATATCCCTATGCTCAAACTAAATCATGCATACAATAGAGCTTTGAGTAGAAATGTTTTAAGAGCCTGGTGCCATCATGTTATGGCTCCATTATCACATTTTCTCCATGTGGATTGTTTTGCTCTTCATTCCAAAATGTTGAAGGGTTTGTAAGTGCACTTCTGTGAGCCTCTCTCCTGTGACTGTAAGCTGATGCCTGTCACTGCTAGAATTTAAGAGAATTTAAAAGAATTTAAGAGGTGATTATGGAGATTGGGTTTTGAGAGTGCCAGCCCATTATTTCAGGATAGCGAACTGATGAAAAGAAGAAGAAGAAGAAGAAAGAGAAATGGCGAAAAAGAAACAAGAGAAAGGGTGAAGAAGGAACATTGGCATTGTTAGGAAATATTTCCTTTTCTTTGAAGTTTTTGTATCAATATTTGCTGAAAGAAGTTGCTCTGTGTATGTGTGTGTGTTTGTTTTATTAGTAACAGGACTTTGTACTATTAATTGAGGGGGTTGTTTTTATAGTGTGCCTTGTGGGAGTGGCAATATTGCTGTCATTTGTTCTTAAACAGAAGTCTTGTCATGATGAAAACAGTCAAATCAATATGAAACGGATACAGGGGAAAATTTTTCTTTGTAATGACCATTTTAATTTTTTTTTTTAACTGCCAGAAGGCCTACCAAATTTTCAGTCTAAAGTGCATGCTAAATTTTGTGGTGTAGAGATTGGCAAATCTTTTAAAACTTGAATTGCCCATTTAAAACTGTATTAGGTTTGCGTGGCAAAGTTTTGGTAGCAGGGGGGCTGCAGGGGTGACTTCTGTGAGAAACTGCTAGAAGCTTCCCCTGTGTCTGATAGAGCCAATGCCAGCTGACTGACTGAAAGCATTTAATTCTGCTGGGGAGAACTTGGCAATAGTTTGCCTTCTGACTCCGAATGACCAATATGTCCTGAAGTGGGCACGTTTTTTGGAAACCTCGGTATCTGGGTATGCTTAATTGTACAAATCATCTTAAGTGATTTATACATACGTGGTTGATGTCATTAAGGGGCAACAGGTAAAACACATTGTACTACTTAAAGTGTGTGCCTGAAATATTGGTGGAACAAGTGAGTGTGTATATGTGGAAGAAAGATTCAAAACAGCTTACATCTTTTTTAAAGATGATTTTCCTGATGTAATTTTGCTGGGATGCATCAGGTCAGGTTCACCAGTGTAATGTGACCTTTGTAATGCTCAGATGTTTTCAAAATGACTAGACCACATCTATAAATGGGCAGCTGAGATTGGGGGAGAGGGCCAGGATGGTAGATCTTGGAGATGCTGACCTTGGAGACACCTGAACTTGCTGGGTCTCTCTGCTTGGTGATGCCAGAGCAGAACCAAGGGATGTGCTCCACTGGGTGCAAGCAAGCCAGCAGCTCTTTACCAGGATCTTCCTCTTGCCAGCTGAGGCACAGTAGCCGTCACTGCATATGAGCTATTGTAATATGAAGGAAAAATGTATTAGCTTTAGTTGCCATCGACAACTACTCTCTACAGGGAGCAGGACCTCCTTAGAGTGTGCTAACTCAACTCGCTGGCATGCAACTGGAGATATCCTAGGTTACTGCAGCACCAGAGTGACAGTGACAAGGGATGAGGACATCTAGGTGGCCTTCCTCACTAGAATCAAGTGGAGTTTCGAGGAATTGAGTGCTGCTGTCACCCTGCTATACATGTTCCATTTGGATTCTCTTGATGTAAGCTCAGACAGCGTACTTTCTGCCTTTCACCCGAGCCTGGGCATACCAGCCTATACACGTCAGCTGGCTGCCTACCCCAGCCTCTTTCTCTTTTTGAATGCAGCCTGGTGTCAGCCCAAAGCTACTTGCTAGACCTTTGCTCTGTGCACTACTCTTTGGAACATTTGGTTGGATTTTAACTTCTCTGCTTCTTAAACTGCAACCAACTAAATTGTGAGACTAGAAGTTAAAAACGAACATTTAGGGTGCTTGTTCTACTGGCTAGCAAATTTATCTGAGCACACAGTTTTGTAGTCCTTTTGATGATGTGAGTATAAGCAGATACATTGTAATATTTTTTCTCCCCCCCCATTCCTTTGTCTCTACTCCCACACAGCAGTTTAAAGAATTACTGTGGGATTTTATTTCAGTAATAATTTACAAATACACATGGGGTTTACAGAATCGTTGTGAAAGCTTTTTTTTCCTCCGCATTGAAAAAGTTACCTTCTAAAATTACACTGCATCCTTCTTGCATTCTGATACACAAGAGTATCTAAGGGGTAGTCCTGGGTTTGGCAGATGTGATACTTGCCTGAGGCATGAAGTAAGAAACCAAAATATTGAGGAGGAATGAGGAAAGAAACTATATCGTACTTTTCATTATGAGTAAGTAGGTGCCAGAAACGCTAGTACCAAGTGTCAAGGATTAATTTAAAAACAACTACTCACTACAGAAGTAGTCAAATAGCTGTAGTTGTATGTTTGTATTTGTTAGGTGCAGACTGTATGATTGACCTTGTACAGCAGAAGGAGGACTACCAAGATAGTTCTTGTCCTAGTGAGTCTGCAGTCCAGGACATGAGTGCAGTGCTAAACAAATATGTATTTTCCATGCAAGTCTAATGAAAAACTGCATGTCTAAGAGTGTGTGGGTTGGATGTAGAGGGCTGTTTGACACAGATTCAGAGGTTCTCACACATGGGATCAATGTGGAGGAACCCCTGACAGTGAGATTGTAGATGGTGGACAGAGCTAACAAAGGAGTGGAGAGGAAATGCTAATAGCAGTGAAATCTAAAATGTTCAGGCTGAGGTGAAAGGGGGAAGAACTTGGTCTCCTCAATCGCACTGAAATACTGACAGCAGAGGTGTTATGCTAAGAAATGTGTGGTTGCAGCAGCTGGAGAGATGATTACTCAAGGATGTAGCAGAGTATCTAGCAGACTTTGTAGTTTTGGTGGGCAGAGAGACACTGTTCTTGAGAAACACTGAACCAGATGCAAAATTGTGGGTAGACTTGTTAGTGTTCCACGCATCACATTGCTGCTTTGTGAAAACAGGGGGTCGGGAGAGATGGTGCAAATGATAAGCTGACCACAGTTGGCATGGTCTTTAACAGAATTAGACTTAAGACCTTGGTTTGCTTCGATAGTATGTGCTTCAAACGTTGATAATCATTCATTCTTGGGTTTTTTTATACCATTGTTATATAGTTTTTTTACACATTTTCATCAGCCTGGAAGGAGTCCCCTAGGCTTCTGAGACCTTAAAGGACTTGCACTTTGCCACTGTAGCTTTATTGTAAATGTAGTCACAATGATGCAAAAGTATTTATTATGGTTTGGCAAAGCAAAATACACTATAAAGCACATTATACCAGTAAAATTTGTCCAAAATGATTGTTAATAAAGTATTAAAGATCTTGTGAGGCTGGCAGGCATAAATCTTAATTAAATCAAAGAATGAGTTTTGTTCATAGAGTTTCTCAAGTATTATCAGTACTTATACCAACAATATATCTTGATATAATATGTAAGTTGTCTAGAATTTCACTGTGCACAAATATAATTCTAATTCATTGTAACAGGTACCTGGAAATTTTGGACAAATTCCTGATTTACATGGCTGACTTTTCAATAGTACTTGTCAGAAAAGTAAACTGGTTTATGTGTTTAGGACTGAGATCCCATTTCTTCTTTATTGAAGTTGCAAAGAAATAAAAGGGCACGTTATAGGGTCTTTGACAGAAAATTTATTTTGTGCTGCAGGTTCTGTAGGTTTGCTTCTTTATACATGCTGAAAAGTGTGTTTCTCACAGTCTGCATTTGTTTTTCCCGCTAGTTTTTATTCTGTCATTTATTCCATAGACTGGTTTCCAAATTTGAACAAAAATAAACTAAAATGCATATTCTTCTAGTAGTTACACATTCCCTTGACATCTGATTTCTATCACAGTGTTTGAATTTACAACCATCACTGTGAAATATTAGTCTCCAGAACACTGTACAGTGTCCTGGTATAAATTACTCAGAAAAAACTCTCTATGTCCCATTTCATCTAATCATATATACATTATCATATACAGGGTGGAGGATGGAATAATACCATGATGTAAGATGAAATAGTCTGTAAACCATACTGCTTTAGAAATTGCACCAATTCAGTGCATATAAGCAAATAGAAGTAGGATTTTCCTTGTATTTTAAATATTTCAACTCAGCAGGGAAGAATACTAATGCTATCTTAGTACTTCTGTATCACTTAAAATTCTGAGCTTCATTTTTTAATTGTGTGCCTGGTGTAATGATCATTGTGCTTGGTTTCTGCTTTCAGTGATGTTAACTGGACAAAGATTTTTCTCATCCTCTCCATGTGCCCAGTTTAATGTGCTGCTTGTGGGAGAAGGTATTTCATGAAAAAATATTCCTCCACTGTAATGGAATTCGTTGTTGTAAACACACATACACTTTCCCTCTCTCTCCCTCTCTCTCCCTCTCTCTCTCTCTCTCTGTATATATCTATCTATCTGATAGTTTTAGGACACCTTCTTCTGTGGCATGCTGCTTGGCAGAGTAGAGCATATTCTGCCATTCCAAATGGGAAATGTCTGTCATCCAGCTTCTTGCCAGGAGAACAATTACTGAGCTCTAAAATGTGATGTCCTCCCTCCTCTTCTTTCCCGTTTCAAATAATCAGGAAGAGGACCTGAAATCACATTATTCTTTGTTAAAGGAAAAACAGTATCTTGAACTGTTGACAAGTATGTTCCTCTCTGTCTTATCTTACAAGCAGATACTACAGCTTGTGGTCTGTTCTGCTTGTATGGTTTTGTTTCTTGGCATTGTAAACCTGAAGTCAGAAATGTCTTGGATATATGTTCTCCACTTCTGCCTGAAGTCCACTGACCTCAGTTTATATGCTAAAATGCTCCAGGGATCTGTTCATTTAGCTGGAATTAATGTTTGGATGATACTTTATTTGACTGTCTCTTAACACGTTCTGCAAGTTGTTCTGCAAGTCTTTCTGGAAGACTGCAGCTGTTATACTGTGCATATAAATAGGCTATAGTTAATAAGCCTATTTATAGCAAGACCAAGTTTGATGATTTTTTTCTTATTCATTAGAGTTTCCAACCTTCAAACAAGTTCGACAAAATAATTGGATTGCACCCTCACCCACTAAGTATGGTACATTTACTTTTTCATTTATTAATTTGGTAGTTTAATTTAAAATTGCCTAGACAAATTTAAATGCTGAGTTTCAGGAAAGAGATACAGCTAAGTATAAAGAAATATAAGTAAGCTGGCTTTAATAGATTGGTTAAATTTCAACAAAATTGGTAAGGGTAATATTCTAGGTTATATGAAAATATATAAGCTTTATATTCTTTTATCTGTGGACTTTGTTACGCACAGAATTTCCTGCTAGAGATCAATGTAACAGCCCACCCTGTCCCTGCAAAATACCCAGCAAGCCTTTCAGAATGCTTATTTGTTGCATGAAGTCAGCAATGGCTAACACTCAAATGACTTCCATTTTCATGTATCTTTAATAGGTTTTTATGTGAATTAAGTAGTAGTCAGGGGATGTTCTTGGTTGCACTTCAGTGTGACCTTCTGAATCTGGTGGTGACTGGACTGGTGTGAGGGAATGAAGAATGTGATTGCAAGTGTTGCCAAGGTCGCAAAGATAAAGTACTAAATACTCGGGAGGAGAGAAGAGCGGTTTAGAATAATCTTGGCAAATTCATGGGAATTATCAATACTTATCAGGATGAAATGCGATCTGCTTTTCTTTAGGAAGCAGAAATTGAATACACAGTGTGCCCCTGGCAGAGTGGCTCATACAGGGTCCTTGTCATATTCTCTGAAAACAGTTGTTAGGGTACTTAGGACTTCGCAAGCGTGGTACAAGTTGTGGCATAAAAGTAATGAGACGACATCCAGCTTTTCCTTTGAAAAGCTGTCCTGACATGCAAGCAAGCATGTTTTAGACAGATCCACGAGTTGGGGGGTTGAAGGGTCACACCTGAAGAACACGTTTGTACAGAGGTGAGTGGAGGCATCTAGACAATCTTTTGTGATTGCAAAAAGCTCAGGCTGCTGAGAAAGCATCTGATTGATTGGCATGCTGTAATTGCTGCAGTTTGTTTCAAAAGCCTCTGCACTAAAGAGATGGCTTTGTTTATCTAATTATGTAGCACATTTAAAGCTATTTTAGTGACCTTTCAGCATAGAGTTCTGCAATATCATAAAGCATGAATGTTAGCTATTTAAGATCCACCCAATAATATGTAGATGGGAAAATACATAATTTGCATGTCTGTCAAACTGAATCACCTTCTACTAAATTCAATTTTGTTAAAGGATAAAGAAATCCAAGTTTGGGTTGAAAACACAAAGAAATTTCAGTTTTGTTTTCTAGTGGGAAACTTCTCCCTAATTGGGAAAGGTTGTGTATGTTTAAAGAAAAAACAACAAAAAATTCCAACGAAACCTTTCCCTGCTTAACTGAGAATCACTTAATGCATTTAATTAAGATGATCTTTGAAAGCTACTAAGAAGTTGAAGAAAATGCAGCTAGCTTGCAGTAATTTTATCTGTTTAAATCTAGTGGCATTGAAACTGTTTAAATTGCTGTAAATACAGTTTTAGTGATTTGAAAAAATCTTCTTTGTCTATAATTGCATTTTCATTTGAATGTGTGTCTTCTAGGAATAGATAAGGTTTCTTCTCTCAGGGTGGTGCAAAAAGATACAAGCATATTTTCAATAACTTGATTTTGCTTCTTTGAGCACTTTAAAATTTCTTGTTGAATCTTTGAAGCAGAGAACTGATCTTTTTTTTTCTGTTTCCTTATCTGAAACTACATATTTAATTGTAATGTTGATCATAATTGCTAATACCAATTTAAAACTGGCATGTTGAACCAAGCAGAACCAGTGATCAAGGGATTATCCGCACTGTGTTGAATAAATACAGTGTGTTGCTCTATGGATGCAACACTGACCTGGGATATGAGTGTAGTGACAGAAGGTAATGTGGTGTCTTACCCACCATGTAACTCAAAACATCCAACTCTTGTGGTGTAGAATAAGAGACATCTTTGTCCCCTTCTTCCTTGGTGAACCAGCTGCAGTTATAAACTCTATCAGATGATAATCCACAGAAATGATTTACCTGAAACAATTATCATAATGCTGTGCAATTCCTCTAAAGCTGACCTACTGAATTAGTAATTAAGAAACTTTAGTTTATCTAAGGTTCTCTAGACAGTCCTGTGAAGAGCTTCTATTTTTGCAGAGCTCTCTTCATTTTCTCTGTGGTCTCTCAGGTTTAATCAAGCCTTTGCCTCTAGAAGAAAATAAAATGATTTTCTGGTACAGGTTTAACAACCATGCGTCTTCAGCAATTTTGTTCTGCAGGTGAAATTGGAGTTGGCTGGTTGTGTGTATCAGTACATAAGATCAATATTTTAAAAAGTGATAAATCTAAAATGTTTATCACAGTCATCTTTGAACCTTGGAAAAGGGATCTGAAAGTAACTAGCCTTTTTTCAGAGTTTTTTACACTCTTTGTTTTAATGCTTTTTGAAAAGAATAAAAGTGAAGGAAAAATGGTAGCATAGATAGCAAAATTGTCTCAAACTGTGAGCCAAGGAATGAAATAATTCTGCATCACTTTTTCACATGCATAAGAAATGGCACAAAAATATTTAATTGTGATGAATAAAAACACTCTGTAGGTAACCTATCACAAATTTACAAAAACAAAGCAAATGTGAATTCAGGATACCATGATGTGACCTTCTGTTTCAGTCTTGGACCTGCAGGTACAATCTTCACCACTGGAACACAACCAGTGTAATGCACTGCAGGTAATGCACTACAGTGCTAAGTTTGCATTCGTGGGGATGCCAAATTTTTAGCTCCCTTCCCCTCACATCCCATCATCATAAACCAGCAGCCTTCCCCCAAACATAATCCCCACCATCTGGCTTACTGCAGTCCCTTTTTGAAGTGGTGTGGATAGTCTTTCCTCCTTCTCCCATTTGTTTGAAATTAAGTGCAGGAAGAATTGTTTAGCTGTGTGCTACAGCCGGATTCTCGCACTGTGGCCTGCAGAGTACCAAATGATGGAAACCTTTTTGGTGGTTGACAAAATGAGTCAGCTGGTGGGCAGGCTGCAGTTTTGGGAAGGGGAAGGAAGTGCCGTGCAGGTCTCGAGCCCGTGACCTCTGTGGCTTTTTGGCTCAGCCATGAACGGGCTGTCATTTTGTGTGCTTTGAATGAAGAGCTGAATCGAAATACCCATTCTGGTTTTTGCTGTCAATCTTATTTATTTTTGTGATGCTTTAACTGTGTGCCTGCTCTGCTGTTCCCCTGCTGAGTACCTGCATATGTGGTGAACGCGCCTTCCCCAGCATTGCTGGTTTGGGCTGGGGAGTGCTGACTGTGCAAGGGCAAGTCCTGGGGAAAACTGAAGGCAGTCAGAGGTTGGGGGTTGCCACCAATTGTTTCTAAGGAGATTTTTCCTCTTTGGTTGACCACTTCATGTAATCCCTACAGTGCTAGCCATGTGAGGCATGTTTATTTCAATTACAAATTTGAAGGAATTGCTCTCTGAGTTCAAGGTGACCTACAGAGGGTTGCCTCTCCTACCCAGTATTGTTGTTTCATTTCTGATTTATGTGTTGAAAGGAAATGGGAGAGAGAAATATTCAGAGAGTAGTTCCTCCTTCAGGTATTTACTCATTAAAGCAACTCCAGAGAAACTGAATGTGCCAGCTGCTGTTCTGTCCTGAAATTCTCATTCCGAAGCAAAACCACAGGACTATTCAAAGGCTACTATAAGCTCGTCTGTCAGAATTTAACCTTCTAGAATTGGCATGGTCGGTGCCCAGGCCAGAAGATGAGCCACCTGTGTTGCAGGTGTGTTAATGGTTAAAAAAGAGACAACATTCATGTCTTCCTGAGTTCTCTGCTAAAATGCTTCGAGTCCTTCCTGAAGCAGTTCCCATGACTGGTGATGAAACTCCTATCATTCAGTTCTTTCTTCCTGTTTTTCAACAACCTCAGAAAATTGTGGGGTGAACTGTTAAGACAACATGGACTCAAGCACCAATAACATGTGGCTAAGTCTACATAATCTTTCTTCCTCACCACCTATTCCTGTAATAATAGGAGCAAGCACTGATCTTGTGCTTAGATGAGATCAGTTCATGAATGAAGAACAGCTAGATTAAGGTGATCTTGACAGAGGAGACTTCTGGTGGGACAAAAAGACATTCTGAAGAATCCGCAGACCTGGTACTTCTGTCTTCTACTGAAGATCTATACCCTATACTAATAAATGTGATTTAGTCGTATTTGAGGTATTGATCCTTCTCTACTGCTCTTCAATTTTATGGGCCTGTGCTATCTAAAAACACAGATGAAAACTGTAAACTCAGTAGGTATGCTCCTCTTGTACGATGGGCCACATTCTGACAAAGCTGTTGTAGGAGATGTTACTTCTCAAAGTTGAGCCAAGCCTGTAGAATTAAATTCCTCAGGAAATAAGGGTTTTCACTGATGTTCTGTTCCAGAGAAGGGCTGCTTCCTTTGACCTCACTTTCTCTGCAATAGAAATACAGCACCATGTACATCTGCAAACACTGTTCCTCCTGCAAAAATAAACCAAACTTTTTAGAAGACATTTCAATGCGTATTTTTCTCCCCTTGGAATAGGGGAAAGGACAAACAGTATATGGCAGATACTCATCCTGCAGAATGATGCACTACCAGTGGGTGTTCAACACCTGCTTGTTACAGAGATTCATAGACAGCCAGGGCTATTCTGATATTACAGCTATGAATAAATAATTTTTTATCTATATAGTTTTGAAAAAAAAAAACAGCTAAGGATGGATCTAGTATTAGCTTTTAGTCCCTTACTTTATGTCTTAAATGGCGGGGAAAGATCAGACTTTGGGAGTAGGGGGTTCTACCTGACTAAGGGGCACCAGTCGCATGAAAACCTGTACCAAAAATTTAGGGCCACCCCCCAGTAGATAGGCTGGTAGGGGAACTTGGGATAAGAAACAGGAAAATAGCATCTGATTGTAGTTTTCTCAATTTGTATCTGGGCTGCAGAAGCATTTGAGGAGATGTTGTCGTCTTCCTGCCAGTAGCATCTGGACTGATCAAGCACTTGGAAATAAAAAGCACTGGGGAGTAGTCTGGCATTTGTATTTCCCTGTGTAGAGAAATGTATGTCCATGGTGGTATATAGTCCAGAGCAGCCGTCCCTGTGAGGGTTCACACGTGAGACCCATCAAATAAAAGAGACCCAAGTTCCCAGTCCAAGCGTGCAAGTTCTGCTCTCGGATGAAGTCATTCCTTTGCCTGGGGATTCTCTTGGATTTCGTAGTCCTTGTGGATGCTCAAATATTCGTGATGCTAATAATCACTGGCTTAAACTTAGTTTGCCAAAAGATGCAGTAGGCCAGATCCATGACTCATGATGATCTGTATCTTTTTTCCTTCCTTTCTTTTGCTGGAAATTAAGCAGCTTTTCAAAGACTCAGCAAATACCGAATAGCAGCAGCCTGAGTGCTGAGCTCCCATCCTAGTGTTCTGCTGACTACAGTAGTTTCCTGCTGAATGCAGAATCAAGATCTGATGTTAGTAGCTTAATTCTAATGCTCTATGTGACTCCACTGTCCATTTTTAAATATACTCTTCAAAATCTCTACAGTTAGTTAGTCTGCCAGTGTACAGGTAGGAGACAAGTGCCAGGGAAATGAGTATAGATGATGAAGTGGATTCTCCCAAGGAAAAAAATCAGACTTCATACCCATTTATTAGAATTTTCACTTTCCCTTCTTCTTGTGTCCTCCTTGTCCCGGCCAAGCATGTCTGTGAGTGAATAAGGTTATTTTTTTACTTACAGTGTCAGGAAGAGGGCTAGGAGGAAGAGATTTCTATTATTGCATTCATAGCAATGTGTTGGTGCAACGATGAGGGGTATCTTAAGTACCAAGGAAAATGCATTTTAAATTTATTTTTATTAAAAAAAAATGCTGTATGTGCTGAATCCTCTTTTTGGTTGCTGAAAGTTTTGTGTTGCGCAGCCTGTCTTACATACTTCTGAGAAAAATCTTTGGCTGGAAATGCATGTTCCACACTGAAATAGGAATAGTTTTGTTCACTTAAACCTGCTCATTCCAAGTAGAGTTAGAAAACTTTGGGAGAAATTTTTGCTGTGTAAGATGCTTTGTTTCTGGGTGTGATGGCTCACAAATAATATATATCTGACATACTTGGGTATGGAGTTACATTGTTCTTGGCGATCTAATGAGGAAGATATTCAGTGAATGTTGTCAGAGCTGGGAATGGACCAGAGCATGTATTTATAAAACAATAGCTTAAGAACAACTCACTTTTCCTTGAAATTCTAATCTGGCTGGGTTTCTTAGTAGAGACTTTTATTTAAATTATAAAAAGTTATGTATACAAACTCCATTTTGCTTAAGGTCTATAAAGCTATTTATTCAAGAGGCTGTGTGGAGGACAAGGTGCAGTGACTAAATCCAACAGATTCATTTGCTGTTTGTTGGGGCATATTTTTTCTCCCTTACCTCTACCGCTGGTAACTCATGAAGTGTATTTTCTGCATTATTCTATACGAACTGAACATAATATTTAATTGTATAGAGACATCTTTTCAAACCTTTGACACTGTTTTTGGTTTATTGCTGTGTCTTATAAGGATGAAAAATACTGCAACTGAAAGTAGATTTGGTACTTTTGATTTACTGTCTTGTTCAAAAGCGTATGTGAAAGAGGTTCTCAGTGATGCTGCACTCAGGAACTGTAACTCTTCTAAAGATAAAAGAAATTGTTATAGTCCTTTCAGTAGCTAATTTCCAGGGAAAATTGCTCAAGGGAAAAAGAGTTTGTGACTTTTATTTAGTGCATTTTGTGCAGCAGTTACTAGGCTAGACAGAATGATTAATAAATTACTGTTTTAGTAACTTGGAACGAATCACTTTTTCTGTAACTGAATTACTAAAAAAATCATGCAACAACAATAAAACGTTTTTACAGCAAAATTAGATATTTTGAACGGTGCTTTCTGTACTTGACAGGTTAATGTACCCTTTTTTATGGAATAAATCATTTTACTGTGGCTTAGGAGGGGGAGACTTGGGATATCATACAGCATTTGAACATTGTGGAGCACTAGATTTATTAAGATGCCACAAGTGATTGTGCTGGAGAAATGTATCCCCTTCCCTATTTTTTGATGCAGTTTTACAACTGGAATTGCCTTATATGCTCTTGCCCCCCCTGCCATGCTGTGATAGCAAGTCTGCAGGATCAGCTCAGTGAAGTTAAACCTGCACTCTGTGAAGCTGATCAGTGAGGGGACCGAGGCCAAGGGGAGATGCTTCAGGACCCAGTTGCACCAGTATAGTTATACCCAGTCTGCTACAGTTTTAGTTCATAGAAGTCCATGGCACTGGCAGTGTCTCCATGAAGTTGGGAGAACTGAGGTAGATGCTCAGGAAGCAGCAGTTAAGTGACTCCACGAGAGAGATGTACTGTCTTAAACCTGGAGCATCAGACTGGTTTTAAAGAATCTTTTGATCCTTATTTGTTTTTCTTCCCTGAAATAAAGTGTAAAGTTTCCCCAACAAGGATATAGGTCAGGTGTTTCAAGGTTCCTACTAAGTGCCTAATCTAGAATGGTCCTTCTGCCTGTATTTTCCAGGCAGAACAACCAGAGGCATTCTGGATTTTAATTTCCTGACTTGGTTTGCGTCCTTTGTGCTGATCACGTTTCCTCTAAGCTTTCAGCACTCTCAGCTAAGTTCTTTTCTATGCACAAAAAACTTAACATTTGTACATGCTTCTTGTTTGAGGGGTTTTTGAGCACGTTTTTGTCAGTAGAAAGTGGACTTAATCATGAACTGTGCTTTTTGTGATACTTCGAGTGAGCGGAGTTCATACAGTTTACTTCTGTGTTCAGCAGTTCCGGCAGAGAAACTAAACAGCCGTATCTGTTTAGACTGCCTCCATTCTGCTGAGCCTTTGTAGCCCTGCCAAATTTCTCCACATCACTGAGCCTCCCTGTGAAAACCAGAGACCACTTCACTTTGTTCATGGGGCTGAAAGCCGCTCACAGTGTGGTGGGATTTGGGGAGTGAAATTCTCTCAAGAATGAATTACACTCAACCAGTTAGAGTCGTCAGAGGAGTAAATCAAAGAGATTATTTGTTTTGACTGGTGCCTGATTTGTTTTTGCCAATATTATACTCAGTCAGAAAATTTAAAAAAGCCCCTTAATTAAGTGTGATACTTTTAGAAGCAAAAAACCAGAAGAATCTGGCTTAGCTTTCACTGTGTCCTCCGTGCAGGAACTTTATCATCTGAACTGTATTGGATTCGATTATGTGTTGTAATGGACAACAATCATGCTTTAAAAATTGGGTGAGAGGAGTGCGGTTTGTATAATGATTAAGCAGAGGGCAAAAGAGTGTACCTATATCTAAAAATCTGATCATGGGAATTGTTCTGCTTATATAAATTGTTTATAAAGAATTAAAAACAAAGTGACAGATATGCAGATGACCATGATACGAAGTGAGCAAAGCAGAATGATTTTAGGGGAAAAAAACCTTCTTTTTTTTTTTTCAGCTTTCTGAGCATTTGAAAGGAACTGTCATGGAATATAACTTTAGAATTATTAGTAAATATCCTTAGAAATAACCAGTGAGGAAACTGCTTCTCATGCCAAGACTAGGTTGTGCTTGTAAAACTACTTAGGAGACTTAAGGAAAGAGAATAGGAATGAACTGTTGCTTTAAACATTTTTTAAGTATGTTAAAAATTGTGCTGAAATAGTCAGTGTTATCAGCTCAGGATTCTCATTGCTGAGCTACGAAAGTAATTAATTCTTTAATTATGAACTTAAGAAAGGTTCAATAGAACTAGTTAAAGAGGCTATATAACGGCAAGGGAAATTTATGAGGCACTGCCACTGCATAACCTTTGGTAAAGCGATTTCAGGAGATAAAACAGGTAGGTGTCTTTATCATTTTATCATTAATACTGGATCAGTTGCACATGCAGTGAACTTGTAAAGAAACATATCTAATCAATATTAATAAACAGCATTTTGACACTATTCAGTTAAATTATAGTGTTACTAGCTGCAAAATATTGATACTGTGAGTCCTGTAGGATTCAAAGTAGATTTAAACATTTAACATAGCTTTATTAGGTGGGATAAAATGTTTTTGAGAAGGCATTTGAAAATTTGGTATTTACCCAACAGCAGGGCTGAAGGAGGGGATGAGAAAAAAACCAGCAACTGTAAAGATGTGATGGATGCCACCTCTGAATCTAGACATAAGATATAACTGTATCTCTGTGAAATTACTGTTCATTCATTCAAAGTTGTGTCTTTTGGAAATTCAACTGTCAATGAATATTTTTTAGGTAATGCAAATTTTTATTGAAACAGACAATGTTTTGAACAGTGCTAGTAGATGAGGTTTAGAGCTGCATTATTTGCCTATTTGTTATGATAAATGTTTATAGTGTGATAGTTACAGTAGTTATTATTAACTACTTAAAGTTTTGTACCCATTGCTACTTTAAAATCGAGTGTGGGGAACAAAACTGCTTTGCATTTGCTGGGTCAGGCAGTTATACTCTTTATTTTTGAGAAAGAATTTTTTCTGAAAGGGGTACTGTTAACTTGGCCACTTTCAGTCTTATTAAAGGGGACAGAAATTAGCTGTATTTTAAGCAGTACCATGTAAGTGTTCCATCATGCTGAATGTTGGTGGCGACACCACCTGTGATCTCAACTGTTCTGTTGTTTCCTATGCTACACCAGCTGCAACTGTGTCACGGCACTGCCTGCTGGCTTTGTGTCATCCTTGCTGGTTTTTAGGTTCAGGTCACTGAGCATCTTGTAATAAGAACTGATAGTCTGAAGCTGAGTAGGTGTTCTAGAGGAATGAATGAAATGGGTTTATTGCTTTGGCTTTAGTCCATGTTGCTGAAAAGGTACCATCTGCGCTGGTAGAAGGATGGAATTTCGCAGGCACTGAAAACTCTGGGGTCAGGTATCGAAATCTTGCAACCCAGATACAGTTACCCACATGCAGTTACTCTTTGTGCGAATATTTGGTACTTGCTAAATTTATGGTCCAATAACAAGAAAATGGGGCTGAGTGGTGTTCTCATCTAGAACAAATAATACGATTGCCCTCCTAATTTTGCTATATTCAGATGGCTGTAGTTGTGTCCATAGTATCCCAGGTTTTCGGGACACTTAAACAGAATAACAGGGTACTTACTCTCTCAAAGATTTTACAGTTGAAACTAGGGATTAGAGAAGAGTTAAGTGGATGACACATAGGAAGCAATTAAAATACTGCTTTGTAAAATTTGGTAGTACAGACTTTGAAATAAAAGTTCCAGAAGTTCAGAGGAAGTACAGAAAGCTGTTTGACAGAAGTGGGGGAAGCTGAGGGATTAAACTCACTAAGAGGATTTTGAGGCATGGGGAGTGACATGGTTGGGCAGTAGAAAGAGAAATCCTTTTACTCTGTCATGTTTAACTGAAGAATTAGGAATGTCAGAGAAAAGGAGGTTACAAAGGGGTGGTGACGAAAAAGGAGAGAGGTGTGAATCACGGTATGCGCACAGGGAATTAAAACAAGAATGACTTCAGAGGACAGTGAGAGAGAAGAGACCCAAGTTTATAAAAACCTGACACAGAGAGAAATGAGAAATGGCAGACGATAAATTTGAGAGTCTCTTTAACTATTCAGCTCTTCTGAAACTGAAGTCTTTTCTCATAGCCAGCATTTCTTGCAGGCTCATGTAGGTCCTAGTGGTGTCTGCCAGCTGGCCTTCTCATGCTCTCACAAACTCTCCTTTTCAGATATTTTGTTCTTCATGGTTGCATCTAAGTTTAAATTCTCTATATGTAGTAATTTTTTCAGCCCTTTCTATGACTAATATTTTCAAGAACAGGTAATTCCTTTTAATCACTTTTTTCCCAGGTTAATACAGAGGTTTTCTGGAATAGAATTTCCTGGAGCTGCCACACCACCACATAATGCAGTTGCAAGGATTTGTTGCAATTTAGGTATCTTAGATGGGACTTCATCTGGAAGTCCATCTTTAGCTTTCAGTTTTCAGTCCTGCAAAGGAATAGTATTGATTACTTGAAAGGAATTCAGTGGAAAGAACACAAAATGTAGTTACAGGATGGAGAATGACAGGGGAGAATGACTGTAGAATAATTATGTATTTCTGAGGTGAGTGAGTTGGTGGGGGAGGTGGACAAAATGTCTGCACATAGCGTGAATAATTGCTTGAGATAAACTAAGCAGAGAATATTTAGATGGAATATTGTGAAAAGCTTCCTGAGAGAGACATTTAGCTGTCTACAGCATGGCCAATCACTTACATCCCCAAGTTTCCTCAGTTCATGTTTCAAATGTTTCAAATGCTGCGAAATAGTGACAAGGAGAAAAGTTTGCTGTCATATTGCATCTCTTCTGCCTCTAGTTTTTAGTCTGTTTTTGTTAGTTACACTATCTTATTAAACAAACTTCTACTTAAAAAAGCAAAACAAATTCCAATGTATGAATAAATAACCTCTGTTCAGCTGTCTTCTCACTGGTGAGGCCTTGGGATATGCCCAGTCCAAAGAGGAGAAAGGGCTACAGGATTGTGGGCTGTCGTATCCAAATCTTCAGGCTTGGAGTTGGGAACTGTTGCTTGTGCTCAAAGCTGAATTTGGTTTTTTTTCCTTACCCTGAATGGTTTTGGTTTATCTCCAGTCAGTGAACATGACAGAAGCATGTCAGAACTAGTGAGGGAGGTTTTTGTTTATCTAATGTGGGATTGTTTCTGTGACCTGGAAAGTTTGGGAGAAAAGCACAAAGGAAAAACAAAGGAGTTTCTAAAATCTCTGGATGTGCAGCCTGCCAGAGAGTGATGATTTTCATTTGATAATTGCCTATCCATGTAGTAGATAGTGAATGAGCCAAAGGTAGCAGTGACAGAAATTACACAGCCATTGGGAGAAGGCTCCATTGCAGTTGTCTTTATAAAACATGTCTGGAACTGGCTGAACTTCTACTGGCCTTGCACTTGCAGCCTTGTACATCTTTGCTGCTTTGGTATTCACAATGTGTAGTTAGTATGTTTTCCTCGTGCTCATCCCATCCTTTGATCTCTTCTGTTTTGATGAAAATTGAAACTAGCCTGGACTCTTTTCAGCAGCTTTCTGGAGATGATGTCTTCCACCTTCTGAAATAATCCATCTTCTCCTAATATACATTTTGGTGATATGTTTTTAGGACTCCTTCAGATGCTTTGTGCTGTAGTAAAATCCAACTCTCAAGGCAAGGTATTCTGCATTTTCAGGTGATGTTAACAGTGACTTGTCCAAACTGGTCGCCTTTTTGCTGAGTTATGTGAAAGCTACAAGAAATTATTTTTAAAATAGCTTGTCCCACTTGGGGATAAAGTCGGATCTAGCTGTATTTACATCTAAGCGTCTCATGGAAAAGAGAGATGAATTGACTATCTGCTGTCTAAGAAGTGTTACATCATGAGGATACTGAAAATTTGTGGACATTTGCTGGACATTGATCCTAATTGCTGACTATTTACATGGAAAGTTAATGCATGGAGCACGTTATATAAACTGAAAGAAATAATAAATACTGTAAACATTGCTTGGTTCAGATGGATGCAGCCAGACTAATCAAAACTATATTTAAACTGCGTTAGCTGTAAGTGTTTAGACAAGATCCAACAAATGGTTTCTTGGCTGCTGTAGAGAAGGCTTATATCCAGCTTCAAAGGCTTTTACACAGGGTCAGAGTTTTATTATGCTTTCCTTCTATAAAAGCCATGAGAAAAAAGCTGTGTCCTTCTCTGTTTTCCGGCTCTGTTGATACGAATGTTATTACTTGCACTGATGTCCTGAATGCATTGTTCGCTAGTTGTCTTATGCATCCCCTTTCATAAAAATTAAGGGCCTCCCACCCTCAGCCACATTAGTCCAGAGAAAAATGTTTTAGGTTATTGTACATCTTTCGCTCAAATTTTAATTCTATAATCTGTCAGCACTGTCCTCTGCTTCCTTTGTGCTTTTATTTGTTTATTTTTGAAAATCTGACAAAATTCACATTTTCTTGTTTTGGTGTAGGAGATGTTATTGAACATGCCATCTATTAGACAATTTAGATACGTGGCCAGTGCTCAGTTGCTCCAAATACCGTATGAGGAGAGTCCTTCCAGCAAGCACTGGGAGCAGAGAAACTTCAGACCAAACCACTAGGCATACACAATGTTTTCTTTGTGCCTGTGGTTAACATGTTCCAACTAATAAACCTAACTTTCATTTATAAAGGATGCACTGCCAAAGCCTTTGACACTGAAAACTGTAATTTTTTTCAGTAAATATATACGCACATTAAAAAAAAAATTGCAACAGAATATTGCTTGGAGTCATTCTCTGTAGAGATTCACGCTTCTCTGGCAAAAGCTTGCAGTCTGTCGTGGTAGGCATCTTCATTCTGAGAGAAATGAGCATATTGTCTGTATATGCAGGGAACGGCTTTCTTGGGAACCGGTCAAACTCCATACTGTACCAAATCCAATCATAGTCCCCTGCAAATGTAAAGCACTCATCTTTTACATTGCCTAAAATCAGTGTAATGTATGCAAACAGCACTTTTTAATTCACAAGTGATTTCCCACTATGATAAGGAGAGGGAGGGAATATACAGGGATGCTGGACACATCACTAAACACCGTGGAAGTTACTCAGATATTGTGATGGATTCTGGGAAACTCCATGAAATAAAATAGTCCTTGGTTGTAGGTTCAATTAGAGAAAAAAATAAAAAAAGAACCGCACAAACTCAGAATATAGTCCAGACCTGCAGATCATGTGAAAAGGAGAATTGGGAGTAATATTTTTAGCTCACATACTAATTTCTTTGAATGTCTCTGACATCATGTGTTGTCTGGATTAAAAACATCTGTGTTCAAAAGGTCTTTTGTCTCCTATATCTAAACAAAACCCAGGTATATGTTCACTGGAATGTCAACCACTGGTCATATGGTCACCATTAAGTATTCCTAATGTGGTCCTATTGAGAACCTTGGAAAAGCAGTTTTCTTGCTATGGCTGATTGGCATGAAGAAAATGCCTTTAAAATATATATATAATAGTAGTCTGCAGTCAAGAAATATGATTTAATATCTAGTAAATTGTGGGTTTATGAAAACTTGTGTATAAGGTCCTGGATTTAGGGGGAAGGCAAACACTTTGCAAAAACAAAATGCAGAAGCATGGAGGGCAGATTCTTTGTTTTACTTTTAACACATTGTTATTACTGGCCTAGATAATCTCACCATCAGTATTTCCCCTCAAGTATGAGAAAATGTACTTCTCTGGTTTTGGTATAATTCTGGATTCTGCAATGTTACTTCAGGAAAGGAATTTGCTACAAATGTCATGTTAAAAGAACTTTAATCTTGTAACACTCTATTGTATTTTGTATGTGCCTGCACTTTCTCATATTGAAAAAAATGTGCATCTCATTTTATATATAAACTGTTGTTGATTTAAGTCTTTGATGATCTGAGATTAGATTCTGAAAACTAAAAATTTAATAACTTGTGGGACATTTAAAAGTTCTTGAAGTGCTACATGTTCTGGTTAGAATGTGTACACACGTCATATCTGAAGATGTATGGCCCATTATGAAGTTTTGAAGATGAACGGTGCTTTATGAAGTGTTTTCTGGTTTTTGTCTCTCTTTCCTCCATGGTGGTCAAGCTGTTAATAAACAGGTTCTAGGGGCTGAATTAATTGAGAGCAAATTGGGGTTGAATATTGGAGACACAGGAGAAAAGAATGAAATCAGATGATAAAGTAGCTTTCCAGGAATGTGATAAAATGCCTGCATGTCTCATTTTCACTGTCTCTGGTTGCCAAATGGAGGTTGCCCTGTCCCCTCTGTCCTTACTATGAGTATTCATATTCCTGTCTTTCAGATAAAGTTGTTCTGATTCAGCCTGAGTTGGGCAGCAGGAGAGGAGAGGAACGTCTTGAGGAGAGAAATGCACTCTCTTTTGGTTTACCTGGTAGCCACAGTGACCCACTGAAGGTGGCCAATCCCTCACACCTGTGAGGGAAACCCTGTCAGGTGCAATGGGGTCCAGATTCCACCCTGAAGTTTAAAAAATGGGAGTGAGCAGAGTGGGAGAGAGATTTAAGTTACAACCTGACCCTTAAGCTTTTCTTGCTCATGAAAACCAGTGTGGACATATGGGTGCGATTAGTGATCAAGATGGTCTGGAGAGCAAGCAAAGGAAGGTCTCCAGCAGCTGTTATGGCAGCTACAGTGAAGGTGTGTGTGGGGATGCCAAGACAACCCTCATTTGCATCTCTAGCACAACTTCTGTTATTACATAAAACGCCTGTTTAACACCCAGCCTTTGCCAGTGCAGTCCTGCTCAATGTCCCCTGAGCTTTTATTGTGTTTTGTCCTTCTTCCCAGAGGAAACTCAGGTCTCTCATAACCACTTAAAAGCTTTTCTGCAATACATTTACAGCCTGATTTTCAGTCCTGCTTTTGTTTCTTGGTGTTTCCTTGGGGTAATTTGGAGAGATTGTATCCTTAGAGCTCAATAGAGACAGATCACTGTTGAGGCAATCTAGCACATTTTTTGTATGTGTTTGTGTGTGTTTTCTGAACTTCTGCTACTCAGTTGTGTTTTCACTGGTGACACACAAATGACACATTACAGCACCACCAGCTAATATCTGTTCCCAGGCAGCAGTTTATGTAAATTTCTTCCCCTCAAACCTATGCTGATTTGATGATACTGGCAAGAAGTCATGGGCGATTCTGGTGACATACCTGAATGGGATTCAACGCTTTCTACAGAACTGCAGAAACTTTTTATCTGCATCTTTCTTTTTACCTCATTTGACTTCTTTACTCTTTCTACTAACTTCTTCCCTCATGTCTTTTTAAAGAAATAAAACATTACCTAGCTTTTTGTTGGAAAAGCATGTTTACTGTAGAACGTAGAATAGCACTGTATCAATTGTGGAATAGAAAGTAACTGTAAGGTTGCTTGTTAGCTTGCAAAGTTTGTAGGCAAAGTCCTAGGGATATTTCAGTTCTTTTTCTTTTTGCCTCGTGTGTGGTTCAGTTACAGTTATAATGCTGTAATTATGGTAGCAGTGTTAGAATCAGATGTCCTGCAGCTGGGAGGACTAAATGTTAGTTACTAGAGTGAGATCTGCAACTGCACTCTGGGTTATGTGAATGTAGGTGGTTTCAGAAAATGAGCATGCAGCCTACATGTTTTGGGGAAATAAGCATTGCAGAGGACCTGTTCTTTGGAGCAGCTTTTTCCAAGAGGGTGCCTTTGACACCTGTTGTTCAAGTAAGTTATCCTGCCAAGCTGAGGGGTTTCAGTATGACAGGAGTATCAGCCCACTAGCAGAGTAGTTTTGCCTTTTTTGCTCATAGTAATAGAATGAGTTAATTTGCATTTTGTTTCATTTGTAACATGCAAAATCGGATAAACACTTTTGCTAAGTGTTGTTCAGGAAGACCAGTCCAATAAATGTTCAAGTTTCCTGCTTGTCCTGACCTTATTTTGCAATCAACATTTTTCAAAGCCATAACTAAAATGTCCTCCAATGTTACCACTTTGTGGCTCCCATTCACTTTGATCTGTCCCTGCCATACGTGGATGAAAAGGGAACTGCCTGCATAAAGGCTTCAGTCTCTTGAGAAGAACGTGATGGAGGTAAATGCTGGCCAACCTTCAAGCATCTTTTCTTCTTTCAACAGGAATGAAGCAACCAAGAACGGCTTGGAAAGTCAGTAGTAAATTTTATAAGACATCAGTGGGAGGAGAAGAGTTTAGAGAGAACTACAGATTCCTATCAGTTATTCTGAAATTGCTGTGATATTAAATCCACTAACGTGGGAACAAAAATTGCTGAATGCATTCAAACGATAAACATATGATCCAGATTTTTCATGCAGTTACTTCTGATAACAAGGACTGGAGTGGGTGCGTTAGGAGAATCTTGTTCTTCATGCCCCTAACTCTCTGAGTGCAGTCTTGTCAGAGCTTTATTTAAAGACTACAATAAGTTTCTTTTAACATTCAACCATTAAAATATTTAAGCAGGTACAGCCCTGATATAATCTTAACTAAACATGTCTTTCAAGCTTATTAATCTGTGACATATAATCAGTTTTGTGTACTACTGTGATAGCCATTGTGTTTAATTTTGAAAGTTAAAGGCACAAAAACTAATAAAATTAGAATAGGAGGCTCTGAGAACAGTGCCTGAAGGAGAAATTAAATTCATTTCAACACAAACAGATATGAAATGAAGTACAAATAGAACAGCAGTAATAATTTTAGTATGACACAAGGTTTCATTAAAAAATCCAACAACCTTTATTGCATTCAGTGTCAGGGCTGTGGAGGCTGAATAATTTCAGGGTCTTTTTAATGCATATTTTGGAGGTGATTGAAGACTGATGTTTAATAGCAGTCATTGGTACTTGCCAGCTGGTTAACCAGTGCTATATAGATGTCAGAATTTCTGTGAGCATACATTCCTCTGTCATGTGTGAAATTGGGGGGTGCAGGGATAGTTAAGTAAATAAGTTATTTCAACTTGCAGCCATAGGAAGAGAAACTAGAGGGAGATGGCATTGGCAATGAGACACACAACTTTTCAGATGAAGGTCAGGGATTCAAATCTAAGGTGAAGTGACAGGGAGTATTAGTTAGCAGTGACAGATTTTGAGTGGCCTAGGGACATAAATTTCATGTTAAGTCCAACTAGACAGAAAACCACATCACACAAACCTATCTTTATAACCTGGACCTAGTTGGTGTTTCTGGTGATTTTCTTTCTGATTTCCTCTCTGTCGCTGGACACAGGGAAAAAAATTCTGCTGTGAACATTTTCACAAGCTCAAAAAGTTTCCCACGCTATGGAGGACATGAGGAAATTTGTGCCTGTGAAAATGTCAGAGATGATACCAACCTGCAGCCATTCCTGAGGTGCTTGGTAGGGGGGAGATGGAGACCAATATGCAAAGCACGGCTCGGCTTGATTCCAGAGTGTAGCTGTGAGGACACCTCTCACACTTTTAGGATGAGTGCTGTAATCACTCTGCGTGTCTCTTGCAATGAATACTCAAATGTTTCACACAAGCTGGACCAGTTCCAAATGAGATAACTTCCATCTTCTGATATCCCCACCTGTAGTAGGCACACCATGATTTTGGAAAGAGGCAGGACAACGGACTTGTGTATCTCCTCCCTTTCTGTTACTGCAGTTGACTTGTTTTCCACCTTTCTCCAGGGTTTGTCCAGAGCTATGAGTTATCCATCTGCTGTCTGTTCTGTGCAGGGGAAGCACTGGTTTCTGCCTGGCATGCAGGCAGCCATACAGTACCCAGAGGACTTATGCGCTTGAACCGCTTTCCAGCCTTGTGGTATGCCAAACGTCTTGAAGTCTGTGTTGCCACTGTTTTTTCCTGTCTTGCCACAGCTGTACTTTGCACCAGGTTTTCTGAAGTCCCTTGGACTCCAAAGGCATTGCAAAGCCCTTGTGTTACTGGTTCCAATAAATTGAATCACTCCTGACTTTGAGCAGATATTCCACCCTCTGAATCATCCTGACAACAGTTGTCTCATCTGGTCTTTTACAGAAATTGTTTGAGTTTGATAAAGCAGCCTCTTCTCCATCTTGGTGAAAACTTGTGTCAAACACACTTTGAGTTTCACAATAGTATATAAACAAAGAAATTAAGGGCAGATAAACATGAAGGGTGAGCTATCACTCTGTATCAAAACTCTGGGGTTTTGAGATACACTAATGGGAATTGAGCAGGGAAATCTGTCAGTGTTACTTGCAAGTACTTAGCTGTGTCTCTGTGAATATGACTCTTCAGTTTCTGTGGGGCTGTGGACACGTACTAGAAATTGTGGACTGAGTTTTCATTTGTGTAAGGAGATACAGCTCCAGTGATTTCAATGTAAGACAGGGACTTTGAGTCTCCACTTCTTAGTATTTTCCATGAATGCTGTTATAAATATAGGAATAAATGTTAATCTTCGCTGTATCCCTATGTAATGAACGGTTGTTTAGTCCCATTTTAGTGATAAAGCAATCAATACAATATAATTAACTACTTTGAATTTAGAAATGAGAAATGAATGATTTTCTAAGTCCACATTTAAGCCTTAATAGAAGTGCTGTTTTAAATATCAGAAACTAAAGGAAACCGAAGGGACTATAACTGGTGAAAGAAGACTTGTAATCTGAAAAGGATGTTGAGACTTTGAAGACATGTTTCATACAATATGTAAAGCAATTCTTTTAGGGTCAGTGTAAGATAAAGACTTTTTTTCATGTTGTAAGCCAAGTAATGTCCTGTTTCTGTGAGTTCTTGCATCAGTTCATAAAACTATTAGACAAAAATTGCAAATGATTCCGTAAAATGGATTTCATACCTACTTTAATTTTTACCATGATTTTGACTGCCCTAAGTAGAAAAAGAGGTCTTTTGTCTTGTGCCAGTAAAATACTATATTGAAGATTACAGTTGTACTTAAGCTGTCTGGATCTTGGAGGACGTACTTAGGTTTGGTAGAATTGATTTCCAAGTTACACTCTGCTTTTTGTGTCTCTTTAATGAAATTTTCAGAGCCAAAAGAAATGTGGATTATTTATAGAGCCAGAAGAAAACATGAATTATTCATTCCGGAATCAGTGTCATAATTACCAAGAGAGACCTCTGGAGATCATGTAGTCCAACCCTGTGCTCAAAGCCAGGTCAACTAGAGCAGGTTGCCTAGGGCTTGGGTTTTGAGTATCTCCAAGGACGGAAACTCCACAGCCTCTCTGGGTAGTAGTTCCAATGTTCTACAACCTTTGTAGTAAAGAAGATTTTTTCTTATTTTTAAATGGTATTTCTTCTATTTCAGTTTGTGCCATTTGCCTCTTGTTCTGTCAGTGCACACTACTGAGAAGAGTCTGGTTACGTCTTCTTTACATCCCCCATCAAGTATTTATACACATCGATGAGATTCCCCCAAGCCTTCTCTTCTCCAGTCCCAGCTCTGTCAGACCTTCCAGTCCCTTCATCATCTCTGTGGCCCTTGGTTGGACTTATTCCAGTATATTCATGTCTTTCTTGTTCTGGGGAGCTCAGAGCTGGACACAGCACCCAGATGTGTCTCCAGTGCTGAGTGGTGGGGAGGGATCACATCCCTTGACCTGCTGGCAACACTCTGCCTGATGCAGCCTGGGCTGCTGTTGGCCTTGTTTATGGCACAGGCACGGTGCTGGGTCCTGGTCAACTAGTTGTCCACCAGGACCCCAAGCTTCTTCTCTGCCAAGCTGCTTTTCAGTTGGTCACGCCCAGCGTGGTCCTTGAAAAACATCCAGCTCTCCTGGACCCTTTTTCTCTCGAGGACTGTCTCCCGTAGGATTCTTATAAGCAGGTCCTTGAACAGGCTCAACTCCACTTTCCTGGTGTCCAGGGGTGATATCCTGCCATTTGCCTTGCTCCTTCCTCTCAGGATCCTGAACTCCACCACCTTATGTTCACTGCAGACCTCCACATTCCCAGTCAATTCTTCCTTGTTTGTGCTTGTGCCCTGCTGTGTTGTCCTTCCAGCAGATGTCGGGGTGGTCAAAGTGCCCCATAAGGACCAGGCCCTGCAAATGTGGGGCCTCTTGTGTTTGTCTGAAGAAGGCCTCATCTACTTCTTCCTCTTCAGGCTATCTGTAGCAAACGCACTGCAGTGTCACCCACATCGGTCTGCCTGCTAATCCTGACCCACAGACTTCCAGATGGCTCATCATCCAGCCCCGGGCAGAGCTCCAGGCGATCCCACTGCTTTCTCACACAACAGGCAACTCCCCAGCATCACCAGCCCAGCCTGTCCTTCCTAAAGAGCCTGCACCCATCATTTTCAGCCCTCTGGTTATGTGAGCCATCCCACCATGCCTCTGGGATCCCAAGGAGATGGCAGCCCTGCAGCTGCATACAGACCTGTTCCTCCTGCCTCTTCGCCGTGCTGCATGTGCTCGTGTTTCAGTCATCACTTTGTAGTAATTTCCTACCCCACCCCAGTGGGTTGCTGCACTTCTGGAAATGCCTGAAGTTAGCGCTGTGTTGAGAAGTTTATTGTGCAGTTTAAGAGACAAGCAACGTGTGTATGGGAAAGAGAAATAAAAATGTTATGTACACATTAAAAAAATTAGTAAGGAATAATAAGAATCTTAAAAAACCCTGGGACAAATAAAAGGATAATCGTAGCAAAACTCTGAGAAAACTTGTGCAGGTGCCAGAAATGTAGGATAAGCCATAGAAATAAAAAAGGGTTGTAGTAACCAAATGAAAGACTAATTGAGTGATTTCACATACTATAGAATGAAATCCTTTAAGTAGCAGAGGAAGAAAAGGTAAGAACCTGGCCTACGCATGGATTTGTGGAGTAGGAGGACAGCTTCAGAAGAGCCTCCATCATAGGCTGGAGTTGCAGCTGTGAACACAGACCTGTGAATCGTGGACCATGAAAATACTTAATGCTAGAGAGTAGAAAGCTTTTGCCGTCACAGCAGAAAGGTGTGGAGCCACTTCCCGCTATAGAGTGGTGAGGACAAGAGGCATCACCAGTTCTGACAGATCATTGTGACTACAGAAGTGGGATGATGAGACAGTTTTGGGAGAAGTGATTATGTGATCAGCACTCCTTTTAGTATGTATAATGGTGAGGGACAATGGTGTCGTAAAAGTCAAGAATTTAATTTCCATTGTGTTCAGCTGGTGTTGATGAATTAAGTAAAAGCTTCTGGAGATGTAAAACTATGAGGCAGGCTTGTGAGCTGACAGCATTCAAAATCCAGTTTGGCTTCTGAATGCTGTAGTGAGGGCCCAGCAGGGCATATTTTAAAAAAGCTTGTGTTATAATAGGTATTAAGAAAAATATTTTCCTAAGAGCAAACATTGAAACAGTTTGTCCAGAGAGGTTGTCGTATCTCCGTCTTTGGAAATTTTCAGAACTTGATTGGACAAAACTCTGAGTGATCAGATCTAAGTTGACCCTGCTGTGAGCAGGGTGTGGAAGTCGATGAGCACCCAGAGGTCCCTTCCAACCTCAAGTATTCTCTGATGCTCGGTGTCTGGCACTGGGAAATAAGAGCTATGTCTTGAAGACTCCTCTCTTGTGGTCCTCTGCCATTATTACAGCCATCTAAGGGTTGTTTTGACTGGCTTCCATCAGCAATCTTGGGGGATTTGTAAAATGAAGTCTATTTTCTTGAGGACATTCAGAGGTGGCTTCTCAGGATGGCGTTCAGGACATTTTAGGTCATCAGAGTGCTCTAAGGTAGTGCTAGCGGGGCCTGAGTCTGACTTAAGGGGTCCTTCTAGTGTTCTCGAGAGGAAACAATAGTTTTGTAATTTTTTGGAGAAACATCTACGATTTTTACAGTTTGGAAAGGGGTGCTTGCCAGTAGTGCATAGTATCACAGTGTACAAGTAGGACAGTTTTTGTAAATACTTCAGTGAAAGAAGTAGCACTAGGCATTAGTGTTTGTTTTAGCTGAGATTAATTTTGATATCTGATAAAAGAAATTTTAAAGATAAAACATGTGGGAATGTTGCTAGGTCTGTAGTAATGTGGAATCATATATATTCCTGAAGTGAAAAATACATAAATACAAAGACTCTAGATTATAAAATAATCCCTTTCTTCATACACAAATCATCTACTACATGTGTAAGGGAAGTCTTCCTTTGGTAAGTGTAGAAAAAGGATTGTTTCTCTCTGCACATCAGATCAGACGCCATTTCAGCTTTCATACAGGGGTATTGCAGAGATTCTTTCCTAATCTTTGAACTAGGAAAATAGCAGCTACAACATCATCTTTATGCAAGGGTAAGTGATATTTCAGTGATACCTGTTTTTGTTTAGAGGTAGTTATTGTTATGTTTTTTCCTCTTAAAACCTCTAGAGGTGGGCTGAAATATATAAATTAAGATCCTTATTTTGGAAATACAGTATTATGAAGAGTGGTATTATTTCTGAAATGTTACAGCTCAGGAAATAGGAAATAAAAGATTCTAGGGAACTTAAATATGGAAATGCTAAGTCTTAAAATCCATCATTTAATAAGAAAATGGTAGTCATTTCAATACTTGGTTATCTTTTGAATGCTCATATAGTTTCTATGTCTCGTTACCTTTAATACAATTCCCTTATCAGTAATAATTTATTTTCAGACTAATTTTCTCCTTCACTGTCCTATATGCCATAAATGATATCAGCCCATGCTATTTAACTACTCAGTGGTTTTGAGATTCACTTCAAACAGGGAGGTTTGGTTGCAATACTTTCCGAGAACACTTTATTTTCAATCACTTTTACAAAATAGAGATTCAGCTTTAAAGAGTTTACTGTATATTGTGACACAGAGGCTCTTTGAAGGTTAATCAGCTTTTTAGCATAATAGGGTTGGATTCTTGTGTGACTAAGTGAGTCACTTCTGTTTCATGTGCAGATCTATCATTTAATCAGAAGCCTGGAAGTTAAGACTTAGCCTGCATATTAAGTAGAAAAGACAGTTTTTGTTTTAATCATTTTTTTCATTCTGAACTTCACTATATCTTTAGGACTGTAAATTAGTTGAGACAGCTAGACTGATTATTTGAGAACCATTCCTAATATGTGTGAAATCTAATAAAAGGAGCTGTACAGTGAAGTCATATTATTTGGACACCAAAGCTAAAAACTAATTTGAAGAAATATTCTTATATACACAAAATAAAATCCACTAAATGTGGTAATATTCCTGATTTACATTTAGGGCATGATTTAATCCAATTGCAGATTAACTGGAGGCAGTTAGTGTTTTCTTAAAGGCAAGTGCAGAAACTCACAAATCTTTTTTCACATATTTGTAGCCCAAAACAAATATTTGGGAAATGGTCAGGGTAGATTTTCACGAAGAGTTTTTACCAAGTAAGCGTTTTTTACAGCTGAATATCTCTGATGTAGCTCCATGCATGAACTTAGCTGTTGAAGTTGATGGAATTACACAAAATAGAGGAGACCTGCCTTTAAACATAACTGGACGAAGTATTTTTTTCTGGTAGTAATGAACCACACATTTTTAAATACAGGAGAGTTCATATTCAAATATATATATATTATATGTATAGATCTAACCTTACATGTAAGTCTAATTCCAGTCCCATGCCATATAGTGCTATGTTGCTGATGGGCACTCAACTTTGTCAGTTTTGTCTTCCCCAAATGTTGAGATGCTGAGCTTGAAATAACGGCAGTGTCCCTGCAAGAACTATTTAAACGGTTATCTTTATTATGCAGTGCTTGAGAAGTTTCCTTCGAGTCTCTATCCTGCTGTGGAAGAGCTGGGCTGGATTCCAGAAAGAAAGATGATGTGTGATGCATTTGCTGCAGTCTGTGTGCTGCCACAGCACATAGGATTTCAAGTTCTGATTGTTTAGATTTTGGAAGGCCTTTGATAGAAAAGCCAAGGGACTGATTTACAGAATCTTACTGCATGATACAAATAAATAAATATTGTAAATATTTTAAAACTTGAGGAATGTTGGTTTGTATACAGGAATGTGGTTCTGCCTGGACACGAACTATCAAGTAGGAAGAGTTGGTATCTCTTAATTTGTCATTTGTTTTGCTGTGTGAGTTGAAGGGAGAAAGTTTTGAAGTGGAGTAGGGAAGAGAATGGGTCAGGGCAAAAAACATAATTACACACCAACATTTTATTCCATTAAGATGACTGAACTTTTTCCCAAAAATGAGAAAGAGGATACAGTCTGCAGACTAAGAAGTACTTTAAAAGAGGAAGGTTGCTGTGGACACTAGTGCCAGTTTTGCTGTGTGGGTCAGCAGAAGGAAAGCATATTGCTTGGTGTTGCCATTTTCCAGAACGTATTTGCAAGCACTACTGCGGATGATGCTAATACATCCTAAAACTGCTGTGCCGGATTTACTACTCTTAATTCGCAAATCTGTGTATATGAAGACTTTATTTAATCACAGTTTGGAAGGCAAGTTAAGCATGATGGGCTTAAATTTAGTCCTGCCAGCTGTTTTATTTGCCCACTAGTTAGGTATATGATATGCTGCCTTTCTCTTTTCCCTTGTTCTCATGCCGTTAACACAGCGAAATGAAGAAAATCTTTAGATCCTTATAAACTGAAGCCATCTGGCAGTTCATAGTTGTCATGCTATCCAAATGAGTAGATTACTCAAAATGTACTCCCTATGCTTAGGAGCACAGGCCTGAATTTGGTGCTGAATTTGGTATTCATTTGTCTGAGAAGCTGAGAACTTTTTTTAGTCATGGTTTAGTTAGCATTACAAATTGTGTTTGGGACTGGGCAAAATAGAAAATTGTGAAGTGAGTGTTTGTGTGAGTAAAAAGAGTGATGAGTATCTGGGGAAGGAGAGAATTTATAGGCAATTTTTTGATTGGATTGAATAGGGGATCCTAATTCTTATCTGACTTCTATTTTCCGCTAATTTTGTTCCAAACATAAATCAACTGTATGTGGTGTTCATATGTGTAAGTTAAGTCTTGTACTAATATCCCACACACTGGAAGGGGATTCATGCAGAAAAAATATCCAGTCAAATAATGTAATACCTTATTGTGGTACCTAGAGCTTAAGATGACCCTATTTAGATCAAACTGGAGAAAAAAAGAACCACAAAAATTTGAATAGAAATGCTTTTCATGAATTTCCAGATAATTGGGAACTGGGCCGGAACAGCGTAGACCTGTGTGGCCTGAGCAAACAGCTGACTCCTGGCAGTATTTGGCTGAAAATATGAATGAGCAGTTGAAAAGAACTTGAGTTACAGTCTGGAGCACTTCACTGTTCTAGCTTGAAGTTTTGGAATACAGACACTTGGAGTTCGAATGTGTCTTGGCTAAAGATGCTTGAACTGGTTCTAATATTCTGTTTAGTTCTTGGTCATCCCATTCTCTGTGTATGTGATCCTTGTTTAAGTTTTCTGTCCTCTCCATGCAAGTTAAGGTGCTCCTTATCTTCCCTGTCTGCTGGAGGAAGATATAAGGAAGAATGCTTTTCAGTGGTTTGGATAATGAAAGTTATTACTAATCTTTTCTAAGAGAATGTGTTGATAGCCATATTCCATCAATAAAGGTCCTACTTTGTGGACCCTAACCTCAATCCATGAAGTTGTCTTCATCCATGAAGGGCAAAGATGGATGATGACTTCATTACTCTTCCATTACCATCTACCTCAGTGACATGAAATAATGTTGCATGCTGGTTTTCACAACTTGATACAAATGTTATTCTAGATTAGATTCTGTGATTGAAAATGTTACTTCCAGTTCTTTCCTAATGTTTATTATTTATGAACTCTAATATTGCACAGAAAGAAGCTTTTGCCTTGTAAGGAGCAAGTGAGATTGCAGAGACTAAATAAAAGTGGAATAGACTTTTCTTAAAATTCCCTCTAACCAAGCAGAAGGTAGTTCTAGAAGTTAATGCGTGACAAATGCAATAGGCATGTGTGACTATGTATGGAATGGGAGATTATTTTTTAGTGGCTAAAACCATCCTGGTTAGAAAAGAATAACTCCATGACATATGCAAATGTATGTGAACGGGTGGTTCCTCTTCCTAATCTTCTTGGTTTTAAAATATAAAAAATACAAATATACATTTACATAAATGTATAAAATATAACATAAAAGTAAAAATATTTCAATATGCTTGATTGAAATGCTGGGCATGACTTAAAGGCATCCAGTAGAGGTCATAATGCTGGTGCAGAAGGAAATAGAATCTTCTATTTGAAATGTTTCCTGCGGTTTCACTTCTGTTGTATCATCTCAGAACTATATCTAGAGTAGCATTTCTTAGATGTGTCACTGCAGGAAAGCCAAATCTTAAGTTGTCATGTTGCATGCAAGCTGTCTTGTCCTAAATTTATTTTTGGTCAATTTGGCAAACGTGTATTGCTGTATTTGTACTGTTCTATACAGTTGCTTGTGGTTTCTCTGTATATTTAAAACAAATACTTTGCTTTGCAATGCTTACATTCTGTTGGCATGTGCTGACATTTCTATAGGGATGTTTTGTGCAAATCTAAGTGATTAGTTTATGTGTAGATTTGGAGCTGAGAACCACATAACAGATTTGAAAGCAATGTGGAAAATGCAATAATCGTATGTCCTCGATAGCTTTAACTGCCTTTGTTGTTAGCCCAACTGTATAGATAATTATAATACTATTATTTTATAATTTTATTTTAAATATTATAGTGGTTTAGAGTGAATTTCAGAAATATTTCCATTCATTGCCCAGACACATTATGTCTACTTAAAGACCAAGATAAACATAGTATTTTTGTTATTTTATGACTGTGTCTTATTTTAAGACTGTCTGTGGCTAGCTATCAGCAGGATCACTGAAACTTTCATTTTAGCAGCTGCTACAAAAATATGATAGTTTAAAAAAACAACTGTTCTGAAAAAACTTCCACATAGAAGTACATTGGTTGTATTTATATACTTGCTCTTGGCATCAGTTAAGTAAATTTAAGTAAAAGTTCATCCATAAAATTATCTGACTTTCTCAATCCGCTTGAACCTTGATCTATTTTGGTGTAATGTTCTGGAGTTGGTAAAGATGCTTTGTGATTGGAGTCTGTAACCCCAAATGGGATTACACCGCCTTCTTCTGATTCAGAATTTCCTGCTGTTGCAATATGTGTTATTTCACAGAAACGAGGAGTAACTCCTTCTCAGGCACTCATGTTGAGATTGCTGCCAGGGAACAGCAGTAGTGAGGTATTCTTTCACTGCTAAAGACAAGGCATTGTTTCTATTGTAAACTTGTTTCTCTCTCAATGAATTTACAAACTTGTTCTAAATAATTCACTTCAGCTTGAAACTCTGTTTCCCAGGAGAGTGAATAGTTATCTTCTTAAAACCAATTTTTGCTTCAAGAACAAACCACATGGCGATTTTGAAGTTGTGGAATAGACATCCTTTATACAACAAACAGTTGTGCTTTCACTCAGAACCTTTTCTGTCCTTTTTAAAAAACTATTATTTGCAAATTCCATATTGAGTGGAAATGAATGAGTCTGCATCAGTCGACTGCAAAGTGTGGTGTTGTTTGAGCTCTGTCTTCCATAGGCAGGTTGCAGTGTGGCTGCACGTGCACCCCAAGCTCTCAAAGCAGAGTTCATTCATGCATTGCCTTCACCACCTGCAAGCATGTGTGTGTGTATGCTTAGTCCTCCCTTATAAGAAAACAAAAAGAGCAAGGAGTATCGCAGCGAGCACTTCATTTCTGCTCTCGTTTCAGAAAGGTTTCTACCTCCAAAACTGGCATTTCTTAGATTACCTGGTTTCAAGCTATGTTGCTATTGTCGCAGAGGGCTGCTGCAGATTAAGTACTTCTACTGTGGGGCAGCGTCCCTGGAAAGCGTACCCTTTGCAGTCTTTCACGCCAGGCTTGGGAGGATCATGACACTAAATTGCAGGAATACCTCCTGAGTGAATCGGAGGCTTTTACAGAGGGGCCTGCTGTCCAAATTTAAGTGCTTTTGAAGGAGGGGAGGTTTTGGAATAAAGGCTGCAACATGTCTGTCCTCTACCAAGAAAATTGGTCTGTGCGGGAAAACAAGCACATGTTGAGTTTAGGCTGGATAAGCAGAAAAGACAGTTGAAACATCCAAGAAGGAAAGAGTAAGCTGCTTTTCAGATTTTGACCACAAGCTTTTCCAGCTTCTAAGGCATGACACTTCTGTTTTTTATAAAACACACATTTATAAACATTTCACAGTGTATTTTCTAAATTTAAAGGGGTTTGGTGCATTCTGGTTGGACATATAGCAATACAATAGATATGACTAGTAATTTATCATGGCCCTTGTTTAATACAAAGGGCCCTTTTAGATGTTGTTACCTGAGTTTGTATTTGGTTGGATGAAAAAACACAGTAGTTTGATGAGGACTTGATGCTTTTTGTCTTGCCATGATCCGTTTGTCCATTATTTTTAATTACCGTTGAAAACATACTAAGATTTTCTCACCTGAGGAGGAAAATAGAGATCTTCCTGCTTGGGCCCCAAGTTAGTTCCTTGCAATGTTAGCTGCACACTTGACAGCATAGGCTCTCACCCCCCTCCAGGGGTGATAATAGGAAAAACTCATTATGTTCTCATTTTCAGTGCTAGAGTAGTTGTCCTGTGATGAATGAAAGCTGAGATGATATGCCAGGAGATCCTTATCTCTTAGGGAGAAGGTGGGAGGAGGAATGAGTATTTTTTACCTTTTTCTAGATCCCACAACTCTGAGACCTCTTTGATATCAGCCAACCAGAGAGTAGGAAGCATCCCTTCATGTATGGCCAGTTCTGGGCAGGACACAGGCAGATGCTCCAGGGTCTCCTTCAGTTTTTCCTCAGTGCTGAGCTGTCATAGGTTGGATGCTTCCACTTCTACCCTATCCCAAGGGCACTCTTTACTGGTAGCAGTTCTTCAAAGACTCCTGGGGCACTGCAGCAGCTCCCTGCTCTTGTTTTTGTCCTGTTGCATCATTGTGCCATACTGCCTGCTCAGCTCAGAGTTCTTGTTCCTCCTTGACCTCTCCATTACAATAACAGATCCATCAGCCCTTCAGCTTCGGGTCCAGTTAGGGAACTGTCTCACTTCTGGTATTGGTCTGATGCTGCTTGTCGACATTTGAAGAGTTCAGATCTGAAAGTGGGTATTTCTGGAGATACGTATACTACTATATTCTGCTGTAGCCACAAAACTTTCTTTGCAGAAAACCCATCTGGGACTTGCTACCATGTTGTTTGTAATTTAAAATATCCTTATGACTAATGGAACTATAAAATACCTTGTCATTGTTGTAGCACATAGGGGATCCAGTAATAAATTGGAGGTCGTCTGTGACAAGTACCATAGATATATAATAAAACAACAACCTCTGTCTGGGAACACTTCAGTCTAAGTTCATATTTCTTCCTTATGCACTCAAAAATAGGGTTAATCAAATTTCATGCCTAAGGGCTTAAACAGCTGGAATATGAAAGAAATTTTCACTATTCTGAAATGTAGTAGTCCTGTATTTCTGGAAAATATGCACTTTGTTAATGTACGAGACAAAACCTTTCATTTAAACATTTCTCACAGGATATCTAGTTTGATTTAGGCAGTGGTTTGAAGCGGTAGGATGCATGTGGTCATCCCAGATGTATATTCAGTGACTAGAGAACAATGTTTTAGTGTTATTTGAAATGTTTCCTTCCTCCCATTCTAAAGAACCAAAATTATGACAATATCATTAAAATGCTTAAATGCTGAACTGAGTTTTCTGATTCAGTGTTTTCATGTAGATATGTTTTCTCATAATTGCTTTTCCAGATTGTATTGGTCAGTGGACATCTGGACAGCTGGGACGTTGGGCAGGGAGCTATGGATGATGGTGGTGGAGCATTTATATCATGGGAAGCATTATCACTCATTAAGGATCTGGGTAAATATTTAATTTAAAAATATTTTTAATACATGACATTTCCAGGACATTTTGTATGCTGTCTAAACTGGATTTTCTATTTTATCCATTCCTCTGCACACAAATATTCATACTTAGTATAAATACATGGCAAGTTTGTCTGTTAAACTTCTCCTTTCATCACAGGGGTCGTCCAAAAGCAACACATCAGTCAATAATCTAGAATGTGCTTTGAGCCTGCATGGTCACCATTATCATAGAATGAAAGTTCAGTGTAAGATACAATACCTAGGTACCTTAGAAGGAAGTCGCTCCTTTTCGTTTTGTCTTAATGAGTTCCTCCCTATTAATGAAGATTAAGCTTCATGAAGTCACAGGTAGCTTTCTGATATTCTTCTCTGCCTTTTAAGCAAACATTGTCATTCAGCACATTCCCAATCTTTCACTGTCCTACATGTTGCATTTACAGCAGTTACTCAGTTAATTCCCAACCCCTTACCTTGCTTCTGATAACTTCTCAAGACAATTTCATCTAAGTCTCTCTCAAGAGCATGTAACTAGGACTGGATCCAGGCAATGATCGTGCCTCTGATCTTTTCCCTTTTATCTACATGTAAAGGTACTCAGCAAAAATGATTCTAAACTTCACAGAAGTTCATATTTCTAATATATATATTTTGGTGGTTTTGTTTTTTCCTTGAATGATCATCCTAATAAATTTATATCCTAATAAATTTATATCCTGTCTGGACTTGTTCCACCAAATATTGATAGATACATCTATACCATCAAACTGGTGCGTTCTCAGCTTTGCACTGATTTCCTGATTATGCTGCTTTTGTGTTGCTGTGTGCTTGGGCTCTGGTTTGGACTGTGACAGCTGAATTCCTTGGCAAAGGTAATCCACGTCACAGGAAGCACACGCTTGAGTCTCATTACTAGAAGGATGCACTTCTGTCAAATTTGGTTTAACCATCGTGACCTGTCAAATGTTGTGGGCTCATATGTCTCATCAAGCAACATTTGACACTGAGGCCTTGCACACTGTAGTATCCTGCTACACTAGGTTTGTGGGATGCAGAGCAACGTTCTGGTTCCAGGGATCACTTCTTTGAATTATTCTTGGTAGTCAACAGGGTGACAAGGTGACTGGGTTTTGGAATTTGGTCTGTAGATCAGCTGGACTCTTCTGAAATTGATATTCTAGCACACAGGCTGTCAACCCTGGACTTGCTGGTCTCCCTCCTCCAGAATTTCTGCTCAACAGAAGTATGAGTTGGACTAAACCCCCATGCTGTCAATGCTATATGTAGGTAAAGGATGAGAGAAAGAGGAAAAGGCATCTTCTAGCCTGGATATGTCTGTTCCAGTAGTGCTATGGATAAAATACCAGTGTGGATTTGCTGGTCTCCTACCTACTGCCTCGTGGTTTGCATAGCCCCCCTGTGTGGAACCTGAAAGGCCAATTTCTTCTACTCGTAGGCTTCATCTGACTTGTGAGTAAAAGTGGGCTGCCGGCAGCATGCTATTGTAGAAGGGCATGGTTCACATATGCCTACATAGGGTGTGTTTGATGAGAGAGATGGTCCGCAAGGTAAGGTAAGAAAGGGCCAGTGTACATGCAAGAGGGAGCTGTGGTTGCACAGTCATCTGCCTGTGTTCTTCAGACACCCAACCTCTCAAAGTTTGGTCTGGTGTCCTGCTGTTCCCAGTCTGCCATGGCATAGTCTGATTTCTGGTCTCCAAACTGCCAATTGCAGTCTTACTGCTTGATCTGTAGTTTTTTGCTGGTTTTACTTCCATATGGGCTTTTGTCACTATACCCCTCAAAACTAGTTCAAAACAGACTTCTTAGATTGTCAAGTTGATATCCAAGAATGCTTTTCCTCCTTCATCAGATGGAATCTATTTTTCCTCATAATTCCCTTTTTCCAGAACTGTAACCTGTGGTCAAAAGGAATGCACCATGTATTTATTAAAAACTAAAATCAGCTGCTGCTCCTGCTTTTAGCTCTGGCAGAGTTTAAAAAAGAAACTAGCCTTCCCTGCTTCCGATCAGAAGGATTTGTGCACTTGCACACAGTATTGCTTGAAAAGCTCTTCGTAGACGAGCTCTGTTATGTGATGAGCCAGTCTCATACTGCAGTGGTGAACATCAGACATACCTGTGAATTCCTGTTCCTTTATTTTGCATTATTTGAACCTTTTATCCTCATTTTCCCATCCTTGGAATGATTGGAATATCAGTCTGTGACCAAAACCAAAGTGCATCTGTTTTAATTTTTGGTCTTTTAAAAGTAAACTAAAGAGGATTCTTCTATAGAAGAATCCAGGCCTACTCCTTCTTTTAGTGTTTTTTAATCTTTCTTTTAGGATTCTTGGAAAATTGTCTATGCTCCCTTCATCTTCAAGAAAAAAGAAAAACAATGCTTCTGTGTTTGCTGACTATTCCATTCAGAATAAACTGTTTTGTGTCTCTTAAGGGCAAGTTCATGGTGGCATTGTATAATTCTTATTCACTGTGTTTCCCTTCACGCATGACTGAAATGCCTCACTCTCTGCTTGTTCAAATATTTGATTTCCTCTGGTAGTAGCCTGTGTGTTTGCTGTACGACCTGTGGTGACATGCTGTTTTCTCAGCTGGGAAATGCCGGAGCCGTTGCTGATGCCCTCTGTTCTGGCCAGCTGTTGCGTTAAGCTCTTCTTGTTATCCCAGTGTTCTGCAGGAACGTAAGGCTGGGAGAGGACTTCTGGGTCATCACATCTAACCTGTAGATAACCATGGGGGATAGGGCCTTTCATAAACTGTCTTCCATAGCAGATTGGTTAATGCAGATTTTATATCTTACAATGCACGTAATATCTGACAAAAAGGACAGCAAAATAACAGATGTGCAGATTGTGTGAGAAACGAATTAGAAAGTTTTATCTAAAATCAATTCCATAGATTGTGTTTTGAGTGAGCATTATATTTTGAACTGTGGAGACTGGCTTTACTCTCCTTTTGGACCCTGATAAATTTAGTCTCAGGCTACTCCACCAAATACATTTGACATGGGAATAAGCCAACTCAGCTGGCTTGTTTGTATGCACATGTAGAATTTTTTAACTGTGTACTGGGAGTCTTAAAGTCATGGTGCATAGTGTAGCCATAAAAACTGTGTCTGTGTTTACCAGAGTATAACTGATCTTACAGCTATGGTGATATGATCTTAAAGCTGAATCGAGCATTGTGAAATATGAATTCTAGAATATGAAGTCTGTATCTGTAGTGAGAAATACTGCCACTACTTCTGCCATGGTCCATTGGTTCCATGAAAGCAAGATATTACTACGCTATTTAAGCAGGTTTTTTTCAGTGATGATCTCATAGAACTTCATGATATCACTGTGACCCTTGGATGTGGCTGGTGGACACAAGTTCTGTCTATTAATTAGAATTTTGATAATTCCATGTAGTACTTGAAGAATGATCATAGTTTAAATACCATTCTGTACTTTCAACATAACCTCCTCCCCAAACCATTTAATAGCTATTGGCTTAGGACCAAATACATGAAATTAATCGAAAAATCATTAAAAATATAGTTTAAGATGGTTATATTTTAAGTAGTGCAGTTTGTTTTCTTGCCTCAAGTAAATTTTTTTAACAGGTTTTACTTTTATTTCTAGTAAATCAGTTATTTAATGTGTTAGCCTTCACAGTTCCTGAATCTTCAGTGTTAGCTGTTGTTTTTTTAATTGAACTGTCTGTTTCTGTACCATATTGGTATCTTTTTTTATTTCTGGTGTTTTTGTAGATTTTCAGACACTGTAATAGTTACATGTTCCCTACAAGGACATGTAACAGTAGCACAATCTGAAATAGTTTTACACAGTCTTCAAAACTTCCAACTTTTGGTAGGATTTTTTTTTCCATTTCATTTTTTCACTTCATATGAATGTTGTTTCTTTTTGAGAGAAAGGGAACTACATGAAGGCCAGACTGAACTGAAATAATTTTGTATTATATCACCAGAGGGCGGAATAAAAAGATTCAATTCATGTAAAATCCCATGTATACATTTCAAAAGAGTAGTACCTTAAAAACATGGGGCCAGATTGTGAACTACTGTTGTTTTTGATTACTGTTTAGAGCTATAACGATTCAGTTAGACCTGGAAAGTAGAAGAGCTAAAAAGTGGAAAGGTTCAAGGTTTGTCTGAATGCTTTTCTTCCAGTAGCTCTGATGTCTCTCTGCCCATCTTCCACACTGGGGTGATGGGAAGGGGGCACTTGCTGGAGGTGCTGTTCCCTCTCCTTCTCCAGGGAGGAAGCATAGGCAGCAAATTCAGAGCAAATGCCGACTTTTAGATGGTTACATTTCAGCAAGGTGAATCTTGCTCCAAGTGGCTTTTTCGCAGCCACCCTGTGCAGAAAACTGAACCCTATCTCTTCTCTTTTGTCTGGCTGCAGCTTCACTCTCTAAACATCCCTTTCAGCAATGTACAGTTAAATGTCAGCACCGGCTTGTGCACCTGTTGGTACCAGCACTGGTTGTAGACATCTCCTGACCGGAGTAGAAGTGATTTCCTTAGTGCACCCGTATCAACTTCTCCGTATCAGCTATACTCTGATGGCTGTTTGCTTTGCCAGTAGCTAATCTCAGAAAAATTCACCAACTAGTGGCCATATTGACTAATGTTATCCAAAGGGGCCTATTCTCCCAGTTAACGCTGAAGTTTAATGAAGCACAAAGGAAAGAAAAACAGTATTTTTTTTCCTGGAACTCTTGAAGCTTATATATGCCGCTGATCGGCAAGATCTGTGGCAAGCTGCTTCATGGCTTATGTGTTTGAAAAACAAAGAACTGGAAGTGTTTCCACAGAAGTTGTTTATGTGAAGAAAGATGAAAGTTTCAGCCCATTATTGCTCTTTATTCCTTTTTCTGGGAATAAAGACGTCTTTAGAGGCGCTGAGGCAGTTTGTGAGCTGGTCTGAACTGGTAAACTCCCTTTCCTTCAGTGGAGCCGGGGCTGTTGCGATTAGCTGAGGATTTCTGATGCTTAAGAAATTACCCTTCATAACTGCAGGCAGGGTGTCCACGGCAGTAAGCTTGTGCAATGTGCAGTTTGCCTGCAGCTGTGTCTGGCAGCTGCCGCCCTCCCCAGTCCTCTGCAGTTTTTAACCTTTTGATAAATTTTAACTAAATTTAATAGAGGCATAGAAATATTTAGAATACGAAGTTCTGATATATTCTTTGCAAACGGGTGATTGAGGAGAGGCGGGCAAGTGCATTTATACCCCAACTCAGGGAGAGGCAGGAAGAAACTCCACTTTTATCCTTTCCCTGTGATGACGAACGCCTGGTTAATCAGCACACGTGTAGCTTTGCTGTAAGCACCAGAGCCTCTTTCTTTTTAATCTGCCTGCAAACTCTGTGTGATAGGTAGCAAATATTGCTACAGCAATAGTGAGAATGTTGTTTGGGGTAATTTAGAGATGATGGGAAGGCACTGAGGGTGTTCTAGGCAGGAAGGGTTGACAGGTTCCCATCTTTAAGCCAAGGGAATCCATGAGCTGTGATGTGGTGTGAGGGCATTTCGAAGCTGTAGGAGAGACAGCACTCAAGCAAATTGGGGTTTTCTAGTTTTGCAGACCAACAGTTGTGTTGCTAATTACAGCCTGGAAACCCCAAACTCAACTTGTTTTCAGGTTGCATTTATAATTCTCCAATTTCCATTTGTTTGTGTGCATAAAAGGTGTATCTGGAGATGGCCAGTGCCATTTGCCTCAGTATTTTCGTGTTAGTCTGGTTAATGTTCTGGCGTCATTTGAAACAGAGTTTCTCTTGTCCCTGTGTCACATGAGGTTTACAAATGAAGCAGGTGAGATAAAAGATGTTAAGCAGCTACTCATAAAAAATCACCATAAAATTATCCCAAATTTATTTTGGTGCCATATTTTGCCTTTAGTTGTCTGTACGGGTTGGACAGACAGCCTGTGGGACTCGATCCTGCTCTGGATGTTGGTTGCTAGTTTCTGTGAAGGAGGTATTTGTGTTGTTCTCCCATCATTTCAGCCCGTCTTGCCCAGGACTAATACTTGTGTACGATGTATTTGAGCAAGAAGCAGGTAGTATATATCCGATGATTTCAGAGCTTTAACCAGTGCTGCCTCTTTGCTCCTAATCCAGTTGTGTTCCTGCATTGCTTGGCCGAGGGGCATTTCCCAGCCAAGGCCACAGGTGCTCTGCGCTACTCGTGCCCCGAGGAGCTCCCTGCCAAAGCCACCTTGCGCTCCAGTGCTGGAAACACGGGACTTCTATCCTTAAAGGGAGCTTGAGGGAACTGAATAATGACAATAACAGAGAAAGGACTTTAGAAGGTGGTCATATGGCAGTGTCAGCTTTCCAAGCATAATATTTTATGCCTCCTAACTGCAGTAGAGAGCCCACTGGAGTTAGAGATGCCGTTGATTTTGATGGATGAATTTCACTGCTTTCTTCTGAAAAACTTCAGACATGATAACTGTTGTGTCTTTTTTTAATTAAAACAGCTGGAGCCAAGGTTTTTTTCCTGTTGAGAAGAGAAGCTGTCGGGGTCTGCTACTTGACACTACAGTCTAGTTTATTTTCAGAGTTTCATCTCTGCTAGCACAGGAGGAATCAGATAGTCAACAGGTCCTTTGTTCACATCCCAGGTTTCTTTCAGCAACATTTACCCGCAGGCGCTCTCTCCTTGTTCAGAAATGTGTTTTCTACCTTTCCCTGGCTGTGTTTGGGTCTCGTTTGTTCCATTGCTAGTCAACTCTTGGTGCCCTGCCAAGCCAGAAGATGCACACGTGTCCACCAGCTACTGCCCAGTTTGTGTGTTTATGGGGTGCATCTTTGGAAGAAGCCCAATGGCTGTGCTGTGAATTTGCCAAATCACAAAATTATCCTCTTTCCCTTCAATTGCTTGAACTGCAGCAGTGTAAGGCGTTGCCAGTTATTGCTATCTGAACTCCTGTCTGTGTTGAAGTATTCGGTGCAGACTTCAGGAAAAGCTGCACTCCAAAAACCACTACAGTAATGGATTGTGGTACAGAGTAAACGTTTCCCCGCTTTTGCTGTTGTCTCATGCGCTGACCTCATGTTCAGTCATGTCTGTGTGCCACATAAGACCAGGAAGTCTCCTGCTCGGACTGTGCCTCCAAGTGCTTCTGGGAATCCTGGTTCTTCCATGTAAAAAAATATTTACTATGGGGAGCTGCCAGAGCCAGCGAATACCAGGAGTCAAGTAGATGAACAGGGCACACTTTCCTCTTCCGCACCCAGGGCAGGATGCCTGATGCCATTGCTGCTAGAGCTACCTGATGAAGGAAGGATGATTGTTGACAAAGTCTAATCCCAGCCATCACACCTTTTACATGGCTTTCCTACATTCCCAGACGATGATCTATATGCACATGAGAAAGGGATAAATGTATGGTAATAGGTGCTATGCGTACTTCCCCCTCTTTGCCAGCGTTAAGGGAAAATGGAGTTTCATGAGTCAACTTTCCTATAGAAAGATGTGGATCTGGTACGACCAAATCTCTGTTTCGTAGGATAAAGGCACAGAAAACTACAGAAATGTTTTAAAACAATGCGTGTAAGAATTTTAAGATCAGACAGTTTTTTTCCCCTTAAAACTCATTTAAAATTGAAATTGTAACTTTCATCTGAATTATATCTGTGACTAATGTGACTGGAAAACTGTAAGAAAGATTTTTATGCAGTTCACTGTAGTCTTTGTATGAAGTTACATTTCTCAAGTTCAAATTCACTGGCTAATATATAAGGACTAAAGATATGTTTTATTGAAAAAATGATCACTGGAGTCGTTCCTTTTCTGCTAGTTTAATTGAAGCCGTATAACTGCATTTTTAACCTACTTGCCAAAAATTTTGTTAAATGTTTTTCTGAATTTCCTATAGCTGTGGTGGTGTAGTTGTTTGCTGTCTAGGATATATGTTGTGAAACATGGTTAAATGACTGCTTTTACTGTGGGGTTATTTTATTTTTTTTAATTAAGTATGCTTGATATTAGCTACTTGTACTTATATCCTTTCCACTTTCCCAAAGTTGCATATTTTATTCTGACCTTCATCTTTTGCAGATCTATTATATCTACTTGGTATAAAGTATCTGCATATGCTGTTACTCTACAACTGCATTTATTTCTTCATTTCAACATTTGGTTGAATACTTAAATACTTAAGTATTCAACCAATACTTAAGTTTCCATACTGGGTTGGCATAGCAGAGGGGTGACTGCAGACATACAAAGTTGTTAATCTGGTGGTAAATTTAGGCATACAGCCCTCCATAACAATGTTTCCCTATGTCCTGTGGACAGCTGCTTCTCTGCAAGCTTTAATTTACCCAGGAAATTCAAGATAAATTGTGTGCTTTGTTTATCTATAAAAATCTTGAAAACCTGGCGACAGAGGCTATTGTGATTTTTTTTTTTTTCTTTTTTTTTCCCAAATCTGTAACGTGGCTGACATGATGAAATGCTGAAATCTTTCCCAGATGAAGTCAGGGGCATCTTGTCCTTACTGTCAGGTTTTTTTTTAAGGTATATATTTTCAGTATGGGGAGGCAAGTGTGGCTGGTGCATTTTCTGACTCATCAGCTCTGAGGACAGTCTAACAGATTTGGGATTTTTCTGATCCAAAGAGCAGGGCAGCAGAGGCAGAAGGTAGAGCCACCACTCAGTAAGGTCAAACCATGGTTGATGCTTATAATCCCAGAGAGTGAGGGAGTGGGGCCCTGCGTTGCCTTTTCTGCTCCACAATTTTACGAGATGTCCAAATAGCTTTAAGGAGGAAGGTTTTCCTAAAGAGGAATAAGGTGCATTTTAAAGGTGGACAGTGTCCTCTTCCTTTTGCGGCACTTGGAGAACACGGCAACAGGATCAGATCAGGGCAGGGGGTGGAGGAGTGCTCTGCTGACTGGGGACTTCGCTGTTGTACACGTAAACAGGCAAGTAGCGTGTTTCTTTTTCTTTTCTTTTTTTTTTTTTTGTCGACATGACTTGTATTGACTTCACGACACTACAGTAACCGGTTCTTTGTTTAAAACCCCACGTGCAGAAGAGCACATTTGTCAGCGTTTCTTGTTTGAGCTGTCCCCGAGCTGTGCTGCTGGGTAGCAAGGAGGTGGCCCCCAAAGAAACCCTCGCTCTGGCAGTGTTGCTGCCTGGCTTGATTGAAGCCCATCGCACCGGGCTGCGCTTCCCTCTTCTCCCCCCATCTCCCCAGTCAAAAGGCTTAATCCGTGTTATTTTTAGTTACTAGACTTGCAAATCATTCACAGCTCTCCCCTCCGTGCTTGTATATCCAGCTCTTTCCTTGACATTTCCACTTGGATATTCCATCACTTTCTTAAAATAAATCTACCTAAAACCTGTCACGTTTCCCTCCTCCACTCTTCTGTAAATCTGCCCTTCCTGTTCTGTCATAAACTCATCAGCCTCCCTAAAAACAGAACAATAAAATGGCTTGGATTAATCCCAGTGTCTTGCTGCACTGCCATCGACGCCGCTGGCCCACCCCTGGAGCTCTGTAAGCCCCAGTCCTTCTCAGGCCCGGCTCACCTCAGGCCTTGCTGTCTCCCTGCACCCTCTTAGCAGGGGCCTGTCCAAAAAGCTGCTCCCACTCTGCAGCTATGGCAGAGTCATGTCCTCTTACCCCCCAAAACACGGCTGCCAGCCTCAGGCAACATCAAGCTGCAGTGCGCAGTTTGGCTCCTGCCTCCGCTTTCATTTCCCACTCTCCAGTCCCTGACCTGCCCGTTTTCCATCTTCTTCCTGTAATGCCAGGTCTCTTCTCCAGGAGACCTCATTTCTCTTCACTCCAGACCTTCAAGACTCAGCGGTTTACTCGCTTCCCAGTGCTATCCTGTGCAAGCACTTCACCCTCAGTGCTGCAAACAGAACCCATATCAACAGAGAAAAGTCAAGCAGATTGCATTGCATTAGACTATTTTAAGGAGAAAACAAAGGCAATTTCCCAAGCAGAAAGCTGTGTCCCATGTCTAATTTGAACTTCACTGGAGAATTAGAAATGTATTGTAGTCAGGGCTTAAGTAATACTAAAAGGTTTTTTTTAAAAGGTGTGCTTTGCCGTACTTTTTGAAGCTTATAACTTTAACAGACTTAGATTTTCTCTGTTAGATCATTATTTTTCATTCAAATAAAAAACATTTCTTTTTAAATAAACATCTAACTAGACAGACACTTTTCTGCACATATAGTGCAATTAGTTGTCTGAATCATAGCAGATTGTATTTCTAATATCAGAATGAAAGCCAAATTCCTGCTGGTGTAAAATGGAGACAACTTCTTCATCTGGACATCCTCGATTAATTGCATTATTACTGTCATCCTATAAATTGCAGTTTATTGCTATAGGTGTGTATTCTTTGAAATTAGCCAGAGAAACAGGATGCTAAGGGGAAGAGCTTTTTTTCTAAAACAGAGCTTGTCTATGCCACAAAATACAGAAATTAGGTAGTATTCTCTAAAATACTTGGAAATATTGAAATCTCCCTGTTTTCTATTTCAAAAGCTGTCAGAACCCTGTCAGAAAACCGACATAATTAGGTAGCGCATGTTAGGAATTTATGCATACTCACTTTATTGGGACCTTAGTTTATTGGGACCTTTAGCAGAGGCCAAAACTGCAGAGCAAGTGAGGGCTCTTACTCTGGAAATACTGTGGAAAGGAAGACTGCAACACTAAAACTGTGTACAGTCTATGACAAAGAAAGAAAAAGGACTTAAAAAGTTATTGTGGCTTGGTGAAAGTGACCTTATTTGATAGTTCACTTGAGGTCTAGTATAGGAAATATTGTAACTAAAAATATCACTGATATAAAAAATAGGCAGTGTAATGAGAATTCAATGGGAGCTAAAGTATGTAACTTGCAGTGAGGCCCAGCAGTTTAATTAAACCAGGAAATAAAGCATTTGCTGAGATTCCGGAAATTTCAGAAAATCTCCTGTTTCCCAATCTGTTAATGAGTGAAACAGTTTCCACTTTAGCAGATCGAAGTTAAAAGAAAATGAAAAAAAGCCTCTGCATATTTGGCCAGATTAAAAAAAATTAACCGAGCTTTGCTAGTTTGGAGGGAATTTTAATGATGCATAAAGGGACTGCTAGTGTGTTGTATGTAAAACAGAGCAATTAAGAATGACTGTTGGTACAGCTAATTTGACCCTAAAATATGCACCAGAAATTGCTTTTTTTTTTTTTTTTTTTTTTTTTTGCAGAAGGCTGCTAGTAAAGTCACAAGAGACTTGGGAAATTTCCGTGAAAACCGTGCAACAAAAAAGACACAGCAGGAGAGAGGTTGGGGAAAACGGGAGGCATGGTGTGGAGGAAGCTCAAAGACTGAGACAGTTTCCTAAGACACCATTTTCAGACAAATCCAGTTGATAACTGCAGTAAATTAAAAAGAATGAGGACAGCTAGTAATAAAGAAAAGTGTAAGTGCCTCATTAAAAAGGATAGTAGTCATGCATTTAAGTTAGTCAATGCTGTGTGTATTCCAACTTCAAACTCTAAACCTGCAGCTTGTCATCAAAGGAATCTTTTAAAACCAGAATGCTATCACGTGAACGACCCATGGGTGACTGGTGTATTAGGTGTGTATCAGAGCCCTCTGCAAATTGTTCATGTAATAATTTCTAAGATAAATTTGTGGCACAGAGTATCAAGTGAGAGCATCAATGTTTTGTAGTATGCCTGGGAGAAAATAAATGGTGTGCAGCTGAAATGTTCAGCTCCAAAAAGCACTGGATGGGATATGGACAATAATCTGCTGCAGTTAAAAGCATAGAGTTTGAGTTTGGTAAGGTCACTGTTTTGCTTGAGTAATTTTAGCTGGTACGAAGCACATTACACAAGTGGAATTTCGCTATTGTAATGTAGCTGAAGGAAGGGGAGTGTTCCACATTATTGATATTACATCAGGGGCTTAACAGAGATCTCATTAAATATACTGTTTCATTCTTGTTTACTGATAACTGTGCTGATACTTGAAGTGGAAGCAGATTGTACACTGTGTTTGATGATTAATTTTTGTCTTTTTTAGCAAAATGTGGAGTACTGGTTTTATTTTTATTTTATGCTGTGGCAGAGGTTTTAGAAATTCGAGGCTTTTTATGAGAAGTGCTTGCATGATAGAAATATCCCAACTAATGTCACACAGTAAATCTCCTATGTCTAATTAACTGCAAACCTGAAAAAGGTAGGGAGTGCATTAGGAATTTAGTGATTGTCAGCATCATCATCATGTGTCTTACTACTTTTTGTATAAATACCCTTTTAAAGAAATTCCAGGCCACAGGGTAATAATACAGAAAAATGCGTCACTCGTGATGTTAAATGCAGCAGCAGACAAGACTTGAGGATGATATATCTGTATATACCTCTCCCTAGTAGCTCCTGAAGCAAATACATCAGTGGCTTAGGCAGTATTAGAGAGTAGGGGATCCGGTAGTGCAATTTCTTCTGCTTTGATGCTCAGTTCAAGGCTTTGCTGGGCCATTTATGCAGGGTCTTGGGAGGGTAAAGCTGGCAAAGCTCTAAGAAACCTCAGGGTCTTCACAGTTTCAGAGTGCATCGTGGAGGCTACAGTCATTTTCCTTTTTGTTGGATACAGATGAGCTTTAGCCTCATCTTTGTACTGCTAAGGAGCTTCTCCTCTCTTCAGCTAATGCAACTTCTTACGAATGTTCTTAAAAATCAGGAGGGGTGGGAAATAAATGCAGCTTTCAGACTGCGAAATAGAAATATACTTTAGAAATTAAAACCAAGAAGATAATATTTTACCACTGAATATACTATAAATGCAAGTTAAAATACTTTACCTGTTAATCTGCTCACATTAGTTTGCAGTTTGCTTATATGCCTCATGTAAGCTGGGCAGCCATTTGCTTTGCTTGTGGGTGATCCCAGTGCCTTGGCTTGCAGGGGAAAAAATCCTTTTTCACAAAGGTGGAATGCTTTTTATATTTTCGAGAGCCGATCAGTCTTATAACAACACAATGACTTCTCATGAAGAAGTCTGATTAGCCATCATACACTGTCGTCTTAGAAAATACTATATCTTTGTACTTAATCCTCCCCATCAGTAAGGATTTATGTTTATAAAGTGGGAAAATATTTACTGAAGGAGAGTCAGTATTTACACTACTGATCTCTATTTTGATTAAAAAAAAGGCACAATTCAAGTTCTCTCTCCTGGCTTATGTGCTATCTTGAGGGTGAAGCACATTTAGTTTTTTACATTACATGTGACAGATGAGCATAATTTGTCTGTGCTTGCACCAAACCATACATTTCAGTTTCACTGTGTGGGAATGTCTCAGTTCTATCAGGCATGAGCAAGATGTGCAGGATGTGAAATTCACATCTTGTATAGCATCCTGGTAAGTATCTTATCACAGGGAGATCATCCACATGTGTAAGAACATGTGTGGATTTAATAAACACTGTCACATCTAGAAAATACCCATTTTGGAAATAAAATGAATGTAAAATGTGTATATATACATATATGTGTGTGTATGTGTAACACCTCCATGTTATTTGCTGACAACCACTGTTTACTTAAGTTATGAAAGAAAAGCTTTTGGCAAAATACTTCATTGTAGTTGAGGTTGAAGTCAAACTGATTAGTTAATACCGCTTAGTTAAAATCTTTTTTTCTCAAGCGTTTGGTATTTTAGCTAATGTAGGTTTGCTGCTGACATCTGTGAGCATGAGCGCTCCATGATAATTTAAAAGAAGCAGAAAATCGAGTCAATAAGAGCTCCATCTTAGTATGACTGAAATGTTCAGAGCAATCATAAATTATGTTACACAGAGAAAACGAAAGGGCTAGCAGCCACGCCAGCACAGAGGGAATATAATACACCCAGTGTCCTGGTGTATTTGCTACACACGTTTCCTTAGTCAAAGATCAACCACATCAATGTTTTTATTTCGTCCTTTAACTTAGTAGCCCAAGTGCTCTATAGTATTTCTTATGCTTGGGATAAACTATAAGAATGTAGAGGCTGATCAGTAAAATGCACCTTTGTGGTAAGCTATGTTTCCCAGTTAAGGGAAGGGAGAGGAAAAAAAGAAAGCTACTTCATTTTTCTAAAATGTTGGAGATTTGTAAATTGATCTGTAGCTGGAGGAGGATCCATAGGTGTTTTGGTTTTGACTTTAGTTATGTGCACTTAGAAAGAACAATTTATTTGAGTACCAGCTATCACCTTCTGAATGTTATCCTCCTGTAAACCCTGGCTATTCTCTTTATTGGGATGCTGCAGTAGGATGGAAACTGTGGGATTTCGGTGGTTTTGAGAGGTGCTGAGCTCTGCAACTTTCATTTGAATTACATAATCTCAGATCCAAGTGAGCCAGGGAGGACATGGTAGGATCCCTACACTGATCCATTAATGAATGCAGTTATAACCTGCTGCACTTTGCCAAATGGTCTATTTAAATGTTCTGGGTAACTTAATTTTTTTTTTTATTCTGATGTCCTTTTTGTTAGACTAGGTAATATGTCATTTATATACATAAGAAGAAAAAAGGCACTATTTTATTTGTGAAACAGTTTTCCTTCATTTTAATATTTGCTACCTACCCCTCTACACTGTACACCCTTCACAGAACATAGTTTTCTAGTCCAAGTGCTATTTTATCATGGCTTTTCAACACATATTTAGGCTGTGATCTGCAAGACTTCTGATTTTGGGGAGGTGATACCTTGCTTAGGAACCAGTGGTTTTTAAGAAGCAAGTCAAAATAGTTAAACTTCGTAAAAAAAAAAATTGTAACTTAAGTACAGTACTTCATATTTTTTAATAAAAAGGTGCATTGAGAATATTCTTAACAATTTTACTTGCGAATTTCGGATTTGTTTGATGTTCTTTGGTCAGAATAGCTGTGTTTTTAATAACAGGTAGATAAATACTTACTGCTTTCAGATTAAGAAAATAAGGAAATTAAATTTTCCTCTCTCGACTTTGTTTGTTTTGTATTTAAAATAACTGCCTCCGTAGCTTTTTTTTTTTTTAACTTGCTCATTTAATTTCAGTAGAACACACAAGTGAATCTGTTGACAGAAATCTGTGAGATTGGAAGAGCCGATACACCACCTCCACCTCTGGGACTGGAAAGACCGAAGCTCAGCAGGGCCTTTTGTTTCCCCAACTTTAATGGACAGATGCAATGACAGGCTAGGAGGGGGCCATAAGTATCTCAAAATTCTTCCCCACAAGTAAGCTGAGATGTCCTCAAGGTCCTGCAGAGTAGGAAAGATCAACCAGGGTTAGAGCCCATTGGAGCCGAATATGTCAGCCCTCATTGCTGACCTAAGTCCCCCTTTGGACAGCAGTAGCAGACCAAAGCATCTTGATTTTTGCCTGGGAGGAGGCAGGAGGTGCTGCTCCCCATCTCAAGCATCTCCTACCAAAGCTGCTTTCAGAGCCTTGGCGTGGTGGGCTGGAGACTGGGCTTCAGTGCTTTGTATTTTGTCATACAACAAACACACCTCTGTTCGCCCCTTAAACCGCAGTGCCATTGGGACTGTACTACAGGACCGGCCACTCTATGCTTTGTACCCAGCACCTTTTCTTTTTTAGAGCCACCTCTTCTAACCAAGCCGCTGACACATTTGTGGTTATTTTGGGTCTAAATTCTTTCTAACTTCAACCTGATCGCTATTTTATTATCTTGATTTTACCTCACTGGCCATCTAGCTGATTTGAAAAGCAAAGGAGGCTAATCCTGTACTGTCATGATTTAGGAGAAGAGTGAGGAATCCACTGGGATGTGTGCAGGGTGGTTGTCTTTAAAATAATGTTTGATGACCTTTCTGTTTACAGTCAGCAGATCGACATTTAGAAAATACACCTTTAAACCACTTGTTTGCACTTTCTTCTTTGTGAAATACTGGAAAATCAAGGTGTTTTATTCAGATTTTGAGTATTCCTTTTATACTCTGCCTTCAGTTATGAGGATTGCTGGCAAGTAATTTTGAGAAAGAAATCTTCAGTTGATTTTCATTGTGTTGGAAAAAAAAAATAACGAAGGTCAGGTCTATTTGTAAACTTTGTCGATTTTGGCTAGGAAATGAAATTAGTTTTGACAGTGATACTGATACTATTTCTCCTCGGCACAGGAGTGTGTGTGGTAATTTATGCTTTATCACTTGTAATTGTCTCCTCACTGGTTTTTCTTTTCTTTTTTTATTTTTAATAGTTTTGTGGGCTTTATTTTTGCTCAAACATGATTAGCATTACGCTGTACAGAGAACACTATTTATTCTTAGTCTGTTTGCTCTTCCGTGCTCTCAGGTTTGATATCTCGAATGTATTCGTTTATGAATAGAATCAATCAAATAAATAAAGGGCAACAACTTCTATCTGTTCAGATCTGCCATGGCAGAGAGGGTTTCAAAATTTATCTGAGAACCTATCTTTCTTACTGAGCTACCATAGCAAAATACAGAATGGCATTGTGTTTGTCTTGTTTTAAAAAGCTGTGCATGCATTCAGCAGCCGATTGTATTCAAGATTCCAAAGTACAGATTGTTGCTTTTCATTTCCCTGATAAAAAGCAGAATAATATTGCAAAGTCCCTCAGTTCTTGAAATGGGTAAACTTTTCTCATAAAAATCTGGCAGCTCATTTTCAATTAATTGTAATAAATTAACCATGACAAAGCAATGGTAATTCTAATGAAAATTTTATTTGGATCTGCTGAAAGGAGACATGCATTACTTGCTGCAGACCACCACAATGACAGCAGCATTATGTCTCAGAAATCTATCAAGGTAGTTATTTTATGTTATGGTTTTCAGACACCTACAGTATGTGCCCGAAATGTGCTTCTCTTGGGCTACTGCAACTGGTGGCAGCACCAAAACAGCCCACTCCTTCCTTGCGTGGGCTCTCTCCCCACACCCCAATCCTTCCCCCCAAATAAACAAAAAGTGCACTCAACAGCAAAACCCACGCTTGAAATAGGTTGTGTTTAGTGAAGGTAGAGATGACTGAATGGAAACCCAGGCTTTTCATCCATTGCGGGGTGGAGACCAATGCAAAAAATGCTCAAATATATGGATATTTAGTACTAAAAACAATATTTAAAACTATGTTTTAGGACTTCGCCCAAAAAGAACTCTGCGCTTAGTGTTATGGACGGCAGAAGAGCAAGGAGGAATAGGTGCTGAGCAATACTATCAGTTGCACAAGGTAAATAATGTCTTCAGATTATTTGCTTGACAGCACTTTTCACCCTAGTCTTGTGACTTGCATATTATTTTTGTCAAAATGTTCTGCTTAATACCTAACCGAAAATAGTGATTCCAGTTCTGCCTGAAAGTATATTTTCTGGTTTTAATCATAAATGTAAACTTCATTTTACATTTAACAGAAAGTGATGCGACCACACATCTACATGTTCCGCTTGATCTAAGATATTCTGTCACAAAATTGTTCTGAAACAGATATTTCATTATGGTATCTGCCATAGCTTTCAAACAATGCTAACTTTCTGAGAATGAATGATGAATGGTCCACATATGTTGGCAATATAAATAAATTTTGTTTGCCTTATATATTTCTGCTTTGTTGCATTTTCCCATAATATTTTACAATGTAGAACATAGAATAATACAAAGAAAAATCTTTGCTGTCTTATCTTAATAGTGTGTAATCTAAAACACCCTTTGCCAATTATTGGTTTTATGGGACATGGAACATTTTAAATGATTGATTTCTGATGATGCAAGGAACATGCAAACTCTATGCCTGGTTACCAGGATAAAAATATTGTGTATTGTCATATCTGTCTCTCCTGCCAACAACTACCTTTTCAAAGTACATCATGACATAAAGGGTAGTGGCATAGAACTATTTTGGAGATAATTCTTTGGAATATGTATGGGGTTTTTTTCCCAGAAAAAAATTATGCTGTACCTGTATAACTAAGCTAAAGTAGTTATCTTTTGTTCTTTTCCCTAATTTAGTAGTATTACTCTCAGCAATGGTTAATATATCCAGGGCAGAGACAAGATGAATGCAAATATGTTTAGGAAGTCACCTGCTGTATGAAAGCAGACTTACAAGCAATTTCTAAGAGTATGTTTTTAATGGTAAGCAACCTATTAAAACAAATAAATGGAAATTTCACTTTGAATCAAGTCCATTGTGATGAACAAAACTAAATCAATTTGCATCTGCAACAGAGTTGTCGGAGATAGCGTTACAGTGGTTATGGTTTTCTGGCTAATTGATGAACAGTTGATTATTTCGCTCTAACTTGTTTAAAATTACTAATAAGTTTATTTAACTACCCATATATAATGTAGTTCCTCTTTATATCTCCAAATTATAGGGATAGCTCAGCTCTTTCATTTGGAAGAGGTACCTAAGAGCTAGCTTTCTCAGCTTCAGGGAGGTGACAGGTTGCAGTTTAGTATGTATTAAGGACTCTGGATTTAACACTGGTACTCTGGTGTTCAGCAGGATTAAACTAGAACAAAATGTTCTGGAATATGTAGCACAAGAAAGAGATGCTTCTCATGTACAGAATTGCATTTTGGAGGAGCTGGAGGGATGCTCTGTGCCTAGCGCACACCACTCATGAGGAATGTATCATCACCTCTGTAGATTTCCATGTCAGAAAATAAGCTCCATCCTACGGTGGTGTAGTCAGCAACACATGAAATTGTCTCATGCACATCTCATCTTTTGCCAAAATGTCTGCATTTCACTGTTGTCTCTAGGATTTATATTCAGATGTAATATCAAAAAGCAGGTTTAAGGATCAAATAGGGAAACATAAAGCAGGCTTGGGTGTTGTTTGAAAGATACTTGGTTACTTTGCTTTTAAAAAAATTGAGACAAAGGTGCTCTGCTGATGCAATTCCACCTGGTTGTTGTGCTCTACAAAGAAAGCCTAGTCTAACTTCACAAGAATTTGTAATTTACATGGAGAATTTAAGCAGAAATGACATCCGTCTGTTGTTTGTTGTTCTTGTTTCCCCCCTGCCATGTGATCTGGCATAATTATAAATTGATACAACTATAGGACATCGCATTACTCATAATAACAAATTAAAGCAGATTAATACTGTACATTATATTTAGCATGAAAAATAACTTAACCTTTTAATGATTTACTTTCGCAGATTTCTGGCAATTAGGGTAGTATGGCATAAACATTGCTTGCTGATGGTAATGAGTACAAGTTAACTAAGAGTGGTATTTAAAGATGCCTTGTTAAATGAAAGATGGCCTGTATGACTCATCTACATAGCTGGGCTTATTATGAATTTAGTTCGCTACAAACAAGTAGAAATATGAATGCAGTAATTCAGCACGGACAGACATGGATTTCCTTGACATTGTAAATTACCTCCTCGTCAGTGGAAATGTGGCAAGGGAGAAGAAATGAAGACATTATAGTACTGGACAAGTACAAATATTCTTACTTTCGTAGCTTATTTATTTTTTCTTTCAATTTAATTTCAGGTCCTTCTTCCTCATCCGTCATTGTAGGTTGCCACTGCTAGAAAGTGGATAAGTTACTGCAGAAATAACTGAGATAGCAGCAGCATAGTGGTTTTACTATATGCTAATAATTAACTCATATCCCTGCATAATCGCATTATTTATATTACTCAAGTATTTCTGTAGAGCCCAGTATTATAATTCCTGATTATTAAAACTAGCAATAGGTATATTGGCTGTTCAGAGCTTGTAAGAGAATGTAGGAGCTGCCGTGTTGAGTTGACCAAGAGCTCAGTCCAGCATAGTCTCCTGTTTCTGTTTGCATCCAGTAAGTAGATGTTTTGGAAAAGCATGTTTGCCCAACTGCAGTCAGAATAAGCTCAGACCCATAGATTACTCATGCAACCGTGCTTTTAGGAGAGCATCTCATGGTCCTCATCCGTTGTTTCCTTTCTGTGATTTTTCTAAGACATTTCCAAAAGTTGAAAGCCAAGTACTGCCCATCAGTTTCAGTGCCTCCATTAGTGCAGGGGTACCTGTCACCCACCAGTGCATCACAGAGCACCTGCTCAGTTTTGACCATGGGTAGAAGCCTCCCAGGGGAATTACCAGCATCTTTGCTCCCAAAGGAGATACCTGCTGAAGTGCTCACTGCTTTTAACTGTTAGCCAATAATTAGATTTAATCCCAGACTGGAAAAAAGCCTGATACTCCTTTACAGTGAAGACTTCTTTTCTTGATGAAGAGTAATGAAATTAAAGGATCTAAGTGTAAATCAGGCTCCAGATCTTGGGGTTCAAAACTACATCTGAAGTCTTTGCCCAGTGTTTAGTGTTGTGTGACCCAGTTGCTGAGTAGGGCTCTTACACACAATACAGTAAATAACTTCAAAAATGTGAAATGTTGCAACTGCTGCTTTCTTTTCTAAGTTGAATGGAAGAAGCAGGAGGAACATGGTTTAGTAATTCTAGAGGATGTCATGTTACAGCTGTTCAGTACAGATTCTCCTAGAACCTTTAATAACGGGACCTGAGTGCCCTCCAGTAGGGTTTTTAAGTTTTTTGTATGTTTAATCCTATGCTGTCTTCATGAGGGGAGAAAGAAGTGTATGTAATGTAATGAAGTGTCTGTCCTCCTTTCGTTGCTTCGGACTAGTTTCTGTAGAAGATCTGTGTACCATGAAGACAAGGTTACAGTTATTTACCCAGCTGAATTAAGGGACTATGAATGGCTGATAATATTTATTTTGGAATAGAAGTATTGCATACAATCTGCTGGGAAATTGGTATTAAAAGACTAAAACATCCTAGGCCACATTCAGATTTACTTTAGTAACTCTGTTGTGATCGTTGGAGACATTAATATGTTATGATGGTGAAGTCACCCTCCCTGGAGGTATTCAAGGAGCGTGTGGACATGGCATTGTGGGACGTGGCTTGATGGGCATGGTGGTGTTGGTTTTTTTGTTTGTGTGGTGTGGTTTTTGGTTTTTTTTTTGTAATGGTTGGACTTGATGATCTTACAGGTCTTTGCCAACCTTAGTGATTCTGTGATTCTATGAATTTCGTTCAAACCACATTGGAGAAAGTGTTCTTAAAATATTTCTGCATGCTTTTATTCCTATCTTAATGATGTTTACAGTACTTACCTAAATTTCTGGTGCAAATGCCATACACTGCTTTAACTTTTTAGGAAAGGTTTAACTTTGTGAAAAATATCAATTACCAGTGCTTACTATGTTTTCCTTTTTGTGTTTATCACCAAGAAGATTTGCTATTTTGCCCAAACTGGGTCTGCATGAAAACAGGACTTTCTGAAATGCTGGTATCTTGTTGCTAATTTAAGTACTCTTTGTTGATGCTCACATGAGGTTTCTACTGTGATTTTGCTAATGAGTTACTTTCTCTAAGAAGCAAATATCAAAGAAATTTCTTGTCACTTTCAGGTGAAATGATTGTTCCCCAGAAAATATTGGCCCCTCAAAACCAGAGTTCTCAGAAAACTTGTGTATTTCAACATCCTGTTTATTTCCCAAGGTACCAAGTACTCTGATGAAACGTGAGACGTGGATTTGTGTGTGATTTGAACCAAGCACATCAAGGACTTTAATGTGGGTTCTTTTATCCCAGCGAAATATGTCGACCATTTGGCTATTGACTGTTCTCAGGAAATACTCTCTGTAATCCAAAGTTCTGTAAAATTACTGCTTGTTGTTTTGACCACTGCTGTCCTGTTGATCCCTTTCATTGAGAAATGAAAGAAATGCATAAAAAGAGAAATGTTCAGTTACAAAACTGCAAAAAGAAAATAATTGCACTGTATTCTCCAGAATCACAAATTCTTCTTGGTGAAGTACTCAGTAAAGCTAGCATACTTATACAAATATATTTTACACTAGTTCTAGGTCAGTAGGAATTAATAATTCTTAATATTGAGGTGTCACAGTCCTAGTGAAAGCTGCAGAGGAAACCAGATTTTACTAAAACACAAAAGGGGGTTAATTTCTTACCCTGACTGAAGCAGGGAAGACCCAGAATCAGCCATGGCAGTGTGTCTCCTGGTTGCCTAGCCTTCGTTTGTTCCATGCAGGCAAATTTCATACACATCTAGTGTTAGGAGAACTTTTGTCTTTGTACCTTGCCTCCCTTTTCTTTCCCTCACGCAAGTAGCAGAGCTACTGTCTGAAAATTTGTGAACTGGTGGAGACATCTTCTGAGGATAGCTCCTCTGCTTTCGTACTCCAGGCAGATGCACCCAACCACAGGTCCTTGGTGCTTTGGGATGTGCTGCTGTTAAGAAAGCTGGGCTCCTTCTGTCCAAACTCCCCCCAGCTGTGCAAGACACAGAATATTGTTGCCTCTTGTTAACTCATCATGATGAGCTTCCTCCTCATTGACTTCTTTTCATTTTAACATTGCACCTCTTACCCAGATGAGAACCTAAAAGCGTTCTGCGTAAAACCAGGAAATATTAACAGTGAGTGTGCTGTGATAATTTCTGAGGTATTGCTGATTTATTGTTATCAATCTCTTACTGAAAGTTACAAAAGTACTCACTTGCTTATTGAAAGCAGTAAAAGTTGTCTTCAGTTAAAAGATGTAAACTTCAATTTTTAATTTTGGCTGTGTTGCCTATTTTCAAACGAAAACCTAAAACCTTTCAAAAAGGGACAGAGTCATTCAGAGTCATAGACAGTGTTTTGATAGCCTTGTATTTGAGCAGTAGAAGGGCTTAAGTTATGGAATGTTTTCCAGGAGGAGCACTTTTCTTTGATACGCCTCTTTGTCAAAGAAAAAACCTCCCTAGACAAGGCTGCAGGTAATTTGATGCATACCTTACGTAGCCTGCTGCTGTCTTCAGAGCTGTCTGCTTTTTCTTGTCTATCATCCCAGAGAACTTACAATACTGAATGGTCATCTCTGTGAGTGCTGGCAAGTGGCTGCAGAGGAAACAGTAGTGGTATTGTACAAGGCAAGACATGCTAGTAGTATGTTTTTACTGAGTGAAATGCTAATAAGTATATGACCAAATCCTGCTCCACGGCTGTTGAAGTTACTGGGACTTTTGTCATTGGCTTCTCAGAGGTCAGAATGCTTGTAACTCTTGAGAGGGAACAAGCCATAAGATCTGTGGACTTTTTTATGGACTACTTTCCCCAAAAATGTGGCAGAAAAATATTTCATCTTTTAACAAAAGTATGAGCCTTATTCATACCTTGTCATCTGTCAAAAATTGTGTTAATCTTCAGCTTTACAGCAGCTTTGTCTCATATAATGACGGTGTAATTTACAAAGAGAATTTAAAAAACCTTATAACTCCCAGTGTTCCTGATTTTCCCTGTCTTCATTCAAAAAGAGTGTGAGCGGTATGATCACGCCTGTGGCTGGTGGTTATTATGCCTTTAATGCTGGCGCATCTCTGCTTCCTAACAGCTGTTCTGGTGTTTTTTCTCTAGTTTCCAATTATGCTAGTTTGCTTCATTCAATAATCTTGATCCTAAGCAGCAACTCAAAATTACACTACACCATGTTTATATATTATTAAATACTTAGAGGATATTACTTATTTTATTTTTTTCTTTTCCAGCTGTCACATCCACTTGGATGTTTCCGGTGTTTTCTCTTGTCTTTCCTCTAGTCTTAGTTGCCAGCCTTACAAAGCTGGGTGTTGATTTAAACACACTTTTAGTACTGCAAGTGGGATGACCATCATTTCACCGTAAGTTCTGCAACACAGTTGTTGCTGTGCTATACTTGGATCCCAACTGCTCTGAGTCAAATACTGGAATACAAGAATGCAAGTGTTGGTGTTTCCTAAAGTTAAGTATAAATCAATAACAGAAAGCTGAAAATGCACTGTCGAATCAACTGATGTCCCTTGTTACTGGAACAAATTAACCATTAGTCAAGTACAGTGCTTTGCCATTGCAGACTTTAGTATTTTCCCTGTAAAGTGGTGATTTTTCTCAGTGGAATGAAAAAGAAAAGCAGTAAATGAACTATTGGACAAGTAATAACACTCTATTTTAAATAGCCTCAAATTACTGAAGGCTTTCAGGACAGCTGTTCCCTCCTATATCCTTTCAGGTATCTCGCTGCTTTAGCTGGATAAGAGGAATTGCCATTAGTGACTCCGTAGATTAGTCATGAGATGTTGGAGTCTAGTTTAACATTTGGTAAGACTTAACAATTGGGATTTTGACTGAATAAGTAGCTACCTGTATGCTTGGGATTGCCAGTGTCTACTTTAGATGGGACATGTTTCCTATCGATAGAAGTACGAGTCGTGTATGACAAGGGTTTGTTTTCTTAACTGACAAGATTGGACTGTAATTTCATGTTTTCAAGTGTTTGCCTTAGAGATGAGAAGGACTTGTATTTTTAGTTTTGCTTAACAGAGATAAAAATAGATTGTTTATGGAGAAAACAGAAATAAAAGGAATTAAAATAAAAAAAATTAAAAATAGGAGAAGTATTGGCAAGGATTGTGCCTATTTCCATGTTCAATGAAAATAGCAAGCTATAGAAAGCCAGTTTTCCCATGCAGTATTTATTGTAATGTTTCATTTACAAATTCAGTCAAAGAGCTAAACATGATAAGATAAAGACAGGTGACCTCTTCTGTGACCGAGTCATAGGAAGATAAAGGATAAAAGTCTGTTTTGATGTTCAGAGAATTAGGCAGCAGGTTAGACCAACAAGATTTAATTTTCTGGTATGTGCTAAGAGAAGTGGCACAGTATCAAGATGCAGCAAATGGGATTACTTTCTGAAAAAATTGTGTACTGAGTTTAAAATGCTTATTTAAATGATACATTCAGTATGGGGAAAAATGAAGGAAACAGCTGAGCCTGCAGTTATTTTGTAAAATCTTACTGGTTTGTTTTGCTGTTCACTTGAATTAGTCAAGGGAGCAATGTACGGTCTCACGGTGCTTCGCTAAGTGGCAGTTATTCCTGCACCACAGAGGGCAAAGGACAATGGAGCATCTTCCCTATAGCGTATTTTCCAGCACATATTTCTTTCTGTGTATGTAGAAACGACAATATACATGTACAAAAATGGGTATGCTGAAACCAACCTAACCCCCTTTTTTTTAAGATTGCAACTTTCAAACTCAACAGTGAATAGTTTTATAATTAATCCTATCTTCTAGTGGACAAAATAGGGAAAAAGCTTTCTCAAGGACACGTGGTACTTCAAGTAGTTGTGACCTGTTTCTTTTTTGTCCCTTAATGAGTCTAGTTTCTCTCCCCAGGGTGTCCTGTTTTCGTGCCACTCCAGCATGTTCTCAGAACTGAATAGCTTTCTTACAGAGCAAGAATATGGTGTAATGTATTGTGGGTGGTTTGTTTTCTCAGTTTCATATTAAAAACACATGCAAACATTTATATGAGAAAACACAACTGAAGACTTCAGTAATGCTGCTATACTAGCAATTTATGAAGTTTTGGAACTTAGGAATTCTGTTCTTTGGAGTGGTAGATGAGATTTCTTCTCAGTATCTGCTCTATTGCTGTGCTTGCTCTTCTCCTCACCTTGCTGCCCTGAATAGTGCCTTCCATTTGCATTAACACTCCTACTCATTGCAGCTTCTCTAAAAATGAGCAGAAGTCCTGCTTTGAAGACTCAGCCAAAGAGGCCATTTCTGAATTACTTCTATCATAGTATTTATGCAGGGCTCACCATAATTAAGTTAGCTTTTGTTGGCAATTCACCAGCACACTGACATGTGTATTGTCTTCCCTAAGTCTTGCTCCTTGGGCTTGTGATATAAAGAAGACTTACATTTTGAGACATTCTTTCTGTTGTACCTGTGACTTTAGAGCATCATTGGTCCCTGTTACCATGCAGTGTGTTTTTCCTGGCCTGCTTCTCTTCCACTATGTTCAGAGGGTCTGTGAATCACGATTTCATTTTGAGGCTTATGACCTCTAATGCTGCATTTGATGATAGGCCTAGACACCACATGTATCCTAATTCTTTACATTTAATCTTTTATAAACTGAAGATTTTTTCATTGTATAAAAATAGTGATGGGCAATTTGGTGACAACATTGGTTATTTCTACCTTGAGTTCCAGTAGCTGAATGGGTGGATAGGTAGATTGGTTATTTTACGGTGTTATAACATTTACAGTTACTTCATCAAATGCAAAGATTTTGTATTAAATTTTTTAACTGCTGGGTGTATTTCTAAGTTAGAAGTTAATACCTCTGCTATGTTAGAACTTGTTTCACTCAAAAGAGAAAAGTTTTGGGAAAGTAGAGTGTAAAACACAGTTCTTGGCAGATTGTATAACGAACTTCTGAAAACTTACATGAATATCACATTCACAGCCACCTGTAGTTCATATTTGGTTTTATATCCAGAAAAATGCAAAAGAATTCTTTACCAAATTGTAGGCTTATGTAAGCTGTTAATAACATGGATCTGTTACTCACTGCTATCACATATCTCTTGTGACAATTTTCTTGTAGTAACTCATGACAGCCATAAAATTGTGGAATGAGATCTGGGCATAGGAGTAAAACCTGCAGTAAGTTCTCTTAGTCACATTCAAGATAGTCTGAAGCATAGTTTTTTTCTGCCTGACCTAGCCTTAAATTGTTTTATTTTGAAAAAAATCTCACGTTCCTCACAAAAAGAGTGAGACCTTCCTTCATGTAAAGTCCCTAAGTATTTTATTCCAATTAAGCCTTTGTGACTGAGAATTCTGAGTGTGTGGGAAGCAAATAAATGGCTCTGGATGCTAATTTTTGTTCTTTTAGCTAAAAACAATCTTCCAAGTGCACACTAAAAGCAAATGTTTTTATGCTGTTTGTACACAAAATCTTAAAATTTCATGTTTCCTGTAAGGGCTTACCTTGGAAGCACAAACTTCCCTTAAAACAGACATTATTCCTTTAGGTCAGGAGGAACCTTGGTATTTCAGTCTTCCAACCAAAATCAGAGTTGACTACATGGTATACTGAAAATAATGTGTTTCTGAAGAGGCAGCAGCAGGTTTTTCAAATGGGATGTCCTCCGCAGTCTAAGCAAGCTTTGAATGCATCTAATTTTAAAGCCAACCAGATTGTTTACCCTCCCCCCTGCAACAGAATTTCTGAGTTTCAGGCCTGAGAAGAAAGTGAGAGCTGCAAGTGAAAACTGAAATACGGTGGTAAAGGCTTACCTTTCTAGGTGGCACTTCAGAAGTCTTAAAGCAAGTATTTGGGGACAGCAGGCCAGTCATGTTGTGGCTGCTATGGAATATTGATGCCTCAGAACTGAACTTGAACTGTTGCAGCGTTTTCATACAGAAATATTAGGTCCCTTCATTTATGCTTATTTACACACGATCAAAGGAAGCATTTCTCTGCTTCTTAAACAGATTTGTTATGGTATGCTCACACTGACATCTAGAATTCAGTATATGGTGCCAGTTAAAATAACAATCACAAAACAATATCTTCTTTTATTACATGTTTAGGAAAATATCTCCAACTTCGATATTGTCATGGAGTCTGATGAGGGCACTTTCAAGCCATCTGGACTGGATTTTACTGGCAATGCTAAAGCTCGGGACATCATGAAAGAGATCATGACTCTGCTGCAGCCCATCAATGTTACAGATGTTTACGACAATGCAGATGGAACGGACATCGATTACTGGATGAGAGACGGGGTGCCTGGTGAGCATGCTTTATAGGTGACACCACTCCTCCTGTACAGTGGCACATCGGATGGGTGGTCTGATGTTATGAAAATAGTAAGAAAAGCTTTCTCTCAAGGAGTAAAATTTAGGTAAAATGCGGAAATGTTAAAAGGTGACCAATAGAAATAGGACATAAAGTGCATTTGAGCTGCAATTTAATAATGGTATAGATTATACATAGCATAACATGCCTAAAATCTTCTTTTCGGCTTTAAGGGTTTATAATAATTAATCCCAGACTGGTCATTTATAAATAGTAAACTAAGGCAGAGGGGAATTCTCCAATACAGAACAATTATTATTATTATTATTATTATTATTATTATTATTATTATTATTATTATTATTTTGACTTTGAAATACAGGGCTTTTTCTCCCTGTTTTATATGCTGAAGAAACAATGTTTTTGAGACATGACATTTAAAAGGTTATGGGGGATTAAGGTGTACTAAAGGGGTAAAATTCTGCAAAGTTTGAAGTGGTTTAGGGGTTTGTTTGGAGTATTGTATCTGGCTCCCAGTGAGGAGCAGCTTGTTGGCGAAGAGGCGTGCAAGCTATGAGAGAGATCCACCACTGGCAGCACCCCCATGCAGGAGACCCCACACTAGCACGGGAGCTAGCAGAGCACGAGTCCCAGTTAGAAGCCAGCTGGGTGAAGCCTTAGTGAACTTCCATGGTAGTTTCCACACTTGAATAATAGCAGAAAGAAAAAAGTTTCATAACACTGATGTTTAAAAAATTATGATCAGTTTTAAAATTTTAAGTTTCTTTTTCTCCAATGTTTTATGACTGAAGTAGGCTGGCGCATTTCTCATGCTAGTTTTACTATTAGCTACTATACGCTTAGAATCTCTTAATATTTTATTAACTGCCTTGTTTTTTACCTGGCCTTGTGGAAGACGCAGTGGGTCATGGAATATATACTTCTTATTTATGGTCAGAACACTTTGCTTCTCGCTCACCTGGGGTGTACAAAGATACCATAAAGTTGACTGCCTCAAAAAATGTATGGATATCTAATTTTCAAAGCAAAATATCTGTGCTGGGCAAGAAGTATGGATGAAGGGATATTGTTAAACAGCTAGGGATTCATCTTCAGCTGATGTGCTACTTTCCAGGTGAGGTGCAAGCTGTTCCGTGCAATGTCATGCATCTGTGACACTGGTGTGCACTCATGTTCCTAGGCTCAGTAAGCCTCTGTAAGATGCCTCTGCACCTTACATGAGTGTTAGAACCAGGTGCTGAGTTGAATCTCCAGGACCAGGGATGTCAAGGGCAACAAGAAAAGCTTCTGTAGGTACATTGGTGATAAAAGGAAGACTAGGGAAAATGTGATCCCTCTCCAGAAGGAAACGGGAGACCTGGTTACCCAGTATATGGAGAAGGCTGAGGTACGCAACAACCTTTTTGCCTCAGTCTTCACCGGCAAGTGCTCAAGCCACATCACCCAAGTCACAGAAGGCAAAGGCAGGGCCTGGGAGAATGAAGAACCACCCACTGTAGGAGAAGATCAGGTTTGAGACCATCTAAGGAACCTGAAGGTGCACAAGTCCATGGGACCTGATGAGATGCATCCACGGGTCCTGAGGGAACTGGTGGATGAAGTTGCTAAGCCACTATCCATCATATTTGAGAAGTCGTGGCAGTCTGGTGAAGTTCCCACTGACTGGAAAAGGGGAAACATAACACCCGTTTTTAAAAAGGGAAAAAGAGAAGACCTGGGGAACTACAAGCCAGTCAGTCTCACCTCTATGCCCAGCAAGATCATGGAGCAGATCATCCTGGAAACTATGCTAAGGCACATGGAAAACAAGGAGGTGATTGGTGACAGCCAACATGGCTTCACTAAGGGCAAATCGTGTCTGACAGATGTGGTGGCCTTCTATGACGGGGTTGCAGCATTGGCGGATATGGGAAGAGCAACTGACATCATCTAATTGGACTTGTGCAAAGCATTTGACACTGTCCCACACAATGTCCTTGTCTCTAAATTGGAGAGACATGGATTTGACGGATGGAGCACTAGGTGGATAAGGAATTGGCTGGATGGTTGCACTCAAAGAGTTGTGGTCAGCGGCTTGATGTCCAAGTGGAGACCAGTGACAAGTGGCATTCCTCAGGGGTGGGTATTGGGACCAGTGCTGTTTAGCATCTATGTCGGTGACATGGACAGTGGGATTGAGTGCACCCTCAGCAAGTTTGCTGTTGACACCAAGCTGTGTGGTGCAGTCAACACGCTGGAGGGAAGGGATGCTAATCAGAGGGACCTTAACAGGCTTGAGAGGTGGGCCCGTGCGAACCTCATGAAGCTCAACAAGACCAAGTGCAAGGTCCTGCACATGGGTCAGCGCAATCCCAAGCACAAATACAGGCTGGGTGGAGAATGGATTGAGAGCAGCCCTGAGGAGAAGGACTTGGGGGTGTTGGTTGATGAGAAGCTCAACATGAACCGACAGTGCACGCTTGCAGCCCAGAAAGCCTGGACTGCATCAAAAGAAGTGTGACCTGCAGGTTGAGGGAGGTGATTCTCCCCCTCTACTCTGCTCTCATGAGACCCCACTTGCAGTACTCTGGGGCCCCCAACATAAGAAGGGCACGAACCTGTTGGAGGGAGTCCAGAGGAGGGCCACAAAGATGATCAGAGGGCTGGAGCACGTCTCCTGTGAAGACAGGCTGAGAGAGTTGGGGTTGTTTAGTCTGGAGAAGAGAAGGTGCTGGGGAGACCTTACAGCAGCCTTCCAGTAGGTGAAGGGGGCCTACAAGAAAGACTTTTTACAAGGGCATGTAGTGATAGGACAAGGGGTAATGGCTTTAAGCTGAAAGAAGGTAGATATAGATTAGATATAAGGAAGTAATTCTTCATCGTGAGGGTGGTGAGGCACTGGAAGAGGTTGCCCAGAGAAGTTGTGGATGCCCCAACCCTGGAAGCGTTCAAGGCCAGGTTGGAGGGGCTTTGAGCAACCTGGCCTAGTGGAAGGTGTCCCTGCCCATGGCAGGGAGGTTGGAACTAGATGATCTTTCAGGTCCCTTCCAACCTAAACCATTCTATGACTGTAAGCACTGCTGAGAGGTTGTAGCCATCCTTTGTCCTCCACAGCCTGTAAGCACTCATGCAAAGACATCTGGTCTAGAATTTCAGACCGACGTGTCTGTGCTGTAGTTGAAATATGAGAACTCACCAGTCAGCCTGTGTTTAGAAAATGCAAGTGTATCAGAATTATTTCCTAGGTAAGCTGTTGGAGCGTTACAGATGGTCCTCGGGGACTTGCACTGTGCTTCCCATCTGAGTGCGACAGATGATGGAAGAAGAGAGAAAAATTTAACATTCAAATGCCTTGTTTTCAGTTCATAATATGAGTGCTGCTTGTGATGGCAGTGTGTATTGAGCTCTTCTACACCACTGTTTGTCAGCTGAGGTGCACCTGGAGCATAAACAGCTACAGCTTGCCATGGTCCTCTTCATGAGTCACCTGGGCTACATGTGTGAAGTACACTCAGTATGAGCAGGGCAGAAAGGAGCCCTCTCCCATAGTCATCCGTACTCCTCAGAAAGCATAGGCTATGAAAAATATCATAAACTATAAGCTCAACCTTGGGAAAATATAAATACACCAGAACCAAGACCTCAGTTTTTAAATAAATCTGATTTGCTTTCCTATTAAAAATTTGGCACATTAATTGACGGTGGGGTTTTTTGCTGTGTGAAGCTTTGATTCATTTAACCTCCTGTTAAGCAAGTAACAAAGTGTTCTTGCAGCATAAAGGAACAGTGATTCTTTTTTCCCCCATCGAGCCCCAGTGGGAAGGAATTAGCTCCACTAAAAGAATTTCGTCTGCTTTAGATGGTATTTCATATTGTACCAAGGAGAAGGCTGAGACATCTTGTAATTTTCACGCCTTGTCTGCAGTATTCTCATTGCTCGAATGAGCCCTTATGGTATATAATAACATTGGAACAAATTGAACACACTCTAACAGCTTTCATAATTTTGTCCAATTTAAACAAGCAGTCAAGTGTTGACACTTCATCAATTTTATTTAAATATTTTCTTGCAAATACACTTGGTGACTTTGTTTCTGCAACAGTGAGAGAAAATACGGTGTACTTCTTGAACAATAAGAATGGTTTCTGACCTAATTTCTCTAGAATTTTTCTCCTTTTCCATGTTAAATAGATTCTGGGATTTGCCTTTTTAGATGCTATTAAATTCTGCTCCTCCTGCTCCTTTTGGTCTGAAAGATCTGCAGAGGGCAACAGTACGTGTGTTTTTCAGAGCTGTTCACAGCTGCTTCTGAGACAGGTGAAGTGACTCTGGCTCCTTACTCTCTGCTATTTCCAGCATGTTTATTTTTAATGGGCATACAATGAAATGTTATTTGTAATGTGACTTAAAACATATTTACAAGAAAACGGCAGTGACTATTCTGAGATTTTAGGATGAGAGAGGCCAGGAAAGTTCAGAGTGCTTTGCAAACCATAGTCTGAAGCTTAACTAATATCTCTAAAGCACAAGCAAGGTGATCTGCACCAAACACAGCAGTTTAATGCTTTGTGACTGTGGAGTATTAGAAATATTTCCATCAGTGGCCTTTACATTGGATTATTTTGAGAACAGTTCAGCCCAGCATTGAGGAATGTCTGTAGCTGTGTTTTTCTAGTGATAGCCAGTTTTCAGCTACTGAAAATATTTGTATAATATTTGGTTTGCTTTTTCACGAAGCATAAATCAAATGAAATGGGTTTTTTGTGGTGTCGTATTGTATGCTGTGGTTTTACAGTATGAGGTGATCATTGGTCCTAAGACTGCTCCTTTCTTAATTACGCAATTATCTTCCTCATTTTTGTTTTTAAGGGTTCAATTATGTATTTGTTTTTAGTTAGGGATACATCTAAACTGTGGCACATAAAGCTGTTCCTTTCCAACAATAAGTCCTAATCAAGTTTGGCCAGAATTTGCAAATACAGGTAGGGAGATGGCTTGGTTGGGTTTATTTGTTTGGTTTCTTTGCATGCTTTTTCCCAACAGGCTTCTTCAGTGTCTGAAAGGGTTAAAAAAAGATTAAGCAAGCCCTTCTAGGCCAGCGCACAGGTATTTTTGTTGAAAAAGCAAGGTATCTGATGATCACAAGGATGCTTCTAACATGATTTAGACCAGTTCCTAAGGTAGTATCACCGGGGCAGAGTCAGCCTTCCCTGCAAACCTTCAGAACCTCTTTTTCATTTTGGCAACCTGTCACAAGTGGGGTCCCCCAGGGATCGATATTGGGCCCAATGCTGTTTAATGTCTTCGTAACTGATCTGGATGGTGTGTACCCTGATGAAGTTTGCTGATGATATCAAACTGAGTGGGGAAGTGAACACTTTGGAAGGGAGAGCCACCCGTCAGGAAGACCTGGATAGGCCAGAAGAGTGGACCAACAAGAACCTTATGAAGTTCAACAAGGACAAGTGTAACGTCTTGCACCTGGGAAAACATAATCCAGGAGTGCAGCACAGGCTGGGATCTACCTGGCTGGGGAGAAGCTCTGTGGAAAGGGACCTGGGAGTCCTGGTGGACAACAAGCTCAATATGAGTGAATGGTGTGCTGCTGCGGCAAAGAAAGCCAACAGGATGCTGGGTTGCATCAACAAGGGCATCACCAGCAGAGATAAAGAACTCATTATCCCACTCTACTCAGTGTTGTTTAGGCCACACCTGGAATACTGTGTTCAGTTTTGGTTCCCGCTATGCAAAAAAGATGTGGACAGGCTGGACAGGGTCCATCCAGAGAAGGGCCACAAAGATGATCAAAGGACTGGGGAGCCTGCCATACGAGGAAAGGCTGAAAGACCTGGGTTTGTTCAGTCTTGAGAAAAGAAGGCTTAGGGGAGACCTTATCACCATGTTTCAGTATTTAAAGGGTGGCTACAAAGAAGATGGAGACTCCCTTTTTACAAGGAGTCACATCAATAGTGACTGGAGAGATTCCGACTGGATACAAGAGGAAAATTTTTCACAATGAGAACAATCAGCCATTGGAATAATCTCCCCAGGGAAGTGGTGACTTCCCCAGCATTGGACGCTTTTAAGATTCAGCTGGCGAGGGTGCTGGGCCATCTTGTCTAGACCGTGCTTTTGCCAGGAAAGGTTGCACCAGGTGACCCTTGAGGTCCCTTCCAACCTGGTATTCTATGATTCTATGAAACTAAGAAGGGGGAATGAAGTGATTATATTTGTATTATGGTATCCAGTGAACATTAGTTCAGTTTTAGGTGTTAGGGGAGAGGAAAATGGGTGCTTTCCTGTTTTTGCAGAGAGAAGGCTGTAGTGACACAGCATCTCCAGGACAGCTGATTCAGGGATGCTCCTTTCTGCTGGGCTTGTCAGGGAGGTTATCTGTTGCTGCAGTGCTTATAATGGGAACACTTGGCTCTTAGGAACTGAGCTATGTGTGAGATCAAGCTGACCCAGGACCTCAAACAAGTCCTAAAAGGTGTGTGGCAACACCTCTATTTAAAATTCAACCAATGACCTAAAGGTGAAACTCCTTTTTACAATGTCACTCTGAACCTTGATGGTTGTTTATGTCTCTCTGTCTCCACAGTGACGGTGTCTTGCTTTTCTGTTGCATTACACAAGAGGAGGGATTATTCTTCCAGAAACTAATAAACCAGTAGTTCATCTAACTTTAATGTTTCTTCAGAATTCAAAAATTCATTGCTAACCCAATCTATTAGTCATTTTCTCAGAAGTGGCAAAAAATACTATCATATATCATTTCTCTCGTTTTTATATTTTCATAGTGCTTCGTTATTACCTTAATCTAAAATAAGATGTATTTCAGCCTTAGACACTGGACTTTGACATGCAGTATTTCCTTTCTTATTATGTAAGAGGTCAAATCTTCCAGTTTCACCCCTTTTCCGGAGCATGCTGCCCCCTCGTCACCCCGTCCCCATCATCGCTTGCAGCACCAAACTCCAGTGCAAGCCTGACGGCATGCATGAGCCAAGCCAGCTCCTCTGCTCGGTGTCAGCCAGAGGTGTGTTTGAGAAGGTGGTATAACAGGAAAACTCCCTTACTTGAGGTTGCCAGCTGGGCATGAAAAATTGGGTAAACTCTCTGTTTCCCAAATCGTAAGTGGGTAAACGCTGTTCACTTTTGGCAATATCACTGCTTGAAAGTGATACTCCACTGTGATGCATGAAGCATTGCCCCTCAGCGTACCTGCTTCATGCTCTCTGCAGACTTGGGCAGATTCTTTGGATCCAGTTTCTAAGCTTCTTTTTATTGCCAAAAGAATAAAAACCATAAGGGAAAAGAGGAAAAATCAGATTCACGTAGTCTAGGCCTTATAGACCAAGGATGAAAAGACTTTGTCTTGATTGTGCACAGGTAAGGGATGTTTCACAAAGACCTTCCTGTAAGATGAGGGAAAGAGAAAAAGGTTTCCTTAAAAAAAGACATTAAACTTAACTTCCTCACTTTAATACGTAGCATTTGTGTGATCGTGATCCGAGATGTTCAGCGTAGGGTGTCGTGTGGAGACCTCCAGTTATTTGACCAAGTCACTAACTCAAGTGAAATGTCTCCTGCTTGCTCGTGGAGCAAAAAATTGAACAAAACTCCTAAACACTACTCACAAAACTAGCTTTACACATAGTATTACAAGTACTGAGATAATTTTAGTTACTCCACAGTTGCTACTTTTTTGTACTTGCTGAGTTCTCACTGCTCTGGACATGTGTTGAAGCACACTGCCAACACCAGCAGCTATGGGCCTAGTTTAATTTTGCATGGAAATGAGGGGTAAGGGGCTTATGGTCTACACCTATATTTTGCCTGAGTCTTGAACTCAGTAAGTGTGAAATGTATCAGCACTGTTGTGTGATAAGTAGCAACATTGTATTGCTTTTTCCAGGTCATTCATTTGCTTTTAAATATCTTATTTTATCATTCCGAAAGGAAATATGGTGAATGAGTGTGTTCCGCTGCAGAAGTCAAATTTTCTGCAACTTGGGAGGTATTAAATTAAACCAGTGTGCTAAGAAAACAATTATAATTGCTTGGCACTTAAAGAACCTACTGTAAGTGCTACAGCTATTAGAACCATTTAAAATCTTGATTGCAGAAAGAACTGTGTGTTTTAATCTGTAAAATAATTCATCTATGCTCTAATTTATCATTGTCCCATAAAAATGGGCTTTTGAAATTAGAAATTACTGTAGAGTAAGTTAATAAATTTAATATGCTGCATCTTCTTATGAAGGTGGATACCTTAAAAAGCTCATAGTTTAACATAATGTCTCAGTTATATTAGCCTTTCATACAACCTTTTCTGCTTTTAATAAAGCTAATAAAGTCTTTGAGACTAATCATTTAATGAAAGGACTAGTCTGTAGATTATGGTATGTTTTCATATTAGTTGTGCTATTTGACTACCAGACAAACTTGACCATACTTTGCATACAACTCTTTCCACCTTTGTTCTGCTTGGGCTAGAGTCTTGTTTTGGCATATTGGAGTGTGGGACTACTTCTAATAATTAATAGGAAGCATTGGAATTGCCAGTTTGTTTGCTTCATGTAGACTAGACACAGACCGTGCAAATACTCAGCTAGGATGGTACTGTTGGAGAGAGGGATGGAGTTGGGTGATTAGGCACAGTGCAAATTTTTCTGGTAGTTTTAAGAGGGCTTCTATCATATATTTCTCATTAGAGCATGTACATTTCTAATGAGATGGCACAGGGCAGTCCTGTCAAGTCAAAAATATTTTGTCATCTTTGGGGCAAAATAATTAATGATTGTGGCAAATACTTGAAAACTGCTCATTCACACTTATTGTGACAAAAATGAAGACTACTTCTGAATGAACTTGCTGAAGTCTACCTTAACTATGAAGTCCCACTGTTCAGTAATATATTTTAAAAGTAATTTATTAGAGACTAATAAAAATACTAAGAAGAAAAAGGTTGACACAATCAAGGGCAAATGCTACAATTAATAGCAGGTAGTACTAAGTGGTTTTACTTCACTCAATATTAGTAACATTTTTGTGAGAGCAAAATCACAAAAGAACTGCGGGAAGACTTGAAAGTCTAGAAATTGTACCTTACAGTGCGAAACGGGAGACGTTAACTGTCTCTCTGTTTATGCAAAACTATTTTAAGTGATGACTCAACTACAGCATACATACTAGGCTGGGAAGTGATTTTTCTAATTACAGCACCTTTCTGCCTGATTTTAAAAAATAGTCCATTAGCAATTCAGTCTATCTGAGTCTAAACAAATTCAAAGTGGAAGAAAGCAAACGCCTTCCAATAAGGTCAGTGAGCTACAGAAGTACCTTGCAGACTTGGTGAATTCTCTGTCATTTTGAAAGTGTAAAAGAAGACTTGGGTGTCCTTCAAAAAGTAAAGGGTAATTCAAGCAGGAGAAATGGGCTTGATGCAGTAGTTACAAGGTGAGGTTCTTTGCCATGTGTTATTCAGAAGGTGTGATTAGATGGTAATGGGTCTTGCTGGCCTTAAAAAATCTGTGAATCTGCCGGTAAATCTTACAAGCATTTTCCATAATGAAATGCCTCCTTCCTCATTTATTCCTTGCCTATTTCAAACAGATTAGCTTTTTGAATATCAAAAGCTCTTGTCTTTGATTTGTACAACATTTAGATAATCCTGATTACAATTAAAAAAATAGAACTATTGTTAACTTGCCAATCCCAGAGGTAATTTGATCTGTGAAACAAAAAATATTTGCAAAACTCTATCATACATTGCTGAACAGCTTGAATTTCTTATTTTATTTCTAGTTATTCTCTTTTCTCAGTATCTGTGATGCATTTTATTTGACAAAGTTTTCTTGGTGGTCACAAGCTAAGAATTACAGCATGTGTGTTAAGAAGCTGATGTTACATAGCACTTAAATTTATCTTTCAAAAAACTGAGGTAAAGCAGCTTTAAAATGATCTTATATGAATATTACAATAAATTAGTTTGAAACACTGACATTCTGATTGGCTTTTAGAATCCTAAAAGAAGTAAAATTGTTCCAGTGCATTCAACCCTGTACAAATACTAAATAAGCTCATTAATCTAGTAATGAAAACTTAAATTAAGGTGTTTCAAATAAAATCTTAAATTCTAATGGTTCTTGCGCTTTTTGGGTAGTGGACTTCTTTCTCTTAAAGATATTTTGTCACTGTTCCTTCTGTGAATATCAGTAAGGTTGAATTTTTTCCTTACTTTCAGATGCTTACTCTTCAGAAAATTGTACGAGGTGGATTCGCATAAAAGACCCTGTTATTAAATAGGTTGCTTCTGTAAGCACACAAAATTACTAAACATTTCAAAAATCGTGAATAAATTTGCTCCTGCCACTCACCTTGTTAGTAGGAGAATATGCTCTGTCTCAGAAAAGAAACACTTTAAATATCTAACTGAGAATCTCATTGGGATTTGGGGTGTGGTTGTTTTTATTCTGGCTGTGCCTCTGAGAGGCATATTAATTCTCTATTGTTTGCTGTGTAGGAAAGCTGAATTCTGTTTCTGTGGGTGGGAATATTCTTTTCATATGGAAGCATTTGCCATTTGTTGATCCTAAAAAAACAAGTGTCCTACATTAACACACAGAGCTCAGTGCTAACATGTTAAATATGCAGTTTGGAAGTACAAGTTAGTTAAGCCTTTATTCCTAGAACTGTCTCCGACTTCACTGAAGCTCATGCACATAATGAAGTAAATAGAAAAAAAGAAGGGTTTAATTTGTGTTCTGTAAGAAAGTTGGAGGTGGAAAGTGTTTGCCAGTGGAAAAGTGTGAAAGTTAAATGTGATACTCTCCACTTTTTTTTTTCTTTCTACCTTTTTTGAATTTGCATGAAAAATAAGACACATTCATAGTGTGGAAATGTTGGGAGATTTCTCACCAAAGTGTAATGATCCAGAATGGCTGTTAGGAACAGCAGCAGAAATATCTGTGGATTCATGGATTTAATTCCTGGAAAACAAACTGTAATGGCATCAGTATTAAAAACTGAATAAAAAATAAACTGTTCAGTAGTATTCCAGGAAGACCACATGTAAGCTGCTCTTGATGGGAGGGACACAGGTTAAATGGATTAAGATCTGGCTTGCAGATCTCCAAGTAGTTTCCTATATGAAGTCATATGACGCGTGTTTCTAACAGGATTCTTCAGGGCTTGGTACATCCTCAACTATTCAGAGTTTCCATTGGTGGTTTGGAATCAAGTTCAAAATTACAACAAAACACAGCTGATGTAATTGCTGTTGGAATGATAAACAACGATGAGAACAAGCTGATCACCCAGCCAGGGTGATTATGTTAGTGTAAGTCCACTTTGTTCACACCTTTCTTGTACTGGAGGCCCAAAAGAAGATGCAATATTTGGAAAAAATCACTTTCTTGGACCTGTTGACTACCCTACTGCTAACGTAACCCCACGTTACCTTCTTTGCCACAAGGTCTCACTGGTGGCTCTTGTCCAGCAGAGCCTGCAGGTCCTGTTCTGCAGAGCTGCCACCTTGCTAGTGCACCTCCAGCCTGTCCTGTTGCAGTGGGTTGTCCTGTTCCAGGACAGGACTTTTGTTTTGTCTTTGCTGAATTTTCTGAGGTCCTTGTCGGGCCACTCCTGGATTTTGAGCTCTGCCTTCCAGCATACACAACTGCTCCTTCCACAAATGTAATGAAGACGTGGGCCATCCCTGTTGTCTGGGTCATTGCTGAAGTTGCAAAGGGCACTGGCCTGGCATTGACCCCTGGAGGTCACATCACTCATAACCAGCCCCCAGTTAGACCTCAGACTGTTGATGACTACCCTTTAAGCCCAGCAGTCTGGTCAGTTTTCCACCCACTTTTATTCCACCCCTCCAGTCCATAATTTTCCTGGGGACTGAGTTTAGTTTCTCTGGCTTGTAGTTCTCTGGATCCTGCTACTTTTTATTTTACAAAGGGCTTAATGTTTGCCTTTTTTCAGTCATTGGGGACTTCCCCTGATTGCCACAACTTTTCCGAGGTGATAGAAAGCAACTTCTCAGTGGCACTGGCTAGCTTCCTCATGCAGCCCATCCAGTACCATTTATTTGTATTTGCCCCGTTTACTTAAACAATCCGTAATTTCATCTTCCTATAGCATGAGGTTCCCCCTTCTCCCCAACTCTGCTGCCAGGCACAGACCTGAGAGTTACTTTAATCCACAGCGATTACTATTTTACTATTCTTTTGTTACTCACTATAGCTGATATAGTGAATAATATAGCACTTCCACAGCATTTTTTCCCAAGCAATCTAAAAGTTTTACATGGAAAGGCATCTGTAAAAACATCTTGAATGACTGTGCAGGGCACATTGGAGGTTTGAACCAAGTATGTTTCTGATCCAGGATCTGAAAGCTCTTTAGTGACAGAGCTTTAGATATTACTCAGCAAACTCATCACTCTTGCACTTGCAGGTGACATTTTAGGTGTAAATGTCTGAGGCTACTGAAGAATGCTTTTGGTAGTAGACCTAGATGAACAAATTCTCCTGGAGAAGCTGGTGACTCATGGCTTAGACAGGTGCACTCTTTGCTGGGTAAAAAACTGGCTGGATGGCTGAGCCCAGAGAGTCATGGTGAATGGAGTGAAATCCAGTTGGCAGCTGGTCACAAGTGGTATTCCCCAGGGGTCGGTATTGGGGCTGGTCTTCCTTAATATAGTTATCAATAAACTGGACAAGGGGATCGAGTGCACTCTCAGCAAGTTTGCAGAAAACACCAAGTTGGGTGGGAGTGTTGATCTGCTTGAGGGTAGGAAGGCTCTGCAGAGGGATCTGGACAGGCTGGATGGATGGGCCGAGGCCAATTGGATGAAGTTCAACAAGGCCAAGTGCTGGGTCCTGCACTTGGGTGACAACAACCCCATGCAACGCTACAGGCTTGGGGATGAGTGGCTGGAAAGCTGCCTGGCGGAGAAGGACCTGGGGGTGTTGGTCGACAGCCAGCTGAAGATGAGCCAGCAGTGTGCCCAGGTGGCCAAGAAGGCCAACGGCATCCTGGCCTGTATCAGAAATAGTGTGGCCAGCAGGAGTAGGGAGGTGATTGTGCCCCTGTACTCGGCGCTGGTGAGGCCACACCTCGAATCCTGTGTTCAGTTTTGGGCCCCTCACTACAAGGAGGACATTGAGGTGCTGGAGCGTGTCCAGAGAAGGGCGACGAAGCTGGTGAGGGGTCTGGAGCACAAGTCTTATGAGGAGCGGCTGAGGGAGCTGGGGTTGTTCAGTCTGGAGAAGAGGAGGCTGAGGGGAGACCTCATCGCTCTCTACAACTACCTGAAAGGGGGTTGCAGAGAGGTGGGTGTTGGTCTCTTCTCCCAAGTGATGAGTGACAGGACAAGAGGAAATGGCCTGAAGTTGCATCAGGGGAGGTTCAGACTGGATATTAGGAAAAATTTCTTTTCTGAGAGAGTGGTGAGACACTGGAATAAACTGCCCAGGGAGGTGGTGGAGTCACCATCCCTGGAGGTGTTCAAGGAACGTGTGGATGAGGCATTGTGGGACATGGTTTAATGGGCATGGTGGTGTTAGTTGATGGTTGGACTTGATGATCTTACAGGTCTTTTCCAACCTTAGTGATTCTGTGTGTGATTCTGTGTGAAATACAAAGCTCAGAAATCATTTGTAGAGACATCTTCCTCAAAGGAGCATGTTCAAAATTATTTCAGTGGCACTCTCTCCAGATCATTAACATTTGTAAACTTCAGAATGGGAACCCTTCTAAGTATTTGTCTTCAACACTGATTCTACAGATTTGGTCCACAGTGCTACTGTATTTCTGAAGAGCAGAATTTATTGAGCACCTTCTTTTTTTCCCGCCTATCTCTCTTTCCAATGAGACTATGTGTGTTTTCGTGTAATAATTCCAGTCAATTCAGCTAGAAAAACACTAAGTGTGAAAGAAATTGAATATACATTTGTATTTTGAAGTGGCAAACCCTCAAGAATGGATTGTGGGCTGCATAGGAATGCAAGAAAGAAGGTACAGGATTACTCTTCTAGCTCCAACATGAGTTGCCATCATCACCAAACAATTTTATACTTACTCAGTTTCCCTAATGATAGCAGTTACATGAGGGGTGCTGAGGAGCTACTTTTTGTCTGTGAGGTGCAATAAAGAGGAAGGAGTCTTCAATACCTTTGTAATTAAGCTGGTCCATCTTCTGTTGGAATCATCACACCTTGCATTTATTTAGCACAAGAGCAGCTTTACCTGATCAAATGTCATGGATGCGTGTAAAGAAAATAGCAGCGTATGTGGAAAGAGCTTCCTACAAATGTATTTTAGGGACACGTAAACAAATCTGTCTGCAAGGACAAAGCAAGCACCTCAACACGAGCAGTAGTTTATTCAAGTTCTCCATCCAAAGAGCCAGAAAACCTAATTAAGAACTATTATCCATCAGGGCCAGTCTGTCCACAGGTCTTGGCTGTTGGCAGTGTCCATGACAGCGCTGTCTCAATCACCATGTAGGCCTTGGAAATCCACCAAAGAAAATGGGCACTTTTCCTGTTGCTTAGCTGGCTAAACTGGATTTTAAAACAGTTCAGTTCTATTAACTATATTGAGCCTGAGCAATGACCTTCTGGGACAGCAGAATTTTTGTAGTTGTTGCTGCTGTTTTTAAAGAAAGCTGAAGTAAAGAAATAGCTGAAAGCAGGGATTTTCAGACTCTGGTCTTCAGTCTCCTGAGGGATTGTGGATTTCTCCTAAAAATGTACAACTTCAACTGCTACTAAGAAGAGAGCAAGTTTGTTGTCAGTGGGCTTGATTATCCATCTGTTGTCGGTTGGGATCATCCATGTGTTAGAAAATGTTTATGGATTTTAAAATTGGAAGCAGCTGAAAATCATTAATGTGGCATTATGGAGGGGAAAGAAGTTGAGCAGCTTGGTTTCTCAAAGGGTAGATTCTCCATCCCTATGAGCAGAGACATGAGAGTTTAGAGTATTGGCATTTTTACAGCTATCCCCAGTTCCCTCAGGGATGTGTACCATACAAACACCTCACTGGCTGGAAGCTACTGGAAGCAACTTACAAAAGTAAATTAGAGATACAAGACAGAAAAACTTAAAATCATCTGAGGACAGAGGTTATTGTGAAGAATCCTAAAGTAAAGTGGTTTTACCTAAACAAGGATTGTCTGGATTGCCTGCCTGCTTTCCCCCTTCCCCAAATCCAAACCCGCAGCAACAACAACCAAAGCACAGGGTAAGGTGCTGGAAGCAGGCTGAGAAACATCAATGCTCAGTTGCTTGTCTCTGAGCAGACAGATGTGGAGAAATGAAAACTAAACGTAGCACTGGTGAAGTCACAGAAGTGATTTTCAAAATGTTTTATGCCTTGTATTCCCTAAATGGGAAACTTCTAGAGGTAGGACTTTTAGCAGTGTTTTCCACACATATATGCATTGCAGTTCATGTGAAATATTTAGGAGCGGGTCATTTTTTTGATGTAATGTTCTTATTTCTACGCTGTCCATAAAATGCAATGAGACTACTCCAGAAGTTTGATGTCTAGTTTAAGGCTGCATGCAAGGTCCACTTGGAATAGTGATCCTAAATTTCCCTCTGCCTCACAGGCCAAACTTGGCTGTAGGCATGGGTCAAGTCAAGCGCCAGAGAAGGAAGATCTGTAAGCTGTTAAGGAGCTATTTCAGAAATGCGTACAAACAGACAAGATTTCAAAGAACAACAGAGCTGGCAAGAAGGTCTCTAGAAAGCCTCTAAACATCCTCCTTTCCAACACGGTCTCACCAGTGCCTGTGTCATTTCTTTCACGTTTGTTTATCCTGTTCGTGAAGACTTGCTATAATGGAAACATTATAGACCAGTCGGTCTGTCCCGGTGCTATTCTTAGTGCTTAGGGAGGTTTTTCTAGTATCTAACCAAAGTCCTTCCTGCTGCAATTTAAGTGCATTAGCTCTCATTTCTTTCAATTATGAACCCAGAGACATGGTTATTTCTTTCCTCTTGCAGCAGGCTTTTATATGCAGTTGATTTTTTCCTTTCTTGGTGTAGTAGTTTATACTTGCCCCTACTGATCAACATCCTGGGTTTTTTTTAAGTCTCTCCAGTTTGTGAAGATTGCTTAACAAATTCTCATCTTGCCCTCAGTGTCCTTGCTGTATGTCCCTGATTGGTATCATCTTTTAGAGTAGGAAGGCTCTACTCCATTGTTTTGGTTTATAATGAAAATATCAAATAGCCTCAGACCCCTGTGGTGCCCCACTCTATACATCCTTCCATTTTTTACTCCCTGAGTACACTGTCCATTCAGTTTGGACCAACCTTATAATGTACATAATTTTCTTTGTCTCTTCTGGTGTCCTCAGTGATTAACATAACTTTGAGCTTTTATACATGTTTTATGGGATCAGAGAGTTAGTTCAAAGGGAGCCATCACGTATACTGAGGACACAGACTGAAGTGCTGGATCGTACTATATTCTAGTAGTATCTGGAGATCACACTGCTTTTGTGACTGGCATGAAAAGCATTGATCCTAGGTGTATGTTTCTGGGTTTCTTCATAGTTAGAATGCATTGCAGAAGTAGTTTCTGTAGGTAGATTAGCTCTTTAAGCCTTTAAGGAAAGAAAGATCTTGAGAAATGTTGATTTGCATAAACAAGATCTATTTTGATGAAATTGTAATAGAAAATAACAGAATGGTGAGTTCCACTAAGAATAAACATTTAGTTAAAATTCAGAACAATTACAGAAACTATTTTTTTAAGGTTTTTATTTCACATATGTATTAAATGAAGAAAATGTGCATGATTGGAGTATTTGGTTTTACTGTTTTATTTCACTTTGTGAGAAAAGTTTGGGGTGCCTTTTATTTTCATTTGAGTTGGGAAAAGAGAAAAGCAGAATTGTGTCATTTGCTGCGGAATGAAAAGCCCAATTTTCCCAGCTCTGCTTTTCGTTGTCTGCCTGTCTTAAGAATTCCATGAAACTGCAGTTCTTTGCATCGTGTATTCCTGCAACAAGACAATATGGGTTGCAGATTATTAGTTTAATCAAAGCAAACCAGTCCTTATACTGTACAAGCTACTTTCTGGAAATTGATGCAGACACGAACCAGGCTAGTTCCAGGTTTTATCAGATTGCCCAGTCATGTCTTTAGATGGAAGCCACCACCAAAACTATCATCATCTCTGGAAAAAAAGGTACATGAGACATGTATATGAACAGTACAGAAAAGGTGAATAATTATCCTCTATAATATTGTATTGTAGGTAGTGTCCTATTACATTATAGAGAATAACAGTCCACCTTTTGTAATATACCTGGAGGATCAGAGCATCAACGCTAAACAGGGAACAGACTTAAGGCAAAAGGACACACTTCTCTGGACAACAGATAATTGAATGGAGGACATCAGCACCACAAGATGTTTTGGAGACCAGGATCAAACATAAACTTAAAAAGGATGGACTACTGCATGGGAGAAGGGTCCAACAAAGGCTGTGCATCGCAGTGATATGAATGCAAGTTCCTATTCAGAAGGTCTGTAAACTGTTGATGGCTGGATGCATATACTGAAGGAAGAGACTCTGTTTCTCCCATTCTTTCTCACAACAGTTGCTGCTACCAGAGACAGGGTAGCAGGCTGGCTGAACCTTTGGGTTTTTTCCCAGATCAGTTGTTTTTATGTTTTAAGTAGCACTAGTCTGCATATAGTCTAAACAGTGCTAAATAGTCCGGGTAGCCAGGCTCCCAGTACTCTTTACAGTCAGTGGCCTTTTAGATGCAGTAATGTTCTGCTTGTTATTTAAAGTGTTAGATGTAAATTATGATGCAGTCTTTCCTTTGAGCCTTTGTTTCCATATTATATAAATCCGAGGCCCTCGTCCTGCAGCTGAGTCCCTGCGGCTGCCTGCAGCAGCACTTGGCCCGAGCTGAAAGACAGTGTAAGGCAGATGGAGAGGGAAGATGAAGTGGCTGGGGTAGTGCTGTGTGGAGTCTTAGGCTTTCAACTTTCCATGCTAGCTACTCTCAGCTGGAAGCATCTTTTAGTTGGTTTGCAGATTTAGGCCAGAGATAAGCAGGAAATATTAATGATACCAGTGATCATTATTGACTCTTTGCGTATTATTTCTGTTCTGTGCTTTAAAAACACTAGCCAAATCTGCAAGCAGATGAGACATTGCAGCAGCAACCCTCTGCTTCCAAATTACAGACTCTGAAATAAGCTGAATGGGTTTGAAATAAAAAAAAAAGTTGTTAGTGTCTTTTCATTTGTATTTCAGAGCAGAATTAAGGCCCCATGCACATGTAGCACGTACAGATGTAATGAAAATAAGTCTTTAGAAAAATACTGCTGAAGGCCAGGCAGTTGTTTTTGTAGCACTCAGGCTTTAACTGACTTGTGCTCTTACGTTAATAGCAGCCCCTGGAGAAACAGGCAGCATTCTTGTAGGCTGCAGTAAGTACCTGCACAGTCTATACTGGTTTCAAGCAAGCCATAGCACAGTCTTGCTTCGTCACCTCTGTTCACAGCCTGTATGCAGAAAGCTGCAGAAATAGGTGACCACCTATAGCTAACATCCCTGGTATTGGCAAAGCCTAAGTTAATTCTTGGGGTGGTTTTTTTTCCTCATGCTAGGGAGGTTCCTAAGCTATTTGCACCGAAGCATCACTGCCAGCCTTGAAAATTGTTATTAGCTCTCCAGCCACCATTACTCTGGAGCTTGTAGCTGCCAGCAGCATGAAGGAGGTCAGGTCTGACAGGGCAGCTCTCGCTCTTTTGCTGTGTTTGAGTGTGAGAAGCACAGGCTGAACGTGTCAGGGCTTCAACGCTCCGCTGCAGCAGCTTGTTTTCTTGGCCTGAACAATTTTAGCCCTTCTGACTTCTAGCTAAGAAACAGATTTCATTGTGCAGCTAAAACTAATCGACAAGTTTTAGACATCTTAATCTTGAAAACTTCCCAAATTATACATGTCTTTAATTTTAAATCCCTAAGATGTGCTAAATGGGAAGCATTGAGGAAAGTTAATTAGCCTGCCTGCCTCTTCCTTTAGTTCCTAATTACTATGAGTACTTTCCTTGTCCACCAAAACCTGCTGGCTAGATTTTAGGGCAGATGTTAATGTGCAGTCACAATTAAAAGCATATGCACTGGATGCTGTTGAAGCCTCCAAGTGCTCTGCATTTATGTCTTTTATTTCAGGACGCTTGGGGGAAAGAAGGGATCATCACACAGTTAAAAATGTCATTTGCTTGCTTTTTTCTTTTCTATGCAGCTCCTCTCTTTTGGTCATAGGAGTAGCTGCCAGGAAATCTATTAATGGTAAAACGATTTCAAGACATGGTGCAGTGTTTTTGAGAACAATATCTTGGTGTCTGTAAAAACTTTTTCACTTGGTATACTCAACCTAGTAACAATTTCATTTCACTATCCCTTGGCCCAAGTACTGACTTCAAGTTTCTAATTAGAGAGCAAGTGGGAAGGGACTGTGCATGGTCCTTGGGGCCTGAGCTAAGGGAGCACTAAGAAACACTCCTGTAATAATTTAACAGGTGTGAGAGCTCCTGCCTGCTGAGCCAGCTCTCCTACCTCTGTGGAAACGGGCAGGATCGTTGCTTCGCCCATGTCTTTGTGTCGGTCCTCCCCAGCCGTCTGTGTCTTGGCTTCACCTCTCCGAGCTGTGCAAAACATGGCTTGGGCCCCTCTCTCAGGCTTCCTTACAGCTTACCTGGGCAACAACATCTGCCTCCCTGTTTTAGGTATAGAGCATCATTTCTGCAGCAAAAAAATAAAAAAGTATTGAATACATGTCCCTCTTGTGAATATTGCATGCCTTTTGCTGCTTTTCTCTGGTTGTTCTCTTTTCCTTTTTGATTTGCAGTGCATTTTAAATTCATTGAGACAGGAAAAAGTGTGATTGCTCTTTCACCATTTCAAAAAGAAGATATTTGGCTGCTCCATTCACTAAAATAGATGGCTGTAAAGGCACTCTGGGTGCCTCTTCTAGTTCTAGATAAACCTTGGGCTCTTGATATGCAGCACAAGACAGAATCTAATTATTGAGGTAATTATTATTGCCTCCTCTGCTACACTGTGTTTTTCCAAACCCAGAGCCACCTTTGGAGTCACAGCTGTGGACCCTGCTGGCAGTGGTGGGACATGATGGCAGTCTGTCAGCCTGGCAACAATTTGATTGTACTTACCTGGAATGACTTACGTATTTAAAATCTCACTTGTCTATTTTTTGACCCTGAAAAGAATATGCGAGCAGAAAGTCTTTCCTTTTTCACTCAATGCATTCTGATTTCAATGGCTGCATTTCTGAAAAGGTGATGCTTTTTTTTCACCTCTTTTTAGGAACCTGACACTAGTTAAGTCTGAGGTTGGGCTACCCAGGACTAATAAGACCTGCCAGTTTTAGTTCTGTGTCAGTCCTTGTAGGAGTGGGGAATGGAAACTACTCAACCAATAATCGTGCAAGACTGTTTTGCAATGATGGATCTTAAAGAGAGAAGAAGCAACCTCTTTTTCTTTACCATCAAATGCCTGTCAGTTTTAAAGTGAAGATGTAAAAGTAAAGTGAGGTTGTAAAAGTAAAATAAATATTGGCCAGAGTGTAAAAATTTTTCATTCAGATGTTATTTTTAGGTAAGACCTTTCATTCCAGTTTGATGAATAGTCATTGCAGCCCTTTTAATTTTGCAGCATGCCATTCTATTTAGCAAGTGCACATTTGGCTCCTGAAAGGTTTTAAATTATATGTGGGTTGGTAGATGTATATGTATATGTATGTGTTTGCTGTGTAAAAAAAGTCTTCAATTTATGTACTTGAAAGGAAGCAATTGTCATATCTACTCTTTTCCAATGGAACCTGAGTATTTTGAGCTTTTTGATAGACTGTAAGGTTCATCTGTATTCTCAGATATCTCTTAATGATGAACATGGAATAAGAAACTTTTTAAGTGATTTAATAAGTGTATATTAGTACAGTATTCAAAAGAAAGGTTAGTGAGGCTAGAGATCTAAATCCATCTAATTTGCCTGTAATGCCCCAAGTGCTGGTCAAATTGGATTTTGGTTATGAAAACTTGCATTCAGGAAGCCTCCTATGAAAAGCAAGTGTAGCAATGCAGAGATTAAGATTTTTTGAAGGAATGTATTAAATTCTAGCTTCTCTCTATTAAAATCATTATAATCATTCAGTAATAGTCTTGCATAGATGATCACATCACTTGTTCTAGGCTGCTAATAGTTGTCATCACTGGCTCTTTTTCTCATTTGCATTAGCCTATAGGTGGGTTTGCATGTAACACCATAAACAGCTTTACAAGAGGGTGTTTGTGCTTGGTTTCTTTGACTACATCCAAATCGAAATGGCTTTGATTTATACAGCTGTAAACACTGCTCTTAAGTTTTAGCATGGTCACAATATATCAGAATGTCAGGGGAAGTTTCAACTGGATATTAGGAGAAATTTCTTCACTGAAAGGGTTGTCAGACATTGGAACGTGCTGCCCGGGGAGGTGGTTGAGTCAGCATCCCTGGAAGTATTTAAAAGACACGTGGATGAGGCGCTTAGGGACATAATTTAGTGGTGCACTTTGCAGGGTTAGGTTTACAGTTGGACTTGATGATCTTAAAGGTCTTTTCCAACTTAAATGATTCTATGATTCTATGAATGGTGGTAGGAAGTAATTAAACTAATAGAGGTTTGTTTACTCTGTATTGTGTAGAGTCTGGTCACTGTTGACAAATTATCTGCATTTGTTGCACCATATGTAAAATGTGCCATTTGGAGCTGCTCATGAAGTTTCTGTAAAAGCTGCACTGAGCAACTCAAGCATATAATTTAAAATGGGGCCTTGGACATTTTTATTCCCGTATGGTGAAAAATATATATTGATTCTTGATGTATGCAATAATGTGATTGCAATGGAGGTAGTCAGATGGCATCTGGAAGAGGATTTTCAGAGCTTCGCTCACAGCTCAGCATTTGGGGCAGCTGGACATGTTGGTGCCTTGTTCTGTTTCTGTAAAGTTTCACCCAACCTGTCTTTGCTTTTTTTTTTTTAAAATGGGGCCTTCACCCATATAGATTTAATTTGAATGAAAACAAAAAAATACCCCTTGAATTAATAAGAAACCAGCATGTTCTGTGCATGGTAATACAGAGAATGCGGCAAGCCTGTCTTTAAGGCTAATGCTATTTCCGCTTACTGGTATGTCTGAGGCTCTGTCACTGAAAGCAGGCAGGTTAACCTTTCAACTTAAAATTAATTGTCAGCTTCTCTTAGTGTTCTTTCTAAGCTTGTATGACTTCTGTTTCACTCTTAATATATTTGCTTTTTGACAAGTCACTTGCTGTGTTTGCGCTGTGGCAAAATAGCAATCGCAGCAACTCAAATTTACAGATTGGAAGAATCATGCTAGTTAGGGACGTTGCTTTATTTGCTCTCTTGTCTTTTAGGTTGAGTTCTGCTGTGTGGATTATCCAGAGCCCACATACAGTTAGTGATACACCGCAGAGTCAGAGTAAGGAATTTCTGTTCTTCCCTCCCTTTAGTTTCTCCTTTTCTTTTCCGAATGGAGCCCCATGTAATTTCATGAAACGTTAAAACAGAGAAAGATTCTGCAATTGCAGACAACAGTGTTGCAGCAAGTGATTCGTTGTACCTTAATTATTCTTTTTTTTGTTAAAGTATGTTGTTTCTTCACAGCTTTGCTGACAAAAATATGCAATTTATTGCTTAAGAACATTGAATCATTAGAATTGCTTATTTTCCTTCCTGCTGCTTTGTATTCACTGCTCATGGGACAATGTGATCTGTAGACCAGAATGGGAAGTTACTACAGCTTTGTTTCAGAAATGGCTCAAAAATCCCAGATCTGAACAGCCCTGAACCTTGCGATAAGATCAGATCTGAACTTTGTTTCAAGTACCTCTCTGTTTTTCTATTAATAATGAACTAGCTAAATATACACTGATTTGTAGATCAAATGAAAGAGGTATTTCATCACCAATATCTGGAGCATCTAACATTTATTAGGAAATAACTTATATTGGTTTAAAACTCAAGTATGCATTAATCAGCGTAACAACAGATATTTTGAAGGATATTTTATTATCGTAGTCATAGTATTCTTCTAGCGTTGTCTAATGATCCTACATCTAAAATCCACCATGACCTTGAAGAGACAGTAAAAATCATTGCTCATCCTGTTGGTGTGGTTGTATAAATGCACAGTTGCTGTTTATGTGATATAAAATATTAACAGACTTGTAGTTTGCTGAGGGTGTGTTTTACTTGCAGTAGGGTGACCATTTGTTTTTTCCAGCTAGCTGAAAACCAGGGTGGTCATTAACAGGCTTTGTTCACCTTCTGGGCAGAAGAGAGCTCTGCTTAGTTGGGTCCTATGAATATTGGTATTTCTAGGAGTCAGCTACCTGCTGGGGAGGGCCCTACAGAAACTTTGTGATTAAACATCTGGGAGGGGAGGTTAGAGCCCAAAGGGAACTTCAAGGGAAACCTGCACGTTTCCTCTCCATCTCCAGCATCCTCTGGGAAAGCAGACCTAAAGTCTTGCATTAAATTGGATTGCAAGTTTGGCTTAGAAAGTAGCTCCGTTGATTGTAAAATACATGGAAGCTTCTTAAACTGATTGAAATGTAAGCGAATGCAAACAGTTACTGCAGACAGAAATGCTGCTCAAAACCCCAATATGTGGGTCATTCTCACAGTTCCCTCTCCCCACATCTGACCTTCAAACCGTCCAGGGGGTGCCTGTTTCCACTGAAGTTCTGGGGTGGTTTGGGAGCTGTTGGCACAGGGTGGAACATGTGTCTACTGCTGGGCATTAGCAGGAAGCTCTTTGGCTAGCAGAGGACAGTGAAGAAAGCGCTTCAGTACTTCGGGTTTCTAAGCAAGTTTATAACATCAACTACGTGGTGCAGTTATACAAAGAGTATAGAGACATACAAAAATGCATTTGGTTAGGAGAGATGGTTTACATGGGTCCCAGTCTCATAAAGTACTTCACTTGACCCTTGTGTGTGACATGTAAAGCTTAATGGCATTAAAATAAAACACATGCTCAAACTTTAACTGCTTTGCTGAGCTGAGGCATAAACAAACACATGAAAAAGAATTCTAAATTAGAGGAATTGTCAATTTTGCAATTACTTTCATCCCTCTTACACGGTGTTTAAAAGAGAATGCAAAATGTAAAGGATTTATAAATCCAACAACCAATTTTAAAACTGTCAACTTTATTAAGTAGTCTCTATATAATATATGTAGCCATATACATAATTTTAAAGAAAACACAAATGAAATAAACTATATTAAAATATACACAATGTATACATACATATACAGACATCTAATGCAGGTATATAACCCTTCTAAATTGAAATGTCCTAAGTAGGGAATCCCCTAAATAAGGATCTGTGAATCACTGAACCAGGGTGGTCACAGAGCAAAGAGAAGGGCTGCAAAGACAGAAAATAAAAAAGTAATGGAAGAGTCCATGTAGCTTTTGACGAAAGAAGTCGTGCCTCACCAATCTGTGAGGGCTTTTTCAGAGGAGTTTAAAACCATTTTTGTAGTTGGATCTGGTCAGCAGAGTACAGCTGAGCCTTCAGAAGCTCCTGGATCAAAGGTCTTTACAGAAACAAGCTTCTTTGAGATAAGAGGTATTTTCCTCTTGCAGAGTAATAACTGATTAAAAGAAGGTAGAAATAATTGTCAGTCTTCATAATGGAGAAAGGCTTTAATAGGCTGCACAGCCAGCTTTTTTGGGGGACTTTGGATGTTCATGAAATTCAATATTAACTGCAAAGGGAGTGAATAGCAAGTTGGCAAAGTTTGCTGATGACTGCTTCTAATATTTCATATCAAAACTAATGCTGACTGTGAAAATGTGACAGTAATCTCGTAGTAGAAAGTGCCTAAGTAATACAACAGCCAGCAACATTTCGTTGTCAGTAAATGCAGAGTAATGCAGTATATGTGCTATGCGTATACAACAACAGGATCCAGATGAGTTATTTTCAAGAGAAAGATCTGGGAATCACTGTCAATAATTGGCTGAAATTGTCAACTCAGTAACCAGGGATGGTAAAAAACAGTGTTTTGTGCTGCCAGGGGAGGAAGAGAGAAGGAACAGAAAGCAGCCTTAGGTAATGTGTTGTGTTACGCCACAGGCACATCACGAGTCTATTCACACGCTGGCATTTGTGGGCAGTTCGGGCTTCTTGCTCAGGAATGGTGAAAGAGAATTAGAAAAGGGAGAAGAAGAGTCACCAGCAGCCTGCATCCTCAGAGATATGAAATAGTTTCCGTATGAGGAGGACTCTTCAGCTTGGGAAAAAGCTGCTGAGGTAGGGTGTGATAAAAATGTATTAAACCGTCAATGGTATGGAGAACATGAACAAAGAAAGGCTACTTCTGCAGCTCACGAAGCAAGAACCGTAGTGTGCCCACATGAAATGCTGGGGCACACAATGCGTTTTCTCGGGGAGCTGTGGTGGGCGGAGGTGTAAATAGGTTCCAAAATGGGATTAGTGAGCCTGTGGAGGATCTCTCCATCAGAGGTAGCCAGCCTGCAAGTGAAGGGTTGTGTTTGGGCAGTGCTTGGCTGTTCAATACCCAGCTAGGAAGACTCACCCTTTTATTTTCTTTTTTTTTAAAAAGAGCCCTGCTGATTTAAGACAGGGTGGATGAGTGGAGGAAGAGCTTCCAGTACCTTTTACTGTTGAAGCTTCATCTGTTTGGGTTTTTTTCCCAGTCAAGGGCTGTTTAGGATATTATTTTAGAGTCTAGTCAACCTGTGATCTATGGAGTAGAACAACTTCCTTCCCTGAGACCTCATTTCACAGGATTTTATGTGAGTTTAGATTGAATCCCCAGCTGTCACCGGTCCTCTGCTGCAATGAGTGAAAGGTTAATGCGTTGCAAAAGTAACTGATAATCCTGAGCTGTAATTTAGTCTGTTTAGTGTATCCAGAGGATTAGTTCTCAAATGCATTAAGCAAAACAAGAAATAATGCACACTTCATATTGTCTCCCTTACACTGTAGTCTCATTTAATTAGCCACTGAAACAACCGACTGAAAGCTTTCCCTCTGCCTTGTTGTTTGAATCATGAATTATAAAGACTTTTGAGAGAATGACTCAGGAGGTGAAACAGCAGGGCTTCTGATGTTTTTTATAAGCTCAGTGTCTGCAGCCATGAAACTCAAGCAACTTACCCTGTAATTTCATCATTTGAGACTAAGTGACAGGAGAACGAATGCTGTCAGTGCCCCGCTAAACAGCATTAGCATTCTTCATTGCCTGTGCTTACTTGAAAAATGCATATGTAATAATTGGCATTAAAGCCAGCTATCAACTACAGGTTATCCCATGAAAGAGGAGGTTAATATATGCACCAAAATATATGCAATACATGTCTGCAATAATTGGGCTTTCATTACAGTAATAGTTCTGAAGACTGCGATTAAGTGAGGGCAGCTCACCAAACGTCTGTGCACCACCTTGCGCAAGCAGCCAAGTGCTCCACGGGACTTGCAGCACTGAGGATGCTGTGGCATGGGGAGAGCCTTCCAGCCAACCCATCCCAAACAGACCTACCATTGCAGCAGGCTTGCTGCCTGACCATTTAAGATTTGTGACTTTGCTGGGTTTTAAAAAGACACAAAAGGAACATAAAAAATAGAATTAAATTATGTTCCTGTTCATATCTTTTATCTGTTTCTTTTTCTTTGGTAGCTCTTTGACACATATCCTTTGAAGGAAAAATCAGGCGTCTTCCCACCTTGGCCCTGCAGTTTTGACCTTTTAAAATGCCTGGGGCAGCAATGCTCCAGCTATGAGAAGTGAGAGGCTATTGATTCTGTTACTGTATGGACATATGCATACCCCCACACTCCTGTTTCATAGGACCACAAAACTGAGTTAACACTCAGGTGTGAGGAGGGGAAGGCTGCTTGTCTTCGGTATTTTATGCTTTCCTGGTACATAGAAGTTTTAAACTGCACGGAAGCTTGTGATGCCTCTTTTTTTCCTAATTCCAAGTACTCAGTGTAAAGGAAAATTATATATTTATTTCATCAGGTCTTGCTTTATTTCCAAGGCATTGTAGTTTCTTAGTACATTCCCGAATAGTGTCAGTGGCATTAAAAAGTCCAAGATTGGAATAAAGTTGAATGAAGTAAAGGAGTTTTTCTTGTTTCTTAAGCAAAATGCAGGAAACAAAAGCAATCTTTAATAGATGGAAAAAAAGAGGAATCTGTCTTTTATAGCCAGGAAAATCACTGCAGAAATAAAAAGTTTTTAGATCAGGTGTTTGTGTTGACGTCTTACTACAAGCAGTATCTTTGGTAGTATGCAGATTTGTCTTGACAGGGACAGGAAGCTCGAACACATAGGTACTTAGAAGATGCAAGAGATACACGTATAAGTTACCCTGCACAGCCTTTGTTTTAGCTTCATGAACTTTTGGAAACCTTGAGCAAAATATCCCTTGTTAAGGCATTTCCAACTTTGCTATTAGGAGGTAGTACAGCTTGCTCAACAGGGCACTGGCCTAGGCTCAGATGTCTGGCATCTATTCCTTTCTCAGCTGCTGTGAGAAAATGAATGTGCCATTTCATCTCTGCATGCCTCTCACCCTGCAGTCCCTCTTGTCTGTTTAGAGTGTATGTTCTTCTGAGCTGGAGTCTTTTTTATTTGGAGATATATATATATATACTGTGTGAAATAGTGGGGTGGCAATTCTGTCAGCTCCTCTAGGGATTACTGTAAAATGAAACCTAAAAAAGTTATACATTATTGTAATTCATTAGCATATTAACTTCGCTATATATGGCAATATACATGTAGAGGTCAGTATCCCAAAGATCTAATTGTAATATTGAAGACGCAGCACACCCAAGAGAGGTTACACAAACAGTGGGGAATTTCCCGTCATATTTGAAAAGTTTCTTGGAATACTTGTGTTGTGAAGTTTACTTGAAAGCAAAGACAACTTGGAAGCCATTGATGGAGCTGTACAGCAAATGTATACTGACTTCAAAACTTACATTTCGCTTCTTTTCTCAATTAAATGCTATTTGGGATATAAGAAAGAAAAGAAAGAAAACGTAGAGAGGAATGTAATGCAAAGTGGTTTACACTGAAAAAATACTCGGGAGTCACTATATGCTTTCCCCCTTGAAGATATCTGTGTTTTATGGAAGCTGCCTTTGTAATAATTCTGATAATCAATAACTAATTTTCCAGTCATTGTTTGCACAAATGACAATAATTTTAATGCTTAAATATCTGGCAATAGAGTTTAATCTAATGATGACTTATCACAGCAGTGCATATGAAGGCAGCAGTGCCTGATGGTGATTGACAAGAAGCAGTGGTCATCATTGACATGCTCATCATTCATTTTGTGCTTTACTCATCCTTTTACCTCAGTAGCAGCATTGCGTCTTCTTAAGCTGGCATGAAAAAAATGTGGCAGACAGTTTATTAATGTGTGAAGAATTGGTGTTTAATGTGGACGTGTTGTGAGGCAAGTAAATATTCTGGTCATCAGCCAATTAATATTCACATTGTGTATTTCATGCTGAGATCAGAAGCTAGAAGGGGTGGGCTGTTTTTCAGAATTCCTCAATGCGTGTGTGTGAATTTTCATCAAGATACTCTTACACAGCTGATTACTGAAAATACATTGTCAGTATCGATTACCAAAGCAGCTGTTTTTACCTGCCTTACGCAGTGCATCAAACCGTGTATGAAACAGCTGGTTATGCAGAGACTCATGAAATGAGTTCAAGATATGAATGAGCTTGACTTGAAGAATTTGTTTATGGTGTGTCAGTTATAAGAGATGTCTGCATCTCTTATAACTGACATTATTATATCATTAGAGGGTCCCGCAGAAGGGTTGAGATTGGCAGGCACCTCTTGAGATCATCTCATCCAACCCCCCTGCTCAAGCAGGGTCAGCTGCAGCAGGTTGCCCAGGACCATGCCTCGTCAGGTTTTGAATATCTCCATGGATGGAGACTCCACAACTTCTTTGGGCAATGTGTGCTAGTGTTTGACCACCCTCTCAGTAAAAAAGTGTTTTGTGGTGTTCAGATGGGATTTTATGTGTTTTGTTTCATAGTCATTGTCTCTTGTCCTGTCAGTCAGCAGTGCAGCGGAGAGCTTGGCTCCCTCTTCTTCATTCCCTCCCATCTGGTATTTATACATGTGGATAAGACACCTCCTGAGCCTTCCCTTCTCCAGGCTGAACAGCCCCAGCTCTCTCAGCCTTTCTTCATACGAAAGATGCTCCAGTCCCTTAATCATCTTAGCGGCCCTGTGCTGACTCTAGTAAGGAGCTCCAGATGGGTAGATGGAGAGATGCCATTTCTGTAGATGGTGTCCCCGGTGCAGTGGCACAGGAGGTAGCATATCTTACTCCTGCTCCATGAGGTAGCCACCATCTGGGGCTAGGAAGCAAGGTCCTGATGGCATGTTCGTGACAGTGCCTCGGGCAAGTCACAAACAGGACAAATGGAGAGGGTGGCAGGGTTGGCAACAGTAGCAGCAAAAGGTTGACAGACAGCTAATGTTATGTTTGGTTGTTGCTTCTGGTAACAGTGACCATCATTCACATTAACAAAACAAAAAGTAATGGACTGCTTTGGTGCAGTTTTACACCATTGCATTATTTTTCTCACAAAAGCAGTGAGCTAGTTCATGAAGAAACACTTGTGCTTGGTGGCAAAGCTTGAGAAGATGGCAAGTCTTAAAAGAAGATGCAGCACTTGGGGAAGGGAGAAGGGGTAAATAGTATTTATATTTGAACTGTGTGTAGCAGGCCTGTAGTACCTAGGATCAGTATGTTTCCTAGGAGCTGGATTTGATCACAGGACACCTGCCTGCCTGCTAAGGGTACCCCAGTGATTAATGATTTTGTCAGCTCAGATGACACCAGTATCACCCCAAGCCCCCAAGCGCAATTTGGGTTTTCAAGGCATTTGGTCACAAAAGAGCATATGCTGGTTGTGCATATTTTAAAAATTACTACATTTATGGAATCAGTTGATCTGTTTGGCCAGTGCTGCCCTGCTCTATAACCTGAGGACAAAATCAGTTTCATCTGCAGCCTGCTCAGTGGGCAGACTCACTAATAGGTCAAGTATAAGGAAACAATCTCAGAAGGAGTTGAAAGCAGAAAACCAAAACAAAATAAAAACCCACAACCTCTACAACAAAGAAACCACAAAGTCCAACCTGAGAAGTTAGAGGCGTTACTGAGTGTTTGCCTCTGACCCTACTTATGCACTATTTCCCACAAATGGCAAGTAAGGTGGTACCTCGCTGCGACAAGGAGAACCCTGCTTTAAGTTCCCGAAACACACACGTTGTGCTACCGAATAGTGGACTGCTTGGCCCCAGCAACTGCTCCAGACATGAATGTATCTTCTCTGGCCCCTCTGTCAGACCCATGCCAAGGGCTCCCGCCAGGCACCTGAGGGATCACAGGTGGCACCAAATAGCCATTAGGTAACTGAACTGTACTAAAGAGGGTTTCCTGCCACTTTGTAATGGAATGATAGATTATCTGTGTCTTACCTTATTGAAGCTGTAAATTATTAATTATTTTCAGTTTTTAATTTCCAGTATTGTTGATGCATTCAGATAATACGTACAGCATTTTTGGCAGTGGTTTTTAACATTCCCTGTTTCCATGCCACAACATCTACTACATCCAGCTAGAAGCAGTTTCGCATTGTATTCCTTATCGTCCAGCAGTGTTCCTCATGTGATTTGCATCACTGTAAATGTGAACAGACTGAAAAAGGACAATTAAAGACAATTAAATTTGGCAAACATCTCTTTTTTCTTTATGGGTGTTCTTGCTCTGCAAACACAGGAAAGCAGCAAAGCACATAAACGTGACAGTGGAGCACCCAGTCCGTCGCTTGTTTTTCTGTTTGTGTATTGGTTCCACCTAGAAATCAGAATTAAGTAAGTGTTACATACCTACATTAACACCTCCCATCTGAGGATTTTTAAGTGCTTAATTAAACCTTTCTGATGCTTGCAAGGCTGTATACTATCCCCTTTCTAGGTGGCTAGCATGGAGATAAGTGAGTAATTTATAGCAGGTCTACGAGACGTGGCTACTCATCTGTTTTACTTGACTACTAGCTTATGTAGCTGGCAAAAATAAACGGCCATTTGTTTCTTGCTCTTGTTCCTGAGGGAAATGTTACATAATAATAACAAAAAAACCCCCGTAGATCAATTTTAGGTGAAAGAACAAAACGGTTAGCAATTGGAGTTTTAAAACTTGTGTCTAGGTGAATTTTTCCAGTCTCTTTCGAGCTTCGGGAAGTGGCGTGTTTGACTTTCAGGCAGATTTTGTTTGAGAAAGGTTAATAATTCAGTGGCTATCGAGGATGCAGTATGGTCAGCAGGTGATGTGCTTTGAAACCTCACTGAAGCATTATGTTCTTCTCTCCCTCCCCTGCCTTCTGTAGGATGGCTGTTTGTGCTCACAACATTGCGTCTTCTGTTAGTTTTTTTAGAAAAGGGTCTGTAGAATCCCACAGACTCTATTTAGGTAACCCAACATGACTGCAGTCCACGGAGCCCCGCAGAACTTCCCTCTTCACAGTCATCTGCAGGGGTTGATCTCAGTCCTGGATGCATTTGCTGGCAAAAGGGCACTTGCCTCAGTCTCGCGACCTCTGGAAGCCATAAATATCTCCAGGCGGCTAACATCAACATGGAGGAGTCTCAAGTTTGGAGCAGGAGACATGAAAATTGCTTGCAGTCATATCTGTGCTCCAGGGTATTTCATGTCTAGAGACTTGTGTGGGGCCCTCAGCTGTAAACTGTTCTTGTGCTCAAAGCCAAGAACATGGATTTTGACTTTTGTTTCTAATTATGTAGGATAAAACTGCTTTCTTAGGGTCTTTTCCTTAGTCTCACAACATGTTTACAGGTCACTGACTTCAATGCTAGCCCAAGACATGAAAGAGACTGCACAGCCAGTTTAGGAACCCTTCAATATTCTCTGTACTCACACACTCTGATGTTTCTTGTGCAGTAATTGCTTGATGTCAAAGTCAGATCATTTTTTAAAAATCAATTCAGAGAAACAAATCTGTTTCAGGATTTCAGGGAGTTAAACATTACAAAGCAAAGGATGTTTATCCTTGTTCCATTCACAGAGATAAAATGCTACTCTCTAAATCCGTAGTTACTGTGATCAGTGAAATGTCTACGACAATTCCAGGCAACCAATATTTGTCTTCATTCTTATGAAAGTGTTCAAAAATTGTAATGGGTTTGCCTCAGTGGCTTAACTTGTAATGCGTCTCTAGTGTAGAAGTCCATCAGTTAAAGAATTCATCATAGCTCAACCCTTTTAAGGTTGTATGTATTTAAAAGAATTCAGAATAAAATTTCAAAAATGAGTATGAGTTGACATAAATTCAGTGCTAAAATTGGAATGTAATTCAGCACCTGTAACCCACCCAGTGACTTCGGTGGGATTGCATTGCTTCAAGTCAGTAGCAAACAAGTCTCTTAAGAGCAAGAAGAGCCTCTTAAAATAAAATTGACCACAATTCTGTATAACCATATGCTACAGCATTTGGTCTTTTTGCATATCATCTCTCTTATGAAGGGATCTTCATCTTGGATGGAGTTATAAAATGCATTACCTTTCTTTTCCTTCTCTCTAAAATAGCAGTGAAACAAGCAGTCCAAGTCAGTTCCCATTACAGCAACAGAAACATGCCTGTTAACCAGAGTGAGGGCTGGACTCTGTCCTGAATGGCTATACGAGTGATCAAAAGATATGTATTATAGGAATGTACAGTTATGCTGTGAGAAATTTTGCTTTCGTTCCCTTCAAAGGCTTCAGGCATCTCACGGAAACCAAGAAAAATCATAACAGTAAGTCTTATGAGCACACATGAGTTTATCAAAGACTTCATCATCTGATACTGATTTCCACTGCGTGTAAATAAATATATGAATAATTTATTTACTTCCTCTTCATAATCAAACAATCCTGTTTTTTTCCTGTCTTACTTGGGATGGTAGGAGTAGCCTCAGTCTGTCAACCTGGGGCCCATAGCTCTTACTCAAGAATTGACATCAGTGCTTGTTCTCTGAGTTGGATGACCAAACAAGGAGAGGGGTCCTGTTGTGCTAGGTGAGAGCTGTGCACCTCCTAGCCCCGATGAGCAGGCAGGCCAAGGGAATCAACGCAAAGGAATTGCAAGCAGTGAATCAGTGTGGTGGGGGAAAACATCACGTTTACTTACTTTCAAAATCTGGGGTGGGGTTCTGTTATGATGAGAGGATTGTTGAGATTAAAACAAAGCAGATGGAGGCTGATAAAACCAGCAAAGAGGAGGCAGAGGTAATGAACTTGGAGAGAAGAAATTGCAAGGGGACGGGGAGTCAGAGAGGGTCGGTGGGGACTGGACCAGGTGGAGAATGGCCAGAGTGAAAATACCCTACTTGGTGTCTCTGCTGCAGTGCCCGGTGGGGCAGCATCTCCTCCTGCTCCTCTTGGCTTTGGTCTGCTTTGAGGCCTTGAGTGATGCCTCATCGGCATTATTTCTGCTCCCTGAGCCCACCTGGCTTGGGGAAGAGTAGTCCTTTCCCTGCCCATGTGCCCCCAGAGGGAGTCAGTTGTTCCTGAATGGGAAGAACTGTGGTTTCACCCAGCTTGCTTCTGCCCTGGCTGAGGACTCCTGACAGCGAGGGTAATGTAGTCCTGGGCTATCTGGGTTACCCCAGGTTATCTGGAAAACTGCTCTGAAACAGCACATCCTTGTGATGAACAGAGGCTCAAAAGCAGAAGCAAATTCCAAAGCTTTCCCCAACACAAATAACAGCAAGGGAGAGGATCCATAACTCAGTCGTAACTCACCATCGGAGCAGTGGGATGAAGAATGGAGGAAGTGCCGCTGCATGTGGGGTTACTGTAGGGATTCTCCTGCTTGGACTCTGGTAGTCTTAAAGGAAAATGGATGTATACTGTTGCTGAGGAAACGAGTCTCCCAGGGGAAGGTCGGCTTTTCCCTGGTGTGAATTTTTGCTGCCTCGTGCTCACTCAAGTGAATTAACCTAAAACCTACAAACTGCATATCCCACGGCTCTGTGCAGTTATATGGAACTTTATACAGTTGCATGTGGATTTAATCATAAACAGCCCAGGAATGGGTTCAAGTTTATAATCCTCTTTAAATATTTGTATTCCTATAATGGAATATTGCCCATTTTTCTCTGTAGGTGCCAGCTTGCGTGATGACCTCAGTAAATACTTCTGGTTTCATCATTCTCAAGGGGACACGATGACAGTTCAGGATCCAAACCAGATGAATCTCTGTGCTGCTGTTTGGACTGTTGTCTCCTATGTAATTGCTGACATGGAGGAGATGTTGCCAAGGTAATAAAACAGCAAGAAAGAAGATTTCTGTTCTTCAGTAAAGATTGTGAGTCTACTAATGCATGTGGTCTACAGCTGTGGGAAATTCCATTTTTCACCCTGATTTTGTGCATTATTATGTCTGTTTTCCTCAAAGCACATGCTCTTTTACACATTCCTGTTTCTATTTGCTGTTTTGATATCTTCCATTTGTGATTTTCACTTAAAATTTCTTCTTTAAGTACTTTTAAAATTTCTGATGAAGGTGTGATACCTCTTTGACTATGACATAATAACTTTGTATGCAAAGTGATACTGTGCAGAAGGAAAAATAGACCAAATAAATTTGTTGCATCAGAATAATTAATGTATTGAGTTAGTGTACATGTTTATGGGTTTGTTTTCTGTCTTTCACTCTATGCATTAGAATGATGTACTATTAATAAAACAGCCATTTCTTTTTACTCTCAAGATAATACTGTAGTTTCTATACGGTTTTCAGGTTATAGGACAAATTAATCTTGGCTGTTTTATGGTAATATATGGTCAAATGGTCAAATAATGGTAAAAATGCTGAAATAATAGGGCTTTTAACAGTTTATTCAGCTCCCACTGTTAAATCTTACTAAAGATTGCTTCATGTGAGACTCAGATGAACCAGGACATAGAGGATAGGAAGCCAACCACAGGAATCTCCTGTGTTTCTTTGGGCACCTTCCCGTGGAAAGCTGTGCGTGTCCTTTTCTTTCTAATGGAAGACTCACCGTAGTGACATGCAGAGAATTTTGTATGGCAGTTTTTCTGTGAAATGCCATGATGTTTCAGAAATGGCATCACAGCTGTGATTTGTGACCTTCACTACCTGCCAGCTGATATCCAAACGAAGTGTAAGAGCAGATTTTGATTCAGGCTGCTGAAGCCATTCCCAGCCACCCCTCTCTTGTGGGGATGCCCTCCCTGCTGGAAGCCAGGTGAGAGAATGCTGCTACATGCATGTCTTGATGGAGGAATTCATCTGGGAATTTGATTCTTGTACACGTTGCTGGTTTTTGGTTTTGTTTTTTTTTTTCCCTGCTCAAAGATTATGAATATTCAGATGAGTTTCAGGGGTATCTGTAGAGAAGATATAACTGGTCCTGGGGAATATTTTAAGGCATATGATTTCTGCTTATTTCTTTGTGACATGATCCTTGTTTGTGCTTTTAGATTTTACAACAAGCAAACTTACTGATGTGAGTAACTGCTGCAATATAATCAACACCAAACAACTAACATAACAAACAACACGGAGTATTAAACCAAATGGCAGGCAGTCCCTGGTGGTGTTAATCAGTTCTATAGTTGAGCAGTAGCTGACTGATGCGCCATTCATTTTTATGGAATTAATAACCGTGATATCTGTTTACCATGATAATACCATTTTTACATCAAATTTATGAAATATTTAAATTTTCCCTCCAAATCATTTCAGGAACATAAAAGCTGCATGGAGGTAGTCTGCTCTTTCTCTTTAAAGAAACAGTATTGAAATAAAGTTAGCAAAAATTTCCTCTGCTTTCAAGGCACGATGCCTATGCTTCTTTTTTCTCATTTGCTTGACAAGAGCATAGCTGGTGGTGCTCACCACTGACAGATCCTCAGCTGTCTCTAAATCCAGCCTTTTGACCTTCACAGAATATTACTGACTGTTTCCTGAATGGTGTTCCACGTCTTTGTCCCTCAAGGTATGCCACTTCGTACATCATACATCGGAGGTTCAGAAGGGTTCTCTGTGAAGTTACATTTATTGTTACAAATCTTAACCTCTTTTCAATTGGAAATGGGGTTTATTTGTGTTTTTCTCCATTGCCTCAAGTCAAACAGAGAATCTCTGGAGTCAAGAATACTCTCTGCAGAGGAGAAGAATGCTGCGGTATGCACATGGTGCCACAGCCCATCCTAAGGTGTGCTTGTTGGCTCCTAGGCTACATAAGATAGGCCACAAAAATGAAGACCTTAATGCCCCTGAAGAAAATTTAACTTTCACATCAACTTCAGATACACAGTTCTAGAGAGAAGCTTGGCAGAGGGGATTTTGGAAAAAATGTTCAAAAATCAAAATTGCTATCTTCTTTTTATAGAAATAGCGAAAGTAAAAGTATTTTAGTTCTCAAATTGAAATAGGAAGACTTTTTTACATTGTAAACCCAGGTTTTGTTAAAATATGACATTGTTTTTTTGATTCACCCCTTCTTTTTCTATCTGTAAGAGTTCTCAGATCTAAGAGTTCAGCTGTTCACAGTGCTGTCCTGATAACCTGCCTGTTCGGATGTACCTCTGCCAAAAATTTCCATAAACAAAGAGATGCTAATAGATTTCTTTCTTTTGTACTTTCTGTGCAATAGCTCATCTTTATCCCTGCTTGGTGTAGCAATTAGGCTGTTTCGATTGGTGGCAATTAAACTTACATTGGTTGGTCAATTTTCAATTCAAGAGCACTTCTGAATTGATCCAGGTATGCCAGCATAACTTTACTTTCCACTGGCATGCCACCTTTGATCTTTGAGAATCTTTCTCAACTTCAGTTGAGAAAGTAATAGCTGAGGATATTATTTATGTTACTATTATTGTCAGGGTCACCTGCTGTAAATTTGTGCTTTTCGTAAGTATTTTGACGACATTCTAAGATAAAGGGACCATGTGTACTTTTCCCTCTGATAAAATAAAACACTATCAGCTTTGGACTAGATTGCTTTTTGCCTGCAAAGATCTGTGAGCTGAGAGTTGAAAAAACAGCGGTAGTATTTAAATATATGTCAAAATTTTAAATTTCAAATAAAGATTTTCCTCAAGGTATTACCAATCTCTTGCATCTGCTGAGAGGAAGGGAGGCCCCTGGGTAGCCTTCCTTTCTGCTACAACTCAAAGCTTTCAGACATAGTTACAGAGGGACGAGGCCAATACATAATTCATTTACCCGACTAGACTATGGCACAAGTACTGATGAAAAGTCTCTTTTCAATACTACATAATGTAACGTAGGTAATTTTGCCAGTAATAAAAGAATTGCAGGATAGGAAACCGAGTCGGTGCTTTTGTCCTTCATGTGTCAAGACAATATTGGAGTTTCACTGTCTGTTTAAATGATTCAGTTCTATGGGATCCCACAAGATTTTTACCTCCCTTAAAATAATTAAAAACAAAGAAAGAGAGCTATTTCCTGCAACAAGAGATAAAGTGGTGCTTCTGGTGCTGCTACACTGCAAACATCTCTGGCTGTATATTTAGTTAGTATGCTTCCCCCATAACGATTTGAGACACTTCCATTTACCATGAGTAAATATCAAACTGATCTTGATATCTGTATCTGTCTCATGAAATATACATACCATCTAAATGTGCCCAAATGATTAATTTACTGCTCTGTAATGATTAGCATAAAAATCTCATCACTGCACAGGATAGAAATGTTACCACTAATTGCTGGTTGAAGTGAACAATGTTTTCTGCATAGAAATTAATGATGCATGCATCGCAGCTCACTCTTGAATGGGAAAATTCAAGACTTTCTGGAACAGAAACATTTTTTTTTTCCTTCTCTTTTCTGCTAAATGATAGGAGAGCCTGATCATGTATAATAGAAAGGAATATTATTTTGTGCATGGTCCATTTTATCTTTGCACCACACTTACGGAAATGTTTTAATTTACACCTTTTGTAATCCTCTATCTACAGCAAATGCATGGAAGCACTGTCCACACACACACCTTAGTCTTTCATGGTCATTACTTCTGGAAGCTCCAGCCCTTTTGCACAAAGGTTTGGCCAGCTATGGAGCTGTGATTTGTAGTTACAATTGTTTCATAAATACATTGTGCTAGCACCTGATTAAGGCTTTTAGGCGCCTCTCTTCTTAGTAATCCTCTTTGCCCATGGAGGAGGGACCTCGATGACAACTTTATATCCAGCTCTGTGTTTAGCTTGCAGTTTGATTTCACTTCAGGATGGATCAACCTCCTTTAGTTTATGTTGAGTTTCTATTTTCTGGGGTTTTTTGGGTCTTTCACTCTGTCTTTCTCAGCGTCTCTATTGTGATATGGATATTAGGAATGACAAACCGACTGAAAAAATCTGTGTATTTTGTGCCTTGGGGCTCAGGAACTGCAAGATGCGATTGAGATGACTCTGAGGAGCGAGACATAAGCACATGGGTGAGAGCTCCATCAGGGCCACCACTTGCCATTATCGCTGGCCTGTCTTACTGGCAGACAAAGCTTTGTGATCAATGCAATGATTTTTCATCACCAGTCATGACTTTCTGTCTAACTACATGAAAATCAGGTTTATGGAAACCAAAGAGGGAAGCTTTTTGGCCACAAAAATTAGAGAAAGGTAACACTGAGGGAGGGACTGTGGCTTCAAAACCAATGTTTTACTCTGCTTTGCTGAGTAACTTGGGGAACACTACCTAAACCTACCTTGGTTTCACTGTTAAATGTTGGTAGTTGTGTTTGGTGCTCGTGTTTGGTGTAGCCTGATTTAACAACACCGTGTTAAAATACGTGATGCATGTAAAATGAAAGTTCATAGCAGAGGTGAGGTTCAAATGGAGAAGAGGAATAAGAAGTTAACGCCTTTTAGGTGCATGAGAATTCACCTATAAAATGTATCTTTTAGTAATTACTGTTTGCATTTACATTATTTGCATTATTCGCATTTGCATTACTATTTGCGTTTACTATTTGTCATGACAAACAAAAAGAAATATTCCTCCTCCAGATACTGCCATTTCAAAATAGAATGCCAAAATAGAATTTGGCATATCCATTTTAAACTAACGGTACTTTGCATCCAGGAATGATGTGGGGCAATTACATATGCAAAATGATTGCATACAGTGCCTTCTGTATATATCATTTCACAGCTTTGGACCATCACACACATGCTAAGTTTCTTTCACAAAATCAGTGGCCATACAGTGGGGCAGTATGGGAAAAGAGAATAGGTCAAATGGTTTTCCAAAAGCCATGCAGCCAGTCAGTCCTAAAGTTAAGTTTAGGATACAGAAGTTCCTACCTCAGCTGAACTGTGCTGCCTGTAAATGAGTTGCTACTTTCTTTTTGTATCACTGAGAGAATCTTGAAGCTGAAGTGTAAAATTTTGTGCAAAAGTGACATTTTTGACTGAGCATATGCAACGCTCTGGACTGCAAATTCAAGAGAGGAATGAGAAAATAATTTTTGTGTTTTCTCTCAGTTAACCAAGTTAGTGATTTCTGGAAGGAAAACAAGTAGGCTTACACCATTTATATTAACCTTAAAACATATTAATACGTACCTACACACATTTCCTTCTCTATGCATAATACAAAAGAGCTTTTTTTATCCTGAAGATTACTTAATTTCTGCTTTTTATCAAAGCATGTACTTTATAAGCAGAAGTTGCCAAAAAAATTCGGGATTTACAGAGTGGAAACTATATTCTTTAGTCTTAGTAGGAATTGAGATAATAGGGCTGCACGCATCTTGATAAAACTGCTGTCCTGTTTGTGGACTGAATCTTTGGGAAGGTCTTCGAAACTGTGGTTTCACTGAGGTTCTTTGTGACTTATATTATAATCTCTGGAATATTTTGACTTCACCTTTGTCAATGTGATTATTCAATATGTTACTTACCCTAAAATGTCTATATCTTTTGCTTTTTCCAGGGATATTATGTCAGTGATACAGCTGCAGAGAATTTGTATCATTGCCTGTAGTTAAAAGCAACTTGCCCAGCTCTTTTACACTTCAAGTCAACATTTTTTATTTTGCTTTAAATTTCTATCACTAGGACAGAAAGGTATCACAGCTTTTAATATGATACACAATGTAAAGGCTAAAGATTGTTCAAAAGCAGATAACAAAATATCCACATTTTTTAATAAAACTGCCATGCTGGTCTTTCTGCAACTATTACCAAGCTTTAGCTCATCAGTAAGATGAGTTTAATAAAAGGAATTACTAGAAAGTGAGTCATGAGACATTTAACCATGGAAGTTTAAGAAGCGTAAATCACTGCATAGTTTCTGAATGGAAATAAAATGTTGACAGCTTTACCCCTCCAGATTGCTCATTGTAGAAGCAGAGAAAGCTATAAATATCTACAAGAAAATGCATGCTTCTCTTCAGCAGTGATTCCTAATGCTGAGTAGAAGCCTTCATAATGTAGCCTGAACTTTTAATACGAAACGTAGAGAAGCAAATACACACTAGTTGTTGTGCGTTCCTATATGCCTTTTTTGCAATGGCAAACAGGATACAGCTCCCTTGGGAACTCAGCCTAGCTTTAGTATTGCTGTCCCTTCTGGCTATACGGCAAGCTTATTGGAAAGGTAAGTATGAGCAGTAGAAGAAATTGCTTAAAAATTTTTTCTTGTTAGATCTTCATAAAACAATGAAAGTGTGTGGGTTTTTAATGCACAAATACCTTTAGCTTCTTAAATAGCTGAACTTAGGTTTTGGCATGTGCAGTTGTTGAAACCTCTTTTCATTCCTCTCATAAACAATAGTGTCTCCATAGGTATGAGAAGATAATAAAAGAAATAATTCAGTAATCTCTGTATAAGTACCACATGTATTAAACAACAGCCTTTCTAAGTTACAAAAAAATTAATCCATTTATCAACAGGCACATTTTTTTAAATATGAAGAGAAGATTAATTTCCAAGTAGTTAGAAGGAAGCAGATGTGACAGAAGGAAGTGCAGACTTTCACTTTCGATTAAGCAAAATCTCATTTCAGGTGTTTCCCATCATGCATTCACTTGAACTCAAAGGATAAGTTAGAGAAAATGTGCATATCCTTCTCTGTTGAGCAAAATTCCAACAGTGCTTGCTGGCATCAGTAAAGGCTGTTCTGCAGGAGGCTGTCTGGTTAGGGAGTTCTCCATCCCCTACATATTTGATAACACACTAGGTGTGCTTTATTCCCAGAACTACGTAAGCTTGAATTTATGGGGTGAGAGCCAGAAGCGTTTGTTGGGAATGTTCTTCAAGAAGTGTGTGACACAGCTGTTCTTGACACCATGTCTTTGTGTGACAAACAAATAACAAACCAGCCATTGGTAGCTCAGCCACTCATCTCAGCCTGGCTGGTTGCCCTGGGGTCCTGTGGAAACGGTGATTACTCCAGGCTTCATCTAGAGAAGAGAGAACTGAAGATCACTGACCAGAGTCCGGGTTGACCTCTTTGTTGACCTCTTTCTACAACAAGTTTGGTTGACCTCTTTCTACACAACTACTGTAGGATTGCCATGGAAAATCTTTCTGCTCATCCCCTGGGTGCAGAGGTCCTTTGCATACATGTTCCCATAGAACTAGAATGAGAGGAGAGTTTTCATGCTTGGTCACTGTGTGGAGGTGAATACTTTTTTTTGCGCTCCAAATGCTAGGAAGTTCAGGAAGAGCTCAGGGTCACAGCCTCCTTTTTCCTCCCAAATAGCCTGGATTATTATAGTTCAAACTGCAGTACTTGTATGTCTTTTAGACTTGGATTTGCAATGGATTTGTAAAATATAACATTGTCATCACGCTGTGAAATCACCGAAGTCTAATACTTTTCATGTTCCATATCTCTGCATTACAGAGCTGTGTCTAAACAAGCAGGAACAGTAATGGCTGTCAGCGGAGCGCTTGACAATATCTTCAAAGCAGAAGAACTGAGTAAACATTTGCTATGTGCACTCTATTAGGTGTCAATGAAAATTTCATCCCTCCCTCCCTCATCTGTGAAGCGATGGATGGCGAAAACATTTACTGCTCTGTGCTTCTGCAGCAGTTAGTCTTAGAGTTGCTGCTACAATACTTCTAAATCGGTTTGAGGTGTAAGATTATATGAGACATCAGGATCTGGCAAACTTCAGAGAAGTTGCAAATGTAGCAACATTGTTTATTGCGCAGTGTTTATTCACGCAGTAGTAAATGATCCTTTTAAAATAGAAGAGTAAGAGTTTTGCACTATTTTGCTGACCAGCTAAAGCTTTGAAATTAATACCTGTTTTTTTAACTTAACCACTTTTAGATTCCTCTATGGAAAAAACCCATCAGCCCAGTTTAAAATAACTGTAGGAAGAGCTCCCAGTTTCTTTGCTTTACACTGGCTTAAAATATCAAGAAACAAAGATTGAAGCTTCAGATAAGCATTGGTCAAGTCAGTTGGAATTTCTTTAAAAACATTTGCAAATGTGGGCAGATGGCGTCGAGTGTTCTGCAAGCAGTTACATGAGACTCTTTCCCAAAGTTATCCTGATTTTTAGAAAAATCCTCCTGTTGCCATTAATCTCCAACATTCTAACAAGCTCTAGATTTACTACCATGCTGTAAAAGTTTACTTTCTGGCCACTTTTTTTTCCCCCTAGCATAAGCTCAGTCTAGTGGTTTTACCTTAAGACAGTAAACCAGGAACTCCCAAGTTCTAATTTTGCCTTGGTAATCGTCTTGCTGGGTGGTCTTGGCACACCCTAAACGTATGCCTTCTGTGCAGATTTAACTTATTAAAAACTAAAAAAAGGTCTATTTCCTAGCCTGGATGTGGCCAGAGGTGTGGGACACTGTTTGTTCTAATGAGGTATCTTTTATCTTCCGTCATAGCCTGAAAACAGCTGAGATTTGGGCATCTTCTAATTTGCGCTCTGTAGGTGAATTAACCTTGCCACTGAATAATACTTCAGCTTGGCTGAAATCTGAATACTGTTGCGGTCCGTCTTCTCTGTGGCTGATTCACAGTTTGGAATGGAAAAGACATCAGAATTTAGTGGGGTTTTTGACCTCAAAACAGATGAAACCTTGGCATTGTGGACTATTTTCTGTTGGTTAAAATATTGGACCCTCTGCATGTGAAATTGTAGATGTTCCCCTTCGAATTTCTGCACAGAGACTTCTAGAAAATAACATTGAGGGGAAAAAAATAGAAATGTTTAGTACAAAAACCATCATGCGTAGTAATACCATGAGCTTGGAAACAGGGAATATATTCCAAATTTGAAGTGTTGCGTTTTTTTTTTTTTCTCAAGAATAAGAGTTAGAATAATAAAACTGCAGAGTAAGTTTAATAAAGTGTCAAATTTAGTCTTAATCCAAAGTAATTTTCTTACAGCTGCAGGAAATAAGCCCTACTGGAGTCAATTCAGAGAAAATTCAGCAATCAGAAATAGGTCCTACCCTTCTTCCTTATTCTGAACAGAAATCTACATGAATCTCACATATTCTGCTTCTGTTCCTGGTGCTTACTGAGACTTTAGTACAAATAATTAGCAGTCATCCCTCATAAAGAACTTAGAAGTTAGTGAAATGTCAAAGGATTTCCCTCTGCGTTCGGTTTTATTACAAATTCATCTACTTTCCTCTCCATTTTCTTAGTGGATACAATTAATGACACTGAAGACTTCTCAGGGTATAAATTAAACCTAAAATTTGAAGTAATGCCAGTGGCTTAGGAAGACAGTTTACTGGTAACTCACTCTTCAAACTCCCAAAAACATCAGTTACTCGCTTTTTCACCTGCCAACCCCAACTCTAGATTTGATACATGGTATTAGCTGCATCTCTTTACTAAAGGAAATCACAACAGAACTTAGTTGTAGAAAACAGTTCTTCTTTGTACTTTACTGTGAAACTAAAACTGTCTTTAAAATGACTCATTACCCTCAAATTTTTTCCAAATACTTTTTAAAAAAATCAGTTTCAATTTCTGTCCCTAGTAATATGCATATTCACAATTCACACAGCTGAAAGAAAGCAGCGCGGGGAGGACTTACTCTTTTTGCAGGCACTAATGTAATCAAAAAGTAGTGGTTAAAGAAGTAGAACCAGCAGTTACATACAGTAAGTCTGAGACGCTGCCATTCAAGGAATGAAAAACATATTCTTATCTTGTATTTAGGGTGGAAGAAAACTAAACGTCTTTAGGGAAATGGGATGTTTAAGGTAAAATACCAAGAAGTGCAAATGGGAAGATGAGATTCTTAATGTGCCCAAGTAAGGTAATGTAGTGCCAAGATACTCAAAGCATTCAACTATTCTAGTAGCTGGAAAAAATAAAGAAGAAACTGAAGAGCAAAATGCCTATATTCAGTACAACTATATGAAAAGTAAGTAATTTTTAATCCAGGAAACACTGCAATTGCCTCAGATGTTGTTACAGGTCCAAGACTTGGGCCGAGCTGATGGCAGGCTTGGAAGTTTAAAGCAGCTTTAAGCAAACCTGAGCCAGCTGGATGGAAGAAATGTATAACTTATGGGTTCATTATCCTTCATCACCCAAGTAGGTGAAAATTGGCTGATCTCGGTGCACTTATATTAGAATTTTGGTTCAAGGGAAATTTGGAACAACAGTCCCTGATGCCAAAAGAATTGTTGTGTGAAGCTGTGGCTGGAAACTGCAGTGTGTAACACTGCTGTAGCAGGGCTTTTTGCTTTTTCCTTTTCCCGAGGATTGTTTCATGCGGTCAATGCTGAGTCTTTTGTCAAAGTTTACTTTAAAGTTTTAAATTGATGGGCTTCCCACAATTTCCCCTGAGCAAGTTTTCTTTGCAATGAATCTTCTCTACAAACTTCTTTGGAGCTTGTAACTTACCAGTGAGATCACGCTGGCATTCAGTGTGCTTGCACAATTTTCAGGCACGAAATACCTGCCCTTTAATTTGTCTTCTAGGAGAAAATGATGTTCATGGAACTGCAGATGTTGATGATTTATTTATATTACATGCAGTGATACTTAATTGAAGAAAGAAAGCAAGCAAACCCCAACTGTTTCGCTGCTTCCCCAGCCTTTTGAGGTCGGCGCCTTTGTGAAACCTCAGCAGCAGCCTGGGAATGACAGGTGAAAACTGCCCCATGGAGAGCGTAGGCAGGGCTTGTCGGTCATCCGAGTGCTGTGCTATTTGCCTTCAGTATGTCACTACAAATTCAATAGCTCAATATCACATCCAGAGAAGCCTTACAAAATCCAAAGGGATTTATGCCTCACCTTTCTTTGTAAAGGAGGTTCTGAAATGTCCAGACTTGCCTCCCGTCTCCCCAAAGGGTTTTATGGGTTTTTTCGCTCTCAAATACTGTAGGTTGCTATCTAATACGTTAATGTAAACAAGAGGAATAAAAGTGCATCAAAGATTGTTTTTACACTTTAATCTTTAGAAAAAATGATTGCACATTTTTTGTACATGATTGAAGCAAAAGATACTGCACAAGTGAAGTGAGACATTTCCCAGCAGGAGGAAGGTGTGGTTCTGTGAGATAAAAGGAAGGTGTATGTTTTCTCGCTAGTGAATTTGGCTGAAGATACATCTTATAACAAATTTCCCCTTAATGTTGTGAGGATCCATAAATTCAGGTAAAATTAAATAGCCAGCCAATCTGCATTTTAAATGATGGTGTGGTTAATAAATAAAAAAAAAGATCAGAGAGCTATGATGTAGCAAGTCCTCTGAAAGTCTCTTAATGGAGGTTAATAAAGAGAACTTAAAAATCAATACAGGACTTTCATGGAAGCCAATGTAAAGTCATTAAAACAGGAGTAATATAATATAAGCTCGTATGCCTGCAAGAAGTTGAGCATTCGCATCCTGGGCACTTTGTGACTGGTGAAAAAAATTATCAAAACTTCTGTGAAGCAAAGCAATGTGTTACAACACACTAATTTTTGCAAAACAAGAGCTTTCACAAGAAATTGAAAATAATTCCCTCAAAGTAACTATATCATCTTGGCACCATTTCACAAAAAGTTGCATTATCTCCCTGACTGGCTACAGAGGGACAGACCATTTTATTTGGTCTTGAGAAAAACCCACTACTGTCTTTCCTTTGTAATACGTGAGATGAAAGGACTGTGCCTGGCACAAAGACAAGCCCTCCTGTGAATGCTACAGATTGTTTTTCATTGTATTGTTAAAAGTCTTTCATTTCCAACCTCTCCCCATTTCCTAGACCTGGCTACCAAAGCCCAACAAGACCTCAAACCAAACAAGCGTTTAACACAACAACAACAAAAGCCCAACTGGACTTTAAGACTTTAAAATATTTTTCTTTCCTCATTCAAACAGCTATCTATTTACCTTCAAACACAGGCAGTCTCTGTGGTTCAGGCTGTTTATATCAAGAGGCTCGTCTCTGTCCCCATCTTCCAGTAAAGCCTTCTGAACACCTGATATTAACCGTAACATATTTATGCAGCTTTGTGGTGTTTTGTTCTGGTGCAACGTAGCATGGTGTCACTAGCAACTGGCAGAGCTCTTGAAGTTTCCTTTTACAGAGTTTTTTTTCAATTTTCTCTCCTCCATGTTGATTCCTTTGGATTTGAATGGTGACAACATGCAAACATCCCTGTTTCCTACAATTGTGTTGTAGGAAATAAAAAAAAAATTAAAAATACCAACACAGGAGAGCCTGTCCCTTGAGATTTCCCTATAGTCAAGTGTGCTACATGCTTGGACTTGCATTTGGGCACTGAATCAGAGCTACACAAGTACAGATGGGCTCAGAAAGGATCAGCGTTACAGCTCATGAGTCGGTGACTTGCCTGCATTGGTCCTTGGACTGAAAGAGCTTCCATGAAGTCATTCTGCTGCCGTATTTTCCTCTGAATTTTGAGTTTGAAGAAGCTCCATACCTCTCAAGGAAAAGTCAGTTATAAAACTGCCATTTCTTGGCTTCATGTTGAAGATACGGTGGAAAAACTAAGTTCCTCAGTCAGGGTAGGTTGTTGCTATATATAGACCTAGTTTCAAGTAAAGGCATAGGAAGCTTAGGAAACCTGATAATGAAATATATATTAAGGCACGAAGCCTGTTACATTCAATATAATTTCAGGTTTTATTGAGAAGACCCTATAATGTATTTTATGGAGTGCATAAAGCTGACAATGTAATAAAACAAGATGTAGATCTTGAATGTACACAGGTAGGCTAGCTCCACTCATTCCCAAATTCAAATACACAGGCTATTACACGTTCTCCACACAAGATCCTGCACCAATGCAGTGTAACGCTCAAAGTTACATTGACTTACAGAAAGTAGTGCAAAATCATACTAATGCCTCTGAAACCAAAATCTAAGTGAATTGTATCCATTTGGTGGTATCAGCTTACACCACTGCAAGCAGCCACTCATAACTGAAATCGGTGTTTACCCAAGATTTTGCACTTACTTTTGCAAAGCAAATTTTAGGTTAGTGGTGCAACTTTCTGTTGCTGATAAGCCCTAAGGCTGCCGGCTGCTGGTGTGCTCATCGTCTGCATCACTGGCTGCCCGTTCATGGGCGTGCGTGCTTGTGTTTGATCTGCAAACACTGTTTGATGAGGTTGAAACAACTATACTACAAGCAAAAAGCAATCCAAAACAGTCCCTGGCAGCACTGAGAAAGGACCACTGGTGTGGGCGCTCGTGGCCTGGGTCATTTCTGAAACAAGACAAGTTGATTCCAACATTAGTTCTTCACCCAAATCATCTAACCTCTGTCCGAACAAACAAAGTAACAGTTGGCAAGAGGGGATCGTTTCCAAGTGTGTTGTCTGGGCATCCTGGACATCAACAGCATCCAAGTGAGTTGTTTGATGGTACAGCTGTGGTGAAGCAGGGAATCAGCATTTGCACTCTCCTACTTGCGGTGCCTGGGCAGTGCTGGAAATGGAAACTCTCCAGAGAGCCCACAGGGAGTGTGCAAATGCTGTTTGCCATCGAGGGCCAACCACCGTAATGCACGAGGGCCGCTGAATATGAGTTTACAGGCTTCTGGCCAAGGGACTTGTTTTGCAGCCGGTGAGCTGCTGCTGCTGCTTTGGCTCCGCACAAGGGTGTAGTGACAGGAGTCGGTCCTTCCCCTAGTCCTGAGATAACCCGTGTCATCACCATGACAGATCAGCTGGTAAAGCGTTAGTGTAAAGTGCACTCATGTGAGAGACCGCCCCGATCTACCTGTTGATAATCTGAAAGCTATTCCTTGGCATTGTTTCTTCTCCAGCACTGGTAGGGGACTCTGCCCTGTACAGTTTTGTACACACTCTGTGGAAGCGAGTTGAAATGGTTACTTCAGGTGAAACTTTTTTTAATAGAAAAACAGTTGCATGTGGTCTTCAGGAATCACTCTACTGATATTAAAGCAAATAAAGCTTCTTTGCCACCAGAATAACAAGACCTGGATGTGAAAGCATTTCACAGGACATACCGGGCTGGGGGAAGAGGCAGTTACTGAGAGCCACATGGAGGGAAATCTGTTTAGCTCTGTTACATCAGTATTAATGAAGTCTATAGCAATGTATAAAACTACTCTGTATTTGTAAGATTCTGTTGTAAGATGTGGGTTTGTTATATCAGACATATTAAATGGAAAACACAGATTTTGCTTGCAAATGCATATTACAAAGATTATTATGTTTTTGATCCTGTGATAAAAGTCATTAGTCATTAGATGTACAAAGAAGATATCTGGAGGCACATTCCTGACTTAAAGTTACTGGTACTTATATAGGGGGGATGTAACTTCTATAAAAAATCAGATCATGCAATTCTAGAAGTTACTAATTGCACAGTTTGCTTTAATTTAAATGCATTCAAAAACATTTTTTGTAAGCACATCAAAATAGTGTTACCTTTTTTTTAATGTATAGGAAGGAAGTAGTTGAGGGTATGTAGCAGCTGTTTCGATTGACCTAGCAGACTTTTTTCTGTGTGTAAAAGGCAGTATAGAAAATAGAGAAGTTCTTGGAAGAAGCAAACTGGTGGGGACAGGCATTGTGAAAAGGAATCTAAATGGGGAGACATGTTTGCCTAGTTCATTTAGTTCTCCCAAGCTACGGACTCCTGGTTTCAGGTAAACAGAGCTGTGGTTTAGGAGCCTTTCAGTCTTTGTTGCTCCCCGTGTGAGCAGGGAAGAGCCAAAGAGCATGGCAGAGCCTTCAGTAGCATCCCTGTGTGCAGCTGAACCAGCACCATGTTTGGGTGGTTTTTCACATGCACATGAGAGGGAGAGCATTTCCATTCCACCTTCTGTGCTTGGCTTTTTCTTGTATCAGAGTCATTAAGGGACATACAAGCATCAGCTTGAAGGACAATTGGTCACTGCCAGCAAAAAGAAAACCAGGCTGCAGTGAGAGCTGATCACTGCATTTCATAAAAGTAACTCCTCAATTTTTCATTCTTATTGTACTTGCTCCTAAAAGTTGCTGTGAAAATTGCAGGATTTTGACTTCTTTAAGTTTCTTTTGCAGCACTTCAGAGAGGGAACAGAGCAGACCCCTCCATGCATCTTTGTTGCCCTTCACTGAGAGAGGCCTAAATCTCACCACGTCACCTAAGAATTACTGCACTGTCAGCAACTAATAATGATTCTCAAGCAAAGAAGCTTTCCTTAATGCAATCTCCTAGAATTCAGGTTGTCTCAAAATCCAAAATTTGTCTCATATTTTGGGTTACCTACACATTTAAAAACAATTCTGAAGTTTTAATTTATTTGAGAAGTAACTGAAGGTACAGCAAAACTTCACTTGACCTGTGTAGCAATTGGAAATACAGGCAGATCTTATTGGAGATGTATAAAACATGTGATGTTTTACATGTGCACCCAAATCTAGGCAGTAACTGCCAAATGAATGATAAATTCATTAAAGAATGAACAAACGGTATTAATTATGATTAAGTAAATGGAGCCAGAGTGTGTTAATAATGCCAAATGTTAAAAATTATCTGGAACCTGGTGTACAGAGTAAATATTTTTGGCTGACTGGCTATGGCTTATTTTGCAGTCAGGAATGCCAAGCGACTGACCTGGTAAAGGTTTCTTTCCCCACTCACCTTATCCAACTTCTGACAAAATTTGTTGTTTGTTTGTTTATATTTCACAGCTCTAACATATTAATTGCATTAGGGAGGGTATTAAAAATCTTGGCAGAATTAACCCAGTCTTGTCTTTTCATACCGCTCCTACCAAAATGCATTGAAAGTTAAAGTCATTTGAAACAATAAACTTTCATCTTCTTCCCACACCTGCACTCAAAATTAGAGTAGATCTGCAGGTCGTAATTATTATAATAAGCTGTAATTCAGGTAGATACCTGTGAGTCACCAGTAAAACCTTGAGGTCTCTGGTACAGTAAGTCTGTGTATGTATGTGCATGTAAATGCCATGCAGAAAATCCAGCACGAGCAGTATTACAGCTGTGAAAGCAAGAAAGCACCCTTTAAACTCGAATGATCATCCTGGACCTGTGTTTTGTGTGCTTGCTATATCAGGCAACCCCCTGTCCAAACAGGACTTGCATATACTATTGGCCATACCTGTAAGTAAGCAGATGTGATAGAAGGTAAGCTCCCAATTTGCACCTGGCCTCCAGAGCTAGCCCTGGTTTTTTACTTAGACAAACATTTCATGAACTTCAATGGGACCTTAGCCCAACCTTAGCATCAGGCCTTGGCTTTTGAAACTGAAACTCCGTAATTAAACATAGAGTTAAACATCCACTAAATGTTTGGGTTTTTTAACCAAGACACAAGGAATACTGATTAGAAACTAAAATGCCATCGATTTGAACACTGTTTCGGGAATGAGGAGTGGCAAAAAAATTGCAGTGCAAGCTTCACGCTGTGTACTTCCTGGCTTGTACAGTACATGCCTATAAAGAGAAATTGCTGTGGTATGACTTTCCTGCAAAATAGCTCCATTTCATGCATTGTAGAGGTTCATCATCTCCTCTTCCTGGGCTGTGTTACTTTTCACCCATCTGAATCCTTTTCAATTTGTAATTTCAGCGGGATCTCCATAACCGGTTCTAGTTTTGTTTGTCAAGATACTACTTTTTTGTTTTAAAATGGTCTGTTAGTGAAATGTCCCTACAAGATGATGTAAAATAAATTAACCTGATATCAGCTCATATTCTTTTATGTGAATGGCTAAGTTCAAGGCTGCATACCCTGTATGACATAAATATCCATAAATGGGTGTAAGAATGCAGTTTGATTACATACCACTTCAAATAGCAAAGATGTTACAACCAGACCCGGTGGAAATTTTCTGCATGAATCATTTTCTTTTTTTCCCCAAAGAAGGATTGACATTTCTGAAAAGAATTAATTTCCTTCTAAAGTTTGGGAGGGAAGGGGAATCCCCCAAACCAGACGTTTAGGTATTTCCAAATCTGAGACTTACTTAAATGGGTTTTATTCATTCCTTTTTTTCCCATCTTTCTTAGGTCATTGAATGTGACAAAGTAAATCTTTAGGCTATGAGATTCTGCTCTCTTTCATTCCCCTCTCACTAACTTTTCAAACAATGTGGAAGTAGAAGAGAAAGTTGAAAGGTAAAACTCCTCCGATATTTTCTATTCTAATGTGTTCAGGAGATAAGTCACAAACTCATTTTTAAACTTCTGGGGTTTTATATATTGGTGTGTGGTGTTTTCTTTTTCGATGTTACATTTATTTGAAATTTTCCACTATATCTTTTTTTTCCTTTATTCAGCTCACCCTTTTGACAGTGTTTTGAAATATTGAAAAATAGCCTAGCATTAAATTACATTATGGTAAAATTACAAATATAATATAGCACATTACCAGTGCATTTAGAGTTACAGCAAATCTCTGAATTTTAAACTACATTTCAATCATATTTACAGCTGTGATTTGAGTTGCTTCTGATAGGCTATACTTTTCCCTCTTTGTCATCTTGCGCTGCTTGTTTGCAGCCTGTAATTACAAGGTATGTTACTGCCTGCCTCGCTCAGCCGTGGGGTGGATCTGAGCGCAGTGCAATGGGAGCTGATGGCTGGTTCTCCAGCACCTGAACAGCCACAAACTTCAAGCTATTCCTGTTATCTTTGCTCGGTATCCAATTCATCATCTATTATGACTGGATGAAAAACACCCAAAAACACTGCCAAAACCCTCGGCACAGCCTCTCCTCCTCTCTCCCTGGGACCGCCTCTCTGCGCAAGCACTGGGGGAAGAGCCCTGCACCCTCCTGCACCGTCCTGGGACTAAACACCTCAACCCTCAGGTCGGACCAAAACCATGCTGGCACAAACCAGTTCAAGGATTTTTTTTTTTTTTTTTTACAAGACTCTATGCCCTTTGCACACAGCACAGTGTATTTCCATAGATCTCCATTGCAGCTTATTGATTGCTGGTATAAGCGTAGCCTCGGTTTATAGCCCTTTTCAGTTTAACTTGGGGAAACAACCCACATTAAAGGCTGTGCCTAACCCTTCAGAAATACAACCCTAACCCTTCAGAAATACAAGTGGATCAAATGAAAAGCCAGAGTGTTGATTTATCCTATGGGAGAAACAGGGAAGGGACACAAGCTGCCTTCCCATCCTCTTGAGAGGCACTGGGCACAACCCCTCTGCCCCTGAAAGGCTGATCTTACCACCACTACCACCAGCAGAGGCAAAGGCTTCAGCCACGGCTGCTCTGGGAAGTGGATGCCTTGTATCCAACTACTAGAGCAAGCTGAGGAAGAAATTTATGAGGAGGGTTTGTGCCTAGAGGACAGAGCTAGACTATACCCAAGTGAGGGTGTGCAGTGTCCACACTGCCCCTTCTGGGTACCACCAAGCCCCCAATCTCCCTGCAAAGCCCTTCTCCTCAGCACTCCCATTCCCAAGTCTCCCTTGGCACAGGGTGGGGAAGCAGGACCTCAGCAAAACACACCTCTATCTGGACCTTAAAGGTGGTTGTTAGTCATGTCTCAGCCAACAGCCTCTGCACTCCACTCCTGGCCTCTGTCTGCACTTATGCTCATGTTCCTGCAGGTTTGCCCAAATGTCTGCACCATACAAAATGCCCTGGCACTCCTCCTGTGCAAAGGAGAGGCACTCACACCAGTCCTGGAGAGCAGCATCCAGCCAAGCGCGAGAGCTAATGGCCAACAGAAGGTCCCAAGGTCCTCAGGGCCACCGTGGTCTCCCACTGTCATTTTGGGTCTTCCAGGTCAGTTTCCAAATAAAGGAATTCCCAATCAATAGAAACATCCCAAATAAAAGCACATCTGAAGCACACCTTAGGGCTTGTAAGGAAGTCCCTTGCCTCTGCCTATATCCCAAGGTATTTCCATTGCTTGGGTTCCTGGGATCTTGTCACAGTTTTCTGCTGAGGTTGGTCTTACGGCTGGTCCAAGGCAACCTTCAGTTGCCAATGACTGACCAAAGACAATGCTCAAGGCTTTAGCCCTCACCCCTCTCCAGCCAGCAGCAGGCCAAGAGAAGATGGGAGAAGCCTCTCTCTCCTCAGCATGATGGCTTCACCACTGGTCAGTCACAGGAGGGCTGGAAAAAAAGACCTGTAGAGCAAGAGCATGACAAATGTCCAAAAAATACTGGCACCCACAAAGGCCATTCTGTCTACCAGAGAGGAGCAAATGTGGCATTTTGAGATGAGACCATCTGTTCTGAACTGGATTTCTAACATGTACTGAAGACCAGGCTAACCAGTGCCTGGTTTTGAGATGAGATAGCACTTTTTGTTTGTTGTATGGGACCGTATACCTACATACCACTGCAGTTTATCAGCATTTGCATTGGTCAGAGGAACAGGAAGGGGAGGCCGGGATGTATCAATAGGATTCAGATTCGCCAGTACAGCCAGAAGGATGGTCCATATGCAAACCTAGCTGCCCTTGGAGTACTTCTGCATGCTGTCTACTGGTTAATCAAGATCAAAAATAGGGGATGGTGGACAGTCTTGCAGAGCTGGCCAGTTCCAGCATTTTCTGGTTTGCAGACATAACTCCACTGAGGTAGCTCACATATCGCTTCTGTGGAGCAAGCATCACCTGGGCGTCCTGTATGGTGGTGGAGGGGGCATTTTTCTTGCAGGCAATAGGCAAAGGGGAGGCCAAAAGACCGTACTCTGTCGTGACACCCTCAAGAGCGTGGTGAAGACAATGTGTTGGGTTTGGCCTCTGGGGCACTGCGGGGGCACTCTTACAGCACAGCCACAGCAAAGCTGGGTCAGAGTGTGGAATGTGGCTTTGGGGTAGGGTGGTGAACACTTGAAATGATGGGTGGGACGCATCATGAGTTGGAGGGAAACTGTAGAAGCGAGGAATGAGAGCCGTGTGTCTTTTTAGGACTGTTAGAAGTGTTACAGAGGGTGAGCTCCTTTGAAAGGCACCTTCCACTAAAATGCTGATCACAGAATCACAGAATCACAGAATCACTAAGGTTGGAAAAGACCTGTAAGATCATCAAGTCCAACCATCAACCAACAAACACCATGATGCCCATTAAACCATGTCCCACACATGTCTCGTCCACACGTTCCTTGAACACCTCCAGGGATGGTGACTCCACCACCTCCCTGGGCAGTTTATTCCAGTGTCTCACCACTCTCTCAGTAAAGAAATTTTTCCTAATATCCAGTCTGAACCCCCCCTGGCGCAACTTGAGGCCATTTCCTCTTGTTCTCTCAGCCGCTCCTCACAAGACTTGTGCTCCAGACCCCTCACCAGCTTCGTCGCCCTTCTCTGGACACACTCCAGCACCTCAATGTCTTTCTTGTAGTGAGGGGCCCAAAACTGAACACAGTATTCAAGGTGCGGCCTCACCAGCGCCGAGTACAGGGGCACGATCGCCTCCCTGCTCCTGCTGGCCACACTATTTCTGATACAGGCCAGGATGCCGTTGGCCTTCTTGGCCACCTGGGCACACTGCTGGCTCATCTTCAGCCGGCTGTCAATCAACACACCCAGGTCCTTTTCTGCAGGGGAGCTTTCCAGCCACTCATCCCCAAGCCTATAGCGTTGCATGGGTTTGTTGTGACCCAAGTGTAGAACCCGGCACTTGGCCTTGTTGACCCTCATCCAATTGGCCTGGGCCCATCCATCCAGCCTGTCCAGATCCCTCTGCAGAGCCTCCCTACCCTCGAGCAGATCAACACTCCCACCCAACTTGGTGTCATCTGCAAACTTGCTGAGAGTGCAGTCAATCCCCTCATCCAGATCATCGATAAAGATATTAAACAAGACCAGCCCCAAAACTGAGCCCTGGGGAATTCCGCTTGTGACCGGCCGTCAGCTGTATTTGACTCCATTCACCACAACTCTCTGGGCTCGGTCGTTCAGACAGTTTTTTACCCAGCGAAGAGTGCACCTGTCTGAGCCACGATTCGCCAGCTTCTCCAGGATGAAGTATTTCAGAAGCCAGCTAAGCCCAAAACTACTGGGAACTCGGAGATCCTCATGGACAGGCTACATTTTTATTTCACTGACTACTTTAGTACCCAGATATCTCATATTTTCTTGACCCTGCTCTCCTGAGCATCCCCTAAACTGGTGGAGGAGCGCAGTGGACCCTTCCCTCTGGGTTTCGCTGGGAACTGCAGCATGGTGGTGCCCAGCATGGAGTCCAGGGTCCCACTTTGGGCTACCAGGGGGACTTCTGGCAATGGGCCGGGCTATTGAAGTCCTGGCCACCTGCCTGGCATAGGCTGCTCTTCACTCCAGGCCGTGCACCATGCAGTGGGGCTGGGGTTAGCAGGGGACATCTCTGCTTGGTGCCTACAACGGTCACCTGCCTCTTGCTGAGCTGGGATTCATTTCTGTGGTGTGACCCCTACCTATCACACAGGGGCCATTATAGCAACATAGCTATTAATCCTCTTTCATAGATGGGAATAGACACCTGGATGAGGCCAGGAGGCTGAAAAATGCTTTTGAGCATCTTCAAGACAAAAAATGTTAAAGCAGTAGCTGTTACCTGCTGGTAACTGGTAAGAGGACAGAGACGGAACACAAAACAGGGAAAGCACGGAAAAATTACACTGGAGTCAGCTGCAAATGCATGAGGAAATTGGTGCAGTGTTCCTAAAAGACAGATGCACCAGGGAGTCCAAAGCCTAAAAATCCCTTCATTATCTAGTTAAAGGCTCCAAAAAGCTGTGGCTAAAATGTGAGATACCAGCCGAACAGGTCTGTTTATACAGACTTCTCCAAACAGTTCTCCAGTCAGATCTTTTGCTTCTGCAAAATCTTTCTTTTTCCCTTGTGTTTTGATTCCTTTCATCTTAAAGGACACCCTGCCATTTCCCAATCTGTAAATAAAACTCGCTATGATAAAGGTCACGAGCTTAGTCTCCAGGAAGAATTACCCGGCAATGAAAGGTAAAGCCAGTTTGGGGCATGCCAGTACTGCCCTTTGCATCTGCTGCTGCCAAGGCCTGATGAACATTGCCCAGCTCCTTGCATCTACTGAGCTTGCATGAATATCGGGTCTTCCCCTTGCAGTTATCCTGTGCCGCAAAACCAGGATTTTTGGAGATTTACTAAAGGGTCAGGAGTGAGTGTCACGGTGGGCAGAGCTGAAGAGCACTATCGAACCTAAGTTTTGGCCGGTGTGGTGGAAAAGGTCCCTCACAGGTTGGGTGTGGGTTTTGCTGGCTGTGCGTGGCACATGTGTGTGTACTCGAATGCCTCCGTCCCTCCGGTCGAAAGCCAGCTCCATTGGCAACTCCTGCCTGAATTCCACGGGAAAATATTTGGCAAATCACATGCTGACATGTTTATCTTGTTAGCTGTCAGGATGAGTAACTGCGCATGCCGAACGCTATCATTCAGCTTGAATGGAGCACTAGCTACCACTCATGAAATCTGACAGAATAAATATATTTTCAACCATGATTTTTGTCAGACTCATATTAATCCTTTGTTCAGCTCCTGTCCTAAGTGACCTTAAATAGACCCGTGCTCACTGGCAACCCCGAACCCCAGCTTAGGGCTCGCACAGTGACTCTACGCAATCCAGAGATGACGAAGTGACACCATTGCCTGCTCATAAACGACGGATTGAGTTAGCTTCTGCCCTGGCATATCTACATTTACATGTCTTCTAACATCTAATTACACTGAAGCATCCCACAGAAAGCTCGTATTTGGGCTTTTAATGCTAATCCAATAAAAAAGCGATGCAACCATTTCAAGATCATTATGGCATCAGCAACCCCCTGCCTGCTTTCAGGCAGGCATTCATGGGAACCCCTTGTGGGTGTTCAAACAGTGTGAGAAAATAGTGAGTCCATTGAATCTCATTTCTGTGGCACAAATATTTCAGTATGTTAGAGTACCTCAGAGCTAAGAAATCTCTGAAACATCAACATTTGGTTTCCTGCTTGATCTAAGCTGGCCTCGCCTGAGGCAGGAGTCGATAACATACTGCTCCGTTGTTTGCCAGAATTAAGAATAGCGTAGCTTGTCTGATCAGCTCCCTCTCCGGCAATATCAAAGTGCCTCATTCACTTTAAAAAGCATCAAGCTTTGACCCATTTCCCTTCTGATATTGGCAGAAGGGCGAGCGGGAGGGGGAAAGAGTAGATTGAAGGTTTCCCCATCCCTGAGCTGTTTTCCTCTTTGCTTCAGCTTGTCTGAGAGGTGCTGGCGTACCCCGGTCCACGGGGGGAGTTTATAAAGGGATGGCTTGAAAAGTTCAGTGCAACACTTGCACTTGAAGGAACGAGGCACTTAAAAGCCCTGGCCAGCCTTTTAGGGCTGCTAGTATCGAGCAGGTAAGGACAGGATGAAGTCAGAGGTCTGTGCAATAGGATAAGATCTGGAAACCGGCACAAGTTCTGGGAAGACAGAGTGGAGTCGCACAGCTTAGAAAGAAAAATGTGGCACGCCGATGTAAAATGGCAGAGTGATGAAATCAGGGCTTTTAGCAGCACTGTGCTCTATTTTAGCAGTGACAAAGATATGCCAGAGATAACTTTTTTTTTCAGAACTAACCATATCTCACATTCGGAGCACTTTAAGGATACGAGACAAGCACCTGAAGTAAGGAAAAGCCAGAAGATGGTACCAGGACCTGCAGCTCTTCCCCTTCCACACCTGCAGCATCCTCTGTGCGTTACTGCCACAATCACAGACCACGTCTCCTCTGGGTCCCTGCCTCCTTTGCTGCACAGGGTGAATAATGCTGCCTGAAAGAGCAGCTGTTCAATAATTGTTTTTATCCGCAGTTTCCGATGTGTGGCCTTGACTGGCTGTACCGCACAGCGCTGAAACCCCGCAGCCCCCGGCTCCTGCAGCAAATGCAGCAGGGGGGCAGCAGCTCCCTTTGCGAGTTTTGCCTTGGCCCGTGCTGTGTGCTGGAGGAGGTGGAAGGGAAGGATGTCCATCCTTGTTGTTTAACAACCATGCCCTTTTGAAATACCATTCGATGTGGGGAGAGGCATTTGTTTTGGGAGGGGAGCTTTGCTGGTTTTGTTTGGAGTGGTTTTGTGCTGAATGGTATGTCATGGGAAAGGGAAGGTTCCTCCGTGCTGTCCCGAGGAGAGCATCCATGTGAAGCAGAGCATTATAGGAAGCTCTGAGACGCTTTCCACGTTCACCCACTTCAGTAAATCAAAGACAGCACTGTCCCTTGCATCAGTGTGATTTAAATTAGGGTAAAGTCTTACGTAAGGTTTCTGCGGTAGATGACACCATGATTACCTCTCGTCCCCTTTTTCTCTCTGTTCTCAGCAAAAGGCAGTAGAATTATTCAGCTCAGCTTATGAATTGCAGGACTGAGCAGGACCTGTAATTTCACATCATTCAAACTATCTTTTACCTCTCTTGACACAAATGCCAGGCCCTTGTGTGCCACTGAATGGGCTGCAGGCAAGAAACCGTGGCCGAGTGAGTTATGCCAGTAATCCTGAAGTCTGTCAGCCAGCACGGGCTTCCAGGGAAGGAGCTGGGACAGGAGGGCAAATCTGATGTGAGAATCTATTTTTTAAGCTGAAGGGGCATTGATTAAATGTGTCTGCCTGAGCCCAGGTCAATTCTCACTCCAGATTCAAGGTTTTACCTGGAAGAAACCAGAAAGCAATAAAGCCTATTATTTCACAAAGGACTTCTATGACTAACACATTCGTTCTCCTCTTCCAGTGGAATGACCTATATTTGCTTTTGATATAAAATTTTTCATAGGGAAAAATTTCCCCTTCAGCTGGGGGGGGGGGGGTGAATGCATTCGTCACATGCATTTTACTGGCAGAAAAGTCTTTCTTTTAAAGCGCACCTTTTCTCTTTCTTTCTTTTGTTCTTTCTTTCTGTCTTCATTACTCCTTCAGAAAGCTCAGAAAATCTTTGTAGAAATACAGTCAGCTCACTGGCATTTGAAGAATGAGCATCTTCCCTGCCAATGTAACATCTACATTTTCACTTGTAATGTAAACCAGAAAAAAACAACCACCGTCTTAAAATGCAGCTCCTTGTCTTGTTTTCCTGGTCCATGGTTAAGCCATACCCAAGCCTTTGCCCGGCAAGTCTTGTACCTATGTACTGCAGCTCATTGGAGCAGCACCAGAGAAATTCGGTCCCTGAGGCGGACTGGCCCCTCAGAGCACACCAGGAGAGAACAGCTGCTTTCTGGCCATTTCAGCAAACACCTGGAGAATGTGGCCAGGCTGCCATCGCTTCTCTGGGGTGACTGGGGCCTCTTCAAAATTTCACAGGATAGCTCTTCCTACTTGAAAGAAGAGTGCAGGGAAAAACCCAACTCATTCGACAATTGTTTTCCTACTTTCCTCCACAATCTGCAGGTGTGTGGTTGAGAATTAATCCCAAAGGCAGGCATGCATTTCTATTTCTTGTTCATAAATATTCATAGCTAAATGACTAAGTAACTAAATATCACCTGCAGTACAGAAAGGGGAAGAAGGACGTTCTGCTGGTGGGGACAAGCCACAGCTCTGCTACCATACTTTTAAGGATATTGAGCTGGTCTCTTCAGCTGTCCCTTCCTGCCTGTGCCCTTTTGAGGAGAAACCCACAGTTACAGGAGGTTTCTGAAGGACAGACAGCTTATCTGGGGCAGCCAGGGCGGACCTGGTGTGCCAGGGCTATCCATCTTCCCAACAGGTGAGCGCTTTGCTCTCTGCAAAGGAGTAATCCAAATCCAGGCCTCCTGCCCCAAATTATCCAAGCATCACCAAGGTTTGGGCCTCTTGTGCTCAAAATGCAGTTTCTCTCAAAAAGAAACAAATCCACGGATGAGCAGAATGAAAGTACCCATTGGGGTAAGGGCTGCGTCTCTCTATGTGACAGCCTCAGCTGTGGTCTCTAACAACATGCCGGCAGGTGAGTGGGTTAAAACAAGTCATCTTTATGTCCCACGTAATTTCTCTGACCAAAAGAAAGAGCTCCGTTTGAAGCTTGTCAGGCCTTACAGGGACAATGTAGCCACACCGAGCAGAGCTTTTGGAGACAGGCAAGGAAAGCTTGCGAGCTGGAGCAGACAAGCATTGCCATTAATATCCTCAGAAATCCATGGCTTCGGAGTCACCTCCCACTTCTTTGAACTGTTTTACTGGTGCTGAAGCTGCATTTGCCCAAGATAAACTGCCCAAGATAAAAAAGCCCCTGATCTAGCTGTGCGGTCCAGTGAACTTCAGAGAGAAGCCATTGTCATGCTCTGTCACATTAATCTGGCTAGCAAGTCGACGCTGCTGCCAAAAATCCTTGTAAAATATACTCTAATTAGACAATTTTACAAAGCTTACATATGGTGTGGGGAGGGAGGGGTGCTTGCTTTTTTTTAAACCTGCTGGAATATAATGTCTTCTAACAAGGTAGTTACGGTTTAGTGTTACAGTCTTGTTTAGTTCGCCAAATCTGGCCTTTGGGTCAATCCGTCAGCTGCCATTTGTACAAACTGTGCAATCTGAAATATCTATTTTCTATTTTCATAGAAAGTCCTAAACAAGGGAGAATTATCAGTTTAATGTACATTTGGTACTCCCCAAACTGACCACTGTTTTCACAGGTAGCCCCTGGTGTGAAGCACCAAGGCTTTTGTACAAAGCTAGGGAAAGCCAAGACACAATGAAATGCCAAGCAGCTGAGCTCAGCCAAGGTCCTCAGAGCTTTCCCCCACAGTTCTTCTAAAAAAGAGGCTCGAGAACATGTGTCCTGCTGCCACAATCATCAGCAACATCGCGCAGGCACATCCTTAGCGCTTATCCACTGCAGGGATCTTAATGCCTTTGCTCTTCACATCGGCATTTTTTATAGGAGCTTCTTTTCTTCTTTCTTTTCTTTTCTTTTCTTTTCTTTTCTTTTCTTTTCTTTTCTTTTCTTTTCTTTTCTTTTCTTTTCTTTTCTTTTCTTTTCTTTTCTTTTCTTTTCTTTTCTTTTCTTTTCTTTTCTTTTCTTTTCTTTTCTTTTCTTTTCTTTTTTCTCTTCTCTTCTCTTCTCTTCTCTTCTCTTCTCTTCTCTTCTCTTCTCTTCTCTTCTCTTCTCTTCTCCTTTTTCTTTTTTCTCCTTTCCTTTCCTTCCCTTTCCTTCCCTTTCCTTCCCTTTCCTTCCCTTCCCTTTCCTTCCCTTTCCTCTTTCCTTTCCTCTTTCCTTTCCTCTTTTCTTTTTCTTGCACCACAACCTAAACATACCAGGCAGAACCTCACTTACCTTGCTCCCACTGCCGAAGTGTGTGAGGAATCATCAGCTGCCATTGTTCCCAGCTCTACTGTCCTAAATTTTCCTTGCATAAGGCATAAATGTCATGTCAGATTTGAGGTTTGACAATACTGTTAGTATTTCCTTTCAGAAAAAAAAAATGAAACAGCATGCTCCCACCATTCCCATATCTGTTTGTTTTTCTGGGCGATAGTAAGGGCGGTTAGTGAAGGGGAAGGTTTTGAAATGACAGCTCACCTCTTGAAAGACATCTACCACCACTGGTGTTCAAGTGGAAACAACACGGCGTTAATAGAAAAAAAAGAAATCTTTCTCTTCCAAATCAGGGGATAGTTAGTGCTTTACTCACTGAGCCATTGGGTACTTTGACCATGTGAGAAACACCTGATGTTTTGGAGGAACCACCATGACTGCAGCTGCTGGAGGTGTGCTCAAGATGACTTTTGGCCCTTTGCTGCCCTGAGTGCCAGGAGCAAAGCCATCATGCAGGGGGAGATGAAACCTGCCACCCATTTATGCTGCAGTTTCAGAGTATGCCACCTCCAAGGAGAGGCCGACCACTCCCAGAGCACTTCGTGGGGCTGTGCCGTAATCAGACTTTGGTTTTGAGCTTTTCTTCTGCTTGTTTTTAACAGTTTGCTGAAGTTGGTGGAATCTGAAACAAGTCTCCCACTCTTTGCCCACACTGGACTATCACCCGCAGCAATGGGCTAGAGTCCTGTTGTGCCCATAAGGCGTCACCAAAATACCTGCAGAAATTGCAGCCCAGCCCAGTTCTCACTAATATTGGTCTCAAACAAGTGCAGTGCCGCTGGATTCAGTGCACTAAATCTTTGTCTTTCTCGGTGTGGGGGAAGATGTTCACTGAGCTGCTGTGGGTGTAGCATAACTGTACTTTCTCTTCTTAACCATCTGCTGACAAGAATTACCCCATGTTTGTCTGTCCTCATCTACATCTGCCTCGTGACCTCCCCGCCATCCCAATCTGCTTGGGTTTGGTTTTGGAGATGGAAGACACTGTTCTGCCCCAGGCAAGGGGAGACCTGGAGGCAGCTCTGGCCTGTGGCTGGGATTTCTCATTGCAGTCTGGTGCCTACAGCCCTCCATAACTCTTCATCACCATAGTACGGATGGATTTGCTAAGCTATTTCCTCTCTCCTTGTTCCCCTTCTGTAAAACTGCAAAATCATTAACATGTTAATCATTTTGTAAATTGGCAAGGATGTTTTAATTTAATTTGCTCTCCAAATGGATATGGAGAAGGAGAGCAGTGTTAGAGCAGTTACGAATGAAAGAAGTCTATTAGATCTTGCTTTTCCCTTTGGGACACTCACTAAATATAAAATCGGATTCCACTTGCTGGTAGATTGGTGGCTGTAGAGAAGATGGCAATACGTGTTTTCAGTTGCCTTCACAGGCCACTAGCTTCATTGCAATGACGACCTCAGACACCCATTGAACAAACTGGAGGAGAGTCAGCAGTAAATGAAATAAAATTATCTCCACGGACGATGGTCCTAGAGCCCTCTCTTTGGGCGCCATTGGCCTTGTGCCCTCAGCCCTCCCTGAGAATAAGCAATGGTGGTCTCCTGGCGGTCTCCTGGCCGTGACAATGATGAGGCTTGAATCTGAATTAGGTCTGAGCCAGAGTGCAGGTCTCAGAGAGCTGCAGTTGTCCCCAGCACTGCAGCTACGGGCCTTGGTGCGGGGCACGGGCTCCCTGCACCACGGCTTTACAGCATCCTCGTCCCCATGGCCTCCCTGTGCAGCTGGCCTGAGCTCTACGCTGATTGAAGGGAGCTGTCAGTTTACTTTATGATTACCACGAGCAACTATTAATCACCCTGTTTCTCTTAATTCTGTTATTTTCAGAGGCGCAAAAGGAACATTAAACGAATAATAAACTTATGACTAAGGAGGATTAGAATCAAATGCTCAAACAAAGGACAGCAGGGATTTAAGGAAAATTATGTTTTCCATTTGTCTTTCTTTCACACCAAACCCCAGGGCAACAATCTCAGGCAGCACATTTTGCAACTTTAAAGGAACCTCAGCAGTTTTATTTCATCTCAAGCATGGTTCAAGGAAAACCTGTGAACAGGGACCCAGACAAAGCCATTGAAGTTCAGTTCAATCACGTGCTTTGGAGGAAAGCTGTGTGATACAAAAGGAAACATTTTCAAAATCATCTAAAAAATGACGCTGGATTCCAACACCATGCTGGGGACCTGTCCTTTACAGCCACTTCGTGGCTTTTGGAAATGTTAACCATATAATTTTGTGTTGGTATTTCTCCATCGCTCAAGACTAGGAGATACTAAAGGAAAAGTGAGAAGATTGCCCTCACAAAGCTCCCCTGAAGACAGACACAGCATCAGAGCTGGCAGGGGGGAAGCAGGAGGCAGTGAAGGAAACGCCTTTTCTCCTAGAGAGGGGCAACGTCTCACCCAAAACCGAAACCTCCAGACCGCCTACGAACATGCCCTTTCTGCAAAAGTCAATCTGCACCTTATTCTCAAAGGAATCCTGCTGGTTCCAGAAATGTCACATGTCAGCCCAGGAAGGATATTCCTAAATAAATATATTTTTTAATAACTTCCAGCTTCAGCTGGTTACTGGTGGCGGATTGATATATTATTATGTCTCCATAGCTGAGGAGTTTTCAGTTAACAGAAAGAGTAACAACTATGAATATTACGTGATGGGGGGTGAATGGAGGATGATCTGGGATAACAATGAGTTGACAAAAGGAGGATACTATTGAAGAGTTTTGAAATGAGCATTCACACACCTTCACTTACTGCTGCCAGGTCTGTTTGTTGCCACTCCTTACCCTGCCCCAAGTCTTTTCCTTGCATGATCCTGCCCAGCCAAGAGAAGTTCAAGGGCAACTGCTTAATGGCGCAAAAGAAAGTGAAAGCAGTGGAAAAAGAGTTTGAATATGTCCGATCCCACCAAAAGGTCAAGATGTGTTCTGGAAAAAGAGGTGCAGGATCACCAGCAAAAGAAAGATGGAGGAGGTGCCTTCCTCATCCTTTTCGCCTGCAGGTTGCCTTAGTGCTTCCCTCCCTGCCTTTGCATAATGACACCGGAAGCCTGTAACGTATTTATTACTCTTGGAAATGCTGAGCCTGAACATGGGAGACGTATGGGACAATGGAGATAGATACTACAGAGCAGAAGCTGTGAATGCTGACACCAAGCCAGTTGCCAAAGCTTGCCATGAATAATGTAAGAATAGCTCCAGTCCTTTTCCTGCCCACGCGGGGAGGTTTGAATGAATTCAGCGCTAATGTGCTCTCTGAGAACATACGCTGCTAACTGTATTTTCATGGGGTGGAGTGGGAAAACTTAAAATCAGCCATCAAAGTTAAACTGCTTCCCATTTCTCTGTAACATGGTTACTGCTGAGCATAAATATGCATACGATGAAAATGGTCCTTTTTCTGGGCAGAATGACTGCAGGTAACTTAGAATCAGTGTTGGATGCTGATAGTGCAGTGAGAACTTCCTCTGCATCCCTCCTGCTGGCACAGCGCAATAGAGACGGTATTCAAACCCACTGTTGCACAGAGTGCTGCGTGGCGCACCCGCAGCTGTGCGGCAGCACACCGACTATTGCACTCTACCCTGCTTCACTGGAGGGGGACGAAGTGGAAAATGTCACAAAATGGAGAAATAGAGTAAGACTAAGGAAGGTAGCCCAGCCGTCATCATCGGTGACTTTGGCAGAACAATGTTTGGGTTAATTGCCATCACAGTAATTGTCCAACTGCTCCCACACTGAAGTACCCACATTCTGGCCATGCAGGCAATCAAGCATATTAATGCAGTGAAACCCTGCAATGCTGGCTTCAGGGTTGTGCTACAATGGCCCAGGTAGGGAGGATTAAGACAGGAGGAAAAAGATGGTGCTCTTCCTCATGGTCCCATGGATGCATTAGAAATTCTTATTTCTCAGTGTTTACCAGCCAGGTCATCCAGACAAATTGAGGAGGATTTGACAAAACTCAGCTCATTGTTTCTCTCACTGACTAAACACTGTAGCAAATCCTGACGGGTTCACACACTTTAAGCCAAATCAGGGTTAAAGTGGTGCATTAATTTATTAATGATATGTAATGAACTGGCGATCATTGAACAATACATTCAGGATCGCTATCAGTCATAAAACAGATAACCACAATACCAGCCAGAAGTAGTAACATGCAACTACAAATTTCTAAAGCCCCTTCTGTAACTGACCTGTGTGCACACACACATCCCCCTCCCAGGCTGTGGGGTCACACACCCCCTCTTCCTCATCTAGGCATGGAGGACCCCCTGCCCGCACACCCTTGCAGTCGGAGGTGTGCGTGCTCCAGCTCTGTGCAATCCTGCCCTGTCCTGCACCCCTGCCACCCCAGATGTGGGTGAATACCCCACCCTGGGAAGTGACCCCCCCCTACACCCAGGGTGTAGGTTCTTGTGGTGCACCCATTCAGCAGAAGACAGTTCAGGATCCCCAGGACATCTCCACTGCCAATATCTATTTCACAGTGTAGACCCATGATGGTAGAGGTAAGGTCACTTTCTTGCATGGCATCATGCAAAATGATTTCCTAGTTAGCACAAGTACATGACCATTAAGAAAGTCCAGGAGCACTTTGGATGTGGACTCTTGAGCATTGCAATAGAAGTGGAGGGGTTTACCAAATGATCTGACAAGGAATAACTCCAAGGGCTGCCTTGTGCACGTGCAACAACCCCTCCCAGCCTCAGAGGGAAAGACCTCTCCCTGCTGTCTAGTCTTTGTGGTTTTTTCTTTTGTTTTGGTCCTACCCTTAAACCAGTCTCTCTTTCCATGAGACATGTGTTACACAAACTTAATGCTGAAGTGAAAAACATATTCTCTCTGCCTGAATTTCAAATCCTGTTACTGCAATATGACAACTTGGAAGGAGTTTCCTCATCAAGAACATAGTGTAGGGCAATAGATAGTCATGTGTCAGCATGTGTTGTGACTCTTTTGCTGTGTATTGGTATAATGAGCTTCTGTGAAAAGTCATCTTTTTAATGCTCTGTAACAGTCTTAAGGAAGTATTAGAGTCTTACTCCGAGGGGGTAAAGAAGCAAAGAGCCGTCACCTACCCATGGAGGTAAGAACATTGCAGTTTGAGAGACTGTGAACTGATCTGACCCATATAAATAAAATACCTTTCATCATTCAAAGAATCACAGAATCACAGAATGACAGGGATTGGAAGGGACCTCTGGAGATCATCTAGTCCAACCCCCCTGCCAGAGCAGGTTCACCTAGAACAGACTGCACAGGAATGTGTCCAGGCGAGTTTTGAGTATCTCCAGAGAAGGAGATTCCACAGCCTCTCTGGGCAGCTTGTTCCAGTGCTCTGGCACCCTCAAAGTAAAGAAGTTCCTCCTCATGTTTAGATGGAACTTCCCATAACCAAGTTTGTGCCCATTACCTCTCGCCCTGTCACTGGGCACCACCGAAGAAAAACTGGCCCCATCCTCCCGGCACCCACCCCTTAAGTATTTATAAGCATTGATACGATCCCCCCTCAGTCTTCTCTTCTCCAGACTAAAAAGACCCAAGTCCCTCAGCCTTTCCTCATAAAAAAGATGTTCCAGTCCCCTCGCTGGCTCATGGTCATCCTGTGGTCCACCAGGACTCCCAGGTCCCTTTCCACAGAGCTGCTCTCCAGCAGGTCAGCCCCTAACCTGTACTGATGCACGGGGTTATTGCTTCCCAGGTGCAGTACCCTACACTTACCTTTGTTGAATTTCATAAGGTTCCTCTCTGCCCAACTCTCCAGCCTGTCCATGTCACGCTGAATGGCAGTGCAGCCTTCCGGTGTGTCCGCCACTCCTCCCAGTTTTGTGTCATCAGCAAACTTGCTGAAAGCACACTCTATCCCTTCATCCAGGTCATTGAGGAATATATTGAACAGGACTGGACCCATTCATCTGTCATCTTTACGGATCCCTCCTTTCTGCTAGTAAGTGTGTTTTCAGATCCTGAGTTACGGGTTACCAGCTTTTAACCTCTGAAATCAAGATATATTTTAACAGGTTGTAAGCTATGATACCTGATTCTTCAGGGGGCCCAGAGTAAGAAAGTCAAGCAAGCCAGAGCACAGTCTTTTCTGCAAAGACCTTGGGCTGTGGTTAATGGAAACAGCAGAGCTTGCAATGCATGTATGCTGTTTTGGCCAAGTTCTATAATTTGTTAATGTCAGTGGCAATCGGGAAAAATCAGCTGATCTCTAGAAAGTTTCAGCTTTACTATTTGGGTTTTTTTTTTTTTTAGAAACACTTACAGAAGTCAGCTCAGCACTATTTAGTATCAAGGTCTCCATCTTATTACTTGAATAAAGAATAAGATGATAACAAATTTTGGAATGAAACTAAATTTTACAGCACGATAACTCAAGCTGGAATGAAAGCTTGAATAAACATCTTTGTTTCCATAAGCCTTGGGGGGCTGGGAAACGACTTTTTCTCTGTCATTTTTCAGAAGGGAGAAGGGTCAATGAAGAGTGATGACTACTTCTGTATGCAGACCACCTCTTACAAGAACAGGTAATTCATTAAATTTAATTTTAAATTTAATGTTAAATTTGTAATTCATTAAATCCTGGGTTTGATCCCAAGAAGGCAGGGGAGAGAAAACTCATTTTGTTTGTCTTTTTATTTCAGCTCCTGTGGGCTAATAGCATTGGAGGGTCTGAAGTAATTCAAGTATTACTAGGAGCACAGTGGGTGTAGAGTATCATATTTCATGGACGAGAAGGAAGAAATTCACCCTAGGCTTGAGCCTTGGGGGTGGAAAACCAGGGAAAAACACACAGCAGCCTCTGTAAATACCCTGGTTATTTCTGTGCAGCGGTAGATGTTACTGCTTTTACAAATAGATATTAAAATTGAAAATGTCTTTCCTTGTGTGTAGAAGAGAGTACTTGTTCTCTAATTCAAATGAACTAAAGCAAACATAAAGTAAGTTTCAATGAAGAGCTAAATCAGCAGTGCTATTAAATTGTTTGGGATTTGTACCTAGTCCTAGTCTGGGATCTAAGTGAATATTGCGGTCCAAAGGAGCTGTTAATCTGAAGTCAAAGTGTGTATAGATGAAGCATTGCTTTACTTTTTAAGGAAAAGGTCCTATATTATAAAAAATTTGATGACTCTTATTTGAATACTTTTGTAAAATATTTTGTAAAGACTGAAAGTGGCTGTCCAAAGAGAACCTGTCTGTAGTGTCCTGTCCAGTGCTAGATTTGTAATAAAACCAAGGTATAATAGTATAAGGAAAATACCAAACAATTTTTAAAGCATAGCACTTTTTTAAAAAATATTGCTGCTTGTTTTTTATTCCACTGGGAGCAGCAAAACCACATTTAATATACTCACTGCTTGGAAGCCAGTATCTCTAACTGTCCTAAAAGATAATCTGATGTGATTTAAAATCTCATGCCTTGTTTCTGCACCAAAATTTGATCAATTGTACTTGGTCAAGATTTCTGTCATCTCAATGTGTAGATGACTGTCTAATCAGAAACACTTTTACAAACAGTTTTGGTACAAAGTTCAGATCACCTTTAGGGTCCCCCATGGAATAAATATAGAGACTTCCTAGTGGTATTAAATATACATCATTGCAGCTGAGTTTACTGGGCAGGTAGCAAAAGCTTTTGAGTTTCTGTCTGTATTGAATGTGATTTATGTGACCTCTTTAGAATGAAGCAGGCCCTGACCCCAAACATGATCTGAGCGTCTCTGACATCTTTTCTTCAGGCTTAAGCTTCTTGTAAGTCCTCCTCATAGTTCTTGCTAGGACAGCTAACATCTGTCTGCATTAGTTCTATACATCTTCTATAGACTGAAATGCTGCCAAGCAAGACAAACAACTCTGTGCTTTATCACTCGCACTTCTCTTCACTATGAGGCCCTTGGGTGATGCTTGGCTTTTGGGTATGGCTGAAAAGAAAGGAGCTCAGAAGGAGTTTGTGAGGCACATGAAGGGATGCTCTTATGACTTCTCAGTCTGCTAATGTTAATCTTGGACAACTTGCTAGACTAACATCTGGATCGATAGACATGAGCCCTGGAAATTGTGGGCCTGCTATTCATTCCAAAATGCAAACTGAAATTTCTAGAAAAAGGATTTCTAGGATCGACCCACGTCTAATATAAAGTGAGCAGGCTGGTGACTGTAAATAGTCTAATAGTACATAACTGATGAATGACCAAGCAAGCGTACTGTGGTCTTTTTATTTATAAAATAAGCTCAGTACTCTACCTCCCGATTACACAAAGAGCAGCCCTATCCCTCAGCGTCATACTACCTGATCAAACACTTAACTGAAGGATAAGAGCAGACAGAAGTCCTCATCTCTCAATGATCCAAATATCCTGTTTCTCAAATGTTCCAAATACCTTCCTTCCTCCAGGGTTTCAGTAATACTGGGATTTATTTGCAAACAGAATCCTAGTAATAAGCCTTACCACAAAATGCTATTTGTAGCAAAGCAAATATCTGTAATAAAATGCAGAGAACTAACCAAATTCTAAAAGGGAATAAAATTTAATTCAGAAGTTAAAAATAGCTACTTTATGGAGTTCAGCTTTATCTAGTGATGTAAATCAATTTAATTCAGTAAGATTATGTGGCAGAAATATAGCCTAATACGTCTAGGCTTACCAAATGATGATACTTAGCAAAGACTTAATCACTCATTAATTTTCCTGATGTGTATTAACAAATTCCATATTTTTGAGAGCTATTTCTGGTATACTTTCTATGTAGTACACTGCATAATTAAAACCTCAACCTTTCTCTTGAGCTAGCTACTTATTTATTTGTGGTGATAAAACAGCAGAGCACCAGCAGCAATATAGATAGATGGTGACATATTTCCGTAAATATTGAAAATCAGAGTGTATCATTCACAGCAAAGAAAAAGCCTTTGTCTATGGTCTTTCCTTATTAAAAACAATTACAAGTGTTTGCTCTGTTGAGGCTTTCCAGAGAGAGAGAACTGTTTGAAAGGGCACGTCTAGAGGGCTGAGTGATGTTCGGTGACAGCAGGTACTCAAGGGATCCCCTGCAAAGGAGCGGTGCCCATGCTGGAATCATCCTTCTGCCCAGTTCCGCCCCTTTGCTACAAAACCTATGTGGCATTTCCAGGAACTGCAAATCGCATGTGTCAGCCTGAGTGTTCGTGTCCCAGATCAGTGATTAAAGGCTAGCTGCGTGTGCCAGGAAATGGAAATCTTCTATTATCTGTCTCAGCTGAAGAAGTTGTTTTGGTGCCTGTTAAAAGGAATCAGCGAGTTCTGCCCAGGTTGAAAAGCAGCTTACAAAGCAGCTGGATGCGGTGGCTGAGCAGGAGAAGGAATAATGTGCTCCCCCAAAGGGATGCGAGTGCTGCGGTAACCCATACAGAAAGCTGTTAACAGGATTTTAGAAAAGTGATGTTTCTTTTGATTAAGAGACGAATCTGAGGGTTCTGAGAATAGAGAGGGACTGAATAGACATGATTTTTGTCTGTTCTAGTTATGAGAAACAACTTAATCTAATGTCATGGGTAAAGCTGACAGGGATCCAGGACTCCTGCAGTTATAAATCCGACTCCATCTCTGAGGGGGTCAGCTCAGGTAGCTTTTTGACTCTTCCAGATTGAAGTAGGAACAGCGATATAGACAGGGCTCAGACAAATGTATTCGCAGTGATTAAATAGCACATCATTTGCAGTCTCTTGGTTGTCCTTTGGCAGCTATTCACTCCGGAGTCTGTCAGCCAAGCTGAATTCCCCTGGTGAGACCCATCAGTGGCTTCCAGTTGCTATCCGTAATGGTGGAGCCCACCCCTACCCATAAGAGGTCAAAGAGTACTCAGGGAGGCGATAGTGGATCCCAGGAGGAAGCTTGCACTTGCCCAGGTTGGTGTGCAGCCTGCTCAGTGCTCTCATCCTTTTCCTCCTGCCCATGAGCAGAGTGAAGCTTGCAAGGTAAGATGAAGCCCACAGAGCAGTCCTCTCTCTTGCACCAGGACGGGATCTTGGGGTACATCTTAGGGTAGTGCTGCCTTCAAGACGTCAGCCTGGAGTTGCCATACGGGAGAGGGCACTACCTTGGTCTGACCACTCTAAGGTTTTTTGTCAGTCCTAAATAGCAGCATAGATGGATTGTTAAATGCTGACTCCACCTGCCATGCTGAGCAGCCCACCCCAGTCCTGCCTGCCTCGCTGGAGCTGGCTGCAAGAACTAGCTGAACGTCTGGCAGCTTGCCACTGCAGGCAGAAAGGTGGTTGTTATCTAGCAGTGGTACAAGTAGATACTTGCCTCCTATGTGGGACACAACTGCCTCACACCGTGCTTGCAGAATGACAACGGGGTGATGCATCAGCTCTGCTTTCCCTGGCTTTTTCACAGAATCACAGAATCACAGAATCAGTACGGTTGGAAAAGACCTGTAAGATCATCGAGTCCAACCTGGGAAAAAAAAAAAAAAAAAAAAAAGAAAAAAAAAAAGAAAAAAAAAACACACAACATCAAAAAACCCACAAAAAAAAAAAAAACACAAAACCCACGCCATACAACAACAATAACAAGCCACAACCCACCCAACACCACACAGCACCATGTCCATCAAGCTACATCCCACAATGCCACATCCACACGCTCCTTGAATACCTCCAGGGAGGGTGACTCTACCACCTCCCTGGGCAGCCTATTCCAGTGTTTCACCACTCTCTCAGTGAAGAACTTTTTCCTAATGTCTAGCCTGAACCTCCCCTGTCGCAACTTGAGGCCATTTCCTCTAGTCCTGTCACTAGTCACTTGGGAGAAAAGACCAACACCCACCTCTCTGCAACCCCCTTTCAGGTAGTTGTAGAGAGCGATAAGGTCTCCCCTCAGCCTCCTCTTCTCCAGGCTAAACAACCCCAGCTCCCTCAGCCGCTCCTCATAAGACTTGTGCTCCAGACCCCTCACCAGCTTTGTCGCCCTTCTCTGGACACGCTCCAGCACCTCAATGTCCTTCTTGTAGTGAGGGGCCCAAAACTGAACACAGTATTCGAGGTGCGGCCTCACCAGAGCCGAGTACAGAGGCATGATCACCTCCCTGCTCCTGCTGGCCACACCATTTCTGATACAGGCCAGGATGCCATTGGCCTTCTTGGCCACCTGGGCACACTGCTGGCTCATATTCAGCCGGCTGTCGATCAACACCCCCAGGTCCTTTTCTGCAGGGGAACTTTCCAGCCACTCATCCCCAAGCCTGTAGCGTTGCCTGGGGTTGTTGTGGCCGAAGTGTAGAACCCGGCACTTGGCCTTATTGAACTTCATCCGGTTGGCCTCAGCCCATCGATCCAGCCTGTCCAGATCCCTCTGCAGAGCCTTCCTACCCTCAAGCAGATCAACACTCCCTCCCAACTTGGTGTCGTCTGCTCCCGTGTCACTTGGACTGGTGGGATTACTCAATAGCTGCATGGTAACATTCACCCTATTCATTAGTTCTTAAAAGGATGACACTTTCTAGGTGGTTAGATACCGGTTGACACGTTGCCCTGTGCTACCTGGTTAGGGTTTTATTCTGCAGTGATGTGGGCAATAATCAGCAGTACAGTTGCTTTGCAGCTTTAATCCTTCCCCACTTACCTTCTCCCAGCAAAACAATTTGCACATCTTTGCTCAGCTGATTTCCCCAAACTTGCCTGAGAGCTTTATCTGTGTTAAGTCAATACATAACCATATGAAAATGTAAACAGAAAGCCACTTTCTTTGCTGTTTAATTTGAGGAAGGGGAAAGGAGAGTTAATATGTAATTTACAGGACCCAGATTGGAGGGCAAATCAATTCTTGATATAACTCCATGGTTCAGCAGCCATGGATGAATTCTGCCTAGTGACAGGCAAAGATGTTGATAAAGCCGAAAAGCCAGTGGGAGGCTAGTGATGGGTTTCAAGGAGTGAGGAGAAATCAGTGTCCAGTTGCTAGGTGATGTGTCTAGCAGACCACTCTTTGTTCTGAAAAGCGTGGTTTTCTTCTTTTGTTTTAGCAAATATGATTACACCTAACAAATCACTTACATTCACGTATGTACGCACAGCTCTTTCTCCTCTCCTGTTTCTTCTGACTGATGGACTGATTTTTTTTTTAATAACCCATGCTTCTCTTTCTGCGCTATTCTCTACAGCTAATGAAATCTAAATGAGAACCTTGTAGCAGATGAAGAGGAAGTTTCGTGTGAGCTATGGAGACTAGGTCACAAAATAAGTCACATTCTTCCCACTGAGCCAGGCTCTGAAGAAGCAGAAACTGGTGTCTTTGCTATTCTCTCTCAAGATGCAGGAATGCCTGATGCTAGTAATTTGAGAACAGCTGGAGCTTAACTGACATTATTCCTTTTGCTGGAAATCACAGCCATTCTTCAGCACAATGCACGTATATTTACACTTCATATACGTGCTCCTACTTCCCTCACTTGCAGGTAGGACTGAACATCAGTCCTGAGTCCTTTGAGCTACTACCAATAATAGGTTAAACTCTGTATTTTTTCACTGAGTGGCCATTTAACTGTTACAGTATCCTAAATCTATTAATTTGTTCCTTTATTAAGTAATGTCTTAACTATGGGGCTGTTCAATATTGACTTGATTTGTGTAGTTGTAATAATTCAAAACTTCTGATAGGGACAAAGGAGTATGAACAAAATCAAGGCATATGCTCCAGTTTCTTATCAGCATGCTTGGCTTTCTCCGTGTTGTCACGGGACACAGTGCACTGTATCTGTCTCTTCCCAAGGGTGTGCTTTGGGAGATAATGACTGTAAGGGCTTCTTTTGGCAGAAAGCTCCAGACGTCTCCTGGATTCGTCTGGGAGTTAACTCAGAAGTGGAACAATCTGGACAGTTCCTGAAAAGGAGTTCTCTTCCTCTCTTGGATGGTTATCCGTCATTTCAGGCTTCCTAGGTTGGGTGGTGCTTATTGTAATCTAAGCTTCACTAACCAGGTCTGGCTAGGTCCCACAAGCCCCACAAAGTTAACTTAAGATTCGGCCATCAAGTTTGTTAGGAGTGTTGTGCTGCCTGCCTCTGTGAATAGCAGAGCAGCAGTTTGGGAGAGCTGGGGGCTCACAGGTACAGCACAGCCACCAATGGACCATGTAAGGCCACGAGATGTCTTGCTACCTTTGCTCACGTTGAGTTATGTGCTCTTCAAATGCCCTGGTCCATATCAACAATGCCTGCTTCCCCTGTCGTTGCTATTTCTAAATCCAGATTTCCCTTTGTTCTCTTGATTTTAATTCCTTAAGGAATGGGATACTGAACCCTTTCTAAAAGCTAGCCCACAACAAAATTTCAGAAGATGGCTGTGACATACTTATGTCCAGCAATTCATGAGATTTGCCTCTCGGGTCAGGCAACTATGGTTTCGGCAGAGCTTTCCTGTCACCTTCTTGAGATGTCACCCAAAAGTAGTATTTGACTTTCTAAGCTACCAAACATGATTATCTCTTCTTACAAAAAAGGCATTTTTTTTCCTGTGCATGCTCATAGTTTAATGTGGAAAATATAACATGACAAAGAGCAGCAATATGCTGAGACCTCTCCTTAGGATAGAATATGGTGGCTTAAAATTCCTTTTATGTTCTTTGAAAGTACAAGTGTGCCTTGATATTGCTATGATATTGAACCCACTTCTGGCTTTTTGTTCTGGAGCTCATCCCCACAAATAGCCTCCTTCTGTTTCAGGCTAAGGTTCACAACATCAGTGGAAAACATCCTGCTAATATGGTGGAGCACTATCCATCAGAGCTAAAAAGCGTTGCGTCACTTCTCATAGAGCAGCTATGGCAAACTGCCTTGATGATGTGCGTGGTTGCCAATGATATGCAAACATCCATGCAACATGGCCTGCTGACCCACCCCAAAATGGTTGGTGGTTGCTCTGGAGTTTGAGTGAGAAGCTCAGATGGCTGTGAAGCACATGGTTTTTACCTGCTCTAGTGGGGGGTAATGGGCTGGGCTAAAGGTCTATGTATGAAGGAGGCAGAGGGACAGCCTGGGGAGGGACCCTCTCTTCATGCTGTACCCATTACTCTAACTCCTTCCTTAGCAGCAGGAGCAAAATGGCTTTGCAATTGGATGTAAGACTAACTTTTGCTGCACGTCTCCTCCATCACATGCACCACCCTCTGCTTCCCCAGCAGCCGCAAACTCCTTTGTCCCCTCTCTTGCTCTTCTCCCAGCCTTGTCCCAGCTCTCTGCACAGGTCAGCAGCTGCTTTAATGTCTCCAGCACCGCAACAAGGCAAAATCCAACCCAAATAAGGGACATGGCTGCTGCCTTAGGACGGATGAAGAGAGGGAGGATACACCTATGTTCTGTTTGGAGTGTATTTGCTAATATCCCAGGCCTACAGCCCAGTGCTTTTTAGGAAGACCTCAGGACATTTTCATTTCCGTTGTCATTGCCACATGGACAGGGCAGCTGTCAGTGTCCCCAGCCTCCACCATATATCCCATGTTCCTATCCCCAGCTGAGCTGGACAGACAGGTCCTAGAAGCCCTCCAGAGCTGCATGCTGGGCCCAGGCAGTGCACACACCGCCATAAACCAGCCCAGCACCCCACATCCAGCGAGGCAGATGCATAGCCTGGGTCACATTCGCTTACCCATGCTCCAGAGGATCAGCAGGAAGAACTCTCCTTGTAGGAATGCAAATGTGTTAAAGGCTTCAGGGGGCGTTTTGACAAAAGTCAGCTCGTTTAAATGGTGTTACTCCAGGAAACCTATAGGGTGGTTTTGTGTAATTTCAACATCGCATCATGTCTGATAGCATCTTTTCTCCCTGCAGTCCTCAGGCTCGTAGGCTATGTCTGTTCTTCTGAACAGAGCTGTCTGGATCCTTTTGGTAGCCCTGCGGCCAGGGGGTAAGGGCACTGCTCGATAGCATGAGTGAGCTTTACCCTCTCCACTCCATGACAGGGACGCTTTGGCGTTGGTCCTTGGCACACACTACACCCTGAGTCATGACTGGGCAGGGCCCAGGAAAGTGCCCGTTGGTTGGCATGGCCAAAATTGGTCCTGGGGAACATGCTGAGAGTTAAAGAGTATGGACAGCTATGGGAGAGTGCCCCATGCAGGCCCAGCCCAAGTTCTCCTCCGGTTTTATGAATCAGTCTAGACACTCCTTCTTTGCAGCTACTATGGCTTCCAGCTAGAGCTGGCTGAAATTTCTTACAGAGAAAGCTAATTAAAATATCCCACATCTGTTTTCTTTTTTCCCACTGGAAGATACTAATTCAGGTGAAAACATTTAGACTTTCTATGGAAAATTTTGAAAACAATAGCTTAATTTTAAACATTTACAGCATTGAGCATTTCCAGCTCAGGAGAAAAAAAGAAAAGAAGCCCCTATAGTTGAAATTTTTTTTCCCCATTTGAATTCATTTTTAACTTCCTGAAGAAAAAAGAGATGCTTCATTTGACATTTTTCACATTACATTTCCACTGAGAGAACCTCAGTTTTCCAAATAGCTTTGGTTTTTCTTCTGAGAAATTGTCACATGTAACTTACAACTTACATTAAACTCTCATCTTCAACAGACGTGATATAAGCTCCTTTAGCTGTGAAAGAGGAATTGGTTTTGTCTGAATTACAAATATATTAAAAACACTTCTCTCTTGCTTGTGAATCCAGTAATTCATTTTTATTCAGGAAAAAAATATCCTGCTCACGTAGCGGAGGCAGGGCTGACATAGTACCATCATTATTTAGACTTGAGATCACCAAATGGAATAAAATTTAAGTAATCAATGTCCAGAGCTGATAACTATTGAAAGTACTTCTACCAACTTATGAATTCAGATTTTTTATTGTTTTTCATAAAAAAAGTATGTGACTATGTTTCAGCCCTAAGACTTCTTTCCCTGAATGTCTTGGTTGTAGCAAAATCAACAGACCTTTAGTATGAATTCTGTGTGCCTTAGATCACCCTGTGCCTTTGATGAATATAGCCAAGTCCTATGAGTTTGCTTCATTTACAGTAGCGATTCTTAGTACCCACTGCTCTCTTTCCACTCCAGCTGAAGCTATAATCAGTGGTTGTGGAGACCAAGACTTTTATTAGTGTAAATTAGACTGTTGCTCTGGGTTTTTTTTGTCAAGGCATTGACAAACTTTTCTTCAATTCCCTTTTCCACTAATGAGCTCAGAGCAGCAGGAAAAAAACCCCATAGGCAAGGAGACCAGCCACACTCCTGGGACTGTCGTTTCCATGCAGGTACACTGGGATCTAGAAATGCCAATCTGTCAACACCAGGAATGTTTTAACCATCTAACATGCTGGAACCAGTTTCAGCCTGCTGTAATTCCCTGTGCTTAAGTGGAATTACTCCAGGGGTAAATGTGGCTCCCAATGTTAGGTGCAAAACAAGCCGGCTGGGTTCTAATGTGTACAGACTCTGGAAAAAATAAGAAAGAAAAAGACCTTAGAGGAAGATGACGTATATGGTGGCAGCTACTCTGGCTCAGGAAAAATACTCTAATTTATCAAAATTAATGAGTTTATTTAAGATTACTGTATCCTAAAATTCTAGAATAAGAATTACCTAATCATTTTTTTAAATAACAAAGCTACTGATTTATGGAAAAGTTCACGTGGCCTGTAAGACTACAGTTCCTTTCTGGAAGGAGGAGAGAGGATGTAGCTATAAGGCCAACACGTGTAATTAAAAAAGAAAAAATCCAACAGCACAAAAAAACATGCCTTCAGGAAGGGGAAGGGGTGCTTATGAGCATGGGACATTTGAGGCATAGGCAATAAAAGGGAAATTAAAAGTCTATCACAGCAGAGGCACTGCTTTTCTCCTTTCTCAAGAGGAAATGGCAGGTTTCCTGAGATAGGTTTGTATTTAGACACCAAAGAAGCTGAAAGGGACCCTGTGAGCAGTCTCTGGTCTACTGGGTCATCCTCCCCAGCTGGAAATGCACATCTCTGCTGGTGGCTCCCCAATGGCATTTATCGGCTAGAGAGCAGGCAGTGCTGACATCCCAGAAGGTCTGTGAAAAGGCAGCAGCTCTGCCTCGAAGCCTGGGCTTGGTAGGCTCTCTGGTGGAGCTTTTAAAGTTGCCCCCCTTTCCCCACTGGCATTGGAAGGGGATGTCCTCCAAGGATGGCGATTACACAGGCTCCCCGGTGAGCAAGGGGCGTTCAGGGATATGCTGCTGGAAGAGCAGGAATTATGCACACCTTCAACCCACCACAGCAGTGTCTCAAACCCAACCCATCTGCAGGCAGATTTTCCGCTGTTGGGGATCTTATGATAGCTTATGCCTGCAGCATTACATCACTGAGCTGAATCCGGCCTGGGGCCAAAGCAGTCATGGTTTAATGTAATGAGACGTTACCCTTTTGGCTACAACAGAGCAATGACCTTGAATGATGGCAGGAGTACTAATCTGCAGAGCATTTATGTGCAGTTCTAAATCAGATTAACATTTGCCATGTATTCGGTTGTTTGGTAATGATCTATCATTTCACTTTCCAAAAGGGAGCAGCAATGGCCAGGGTGATTTTCTAAAGAGCATGCAAAGTGATAAACCTGGAGATGGTGCAGGATACCTGCAGAGGACCCACTGCCCCAGAAATACTGTAGTTCTTTTTTGTGTCCAAGGCCTTGTCCCCTGGCTTTAAAAGCACGCTTCAAAATTTTTGGTGTATCAGATGCATCACAAATACAGTCGACTCAGTCCACAGTAGATACCACTCACAGCGTCAAATATTTGCACAATCTGCCATCGGTAATAACTGACATCTCGGTTGTGCACAGCCGTGCTTGTGCTTAATTGTTTATGTTACAAAACCTTCAGCTTGACTCCTGCATCTTGAGAATTTTTTTCTTTTAAATAAAATCTACTCGGTGATTCTCTGGCCGTAGCTGGAGGATTGCCTTTCCAATGGCCAAAACAAGAGGGTGTCTGACCTGCTAGTTTCACTGAGCATTGCTCAGTTCTCAAGACTTAAAAGACCAATAATTGTGGTTTGCTACTTATAATGTGATGTGCTATACCATTGTATACAGCAGTATGTCAAAGCGAGAGGACACCCAAATAGCTGTTGTCCTTTAACAGTAAAAGGCCATGTATAGCAATCGCGTAAGTGATACTCGCATTTCCCACGGGAATTGAGCAGGCAATTTGATAAGCTGTTCTGCAAAGCATCCTAAAGCTTTCTGACAACAGGGAAAGATCATGTTTAATTTTTGCAGTAATTTTGTGATCTCAGGAAATGATAGTCGTAGTGAACTGAGGTGATGGGGAGCTTTAATCTTGCTGCTGTGTAAACAGTTCAGGGAGGTGTTGTTAGGAGCGCTGGTAGTCATTGCCACTGCCTGGGGTGGCACCACACTGAGTTGGCTCAGAAGTAATGACACCACCTTTGAATTATGGGTGCAGTGGAGACCTCCAGGAGGTGGTACGTGTGCCTCTTCCAAACGGTGCTGGAGCCCTGTATGAGCCATTGGGTGCCTGGAAATGGCACCTTCTCATAGGAAATGATGAAAAGAAAGATACCGAAGTTTGAGTGCTTCAATGACATTGGTTGCAAGCTTTCTACTTTGTACCTATAATGGTGGGGAAAGTGTCACACTTGGAAAAGATAAGCCTGTACTTGAGGCTGGAACTACATGATCCTCCATGCCCTCTGCTTCTCATGGCTAGGAAAATGTCCTTCTTTCCTTGAACAGATATAAGAGGAATGGTAACCTCTATAACCTCTACCATTCCCACATATCGCTCCTTGCCACTGCACAATCACAGCACCCTGGCTCCCATCTCGCTAGAGAGGACACCAGCTGTCTGATATGGAGCAAGTTCTTGGGGCAATGGAGACTCCTCTGCCCAGCCTCCAGGTCTGCCGAGCAGAAGCATCTGGATTTGCTTCTCCATGTCTCATGAGTTAGGCACTTTTTAAAAGGTTCGTGATGCTGCTGTATGATTTTTTTAAATAAAAAAAACATGTGGGGGATCAGACAAAATTGCCTGTGTCTCAGTGTTGCATTTGTTCTTGTATGACCACTAGCAGCTCAGCCCATTGTCTTCTTTCTGTGCCTTGTGCCTTCTCTTTCATATGTACCTTTTGGGTGACGGTAATTTTTTTATATGTTTTAGTACCAAAATTGTTACCCAAGAGTTTTGTGAAAAGAAGATCTGAAGATGAAAAATCTCACTGAATAAAATTGTAAAAACATTTCCTATGAAGTTTTTAATCATCTTCCAGCAACTTTTGACAGAACTACTTCAGTCCCTGGGAATTTTTTATTCTGTTGCATATCTTATTGCCTAAATGAATGGTAAACAGGACACAGGAAAGGGAATGACCTGAGGAAGAGTGATCTCTATGTTGCAAGAAGGACATATATATTCGCCTTCTTTACTCACATGCTCTTAAGAGAGCGTGATGGAGATGGAGAGAGGGACAGATGTGGGAGGTATTTCTTCTTGCTATGTAACATGGGTCAGATATTGCTTTCTTCTAATGCAAAGCAAGGAACACCAGTAGCTTAGTGAAAACAGTGTTGCCAACCCTTTTTCCTGCATTCATCCCTTCTGTTTCCATGCAAGACTCCTTAAATTTTTTTTTCATCTTTCCTACCTGGTCTCCTACTTCAGTTTTAAAGGGGGAACATATATACCCTACTAGCTGTAAAATGTAAATAATAGGTTGGTGGCCCACAGAACGCAGGGCAGCCAAGCTATAGTGGTAGAGAAACCCTTCTGTTGCTAGGTGATCAAACATTTGCATGATTAAACTCAAACTAGGTAACACTGCTTTCAGAGAGTAGTTTGTTTCTCCCTTGCTGCCTTTAACAGCCTTTGGACTCTTCAGCCTTTCACATGCGACTCTGACTCTATTTTTTAAAACAAATGCTGACACCTGCTTCAACAACAGTATCCCTTGGGTCACATAAAGACTGAAAGCTCAGTAACCCTAAAGCAATTTCAGATTCTTGGCTCAAAGTCAGTGCTAAACATAAGCCAAAGACCCCAGTTGTAACTGAGGTGCTGCAGTTTAGCTTGCCCTATTTCTATTGCACTGCAGTCTTGCAGTTTTGATTTCAGAGCATGCTTGCTCTTCCCTTTATATTCCACATTTTAAAACAAAACCAGAGGTTTGTTGTTACAACATGACAGCGATAGGGATATTTTCCTCAGGCATAAAAAATCCTCCTGCTAGCCCCTCCCTGAGCTGAGAAATTCAGAGGCAGATTTAAAATACCTTTCTCAGTTTATTCTAGGGTCTGTGGTCATTTCGAGGGTCTTTAGAAGGATGCATAAGCTTGCGTAAGACCTGCAGCATCATGCCTGAGCCTGAAGGTCTTCAGAGAATCCACCCAGGGAAAGGGTGTTTAACATCTCACAGCCACCCCGGTCGGCTTCTGTCAGGCTTCAGTGTCTTTATGGCCCTGTTTACAAAAGAGCGAAATCCCCAGGTTCCAATTTGAATGCCACAAGTCATTTGTAACCTTAGAAAGCCCAGTGCAGCAAAACATGAAATTTGCTCCTTTTTCATTTCCACTCCACCCCCCGCTCTTCCTCTCTCCTTTGAACTGTTCTCACCGCTTGCCAGTGTAGTACAGCCTGTTAACTGGCTGCCACTCTGATTTTTCACAAGTTTGCCACGTTGCAGTGACAAGACCGTGTCAGGGCCCAGATGCTTCAGAGTAAATAAATAGCACATCTGGGATTTGGAAGTGGGCCGGCTCTATATTATGGAAAAAACTGATGTGGAAACACATCCAAAGAATACACAGCTGGAAACTGTTAACTCTGGAAGGAAAGGGAAAAAAAAGAAAAAGGAGGTGAAAACTCGGGGATAACTACTGCTTGAGATCTTGTACATTATAATTGCTGAGAAACAGCAACTCAGTTTACACAGCAGTTAAATTAATGGCATTCCTGAAAAATTGATAGTTTATAAGAATTGACCTCAAGCAACATAAAGGCAGCACAGGGTGGGAGGCTTGACTCCTGGCTGTCTGGCTTTCTTGGATGTGTTTGGTAACATCCCAGCTATTTGAATGCGCAGGCAAGCTGGTGGGAGGATGTTGGTGGTAGAGGGATGCGACTGCCCTTCTGGAGCCACGCTGCTGAGAACCGCTGCAGTTTCCCAGGCCCCCGAGCAGGCTGTGTCACTCAGGGTGTGCCGGCCCCAGAAGCGCACAGTGGAAGGAGGCTGAAACGGAGGCGGCCGCGCTCATTGCATCACTCCCGCAGCGCAGCCGGAGGAGCAGCACCCCTGGTAGATGATTCAGGAGGGTGAATCAGCAGCCGCTACGGAGGGGGGCTGTCCCCACCCACTCTCTGAGCCAAACCCATGTGCTGTTTCCACCAAAGGCAGGAGAGAGCTTCAGCAAGGTAAAACCAGGACAGGGGAGGCAAGAAGGAACCCAAAATAGAATGAAATTGTATCTTTGGACTTGTGTTTTTTGGACAAGGATCCTTGCATTTAAAAAACCCAAGCCAAAGCAACAAAGCCTTCAGACAGTGAAACGACTCCGAGCAATTATTTTAAGCATTGCTCCAAGGGAGGCACGCATCATGCGGAAAAGCTCCTACTTTTCATATGGGCACCAGTCCTAGCGTAGAGCTATCGATAGAGTGCCAGACGCTGCCACAGTCCCTGTGCTCAGAGCGTCTCTCCTTCCAGACTCCAGTAACTCTTTAATAGCTCTGAATGGTCCTGTTTTCCCTGGATGAGATAACCACTGATCACAGCTCAGAGCCAGTCAAGCTAAGGCACCAGGTATCCTCCGTCCAAAGACAATGCAGCAGCCCTTATTTCTGCAATAGGTTCATCACAGATCAGAGAAGAGCAAACATTTTTTCACTTACTATTTTCCTCTCTTGTTTGCCAGACTTCCTTTCCCTGGCACACATTAATTTGGATTTGTCATTGCATAAACAGAAAACGTAGTAATGGAGCAAACCCAGAATTCTAGATCAAAATACTTGGGCAGCTTTGGGTCTGCAGCCTATATATAAAATAGGGCTAATAGGTGGCGGAGGTAGGTGATGTTACAGATGCTTTACTGCGGTCTTGTATGTTTAAGAAGCACTTTATTGTGACAGGACAGATGCCATTTCATTTTCTGCATTCCTTACAGTGATGCCTCAGTATTTCCTAGCATTTATTTTGTTTACCCTAACAACACTCTAATTCCATTTTACAGTTAAGAAATAGGATATTTTGGCGAAATCCTTAAAAGATTTTGGGCAGAAGAACATAAGGACTGTCTCTGAAAGCTTCCTGCACCGCAGACGTTAAGGGTGCAGAGTGAAGAGACTCACGTTCAGTGCCTCTGTCTCTTACATGGAGCACAGGAGGGACAGACGGCTGAAATGCAAGTGTGCACCCTACAGAACCTGGAAAAGCCGAGTGTGATTTTGCCTTCTGCCTGAGGAAGATCAACCCAATTCTTCTGTCTCCAAGGAGTTTCCTTTCCCATTCAGACTGTTGTGCAGCTGCTGGGGCAGCCCCCTTGCACACATCCCCATATGCGTTTCTGCTGTGCCTTCATTTATCCCTTATTTATCCCTATGCCCTTATTACCTTAAGTCAGGTTAGGCTGAAGGCAAGTGCTGGGTTGAGCGTGTGGAGAAGAAACCTAAAGCCTGAGGCTAAGAGCATGATGTTTTGGGAGAGTCAGAGTAAGATCAAGCAAACCGTGTTGAGTGTGCCCATGCCAGCAAACCAGGAGCGTTTGCTTGCCCTGCCACAGGGTGTTCTGTGCTTCGTCTGTGGATTACTAGCTGTGCCAGTTGCAGTTGTAACTTTTGCTATAGTCATTTCTTGAAGCCCCAGGAAGGACTGGACATTAGCTGCTCTACAGGCTCAGTGGGTTATACGTCAGGTTATTGGGTTCGGTTTTGTTATTAGGAATTAACTGAAAGACATTGTATGGCCTGGGCAATGCAGGAAATGCATACCATAAAACAAATCTGCAGGAATTTCTGAAGCTGTGTTAATCCAAACAAAACAAAATATCCCACAGATGGCTGGAGGCATGTCCTGGCTTCCCAACCACTCAGCTCCCTCTTTCCCAGAGCTGTTTTGAAAGCGACCCTGCTCACTTTCTCCAAGAAATGTCTGGGGTACCCACGCTCAGGAGAGGATGCAGGGGGAAATTTCAGAGTGGACAAGATGTCTCCTTGCAGTGCTGTCTAAGTCCGTTTGATCTTACTGCAGCAACATGGATTCTATTGACCCAGTACCATGTCTTTTGTGGATTCCCTTCAGAGGGACTGGACTTTCAACGGGGGAATCCAAACCTGAGTTCCCCCATCACAAATGGTGTAGGCTTTTTTTTACCCAAGAGTCACTGAAAGACCCTCCTTCACCTGCAGGTCTGCAGCTCCAGACTAGCTCAGTCCCTGGTAGCAGACAAGGGGCTGGGAGCTGTGTTGAGGAGGAGCAGATGGATCCTGTGGATCAACAACTGTTTGCACAGCTGGTGTTGACTACATGGACTTGTTTTCTACAACCGTGGGAGCCTCTTTGAGAATCAGGGACTTTGAGGATCAGTCAACAGGCTGGCCAACCTGGTGAGAAGTGCTTTAACCCAGGAACAATGGGGAGGGAGATGATGACTCACAGCCGGGTGAGGAGGAGGTGGACCAGGCTGGCAAGCAGAGCGTGCAGGGTGATCTGGACAAGAGACCTCGTGAACAACAAAAAAAGTGTGAAGTGAACCCACCTCAGGCATATGCACATGAATAAGGATGGGTCCACAGGGCAGCATTATGGGGAAAGCTCTCATACCTCTTCTGGGGTATCAGTGGGTGTCTCTCTGTTCTTTCATCAGGGGGTGGAGTAGGGGCACTCGGGGCACACAGGCCTCCATTTGTGGGTCTGTGATGGTGTTAACCCTGATTGCCAGTGATGCTGGGCCCTTCTCTCCTACATCTGGTAGGAGCAGTGCAAAGCTGGGCACACATGGCATGGAAGGCATGGTCTTGCTGCAGTTGTGCCAGGCACTGCAGGTAGGGCATGGCACTACAGACCATGATGGGCCATAGTGGAGCTGCTTACTTTTAGTCTGCCTTTTAGCGTTCCCCCTTACATAGTCATCTGTCTGCATGCTCACGCTGCCTTCCTCCTCTAGACACTGTTGGCAAAGCTGAAGCACACACTAGAAGCTTAGCCATGTGATCCAGAGTAACAGGGCATGTGTAGCATCATACTCATATTAGGACTTTGTGGAAGCTCTGGAAGAAGAGCAAGGAGTTGCAGAAGATCTGGGCAGTATATGTGACCACTAGGCTGGTCATCCTATCCATTAATGTTATATTGAGGTCAAGAAGGGTCTGGAAGATGATGGAGGTGATATAGCCATAAAAGCCATGTGAACACAACATGGGGATGTGAGTCCTGTTGGTGTCATCACTTCCTAGAAGGGGAATTGCTTCTGATTCCCTCAGGGGGTTAGTATGACAGCTGTGCTGGGGACCTGCAAGATGGCATCACTGTCTACTGCCCCATACCAAATTATTTGTCCAAAATGGTTGGGGGCTGTTGAGCTGAAAGGGTCATGAGTACCTCCCTCTTGGGTAGAGGTGTCCAAAAGGCAGCATGCTAGCCCTGGATGACAGGTTACACCTTGAAACAGTGTGAGTGAACGTGGACTCCCCCGGTCACCTGCCAGTCACTCAACACCTGCCTCTGGTCTGCTGGGCCCAAGCTCTGCTCTCAGAGAAGAGGAGCCTGTCCACGCTGTGTCCTGGTTCAGTGCGAAAGACCTCAGGCTTTTCTTGTCCTACAGATCCTGCAGCATAATCTCCTCCAGACTGGGCAGCTCAGCCTAGCAGGTGTCCTCTCCACAGCCCAGAGGAGGCTGGCCTGGTGATGGGCACCGCGGGAGCCGGGAGGCCAGCAGCAGCATGAGTGAGGACATGGTGAAGGGAGCACACTCACAGCGAGTGCCAGGCGTGCTTCAGAGATGTATGGAGTATACATGGGGCTGGTGAGTACTAGAAATGCCCATGGCTGCAAAAAGCTGCAGGGCAGATGTTGCACATGGTGTGCTCCATGAAGCACTGGGGTACCTGCTCTGTGTCGGAGGGTCCTAACCTTGCGTATGATGTATGCGGGCAGCTCAGCAAAGATCTCAGCAGGATTCAGTGCTGTCATCACAAAAGCAAAGAATGGTTTGATTTGCCAAGCAATTAATTTTAGCGAGTAGAACTTCTTCTTCAGTCAAATCCTAAATACCTTTTGTGTAAACTACTCTTAGTCATTAACAGACTTGATTATTTTTTCTCTGCGAATCCCCATGTAGTGACAGTAAAAAGAGTTTTACTTAGTACAGCTAAGTGTAAACAAATTAATAAAAGCCCAAATACAAAAATCTGTGACTTTGATAGGGCTAGAGTTCAGCTCAGAGCCATCTGAAAATTTCAGGGCTGGTTTTACATTGGTGATGCTTCTTCCAGATACTGACTCTTTGCAGAGGTGGGCCAGATTGCATGGGTCTGCATTCATTTCACAAGCTGAACTATGGCTTTCTAGTGAAAGCTTGGGTTTTGGAGCAGAGTTTGCAGATAGTTAAACTATTGAAGAAGAACAAAAAGCTGAAGTCACCGAGCAACGGGCCAGTGCCCCCCAGTCTGAATTTGCTTGTGCTTATTTAAAAATACGCCTTTGGCCCATCTGGCTTTGTAAGTTCATTTGTTTGTTTGTTTCTTGGGTTTTTATTGTTGTTGTTGCTGCCAGTTTGTTGATTTTTAAGGATGATGTGGCTTTAGAATTAGTACATAATGGAAAATGTTATGTCAAGTATTTCACTGCAATTTCAGTTTAATCTGTTAAAGATGAGTTACTGATACACTGATTGTTTTCATTAAAAAGGGAGAGATTCCTATTTCTAAATTTCTCTAGAATTCTACTTTGTTTATTTACAAAGTATAATGATGCTGGCTGAACAATCTTTTAAAGTATCACTATTTTTTTTAAGCATAGTGTTTTGTTTTGTTTTTTTTTAATAGTATAGATAGGTTAGGACTTGGGCTGTGTGAAACATGGACGATCTAATTCTGGGTAACAAACCTTAGGTTTTCCCAAGACTTGTTTCCTCCTATCCTCTCAAGACTGTCAGCCCAAAGCCCTCTCAGCCCCTGGACTTGGTTTTGGAGGGAGCACTGAACAAGTCGCCTCTGAACAAGCAGGTGTCTGAAGAGGGGTCAGTGGAGGGCTGGGACTGTTGCCCACGCTCCCCTCCGTACGCTGCTGAGAGCAACCCCTGGTCGGCACAGGACACGGCTGGTGCTTCACAGCCTGAGAGCATCCTGCAAAAATGCAGACTTGCAAAATCAGAGCTCGTGTCAGAAGCACCGAGCATTTGAGGCCCGCAGCTTTGGGGCGATTTTCACATGACCGTTTTAACAAGTCATGTCAATCCATCTCTGGCACACTTGAACAACTGGGACTACGTCTGTCCCCAGAGCTTGACCAGACACTCTCTTGGCCAAACAAAATGCTCGTCCTTGCCAGGTTTGAGTACATTATGTGGCTGTATTATTCCCATCTACAGTCCCCTATTCATTAGCATATGCTGAGTGCCAGTGTTAATTGCTTTCTCATCCCATGCCTGTGTGGTAGGAGAGCTCGTCACTGGCTGCATGGTGGTCTGCAGCTCTTGTCTGCACTTCTACCAGGGCCTTGTTTTGGTTTCAGGAACGTGCATTTCCCAGAGAGGATCTGTTAGCTTCTTGTGAAGGCTTGCAAGGTTGTATAGGTCAGGATAGTACATGAGTTTCCTCAGTTGGGTAATTAATTTCTGGGTTTGGGATTAATCTTCTCTCCTGTTGCTCTCGTGTTCTTTTTTCTTGTATTAGACATCTGAAAGTGTCTTCTTGGATCAACACAAAGCCTCTTACTAGCATTGCATGTAAATTCACAGTGATGTATCTGAACCTGCATCTTCTATTAGTCTATTATATTTAATTTTCACCTTGTCTTTTGTAGCTATTGATGTACATTTTTCCCCCTGTTGACAGCCTGACCCTGCTACTGAATGGCTTTATGATAGTGATCCGGCTTTGCAGTGAACTAGCAATTTCACAGGTGTGCAGTTCTTCTTAGAGATTATGTTCACTGGCTCTTTTTCTTCAAGTTACATATTTAAAAACCTAGTAGGAACATTCAGCTAAAGCTATATGAATTTTTATTTTTTTTAGTTTTGTGCTCAAAATAAGAAAAAGAAAACAGGACAAATATTGTACTTGAGTTGAATCAAAACAATGTCTTGGGGGATGACTGGTGAAACTAATTGAAGTATTTGCTTATGTTACCAAATGTTCTAATTTTGCTTAATCTTTTAACTTAGGTTAGTTGCTTTTCATATTTCAAAATACAAGCTGAAAAGTTTCATTAGGAAAACAGCTGTGTGAAACATTATAGCAGTTCCAAAAGTAAACACATCATGTCAGAATAGTTCTGCATTGACAGCTTTATTCCCTCCTCAAGACTTCTTGGCTTAAAAACCTTTCACCAGACTAACTCAACCCAAAATCAGAATCACTGTGAGTTCAACTGATATCCCATTTTTGGTATATTCGCTACTAATTTTTTTATATATCATCTCTGATATATATGTAGCATCTCTGATATAGATACAGCATCCCTGTACCAAGCATCTTGGTACAAAAAGTCTTTTCCTTTAAGGTTTTTTCTGCACATGCTAGTATTAATTCTTTGGTAGGTGTTAGAAACCTTTCTTTCAGTGCTGAAATCTTCCACTGAGCCCATGATCTTTTCCCACAAAGTATTCAGTGTACCGCTTTTTGTGATTAGCACTGCTTTTCATGTACGTTTCCCAGAGTGCTAATCAAAACAAATAGAAATACTAGACAAAACCCCTGTCACTAAGGAACAGAAAAATCTGCTCCTACCTCTCACCGGTTCTGCACAGGAATGAAGTTCTGTTTTCAGCGGTAACTGGCTGCTGGTGCACCAGGCAACACTCCATCACCACTTCGCTGCTGTCACCGGGGTATTGACAGGCATGTTTTGAGCACTAATTCCATTCCTTCTGATGTTACTTTTCAAAGGGAATACTTGTCTCTGGGCATTTTATTTTATTTACTGTGTCTTAACTGTCTTCTTTTTAATGCTTATTGGTCCATGATTGCTTTACTTTCTTCTTTCAAAAAATGCCCTCTTTTTGATCTTCTGGTTTTTTGTAGTCAGATGTTTATATCTGAACTGGAATGGACATCCCTATGCAGTTATATATTGGTGGTTCACTCTTTTTGCAATCTACTGATGGCAAAGCAGTTAAGAAAATATTTCTGGAGGCTACAGGATTCCTTTCAACAGACGAAGAGTCCTTTCTTCTTCATAAAAATAAAGGGGGAACCAGAAAACGCCAAGAAGAAAGAAGGAAAAGATTTTCTTTCTTGCTAAGCCAATATATATATATATTCCAATATATCTGACATTTTTCAAGGATTTCTGTGCTCCTGGAAAAGCATCTTACAAAAACAGTTTCCAAAGTTAGTGTCCTTTCAGGATGTACTGAATTCTCTGTGTTGTAGCTCCCCTTTTGAAGGACAAACTAGCAATGTGTTGAGATGCAACTCAGTCACCAGGCTCTCATTTCCATATCTGGCAGTGACAATACCTTATTTTCCTCTCCCTGATACATTGATAAATAGTCAAGATAAACAGAATTATATTCTGGAGAGTCATTCCCTGACAAAAACCACAGTGTTTTGGATCCCAAACCACTCCCTACTTAAACCCTTTCTCCCCTTTTAATATATCTATACCCTCAAGCCCTGAAAATTTAATTAAAATAGCTCAGTACTCTGAACCCTTTCACTAATCTTCTTGTACCACTGAAGGGGATGCTGGATGTTTAAAGAAACACTGCTCTGACTTACCATGTGTAGTGATACTAATGGGAAACAATGAGTAAGATATTTATTGAAAATCATGCTCATTTTTTCTCTGTTGCTAATATTAATATCTTTAGCTCCGGACACCATAGCAAAAAATACAGGATAATATGTTGTAGGGGCACCAATAGCAGCAGGAATATAACTGAAAACCACTCGAGGACAGTTCCAGCCTCCCCCTCTGAAACACGGACAAACGTTTGGAGCCATAGGGTCAGGCTTGCTGGTGTGTTTCCCTCTGGCCACCTTCTTCTCCCTTTGCAAAGAGTGGCACTACAGGAGAGGACAGTTGCCCTTGTTTCCATCCTTCTTTCCTCATGACCCATTTTGGCTACCTCTTTTCTTTCGGCAGCTTGCTTCCCCTTCCATCAGCTCTGTCACTTTTTGTAAGGAAGAGTAGACGTGTCATTTGTTAGGTTGCCTGTGAACATCTGGAGAAGGCAGTGTGCCTGGATTATCTTCTTGAGACAGTCCAACAGAACAAAATCACCAATTTACTATCCTTTGGCCTGCAGCAGGGCAATCTTTACAGACCACAATTCTCCTGTCTTACCTCTCCCCTTGTTTGTCCCCTGGGTATCAGTGGTGATGTTTGACACCATTGCAGGGCCAGGTGCCTCCCCAAAGTCCTGCTGGGTGTGCTGGACACCATGGTCAGTCTATGGGAGAAGGAGAGGAGATCCACAATGCTTATCTAGCACAAATCTGATGGGGACAGATTTCAGTCTCTGCAGAGCAGGTTCAGTTCAGGCTTACAAGCAGAGATTTGAGTCACCAAAGGAGAAAAACATCACACTCAAAACCAGTTTGAAATGCGGGGCTTTTCCCCCCACCACTGGTTTTCTAGCTCCCCAGCCCAAGAGCTAGGTAGAACTCAACCATTCAATGAGTGCCAGGCAGGACCCGCATCTCCATCCACAGCTTTGCAGTTCCCTGGGCAATGTTCTCCTTTTCAAGGCACATGTTCCCCAAACCAAGCTACTGGTCCCAAACAATGCCTTGGATCATTCTGGCTGCAAGAAAAAACCTTCAGAAAATGTATTGATGCAGGGCAATGTGCCACACTTCACACAGATGCTAAAACAGTAACTTCAAGATTTGGGAACTGCCCTGTAAGTGTCATGGGACATTAGCCCAAAACCTTCATTGAGATTGCAATACAGATCTTGCTGAAAAAGAAAAACACAGTGAGAGACAAAAACTAATATAACAAAAGAAGTTAATTGAGTTGTTGTTCTGAGCTGATTACGCATCTTCATAGCTAAGTCATTAAAAGCTATGGTTACTACAGCCAGCTTTTCTGAAATTGGTGAAACGCACACTCCTGTGCACACATCCATGTGCAATCTGGTATTTTTTGCTGTATGCTGCATCTTCTTGCAGCATTGTGAGATAAATATGAAAAAAAAAAATGTAATGAGTAAAAAATTATACCCAAATCATTCCCTGTCATTCATGAAGTTATCTGTACACTTTCAGCCATGAAAGAAGCTACACCTTGCTCTGCCAGCTCAAAAAGTCTAGAGATGTCCAAGCAATGGAAGATGGAAATTGGCATATAGGACGTTCGATTTTTCACCCCTAAAACACTGTTGCTATTACTAAGTAGGGTACTCATAAGATTGAAACAGAGGCTTTTGACATGGTTACTTTCTCACATAGCTTTCTGCCTTTCTGGAGGTGGAAGCATAAGCAGACTTAATCTACATTTGTTCAAAAGGAAAGCATTTATTCTTGTCAGAAAAATCAGAGAAAAGAAGACCTGAAGAAATATTAAAGTTGTAAAAAGGTTTGATCAACTGGAATGAGATAAACTCTTCAGTCTGATGAGAAGTCTGGAAAAACAAGAGACTCAGTCTAAAAACTAGGAAATTAAGAGTGAAAGGGGAATTCAGGCACAGCTATTTCAATCAAAAAGTAATAAGCATGTGGAATAAATTATTGCTAGGTGAAGCTATTGAAGCAAATAGCAGGAATGAATTTAAAAGACAGCTAGACATCTTTATGGAGAGAGCAGAAAATTCACATTTTTCCTACTTATATGCTTTGGGTTAGAGCCAGTAATGGACTTAGTGTCTAAAAAAGGACTTAGGAGGACTTTAACTGTTTAAATTCAGAAATAAATCCAAAAAATCCCAACTGACTAGCATGGATGCTAGAAGCACCTGGGTTACATAGTGCCAAGCATGCTGAGCCCTAGGACGGGGTCTCCATGTCCTCTGGGGCTGTGTTGGTCCCAGCAGCATGGTGCTGTCTCCTACCCCAGTCCGGATTCGAGCTGGTGTCCCCCAGGGGCCTGATGCAAAAAACATTTTTGAAGCATGCCTAATGCAAGACAGGGGACCAGGTCCCACACAAAATACAGTAGCAGCTGCCACTTAGATTTAAAATTATGAGAGACGTAGTGTTAGTCTGTGCCATCTTTGATACAGTGCTTTTATAATAATGTCATGGGATGTGGAGGACCCTGATGCTTTTCTGCTGGCTGGGACTGAAATCTGAATGTGCCATGTGCCAGGAAAGGGTGAATCCCCTTTCTTGAAGGAGGCTGATTATGCAGAAGCGTGCATACTAAATCAGAGAGAAAGTGAGAAGTTGCATAAGTACATCCTAGTAGGTGGGTAGATGGGGAAAATCCCAATACCTGGTTGCTCTTTCCTAAGATTGTTGCTGGCTTTTGTATCCCCCAGTCTTTTTATTGTTACTGAATAGCAGTGACGGTTACAACATTTTTATTATTATTCTGGGACACTTCTACCATGGCTGAGAAAAGACTTTTATTGGACTTAGAAGTTTTCAAAAGTACTCATTTCATTATCTGTTGAGCAGCTTGAAGCTGCCAGTGGAGGGCACCACGGGAAGACTGAGAGGTGGCTGTGGTTCACTATCTGGAAGACATGAGTTAACTCGGCAATGTAAGCCTCAGATCATAAATACATGCTGGGCTCTGACTAACATTTACAAGAACCAAAGAGAGACTGCAGGCTCGATTTCAGAAACTTTTAGGAGATTTCAAGCTGTCTGCAAGATGTCGCCTTCTCTCCCCCTTGCTCCCCACCCACCTAAATTACAATCACATGTTATCAGAGTGACTCCGAACCAGCTACGACGAAAAACTATCTTGTTTTTCATTTAGGCTGAGTCATGCACCGCTGAGCTGTTGGGATAGATTTTCCTACGGGTGCTGGGTTTGCATGTGCTGTGCATCTGAAGCGGAGCTGGAGGCAGATGGAAGCAGATGGAGGAAGGCAGGAGGGGTTGTGTGCAGCTCCGCAGGGCTGCCCGGGCAGGACCGGGGGTCCCAGGGACATCCTCCTGCTGGGTAGGCCCAGGGAGGCAGCACCCCAGTCATCCCAGGTCTGGGCTTTCTAAGGACTTTCTGTCACTCAGATTGCACTGCGTAATCTCTGCAAGTCCACATGCTTAAAGATCAGTGTGTAACTGGAGCTATTTTGCAATGAGTCTCAGGTGTTGAGGGAGTTAAACCTCTCTAGGGTTTACACTGATTTACACCCCCCCTTGCTTTAATGCTAAAAAAACCAAAACCCACCTTGACAAGATTTGTACTGATACGAAAGTATCCTGTTAAATTTGTACTGATAAGCACACTGGTTTTCTGAATTAAGTCTCTGCATGACCCAAAGAAAATGTGCTCAGTGATATAATTATATGGTGCTTGGGTCTCTCTGATAAGACTTTCTTTACATCTAGTTCAGGGGGCAAGTGAACACACTTAATGGTGGGGAAAACGGGGCAGGGACTAATGTTGGAATAGAGATGGCATCTGGCTCGGAAGGTGACTGGGTCATCATCTGGAAGTAGGCCTGGGGGTGGCTTGACTGAAGAAAAAGGCAGAGGCTGTTGAGAAACAAAGCCACTCATCTTGCAAAGCAGGTGGGCAAGCATTCCTGCCAAACTGCAAAACACAGCAGGCTGCTATTTTTAAAGCACAGAGGGTAGTTACAATTTGGAGGAAAGGTGAGAAATGACTTCTGAAACATCCAACTTTTTTTTTCCCCCTTAAAGAATTTGTTATGCTTCTATATCTGAATTTCTGTTAAAGTACAGCACGTGATTATTGTGTGAAGGTCATGGGTTAAGTAGGGAATGCAGAGGCAAAAATCTGCTCATATCTAATCGTGGCTCTGAGACTGATTCAAGCTTTGACCTTGAGCACATCACTTAACCTCAAAGGAATAACTTGAGGATTCATTAGCTGGTCCTTGTGGAGTGCTTTGAAGATGAAAAGGGCTTTATAAGTGGCAAATATTATTATGTGTTCTGGGACCTGGAAATTTTCAATGTTTGTATATATAATCATTTTTACAGAGGATTTACTACATAAAAGAAATCGTAAATTTTGCTGGAAATTGCTGGAGTGCAGATAAGAACTGCCTTTTCCAACTGAGAGGATTTTTCATGGAAATCTTTCTCTCCCTTTCGGTAAAGCTTTTACAACATGAACCAGGGATGACCGTTTCATTCAGCTGCTTGTCTGTGGGCTTGTTTTAAAGGGAGCAGTTGCATTGCTCACTCCTTGGCCAACAAGGGCAAGGGGGAGGGAGAAAATTTGTGGGGAAGATACTCCTGAGCTACACAGCGTAGCTGCCCATGGTGTGGGCTCGTCTCCAGCCAGGAGGTTAGACGGGCTGTGTGAGGTGTATTCCACAGAGACCACGTGCAAGAGGAATGCAACTCGGCAATCACCAAAGCTTCAGCGCCCTGTTGACAGCAGATATTAAAGTAAGCAAGAGCATGGAAGCGCTGACTGTAAGGAGGTGGTTGGCTCCATAAGTTTCAAGGAAAGATTATGCGTTAGCATCATATTATGATTTCTCCTTTGAATCAGCTTTCAAAGAGGAAGGCGGCTGCACAGAGGTGTTCCATGCTGTATATTATAAGACAGATTTTGATACATTTATGAACAGAATTAGGTGGCACAATGCCTTCAACAAAATGGAATTGAACTCTAATTCAGGAGGTGTTTCACCTTCATAGGTCCAGCCTTTTCCTACATCATTCAAATTTGTGATAGTGCTATTGACAGCAGCAGCGTGAAGTTTGCGTGCTGATAAAAGGGAATAATTGTAACGAAAGGGCTGCCTATTTAGGGGTATCCTAACCCAGCAGTGAGCTGGGCGAGAGCGTGGTATTGATTACCTGGCTGAGTCTGCATCCTGCTGACAAGAAAGATTGTGATGCTCTCAAAGGCAGAACTTCCTTGTGCAGCTTTTAAATATCTATCAAAGACAAATCTGCTTCTGGACCATGTACTCCTATTGAATTTATATTAGTGTTGATACAGCATGCATGATGCCTACAGGCTGTGAGTGCCCAATGGACATGGGCTTGCTGCTTCCATATCAATCAATTTCAGGCGTGTTTTCCCCTTAATCTGGGTGAAATTGGCTGACTCAAATCCTATAGTCTCCACTTAATCGAATTGTTTATTGAAATCAATGGAGATTCTGACTGAGTAAGGACCACCTTGTTTGTCCCATTGCCCCTGCAATGGTATATGCCTCTGCCTCTGCATTTGTATATGTGAAATAAAAAAAAGGCATAGTGTAACGAAATGGAAATTACACAGGGATGTTTAAGCACACAAGAAACAAAAATAACTGGAACTGTATATCCTAAAGGTGAGGGCACTGAACATTGCTTCTCAAAGAGATTTTTTCACTTTTTTGCTTGGCTGACAAGTAGCTGATTTGCTATGAGCTCAAGAAATATAGGGGGAGGAAAAGAGAGAAGTTTTTACAACCCAGAATAAAATGCTCTCATGAACAGGTAAGTTTTTTGTTTCTCACACAGGTGCAAGTCCCTCCTGCCTCCAGAGAACCCACAAAGACCTGGGAAACCAAGAGCTTCCAGTAAACAGTTGTTTTGGGATCAAGCCAGAAATGCAAAGCTGCAGTTAAGACAAAGTAGACATGCTCATGTTTGAATCTAAAGCAAATCTAAATTGCTGGACAAAATGGAAACAACATCTGGAAAGGCTTCCTGAGGTTCTCCTGTTCCCTCTCATCTCACAGTGTTTTCTCAGTGGCCAGCATCGCATCAGGAAAAACATCCCGCTGCAAAGGCACCTTTTTCTGCTCCCCATATTGTCTGGAAGACTTGCTTGTTTTACACGAGGCACAATTACCGGCACTAGGATAAGGGTTTGGGCTCTGTACATCCCTTTTCTCATCCCCACTCCCCAAATATCCAACAGGCTACCAAATGCTCTGCTGAGGAATGCTCTCAAGCAGGTACCTGCTCTTCATTTGCGCAGCACCCAGCACAGTGGGACCCCCAACCTCTCTGAGGGATACGTCTTACTGAATAAAAAGTACAGAGACTCATAACAGCAGTGAGGTTTTCTCAACTCACCTCATAACAAATGGGAATTTGTGGGAGAATCATACTGTGCACAGCAGGATCTGGGTGTAATCCAGCATCTGGCACAGGCAAACATTAATTACCTGATCTGGTTGAAGAAAGAACCGAAGCATGGAGAACATTTAATTATCTGTGCTATCTTTAGCATGTCTAAAGTACTTTTGTACTTCCTATTACCTCTGTAGCAGAGACTTCATTTTTCCACGTAAAAGATTTTAATTACATAAAATGCTCAATTAGAACCTTGATTTCCATTTTAGAAAATAAATACACCATGCAAATCACTGACTTGCTCTTAATTTCTCTAACACTCCTCTCAAACTTTTCAATAGATGCTCCCATTTCTCTTCCCATTAACAATGTCTGTAGGGATCCCAAACACCAGACTTATCACTGCTGCTCTCTGCAGCTTTATTTAAAGGAGAAGAACCTAGACCCTAAGCCAGGCCTTCCTTCCCTCGGCTTCTCCCTTGAATACCTGTTCTGCAGACAGCCTGGAGGACAGCCAGACTACTGGTTGGAAAGGTCTGTGCTATAGGAACTGATTTTGGCAGTCAGCAACTGGACATGTTGTAGTGAAGTTTGTATTAGAGCAAATCTAGTAAAAAAGGAAAGCACCTGCACTGGACAAAGGTGGGACTGTATGAAGCAACCAAGATTACTAAGGGTGGGATGAGCAAAATTTGGCTTTGTGGAGGCAGGGAAGTGAATTGGGAAAGGAGAGGGGTCGGTAAGATAGAGAGCTGGGGAAGAGTATGATGGGTTTGGGGGCAGAGGGAGGGAGGATGGGGCAGGAGGGGCTCAGGGGACTGCCAGTGTGGAGATGAGTGCAGGGGGGGAGAAGAGCCAAAAGGTCTCCCAGGGGCTTGGGGGTGTGAAATGTGTTTGGAGGCTGTGGCTACAGCTCCTGCCTGTGGGGTTGAGAAATCTCTCCATTTTTCACAAGAGGGGAGCGAAGCACAGAACAGGCTAAATGACCTGGTGAGACGATCCAGCATCCATCGGCATATTTTTACAGAGAAAACTGGTTTGACCACACAGATGCTGACCTTTTTCAGCAGATCCAGAATTGTGATTTTCAAGACCATACACACTCTCCCAGTCACTTCTGGCTGAAAATTTTCAAAACTCTTCTTCCCCCAGCTCTTGTACTGTAACTATAGTCACTTTAGAAATCTGTGGCCATGCTACATGCCAGCTGAATGCCCTCTTCCTCTGGTTGTCCTTAGAGCTCCAGCATGGGCAGAAACCTGCTCATGACATACCAGTGTACTCCAGTAGAAGAAGGAATCGCTCCAGAGCTTTACACCTGTCCACACAGCATGATGCATCAGCATACAGAGAAACTTGAACAAGCCTTGAGGCATCTTGCAGAGGCTCTTAAAGGAATGCTGCCATTTTAGCAGCACCTTTGCCTTGGCTCCAGCACCCCACCTCTCTGCAGAGCTGATCAGCCTGGGCAGAGGCTCATCTATAATGTACTTGTACTGCCTGTAGCCAGGCTGTGGTTCAGATATCTCTGCACAGTGCTGCATTGGGTCCCACACATGGACCCTCCCTGAAGACAAAATCGGTGATCTCAAGCTGCAGAGGCCAGCAGCATTGCATTGCTATAGGTGTCTGTGTCCAGCTGCCAGCGGGGCTGGTCACAACAACCGGAGACATTGATGGAGAAGATGCCAGAGCTGACATGAAGCACCTGAACACATATGATGGGCTCAGCAATGCTGGAGTGTAGCTTAATGGAGTGGGCAGTTATAACAGAGAATGGCTGAAAATAGAAACCTCTTTTTGTGAATGAATATACAGCGTGTGTGGAACAGTTCAAGGAAACATATGAAAAGGAATAAATCCTACCTAAAGCATTATCATGACACCATGTGTTATGCTATCGCAAGCCTCTTGCTGTTCAAATCAGACAGCAGTAGGCATCAATCTCTTTGGGGATGAAATTATAAATAAGCAGATAACCAGTACATGAATAAAACAAAGTGAAAGCAACCTGCATATCAAAAGAATCTGTGACAAGTGACACACTTTCACATGGATGATTGAAAATGGGAAAAAGAAAAATGAAAGGTGGAATTGAAGTACAAATGAATGAGAACTGGTGGGAAAAAGAAAAAAAAAAAAAGCCAAAGAAATTTAAAATAACAAGATGTCAGGCAAGCTAGAGCTGACTGCAGTAGGATAACACTGCCTTGATGCAATATCACTGCCTTCCCAGGACTTACACCAGAGACTGACTTGGCCCTCTTATTTAATTACATGCTGATACACCATCATGAGACCTCATGGGAAATCTTGCAAGATCTTGTGACAGATATTAAATTAGCATTTGCCTTCACTGTAAATATAATCTGATCAAAAACATTTCATGTGTGCAAAGAAGTCAAGTTTAAAAAGAATGATTCAGCTATAAAAATAAATAGCATCTATAAAAACAGCCATTGTGGAAGAAAAGTAGCAAATTATCAGATTTCTTTTCTTTGAATATGCAGCACAGGAGGGGTCATATGCATGATTTCAGATGTAGATGCATCCCCTACACTACACACAGGGTCTGATTGAAATGTGGCTGCAGTTTCTCAATTATTTTACTGTGAGCTGCTATCCAAAGAAGTAAGTGATGTTTTCTGGTCCTCTACAGCAGGCCAGTTGTTTCCACCTCCTCCCCTCTGCCTGCCCTTGGGTCTGCACAGATGGAGCTGATCTAGCTCAAAGCACATCTTCTCTCTCAGGTATTTTCTGAGCAGGACCTGTTCCCGCAGCTGACTCCCTGCATGGAGGCAGGAGAAGAAGCATCACATACCTTTTTTTTGGCAAAGCTGAGCTTTAGCACATGTGTGAGGATCCCATGGTGCAGAACCAGAGGAGTAAATAGACTTTTACCTGGAAAGCTGTAAAACAGAGAAGGATTTAAGAGAAAAAATGTGAAATGGGGACAAATAGGGGCTTCCAGGAGTTTCTCCTCTGCAGTGTACCCATTAGCAACATGAAAGGTCCCTAGACCTAGAGGGGCTACTCAAGGCTGTGTGGTTTTGGACCTGCTGATAAGCATGTCTAACTCCAGCACTGACACCTAAACAGATCCCCCCACCCTGCAACGCCCTCACCTTAGCAGAGGTGAAAAGGCAAGAGGGAGAGGAGTGTGTGCTCTCGGGCAGTGTTACTGGTGAAGCCCATGACTAGCAGGGGAAGCACAGAAGGTATCACCCTTTAGACACCTCTCAATTTTCTTTGTTTTCTGGGAGTTTAATATCAGGCAAATGTCTAAACAGCTGACCATTTATCCATACTAGACTTTCAACACTTTCAAGCTTTGCTTATCAATTGGGATGTAACATTTGCTTAGCTTTACCAGGAAGAAATGCATAAAATAAAGGTTCTGATGAATTTCTGTTACAGCCTGGCCAGTTCCTGGTAGGAGGAGAGGCAAATTTTTTCATAGAGTGAGCAGTGAACTAAAGGAACACTATTTTTTTCTGATGCATCTTATGACTAAATAAATAGATTCATTCTTATTGGAACTGCTAACAAACAGAAGAAAAACAAACAGAAAAAAATTAGACTGTTAAAGGACCGTGGAAAATTAATGTTCAATGTTTTTAAGACAGAAAAGAGAGGAGCAGATATTAGCAAGACTTTATTAAACAAGTAGTTTCATACTCTAGCATCCAGCTCTCTTAAATGAGCCTGTCATTTCTTTTTCTATTTCACATGCCCTTGTGATGCTTCTTCTCATGCTGTAGTTGTTATGAAGTATGGTTAATTAGACACCCTAAAGACAGTGATTACATTTCCTTTCTGGGTGGTACTAGAAGATGTGCCCTATGAGAAATAAGTTCCTTACGACCTCCCAAGTATGTAGTCCTCACATTGCTTCCAGATGGAAGAAGTGAGGACTCCAAAGGGGAGAGCTGGGTTAAAGTTTGGAAGAAAGATAAGTGTTTCTTTTCTCTCCACACTTACAGCAACCATACAGATTTTTCTCCAGGATTTAGTTCTCTGTAAAATAGAAAGTCACCCATAATCCATGTTTTCCCATAACCTGGAGAAGAGAGATCAAAAATCTAGGATGATTGCTGCATCTGGTAAAAAAGGTGTTTTACAGCAGCTCAGTAGCTCCAATGAAAGGTAAATAAGGTGCTTTTATTAATCACACGTATGCTGCCTCAGTGGTATAAATCACTGCATGGAGGCTGACTGCCCTAATTTGGAATTCTGCAGGCAAGAGCCTCAGCTGCGAGTCCAGAATATCTGATGGGATGGAGAAAACAACTTTCCCTTAAATCATCTTAATATCTGCATATTCCTTGAGTTAATGCTGAGGTTTGGCACATTTTAGAGAAACCTCTGGACTTCTCTAAATGCCATTCAGTTTTGTGTGCTCCCAGAGGTCATGCCAGGTGGAGGCTCTCTGAGGCTTTGGGACATCCAGGTCACGCTTCTTCTCTCCTATGTGGGATTTCAGAAGGGCACAGTTCAAAGCTCCCAAACTTTACACACCACCTGGAAATCACTCTGCCACAGCTTTGCTTTCAACGTGCAGGTCTCATGTCACCTCTTCTAGGATGAAGGACAGCACAAGGACAGACAAAGGGCAGCCAGATTCCTAGCGTTTGTCCTCCAAAAATTACAGTGTTATTTTCTCTGTTATGTGATGTTTGAAGTCCGGCCCAGCTGACAGTACAAATAGGTACCTTATCTAATTGGAAAGGGGAGACTGAATTTGCTTTCAGTAGTTTGCGTCAATCTTTTCTTGAGCTGTGCTGCATGGTTTATCTCCTGGGGGACGCTGAGACAGCCATGTTGGGCTACTTGGGGAAGGGCTCCTCAAAAAGAAGGTGAACTGGGGAAAGGCTTTCTATGAAGGAAATGAAGACTTAGAGAATATCTTTCAGTTTTTAGATGTGACCAAGTATCCAAGAAAGCAATGTCAATTGCCCCATCCAGATCTCAAGACAAGGTGATGGGACCAAAACACCACTGCTGGGAAAGAAAAGATGTCTTTGTGAAGAGGTCTGAGCTGGCCTGATCAGAGTGGGTACCATATGCGCCCCTTTCCTTACCATGGGTCTGCATGATCGCCACATGCCAGTGCCACAATGCCCACCCAGCCACCACCAGACCTGCACATGTCAGCCGAGCCCTCAACACAGGGCACAAAGTGTCCCCCTGAGACACACATTTGGGATGCTAAACACCAAAAATGCAGATTCAGAGGAAGGAGTTAGTGAAAAGTACATTAATGTGTTTTTTTCTGTGGCTGTCACAGGTATTTTCTTGAAAGTGAGTGTGAGGAAACAGCTGTCAGGTAAGTTGTTGTTCAAAGAACTTTCGCTATTCCTGAAAAAAAAAATCAGACAAATATTTTAGTAGTCTTTTTACATAGTGTTTTATACTTCTTTCCTGTACTTTGCCTTTGAAATTAATTTTCCTGATACAGTTCTCATTGCCATGATTTGTATACTCCCATATGGTTTTGCCATCCGCAAACAATTTTGCTATCCAAAGCTTTCCACACCTTTTTGCCACACGTATTCTTATTATATAAACAGTAAATTGTTCTATCCTTTTAAAGCCTTGATCTGTTATTAATAGTTTTGGTTTATAAGTGCAATTTAAAAATCAGGACATTCTTTGGGCACTTACTCACCACACAGGCTCCTAGTCCTTGAGTCTTTACACAGGAGAAACACCAGAGTGTTTAAAAAAGTAATTTTCTTTAACAAAACATATAGAGTGATCTTTCAGTATTTCTGCTTTGAGAAGGGTTTGCTTTGAAATCCTCAGTACATACTAAGGCAGGGCTGGAGTCTACTACACTGTTTTGAAGTTCCGCAAGAAGTATATTTAATAAATAAGACAACTGGCATTTTGTTATGTGGTTTGAATTCAGGACAGAATGACACGAAGACAGAATATTAGAATTTTCGATCCGATTTTAAACCCATTTTTAGAGAAGGAAAATTAGGAAGCTGACAAAGAAATTTCTAGGTCAATAAGTCACTGTAAATTGTGTGTGTGAGCATTAGCACTGCTGACAGAGTGCAACAAGAATATCCTTGTCTCATGTCATGTATCAGATTAGGGCTGCACCTTCTCTGCTGGGTGCATGTTAAGGGTTAATCAGTAAGGGCAAAAATCTATCTAAGCTAATTGAAAAAGTAGCAAAAAGATTAATGACCAATGACATCTGTCAAAAGAGAGAATACACTGTTGAATAATTAAATTAAGAGTCTCCATAATGCTGTTAATTATAAAAAACATTGAACAAATTCAGCTTTGAAAAATTGCTTTGGCAAATGGCATGACTACTTTTTGCAATCAGATATGCCACAGAAACAGTATATTCTAGAAACATTGCTATCAAACACAGCAATACACACACACACTGTATGAATTTCACTCCCATCCAGAGGACTCCCAAAGGTCAGTGTGCCATTGAAACCCTGAGTGAAATCATAGCCCCATTGCAGTAATAGGAATTTTAACACTGACTTCAATGGAAACATGCTTTACCCCATATATTTTGAGAGGTAATTGAGCCTAACATGATGAATAGACCGTCTGTACAGTCATGAATCTTAGCCACAGAAAACATTCAGAACTAATAGAGGAGGAAGATGTAGGACCTCTTTGAACCAGGCTCCAAAGGGCTGGTATTTCACTGTCACAGGTAATAAGAGAGGACTTGTGATATCTAGAAAAAACAGATATGTTTAATGAAGCAAGTTGAAAAATACTCCGTTCTTCCTAGAAAGATTCAAAACACTGGTGAAAAAAGAGCTTGATTCTATCCTAATAAAGTGCTTTTAAAATACACATGTGTGTCTGTGTAGTTTGGCATGAATTATTGCACACCTTTTCCCAAGCAAATTCCAGATCTGGAAAAGAATCCCCATTTTTTACAATTCTGAATCAACAGATTATTTATCAACCACATAAATAAAGCTGATTCAACAGAATATCAAGATGCAGATAACTATTTTTTTATTATGTCATTCACTTAATTTTATTTTCTTAATTATAAGCATAATATTCAAACATTTACTTTGACTTATGATAGTATCTTCCTCCTGTGAGGTGCTTATATTTCTATAGTTATTACTTTAGAACGGAATTTGGCTTGTGCCCATTTTTGGGAGGAACTTGTAATAGGGCGATACTATTTTTCAGCCATGTTAAATATTAATCCAACCAGCACATAGTTTATATTATCCCAAAATAGAGCTTCCTGAAGGGAACTACTACAGCTTCTTCCAAGAACATGTTTTTTTTCTAACTTCCCCCAGTAAGGAAGCAAATTTCATGTGAGCATATTTTTCTAAAGGTGCTCATACTCATAATCTTTTCTTTTCCTTGCCTTGTGTTTTTGTCCATCCCGAATAGTTATTGAGTTATTGAATAATATTGCTACCATTTTTTTGTTCCTCTATGCATGCAGACAAGCTGTTTGTAGTTAGGAAAAGATGAGTCTGCTTCTCTCTCATGTCAAGACCCTTCGTGCCACTGTGGTGGGGCAATGGGCTCTTGGCTGCATCTCTGGAGGAAAGTGGGGCGAGTACCCAAGCAGCTGCTGGAGGAGAGACCTCCAGAGCAGGGGCAGCACAGGGGCGTCCATGTGCTTTATAAACCCCCACGGCAAGGAGGGGGTTATCTCAGACTGCAGTTGGAGAACATCTGCTAGGGAAAGCAGCTGCAGAAGACAAAAAAGGGTAAAATTAAAAGGAAGGAATCAGTAACTTCACCAAACACTGCATTAATTAGCACTAAGGGGAGCACAGAATGGCAGCAAAATGTCAAAGATCTCGAAACATCCCAAAAGTGGCTGAAAGACCCCTGAGGTATGGGAGGAGAGGGCCTGGAGCTTGGGAGCAGCAGGGCGGAATGAGGGCACCTGACTTCTCCTTCTGCAACTGGGAAAGAGACCCAATGTAATCTTCACCATCCAGGCGAGGAAGGGGTGTCGCTGGGCAGTGCTGGCTCCGTGTGGGGTCAAGCCAAGTCACGCCGCCATCACCCTTACATGGCCTGCGATGAATTTTTGTGTGGTGCTGCTGTGTGCCATCTGCTCGCAGCCCCTGATTGAGGGATTGCTACGGGGTCATCTCAAAGCAGGGAATGCACCTGTACTAAACATGTGTACTTTGTCTCCTGGCTTGTGTCGGGCAGTGGCAGAGTTGGGTTCTGAAGCATTGGCACTGCCTGAGAGCAACGCTGGGGACGGGGCTCAGCGGCTGCTCCATCCCCTTCTGCTGCCAAACCTCCTGTCTATCAAGCCCCAGCTGTACACAGTGTTGCATTGGACTGTGGGGAGCTCTAAATACCTTCTTCCTTGTGGCTTCTGCCTCGCACACGCCCCATGAAAAACAAAATAAAACCACCATAAATCCCATCCTGCCATAAGGCATTTCTTCCTCCTAGCAGGGTCCACCTGTCCTGCTGGAGAAAGTGGTTACAATAGGTTTAGTAGCCCTGAAGTGGATAATATTAAAGACATATATAATACCTTTTAGTTTTGCAACCTTATTTTTTGGTAGATTAAATCTGAACTTTGTCAGTTGCAGAGTATTTTTCTGCAAACCTGCTATGTTTGCGCATGGAGCTAGTAATTGAGAGAGTGGAGTAGACGTTTAGCAGTGCAGGGAAACATGCACATAACTGACACCTGTTTTACACAAACCTCATGCTCTGTATACAGGCAAAGTTACAAGGGAGGCATTTGTTGAGATCTTTGTTTTTATTACATAAACACTTCTGACAGGAGAAAAACCCGCCTTGATAGGCTGATTTGGAAATGTTTTTAAATATCCTGCAGGCTTATAAATTTTGGAAACTCCACAGCAAATAGCAGCTTCCATATTAAACATACAGGAATTGCTCTGTTTAAAAAACACGAAGGCTCTGATACAGATCAGCGTGTGTCAGGAAGTTAAAAGTTAGGACGGTGCTAAAGCTTCCATCTCAGCTTAGGTCTTGGTTGCTCAACACAATGAAGAGCACAACCCTGACTATGCCAAAGATGGTTGCCCAAAAATGGATTTCCCCTCGGTGTTTCTGTCTGCCATTAAAGTTTGCGCCACAACTTCAAAGTCATATAAACAGCTGTTTCTCTGTTTATGTCTGTAAAATTTATCCTAATATTTAAGTGGAGGTAATATTTGGTGGTAATATGTGTGGAAGTACGTCATAGTAAGGTGGTATATTGGTCACTTCTTGCAGTAGCCAATTCAGTCTCTTTGAACTTTTTGTAAACAGATGCTTGAATGCACCATGGAGCTGCCGTGGCTGAAATCCTACTGTAAATATTGTTTTCTCACTGGAGAATATTGCTACGTTTGTAGTCACTGCTTTTACTTGGCAGTAAAATCATCATCTGAATTACGATCTGATGTCGTTATATCATCTGCAACATCTGTAGTCAGGATATATTTGGCATTTCAAGGTTGGGAGGAGGGAGAAAGCATCCTCAGTTACACAGCAGTGCTGGGGCTTGGGAAGAGCCGCAGGGGAATTAGGTTGCCTCCAAACACAATGCTGCTTTCAAATGCTTATTGTGTGGTGGGGAATGGCCTCTGGAAACTATTATTTTAGAAACAACAACACAAAACATCACTGTTTTGGGGAAACTTAGGACAGTCAACTGTAATTGCAGGGTCCATAGAGGAGCACAAATAGCAAATCATAATGATAATGCTGTGAGCAAGGAAGCAATGGTTTGAGGTCATGCACTGCAAGCAGACAAGACCCTTCAGGACAGAACGGGGATCACCTGGGCAGGAGGATAATTGTAGAAGAAGAGGCTGTGCCTGCATTAGACAAAAACAAAAAGCCCTAGCTCATTCATCTTTTGGCCTTCTGCTCCTGCACAGGCTGCTTGCTCCCATCCTACGGCTGAATCAAAGGATGTAACTAAGAGCCTGGTCCTGTTCCTTTGGATTTATTGCTGCAACGGGATTTCTTCCTCCTGCAGTTGGAGATAAGATTTTATTTTTGCTTGAGGCTCTTCGATCATAAGGCTGGCTTTGTGCTCATCGTTCTGTGTCATTCATGCCTGTTGCTGTCTCCATCCTAATAAATAACAAGGAAAAGAGAGTGACCTTGTAAGCCTAAACCTGCCCCTGTGACCATTCCTGCTTAGTGATTGCCATTAAGGTATATTGATCTTCTCTCTTGACTAGATGAAAACAATTATAATGATGCTGTTTACTTCATTTTCCTGATGTCTATTTTGAGTGGCAACTGCAATATATATTTTATAAGGCTCACTTCACTTCTGACCACTATTAGCAAAAGCAGAACAGCAGAGCACCTACCGAGAATAGAGGGGAGGAATGAGCTGTCAGGGAGTGAAGATGAGAGACTCTCCCCGATCCTCAGCCATGCTGCTGTCAAGCAAGAGCCTGATATATTGCAGATTTTTTCAGGAATTCATCTATAACCCTCGGGGTAGAACATGCCTGCAAGCAGCTTGAGTCACCTAATCCACTTGTGTTATGCTGTTAGTTTTCCAGGCATACCAGAATTAAAAGCATATTTTATACATATTTTCTACTGAGCCCATTTTTTGTTCCTTATGATGCTTCTTGGAAGACCCAAGCCTTCCAAAGCTGAGACAGCTGGCAAAACATACCTACAGAGGTGCAAGGATATTACAGCATGAAGCAGAGAAAATGAGGCTTTGGCATAATAGATGGGGGGAAAACTGAAGATGTTCCTTTCAATTAAGCATGTTTTTCAAAGAATATTTAATGATTTGCTGCTGGGTAAAATAGGTTAATTATTTCTGATGCTTGTTAACAGCTGCAGAAGTGGATGAATGGAGAACACTCTGCTTTCGCAACAATGCCCAGGTAAAAAGAAGATAAACAGTGATAGCTTCATGCTTCAGAAATATATTTTTTAGCTGAAACATCAGGCTCTGGAGGATAAAAACAAGCAAGCTTGTTAGTTATGAAAAAGATAACTGAGAGCATTTTGTCACCAATTTTTTTTTAATGAACAGCCATTAAGACTCACTTCCACACCAGCCATGAAGCTCCGGGGACCTCGCCGGCCCTAGCTACTTACAACAGCCCCCTTCTCCCGCTGTTCAGCTGCACAATGTTCAGCCTTACTTAGCAAGTAAGAGCTAGAGCAAAACTCCCAAGCAATTAAAATATTAAATGGACAGAAGAGCATAGGCCTGGGAAGGACCATGGGAGGTAATGCAGTTGATTCCTTCCCAAAGCAGAACCACCTTTATCTACATTATTTTGAGTAAGTGTTTCTCTAGACCCTGTGTAAGGAAGGTCAGGAATGGAGACTTCATGACTGACATCACAAAGCAGGTTTTCCTAAATCACCTCTGTGGTAACTCAGTCACATTGCTCCCTTTCCACTCCCAATTAATTGTCTCACTCTCCAAATTGACATTTTACGTATCTAGAGACTATTAACAACTCCTTTCATGCTTCTCTTCTTCAGACTAAATTTTGCCCAGTAAGTCCTGAAGTGAATGGCTGGTCCTTTATGTTGCGCTCTGACAGCTATTCCTCTCTGAGGGTCTCTTGCACTGTGGTATCTGACACCTCTCCTGGTAATGAATTCAGCAAGGAGACCTACTTATCTAAGAGCCATCACTCTGCTCTGTTCTTTAATCTTCTGCAAAGTGGAAAGTAGGTGTTTAACATCTGTGTCCTGCATCTCTCCTTTCCTCCAGACTCCAGAGTACATTAACATCCTTATGTTACTTTTGCTAAAGTCAGGGCTGAGGCAATGTACATGGCACAGAAGGTGGTCTGATTTTTACAGCTGGGGCTAACACATCACACACTGCTGTCACCTGCACTCGTCAGCCTCATCAGGAGGGACCCTTTCTCTGCAAGCCCTTTGGCAACAGCGCTGAGAGGGAAGGAGCTGCCCGGCTTGTGAGGAGGTCCCAGCTGCGGAGCACTGGAACGCAGCCCCGCTGCCCGTGAGCTATTGTGGCAATCTTGGGGGTGAGACTAGGCGTAACGTTGCTGCCAGTTGTCCCAGCACAACAGGGTCTTTGCAGTTCTGCCCACAGAGGTGCAGCTGGGTGCAGAGACCTGCACCGTTTCCTCAATAACGGTGTAATGCAGCCTCAACCGCCGCTGGTGTGTATGAAGTCACAGAACCCAGGGAATTAAGATAGGCATGGATATTATATTATTTTATATATGCACGTGTCTACATGGTATTTGCACATTTCTTTCAATTTAGGGAGGTTAGTGTTTTAAATGAGACTAACTGCACTACAAATGGGTTGTGTTCTTACACAGACAGTAACTGCATTTTTTAACCCAAAGCTCCTTTACACATATCACATTCCCTTGTTCTGATACCATAGCAAAGAGAAAATAAGAAGGAAAGATGGAAGTAGATATTTGAAATGCATTACCTTGAGTGTAGCTTTTTCTCTGTGCAATTTTTCACAAGTATGACTGTGAAGGTACACAGGGGAGCCAATAAGTTGAATAAGAAAGCATCAGTTTTACAAAGTCCCTTTTTAGACTAGGGCTGCTTTAAGTAGGATTTGATGTTTATGGGATTGTCAGAAATAGGCAGTGGTTCATAATGAAAAGACTCAGATTTTGAACTGCATTACAGCCAGATGAACGGCCTCAAATGTAAAAACAGTGCTGTGAAGCTGTGCAGTGCTGAGTACGGTCTAAGTTCGGTATTTCTATAGTTCTGTAATTACCATGTATTTTTAAGACTAGCTATAGTAACATATGTAATGATCTGATATCTTTTCTGAATCATACATCCAGTATAACTGAATTAAAGCTGGATTTATATTTGTTACGTATATTATATATTTTTAAAATAATTGTAATCACAAGAGCTCAGTAATTTCATAATTATTATCTCTAGTGAACACAATATTTCTGTTAATAGGATTTCATTTTCTCAAATTCATTCAATGTCTTCAAACATTCAGTCTGTGCCTTTCTCATGTTTTAATTCTATAAATGCACTGCTATTCTCTCAGCATGCTCAATATTTTGAATTTTCAAATAAAGTCAGATAAATCGTATTGTACTGAGCCTCTTTCCTGCTAATATAAGTATGTAAGTATTTCTGCGTGAAGATTTTTTGAGGGATTTCATATTTGGTGTACATTCTTAGATGAGCCTTTGAAATCCATTTCCTCCATGCACATACCAAAATGCAAATGTAATAGTAGAGTTATACATGCATAAAAAATCAAGCAATTTCCTACGTATATGCAGGAAATACTGCACACTCAAAGCTTCAGAGTGATTTGTAGCAGTATTTTTTTCAATTGTCACCTAATAAATCTTGAAAACATGTGCTGATGGAGAGCAGGCAGGAGCAGCATACTTCTCTCTTTGGGGTGCTTTGGGGTGCCGCTGGCCGGCTGGACTTTGGCAAATTCTGGGGTCAGGGCCGGGCAATGCTAGCACAAGGCTGGGGCAGGGAAAAGGCTTCCCTCAGCCTCTCTGACCTGTGTCTGTGCCCAAGGGGCCAGAGCAGGAGGTACCAGTGGGGACAAGCACGAGTGATGGGTCTTCAGGGTCAACAACTGCACAACCTCCAGCCTCCAGCAGAGAGCATTTTTCACTAACTCAGTAAGTTTTCATGATCACTTATGCTGGAGTTTTCACTATTATAATGGAGTTTTCATTAATAGTCCTTTTCTTCTGTAGCCATTCATTTTAATGGCAGAAGGATTTTTCCCCAGTGCCAGCAGAAGGTGACTTACTCGTAGAGACACGACAACAGAACCTGCATTAACTTTTTGAGCAGCCCACACTTCACAGCAATTGTTTTCACTCATGAGCTCTAATCACTCCTAAAACTCACCTGCCCTTTCACTACTACCTGTTTTGCCGGCGGATCTGAGTTAGGAGCCAAGCTCCTTGGGCTGTCTCTGCCGAGAGCAGAGCAGCGGGAGGTCACGCACACCTCAGGGCTGAATGTCCTTGTGCAGCCACCTGTCCACACCGGCTGCAGAGGCAGCCCCCGGGAGCTCAGCTCCAAAGTCAGTTAAGTCATCAGGTGAAGCTCTTGAATCTGGGCCTACGGATCTCAGCGCTTGCCTTTGCCAGGTGACACACCATGATACTCCAAATTGCTGGGATCCCAGCACTGTGCCAAAGCTGAGGAACAGAGTCTGTTATTTCAGGTTCAGTGCTTAATATACAGCTATACTGCTTTGGAGAGCCGAAATTGCCGGATGTGTTTCAGTGTGGCTTTTGTTTCTGTTCTCTTGGATTTGCAGCCCCTATGGACTCCCCCAGCTCTTCCCAGGACAGAAGGCAGTGCAGAATCATAGAATCATAGAATCATTTAGGTTGGAAAAGACCTGTAAGATCATCAAGTCCAACCGTTAACCTAGCTCTGCTAAGTCTGCCATTAACCCACGTCCCTAAGCGCCTCATCCACATGGCTTTTAAACACCTCCAGGGATGGTGACTCCACCACCTCCCTGGGCAGCCCGTTCCAGTGTCAGACAACCCTTTCAGTGAAGAAGTTTTTCCTAATATCCAGTCTAAACCTCCCCTGGCGCAACTTGAGGCCATTTCCTCTTGTCCTATCACTTGTCACTTGGGAGAAGAGAGCAACACACACCTCTCTGCAACCTCCTTTCAGGTAACTGTAGAGAGCGATGAGGTCTCCCCTCAGCCTCCTCTTCTCCACACTGAACAACCCCAGCTCCCTCAGCCGCTCCTCACAAGACTTGTGCTCCAGACCCCTCACCAGCTTCGTCGCCCTTCTCTGGACACGCTCCAGCAACTCAATGCCTTTCTTGTAGTGAGGGGCCCAAAACTGAACACAGTATTCGAGGTGTGGCCTCACCAGCGCCGAGTACAGGGGCACGATCACCTCCCTGCTCCTGCTGGCCACACCATTTCTGATACAGGCCAGGATGCCGTTGGCCTTCTTGGCCACCTGGGCACACTGCTGGCTCATCTTCAGCTGGCTGTCGATCAACACCCACAGGTCCTTTTCTGCAGGGCAGCTTTCCAGCCACTCATCCCCAAGCCTGTAGCGTTGCAAGGGGTTGTTGTGACCCAAGTGCAGGACCCGGCACTTGGCCTTGTTGAACCTCATCCAATTGGCCTGGGCCCATCGATCCAGCCTGTCCAGATCCCTCTGCAGAGCCTTCCGACCCTCCAGCAGATCAACACTCCCACCCAACTTGGTGTCGTTTGCAAACTTGCTGAGAGTGCACTTGATCCCCTCGTCCAGTTTATTGATAAATATATTAAACCAGACCAGGCCCAAAAGTGAGCCCTGGGGAACACCCCTTGTGACCGGCCACCAACTGGATTTGACTACATTCACCACAACCCTTTTGGCTCGGCCGTCCAGCCAGTTTTTTACCCAGCAAAGAGTGCACCTGTCCAAGCCATGAGTAGTCAGGTTCTCCAGGAGAATGCTGTGGGAAATGGTGTCAAAGGCTTTACAGAAAAGTAAAGGCAATGCAGAAAACTAAAGGCAGTGCCAAAAAGAACGCAGAAGTGATAACATCAACAGCGGTGTGGAAGATCAAGCAAGCTGTGCCAGCACAAGCAACTTCACAGCAAATATATACTCTCTCTGGAGGCTCCCGCTCTGGCAGACAGCTGCCATGGCTCTTCAGGAGCTCAGCTGAGGAGTGCAAAGACCACAAGGAGTAGCACTGCTTTATTTCCAAAGTCCCTTGCCTGTTGCATCTATGATGGCTGTATTCTTTGGCACGTGGAGTATTGGATGCCTTCACCTTACTCCAGAAATAGTGAGAGCTGGACACAGAAGGCTATGTTACCAAAGACCTGCTGAGTCTGATGAGGTGCATAATCAAGAGCATCTAGAACCCCATCTTCAGGGCATAATTTCAAATAGAAGTTAATATGCTGTGGGAAAGTGTCACAGAGAAATCCTCCCTTGAAGGAACAGACACATGAACAACCCACCACCTTGTGACCAGGTCCAGAGTTGAAAGCCCAGTTCTCCACCCCAGAGAGGATCACAGCTTTCTGTCATGGCTCCTCCTCGCGCGGTTATTCACCTTCTTGATTTTCTTCCATGAACACCTCATCCCCTGGTAGCCTCCCTTCGGCAGGTTCCCGGTATTCCTGCTGACATCTTTCCTTTCCTGGCCCTTAGCTCAGCGCCCTTTTTCCAGACATCAGCTTTGGGAATATTCTTCTGACATGGGATTTGCTGCGGAAGTAGCAAGCCTGCCTGTGCTTTTTGGGTATTTCTGTCCTTCACCTAGCGTCTCTGAGATGTGAACTGGCACTGCTGACCATGCCAGAGCTGAGACCGGTGGGCCTTGCTAAGTCTAAAGCTTTATTCCAGAGTGCTCATGTTCCTTATTTCACAACGTCAGACCGCAGTTTCAGCTGCGTCCGAGTGCAAAATGCTTGCTCTACAATAGTCAGTCCCGACGGTCACAGATTAGGCTGCAAAGTGGCGGCACGCTGAGCAGAAAAGCAAAGTACAGCCACAGCTATGGACATGGTACCTTGCTGTTTTCACATTTTTCCTGCCTGCCTTCTGAGTCACAGCACTCTGCTTAAATGGAAATAAAAAGCACTAACAGGAGTCAAGCCGGCAGAGGCAGGATAGCTGCAGCACAGCGCGCTGTGTTCAGCGCTGCCTCATGTATCAACAAAAGCGTCAGGTGAGCTCCAGCTGAAGATGCTTCACTCTTATCAATGAAGTGCAAAGCAAGGAGAGCTCTATTTAATTTTCCAGATGCAGGGATGAATTGGCGTATAGCAAAGTGCTTTGCCTGGTCAGATTGATTACTTTGGAGGTGGAGAGTATGGAAAGGGAATAAACACAAAACACCAAGTTGTTATTCTTAATGGGGTCGCTTTTCTGACCACAACCACACAGACTCCTTTACGGGTGACTGTCAGCTTGGCAAGGAGAACACATTCCTCTCTCCCACACTCTCCCTTCGCTTTGTCCCTCCTGCTAAGCATCTGGTGCAGACAGCAAACCATAAACCATCCTGTGTCTGCTGGAATTTGGATGCTTCAGCCTAGTGACTGGTGCAGAAAATGAAATGAGCACCTTGTAGCTCACAGGCATTTGGGGTCAGCAAGCTGCCGACTCACTGCCTTTGGAAAGCACAATGCCGCGGTCGCGTGGTGGGGAAGAGCAGAAGTAATTGCAGGAATTCAGTTAATTCATGCAAAATGAAGCTAATCATTAATGGTGGGGTACACAGCCATCCTTCTGCAGTGCCGAACAATTACTTCTAAGTCATGTTTTAAGGCCAGCATGTAACGAGAGTGTGGTTGAGTAGCTGGAGCAGAAAGCGTCTCACTGGGTGAGCTGACTTCCGTTCCCTCCCCTGTCCCTGCTCCTTGAGCTGGAGCAAGTATCCATTTCTCAGGCTTCTGGGACAGTGTCATTGGTTACTGACAAATACATTACAAATTAATATTAAATATATTACATATAAAATTATTATTATACATACTAAATATATTACCAATAAATATATTACAAACTATTACTCAATATAGTACAAATATATTTGCAGAAAGTCAAAGGATCAAATCCAGCTGGCGTTTCTGCTCACTAGATATTATTGCAGTTCAACTCCTTTGTGCCCATGTTTGTCCTGGAGGGAGAGAAACCCAGAGACCTGACTCTAAACAGCCAGATCACAGTTGCAAACAATCTCTATCCCTGTTACGACTGATAAAGATGCAGAAGAAGAGCACACCTGAAAGATGGGGAGATCCAGAGGATGATCAGGCTTTGCCCCACAACTTTTCAGTTCTGGTTTACCTCCTACTTCGCATCTTCAAGTAAAGTGTTGCAGGCACCGTTCAGTGCAGGTTGCTGCTGGATGGGAAAGAAATGTTTCCTTCTGCCTAATTCCCATTTAAATGGCCAGGGACAGAGTTAAGAAGAAGAGCTTGGCAAAAGAAGAGAGCAAAGAACAAAACAGCCCTGAGCATAGCAGGTTCTCAGTGAGGGGGCAATGAACGATAGGGAGAAACAGGAATATAAAGAGGGATAAGTTTTGGACACTTGCACGAAGATGAAACTTTCAGTTGCCAGGAAGCAAAATAGTAATTGCTTGGACTTTAACGGGTTTTCAGCCTTCTTCCATGAGGAAAAACAAATCCTAAAATTACAACTTCACTTGGCACTTAAAACTGCAATTTTTAAGTTGCATTAGCAGGCCCCTGGTGCTAACACAACAAATACGCTGAAAGACACTGACGTTTAAGTCATGCACAGGTATGACATGAGAGTGCCTTTCTGCTGGGTGCCTTGCTTATACAACCATGCAAATACTTCCTGGAGAACAAATTACCCAGCCAATTTCCTCTGTTTTCCTGTTTGTAAATTGCTTCTGAGTAGCTCCTGTTTCTCTTGAATGTGCTTTTAGTAAATACATCAGGCTATGGACAAGCAGCTTATTGTGACTACTTGGTGTTTAAGAGTCAGGTTGGTTTAGTTCATTTTAATTTTACACAAAAACTATTTCTATTTTCTGGATGGATAGATGAAAGTCCCACAGAGCCTGGTTTCTGGTGTGAACACTCATTCTTAGAAGTCAACACTGCATTTGTGTGTGACTATTTCATAGTTTTCATTTAAAATTATTTCTTCTATAAAATAATTCTGCCGCAGGGAGCTCAGTGACCCCAGTTTAAAGGCTGTGCAAGCGCAAGTAAGCAGGAGATGCAACTCCCTCGGGGATTCAGAAATGGCTGTTTACCACCAGATGTGTACGTTGATCTTCACGGCATCTTTGGGACCACTTTGGTGCCCAGTGTAGCTCCCAGGAGCCTCAGTCCAAAACATGAATGACTTCAGGTTGGAATAGACCAAAAGCTGGGGCATGGGCCACACATCTCTGTGTGTGGAGAGAGGGCAGGGAGGTGGTGATTCCCATGGACATGACTAAACCAGACCTTTGCCATTCATAGACTATCCCGGGGTGAGAACCTTTGCTGTGCTATTTGGAAAGGATCATGCAAAGCAGCCACTGCTTGTGGTAAGACCTGACCCATGCAGGCTCGAGGTGTGGCCTCACCAGCGCCGAGTACAGGGGCACGATCACCTCCCTACTCCTGCTGGCCACACTATTTCTGATACAGGCCAGGATGCCGTTGGCCTTCTTGGCCACCTGGGCACACTGCTGGCTCATCTTCAGCCGGCTATCAGTCAACACCCCCAGGTCCTTTTCTGCGGGGCAGCTTTCCAGCCACTCATCCCCAAGCCTGTAGCGTTGCATGGGGTTGTTGTGACCCAAGTGCAGGACCCGGCACTTGGCCTTGTTGAACCTCATACAATTGGCCTCGGCCCATCGATCCAGCCTGTCCAGATCCCTCTGCAGAGCCTTCCTGCCCTCGAGCAGATCAACACTCCCTCCCAACTTGGTGTCGTTTGCAAACTTGCTGAGGGTGCACTCGATCCCCTCATCCAGATCATCAATAAAGATATTAAACAAGACCGGCCCCAATACTGAGCCCTGGGGGACTCCGCTTGTGACCGGCCGCCAACTGGATTTGACTCCATTCACCACAACTCTCTGGGCTCGTCCGTCCAGCCAGTTTTTTACCCAGTGAGGAGTACACCTGTCTAAGCCATAAGCCGCCAGTTTCTCCAGGAGAATACAGCTCTTCCTCCTCCACAAACATCAGACAGGCATTACAGTACAATAAGAGGTTGCTAACTGGGAGATACTGCAGATGCAAGTGCTCCTGTGATTGCCTTTGCCGACCTGGTTCATTTACACACACAGCATGTTTAACATCACAGACCACAGCTACCCCAGCAAGTGGTGCCAGGTCTTTATACACTGGTGTGCATTATCCAGCGATGCGCCTGCTCCCTTATCCTACGGGGGTCACTCATGACAGCGCTGCAGTATGGAGTTTGGGACTTTAAACCAGCCACGTGAGGTAGGGCATGATTTTCTCTTTAGCTTCTATGAGAGGAGGTGTAACTATTCCAGCTGGATATAAACCAATCTGCAGCTTCAGATTTTCATCAAAGGTACCCAGCTTTTTTGGTGATATGTTATCAATAAGCATCTGAAATGTTGATATTTTGGTCTTTCACATAACTGTTTGAAAAACAAAATTTTTATATTCTTGAAAAAATGTACAAGTTCTAACTATTTCTAGTCCAGTCATCCCCAAAGCTCTTAAATGCAGTAACCAATGCTCAAGAATATTTTAATGAGAATATAAGAAGACTATTCCTTTGAATGAAAACTGAAGACTGGCTTTATTGCTCTTCGTTAAACCACTCAGCTGCATTCCTCAAACGCTTGTGTTTACCAGAATGCTCGTAAAAAGAAAAAATGTTGTAAACATTCAAGTGAATGTGGGTTTATACAAAAAACTTTTGCCCCCAGAATATTAAGGGAGCTGCCTTAAAATGTCTCTCTTGCTTTGGGAGGGATCTGGTGAGAAAATAAAAATACTGTTTAACACTAATAATTAGTGGTAAAAAAATCTAAATAACTTCATCGCCTTTGGTGTACTTATTCTGGATTTATAGACATATGCTGAAACCAGATCCGAGCTTTTATTTTTACAGGCCTTTATGTTTTTGTCTAAAATGGCTTTCAGTGGAAATACTTTGAATCAAAGTCTGACATGTTTGTTTGTTCTGTGCTTTATAAAACTCTTAAGAATGATTTAATCTGTGCCTGATCATGGGACTGAAGATAGTGTAACAATAAGACTTACTAATAAGACTTACTAAAATCACATCAGATAAAATTATGCTATATTGTAAGGTCAGGAAAATGCTACTTTATCTCTGAAAATGTCTCATTTTCAGTGAAGTTTACTAGAAGAATGGCAGGTATAGGCCACTGGGGTGTGTGGACTTTCCTTATCTGCAGCCTCGGGACAGGTCCCTGCATTTCATCTGTGTGCCCTTTACCAGGGACCTCAGGGCATCCTACAGCCACTGGCCTCTGGGTCACCCTACTTTCACCCTACTGTGATCCTTTCCAGACAGGGTCAACTGTCTGGAAAACTTAGATCATCCAGGAGCTGTAGCTGCAGGACATCTCAGCATTGCTGACTTCCTTAAAAAATGAAGACATATTTTCTAGCCTCTAAGGTATGAAACTGAGATGGCAAAATCTCTGCAAAACATAGCTATTGCAGGGGCAGAGATCTACCCCAAGAAAGCAGGGAGCCACAGAAACTATTGCACTCTCTGTGTAGTATCTAGTCATCCTTGTAGCAAGGAATCAGCTCTGGGACAAGCAGCTCAAACTGCCAGTGGCTGACCTGGAGTGGATGGGGCTCCTTCGACTGACCCAAACTTCTGGGGAACAGCAGGGGAGCCCCTGGAAATGGGGACACAGGCCAGGAATCCTTAGGAGGAAGACATCCCCATTCCCTTAATGAAACAGGGAGCAAATGTTTCCAGAAAAATGAGCATCTGAAACACTTGTTCCACGGGCAATTTAGAAATTTCTCAGGATATTTTTCCCTGATTTGGAATCAAGATTTTTTCATTCTGGCAGTTTCCTATTAAGTGTAGGTATCTGAGTTGGAATAAAAGTATTTCTTTAACAAACAATTCTAAAAGACAATAACCCCCTCTCTCCTCTTTCCCCCAAATTTACTTACTCTTGTTTATCACCACAGAGAAAATGGTTAATGTTATGCCTCTGCTCCACTACTAATTTTGCTGTGTCTCTTTGTGATGATGGTCCATCATGATGTGGAGAAGGGATTATGTGGCAGATTCAGATTTGGGCATGAGAGATCTTTAACTGGCTTTACAGCACCTTGAGGAAAGTAGCATACGAGCCTGACTGCAGCCAGCAGGTTTTGTTCAGGTAAGACACTACAAGTGCCAGTTTCCTCCATGAGACCTGAGAGCATTTGGTCATCAAGAGTACAGAATTGCCACAAATGTTAAATTTGCTTAATTTTATAGGCCAGGATGATTGCCTACAGGCTCAGGTGTAACACTTAACCCAGACTCCCTTTGTGAGTAGCAAAGAGCTGTAAAGCCTGAAGAGGAACTGTGGCAGGAAATCTGGAAGGATTTTCTTGTCCCAACACTGGAAGCAGAGGGATTGCTCAAATCAGTTGTCTTTTGAGGGCTGCAGCATGTGCCCAGGCTGTTGCTGGTCAGCTGTACTGTCTGGTCCATGAAGTTGCCAAGTCCAGAGCTTGCCTTCTACATTTCAGGTGTATGCACCATCAAGGGAGATGCTGAAGGAATCGATTCTCTGATCCTGAAGACCAGGAGCTGGATTAATTCCCTGCACTTTGTTTTCCACCTGGCCACTAGAACAGCCTGACTTGAGTTGTACCTCAATTATATACCTGTATTTCCTTCACCGGTCATTGACCTTGCTGTTGAAAAGACAATAACTATTGAGATGCAGTAGCCACAGCAAGAGGAAGTTACAAAACAGGACTCTGCAAGAATTCCTTTCCTCAAGTTACAGACTTTCAATCCCTTTATCAAAGCATTTGCAATTCTCATTTCAAAATCATGGAAATAATAACTAATATTTAGTAAAAATAATGAGATATATGTAATCAAAAGTTAGTAAATGTGGTGAATAGCCACTGGCAATGACATTTCTGACTACCTGACTGTGCCAGAACAGGCATTTCACAAAACAGAGCTCCCACTCCAGAGATTTCACATTCTCAAGTGAAAACTGTAGCAAATACAAAATGGGTCAATGAATAGTATGTTATTAAATTTCTTTGGAGAACTTTTAAATCAGCCCCTGTGCCACGTGATTGCATCTATACATTCTTTAGTGGCTAGGACATGCAGTCAGGAGGTTAAGAAAAGAAACCCGCTCTTAATCTCCAGCCATTAACAGTTGGTTGATGAACTGAATCATGAGGGCTGGTTGTGCTTCCATGAGCTGAAAACAAAACCTCTTGTGTAAACATTAACTTAGATAAGAAGTAAATTCACTGTGGCTGCATTTCTGCCATTCCCTCCCACTCACATATGTGCTCTAGCCATTGCGTTTTAGGGACATCTAACAAGAATATTAAACTTGAAAATAAGTGTCAGCACACAGACAAAGAGCAGTTGTCTTTGTAAAGGTATCATTCTATCTGACGCAAGATTGGGTGAAAACTAATCAACAGGCATGGTATGTCATGATATGGAAACTTCAGTAAATTTTGTGTGTGACAAGTTATGGAGAGTTTGTCTGTCTGGAAACAGTGCTCAGCAAAACAATCCTAACTGTACTGTACCATCACTGTGTCCATGCGTATGACTTCCATAGGCAAACCATGCTGCTGAGCGAGAAGACCAGTGAAGCAGCAGAAGATGCTATTGATGAAAGAATAGAAATGATCTTCTGTTTTGCTGGTAGTCAGCTATTTCTGATAGAAATCCTGGTAGGACCAAATCTTCCGAAGATGCTTCTCAGCATCTCTGGGAAGGAGTAGTCTGCATGGAAGGAACCACAGAGATGGGTATAAGACCATTCTCATATATTAAAAAGATTAGCCTAAGCAGATTTACATTCAGACCACCTCAATACTTCTTGCACGCTAGCTAAACAATCTGTAAGAATGACCAACAGCACTGGGAAGAGGAGAGCATCCCATCCTGGGTCTAGTCAACTGCACATTGTACATGCTAGGAGAAATAGCTTGGGATCAAGAGCTATTGCTCCTGCTCCTTCTACACATTTAATGCTTTCATTTCATACTTGGGTTACGAAGGCCACATCTGTCAGCTAAGACATAGTTTTTCATCTTCGAATTTCCTACCTACTACTTTTTAACAGTATCTTGAACTACTCTTGCCTTCTATGGAAAAAATAAGTCACTTGCCAAGTTAAGGAAGCAAGTCTGAGAGTCTCAAAAAAACCCGCAAAACCACTTTCATATATGTATTTCTACCAGTTATTTGCATTACTGTAACATAAAAGGAGAGGAAAAAAAAGGAATAAATGGCTGGTTTAATCTAGGCTCCCCACTTAGAACATGGCAAGGTTAATCAAAAGATCTCAGTAGGGACTCCGTCCACAGTCTGCTCGTGTTACCATTTTAGGGTTACTCTACAGGAGTTTTGCTGTGTTTTTCATCTTTACTCAGAGGCAGCAGTTTTTTCTGTCCCTATGTACAGTATCACTTAATAGATTGAGGATGTAAGGGATTTCCTGGCATGTAAACAGAATACTATAGTGGAGACAGTAGATTTTTACTTTTAATACATTTCCACTAAATGCATCTCGATTCTTAGAGCATTTTGATTTTACTCACAATTTCCTGTCTGCTAATTCCTCATGGTCTCCTTTCCCATTTCATTATTTTCTCCTGTTTCTTTCGCTTTTCTTTTGACCCTTCAATCCCCCTTGACACCTTTGTCTTTCACTTGTATGCCATGATTTTCTTCTGCCTCTAGTTCCTTTCATTCCACTCGCTTTTATTAGCTTTTGCCTCTATTTCCTTCTCCATGTTGTCCTCTTCTTTGCCCTCACATCCTTCACTTTCTAGAAAATTGCCACATTGGCATGAATTACTGGGGAAAGATTGGAGTCATGTGTCCTTTGGGGATAGTGGAATTTATCAACAATCAGGTCTATGAATGAAAGCCAGCCTCTGTTTCAGAAAAAATGCTAAAATGTTAGGAGAGAGGGAATTATTTGAAGACTGCAGCTGGAAGACAGCTTAGGAGTCAAGGTGATAGGCTCTACTTTGGCTATACTGCAGGCTTGATGTGTGACCTTGAGTAAATTACCCAACCTTCATGTGCCAGGATGAGCAATTTACCTACCTGTTAAAATTACCATAACAATATTTCTGCCTTAGGACTGCTGCAAAGTTTAATTAAGCTTGGTAAGCACTCGAACATTCTTCATTTAGTATAATTACCATCATTACGCATTAACCCACCATGACATTTGTGAGGCAGTAGGTGTCTTAACTATTCCATTCCAGACTTAAAGATGACAGTATCCTTCAACCACATTTAGCCAATAATTAAATTGTTTTGGAAAATATATTAATTACTGCTGGAATTACAGTGATCAGCTGAAATCTCTGAAAGACCTCTGAATATCACAAAAGCCCCGAACAAGCACACAGCTGCTGAACTCACCCATCTTCTCTGCATAACACAGGCCCAAACTCTCCAGCTAGCTGCACATGTCTGCCTTCACATTCCTCCACCTGCCTTTCCTTAGCAGAAGATACGCCTTTTCAAGTGGCTCAGATGCTACTTGATTGCTTACATCAGTAATTTCAGTGACTCCCTGTGGAAAAGGCTGCTCTGATACAAACTTCTCCCTTGTAACCACTCCAAAATACCTTCAAATGTTATGAGATGTTTCAAGCTTCCATGGCAGACCAATGCCACCAGCCACCTTTTTTGTGGTGGAGTTTCAGCCCAGGAACAAGACGGCAGCCAGCAGCCTGCCACACTCGCTAGGGAGGGCATGGCACCGGGGCCACAGGGCTGTGTGTCACCCCGGCTGCGGGGCTTCAGGGGTATGTGTCACCCCGGCTGTGGGGGTACAGGGTTGTGGGTCACCCAGGCTGCAGGGCTGCAGGGGTATGTGTCACCCCGGCTGTGGGGGTACAGGGTTGTGGGTCACCCAGGCTGCAGGGCTGCAGAGGTGTGTGTCACCCCGGCTGCAGGGGTGCAGGGCTGTGCATCACCCGGGCTGTGCATCACCCAGGCTGTGGAGGTGCAGGGGTACGTGTCACCCCGGCTGCGGGGGTGCAGGGCTGTGCATCACCCAGGCTGTGGGGCTGCAGGGGTACGTGTCACCCAGGCTGCGGGGGCCACAGCGGCATGTGTCACCCAGGCTGCCCACGGTGGCCAGGACCCCCCCAGCTCTAGCTGTGTGGCTGTTTTGTCAGTAAATATATCTTTGGCTTCATGGAAGAGTTGTGAGAGTAGCAGCGCTTTGGAATTAGGCTCGATATCAGCACTCTGTGTTGTATAAGCACCTATTCACCATAATTCAGTCATATACACCAGAGAGAGGACTAGATTTTAACACAGCGTTGCACAAGGATTTTGCACAAATGAAATCTGGGTGATTTTTTTTATCAGAAGTGGATAAGCCTCTTTTGATTTATTTCTGATAAAAATGCAGGCTGATAATTTTGTTCATAACTCCAAACCACTCCCTTCAAGACATTTCCAAGTCACTTCTTTCCACAAAGATCTGGATAAGATCTCATTTCTGAGACTCTCAGCTGACATGGCTTTCATGAATTCCTCCTCCCTGACAAGGAAAGCTAAAACCTACTTCTCCCATGAATCTCAAAGTGAAATTCAGTACCTTTCTGTCTGACTGTTTATCATTTCTTGCAAATACTTAAACCCATTTCCTTTGGAAAAGGTTTGTCTTTGTATGACAGGCATACAAATAGATTTCATTATAGTACTCCATTCACTGGTGCAGCTTAGCCTGGAGATAAAAAGGAATTAATTTTCTAGATTTTACCCAAATGTCAGCTCTACATTATCACAGTTCTTAACTCAAGAAGAATGGGCAAAAGAAAAAAAAATATGAATGGATATATTGTATCTGACTTCATGTTAGTGACCGAGACTCCAAACTTCCCTCTCAGTGAATTGAATCAAAGTAGAATCAAGAGTGCAAGATTAGGCAGAAAAGCACAGAGTCAACTGAATTTCAATAATGGTAACTTAGAGAGTGCAATCTTTTAAATATTAATGGCAAACTCTGCTCACTAACTTAACCATACTGCTGTGTATGCCCTAAAGGTCAGAAAAATTGGATTTCCTTTTCCCTGGCGTTTTTTTTTTTGTTTTCTTTGACATCTATATCTAGGCTTCTTTTTAAAAACAAAAACAAAACAAAAAAATTACCATACTATTACACTAGGACACTTCTGGCCGTGTAAAGCAAAGCAGCCTATCATGACAGTGAAGAAACAGTAGATAATAATCTCCTGATTATTATCTTGCTTTTTCTTTTCTGCTGAGACTTGAAGGAAACCAGTGCAGGAGCCTCTTCAGGCATGTTTGCTGTAACTGCTCTTCTCACCTTGGCCATTACCTGTCAGTGTGCAATTTGGTTTTGTAGGACTATTATTCAGTGCTGTACAATTAGGGACAGATCCCAGCTGACGGCTGTTTCACGGGTGGTAGCTGTGACGGCCCCTCCTGCAGACCGGTGGGTATTCCTGTCACGGGAAACTTATCCTCACTTTCCAAACTCCTTCTCTCAGTAGTTTGCCCACAGCTCAAGATACTTCTGCAAATTCTGCTGACTGGGAGGTATTCCAGCAGTATGATTTGTGGCACCCAGAGTGATTTAGATGTGTCAGAAACTGCAGAGGCTGTGCTGATTATCAGAGAAAGATAGAAGATGGATAGAAAGCTTCACATAGTCTATCAAAGTCAAAGCAAATGTGTTTAGAAACAGAGTAGCAAAAATAAAGCAAAACCACACTACCTGGAGATTCATACCGCCTGCCTCCTCCCAGTATCTCCTCTTCAAGAGCTGGACTGTTGAAGCGTGGAGTGGCTCCAGCCTCAGTGAAGAGGCATCATGTAGTCCGTGGCCCTGTGAGCATGTCAGTCCAGGCATGGGCTCACTGCGTGATTATGCAGGCTGGGCAGTTCACAAGCCCTGTTCTCAAAAGGAAGCCTAGCTCTTATCTTGTTAAACCACTGTATGCATTGCTATCTTTTTGGCGCAAAGGAGACATAAAATGAAACTCCCAGGAACCCCTTCTTTTCATCTCACTGCTGAACTCCAGAGAAATTCCTTGAACTACATGTGTAAGCTTAATTGATTGTAATTGACCTAGAAGGAAGACATGAAACTCTTCTTATACTCACCAAATTGTGGCAAAGCAAATAAAGCAGCGTTGCTCTGACTAGTTTGGGTACTGCCCGTCATGCTGCTGCTTTCTCTCACTCATTCATTGCTTCCTAAATTCACCTGCTGCCTAATTCAGACAGTCTCAATGGCAGCCATGTATTACAAATTATACAAAATTATTAAAGAAATTAAAATTAAGCCAAGAGCTTCATCATAGGACAAACATTAGCATGGCGATAGCATTTTATAAACACCCGTCATGAACTGGAGGCACAGTATATGAATGTTCAGACTACCTCAGTTCGCAGCCTCGTCCCTTTGTTACTACTAAGGTCTCTAGCAAAGGCAATAAATTTTTGGTCTAATCTGATTTTGGAATAAATCTCTTTGGGTCAGCTAGCAGAGTTTCTTGACTCAAACTAAGAAAAAGTTGAGTACAAACCAAATAGAATGATCTTTTTTTTCCTGAAGTCTGCCTATTTTCACGTTTAGTGAGCCTGAAGCAGTTTTATCAAATGTTCAACATTTTCTGACAAAGAATATGCAGAAATTTGCATTAAAAATGCATTTTGTAGAGTTGGCTCTGTTGCTTCTGTTACCATATCATTAAAGTGGGACTCAGTTTGATTTCGTTGTGAGGAAGCAACAACATCTTATATACTCTTTAAGCTATTTCTGTCCTTTAGCTTCTCTTTCCTTTAAGGATCAAACAGGAATTAGGAAGCACTGATCTCAGGGGCTCACAGGTCTGGATGGAGGTCCATCCCACACAGGCAGTCTCATGCTTTGCAATAACCTGATGACGTGGTAGCCCTGGAAAGAGGGCAGGAGGTGCCTCCACATGCCTAGACAGACAGATCACTAAACGGGCTGAAAGAACCTGAGAACATCTCTCAGGCCTGTCCCCAAGAAACCTGAAATCCAGGCAACCTGGGACTTTGGGTTGTACTGATGATCTTTGTTTTCTTTAACTATACTGAAGTTGGTGAATAAGACAGTGCTGCTGCTAATTTAGCTAGGCTGAGAGTGGCATTGCCTGCTGAGTGTCTTTCTTTTACAAACATCACCGTTTGAGGCTGAATAATGGTAACACTTCAGACACATGGCAATACTCTGGTAGAAGACTTTTATGCAAGCCTTTGAATAGAGCTATATGTGTATATACACATGGAGATAAGGGAGGTGGAGAAAGAGGCTTTTAAAGATATTCTCTGTCATTCTCACTCTTCTCTTTATAAAGTCTAATTTGTAAAGGATCATTGAACTCTAAGTCATTGCTGTAACAAAGTTATGAAAATTTGATCTAGAAGAAGTGATCCATGAATATCTTTAAGACTAGTTCATGGCTTTGAAATTTTTACTGACCATTAAAAAACAAGTAAAACTTTTTTTTCCTGAAAAATCCCCAGAAAGTTTCACCATTTTATCAGCCCTACTTCTAAGAAAAAGTAAATGTCTCTACTATCTATTCTTAATGCATAAACATATGGACTTAGATTCTGCAGTAAATGTAAAACTCCAGAAGTTAGGCATGATTTTGAAGTCTCAATGGATCCTATTAGGCATTTAATTCTGCCCTGAACTGTACAGGAAACCCAAGTACTAATCCGAATGGTGCATTTCAGTAGATTACAGTATCTAAAAGTGCCTAACTCCCTGTTGCGAATCCATCCAGCTAAGGACAGAAAAACTTCGAAAAAGCTCTTCATTGCATATGATAGAATCTGTTTGCCTTATAATTGTAGTGGTGGTTCTATAAAGAGACCCCCAGCAGTTGCTAATTGCATCCAGAAACCTCATTACATTATACCAATTGGATTTTTAATTAGAAATGCAGATGGTAACTCATTTATTACTGTTGTAAGATCCAACTGGGAAAGAAATCTCAATTCTGTGTTGGATGCATGCACCTTTTGGATGCTGGAAAAGAATGAGCAATGAGAATGGTGAAACTGTGACTGATGTTATATCTTCCAATAAAGATGTATCATTGCACCAAGGCTGAAGGTCACAAGAAATAAAGGAAGGAGAAGCATCTGTGGAGCCAGTTTCAGAAAAATAGAAAAGCCCTACAAAGAGCTCTGCTGGGATAGCCAGCTGGGAAGTTGAGAAGTGAAAAGCTAGCCAAAATGATTTTGTAGAGTTATTAATATACCTTTCTCCATTCTTCTGAATGGAGATAATGAAGGTGAGCATCTCAACCTCCCATTGAAATTCATTTGTGTCTATAAATCCTTTTCTCACTGTACAGAAAACAAGACCATAAATGTCATTCCTTACACTGACAGCAGTATACAGCCTGTTAAGTCTACATCGCTGCAAGCTGACGTGCTCTGTGCCAGTTCAGATCCTGCTCCCGACTGCAGCCATGGCAGGACCTAGCCATCTCTTGATTACACAACAGACGAGGTTACAGCCTTGCACCTTCAGGGACTGGCGATGACAACTCAGACTGTCATTTTTCTCTGTTTGACTTGTCCTTTTGGATTGTAAATTCTTCAGGAAAGTGGCTTGCACTTACTATATGTTTCCCTAGCCTGGAACAAAGCAGCCTTTGACTCAGAGCGAACAGGCAGCAAGCCCAACTGCTACTGCCTAGCTCTTCCCTCTGAAGGTGTAAAAGGTGGGTGGGAGCTTACGTGCTGTGTTTCTGCCCCTTTTTGTTCAGCTGAAGCTTCTCATTTCATTCATTTTGTTTAGTATTATTTTGCTCTGTCTCTTCCACTTGTGTGCCATCAGGAAAAAGAAAAGTGTTTCTCTTTCACTGTAATGAAATCACTTGAAAATAAAATACCATTAGCCAGTGTCACCCTGAAGAGGCGAGCACTATCAACATGTTGGTTACCTCCTACAGTAGCTGAACTGTTTCCTCTACAGACACATTTTTTTGTGTGTGTGAATATCTGTCAAGTGGACCTAATATGATGTCTTCTTGCCTGCAAATTCTGTGAGCACAGAGCTATTGTCTCGGATCAGAAAGGAGTAACACAGCAACAAGGACGTGAATTCTCTTCCCTGTCAGAAAAATGCAAGCTTCTTCTCACATTTTTTTTTAAAGTAATGCTACAATTTCTACTGAGACTTTATGGGTAAAAAAAAATTAAAAGCTTTTACTGCAATTTTTAGTTGTGAGTTATTAGAATTACAGTTGTGCTTTCAGAAATACTTTTAATCTTTTATGAGTAAATGTCTGAGCCTGACACGCTCTTCTGGATAAGCAAACTATTGCTATGCTTGCTTTCTGTGAATTCAGACAATTCAACATAGGCACCATACAAGAAACTATACCTGCTACAGCCAGAAAGTGGGCATTTTCTTTTCCCTCTGAGTAAGAAGGGAGCAAGAACAGCTTCACTGACTCCCAAAGGGCTGTAAACTTTCATTCTTAGTCAGGCATGCTATTTCATGCCAGGAAAAGTTGAAAGTGCCATATATAATTTAGCTCACTTGATGCATCCTGTTTTAAGATCCTGACTTTAGTTGCTTTAACATGAACAAATTTAAACCATCCAGTCTGCCTTTTGCATTACATTTTTCCTGTTTTCTTCCCCTAGTTAAAATAAATAAATAAATTTAAAAATCAGCAATCCACTTGGCGTAAAGTTTCACTCCAGCACAGGTATCTGAAGTCTACTGAAAGCAGCCCTACTGCTAAGAATCCATTTTGCTGTTCTGTTAGGAAAAGATGGCTAAAAAAAGCCAAATGATGAACTTCTGGAATGAAGTCCATTAGCATGGGCATGGTAGCCATGCTAAATTTTGACAGCTGTATCCACCATGCTATTTGTCAGTAGCACTTGAGGTCACTCAGAACAAGGAGACTCTCTCCTGTGTCCTCAGAGCTCAGCTGGAATCAAGGTAGTACTGAAGAAGAGAGATTGCCATCCAGACCAGCTTCCTGAGGGGAAGAATAGGAGGTGAATGAAAAGCAGGAAGAAAGGAAATAGTAGAGAGTGAAGGATTGCATATTTTTTTTAAATGCAAATTTTGCATGATTGAGTGCCCAGGGAGGACAGGGTGCAGCAGGCTGAGCAGGGCTGTGCAGAGAAGCAGGCTCTTATCTGTAGGATCCCCACTCCTCTTTGCAGAAGTCGCCAGGCAGTGAACAACCTGGGGGAGCTCCAGAACAAGTGGCTGCTGTAGGATGCGTAAAGCTGAATGCTGCCATGGAGAGCTGAGTTCTGTACCTGTCCCCGCTGCAGCATTTTAGTTGCGGGTTTATTGAGTGTGTGGTCCTCATTTTTGGATACCCAGTATAAAAATCCAGGAGCTGTAATGGTAAAACTAGCATAAAATTATTCTGCATTTTAAGAAAAAGGCTTTAGAATCCTAACAAACTCTAAACTGCATTTTTCTAAAACTTCTCATGATTCGGCACTTGATAAACAAGCATGATTACAAGCCTCTTTTATGTGAAAAAATCAAAGTGGGAACTATGCACCTTGGACCTAGAGGCTGCAGTCATAAGTTTAGAAGAAAGTCAAGGAGTGCAGATAAGTGAGCATTTTTACAGAATTATCATGCCCATTGCCTTGATTTCCCAAAAGGTCACCGGTACAAAACATGCTGTTCCTCTATGTGCTTGCCCAGGTAAACATCTAATTGTCACAAATATCATCCTGCATCAATGAAGTCAATCCATCAGCTAATATCTCTCTATTTCTCTGAAAAGCCATAAAAGCAAGAAAATATTAAGCATAGAAATTGCTATTCAGTATGTATGTATAAGTGTTAGCACGATGGCTTGGGACTGTTTATTAGGATAATTTTGGAGATGTAGCAAATTGTGGTACAGTTGAAAAACTCAGTGATGCCGCATGAAATGATTTACTAACAATTACTGGGGAAAGGTGCTAAGCCCAGTTGCTACTGTACTATTTCAACTTGAAAAATCAGAACAAAATGAATGGATATCCTTTTGGCATACCTACCTCCACATGTAGGAGGCAGATAACTGCAGGTAGGCAATTATATATGGTCTTCTTCTCTACAAGTTTCAACATCAGAACAGGATTATTTTTATCTTTGGAGGAAAGGATCACCATGGAAACATAATGGAGTATGAGAGTGATCTGACTGATTGACAATGTTACAGCAAAGGAAGATTGACATGAAAGGCAGAGATAAAATTCACGCTGTTCTAAGGCACAGTTCCTCTAGCAGCTGAATCATCAGGTCTCGTTTTCCAGACAGTAATATTACATGAGATTTTCTTGTCCTTATTCAAGAGGACCATGTTGCAGAGGTCACATTTTCTCTCCAACACTTTGTCAGTCACAGGGATGGTAACAACACTGAGGACCTTTCTATTTATGAACCAAAAGTTTAAGACCTGAAAGAAAAGATTTATTTTTCTGTTAAGTGCCACCTTGCTATAAATCTGTAGATTAGTTTGGGCTTCTCAGATGAAGCTTTGCCCACATTTCTTTATGGAAAAACATGAGCTACTTGTTACCTTAAAATGCTTTGCAAATTCATTCTGGTTTTGTCAAATTTTTCACTATATGGGAAGGCTAAGAATGGAAAAAGTCCTGACAGAATAGTTATTTCAGCCTCTCAATTGGAAATCAACTTTTGTTTTGGAATGTCAAACCATTTTATTTTTGCTTATAAAATACTCACAGCATTGAAGGAAAAAATTCTGAATCATAGTGAATAAAATATTTCATTCCATCGGAAAGGATATTTTTTATTTCTTTGTTCACATTAAAAAAACCCAACAACCTTTGACTATTTTAAATTTAAGCTGATCTGATTGCCTTGAACTAGCAATGCAGAGGGAAAAAAAATAGCTATTTCCATTTCTTGAATTCATCATATTAAGTCCAAACCTTCATTTTCTACGTCTGCTCTAAGGTAAATTTAAAAATCTTATGTAAGAATATTCTTTTAATCCCACACGAGAGTTGTAACTTCAGAAGATGCCTTTATTTCTAGGAACAACTGAACAGGGACTAATGCCATTAACCTAGTCTGTGACCTGAAATCTTGTGAGGAGGGTTGGTTTGCCTGTTTGTTCTGTGCTGCCTCCTCAGCCCTGGCTCACTTTGTCCCATGGCTCCCTCTAGCTCATGCCCTTCTGGTTCAATGACCGACTCCCTCATTGACTGGCACTTAAAAGTCTACTGAGCATATTTTTCTTTATTCTACAGTGTTTCCTTTTCTATTTATTTATTGACCTATTTTTACTCAGTCTACTCATTATTCTGGAGGATTTTTCAGCTTCAAATCTGAAAGCTCTTGATACATGCTAAGTCTTTAAATTGGCCAAGAGTCACAGTTAGCATAGACAGAAACAGGAAACCAATTTTCAGTCCTTAGTCTACAATTTTAGGCCAAAGTGTCTGATGTAAAGTGGTCACAGGACAGCAAGATAATCACTTTTAAGACAGTTCAAGTATGACAGTGATGCAGATGTTAAAATAAGCCCTGATCACAGTGACCCTTCATGGCCGTTTCTGTTTTTCACTTTAACACCAAGCAAAGAATAAGCTCCAATTACCTCATTGAAAAGCCCAGAGGGAGCCAAGCCTAATGTTATATCAACTGTGGACATTTGGTGGTTTATTGCTGTGGTATGGAGTCCTATGGGACAGTGCACATTCTTCCTGTAACAACGCCTTCATCTCATTCTTGGTGCTGAGTCCATCATCGTGTGACTAACAGTGGATTGCCTTGTAGGGGAAAAGCTCGTGGCTGTTTTGTGTCTGATCTATGTCTGTTCTATCAGGAAAGCTGGCCAGAGTGCACCCTATGGACTTTGCAATGCAGCCTCTTGGGAGCATAAGTGGCTTTTCTGCTCTTAGCGATTGCTGTACAAAAAGAGAACCTGGAGTGGGAATCCTGGGGTAAGTCTCCGCCATGATGCAATGGGAGCACAGCAGGAGGAACTGCAGGGCTTCTACACACATGGGACAATAGGAAAAGGAGAAAAGAAAAAAAGAGGGGAAATAGAAAGGTCAAGAGAAAAATAACTTTATAGTCAAAAAATATCAGATGGGAAATATTTATTTACAGAAGCAGTGGGAGAAGATTGTTCTGAACCAATGATGACTACTCTGATCATCAGCAGACACTCTGAGTTGCCAGCTGCTGCAGTAACACATGTGGAGCAGCTTTGAATGGGAAAGTCTCTGGGCATGTCACAACCCATGGGTCTCATCTTTCCTCTTCCCCAGACCTCCTACAAGCAAGTCTTTTAGGAACGGATTTTAAAATGCATGTCCATGCCTATCACCCAAGAACTTGGTGTTTAAATACACTTAAGGATCTGAACTTTAGAGACAAACATTTAAAGCCTTTCTGGCACCTAAAGACTTTCAACAGCACCAAGTTACTTAGTTGCCATTGAAATCAATGGCAGTCCTTGGCTTTTATCCTTAAAATGAGGAAAATAATACTTTAATGAACACGGTTGCTAGGGTAGCTAGAGATACCAAGTTCTCCCTTTTTATATAGAAGCAGGCACACTCAATTACGTGTCTGTCCTGTTAATGCTCTCTGTCCTGTTAATCGCTGGCAGGTTTTCCTTTGCCCTCGGGGGCCAGTGACCATATTGCTGGGGCAGAGGGTGCCAGGCGCCCTCACCTCCGCCTCCGTCAGCTCAGAGGGGCCATATGTGCAGCACAGCAGCAACCAGCCAGTAGTGGGTACACAAGGATATGTCAGAAAACAGTGATGCCCCAGTTTATTTGTGTTTATGAGGCACATTGGGAACTAGCATTATAACAACATTCAGAGACTTGAGACTGCACTAGCTTTCCTTGTTCCCGGTGCCTGGCATCACTCATATTGATTCATAGACTAAAAGTAATTTTATGGACTGATGGTTATCAAAAAGTCTCTGGGAGACATTTGGTGAGTTGATTAAAGAGGGGTTGTGAGGGGTATTTCCCAGACATGTCCTCTGGGCATGAAATTTCCTTGCATTCTCAGTGGTAAGATGTCATGGAGAGATTTCTTGTTACAGCCATGCTGTTGCCCAGTAGACTGGCATCTTCTCATATTTTGAACAGTGGTGCTGCAGCTTGGTGAAATAAGTTCTAAGATAAGATGCCTCCACCGACATTTATGAACAACAGTGTTTTACAGACATATGGGAGAAGATGAAAATTATTAGTACGAAGTTCGGTTGGAAACTTGGTAAGTTATATAGATAAACCTGGGTCTTTAAGCAGCTTGCCTGCTGCCAGAATGAAAGAAATGTACATTAAAGCTGCTAACACTTATTGATAACCCTAATCACAATTCTTCCTCAGGGAATATTTTCAGCCTGTAAACAAAAAATGTACTGTAAGTACCACACTGATGTTAGCTCAGTACTGCACTGATTCATTCAGTAGAGTACTGCAGAAATTAAATGGCTATTACATTATGAATTAATTATGTATCCTAAGGTGGGGGTTTTTTTATGATTGTGATGGGTAATAGTAATTACACAACTACACACTGTGTGTTTAGGTATAAAATGCTAAGTACTTGGGTTTTTTTCCTTGCGTGTCCTCGCTTCAAAATCCTAATCTTTTTAATGGAAATATCTAGTAACATCTCTAATGTTAAAGGGACAACAGTTTTAAAATGACAGAGGGTAGATTTAAATTGGACATAAGGAAGAAAGTTTTCATGATGAGAGTGGTGAGACACTGGAACAGGTTGTCTAGAGATGTTGTGGATGCCACATCATTGGCAGTGTTAAGGTCAGGTTGGACGGGGCTTTGAGCAACATGATGTCCCTGCCCATGGCAAGGGGGTTAGACTAGATGATCTTTAAAGGTCCCTTCCAACTCAAACCATTCTATCGTTCTATGATTGTAATAGATGGTGTTTCATGTTTAATAGAAATAAGAGGAAAAATGAAAGAGCACTGACACTAAGAGCTAACTGATAAAGCAAGAGTGGAGCATGTGGAAGCCAGCAGTATCACTGGGGCAATATTCTTAGCAGAATATACCTGACAGAAGGTGATGCAAAAAGGTTTTGAATGTTTTCTCTTACCACTGATATCAGAGTATTTTATTAAGTGACAATGAAAAAAAAGCATGTAACTATCTAGATTGTCATTTCATGAATCAGAAATCAACAGAGGGAATGGCTGCTGATTGTCAGGCAGTTTCATCCCGCTTTAACATACCTGGCTATACATAACAGAAGACTATTAACAAAGGAAACCTCAGAGCTGAGAAGTTAGATGAAACACCCAAATACCTTATGCCATGAACAGCAATCACTTTTTCTTGATACAAGTACAATGACTTTAGCTTGATTTTTTCCTTAAGGTGATGTAAGAGGACAAATTAGGTCATGATCTTGTACCTGAATGGACAACACCGTGACTTCAAACAGTTTGTCCTGGGAGAAGGGGAAGTCCTGCAAAATTCCCTTCCCTTCACTCCCACACTGCTTCCACTGGGAAGAAATTAAGGTTGAAAGTCCAGTGACCTAGCACACCCTCCAAACAGTCTGGTACTGGCTTTAGAGATACTCTCCACATCTGGTCAACCATTTGCTTAACTTGGCACTTGCCACCAAGAGATGACAAAGAACCCTGATGGGCCATCCCGTTCTCTGAGCTATTTTCATGGCCCACTGGTCACCTAATTTGGAAAATCTTCTATGGACAGGTAGAGAAAGGCATGTTCTTGGTTTGACTCATGCTCCTTCTGCAGCAGGAGAGAAACAGTTATGCAGGGATGTATTAACTGTACCAAACTACAGCTCCTGATTGTTTCCCCAGAATCTCTCAGTTCTGGCTACAGTTTTTCTCTCACTTTTTTATTCATACCCATCCCACCAAGACCTCACTGTGTTGCATGGTCTCTTTATTATCCTCCCTTTGGCCCTGGCCAAACTGCTCTTTCTCAGAGGGTTCGTGGGAGATCCTGGTGAATTAGCTGGAAATAGGTCTTCATCCTGCTGCATCACTGGGCAGAGTTTCTTGGGCACCTTCTGGAAATGGTTGGCATTGTTAGGAATACTCTGCTTGCTGTCCCAACTTCTATGTTTGTGACCCTTAGATCCTCTGCTCCCCTCCCTTTTTACATTCATTATTCATTCTTAGAATAATTTGGTGGTTTCCCTGCTCTCTTCTTCTCTAACCCTTCCCTTCTGAAGAAAAGCTTAGGTTTTGTTAGAGATAGGCTAATGTTTATCTTTAAAAGGAAAGACCAGCAGAAACACAATTCATAAGCAAACGCTTTGGTAAGAGTAAGGGCAGAGCAAACATATATGATGCCTTCCTATTAATACTCTCCTCATTGGCAACAATTTTCAGTTCAGGGGATTTTCCTAACTTGTTTTTATTTATATATTTAGAAACACCCAGCTGGTATCTCTAGCTTTCAAATATTTGTCAAGTCTTCCCTTGCACGTATACAGACTTCTTGCATCCACAACATCCCTAGCAAGGAGTTCCACAAATCTGCTTCTACTTGTTGTGTGAACAGTCAGGTCCTATTGCTTGCTCTGAACCTGGCTCCCATAAGCTGCATTTCTGAGCCCTATTTCTAGCTCATAAAGAGGCAACGAACAGTCAAAACTTTTTCCCCGTGGTGAATTGGTAAACCTTAAACATATTTTCCCTGTAAGTTATAGTTTCTTCATATTGAAGTTTCAACTAAGTCAATTGTTGCCTTTAGGGGAGTTTTCCGTACCTTTGATTATATTTGTTGCCCTCCTCTTACACTTTCCAGTTCTCGTAAGTCCTTTCTTTTGACATGAATGTTTGATTTGTGTTTTCTTAACTGCCGTAAAGCACTGAACTGATGTTTTCATGGAACTGTCAATCATAGCACCAAAATCTAGCTGGTCCTGAAAAGCAATGATCAGTTTAGAGCCCTTGTATGAAGCTAGAATTATTTTCTTCCCCATGCAAATCACATTACATGTATGCATGTTGAGTTTCATCTGTCATTTTATTGCCCAGTTCCCTTGGGTTGTAGTCTTTCTGCAGCTCACCAGGCTGTGCTTGTCCTTAATATCTGAAATAACTGTGCATCATCAGCAACCTTTGCCACTTTGCTGTTAACCCCCTTTTCCAAATCATATATGAATAAGTTGAACAGCACAGGTTCCAGTACAGACCCCTCCACTGGTGACTTCCCTCTGTCACAAGAGCTGGCTATTTATTGCTCCCTTCCATCTCCTGTGTTTTAGCAAATTATTTATCCATTCCATGACCTTTCCATTTATGCAAATGACCACAAAGTAGAGAGATGGACTAGTGGGGTTAAGTAAAAAAATATGCAACTCTTGAGGAAAAATACATGAGGAAGAGCCAACAATGTGCACTCACAGCCCAGAAAGCCAACTGTACTCTGGGCTGCATAAAAAGAAGTGTGGCCAGCACGTTGAAGGAGGTGATTCTCCCCCTCTACCCCACTCTGGTGAGACCACATCTGGAGTACGGCATCCAGCTCTGGAGTCCTCAGCACAAGAAAGACATGGACCTCTTGGAGCAGGTCCAGATGAAGGCCACAAAAATGATCAGAGGGAAGGAACATGTCTCCTATGAGGACAGGCTGAGAGAGTTGGGGTTGTTTAGCCTGGAGAAAAGAAGGCTCTGGGGGCACCTTATAGCAGCCTTTCAGTACTTAAAGGGGGGCTTATAAGAAAGATGGGGACAGACTTTTTAATAGGGCCTGTAGTGATAGGACAAGGGGTAATGATTTTAAACTTTTTTTAAAATTTTTTACGAAGAGGTGGTGAAACACTGGAACTGGTTGTTGTGGTGGGTTGACCCTGGCTGGATGCCAGGTGCCCACCAAAGCCGCTCTATCACTCCCCTTCTTCAGCTGGACAGGGGAGAGAAAATATAATGAAAGGCTCATGGGTCGAGATAAGGACAGGGAGATCACTCAGCAATTACTGTCACAGGCAAAACAGACTCAACCTAGGAAAATTAACTTATTACCAATCAAAATCAGAGTAGGGTAATAAGAAATAAAACCAATTCTTAAAACACCTTCCCCCGATCCCTCCCTTCTTCCTGGGCTTGACTTTACTCATGATTTTCTATACCTCCTGGCCCCGAGCAGCACAGGGAGACAGGGAATGTGGGTTGTAGTCAGTTCATCACATGTTGTCTCTGCCGCTCCTTCCTCCTCAGTGGAAGGACTCCTCACACTCTTCCCCGACTCCAGCGTAGGGTCCCTCCCATGGGAGGCAGTCCTCCATGAACTTCTTCAATGTGAGTCCTTCCCACAGGATGCAGTTCTTCATGAACTGTTCTATCGTGGGTCCCCCATGGGGACATAAGTCCTGCCAGCAAACCTGCTCCAGCATGGGCTCCTCTCTCCATGGGTTCACAGGTCCTGCCAGGAGCCTCCTCTGGTGCGGGCTTCCCACGGGGTCACAGCCTCCTTCAGACATCCACCTGCTCTGGTGTGGGGTCCCCCTCGGGCTGCAGGTGGATTTCTGCTCTACCATGGACCTCCATGGGCTGCATGGGCACAGCCTGCCTCACCATGGTCTTCACCACGGGCTGCAGGGGAATCTCTGCTCTGGTGCCTGGAACACCTCCTCCCCCTCCTTCTTCTCTGACCTTGGTGTCTGCAGAGTTGTTTCTCTCACATATTCTCATTCCTTTTTTCTCCAGCTGCTGTTGCACAGTTGTTTTTCCCCTTCTTAAATATGTTATCCCAGAGATGCTACCACTGTCACTGATTGGCTTGGCCTTGGCCAGCAGCGGGTCTGTCTTGGAGTTAGCTGGCATTGGCTCTATCGGACACAGGGGAAGCTTCTAGCAGCTTCTCACAGAGACCACCCCTGTAGCCCCCCCTGCTACCAAAACCTTGCCACGTAAACCCAATACAGTTGCCCAGAGAGGTTGTAGATGCCCCATCCCTGGCAACATTCAAGGTCAGGCTAGACGGGGCTCTGAGCAACCTGATCTAGTTGAAGACGTCCCTATTCATTGCAGGGGGATTGGACTAGATGACCTTTAGAGGTTCCTTCCAACCCAAACCATTCTATGATTCTATGAGAAGAAAGAAGGGCCAAAAAAGAAGCTGTTTAGAATGGCTTTGAAAATTGCTGTTTGTCTTCTTCCACTTGACTACTTGAACACATAACGCAAAAAATACCTTCCTTTGTCTAAACTGCTTGTATCCCATTCAGCTCAATTGGGAATAAAATGTTACTGTTTTGAGGATGTGGAGAGAAATTGAGTACAACAGAGGACATGTTCTTTTCTTTGAAGACTGCCTTCATCAACCCTTACTTAAAAAAAAATAAAATAAAATAAACAAGTACACCAGAAAAATCTCTCTATATTAAGGAAACAAGTACTTCTCAAGAGGTTCTTCCAATATCAGAATCTCTTCTTCGAGGAGACACAAGGAGACATTCATTTCCAAGACTGACACTGACTCAGAGTGAGCAGCTAATACACAATAAAATAGGAAAAGACACACTTGTCAGCTTCCCAGAAGCTGACATCAAGGACAGTCTTTCTAAATCATAGTCCATAGAGCCTGAAATTCAAGCAGCAATTAAAGTTGTTAAAGGCATAGTAGAAAAGCTAGCAGACCAAAAGTAGAATATTGCACTACTGAATTAATGGATTTTTTTGCTCTAGGATTGTAGAAAAGCTCTTCTTGACTTCTAGTCACTGCTATAGAAACAAACTTGAACAAGCTTGAGACAGTCCAAATATAACAACTGTGAGTATAGCAAATTCAATACAAATAGCTTCAGAACAGTGTGATAAAATAAATTTTAAAAAAATCTAAGAAGTGTCCAAAAAAGATAGGTGGAAAGACAGGTGTTTGCAATACTTGTGGGATGGTGAGTTAGACACTTTTGCAGAGGTAAAATGATCCCCTCTGAGTGACAGTTTGTGTCTATACAGTCAAGCCTATAGTGATTACGTATCCGGATTTTCATGAGTATCTAAGTATAATCACCCTTCTTTTATTTTCTGAATGACATGTAGTGGATAGTTCTGGCTGAGGTTTTTCTCAGATCCTCCAGCTGGTCTGCCAAGGGTATTGGAGTTGTGGCTATTTGGGACCTCCACCTGTTCTTCACTTCTCACTGGAATAAGGAGCTCTGACACCTGTTATGGAAAACTGCAACTCACACTGCAAGTCAAAGACTAAGAATGTGCAACCAAGCTTTGGAAAATAAATCCATGCTCTCATGACTCACTATAAATGCGTAGTCTAGTGGCTCTCCCACCCAAACCTGGTGTACTCACAACTGACTAAATATCAGTCCACTCTCTGTTAGCAACTGATACACACCAGCTACTTCAGGTAAGCATTTCTGAATCATGCTTATCTCATATGGTCAATGTGCAGGTGAGAATAAAGTAAGTATTTATTGCTCAAAATCTCCATAGCCCAATGTTAAAGAAACTCAAGTCACAGAAATTCAATAAAAAGTGTATACAGAGACTTGGACTCGCAGATATATCCATAAAGAGTAACTACTTCCCAAGCTTGACATCTACATTAATAACGTCTTTGTACGCTGTCTAAACTTGTAACATGCCAGAAGTTTTGTAGAATGTGTATACAATCAATGATTTATATATTTAATGTGAGTGTATGACTACCCCTAAAGGGTTGTGAGCTTCCAGGCAGTAGCACTACGAAGTAGTTTTTGTGTTTGCCTTAAGGAGGAGACAACAGCATCTCAAAAAAAATCGCCTACCACCAGGATAAGCAAGAGTAAAAGAGTTTCCATAAGTTTCCACAGTGGCTCTGGATGAAATCATCAGGAACATTTATACTTGAATCCCAAAACCTGACTCCTAAAAGTATCAAGAATGAGGACAGCAAAGAAAACAGGATTCAGACAATGGTGGGTCTTCCTAGGAAGGCATGGCCCCATCCTGGTGGACCAGATAGCAGGTAAGGTTTACATTTCAAATCAAGGGTAACCCTAAGGGTACACAGTGTCTCAACACTGAAGGTCTACCTGCATGTGACAACAGGCCAAAATCATAGGATCTTATGTAACAGATGATGAGTAAATAGTATTTGGTATACTTAAATTATGTTTTCTGCACCTGTGACCTTTGTTTCCAATCTAAAGTCTGATCTTAGGTCTAGCTAACACAGCTTATTTTTGCTTTATTATTGAGCTTGCCTAGTGCTGAAAGCAAGATGAACAAAAAAAAATGCACCATTTCCCCGGAGGCAGTGGACCCAAAGAAGCGTGCATATGCAGCCTTACTAACCCATATCCAGAGAAATTCTGAGGAGAAAGGTGAAACTGAGAGTGCTTTCTGCCACACTGCACTGTCAAGTGCCGAGCTGTGGGAAGGAAGAAACCAGTGATCATTATACAAGGCAGAGATGCTGACGGATACTCCATGACTCAAGGGTGTCTCTAATTGCAGACTAGCACAAAACCTGAAAGTCACCCCAAATAAACATACTTGGAAATCCTTCTGATATCATTGATTGCAGAGCTTGCAAAGCAGTCATGAGAAGTCTCTTAGAGGTGCTTCTGGAAAGCAATATTGAGAAAAACTGAAAGAAAGTGGTGTTGAGCCAAGAAAAATAATTCCTTTACATCACAGAAACATAATCCAAAGCATACGGTGAAAGAAATTCTCTCTGTCTAGAAGGCAAGTAAATATTAAGTTATGTAGTAGAACAGCATTATTATAGACTAAATAGTAAAGCTGATGTTTGAAAAGTTGGAATTGAAAGAAGCAACAGCCCCCTCCCATTTGTTTGCTTTTAAAATCAGAGATAGATTTGGTAGAATCTGATGGTATCAAAGAACTGCTTAGCAGTAGGAAATCCTTTATCTAGCTGCAAAGAGGCATATCTTACAACAGAATTTGGATATTCTAGGCATGCACATGTTAACAAACAGATATGCAGACTCAGAAACTCCAGATATGGTTTTGCAATTTAATATTGCCAACTTGGAATGGTTCAAAGAAAGAAGTTTTCTTTCATAACAATTACTTTGTATTTACACAGAATAAACAGGTGCAATATTGACATGACAAACTAGAAAGCAGGTGTTTTAATTAAAGCAACCATAGGAAGGATCATTTGCAATGTCTCAACAACCACAATTAACTGATCTCTGTGTCTCAGTGTTAATGGAGTTCATTTAGGAGGAATCAGAACATTTAGAAAATGCTGCAAGTCAATTGTTTTCTATTTCCCAGCTTGTAGGGTTACCGCACAATATTCATTCTGCCTCCAACATAGCTTAAGTCAACATTAGAAAGTCCCCTGCATTGTAGCTATAGAGTTAATTGCCTTCATTCACATTCAGTAGTTATTTATTATGCAAAGATCTGAACATTAAGAACACCTCACCATGGCAGTTAGGTAGTGCATAACCTTTGCGGAAGCTCCTTACACACAGATGAAATTCACCCTCAAGATGTGGGTCCATGGAGGCATTCTACCCCGATGCTGGGGATGCAGTCCACAAACCCGTGTAATCTTCACAGCCTGTGGGTCTGGAAGGTCCCTCAATGACGGTCCTGTGTTGAGCTGTCAGGGCTCTCTCCAGAGGCTGTGGCAAAAGGAGGAGACGATAGTCTAGTTCTAAGGACCTCACAGAAGGACTGCAGCTGCTCCTTACCACTCACTCCAAGCACGGCTAACGGTGGTGTGGGGAGATGGACTTCCGCCTGCCAGGAAACAGGCAGGCAAGCAATCAAGTTGTTCTAGAAAGACCTACATCCAAAAAGAAAAATTATCATTATTCTACTGCTTTGCTTCAAAGAGTGAGAGTTTCCCCAACTGCATTTTTGCTCAAGTATTCACTGTTTCTGTTGTTCCCAGTCCAAGCTGTAGTAAACAGTCTTCCATGCCACAAAACCACCATCACAAAAACAATTCCACTGAAAAATCCCAGTATGGACAAGGTCTTAATTACCACAAAGACTGAATAATAACACATTCTGAACATTGCACTTCTATTAAATAATTAATTCTGACAATACCTTGTGAAAGAGAAATGATCGTGGAAAGAGACCCTGTCAGATTTAAAAGATATCTATGAAGAGAATTCAGACTATGAGTTCAGATTACTGAATGGGGACACTTTCACAGAATCACAGAATCACAGAATCACTAAGGTTGGAAAAGACCTGTAAGATCATCAAGTCCAACCATCAACCCAACACCACCATGCCCATTAAACCACGTCCCACAATGCCACATCCACACATTCCTTAAACACCTCCAGGGATGGTGACTCCACCACCTCCCTGGGCAGCCTGTTCCAGTGTTTCACCACTCTCTCAGTAAAGAAATTTTTCCTAATATCCAGCCTGAACCTCTCCTGGTGCAGCTTGAGGCCATTTCCTCTTGTCCTGTCGCTAGTCACTTGGGAGAAGAGACCAACACCCACCTCTCTGCAACCGCCTTTCAGGTAATTGTAGAGAGTGATAAGGTCTCCCCTCAGCCTCCTCTTCTCCAGGCTAAACAACCCCAGTTCCCTCAGCTGCTCCTCATAAGACTTGTGCTCCAGACCCCTCACCAGCTTCGTCGCCCTTCTCTGGACATGCTCCAGCACCTCAATGTCCTTCTTGTAGGGAGGGGCCCAAAACTGAACACAGAATTCGAGGTGCGGCCTCACCAGCGCCGAGTACAGGGGCACAATCACCTCCCTACTCCTGCTGGCCACACTATTTCTGATACAGGCCAGGATGCCGTTGGCCTTCTTGGCCACCTGGGCACACTGCTGGCTCATCTTCAGCCGGCTGTCGACCAACACCCCCAGGGCCTTTTCTGCGGGGCAGCTTTCCAGCCACTCGTCCCCAAGCCTGTAGCGTTGCATGGGGTTGTTGTGACCCAAGGGCAGGACCTGGCACTTGGCCTTGTTGAACCTCATACAATTGGCCTGGGTCCATCGATCCAGCCTGTCCAGATCCCTCGGCAGAGCCTTCGAACCCCCAAGCAGATCAACACTCCCTCCCAACTTGGTGTCACCTGCAAACTTGCTGAGGGAGCACTCAATCCCCTCATCCAGATCATCGATAAATATATAAAACAAGACCAGCCCCAATACCGAGCCCTGGGGAACACCTCCATTCACCACAACTCTCTGGGCTCGGCCGTCCAGCCAGTTTTTTACCCAGCGAAGAGTGCACCTGTCTAAGCCACGAGCTGCCAGATTCTCCAGGAGAATACTATGGGAGACAGTGTCAAATGCCTAGAGATGCTGTGTTGGTTCAGTCATGAGCTCTCCTATCAGCCCATCTCTTATGGACTCTCATTTCTGATGCAGCGAAAGGTCAGCTCTTGGTGAAGCAGCAGATGAACTCCAGTTGTTTACAATATGATGTGTTAATATAAACTGACATTCAATTTTTATTTTACTTAATGTCTCAGGGTAGCAGTGGTAGCAATTCAGCAACTACTACATGAGATGCAGATTCATCCAGGGAGTGAGGAGGGACCGTTAGCGGGACCGTTAGCTGGGGACAGCACCACTACAGCTGCCCTAAAGGCAGTCACCCTTTCTTGCAAAGCAAATTCTGTAAGCCAGGCTCTCATAGCTGGCATTATCGCTCACCAGGTGGGAATGAATACTAGGGAAAGTTATTGTCTGCCATCTTAGCACTCCTTGTGGGTTGAGGGATGTCATTGCTTAGGAGGTTATTCTTCTTAGCTAACCGTCAGGGTTTCAGCCTTCCCTGCACTTGCAGTAGGAGGCCAGTTGGGAACAGGAACCTTATCATCACCACGCTAAGCTCTGCAGTCCTCTTTTGTGAATTAAAGCTTCTAGTAATCATGTAGCATGCTGCAGCCATTTAGGATCTGGTTTTTCTGACATGGTTGTCACCTGCACTTCCCATGGGTTTCAGCTATCCCTGATTAAATATTCTTCCTACAAGAAAGTGGTGTTTCAACTAAGTTAAAATGTTTGGAGATGGAACCTTTTTCTTTTTTAAAAAAACATTGTTTCTGTTGGAAAAGCAGTAACATTCAGCTGTAAGCCTTTTTATCCAGGCTATTTGATTTTTTCACAAAACCTCAAAGCTCTCTGTGGGGTAAGTTCCCTGCATTTTATAACCAGATCTGATTATCTGATGCCCACCTTCTCTGGCAATATAGTATATTCTTTAAACCCTTTTGTCACATAAGTATTTCTGTTGCACTTTAAATTATCTTCCTTTTGACTGCTTTTCATTATAGGAGTTCTCAGCGTTGTGATGCTCGTCTCTTTCTCATTCCAGTGCTGAGATCCGTGTCAGAAACATCCATAACAAGAACCTTTTATGTAGCTCAAACATTTGTTACCCTCTGAATCCCACTTTTCTGTTTTTTTGCGAACCAGTGCTGCCTCATTGTCCCTTTCAGCTGTACACATCTGCAAGGTTCTCCCTCCTATTCGAACGGTGCCTCCTGGATTACTTTGCCCTCTCAAACCAAATGGTGTGATTACCCTCATGTTTTTCCTTCATGGATATTAACAACGACCAGCATGTGAAGTGACATACAAACCAGAAACAAGCTCACTCTCAGTTTAAGGCTGTAAACTTGTAGACATGTCTGTATTTATCATTTGGTAATGAGTTTGTGTCTTGAATTGAATGGGACCGCTCATGTATAAAGTTGCTCACCTGTATAAGAGTTTGCAAGATTCTGGCCTAAATAAAGGAAATAAATATTCATATTATTTGCAGCAGAACCACAACATGATCATCTGCTTAAGCCGACTCTTTCTCCTTCCATGTTTCTTCCTTCCACATCTGCCACCATTTCATTACACCTGCTCTGAAGTTAGGGCTTTCTCCCCATGCAGGTTGGCTTACGAGTTCTGTGGGACTTCTCGTACAAGTTATTCTGGTGCGTCTACAGGACAGGGGGATACACTTTCATCAGCTTCGAGGCACCTTTCCTTTTTTGTCCTCTAATATGCTTGAGAAGTTTCTGAACACTGTAAAAATACTGATGAAGAGACAAGACCAGGACATAGACCATACAAGCTCCACATATTTTCAAACCAAATATGCATAAACTTTGTATGCTCTAGAGGAAAACACATTAAGCATATGCATAAGCGATACCTTTTGAATGCACCTGTTTCTTCATTCTCTCTGTCTAATTGAGATTTTCCACACTACAACGCTGTCCAGGAAGGTATAATAAGATCTTACTTATTCCACAATAATACTGGAGAAATTTAATATGAAATGGCAGATCTGTGGGATATACCAGTGAGCACTTATATGATCAAGCTGCACCTTTTGAAGCCAACTTTCTTAGCCTTTAGGTACTAACATCAAATAAATAATAGGAGTCAAAAGGTAAATCATTAAAATATCTTCAAGTGCACCACTTTTTTCAAGTATATGAAGAACGTAGACCAATCATCCTCTCACTGAGAGAGGAAGAGCTCAAAGCAAGGTTTTCCTATCTTTAAGAGGGCAAATGATGACAATCTGTTTTTTTAAAGCACCCTTGACACAGCTGTCCTTGTCACACTGTTTCTTTTATCCAGAACTTCCCTGCATGTAAAGCAAAACATCTGCTTATGGATGTTTCATCACTGACGACACCTATAACTATTGGCAATTACTCTTTTTTCAGTTCATAACTGTTTGGCATTTATTTTAAAGGTGGCAACCTTAGAAAAGACAAAAATGACTGATCTTTTGAGCAGGCTCCAAATGTCACATTGTGAAAGATGTTGTTTTATCATCAACATATGGCATCTGTCTGGGCTCCTTAAAGACGTCTCTAGCTGGAAAAGAAATGTTCTCTAAGCAGAATCTTTGCGTCTCCAGCTTTTAGGCAGCCTTGACTGAAACACCATTCTGAACATTATTTACCTTCAACTTAATTTGATCCTCAGGAATTTACACATAGTTTAGAGTTTCAGAATAAATTCCTCAACTAACTCCTCATTAAATTTACTTGAAGGGTTCTTTTATGATTAAAACAAGCTGGTTCCCAGAAGACTGTATCTGCATAAATGTACACATTAGTCTTTAAGACTACCCACATCCTGGTACTGTGGTTGCCTGTGCTTTTTAATGAAGAGTGAGCTCCATAGTATATTTGCTGTGCCAGGAATCAAGATATTTTCAGTATGCTGCCAGATAAGGAATTTATTTAAGCCTTTATTAGGGCTTTCTTACTTTGTATTCTATGTTTTTTAAAAAAACATTTCTTTTTCCTCAAGAAATTATATAGTTGATAATGAAACAGGGGTAGAAGAGCAGACAAACTGCAGTGATGGATGCTATGGCAACTAGACCAGGTATGAAAAATGCTTTCAAGCAGAGTATTTAAGTCAGAAAAATTATAACAAGAGAAAGCTAATTAGGAATTTAAGCAGACACCTTTGACTCCTGAAGTGAAGGGTTCTGGAATGCTAGCAGCTGATACTGTTACAGCTTGTTTGAAAGTGCTTTTAATTTGTTGTGGGTTGTTTCACTGCAACTCAAGAAATACAAATTTAAATTCATGCTAGCTTTTTGCCAGTTTCTTCCAGGGTAAATTCAGGCTTCTGTAGCAAGAAGTCTGCCAAGAAAAGAGGCTGTGGCAATGGAAAGAAGCAACCAGCCAGCTACAGTCACACCATCCTTGGTGAGCCAACTAATGAACAAAGGTGGCACTGCTTTCAGGAAAGGGCCATGGGTAGGAAAGTTGAGGAAATGGTGACTTCAGTGTGTTCATCTAGTAAATGTAGCCCAAAGTTTTTCTAACTTAAAAATACATCTCTAGCTTCAGAAAGTCCAATTTAGTGTAGCTGCATAGCTCATTCATCTTTCATGTCTTCTCCAAGCACAAGTGCCCAGGTTAAACTGGGGAAGTAGGCCTGAGTCCTCCTTATATGACTTGGCCTCTTGTGTTTTTTTCAGAAGCTATTTGCTTGCTTCTGGAGACACATATACCTTCTACATACCTTCTGTGGACACATATACTTTTGAGTCCTTGGATTCCTTCAGTACTTGACTTTCAAAGTGTGTGGGGCAGCTATCCTGAGCTGATGTCCAGTTTAGCCTCCTTCCAAATAATACAAATCTTCTTTCATCTCCTCTAAAGAATATGGGTATATAAGAGTTGATACTAATATCATCATTGTTTTCTCACATTCCTGTGAGAGAAAGAGAAATATTAATGTCTGTTGCGAAGATCAAACACCAAAAGACCTTTTCACCAAAGGAAAAAAGTAAATATTACTGTTTTATGGCAGGAACCCGCAAGACTACCTCCTAGGCCATAAATGTCACATCTACAGGCACACTGTGCTTTTGATCTGTGTGTGTCCATCAAAGCCTTACACACTGAGTGTGGCATGGAGACAGCAGCTCTCCTTTGCATATGCAGTGCCACCAGCCGCCCACCCCCTGCCCCCAGCCTCCAAATTTCTAGATTCCTTAGAATAGTGCTCTTGATAGATAGTCTTTAATGGCTTGGTTGAGCTACTAGAGACACCCTCCAGCAGGGTTTCTTTTGCATGATGATGTACTCCTTTCTCATTGCAGTTCAAGGTATAGCTTGCAAGGCTGCTTAGCAATTTGTAGGATTGGGCCGCTTTGGCATTTGAGAAGCTGAAGGTTGGTTACAGATGATGAAAATGGCCTGAAACCAAAGGGCTACTCAAGGAGACATCTGAGAAACTTACAGTTCCACTTGCCATTGATGTTACATGATGAGGGACTGGGATGCTCCTTATAACAGAAAACCTTAGAAAATATGAGAAATATTGCTGCCAATCCTGGATCCTTCCCTGAACATGCAATGCCACGGGAATGAGAGGAGCCAGCCAGGGTCCAGCACTGTCTCAGAGATGGTAAGTCCTCCTGGAACCTGCCATGAGGCAAAGCCTGGGGCAGAGCCACCTGGGTGGCTCTGGGCATTGCTGGGTCCAGCATGACTCACTCTGAGTCCAGGCTGCTCAGCCTGAGCTGGCTTCAATGTCTGTAACACACTCACCAGCACTTACAGGAGCAAGCATGCGAGATACATGTTGGCATCCTAACTACCCCTATGGCTTCACATGGCAAGGAGCCAGCCAAGGTACCTGTACCCCTGGCATGTGTTATCTATATCTATAGATATGATAACTATAGAGACAACTCACTTACCTAAAAGACAGAGCTGATAGCTGAAGGTATGTGATCCTCTAGCTTAAGTAGTCTGCCTCTACAGTGGAATAGGAGGAATCAATTAGCAAATCCTCAAATGTCTTTGTACCTTTGCTATAAGGCTCTAAGACCACTTTTATTACTCCTAGATTACAGTGAATTGGTTCCCAGTGGTCCTGCAGTTTTATAGTAATCACATCCCATAACATGCAGCAGCACAACAGAGAGCAGATCAGCCTTACACAGAGGGTTTGCTGTGCTAGCTGAAATATTTGCTTGTTCACGTCGAATTCACAAGGAACTGTTCTATAGTCAGCATCTCAACAGCAACAAATCACAAGAAAGTTTTTGCAGAGTCCATGTAACTGCATCAAATCTGGCCTAATATAAAAGACCATGGAACAGAGACAGCCTTCTATATACATCACAAGCCCCTATAAATTAGATGTTGACCTTTTGCTTCTACAACTTCAGAGACTATTTTCTTTAAAGTAGCCTCAGCGGCTACTTTCTTTCTAAAGAAAATAAATGTTGTTTTAGTTCTGCTCCTGGGGTCTGCACACTGCAGAGGTGGTAACAGCTAGTACAGGTGACACTGAATGAAGCTGAAGAATTAAAATGACCTCTCTAGTAAGAAAATGTAGGTGATAGATAAAAACAGATTTCTTGATCATGTCCTGCACAGAAAATACATGAGAGTTCAGTAAATTTATCCTGGTTTATTAAAACAACAACTTGATTTTTAGGAGCAAATGGCTTAAAAACAGCCTCTCAATTTGGGTCTGCAGTGACTCAGGAGCACAGAACGAAGGCCATCTGGAGACCCTTTGCTTTTCTCTTGTCTCATTGCTGTTTTACCACTGCAGCCACACAGAGCAAGTCTGTCCCACGGTGCTATGAAAATGCTGGTTGATAGTCATGGTTCACTCAGGTACAGTCCTGAAGATCTGACTTCATTTGCAGTTCAGGCTGGAGCAGAAGACCCTGAGTGTATTGCACTGGCACTCACAAGAACAGGAGAGCATGCATGGGCTGACAGACCACCACACAGATACATACTTCCAGCGAGGGAAAACAAAAGACAAAACGCAGCCAGAAGCATACGTAGGAGGTCAGACCCAGGATGACAGACATCAACAATGATGGTTAGGGAGAGCATTAGGCAAATTCAGCTTGCAGAGTGGACAGGGCCCCTCCAGCAGCAAAAAAGCTGCATCCCACCTTTTCGTCCCTCTCCCCAGATGCTGAGGTTAGTGATGACAAGGAGATGCTACCCTAGAGTAGCTGTGAACCTATTACCATGCTCCAGCACTTAAGGGGACTGAAAAGATGACTTATTCACAAGAGCAATGAGGCCAGAAAAAACAGTGGTGCACCTTTTTAGCTAGGTGACCACTTCCTTTCCCATGAAAACAGGTATTGACATGTAAGACAGCATGGTCTCTCACAAGTCATGGTGACAGTTAACTCCCCCACACCCTGTGGTTCACATCTCTTGATTGCTAGCCACTGTTATTGAATCCATCTGTCACTCCATAACATTGTACTGGAAAGACCGGCAAACAGCCAAGGAACTTTTCCAGACCTGTAACACAAGATATTCAGCAGTTCCAGTAAGAACCTCCTAACCCTCATCTAACTGACGTATGAAGCAAATGAAAAAAACGTAGGGCTCAAAACAAACCCAAAATGTGAAGCTGCAATTTGTTTGGTTTTGTTTTTATCAGTGCACTATACTGATCCCCTCTTCATTTGTTTTTTTCCTACATGGAGCAGCAGAGGCTTTATGAATGTGTCTGAGACACCTCTTGGGGCAAGGCAAAATATTTGCCTCCAACCTTGCTGAAAGTGAACCTGAAGTTTGCCTTAAGGTGCTTTCCTGAATATCAGCCTATGGTCATAAAAATCTGACCAACTGTTCTGCTGGCTGTATTTCTGTGCTCTTAGGTTTACATCTACTCTGGTCCATGGAGTGTGATGCCATGGGCCAATGGCAGTGACCTAGCTTGGAGCCAGAGGCACGATAGTTGTATTAACAAATTGGCACAAGTGTAATGCCACACTGACATGTCTGCCCTGGTTTCAGCACCCAAAAAAGTATCTTTTCATGGCTTTGTGCTATGCTATGTAGATACAACAGCTTGCTTAGTGTCTTATAAACATATGATTCCTCTTTTCCAGCAACAGCTCCTCACTTTCTTTTTCTACTCTTCTTAGGTTGGATTTTTTTTCTTCTTTCCAAGATGATTTAAAGCTAAAATTCCTCTTATGTAGATAGCAGAGGTTTAGTTGTGCAATAATACAGCCCTCCATTCCTTACTCAGGTCAGGTGTCCAGTAACAACTGTGGGAGTGCTGCACGTGCGCTGACTGTTGGATTGGCCCCATGACTCATGCATTACAAAAGGGTTTATTCTGCAGGGTTTACTGGCTGCTACCTGCTGCTCTGCAGCCAACAGCAAAAGTGGAAAACACAAGGCCAAGCTCCATTCCTGGAGGAACCCCAGTAGATTTATGTAAAATGGAGTTGACTCAGAGGATGTTGTAAAACCCATGAAATGAATAGCTGTTGTTTCTGCAGAAATACTTCAGCAATGATGATAGTTTGTTAGCTAACTGCTGCTACTGCCATCTAAAGAAACATAAGCACCGCAATTTCTTTAGACTGTACAGTATAGGGGGTTCTTAACTTCTTTTGAAAAAAACTTCTATTGATCAGTCTACTTAATGCACAGTAGTTAGCAGCTTAGTATTTGGTTTCCAAATCTTAATAACTTTAACTTACCTCTATCATTTGATGAAGATACTGAAGTATTTTCTTGAAGGGAGAGAAAATACCTATGCAGGACAAAAAAAAAAAGTCCTGTTATTGTATTTTAATATTGGTGAATCTCTCAGCTTAAAATACTGTTGATACCAATACAAAACCACAGTGGTCCTCTAGCATGTCAGCTCTCCATGCTCCTGTGCCTCAGGATCTGTCTGTGTATGTCTTTTTTTTCATTAATTTGTCAAAAATGCCTTTATTTCTAGGCTTAATAAAGTTTCTTAAGGAAAAATCTTCCTCAGAGGAGTAGTTAATTTGATCTTTTATCATAAGCCAATGTTTTTCATTTAGTTTTTTAAGCAAATAAAAGGTCAATTAACACTTACAAAAGAATGAAACAGTCTCCATGTGTCTTCTTTGAAATCTCTGAGGTATCATTGAATGTGATTACATAGGAACATTGCTAACTGCATTTGCAGCTCTCTATTACCCTATTTGAAATGTTCCTTACGATACATCTTTAACTCCCATGGTTGGGAAATAATATTCTATTTTAGTACTAAAGTATAACACAAGAAGATTATCCCACAAAGTCCAGTCATAATTAATTTCTAACTACAAACTGGTCTATGCACAGATGCCTTTCTCGTTTTTCCAGTCAATATAAAAATGGAATATTATTCCATTTTTATTATCAATCAGAATTCCATTACCAGATGCTTTAAGAAATACTATTTGTTCATTAAAAATAAATATTACCCTTGAAAGCTGAAACTAGTTTGTATTTTCTCTATTTTTCTCCCCCAAATCTCAGTATTCAAAATTAAATGTTCCCTAGAAAGAACAGTCACACACTCCTTTAGTGATACCCACACCTGTTAGAGAGACTCCCTCAGGTGCCTTTGCCACTTACATTGCAGTGGATTCAAATCTTGATTGCCAAAGGTTGTAAGGAAAATAACCTCCATACCAAGGAAAAAAACATCTCCTGCTTATCCTTTCTTATATATTCTTTAAAGAACTTCTCCATCTGTTGGGGACAGGATGCCTAGCTTTGGACTAACCAGTTCTTTATATTTATACTCAAAGGTGATGTATAATCCTACTGCCAATAATCTAGTGCCAATAGCAGGTAATCACTGACTGCTTCACTTTCCTGTGCAGGGCTGACTGCTTTGGTGGTATTACTAACCACAGTCTCTCCAAAGTTCTTCCAGTTTTATGTCTGTGTGCTGTTCCCGCTTTGACTTATTAAATCTCTGACATCACCAGGGTTTCTATCCAAGACAATGGTCTTGTTGAAAACAGAGCTCTGGAATTTACATTTGGATTGTGCGTGGCTCACTGGATGGCTTCAACTGTTGCAGAAATAGTTTATGTACACAGCATGCAAATGTTGCAAATGAGAAACTGGAATCAAATCAATATTGTAGAAGGAATTTGAGAAGGTTCATCAAGTTGTCTGTCAACAGTCTCATTCTCTCTAATTCCTTTATTAAAACCAGGTTTTAGTAGTTTATTATATGAGATCATTTAGGTTGAAACACAACTCGCATTCATCCTGTGGCCAGAGAGTCTCCAGAAGTAGCAGAAATTGTACAATTCCACTTTGGAGAGGGGGGAGCTGAAGAACAGTAAGGTAGCACAGAGAAATCCACAACTTCCTTTTGAATCCTAGAGCCGTGTCACATGAAGGCATTTTCTATAAGCATGTGCTCTGACTATGCTGTAAATCAGTACACAGCTGCCCTTCAGGTAGGAGGGGAAACGTTTAATCTTAGAAGTTTCCCCCACCGAAACTCTTTACTGTTTCTTCTTGAGATAAGATGGATTTCATCCTTAGATTATGACTAGCACTTTATGTATTCATTCTCTGCCCTCAGGGAATATATATCCTTTCACACTGGCATTTGAGTAGCTTTTCAGTGCTTTACATCTTTGAGCACTTAAGAACTAACCCCATCCTCAATAGACAGTTTTGTGTGCTGGATTATCTATGGCAGTGGGAGAGGAAGAACTTCTCTCCTGGCAGGGTGGAGCACCTTGTTGGCTGGTGTTTACTCCTTGGTAGGAAGGTGAAGCAAAGATTTCTTGCAGCTTTGGCCTCTAATAGTTCTGTCATTCCCAACACCATGAAGTAACTATGCTCTGGGTTTGAACCAAAAGGAAACTTCCCACAAGCACACATCCCAAGACTGGCCAGGCTGTCAAACACTGTCTGGGTTTCTAATGTTGCCACTTCTCCAAATGTGGCTTCAGCTGCTTTCTGGGTGGTGGCATTTGGCTATTTGTCATGAATGTTGACTGGCAAGCATCAAATGCTCAAGGAAACAAGTATTGAGTTTTAAAAACAGTTGTATACTGGCTGAAACCAACCGCTCTAGGAGGCTTTGGGCAATCAGAGAAATAAAGAGAACACGTGGAGATGGGCCTGAAGACATTTTGGGTGTAGTTGGTGACAAATCAGATATTGTTACATTCATTTTAGACCAAGTACGTCTTTGGTGGCTTCTGGCCTTCTGCCCCAGGTCCCATGGAGACATACTGTCCTGACACTGACAATTGCCAGGAGCTGGGGCCAGCTGGGGTCAGAAGGTGGTGGCAAAAGGGAAAGGGATGCTTTTGAGCTGGGGACACAAAGCAGGAACTAGAAACTAGAAATTACGGAAGACTAGCAAGTTACCCCATTTAGTTCAACAGAGAGAGGAGCAAGAGAAGGAAAAACTGGCAAACTTCAGGTAAGAAATGGAGACAGTGTTCACTACTTCTTGAAACCAATTTGAGCAGGAGAACATGAACCCCAGAGGCCAAGGAAGCAGCATGGTGGTGTGGGGAGGTGCAAGGCTGGTCTAATAGATGTTAACTCCCAGCTAATCTGGGAACCATATTTTCCTGGAAACAAGAACAGACAAGGCAGCCCACAGCCATGCTCCTCTACCCTCCCAGCTGGGCTGAGCACTGCCTGCAGCTGACAACCTAGCTCTTAATCTTGTTTCTCTGGACAAACGGATGACAGCCATGTGTCATCCTTCCCTTGTTGACTTTTACTACTGGCACCATTTGTTTCCATTTCGTTTTAAGGTCAGTATGAATTGTCTTGGGCAAAAATGACTTAATAATGAAATTAATAAATGTTAAAGTAATACTATAAACATGTCTTTTGGCAACCAGTCCAGCAAGAGAGGCCTTAGATCAGATTATTCTATAATTACTTTTTATAAATATACCTAAGCCATTCCTCAGCGTAAACTTTCAGATAGCACAGGCACTCAGTCCCTTGTAGGCTGTGGATTCATATATTTCAAAAAACTCAGCAAGGTTTGCTGCATGAAATTCTCCAATCTAAAGACTGTGATATAACTGATTGCTTTAATACAGTTTTTTAGCCGAATGTTTCATGGAACATTGTGCCCTGAGATAGAATCTGAAAGTGGTTGTTTGGGAGAGGCGTAGGAGGACCAGGATTCAAGACTTTATGGCAACTGAAAAAAATGGGGTCCCAAAGTTATAATAAAAATTATTCCCTGTGACAGGAAGTTCTGTTTACTCTTTGAAGCTGAGAGCAAGAGAAGAAAAGTAATATTTGGTATCTAACAAATTGGAACAGGTGGGGCATTTTACACTCTGGTCAGAGAAAGCAAGTATGTGAATCATCCTGCAAGAGAGAAGCATGAGGCAACTAATAGAAAAGAAAAGAAAAATAGCTCACAGGAAGAAGAAAATAGCATCCCTTTAAAAAAATCATTCCTTAGGAGTACATGGGTTTCCTAGCCAGAGACATGGCAAATCACATCACAGGCCATGAAGTAACTAGCCAGCCCACAGCATCATAAGGAGGAAATGAAGGCAAAAAAAGACAGAGGACACATCTCTTGAAGCAAAAGAGCACAGCAGCACTTCAGTCAAGGCTAAGTAAGAACTGGGCCTCAAAGGGATTAATGAATGGACAATATAGGAAATTATTTTCCAGAGTTTTGCACATTGAGCAGAATCTTATATCTGTACTAAAATGTGCAAAAAGTGCTGTCATTTTGCATAGATGACTACCTGAGGAGCAAAGGCCGAGGCAGTCAGGCCTTTCATCTTGATAGTTACAGACAGGAACAGAAGAGATCTGATGATCTTCTACTAAAGTCATGATACAAATTTTTTCTTCCACAGAAGAAGATTAAGTGCATTCTGTCAATTAACTTCTACGCTTCTCGTAATAAGCAGTGAAAGAGTATTTTAACTAAGCCCAGCAGTAAATCAAAGACATGTGTATACAGAGTAAAATTGCTTCTTTCCTTTTTACAGTTACAAAAAGACCATCTGACTCCAATGATAATCAGCCACTCCACATGATCCCCATTAGCTCAGTTCATGGAACACCTGAACAAAAGCCAAAGGAACTTGGACATGTTCCTCATTCTGCCTTTTCATTATTTTTTTCATCTAAACATCTGTTTTCCCATGTTGACGTATGAGCTCATAAATTGCAGAACAAAGACAACCCAGGCCTTCATGTAGCAGCATGTTTATGTAGGTAGCACTTGGCTTTCTGACACTTTATAGATATCAGTTCTACCCTTTAGCCTGTTGCCCAAATTCACTGCCACTTTGTAAGGAATGAGCAAGAGGCACTGAATGCTTCTTACGTGGGGTAAGATTTTCAAAACATAACCAGAAATTATGGCATAACTTAATGAAGGATATTGGTTAAATACAGCTTTATAAGGAAAACATGATCGTGATTACTTCACGAATAGCAATGCTATGACCACTATCACAGATCACATCTATTTAGCTGCACAACACCATAGCATTTTCAAAACAAATGGACTACATGTGCCCTATTTTGAAGCTCTTACACTTTAGGGCCACGATCCTGTAAAAGTTTGCACTTTTCAAAGATCATGGGGACTCTTGCAGTACCCAGTGCTAAGTATGTGTATGTAACATCTCAAAAGGACCAGGGCCTCTTAAACACAGAGCAATCCTACTGTATTTAAGATCACGGGATCCTGTGGAATGTCTTCCATGTGGAAAAGCTATGAAAAGTGTAAGTGCTTGCAGATCAAATAAGTGAATTTAGAAACAAGATGAAAGATAAAAAAGTTAGAGATTACAAAGTGGAGTACAAAGTGGAGTTGCTTTGGACTGTAATGTGGTTTGTGCTAGTCCTGAAGGTGTTGGCTTCTCTTTGTTTATTTTACAAATGCTGCGTACCAGAACACACTTCCTCCCTCCTACATATATCCCAAGTTTAAATGAAGGTGGATTCAATGTTAAGCATTGAAGTATTTAAAAAGGATTAACAGTTTACAGTATTACAGTTTTTCTTGCACTGATGGAATTAAGATTATCTTTAGATTAGAGTTTACATAAAAACAAATATCAGTTTTATTACTCTGTTCTCAATTATATAACAGAAGCTGGAGTATTCAGATCAAGAAAGTGAAAGGTAGAGAGGGACAAGAAGATGATAAATGACACAGGAGTTGTAGCGGGAGGATCTTGGAAACAAATGAGAGAAAGAGTACCATCAATAAGTTAAGAAGGTGAAGCAGTAATAGTATGGATGTCTGGATTTGTGGCCACCTGGGCAACTTAATACAGAAATGCTGAATACCAAAAGTAGCTCTGTGTATTCCCTCAGTAATGTAAACAGAGCTGCGAGCGTCAGGAGTGCGGCATCCGGCTCCAAAGGTGCGGGCAGCTGCTGTCGGAGACCGAGAGAGGGCACCAGCTCCCGCACCGGATCCAGAGAGCTGGGATTTTAGAAAGTTCCTCCAGACACTGGTGGCACAGAAGTGGAGAAGACCCTGGGGCTCCAAGTGGCTCTGTATTCATCGGAAAAAGTCCAAGTTGCAGAGCAGCAAATGTGGTTTCAGCAGATTTTGGGTTTATTCAGGTTTCTTCGTGTTGTGATTCTTCATGCACAAATTGTTTCATCTCTCCTCAGCTCACTTCACGGAGCCTGTACTTCCTGTCATGGATTTCTAGAGATGTCCATTTCCATAATGTTTATTGTTTAAAGGTTGAAGATCTAGCCATAATTACTAGTGTTTCAGCCACAAAAGATAGCCATAACTTCAAGTATTACCCACCACCACCCCATCAGCTACAGCTACGCACATGTCTTTCCCACCTAGAAGGAGAGTTCAAATGCCAGTTTTAGCTGACTCTTGTCCCATGACAAAGACAGACATTAAGAGCAAGGGATTCTTAAATCAGATCTATGTACAGCAGATGCAAGGGAATGCAGTTTGTTTCTATTTTTGTCAAGAGGTGATGCATCTGAGATAAAAGCTGTGTGTTGTCTATATGGTACACGCTGGGAGGAAGCATTCATACTGTGCAGTTTGAGGGGAAGGCTGGGGAGGCTGGAGAGTTAAGATCCCTGTGTACAGGACAAATGGGCTCCCCTGAAGGGTGACAGACCATGCTGTAGCTTCCCCACAGGCTCAGCATCTGTGCAGCACATCTGGCTGATGCCAAACAGGGGAAGAACATCCTCCTCTCATACCTCCCAAATACCTGGCGCTGTGTTTTTCATACCTTCTCTTGCACTGGCACTGCACTGACGCTCTCCGCAACATCATAACGAACCACATTGGGGAGCTAAAGCAACACCCAGCTATTTGCATTTTCCAGTGCTGGTTTTCTGCTAAGTTGGCTTCCTGGTCCCATTCCTTCTGAGAGGGCAAGGTACCTCCTGCTGCAGTGGTGCTGAGCCTCTGCATCCCTTGGGGTGACCCCAGGCCACCAGGGTATACAGAAACCTGCAGCACTCTGGGACCCTGTTTCTCCAGCTTCTCACTCTGCATACAGACCAGGGCACCCACCAGTACATCTCAAGGGCAGGAGGACTAGCTCCAATCTAGAGAAAACTAGACAAAACTGTACGGTGACTGAGGGTAGCTCATTCCCACCAGCAACTCCTCCTACACTGGAAGCCCTGGAGTGCCCTCAGTCCACACCAGAAACCCTCATCAGCATGCTACGGAGTCACAGATTTTGGGTGCTGTGCAGCTGCCTAGCCCTTCTGCAGGTTTTGTTAGTTCTTGCTTCCAGCCTTTCTCCCTCCTCTATTTGTGCTTTTCAGACAGTAAAAGGAAACATCTCAGTTTCCAAGATGCAGGGGGATATGGAAATAGGAAGAAGCCCTAGTTTTCTCCCAGATATTCTGGCAGGGTCAGGAAGAAATTCCCAGCAGCAGTGTGAGGATTTTCTGCTGTGACAGAAATGTGGAGTTTTGATGGGTCAAGTGAAGATGAAAGCCACCTTTATGAAGGTTCAGGACAAAAAATGGACATTTGGGCTCGCTACACAAGCATTTTCACACTATGATAAGCTGAGTTGTACCATAAGCTGAGTAATGCTGCTGTTGTGCTTGTGACACACGATCCTTCTGAAGGATCTCTCTCTTCACTGTGCAGGGTGCTGAGATGACTCTTTGTTATAAGTTTTTGCAGAGAGAAAATGTGATGGCAGCAATGGCTCACCAGGGGTAAATGTTTTGGGCCCATACACTTAAGAAGTCTTGAGTCATGTATATACAGCAATAGAAACTTACGAATCCGGTTGTAGCAGGCCCTGCAGAAACACAGCTAGATGCTGTCCCTGCCCTAAGAGACTTACAACGCAATTTGGGAGAAGACTAAATGGAAAGGGAGAAAGCAAAAACATTATATAATAAGAGCAAATATTTATATAGTAACTACAAGCAGCTAAAGTCTTAAAGATTCAAACAAGATTAAATATTAAGAAGAAACACTTTATAAAGGTATGGACAATCTGGGAAAGATTGCTTGGAGAGAAAGAGTGTTTCATGCAGTTCCATGATTCTGCAGATTTGTATCATTCCCAGCTGTCCCACAGATTTCATATCCGAGATCCTCCTTCAAAGAGAGTGTAAAAGACAAGAGCAGTTTCTTGCAAATCAATTCAGAAAAGATAAAGGGGCACCTTTAAGGGGCACGCAGCAAACAGGCAGCCATGGTGAAGTGGATGGCTGAAGTATGAGCAGTGTTACAAGAAACTCAGTTATGAAGTGCTTTCACAGAAAATTTACATGCAGTGAAACTCAACAAGTTTTACAAATCTGTTTTCATGCTCTGCATTTATATTTAGGGCTGATTTAAGCACTTATTTCAATTATAGCAGTTGTAGTACAAATTCATTTGCATAGTTTGGTTCCAACTGTTCAATTTTGATTTATTAAAAAACCCATCATAATGAATGAGAAGTATCCATTTCTGTTCTTTAAATAACCTGTACTGTGAACTCTGAGTGCTTCATAGTTATACTCACAGCCCTATTAATTAAGAAAATCCTGTTATCCTCAGTACTATGAGAAATGAGTTACTGATAGATAGACCTTTAAAGTTTTGAGGTACCTATCTCCTATGGGACCTCCCAATGGAAGGGAATGTGGGTGTCTGACGATCAAAGTGCTTTGCAGCATGGCTGAGAAAATTGAGCTTGCCTCTTTGCACCCTCAGGTATTCTAACAAGAGCGGCATTCTTCCTGCGAGTATTCAACTGGATTCAAATTGCATTGTTCATACTATGTGTTGAGTCGTAAGAGGGTTCAGACTGTCCTTTCTCCATCCTTCCTTGCTTTCATGTACACCCAACCTGGGAAACATTGTACATTAAGTTCCAGCAATGTGGGGTTATAGGAACTTTGTGCTTTGGAGATCCCATGCCTAAATAAACCACCCAGGACATGACCAAATTCCAATTTAATTTTATGTATCAGATAGTATAAACAACTTTACGTAAAGTAATGCTGATTATAATCCCACAGTGAAACTTCCAGCAGTGCCAAATCAGATTTAAACCTCAATAGTTCCTCTTATTTACTGCTATTTTCCTGCTATATTCCTTCATGCTTTGGTCTGTGCAGATGTGTAGAGGTGAAATAATACATGTGCTAGATACACCACTATTTATGTCATATCTGGCTTGTTGTTTCACTTGATGCATAAAAACATTTATGTTTCAGCCTCCCAGCACCTACAGCAATGAACAGGGCAGAAGGAAATATAAGCAGAAGCGTTTAGTCAGTCAGCCTTTATCTTCTTCCCCATTTTCATCTTTCTCTCCTTCCAGGTACACAAAAGGGAAAGAGCACTCAACGGTTAGCTCTTAACAAACCAGGCTAAAACCCAAGCAAATCTCCTGATCCTTTTCAGGGCAATGACACAGCAGCACAGTATGTTTAGAAGAATGGATGATAATATTTTGCAAATAAGTATACATGCTCCTGAGACACCTATTTATGACCAAGTGTCATTTACTTCCTATTCTTGATAGAAATAGTATCATACAAGAAATTGTATCATGCAAGACCTACAGTGCATTCACTGCCACTTAGGTCCCCCATCTGACTGCACAGATTATTTAGAGATACTAAATTCTAAATAGTAAATTCTTCTTATTCATATTTGAAGTCTAACAGTCCAATGTTACATACTGACGTAGGTGCTACTAAACACTTCATGCTGTATTTCACACTGGCATGAAAGCTAGACTTTGTGAAGTGTTACATTTTCTCCTGGACATACTTATCCCTGTTAGTTATGAAGTAGGAGACAACAAGACTTGCTAGTGGACAATTTAAATACTTAACCTTTGGCATACACCTCGTAGGAAATTCCCTTAATTTAGAAACAAATTCTGAAAATCTTATTCAGATTAAACTGCCTTCAACAGTTTAGTTTGTGTGGCACTGAAGTTTATGCTGGATAACCAATGGAAAAATGGTCTTACAATCTCTTTGTGATACCTTCTGCTGTATGGAATAGCTTCAACATTAAGTGTGGGTAAAACTCCTATCCACATAGTAATAATATCAATAGTAATAATAAAATGCCAGCATCATCCAGCATTATCTAGTTTTGCCAAGAGACTTGTTATCATAATAAAGAAATTAAAGACCTGTTTATTTCTAGGTGTTCATGGAGCATTTAAACTTCTATTCACAGAACCATATTAAGCAGCTATGTAACATTTCCCTTTAAGAGTGAAGATGGCTGCCCAGGAATGATACCTGTCCTGGCTCAAGCTGATCATTCTCTGAAGAATGTTTCACTGAAGAAAAGATCAGAAACAGGACTGAAGAAAATATAAAATAAAATACTGGAAAGAAATGGCCTCCTAGAGTACCATGTAATCAAAAGAACCCAGCCAGCTAGAAAAAAAGAAAACCAGCTCCCAAGCAAAAAAAGTTACAAAACATATTAATTTCCTTTGCATACCATTTTTAGGGTACCAAGGAAGAATAGTTTTGGTCTTCTCAGCTGAATGGCTAATGACTAAAAGCCTAGATGCTATAACATCTGTGTACACACACACACACACACACACGCACGCACGCGCACGCGCGCGCGCACACACACACACACACACGGGAGCTTGGCGGCTTTGCTTCAGAAAGTGCCAAAGAAAAATTAGTAAGGAAAGCAAATTTTATATAATTCATACAGAAGATGGTCTTTCATACCGCAGCTCAGATCTGGAAAATAATTCAGGGTCTGCAAGAGAGGTCACTGAATTATGACTGTTTGCAAATATCAAGCTATTTCCTACTATTCCCTTTGCCTTGTTTTTTCCCAGCTGGAATATTTTTCTTAAGCAGCAGACAAATAACAATAGAATGAAGCACATCGCAGTGAAATTAGAGCTCTCCATCAGCTAGTGTATTTTATGCTTCTTACACCATGAGGTGAACTTTACTGTAACTCCTCTGACTCTGTGAACTTATATAAAGGATAGGGGGAACTAATGAGTACAGTAGAGTGAATGGCAGTAAAAACAGAGCCGATTTCAAGATTTACTGTGAAGTACATCAAGGCTTTAAACTTGTTATATATTGGCCAGTCTTGTATGAGTAGCTCCTGTTAAAAAATACCCAATTACCTTCTAGTTTGAAAGAATTCTGACTCATTAATTCACATTATTGGTGGCAATTCATGTGATCCAGGAATTATTAGCATTCAAATGCCATAAACACATGCCCAAATGAGAACAGTTTCCCTTATTTTTTAACAGCTAGATCACTTATCATTATTTCACTTAAATATATTTTTCAAAAAGACTTTAGTAAAGAAAGCATAACAAAAGAGAAGCATACATCTAGTTCTTTGCTACTAATTGTGTACTAACTAAATACATACGAAATAAGGCAAACTTTAATCATGCTACCCAGGATCTTTTTGAAACACATGCATCTTGAGGATCGGTTATTCAGGTTTTCGCTCCTGCTTTTATTGATGTTCCAGGTCCCACCGCAGCCGTACTGATCTGAATGACAGGATTACATTGGATAAGCAGTATCTGCCATCTGCTGGAAGGATATTTTCTAGCACTGATGAGGCAGGCGTTATTTGCTTAGGTGGCCAAATACAGGAAAACTGAACTAACAGCATTCTAGTAGTTGAGAAATTGAAACTTAATCTGCAGCATAATAAAGACCTTCACATGCTGTTTACCAGTGGAGAAATGAGTCACAGAAGAGAAATGATTTACAGAGCAACCTAATGGAAGAGGACTAGAGACTTGAACTAAGTCCTAATCCACTTTTCTGTACAGTATCCCACACTGCTCTCATTTTAGCTCATAAACCCCATTAAAAACGTTTTTGTATTCATAGCATTTCAACAGAACAATCTTCTTCTATCAACTCTGCAATTATTTGCCAGAAACATAGAATACAGCAATACTGCACATTTTAACAGAAAAGGGTGTCAGTCTTCTCTTCTTATTTTACATGAGAAGCAAAGCATTTAAATTAATCTTGATGATAAAACATTTTAGAAAGGGAATCAAACCTAGTGTTCCTGTAATGGTATTATTGAGATAGATGGCTACTTTTACACACATATATGTTGCATACAGATAGACTTTCACATTAAGTATCCTTGGGATTTTGACAGAACACTGTTATTTGGCTGTGCTTCATAATGCCCTTGAAAGTTTCAAATTCATATTTCCATGATGTGAATGAATGGAGTGAAATGTTATAACCACCTCTGAGCTAAAAGAAATTGCACACTGCCTTTGCTACTCTTTGGTGAGCAGCAGTTCACTACCTGATTTGGTTAACACATTAGTGTGTTGTAGTCGGACTGGTAGCACTATTATGACAATTATCCATCAATTCTGAACCCACAGCCCTGTTATCAGCTGCATATAATTTTGCCACACATGAACAGCTCACTCTGGAATTTTCCATGCTGGATGTTTGCCTCCAGACAATTTTCTAGAAAACTTCAGGCAAAAGCTTTCAGCTGTTCCCCAAAAACACAACTTAAAAAGCAATGCATTGTTTTGACCACGTTAAAAAATTCTGGCAGGCTTTTCTTTAAATAGCTTTAGTACATTCATCCTCTGGTCCAGGGACTTCCCATTTGCAAGCTGGGTGGCCTATTTATCAAAGATGAACTTCTTGCTATCCTCATGAAATTTTACCAAAGTTTGGCCACATTATAGACCTTGGAGCCTGTGCATAACAGATGTTTTCAGTAGACACCCCAGTTTTGAATTAAACTCTCCCAGAGTCCATCCACCCGAGCAGGGTCCAGCCTCAGGCTGTGCACAACATTCCCCCTGTCTCTGGCTCCAAGCTGTTGTCATTGCTGCATGAAGTCTGGGCACGTGATCTGCGAGTAAGGATGCACTTTCAACAGTCACAACACTGGGCCTTGGTGGTATGGGAGAGAGAAAAGGGGTGCTGGTCAGGATATGAATGCAAGTGCAATGTAAGTGTGGGTAGTGTGGTGTAGAAGCTGCAGCATGAGAGAGGAAAGCTGGAACAGGCTGCCAGGGTGCTGAGAGCAGTGGGATGGGAATAATCAAGAGGAGAGAAAAGGCTGGGGTGGGTAGCTTAGAATCTAGTTTGAGATGGGATTGAGATGAAGATCTAGAGGAGTCTGAGAGTGAACAAATAGGTTGGTAGGAAGGAGGTATAAAAGGGAGATGGATTTAATTAGTGATCAGATATGGTGGAAATGGTGGGAAATGTCTAGGAAAGGACACTAGAACAAGAGGCTGAGATCAGATGACAAATCTAAAGGAGGAGATTGGAAATCATTGTGAATGGGGAAGCTGAGGAAGAAAGACTAGATGAGGAGTTAGGAGAGAAGAAACGGTATGGGTAAGGCGAGCATGGAAACATGAGCTGATGAATGCGAAGTGGCCAGTCAAGGAGATAGGGTGGGAGTAGAGCTGGGATTTAGTTGGATCAGAGATTAATACTGGCTTGAGAAGTCTGTCAGACTGAGCATTCCCAGCCATCATCTATTTCAAGACTCCTTGAGCAATATGGGATGTAAGTCTCAGTGGACCATGCCCAAGGCATGGGCTGTAGGCTGGGCATCCCCAAATGATGTCATTACACAGTATCTTTTCCTCCTGTTTCATTCACTGATCTGCTCTGATGATGGATTTACTAGTAGTGTAGTAAAGGAAACCATGTTGTTTGCTGGTCAAGATGTGCTGTGAACAGAGGTGGCTGAAGTCTTTTATTTCAGTAAACATACCACCTATCAAAGACAGTATGTTTTTACTTGGTTTTATCACTTCCCTCAGAAAGGCTGTGCATGTGTGTGTATGCATGCATTTCTCTTAGGTTACCTTTTCTTCACAGAGTGGGAGGGAGGTATGAAGGAGGAGACACAGTGATCTATCACCTCAACCTATTATAGAGGTACCTCCTTCATTCCTGCATGCTGCTTTAAAGATGAACCTCAAGTATATTTACATGAGCATAAGCTCATGTTCAAAGAGCACATCGAGAACCACAGACTGAAGAGGCCAAGATGTGTGGGCAGAGCTGTGGGGAGCTGGCAGTGAGCACCAACAGTTGACTGGAAGTTGCTGCATTTCTTGCACTGGGTCATGTGAAGATCCCACTGCATCCCTGGCCATACACTAATTTTGTTGAGAAACCTAATCTCAAGAATTCCTCACCAGTTTACTCATGATTTTTGAAGACCACATTGGTCTCAGGGGCACTCTACTGATAGACAGTAATCCATTATTTTTGGATTTTCATAATCATGGTTAGAATAGAAGTTGTTTCGTGACTTCAGCAATAAACAGGATGCCATTTTCTCATGTGACTGCGGAGCAGGGGGAGGAAGTAACACAAAGACAAACAGAAGCTTTGCCCTTATCCACCGAAGACTATAGTCAAAATGCCCATTTCCATGAGAGCAAGAGGAAATATAAAATACATATGAGACTAGAAGAAACTTAGTCATGTGTATAACATTATGGATGAGTGGCTTTAGAATAGGTACTGACTCATTGCTCCCTGAAAAACTACATATAAAATCTCTAAAGTCCTGTAAAAATGTGTGTTTTGCTAACAAGCAAAAAAAAAAGGAAAAAGGATTCAAATATTTAAAATATTTCATGTGTATCTGGAGTATAACTTTAAAAGAGCCTTACTAAAGCTTCCACAACCGATATTTAGTCTCTTTAGACTGGATTTAGAACAAATATGAAAGAACAACCCATGTTATTCAGGGACAGACAAGGAAGTCTTTTAAACTAAGTGGGTGATGTGTATACTTAAAGGCTTCCATTGCTCTCTGGTGGCAAAGGTTCCCAGGCACAAAACCTTTCCTGAGTGGTCAAAAACAGAGTTTTTTCAACCTCCTCTAAATTCTAAGCTATTTTCTTTCATCTTTCTCAGTCCACCCTTGCCTGTTCCTGTCTTGGGTTCATGTGAGTGCAAAGAGAATCCTGTGGTATTTGCTGCCTAGTGCCCAGAAAAAGCTGTGCTGCGCAATAGCTGCTCTGTCTTACGTGCTGCAGCTAATTAGTGTCAGGAGGAACAAGATCAGAATGAAAAAAACCCGACATTTTGAAAATATTCTTTTTTTTTAAAATCAAAAAATTGTTTCACTCTCCTGGGCTGGTGTCAGGAAGACAGAATCCAAGTCATGTAAATGCACTTAAAATGTGGGGTGATGTATTTTTATTCCCCATGCACAAAATTTCTCCCTCCCCCTCTTAGCTGGCAACATTGAGGCAGAGCTAAAAAAAAAATCTTTTGAGACTCCCTTGGAAATTGCTGCTGCCTCTCTGCAGCCCAGTTTCTGGATGTTTGAGCTTCAATTCCCAGACACATGCCAGTACAAAGCCCCGTACTGAGCTCAGCAGGATCATTTGTGACACTTTTCTTCTTGACATGATTCATGGTTTTGGGAAGTCTTTACGCCTCTCCATTAAGAAGCATTTCAATGCCTTGGTTCTGCATAGTTCATCTTTGTTTTAAACTCCTCCCACTTGTTATCATAAGGCCAAATTTCCAAAGCTGCAGAAGTGCTAAAGTTGGGACAGAGGCACAAAAGGGGCAAGGGCATGGCAAACATTCCTGGAAGAGGGCACTGAGTACCTGTGTAGATGACTGACCACATGTACACAGGATTCAAGCTTTCTGCATGCTGTGCCTGTGACCAAGGATAACATGACCAAGGATTATACGGTCAATAAATATTTTTCAATGAAGTAGAGGGGATAGGAGATACCTACCAAGATTCATCATAAAGAAAGTAAAGTCTCAGAGAGAGGAACTGTCTTTTTGTTCTGTTTGTACACTACACATCTCAGTGGTTCCTCAAGGGAACTCACTGAACAATACAAATAATAAGCAGGTAAAGAACTTGGACGATTCAAGGATCACTTAAGCAGTTAAATTGTACACCACTTTTTGTTCCTTTTATACTTCTGCACCTGCAAAGAGTGTTCAGCAACACCTAATGTTCAAGATGTGCAAGTCTAATGTGAATTTTATCTAAAGACAAGCTGAACGGAAAAGACTACATGTTTTCAACACTGTCAGAATTGTTAACACTGAGTAAAAGCACAAGCATGATCAGCATGCTCCTCAGAAAGCAGAAATTAGTGTGAAGTCCTGCTATTCTTTTTGGTGGCTTCCGGCTGAGAGGATTAATACAAGGAAGGCATGGAGAACTACGCTTGTCCAACATTTTGGTCTTGGAATTTTTCTTCAGATGCTGCTTTCCTGTTTTTTCTACTTAACACCACAGTGCAAAGCTTTCTAGGTGATCTGCATCATTTTTCAGTGCTGGATAAAGCTGTTGACAGCCTTACAGCAGACAAAATTCATTAAATGGGTGCAAGTTTGGAAATCCTGTTTTCTAATGCTTTACTGTAGCATCTTAACAACCACATCCAGTGTTCCTAGTCAGTGACTTCTTGTTAAAATGTCACATAACTGATTAGGAATCCTGATGATACAAGAAAAGAAGCCATTTTTAGTGTCATTATTACTATTAATGCAGCTCTCACTTTTCCCCTGCCCCTAGTATATTGCAAACAGTTGCTACCATGGCTGATGAAGGCAGCATAAGGGATTAGAGGAAAGGTTTCTTTTTAAGTCATCCCAGACACCCTAAGTCTCTGACTACCCTTCATTCTCCTGATCTGCCCTTCTCCAGCACCATAGCATCTTCTCCTCTTTCCTGAGAACTAAACTACTCTAGTTCTCCCCTTCTTTAGGAAAAGATAGTTCCAAAAGCTGATTTGATTTCTGCTGTAATTTTTTGAGGCTTGGATAGTTATCAGCCTAGACAGACAATTTAACCAGGCTGGAAATGTGCCAGGTGGTCCCTAGTAGCCAAGACAGATATGAGATCTCTAAGAAAGAGCCAAAAATGGAGTACACTAAGTCAAATTCTGTTTCTTTATTTCAGGATGTTGTTCTTCTCTAACATATGTAGCAGATGGAGCCTCTTTCATACTTTTTCCAGCCAGACTGATCCATTCAAATGTTTGGGTCCTTGCAGCAGTAACTAAAAGCAATGTTGGAGAGATGCCCTAAGGCACATCATGAAGTGGACACCAGTGTACCTGACCCCACAAACAAATGATAATGATACATCAAAAAAGGTATTGTTTTGCCCTGAACAGTTTGCACAGACAGGATAAAACAAAGATGTAACATACACATGGAGTAACTTGAATAAAGGCTAGCAATCATTTTAACTATATTTTGGTTGTTGTTTCTTGTTCAGTTATGTTATATATTATAGTGACATGTGTTTAATGAAAAAAATCAGAGAATTAGTTACTCCAGGGAGTATGGAATTAGGAAAGGGTAAGAGTGCAGGCATAACTCTGGAATGAAAAACATGGCAGGATCCAGGGGAACAGGAAGGTCTAGGAGGAAGGTAAGTCAGAGGGCAGGCAGAGGAGGTTGAAGAAGTCTCAGTAAAAGAAACAGGGTCAACAAGAAGGAAAAAACACCTAACGTCCACTTTGGAGCATAGAGTATGATGTCATTTGTGCCTTGCTGAATAAACAAACCATCTATTGGCCTTTTTAAAAACCTCCTCTCTTCATTACTGTTTACTCCAAGAAATGCAGTATTTCAGAAGGATTTATCCCAGAGAACTTTAGGAAAAATGGTCACCATAAATAGAAATACTTTAAAATATTATCCAGACATCAGCATTAGGAATTGCATGTAACTGTTGGAGGCACTTTGGCATCTGCATAATTGTATCACCTTAGACTTTAACAGGAGTCCATTGTCTTGTAAAGATTTTTAAGCATCTGTTATTTCTTCCCTAATGTAAAAAGGCTGCTGATAGCCTGAGACTATTTTCTTATTATTGTTCAGTATAATTCCCCAAAGAATGTCCCACACTTCATGAGAGGATTTGAGAATATAATTTTAATACAGGAAATAGAATGTCTATTTTAGACACAGTAAAAATGGAGCAGCAATTGTTGAATAGTCTCCATAAATGACACGTAATAAACCTAAGTGTCATAAAAGTTAGTCTTTAGGTTAGAGGACTGTGGGGGTTTTTTTATTTCAAAGGGACTTTACAAATAAAATGGAAAAAAAGAAGACAAGGGGACATGCAGAATTTTCTTAAAGTCAAAGGCCATAGGCCAGTAAGATGTGCTGATAGCATGGAGACAGCACAGCTGCAGGTAGAAAGCTGAGATGCTGCTCGGAAATTCAGTGTGCAGTTTGCAGTGTTTGCATCATACTGGTTCATGATCGTGAACATGCTTAGAAAAATATGTGGAATTAAAAACCTGTGACTTTTTAGGTTTTCATTTTTTTAATAAAATGCTTAGGCCTTTTCACCTTTTGGAAGCTATAAAATGCTTCTTAAAGTTCAACATACAGAAGAATCAATTAATAGTGAATATGGTAAAATGGAATTAAAGAGAAGTGTTCATGAATTTGAGTCAAACTGCTGACTAGCAGTTTTAGCTAGAAGACAGGGTGGAAAATCCATATGGGTTGAAACAGTTCAACTTCTTTGCAATAAAATATTTCTGTTCAGAAATGCCAAAAGCTTTAAAATACAAATTTTTGTTTCAAAATAACATTTTCTCATTTTAAAAACAGCCTAAGTTAAAACAAGAAAAAGACTAAGCAAAAGACATAACTCTAAATGAAAAAGGAAAAAAGACATGTTTCACATTTTGATTGGCCACAATTGTTTCTCCCTTTTCAGAAAGGAATTTTTGCCATTGTCCCCATTGTTCTGGTTTAGCTTTCAAATATACCTGTTTACTTCCCAGTTTTCTTTTTACTTACATACTGATTTTCAGGCTCTACCAGTGTATTTTCTCAGTGTAAAATTCACTGTTTTCTCAGTATTTTTTCAATACTTAGAAGGCTGGAGCATATGACATAGTAGGAGATTTGGTTTTGGTTAGCCTGAAGAAGAGAAGGCTAAGAGGAAATTAATTGCTGTCTTCAGCTAACTAAAGAAGAGTTATAGCAAAAACAGGGCCAGACTCTTCTCAAATGTGCACAGCAAGAAGACAAGAGGCAATGGCTGCAAGCCGCATCACAGGAAATTCCAGTTGGATATAGAGATAATATTTTTCACAACAAGAGTGTGGCCAAGCACTAAAACTTGAAACTAAACAACCTGAAAAATCTCCATTCTTGGAGACTTTCAAAACCTGACTGGACAAGGCTGAGTACCGTGAACAAACTTCGTAGTTAGACCTGCTTTGTGCAGGGGACAGGAATAGATGGGTCCCTCCAACATAATTTACTCTGCACTTCTAAATGTGAATGTTTGTGTAGTAGTGCTCTGGTTTAGATCAAAACCATACACGGAATGATTAAGTAACAACTACATGATTACCGAAAAGCATTGGTCTAGCAGTTAACGCATGAAACTTCATAGAAATCTAGGTGGTCTTTCATGCTCTACTTTAGACTTTCAGGTTGAGATTGGCTAATGTCTAGAAGGAAATTTTCAAAAGCAAACACTTCTTTTCAGTACCTATGTTACACATTTTAGATAGGTCTACTTACATAAATAAAAGAGGACAAAGAGTCAATTTGAATCATTTACTCTGAGTATTCACAGTCCTTAGCCATTAGTTTGCATGCTGGGTTGGTTTTGGACCACTCCAACTAACTTTCCAACCAAAATTCAAGCAGTGTGCTCAGGATAGTTTACTGTGAGCACTGTTGACAAGGTTTGGCTTTGTCTGACCTACACAGCCTTCATGTGTTGAAACATCTTCACAGATCCTTATGGCACACAGCAAAGCATACATCCCTCAATTTCATTCTATAAAAACCTCACCCTAGCAAGCTGCAACACAGCCCTCATTGTTTCAGACAGCTTGACCTAAAAAAACCCTACAAAAAATAGCAGTTATCTCTTAGGGTCATAGGAATATCACATGGCACCCAGATGAAAACCAGAGGCACAACCTATTCCATATGGACACAGCCCGTCAGCTATAGGAGAGTCTTAAGCAGTGTGGGTGTGAGCCAGCATGTGCCACCCAGGGCCAGGAACTGAAATGATCCCTGCTTATTTTTCTGAGCACTATAGACATACATATTATAGACAGTGTGATCTGTGAGGGAGTCAGGTTTCAATGATTTTTACACGAGGCTGAGGTTTTTACTCTGCATAGGAATAACTTCAATTTGAAGTAGATTTTAAAATCAGGAAGATAACTTCTTTTCCTATTTGATTTTCTGAAAAGTCTAATTGCTATGTAAATTCTCACATTAACATTAACTAAGGATGCCAAATCAAGTACCCAAAAGTTAGGAAATGCTAGATCTAGCATTGATGGTGCAGACTGAATTCACATACATTCTATGTATTATTCATAGTTTCATGACTGACTGTTGTAGTTTTTTCTCCTCCCATGACACTACACAGACAACGTAGACTGCAGTGCAAAAGGCTAAATGCATAAGCGAGCCTGCACAGTAATAAATGCTACTGCACTGCTAATAAATGAACCACGTGGTTTCAAGCTAACTTGGTGCCATCTGCATGAACAGCAACCACCTCTTGATTAAAATGCTGTATTAGGAAAACTGTCTTGCCTGTAAAATAAAGCTGCGAAAACTCTCCAAAGATAAATGTTAGAAGACCTACTACAGGAGATATTTAATGTACACTTGACAAAATACAGAAAACAATTTTGTATAACCAGTGATATGAGCTAATAGGCCTATAATTCAGTGTTTGCCTTCTGTTAATTCGAAGGGGTTTTTTCCCAGCTGGGTAGCAAGTCTTTGCATATTTATTTGACTCGGTGCTTAGGGCTGATGATAGAAATTTGAACGTGAACAGTCTGCCAAAGTGTTTTTCACCTCCCAAGACACTCCTGAGCTCTATCAGTCATAAAGACAATTTAGCTTTGATGATTAAACACTATTTATGTCAAAGGTTTAAAGAGAACAGACTTATCCTTCGTACAGGGCATTAAGTTTATGATTTTTGTCAGACTGTTTCTATATTTGAATGATATGGTTATGCACAAGAATGTGAACTATAATGAAAAATAATGTAAAATTAATAAAGATTTTGAAGAACACAGTACTCCTTAACAGTGACTTTTTACTTAGGATTCTGTGTCAGCTCAAAAAGCTGATCATGTCAACAGGAAAAATAAAAAGGAACTTCCAAGGTCAAAGAAGGACATGGATTACTCATCTTCTAACTGAACTGTCCTCTTCTTCTCCCCTTAGGTGGGAAAAAAATCTTTCCTGAAGCACTGCATTAGAAAAATTGAAAATGTTCAAAGACTTGCTGAAATCATTCACTAGTCTGAGAACAGGAGGTCACTGAGAGTCAGTCCAGGTCCCCCAGCCATAGCCCAGATGAACAAGTTCTCAGGGGACAAATGTTTTTTGCAACGTACACTTTCCTTCAGCAGCCCCTTTTGAGCCTCTCTCCAAATGGACCTCTGTGCTTTGTCTCTCTCCCAACCCTAAACCTCTGTGTTGTTGGAGACTTAGCCCCAAACACCCCCAGATACTGTGTTGGATGAGACTTAAGACCAAAATATCCTAGCCATGACTCAGATAAATATGTCCTCATGTCAGCTGAAGCTCAGCACAAGATTGCAGCCATGGCCCAGGTGGAAAAGATCTCAGAAGATAATCCTTCTGACACCCCACTCTTCCCTTTGGCAGCCCCTTTCCAGACCACTAAACTGCAGTTCCCACTCTTTTTGTCTCTTCTAACCCTTACCCCAAACCTAGGGGTCAGCTGAGCCCTTACCCAATATCCCCAGCCATAGCCCAGGTGAACATGTCCTCAGAGGACAATTCTTTTTGTCCCTTGCCCCTTCCTTTGGCAGTCCCTTTCCAATCCCAGTCCAAGTAGAACTCTAGACTTTCTCTCTTCTCCCAACACTAAACAAAACCAGATCCCTAATCATAGGTGTGGGCTGAGAATTAGCCCAAGGCCCCTAGCCATCAGTCAGATGAAATCAGACAAATTTCTCAGAAGGTAATTCTTTTTGCGGCCCCTTTCCTGTCCCACTCCAAATGAAAATCCAAACTTTGTCTGTTCTCTGTCCCTAAGCCTAACTGTAGCCCCAACTCTAACACCTGATATCAACAGAGAGTAGCCCAAGACCTCAAGCCATAGCCACGATGATCAAGTTCTCAGAAGATAATTCCTTCAGCAACCCTTTCTCAGGTTGACCCAAAGTGGAGCTCTAGGCTCTGCCCTGTTAAAACTCTGACTTAGTCTGAATGCAAAGGATGGGTTGAGCCTTAGCTCCACACCCTGAGCCAGCACCCAGATTAAAAAGATCTCAAGGAAGAATTATTTTTGCAGCCTACCCCTTAATCTGGCTGCTCCTTTTCTGCCCCACACCAACTGTAGCTCTAGGCTTTCTCTCTCTCCCAACCATGTATGTAACATTAATGCTAACCCTAACCCCAGACATCAGCTGAGCCTCCCCCAATATGCCTACCCATGGCCTGGATGAAAAATGTCTCAGGGAAGAATTCTTTTCATGTCCTACCCCTCTTTGGCCGCCCTTTGTAGCTCCACTCCCAAGTGCATCTCTAGGCGTGATGACTCTCCTGCTCCTAATCCAATCTTTAACTCTAACCCCAATCCTCAACCTGGGCTGAGCCTTAGCCCAGGGCACCCAACCATGACCCAGATGAGCAATTTCTCAGTGAAAACGCAGTCTGCAGACTACTCAACCCTTTCCTGGCTATTTGTTAACATTGCCAAGTATGGTGACTGTTGGATCTGGGATTTTTTATTGTTGTTCCCTCTTTCAGGATAAATAACGAGTATCTGCCTCAGTATTTTCAATGAATTATGTACTGAGTTCACCTTAAAGCAATTCAGAGTCATGATCTATGTGAGATAGCATAATTGCCTGTTGTTCAAGATTTTTTCAACTTCCTGACACAAGAGAAACCTTGAATGTGTATTGTTGGGATTCTGCTTACTTTAAATGCTGAGATGCTTAATTTGCTTCTGCTGTATCCATCTGACTTCTAAAGAGTATCTAGAGCTGCAAGACACATGGCTTCAATACTGTTTGAGATAATAATACAAAACGCATGGAACAGGTATTCTGAGATGAAGCAATAGCTCCTTTTTTCTCATGCCATGCCAAATGGCAGGTGCTGAGTTTTAAATATGGTTGTGGAAAGATACTATATAGGGTATATCTAATAGCAGTTGTGGTAAAACAAGGAATGTTTGCAAGGACAAGATACATTACAGTAAAAAAGATTTAAAATTAAGCTTTGTCTTAAGTCATTTTGGTTTTGTCATTATTTTCTCTTTTGTCATTTATCATTCAACCTTCTGCTGTGATCCTTGGGAGAATGACATGAGAAAGATGTTTTACATTCAGCACTGCCAGAAAGAGTCCTTGAGGTAGCTTTGGTCAAATCTATTAAGACATTTGAAGATTAATATTAAACTAGTATTAGTATTAAAATTAGTATGAAATAGAACGTTTGCTTTATTTGATGAGTACTGTCAGAGTAGCATGTATGTTCCTGCCATTTTTAATGAGTCACACAAACTTGCTTCAAAATATTTCAATTTGCTACAAATTGTATGCCTATTTATGGCTGTATCTCATTAGTTTAGAATAAAAAGATATCTATTAGTTTCAGATTAACTTGCTTCACCAGCCGAATCAAACCGAAAGTGGCTATTTTCAAGTGAGGATCTGCTACCTTTTTTTTTCCACATAAATCTGTTTCCTACGACTGCTGGGTTATTCACAATGCTGCCGCTCGGTGGTGCCACGATCCTGCATTTAAAAAGCTTCAGCGGGTCTTAAATTCGATCACTTGTGGAATTCAGCCCCACCAGGTTCTTGCAGTGTTTTCTTTAAAATGAACAGTATCTACTGTTCCGTGGCCTCGGCTTAAAAAAAAAAAATCTATTGTAGCTGAATGATGCTTTCAAATTTGTTAGGCATATTTTTTCAGATAATGTATTTTGAACTAAAACTACATGATCACTGTTCCACCACCTCTATCTATGTAGGGCAACATCTTAAACAAAGAAACTACTTATAGAATAATTTATTTGACATGCTAGGGCAGCTGAGTTGTGCAACAACCAGTACAATGATAGTTAATATTTTCCAATAAATGTGCATCATCTATGTTCAAGCATAATAGGCTTATAAAAAACCCAAATTATTATGACTTTGAATAAAAAAAGTTAATCTTCTAGAAATATATAAACATGTACCAGTAAAATGCTCTGCTGGGATTGTTGCTACCACCACTTCCAGCAATATCCTTCACTCCAACTGAAGTCAATTAGAAAAGAACAAATTAACTGCCTGGTGGTATCATAAAAAAACTGGGACTTAGAAGCAATGTAGGAGTACTTTACTAAAAAACTTTGAGAACAGTAAAAACATACAAATACTTGCATGTGAAAGCTATATTGACTTTACAAAATAAAGCAGTTATGAGTACATGAAAACAGCGTAAGCCATCACTGTGCTGTTTAAACAAACGAATTTTATTTTACTACATTTTAAATTTCAAGTATCCCATGCAGATTTCAATGCACTAAACCCAGATATTTTTCTAGCAGGCTATGAGAGGAACGTTTTTTATAAGCAGAATTGCAAATGGAGAGAATGGGACACGACATTACTTCCGAGCAACGCACCACTGCAGAAGACTATAGTCACTGTAAAGCCACTCAACACCACCGGGTCTGAGGTTCTGACAGCTCGAATTCTGCAGAAACTCTGGATGCTGTGAGACTGGATTTCTGAAAAATCAAGACATGCATTTGGGGTCAAATTTTTTAGACTGCATTTTTAAAGTATGTGGAGAGATGCATTTTTTTGAGTTCCCAATGACAAAAGAACTCCCACTGTGATGCACACAGCTGTATTTTACATAAAGCTATTTATGTATTAAGCCAGTTTGCGGGAGTTAAGATCTTAGAAAATATGGCTCTTAGAAAAGATCTATGTGGTTATACTACCTCGACTGGTATATTCAGAAGTAACTAAAAGCACACCGATTTTTTGGCGACATTTTCAAATGCTTTCTCTGCAGAAGAGAGGGCCTCTGAGGGACTCTGATCCCGGCCTCTGCAGCCTGACAGGAAGGAGCACCCCCCCGCAGGTCCCAGGGACCCCGGACATGGCCCCGGGGCTGCCTCTGGAGTTACACTGGTGGCAACAGCACCCCCAAACCGGCAGTTAACGTAGCCGCACCGGAGCTGCGCGGCCCTCTGGGGCAACCGCAAACTAAAATAGAGCCGATTAGTGACCGTTACCGTGAAAATGCACCCACGCTACAGCGGGTCCGGGAAGGCCCTGCTGGGGCAGGGACACGAGCGCCGAGGCCGGCCCTCACCCGCTGCCTCAGCACCGCGCCAGGCGGACGAGGGGCGGCCCGCTCCGCGCAGCGCTGCACGTACCACAGCACGGGCATGTTTCTGCAGGGGATCCCCAAAAGGGAAGGAGAACGGCCCGCCGAAACGGCGGGAGAGCCGCACAAGCGGCCACGGCAGCGCGCCGCACCAACCCGCCCCGGCCCCGTGTGAAGCGCCGCGGGGTCTCCCGCCCCGGCCGCAGGGGCGACGCGGCCCCACCGCCGGGCGGCGCCAAGCAGCCCCTCGGCCGCTCCCGCCCCGCTCCCTGGCTGCCACGTCGAGGTTGCTCTCCGCACCGCCCCTCCGCGCTGCCCCCTCCCTTCCCCGCGGCCGGCACCGCCCTGGACAAGGCGGGGCGGGGGAGGCGGGGGAGGAGGAGGGCGCCAGGCGGCCGCGCGGCCGCTGAGGGGGCGGGAGGCGGAGAGCTCCGCGCCCGCCCTTCAGGCGTCACCCTGCGCCGGGCGGTGATGGCGGCGGCGCGCTGCGGCAGCGGCGGGCGCTCGGCGGGGCGGTGACGTTGCGCGCGAGGCGGAGGACGGGGAGGAAGAGGAGGAGACCCGGGCGCCTCCGGGGCTGAGGCAGCTGCGTCCCGCCGAGGCTCCGCTCGTGTCCCGTCCTCCCCCCGCAACCCCGGCGGCTCCAGCTCGGGCAGGCGAGCGCGGCTCTCCTGAGGCCGCGATGCGCTCGGCCTGAGCGCTTCCTCGCCGCCCCGCCCGGTTTGGGCCTCTGTGGGGCAGGGGGCCACTATGGCTGCGGCGAGCTGGCAGGAGACGGCGGCCCAGCAGGCTGAGGAGGCGGCGGCCCGGGTGCGGGACGTCCTGTCGGGCGGCCTGGGCCTGCTGCGTGCCGAGCTGGGCCTCGAGCTGGGCCTCGACCCGCAGCGCCTGCCTACCTGGCTCGCCTTGGTGGTCCCGGCCGCGCTGGGGCTGGGGCTGCTGGGGCTGCTCCTGGCCGTGGCCTGCGGAGGCGGCCGCCGTAAGAAGCCAGCGCGGAGCGCGGCGGAGAGGAAGGGTGACGAGGCGGCCGTCGCGGGCCCGGCAGCAGGCGGGGGCCAGGGCAAGGCGGCGGGCCCGGGCCCCGGGCAGCTGCACCTGAAAGGCGACGAGCAGAAGAAGCGAAACAAGAAGAAGCTGCCGGAGAAAACGGCGCGGGTGAGGGGGGGGCTGCAAGGGCCGCGCCGCTCGGGAGGGAAGGGGTGAGGACATGGTGGGGCGGGGGAGGCGGCTGGGCCCGGGCGCCGGCGGGGGAGGGGGCATGAAAGGCTCATTGACAGTGGCAGGATGGGGGGGGCGGCGGCGGGGTTTGCAGTGGCACCCGGCCGGGCGCGGCGAGTCCCCTGCGGGAAGGTGGCGGGGAGGTCGCGTCTGGCGAGCGGCACCGAGCGCGGCTGCCTCTCCCCAGGTGTCCCTGGTGCCCCCTGCTCGTGAAATGCTTGCCGCTCAGATAGGCACCGGTGAGAAGGGGAGGACAGACCGCAGGGTCTGGAGGCTATAGAGCTCCCTCCGAGCCGCCGTGCGATTCACGTGGGTGATAGCTGCCTGTGGAAGGGATGGGGGTGGTCCTGACTGTCTGCTCTGGAGCTGTCTTGTGTCGTCTGGGTTACTCGGTTGCTTTGAAAACCTGGAGGAGCAGCGCGCACACACGGAAATTACACGGTAATAGTCCTGGGTGATGAGGAAAACGCACGTTTCTTTTTAGAAGTTTTTTAATGAAAGCAATTATATGAAAGCATTATTCTTGTATTGTTATTCATCAAATGCTTGCAGGGTTAGGAACCAGTAGTGGCGACCTTAGTACGGCTTAGAATTTCAAGCCAGGAGTTGCAGTCCAGGCAGGTATAGACTGTTGGAAGCAGCACTGTAAGCCCCATAAATTCTGGGATGATTCAAACTTGAGTAAGGCTTTTTGCTATGTCTTTTCGACAGAACATGTCAACGGCAATCTTGTGGTGAGCTTGCCTCAGTAGGAGTATGTCTGATTTAGTTGTTACGGTAAGGATCATCTCCTTTAATAAGGAAATCTGTGTCTTAGCAGCCCCTTAAAAACAGATCGTTCCTGTCTTTTTGGGTTTTTTTTTTTAACCTCAGTATGTGGTGTGGGAACCTTCCATCTTTGACAGCATGCATGCTTTTCATGAGAAAATTAGTAGAATGCAGAAATTGTCAACTGTCCTTGTAAAGCTTCCAGTTATCGTAGTTTTGGGGCTTGAAGCGTTTGCTTCTATAGCTTTTATATTGTTAGTGTGTTTGTAATCCTATTTATGTCCAAATGGATTATAGGAATGAAAGTGCAGCAGATGTCCCCTGCCTGTTACAACTGATTTTAATTAAATCTTGCTCTATAAAATCTGAATTGTTTACCTAATGACAAGAAAAAGGAGAGAAAATGGCTTTTTACCTTCATTTGAGTCTGTGGCAATATTAAGACTTGAGAAGTTTGGGGGTTTTTAATGAGAAGGCTAGAATATCTAAAAAGAAAACAAAAAAAGTCTGCATATGCCACCAACCTGTCTTTGAGCAGTGAACTACTGAAGTTGATTCTGGAAGTTGCAAGAAACTGAACGCTGAGCACCAAGAAGAGGAAGCATTGTGATTCAGAATCTTTCCAGTGTAGCTAGGTCTCCATTTTGGAGAAGGCATGTTAAAAAGGCTTTTTTTTTTTTTTTGCCATCTTGAACAGCAAATACTTCAAGATTTGGTAGATCTGTTATGGCTTCTTGAAAACAAAGACTAATCCTAGAAATAATTCAGATTTTGCTTGTTTTGTTTTCTTTACACTCCAGTATAAAAACAAAGCATAAACTCTTTCAATTCATAGTTGAAGACATTAAAAAGATGCCTCAACAGATGATAGAGTGAAGAGGTAGATACACTGTTGACTTGACAATGTTCTGTAGTGCAGGGCTTCATAAAAGCAAACTTCGTATTTTATATAAAACTTAACTAACTGACATTTTTGGTAAATATAAACACTTGTACTGTTTCAAGCTTGGTTTACTCAGGCACAAAATAAAGTTAAGGCTATGTGAGAACAAATATTTTCAATATCAAAAGAGTAAAATAGTTTTTCAGCTGTCAAGCTGTCATTCTGTATTGTTAAGTTTTTTAAAGTTATTTTTATAGTACTTTGTATTCATCATCTCCATGCAGAGGTTAAAAATACCCACCTTTTCCAAAAAGAAAATGCACAAACTGAATCGTTAACTGTAGTGCAGATAAATTTATACTAGTGGCAAAGTTTAATAGGCCTGCCTCATGCTCATTTTCCAAGATAAATTCATAGAGACCGGTATTAGCGTGTCCCAATATTTTCTGACTTTCACATGAAAAATTCTCAAAATAACATTGGAAATTTAAAGATGAACAAAAATTCTTACTGATTGCTGCTTAATCATTTTCGCCTTTTGTTTCTGTGCACTGTGGTGCTAATACTGAGGTCTGTGAAGGGAAAAGAGTAAGCCTATTATCAGTAGATTTACTATAGGGTTTGCTATGCCAGGGTCTAGATTTCCATTGCGGGCATTTCAGAAAGCTTAGAGCAACTGGTCTGTAGCATTAAAGAGCACACTACAGATGTCTAATTAAAAGCTGTAGGGTTACTTTAATACAGAATTACTGAGCTCATTGTATGGCAGGTGATGCGTAACTCTCATCAGTCAGGATCAGAAATGTTCTTCACTGTACCCTTTCTGAGGAAGAGTATTATTGCTTTGTTTCTTGCATGGGGCTTTACTCAGTTCCTGTATAGGTAGGGTACAACTTAACTGATATTTTTAGTAAAATAACTTTAGTTTTACAGCATAGTGTTGACTGGATACAGTAGTAACTGTGAGATTCTATTTATTTACTTGCTGCAGTCAGACTGAGGGGAAAAAATATGAAGCTGAAATGGTTCAGCATTCATTAATGCTATAGTTTACAGAGCCAGTTCTGGCTTTCTCCAGCTGCTTGGAGCAAGGTAGTATCATGGTATCCTTACTTAAGATTCTGTGCAGTAAACCTGAAGCCTTTTTTCTTTTTTTCTTATTTTTGTAGCTGCTGGCAGGGGTAGAGCTCTGTCTGCTGTCACAGAGTTCTTTGGCCCCTGTTAAGATTTTTTTTTCTTTCAAAAAATCTCTTGATCTTTAATTCTCTTCACTTCTGAATAATTGCTGTGCTTCTCTTTCCTACTTTTTAAACCTTCAGCAGAAAAAGGTGAAACTGCTCTTACATGGTTTCTGTACAACATGCAAAACACCACAGAAACTTAAGAGTAACCATCTTCTGTACTCTGCTACAGCTTTAGAAAGCCATTCATACGGTCTATTTGTAGATGCAGAAAATACCAAATTGACTATGTACTTCCTATTGTTTGAAGTACACCTGGACAGTAGATGCTACACATTTTAGCAAAACCATTTGCACTCATTTGAGAAAGTTTCCTACTTAATCTGCTTGAAAGAACTTTTCAGGCTATGACTGTTTTATGCTTATTGCACTTAGAAATAAACTGCATAAAAACTTGTTCATACTTTAAACTCATACATGTTGGTTTTGTGTATTTAATTGTCAAATAGCAGAAGTAGGGCTCTAGGATTCTCCAGTGCTCAAAGAGAAAATGTCTTAGTTTCTTAAGAGAAGCTTACAGAAAATAGGTTCTTATATCGGCCAAAGATATTCTAAGTAGGCATATCTTTATAATGTGTAACTAAGGACTTTGGCTAATATGGGTTTGTGAGACTCAAATTATAGCAATTTTGTTACTGCCATTTGAAGTGTGAAACTGAGTTATCCATTGCACTGTACCATATTTAAAGAAAAATATTTTTCATTTTAACAGTCTCAGCAAAACCTTTATTCTATTTTTGGATTGTCTTAATGCCCTCAAATGAATCTGTGTGAAAAAGGTTTATTTAAATATTGGGGTTTTAGGTCAGCAGGCAAGAAATGCATTCAGAAATCAGTAGTGTTATTGACAGCACTATTTCTGCCTTGTTGCATCTTCCCTGTAGCTTTTAGGATGAGGAAAAAAAGACGGCAAATAATACATTGCACAATTTGAATGAATTAATATTGTCAGTGGATGTTTAATATGTTACTATAAAGTTTTAAAGTTAGTCTTTTTGGCTGCAGTTGTCTTTTAAAAGAAACATTTCTGAATACTATAGAAAAGCTTTTTTCTTTCCCGCTTCTGTTACTATCTTTGGTATATCCAAAAATGGTCACATGAATTTTCGTTAAAATTCTATGATTCATCTGTGGGCAGAAAATAAATGTGGCAAGCTTCCACTGAAAAGGAGACTATTACAATTCAGGGATACGTTCAGGGAGAAATGTATCAAAGTACAAGTTTTTAAACATCTTTCTAATGGTTGTTGCTTACATGATCAGATGATCAGACAGCGTTTTAAACTGTCATGTGGATGAATTTTTCCAGAGGGTTCTTAATGGTTATGAATTAGTTTATTACTTCAGAGAAACAGCTGAGTTTTTTTGAAATTAAAGATTAAACCTTTTATCTATTGAATTTTCGAGAGGGATTAAGAAAGTGGTTTTCAATTTAAGGTTTATATATAATAGCAAAGAAGCAAAGCAAGGTACAGAATTAAAAAAGTTAGCTGGCTGTAAACATTTTTGACACAAGTCCAATACCAGATGCAGCAAATCTGTTCTCTAACTCTACTGTTAAATAGCTTAGAAATCGTGATTCTTTCTCTAGCTTAAGATCTTAAATGTCACGGGTACTAACATGGATTGAAAAACATCACACCACTAATAACATGGCTGTGCGGAATCTGGAGAAAATAGAAGGGTTCAAGAACTGATTTTTGGCAGCGGGTTATTTTTCAAGATTGAATATCAGGTCTTTGGTATCGCTGTGGAATCAAGTACCGTGAGCTTCTTTGAGAGGAACTTAAGCGTTTTGAGACACAGATCTGTAAAATACACTTCCTTTTCAGAATGCTGAGAGAAATGTGTTGCATCTTACATATGAAGAGTCTAGTTTAAAGCTGGTTGTTGCAGGAGAAGAAGGGTTAAGTGATCTGATCTTTCAATTCCTATTAATAGTTACAAAATAAGAAGTTGGTGTGCTAGCTAACTACAGTAAGCAGTACTATGTTATGCACTGGTGAAAGCATGCCAAGGATGATTTGTAAGCATAATATAACATGGCAAGATTTAAATTCCTGTACCAGTTAAATTGAGGATCAGATCTGATAGTTGAAGGAATAGGTCACACTAAGTTGTAATATGGCCTTTGTTTGACTTTAAAGCAATCAGGTTCATGTGATGCAGAGTTACAATAGCTCTTGTTTTTTTAATAACAAAAATAACTAATGATAATATAGTTTCAACTTTATTTAAAAAGAAATTGCAGAAAATAAAGCAACTGTGAAGTAGTTATTTATGCTTAATGTCTTAATTTTCAGTCTTTTCTCTGAATCATTATGAATTTGAATCAATATGAAACTTGTGTGGACTCAGTTATCAATTACTACTCTTGACAATTGTTTTTCACTCAGTGAAATTAATGGCTAACAGTAATGTAATGCTTTACTTATTTTCGTCTTTTCTGCAGTTAAGCACAGTAACTTCAGTCATAGCTCTTCATTAACAGTAAACATGACTTTAAAAATTACTACATTTTGCATAGGGGAATATATAGGCTAAGGTGTATGCTGTTGCTGTCAAAGGTGATGGTAAAGACTAAATGACTGTCCGGAGTTTTAACTTTATATGTTAAATAATACATGCTAATTTTCTTTCCTTTATTACATGAGGGGGAAATGGTAGACTAATGTAACAACTATAATCAAGTCTGTCTGAAGAGAACAATGGGTTGTCATGCTTAGTCATGCTTCATGTTTGACGTCTAATTTCTGTTCTACTATGATGTTTAACTTGTGAAGGAAATGAGCTGTGAGGGATATGCATAGGTAGAAATTGCAGGAGTTTGGTCAAGGTAGAAGTGGTTTTAAAAATTCAGCCTGTTGCTGAACTGCTACAAAGTGGTAAACATGTTCATGTAAGTAGATAATTTATGGCACAGAGAACTGTAGCTGTTCTGAACCAGTTTTCAAAACAGCTGCAGAGAACTGTAGCTGTTTTCAAAACTGGTAACTTTCAGAAATTTACCTTCTGATAAGCAATTCCTGTGTTTAGTAGGATTGAGATGAAGTGAGGAGATTTCTGTTTTCTTTCCTGTCTCATTTCTGTGTTTGGTAAATATAGAATTGCAGTAGATACTTTGAGGACCAATCCACGACTCTGTTTGCTTTACTTAATAATCTTGCGCGCATTTTTCAGTCAACATATAGTTGCATTTCACTAATAGGAGATGAAGCAAAGCTCAAATTACACTTTCTCCAAACTTTTTTATTCACACTTATTGTTTACACAGCCTAACGGACGGTCTTTCCTTGATGTATCTGAGGATGAAGTAATACAAACTGTTCGTAAAGAAAATACAAAGCAGCCTGTGGACACAGAAAAGAAGAATGAAAAGGTCAGTTACGGATATGAAATGACAATGTCAAAGTTTAGTGCTCGCTATTTCAGTGTCCAATAACTGTGTTTGTGATTTGAAATCCTGTTACTGAATGAAGAGGCATATATCTTACTATGAAGAGTACTAATCTAATTTGGTGTTGGAAAGACCTGAAGTAGTACTTTCTTAACTTCTGAGATCATGCCTTATCACAGAATGTTTGCATCAAGCAAACTCCTTTCCCTGCGCACCCCCCCCCCCCCCCCCCCCCCCCCCCCCGGCTAAACAGTGATACCTCTCTTCGCCATGTGAAAATGTTAAGCCTACAGAAATTAAGTTTGTGTTTCATCTCTGCTGGCTTCTGTGGAGATGCAACATAATGATGTTATTGTTAAGTGGCTTGAAAATGGTCTTACAGTTGGGGGAACCACTATTCAAAGGATTAAGACCATGTGCCTGGTTATTTCTTTTGTCAGATGTATCCATTAGTGATTAGAGTTTTTAATTTCTGATGACAAATATGGGCTTTGAAGTCTGATGTGAGCTTTTTGTAATGCAAATTGAACAGCTACATTAAAAACATAATTTTAAAGCTTGGTCTGTAGCTTTATCTAAAAGGTAACCATACTGATGGAAATGTTATTTTTTGCATTGTGAGGACTAGTATCTTCTAGCCTTATCATAAATGCTATCATTTGTAGGCAACATGGATGTATTTATGGTAGGCCTTTGACGATAACTTTTGGCTTTGTTCTTTTGCTAATGTTGTGCATGAAATTTTCCTACTGTTGTGGATTTCTGATTTATTTTCTTCAACAAAATACATTTGTTCTAACTATATTGAGGAGTATTGGAAGGTAAATGATTATGCATAAACAGTCAGAGAACAGTAGTTGACTATTGTGATTTGTTTAGCTTGTTCAAGCTTTAATTAACTTACTTAACTATTCTATAATAAGTTCTTTTGCAGTTAGTGTGTTGGCTGAAAGACTGTATCCTGTTAGTTGGCTGTAGGGCTATAAACCTTTTTAGCATTGGCAAATAGAAAGACTTTTCTGTGAAATGGCTTTGTCTTAAAATTTCATGCTGCGTACTTTTTCTTCTCCATGTGTCTCATCTCAGATTGACTTTGTGGTTTGTTTTTTCAAGAACATAATAAAATTTGATCCTGAAGGAATAACTATTTTTCTTCTCAGCTTTCACTTTATCTCAAGCAGGTTTCTGAATAGGTAAGGTGTTTAAATGCTAAACTCGAGCTTTACCTTAACATTGCAAACATAGTCATCTGAATTTTAAAATGTTAAGTTGGAGCTGCAGCTCCAGGAAATCAGCACCACTATATGGGTATGGATGCTTATTCAACTGATTATGTTTTCATATCACTTTGGGGAACCCTGGGCAAAGCATGATTGCCTCAGGAGTTGATTGTTACCCTTCAATTAAAAACATACCTGAGAACTTTCTTTAAACTACAGGTAACTTTACAGGCATCCAATTATTTGGTTAAGCCTCTCGGGGCATCTGTTGCATTTTTAATGTTATAAACCTGCTAAGAAGACTGTAAAGGGTCCTGTGTATGTGTCTTTGTATAGCTTGGATGGGTAGTGTAAGTCAATGGGTGGGATTTAAGTAGTATGTGGGTAGATATATGAATATATATGGGTAGATATATGAATCTATGACATGAAGGGTATAATTTTTTTTGTGCTTGAATATATGCTTTCAATGAAAATAGCACTTCCTTTGTGTTTCTGTATTTCTTAGCTGCTTCAGGGTTGTGAATTTAATGCGTGTTTTTTCAGGGTAGTCATTTAAGTTGTATTCTCTTGTTCCTGCTTTGGGGGAGGGGAAGCTTTGGGTAATGTCTAGATTGTGGCTGTTCATAGGCTATATGATTCTCTTGACACTTTGAATAGTTTCTTCCCTTTTTTCCATTTTGGTGACTTGCACAATACATGATTTTTTTAGTTTTTAGTGTAAGGGACTGTATCAAAGAAGTGACTCTGTGGATGAGATTGCAGGATGTTAAAACTTCATTGCCCGTTCTGTTCGCAAACGCACAACTACCTTGTCTTGAATACTAGAAATAAACACCATTAGGGATGAGAAAGAAAGTTTTATTTTTTATTATTCTTGCATGGGGGACAGTGCATCTTAAAGACTTAAAAGTTGGCAGGCCTGCTGAGTTCCTCATGTGCTCTTTGGCTGGTGGCAGAGCCAACACTGGCAGCTTTCTGTGTTGCAGAAGATGACACTTTGAATGAATAGGCTTCTGCAAAATGATTGGCTAGCTTGCTCAGTAGCCTTTAACATCTCTTGCTATTTCAGTCAGTTTGTTACCAAGATAGTGACTGTTACAGCACTAAATTTGGCAGGTGGCGAGTAAATTGGATAACTACTTATGGTTCTGGTTTGTCAGATCAGGTTCTAGTAACTCAGGTTAGGAAAGTAAATATATTTTCAAGATTTGAATTCTTGATCTTTTTAAAAACAGTGTTTGTTAGTAACAAATGTTTTCAAGTTAACTTAAACATTGATGTTTTCACGAGAAGTGTAAAATTTGATGTCGATACCGCTGTAGGAGCTATTTATTTAAGAAATTGGAATTATAACTTGGAGGAGCAGGCATCTTAAACTGCTGACTGGGAGACTTCTGAAGTAATTTTGAGTGTTCGTTTAGTGCCAGAGCACAGTTAGGTGTAGTTACAGTTTTTTGGGTGGGAGATTCTAAGACCTCAACTTCTATTCTCAATGTAGCTGAAAATGGGAGACATAGGTATAAACTTACTATTCTTTCCTCTGCTTGAGCTCCAAGAAGCAATTCATAACTGTTTTTCATGCTGTTTTTCACTTTTCTTTTTAATTTTTTCCTTACAAGGTGTTCTGGCAAATAATTTGGCTTGTTCATATTCTTAGAACCGATTTTTCTTGGGTTGGTTTTGAAACTGGCACTTCTCTTTTGTGAGACTTTTCAGAAGTTAGATAGCTATTATGTGGATAAAGGTAGTCTACTGAGCAGGTGAGGTAATTCAGTTTGGGTGCATCTGTATTGTGGGCCCCCTCGTGCAGTAAATGATGAGTTAACTGCTTAAGTCAGTTCCCTAAGTGTTATAGGTGTGTTGGCACAGCATTGCATATAAGCAGTGAAATTTTTATTATCTCTGGTGCTGCACTAATAAGTTATACTGCTTTCAGTACCTATATTGAAGCTACGTGATACTTTTTGGGTGTGCTAACTCAAAGGCATCTGAACTGCATGCCATTGTGGGCCCATAGGATATCTGCTGCAGCTGTGGTGATAATTTAGCTGTTACCAATTCTGAATTCTAGAGAGATTGTTATACTCTTCTTGGCCATCTAAGACTAGAAAATCATATAGTTCGAACTCGGGTATAAAGCTGGCAATTACTAGTCTTACTCTGGCAGAAGTGTGTATTCCAGAAAGACATCCAGCATTCTTAGAATATCCTTATTCGAATATTCCAGAGGCAGTGCATCAGTGAATAGTTCCACTTATAACATTTGAGTAGATAACCATATTTCTTTAAAAAGTCTGGTTTTTTTAATTCATGTTTAGCTGGTAGTTCTTACATGTTTCTTTACTAGATTGAAAAGCTTTTCAGTACTGTATTTTCTTTCTAAGAAGGTAGTCAAGTCAATTTGCCATCATTTTAGCTTATCAAAAGATTAAATCCCAAGGCTTTCTGCAATATATTCTGTCCTAACATCTTGGGTCTGTTTTAATCTTTTTTTCTCAATATTATCTTTTTAACACTTTATATTGCTACCTGTTGCACGAAAACTGCTTGCAAAAGTAGTAATCTCTGTTCCTCTTTCTTTATCTCTGCTTGTATAGCCAAGAAGCCATAACTGGTGAAACCTTGGGGGAAAAAAACCTGTATATCTATTGCATGGACTCTAATCACAGTTCCTGTTTTGAAGTCATTTTCCAAGCTGGAATTCTCTTACCCACTTTTTTTAAAGGAGTCACCGGCATTATTTATTTCTCCATATATAACTTTATACTTAACTTCTGCACAAAACAAATTTTGGCAGAGTGGGATCTGCCTGCCAAATAGTTCATTACTCCTCTGTTACTGTGATGCCCCCAGTATAGTTTCTTCCACCAGGCTTTGTGCTGTTTAGCATAAGTAATTGTTTCCCCCACCTGCCATTTGTGTACTGCATAAGTGTTTCATGCTACTTCAATAGTTGTAACTTATGTTTAGGAATTACTATTGTTTAGTACTCCTTTCAAGGGACTGCCCATACAGAGGGTTGTTCAGGAAAATCTGTTTCAAATTTACTCCTGTGTTTTGGTGTAGGGGAATTCTAAATTACTATGACAAATGATCACTAAGTAATTATTAAGATAATGTTTTATTTTTATTCTAGTCAAAGAAAAAGAAGAAATCAAAGGGAGATGCTAAAACGGTTCAGGATACGTCACGTCTGGATGGAAAGGAAGTTGATGAAGGTACTGAACACAAACACACACAAAAAATGCAATTAGACATATTTGGCTTAAATGCTGTTTAAGATTTATTTGTTTGTGCTTAATAAAGAAACGTAAGAAACTCATTTTGTCATCACTCCATAGTTGCAGATTATATCTAGAAATCTGAACTTTGAAACAACAGTATTTAATAACTTCAACTGACTTTTTTGAAGTTAAACTTTGAAAAACTGAGAAAAGTCATGAATAGTAGGGCCCTCATGTTGTTCATGTTTTGCTCTGTGAAGCAAAGTATTACCGCATTGCATCCAGAAAAACTTAACTTTGGCCAGTTGTTCATGTTTTCAAACTAATGTTGAAGTTGACTGCCACATATGAAACAAGCTAAAGCTCTGTTGTTCTCTGAGTTATTTAGTGATGTTTTCATTTGGGGATGTTTTAGGAACCTGGGAAACGAAAATCAGTAACAGAGAGAAGCGACAGCAGCGTAAGCGAGACAAGGTGCTAACTGATGGTGGCTCAGGAGAATCAAATCTCCAAGGGGTGGAAAATACAGTCACTGTATCCATTGAACAGCTGATGCCTACACCATCACTTCCGGTTGGTCTCAGAAAAAATAAAGGTATGATGGTTGATAGGTCTGTGAACGTGTTCTAGAAAGATAACTTTACTTGAATGCTTAAATAGTGACTCTGGTTTGTATGTATGATAGGTATATTTGGAGGTGTAACTCTTGAGGAAATTATTTCAAGCTGTGTAAAGCAAAACTCCCCCTTTTTTTGAGCAACACTTTCAGGGAAGCTCAGGAGAGAACGTTCTGGAGTAAGCAGCTGAGGCACTGGCCTCTACACTGGTGCTCTGTCAGTAGCTGCACCGGCATATGTCCCCATTCCTTCACTTGTGCTCTGCTGCCTCTGCCCTTTATGTTTCTGGAAACTTCAAAGGCATCCTCAGCGCTGCTGCAGGCAACACCAACTCCTTAACTTCCTGAATGCTTCCTTGTGGGAAGGTTATGCCCATGAGTTCTCTTTACAGATCATTCACTGCTTAACATGTAGACATCTTTTCCAACATAGATTTAGTAGTACCTGTACAAAAGCTGTTTATAATGGTGGGGCACATCTGGCTGAGATTTAGTAATCAATTATTATAGCTAAGGATTCAATAAGGAAATGTAGGTTTTAACTTCTATGGCTGCTACTGTTTCAGAAAAAAGTTGCACGGGCCTGTTTAAACCATGTGTAGGCATGGGAATTCATATTTGGCTGCAACTGGGAAATGGTTTAAGAACATAAAAGAATCTGAAGACACAAACAGTTTAGCTTTCTAACATACTTTTAACCTACTGATACATTTTGTGCTTTAATTAGATGAAACTTGATGTTTAGCAAAGTGACAAAAAAGACTGAACCTAGCAACTGTCTGGTACCTTGTAACAATTTGTTGAAATTTGTATGTCTTACCTGGTATTTTTATTGACACTTGTTTGTGTCTTGACTGAGTGCATGATTCTTGTCCTTGAGGACTAGATTAATTGTTTCCTGTTTTCTTTTTTCTATCTATTTACACACAAACAACTTCATGAAATGGTAATTCTAACTGTCTACATACTCTATGGCTAGCCATAACTACTGTAACCTCTCTAGCCAGAGTCCTTTATGCATCGTATGTTCTTACATACCACCTTGTACCAGACTAATCTGAAAAGAGTTCAGCTGTATCTAGTGTTTTCATGGTAAGGTAGAAGTTGGAAATAGCTATATATTTATGAAGTATTTAGAGCTGCCCTTTGCTTGAAAATGACAGCCTCTGTTTTAGATTTCTGCTCTCCATTCTTGGGGAAACTAGCTAGAGTTCTTTGAAATCTGTGGTTACTTGGTTTATAGGCCCTAAATCAGTTTTGAGTTCATTCTGTTTGCAAAATAAACACAAATAATAAAGAACAGAGCATTTCAATTTTATTTTTAAGTTTTCTGGAAATGTCTTAATTTATTTTGAGGTATTGATGTGGGTTTTTTTCTTAAAAATATCAGTAATGGATACTCTTCTAGCAGATTTTTACAGGTGTTGCTATTTGAAAAAATTTACTTTAGCTCTGTTTCCTCTTACTTCTTAATCAGGTGATGCACTTCTGAATGCGCAAGTTAGCAGCTCTAAACCTGCAAAGGGGGAGTCGTCAGTTCCACAAGGTAAAAGGCTTTCATTATTAGGCCTCCTAAGTAACTAAAAAGTGTTTTACAGAAGTGAAAACACAAATTGTCAGTGCAGGATTTCATGCCATTTCTGATCTGGAACTTTATTATGCAGCTGGCTTTTTTGGCTATGCAAATGTTACGCTTCTAGGTTGCAGTTACTTCTTAACAGGTTGAAAACAGGCTCTGTTACGTGTAGAAAAAGGATTCAGTATCTAGAATTTTCAGACATTACCTATTATACAAATTGTTAACTTACAGAACAGGAAAGCTTATTTCAGCTTGCCCAGGTGGCCAAGAAGGCCAATGGCATCCTGGCCTGTATCAGAAACAGTGTGGCCAGAAAGACTAGGGGAGTGGTTGTCCCCCTGTACTCGACACTGGTGAGGCCGCACCTCAAATACTGTGTTTAGTGTTTTGGGCCCCTCACTACAAGAAGGACATTGAGGTGCTGGAGCGTGTCCAGAGAAGGGCAACGAAGCTGGTGAGGGGTCTGGAACACAAGTCTTATGAGGAGCGGCTGAGGGAACTGGGGTTGTTCAGTCTGGAGAAGAGGAGGCTGAGGGGAGACCTCATCGCTCTCTACAACTACCTGAAAGGGGGTTGCAGAGAGGTGGGTGTTGGTCTCTTCTCCCAAGTGACAAGTGACAGGACAAGAGGAAATGGCCTCAAGTTGTGCCAGGGGGAGTTTAGACTGGGTATTACGAAAAATTTCTTCACTGAAAGGATTGTCAGACATTGGAACAGACTACCCAGGGAGGTGGTTGAGTCACCATCCCTGGAGGTATTTAAAAGATGCGTGGATGAGGTGCTTAGGGACATGGCTTAGTGGTGGACTTAGCAGGGTTAGGTTTACAGTTGGACTTGATGATCTTAAAGGTCTTTTCCAACCTAAATGATTCTATGATTGATGGTGGTGTTTTAACAAAAAGTAGTTAGTGTAATTAAGCAAGTCAACAAATGAGTTATTAAAAGCACTCAGATCCAGAAAGTGAATCACTTTCTGCTAGTTTGTGAGAGCTTTACTTCACATGTAAGCTTCCTGGACCATAGCACAGAAGGAAGAAGCTGTATTTTTCAGAGATGCATAATGGGAGGACAGGAGGCAATAATCAAGTTTCAGTAAGGGAAATTCTGACTGGCCATGAGGAAAAAAGCTCTTCATAAGTTTGCCCACATATGCTTTGAACTATCAGCCTTTATGATTTCCAGAACTTAAATAATGTGGTATAAGTTTGAAGTTAACTGTGCTTTGAGCAGAAGGTGGAACTAGGTGACTTGCAGGGTTCCCTTCCAATCTTAAGTTTTCTGTGGTTCTGTGAAAACTTTCTGGTCATATAGAAGGTAAATGTTTGTGACAGGAGAGTAGTATGATAAACACAGAATAATTAAGTTCCTGCTTCAGGACTTAAGCTGTCTTTTTGCAAGGTTGCAAAAGAGTGTTTCTACCAGCTATAGTTTAGTTTATCTTTGCTATTTTTGTTGTTGTCTTCCCCTAAGATGTCATATTACCCTTAGAGGATGTTGACTGCCATGAACAATGTTAGTGCTGTGGAGAAAGGGCAGTGTTTTTAGGTACAGCAATGGTGACCTCAGATATGTCTGTGTTTGGAACTGATTTGTCTGAGAAAATCTAGGCATATCTCACTAATCAATTTCTTGCCAGTGAGGCCGCCTTAAATGTGGCTTGTTCATGGTGCCTGAGCTATAATTTCATATGAGTTCATTTCATATTTTATTCCTCAATAAAATAATTTGGTCTGTAGTTTTCATTGACATATGATAGTGACTGACTTGTGCATCAGGTTTTGGCTGACTGTTTAAGGTGTTACACTTGCAATATGCAGATATTTCTTAATTGTTTGTAAATCAGCAGTTTTTCTGTTGCTTACACTGCATATATAAAAAGAGCGAGAGGATTTGATACACAGTGCCCTTTGAGAAAGGATTGTGACATATAGGTCAGGCTGGGTGCACCAGGTGATGGTTAGCCTTTGTTTTATAGGGACATAAATTTAAAAAAAAAGTTTTATAATGATCTTTATGTCTCAGTGTACTGATGACTCCTCTCAAAGTATACATTAAACTTGGTATGGCTAGTAATTTCTCATCAGGGTAGGCTGTTGCAGTCTTGTGGTCTTTTACCTTAGTGTAACGTAATATATATTGCTTATAAATTATTTTGAGTGTTACCATGATTTTTTTCCTCTAACCTTGATGGACACTATGGTCAATGATGCTATGCTCTCTGTAAATCCTGTGTAGTGTTTGGGAAGCATTTTCTGATCCTTGGCCATTTCTTCTACTTCCTGCTTAGAGAACTGCTGTATGCAGTTATGAAACAGAAATTATTCTCCATTTAGTGCATGGGCTTTTCCACAAATCACCACCATACTCTGTAAGAGAAAGTACCTGGCAGTGTTGGAAGCACCCCCACCTCCTTTTCTTTAATCTAGAGGCACTGGTTCACCAAGATATTGGCCCTATAAAGAGAGGGACACAGGAAGGAGAGTGCAGGTTGGTGCTGTTTTTTCCTCACTCTTCAAGTTAGTAGACAGATGGTGCGTATCATCTGAACTGGAAAATACAGCTGAGACAGAACAGCAGCTTTTCTGTATCACACTGGTGTAGCAAAGCTGCTGTTCACTTATACTTTCTTTTTTTATTGTTAAGTGTATGTGCATGTAAGTAATATTTTAATTCTTCATGCAGTTCTCGTTTTAAATAATGCTTTCATTATGCTTGTATTTAAGTTTCTTCAGGATTGAGTGAAAGCCATACAGTAAATGGAGGAAGCTGGAATGAGAAGTCTGTAAAAATCTCCTCACAGATTGGTGTAGGGGAGGAGAAATGGACATCTGTTCCTTCAACTGCAGCTGGGAAGAGGAAGACTGAGACATCAGCTTGGGGCCAGGACACTGGAGATCCTAATGGAAATGGAAAGGACTGGGGTGTAACCCTGGTGGGCAGGCCCTGGAAAGAGCGTTCTTTGTTCACTCCTATTGGTAAGCTTATTCTGAAGAAAACTTGCTTCACTTAAGCATTTTTGCATAAGTATATTTTTTAGTAGTGAATCTCTTAAATAGCTTCATGTTTATATATTAAAAAAAAATCTTGGAGTGGTCTAGTGAAATGTGAACTAAGCAGTTTCTGTTTACTCTAAGTTCTGGTGGCTGCAAGTTCTGTGTCTCTGTTCACAGTTTAACTGGGTTTTTGGAGTTTATCTGAAATAAAATTATTTCTGTGAAGGAATCAAATTTTTTATATCAATTCCCTAAAATTTTGAAAGTGATGACTAAGTCATTTTTAAGTGTAACTTTTTTTTTAACGAATGTCTTAAAACCCAGGTCATAAGTCTATTCTGTTGATCCAACATGATCAAATCAACTGTGTTTGTTTTTGGAAGATGTTCATTTAGGCTCCAGGCATGAAGATTGTTCAGCTCTCGTGACATTTAGTGTTACACTGTTTTTCTCATTAGAAATTGTTTTTAGTCTTCTCCGATAAAATTTTTTTACCTTTATCAATTGTACTGTTCATAATAATAATGGAGAAGAGAATTCTTCATCTCTCTCTGGGCAGCAGTCTTCAGCTTATTAGTAGATGCTGTAGTATGGTCCTTCCCAAGTGTTCAGTCTAAATTATCCTACTCTCTTCTGGAAAGCAGTGTTTCTTTGTAGTCAGCAATATTGCTTTAGTCTAGACCTCTTTCATTTGTCTTGCATATCTTGAAATGTGGTGCCCAAGGCTAGACCTGCTATACCATTGGAAGCTTTACTATTGCTAAGTAGAGAGGCAAAGGGCTTTTTTCATGTTCCAGTTAGTTGTATTCTGCTGTATATTCTAATAAAGTAGTTCTTAGTGACTGTGACCAGCTTGTTGTTTTTGTTACTGTGAATACATCATGCCTGACCATGCTGATTTGCTTCTGGTAAAATGACTAGTTTTGTGGGTGAGGGGAGAGCAGTGGATGTCTTATGATGATTTTAGTAATGCTTTCAACACTGTCTCTCACAATATTATTGTATCCAAGTTAGGATAGTTGAAAAACTAGTCAGGCTCAAAGGTAGTGGTTAGTGAGTCATACTCTATGTGGAGGCTGGTAACAAGGGGGATATCACAGGGCTCTGTACTTAGAGCTATCCTATTTATCATCTTTATAAATGACCTGGAGGAGGCAACAGAGTGTCATTCACATCAGATTCCCAGATGATACCAAACTTCAGTGGGAAGGGGGGAACCAGTTGATACAGGGGAACCAGATCAGGGGTGCCATCCAGAGGGACCTAAACCAGCTGGAGGAATGGGCCAACAGGAGCCTGGGGAAGTACAGTGAGGACAAATGTGAAGTGCTGCATCTGGGTAGGAGGCAACCCTGGCTGGGGACTGACTTTCTGGAGAGCAGCTCTGTGGATAAGGGGTCCTGCTAGACACCAAGCTGGACATGAGCCAGCTGTAGGCCCCAGCAGCAAAGGACACCAACAGTACTCTGGGCTGTATTAACAGGACTCAGTAGATTGGGGGTAGTGATTATCCACTTCTTGAACCACATCTGGAATACTCTGAGTTTTGAGCACCTGCCCCCCAGTTAAATAAATGTAATTCTAATTAAATTTACTAGTAGTTTTTATTTAGAATCGCATTCCAACCAGATGTTTCTTTTGACACATTAGTGCTACTGATTATTTCTGCTTATTTTCTACCTTACACTTAACAGTCAAGTATATCTTAATTTTTTAAGCAGTATCTCCTATTTGTCAAAAATTGTTCTGAACTCAGCTCTGTTGTTTAACATATATACGATTTGCTTCAAGCTAGGTTTCATCTACAGAGTTAATAAATAAGCTTTTCAGTAACTTAGATGATTGCAATAATGAGAAGCAGAATAATAGTCTGGGGCTCAAAACAAAATTTACTTTTCCTTTGTGAGAAGTTTATATATACAAAAAGCTGTAGAGGGAAGAAGATCTTAAAAAGCTTGAACTGTTTAAAGCTGAATGTTCATACAGTCGCATCTCTGTCAGCACTGATTGTCTGATGTAATAAGCAAAATAATGCCCTCAGTTGTGTGAAATGTTAACATGGCTGGAATGTCCACTGTTTTTCTGACCCTGTTCATAATTAAATAGCTAACTTTTTCAACATTGCCAGCAGAGTGAAGTTCCTTTTTTTTTTTTCTTCCTTCCCTCCGCGCCCCCCCCCCCCCCCCAGCTGCTTGGAATGTGGATGCAAGGATTAATACCTCTGAACAGAATTCTACTTCTTTCTCTTCATTTGGATTAACTCCTGGAGTTTCTGGTATGTATGCCCTTCCAAACATTTTTACACTCTCTTCTCCTCCACCAGGTGGAAATAGAATTTGCCAAATGTTATTAATACATGTCTTTCTCATTGTTCTTTGAAAATAGTACCGGTAACTGGACACAGGTAGAAGACACATTTTATGAAAACCTAGAAGGCTTTCTTGTTATGCTGAAATTATGCAATAAAGTAACTTTTAAATTGCTAATCAAAAGCTAGATCAATGGGAGGGTGATATTTCTTATTTAGCCTTCCTGTTTGTTGAGTCTAAATAATGGGCATAAGATTGCTCAGTGTTGCTATGTCTCAAGTTGGAGATCTGAAGATTGCTTTTTAGGAAAGTCTGTTTACCCTCATCTTCTGGAATATTTGTTATTTGATGGTTGGGTTTTTCCCCTTCAAGGAACTGAAGCACTACTTCTAAAATATGTTCCATAGGCAGAATTTGAAGTCTTGAGTCTTTTCTCTGTAGGACGGGTGGGAAAGCTGAGCTCTGGACTTTTCTTGTTTTGAAGGGTAAAATTGCTGTAGAGTGCAAACCTGGCTTCATAACAAATCTTGTGTGTTAAACTACTGATATGAGTGCTACGGTGATTTATTATACAATAAAGGGATCATATGTCAGGTTTTCTGCTCCTGCTTGCTTATTCCACTTATCTGATGAGCTTGGCATGGCTATTTTCTTTTAGGAAGTAGCTGGCCAAGTGCTTATGCACTTAAGCTGTGTTTACGTGTATTGCAGTTTATAGTCTTTCAACTGTGGAACTTAATCTCAGTGTCCTACAGCTCATGAGTGCTTCATTCTCTGTGCACATCTGAGACAGGATAACGAAGTTATAAATGCCAAGGTCTAATTTATCAGACTTTCCAAAGAACTGTTCATTCAATGAAAATTTAGAAACCTTAAAGAAAAAGAAGAAACAAAGTCTTAATTGTACAGAGTTTTAATAAAATAACATTTCCTAGGGAGCCACTTGAATTCAAGTTCAATCTCTAGGCTAAAACTTAAGAAAGTTTAGTTAGCAAAGTGGGACAACAGACTGATCTGAGATTAATCTGCAATACCACTATTCCAACTTCAGTTGAAAGATAAATGTGAAGACATTGAAGTATATTCATCATCTTTGATGCACCTTAGCCAACAATGTTGTAATGCAAAGTGACCACGTGAATAAGTATTTACTTCTTACTTGTGACTGGCTAGCAAAAAATGAGAACATGTCAAGGTTCCTGTCATCTGAGGTATCTTTTGCAGAGGTGTGTATAAAATAGAGACACCCAGGTAGCTATGGTCCTGTTTAAACTTCATTTCAAAAGTGAGTCTCATCATAAAGTCATAGATGAATTTCTTTCAGTCTCACAATTAAGGTTTTTTGGGTTTATTTTTTTGTAAAATGGTTTCTGTTGGCTGATGTCTTATTTTTCTTAAAATAATGATGTTAGATGTCTAACACTTTCTGTTATTGTGACTGGTATTGGCCTTACTGTTGTTTGTCATGCTGCTTTTATGTCCCTGAAACCCTTTACTTGAAATGAGAATTGGATTCTTTGTAATGAATAATCTAATTGCTATATCTGCAATGTAATTGATGAGGTTTCTTTCTAGTACTCTTTTCTTTTAACCTTCTCCCTGTAAGAGTTTTTACTGATATAGGGTAATAATTTTACTACCCATAAAATTTCATTGTATTTTTCAGTTTGAGAAGACTGCTGTAGACCTTATAGACTGCTGTTATTCACCCTTCTTATCTCTTTTTTCCGTATTCTTCTCCTGACTTAATTTTGTCTTACTTCTTCAATTCCTTTTGTTTTCTGACTATAACTCATTTTCAAGAGCCTTGTAGTTTTCCTGTCCTGAGCAGTCCTTAGAATCAGACTTTTTTTCTTTGAGCCTTTTGTCTTCCTCTCCTACTTTGATTGGAATTTCTTTACCCAAGAAAATTCCTTTACCAAGGAAGCTTGTTAACTTACAAGTACAATTTTATTTATTCCCTTTCAGGATCCAACAGTGAGTCAGTTTCTCAGGCTGGTACTTCTGATTTTCAGTGGGATTTAAGTCATGCTCAACCCCCTGTTGATGACGAATGGTCTGGGTTAAGTATGTTCCTCTAAAATGTTCATTAACAAAATTTTGTTAATTACCATTATTTAAAATGTAGTTACTTACATTAGCTGCTTGTATTAGCCAGTTGTGAGCATCTGAAGAAAAACCTGGAATGTTTCACTTCTGGAAAGCTAATTGACAGTTTGAAGAAAGCAGGAAGAAGTATTTTGACAAATGATAAAAGAAAATGGTTAATTTTTAGGAAAAGTACTTGGATATTGAAACTAAGAAGTGAAAGAGAGCTCGTGCATTTTAAGGTAGTTCTGGCTTTTGCTAGAAAATCTTGGTGATCGATTAAAACAGTCTTACTGCAAATTATGAGAAAAATCCACTGCGAGTCTGCAAAAGACCTATTTAGCAGATTGTATTTGAGTCAGAGTTTGCTTTGACATGTTTGTACCTTACTGAAAAATTTGTGACATAAAACTGTTGTATTGAGTCTAACTTATTTTCTCATTTAGCAAACATTAGGAAGTTCTTATGTGTATAGAAAGCATATGCAGGATAGAAATCACTGAAATTACTTGGGAATTGTAGTAAAATTGTTGTTTACTCTCCCCTTCCCCTCCCTGCCAATTTTAAAATATTCTTACCACAGTCTCTCCCTAAACAGGGCTGTAGTATAATAAAATTACAGTCATTCCTAAATATTTACTAGTGAAGCTGTACCTGTGAAGAAAGCTTTCAGCCTTAAATTCACTTTTTGAACTGCCATGTAATTGATAGCTTTATTCAGTCAGATCTAAGAATGTTTAAGAAAAACAGTTTAGTGCCTTTCCTTAGGTCATTGACCTGAAAAATTGGTCAAGAAGTTTACCAGAAAAGCTGCCTTGCATGTTACTGTCTCTCTAAGAACAACCTCTTGTTTAATGACTGCAAAAGTGGAATGAATTGATGCAGTCTTTGATTCCACCAATTTTGGCATGACTGCTCTGATACCAGATCGTTTTGGAACTTATTTTTTGTCTTTTATCTGGTTTAAGGATAAGGGAAGCGCATTTCAGTTAATAATTTCAAAGTCATCAGTTTTATGTATTATCCAAAGCATAATCTATTCACATTTCTGAGCACAGAATGTTTATGGCTATAACTTCTGTTAGAGTAACCCAGTCATAGATGTCAATGGATTGAAGTATACACTAGTATAATGGAAGTTTAGGCCAATGTGATACACCTTACTGCTTTATCAGGTTCAGGACAAGGAAATTAACTGTATGTACAAATACTACTAATTTTTATTATTAGTAAGAAAGAATGGATTTTTTCTTTAAGCAATTAGTGAGAGGGCAGTAGATAAACTGTAAAGTGTTACGTTGGGCAGTAATTGTTTTCTCAAATCAGTAAACTTTAGCGTCCAAAGTAAGTGTAATTGAGGTAATATTTTTACGCGAAAGCAAGAGGTGGAAAAGTATTATAAGCAATCTTAACATCTCTTAGTGCATTTTTGGTTTCATAGTGTTTGCCAGTAAATTTAATTGGGATTACTATTGCTTTTCATTTTGACTTTATTTTCATATGTTTAAACTGAATCCCATTGTAGTTGGCAGACCAAGTTTGCCTCTTCTCTTTCAATCTGGCATAGACGGAGGGTGAGAAATATTTGTGATGTTAATAAAAATGTAAAATGGAAGATGATCTTTTACAAGGTCTTCTGTTTTAAAATCAGCTTGCTGTAACTTTCTGCTAAACAGACAGTTTAAGGCTTAGTTCTCGCCTTCAGATATTAATTTTTATATAACTGACCCTTTAAATCTGTCATTCCTGTTTGACAGCATAAATATGTGCCATCATAAATGAACAATAGCAGAATGGAGTAGGGACTTAGAGCCTTAGAAAAAATAAGGTTATTAAAAAAATGTCAGTGTTGCAAGATGACTTTTGGCTCAGTAAGATATACACTTTCAGATATATAACTTGTAAAGGATTCTTACTAAGGTAAGATTGATCAGTGTTACAGTTCATCCTAATTTTTTCACAAACTAGGAAGAAGGTTTAAGACAGAGAACAACTCTTAAATTTTTCCCTCTTCATATAGTCTAGAAAAGTATCTCAAAGCAATTGTGTCTAGCTAGCTGCTGCTGTGACTAGTTTGTAATCCGATTGCTCTGTAAAATAACCAAGTCTTACTCATTACTTACAAAAGTCTTCCACCTATCATTAAAATCTTTACATTTTTTCAGAAATACAGGAAATTAATATTTATATCTTGGTATCAAGAAGTGGCTTTATGCATATATTTTTAATTTTTTTATTTTTAAACTGTCAAAGAGCACCTGTAAAGTAAGGAGACATTCCTGAAAATCTTTTTGATCTTTGTAGATGGACTTTCTTCAGCTGATCCCAGCTCTGATTGGAATGCACCAGCAGAAGAGTGGGGAAACTGGGTAGATGAAGAAAAAGTTGCTTCTGTTCCTCAACCTGAGGAGATATCTGATGTTCAGAAGGTAAAAGCGGATATTTTCTCCTTAGCTCCAAGACTTTGCCCATACCACTGCCATTTCTTAAAGAAACTTAAGGGTTGATGATAAAGGTAATCTCTCATCTCTTTTACACTGATAAGAGTAGCACAATTATGTTTCATATGTACACGGAGAAGGAAAATGCTGAATGTTGTTATTGAGAAAATAGAAGCCACTTAGCTCCATATAAAATCTTACTGTCTCACCATAATATAAGGATTACCTTATCGTTGTAGACTAAGAGGGGATTTAGATCTGTTTTCATAAATACTTCTAACAATATCTAGTTCTCTGTATGAAAAACAGCATTTCCATGCCACCAGTACATGGTGTTTTGTTGCCTTTTCCATTCCCAACTCCTCTACCTGTATTACCAGACAGCATGTAAAGAACGTGGTCTTCTAAAATGAACTGAACAGAAAAGATTGTGTTCATTTATGCTTTTATATGCAACTAAATTCCTTATAGCTATTTATTTGTGTTTAGTCTGTAGAAGGCATGTTTCATTGTTATTTTAAATGCTAAATACCTTATATTCCCATATGAAGGCTTCAGATAATGAAAGAGAAAAAGCAGAGTCAATTCTTCAGACTTCTACAAGTGGCAAATCCAAGAAAAAGAAGAAGAAAAAGAAGAAGCATGGCGAAGAAGCTAACTCTGCTGTACAGGTAAATGGAACAAAACCTGGATAGTCTGAAAGGCGGTTGTGAGGAATTCACAAAATCACCTTAGTTTTGTATATTAGCATCTTAAGCAAAATTGGTTTGGGGAAATTAATTTCCTTTATGGTACTGGATTGTCTACTGTTGTTTCTCAAGAGTTAGTGATCCTTCTCTTACTAATATTTCCTTTAATTTGAATTATTCTATGCTTGACTTGTGAATACAACATAGTTTTGCTGGATTTATGGAAAGCATGAAATATGTGGAAAGTATCTATCCTGAATTACTTATTTTCTATCATCAGAATTCCGTACTGCAGAGATGCTTCCAGGAGGAACTTTTCCTCTGTGTGAGAAGCCTTTTCCTCCTGTCCTTTGAAAGGCAGCTGCCTTGGTGGACATAGCTAGGAGAACAGGAGAAATTGAAGTTTTCTCTTAGGCTGTCTTAAAGTACAATCCTATGAGAATGTAGTGGTTTTCTGAAGTACTGTCATAACCATTTCACATAAATCAAGCTAAGTATCAGCGCCTCGAACTCAGTAGATGAAGCTACTCTGTAGGAGTCAGATTTGAATGAGATAGGTACTATTTGCAAACTGAGGATGCTTGGAGTTTTCTGTGTTACTTAAATAGGTTTTGAAGAATTACATTGAAACAGGTTTGTTGTAAAAATAGCAAAATCAAATTGCACTTCACTTGGCATTTGAATCATGTTTGAATAGATGAAAACAAGTACTTTCCTAATAGGAAAAAGCTTTTAATAGCTCATGCTCAGAATACATTCTGCTTCTGCTTGTAGTGACAGCCATTCATAATTTACATTATTTATAAAATCGTAAATGCTCAGTTGTGTCTGACTAGGTGAATTGGAGAGAGGGGGAAAGCATTACTTCAGTCATTGTTGCTTTGGACTTGCTTTTAATTATTACCATGTTTTCAGTCTGAGATTTTATTAAAACAATTTTAAAAGATTAAAAGAATTCTGTTAAATAGGAATTTAAAGTTGTCTATGTGGAGATGGATGCTTGTGTCAATTTGCAGTGTTTCTTTTGAAGCAAATTCAAACAGGGTACTAGGTCTGCATCTTTTTTGTAATTGAAATCTATCATGTTCTGGTATCTGTAATGACTCTAAGTGTAAGTCAAGATTAATAGGTTATGGTTAACAGATGTTTGTGGATGTCTTGCATGGATCTTAAGGTCAGTGAGTGCATTCTGAAATTATTTTTTTTCCGTTGCCTGTGAAATGGAATCCTACTGTCCATATTAACATAATCAGATTAATTTATTCTACCCATTGGTCTCCAGCCATTCTGATTTTGTTACTTTTTCTTTCAATCCATCAGTCTATGAGATCATCAGCTTAAAGATAAGAATTTCTCTGTGTTAAATTTCTATTAAAATTTGGGGTGTGGTGCTTGATAGGAACAGACAGAACTGCTATACATTGCTGAGAAGTTATCCTTGTTGCAGAAGTTTAGTAATTTAACTTGGCAGTTGTACTTCAGACTCACTTAAAATTATATATTTATCCTCTGAAAATTTAACATTTAAAAAGCATCATCTTTCTCACTGATTGTACTTCAGTGTTCACACTCGTATTTGTTGACTTCACTGTTTGTCAGGGCAGTGGAAGCTACCTTCAGAGCTAGATGTAAGGCAGTATGTATTCTTTCCTGTCAAGAATCAACAGACTTAAGACTGTGACTGCTTTTTCACAAGGTTCTAGAGGAAATAAGGGAAGCAACAATGTTTCAAGAGGTACTTCCAGCTTATAACCAGAGTCCTGTGTTCTATTTACTGTTCACCACCTCAGGATTCTTCTGGTGCTATAAACAAATGTAACTACTCTAATTCCTCATGTAAAATGAAAACTTTCCACCACTGGAGTGTTTAAGGAGTAAAGGTTGAGACGCTTAGATACTTTGGATATATTTTCAGTTTCTGTACCAGGAGGTTTGTTTTACAGGCATCATGGCAGACTAAATTGGGTTGCAAAAAATATTATTAAAGCTTAATATAGGATAGAAAACTGTACAGGTTCATATGCAGCACTTTCATTTAAAAACATTTTACTTGTAACAAAGCACAGAATTGAGAGCAGTCAAGTCTCATCATGATGCAAAGTTTTCAGAGTAACTTCAGTATAATGTCACAGGAGTGTTGAAGTGCAGTTCATTCAGAGATTGGGATTTTTGTTAGTAAATTGCATGAAGAGTACTGCTTTTTGGGCTTTGCTAGGTTCTATGGGTATTTTTGTGTTTTGTTCTATAAATTTTGAGTGTTAGCATAGGCTAATATTAGCCCACTACTTCAATTTTTTTAGGTAGATTTAGTTATAGCAGCTGATTATGGCAACAAAACTGATGTGCAGGGAAGAAGAGTCAGAACTTTACTGCAAACACAGGCTCTTTTTTTTTTTTTTCCCCTCCACCCCTTTTGTAGGACACTGAAGAACTGGATAGAGAAGCTGGAGAGGAATTTCAGGAAGATACCTCAAAAGTTCAACCACAGCAGGAAATAGCTTTTTCTCTGAAGACCATAAGTACTAGTGAACCAGCTAAGGTAGGGATACAAAATTGGGTTTATGTTACAATTTCTGATTTGGAAGTGCTCAAAGTGCATTGAAACATTAATTTGTGTAGGTAAGGTTACAGTAAGTATACTGCTTCAGGCTATATGTTTATTGAGTATAAAGGTGATTGAGAGGTTGAATTTTAGATACAGGTCAGTTACGAGTTTTAAAAAGGATGTCTGCTCTGAAAAGCAGTATCCTCTAAAATCAGTAGTCACTTTCATGACTGTCAAGTTTTTTTCTTGTTTGAATATTCAAGCAATAGTTTAAGACTTTAAAATCTGGAAACCTAAGAACTAATAGGTCTGAGCGCGAGACTAATAGCATATTTTACTGTTTCACTGCAACAGAATGAAGTGTTACTAACTTATTATATTCTGACTTAAATGCAGTCTGAATACAATTTTTTTAATGTCTGTGCTGAGCTTAATGTTAATGACTGAATAAGAAAAGTTCTTATTTGAACCAATTCACAAACTGCCTGTTTGCTTCAGCTCACAGTTGAAACAAATATTCTAGAGAATACAAGTTCTCTTTACTATTTCTCCAACTATCAGCTTTTTTAGATACTGTTATCCTACAGGCATCGCATTGTAGAAAGAATTAAAGCGTTTAATATTTCTAGTGGTACTGGTTTTGTGTTCCATAAAGAGTGGACAATACCAGTGAGACAGCAGTTTGGTACCACAGGATATCTGTCAGAATATTGAGTTTTACTTTTTAATTGCTAAGCATTTGGTTTATAAAGATAACAAGGTCATAAGATTCAAATTAAAATATTAGAATGGAATCTTTTACGAGAGGCTGCAGGTCACGAAAGAAAGGTTTATTGAGAACATGTGCCTTGAAAAGTACATTCAGACATACTTTTAGCTTATTCTAAATACATCGAAGTAGAGCTTTTACTGTAATTATGTAGTTTAGGTTCAGTTCAACTTTTATTCAAGGTTAGCAACAACTACCTGTTCTGACTAGTGCAAAGTTGTTTTCTGTGGGTTTTTTTGAAGCTGTATCTAAAAAAACCCATCTGCCTATGTATGCAAGCAGCTTTATTCCTGGCAGTGTGTGGTTGTGGGGTTTTTTGGGGTTTTGGGTGTTTTTGGGTTTTTTGTTTGTTTTTTAAACTTAAAAAGAAATACATTGTTTTGTGTTGGAGGCCATAGTTGAAAATGTGTAGACAGAAAACTCAGTTTGGATTGTGACATCAAGGTGGGGTTTTTGACATCTAGAAAGAGGTGTACTGGTGCATCCCAAAAGGCTAGGTTTTGCTGTTTAGAAGTCTAAATTGATTTGAGAAACACTTTTCAGCTACATGTAATGATTCTTTTGATCTGCAGTTAGATACTTTATTTTTTCTCACAAGGTGTCTGCACTGCCAAAAGATCAGCTGAGTTTCAGTACACTTTGCTTAATTGTTTAGTGTTTAAAACCATACCCAACTTCCCAGGTGATTTGATGGCATCAGCTCTGATGTAGACCTACACTGTGCGCTGTTTTTGGGGGGCTTGAGTGCTCCTGTTACTCCTGAGTCTTAAATTCAATCTGTTCATAAAGTGCCTATGTATAGCTGTGTTTAGTCAGTGGCGATTTTGTGAAACAAGACATAGTCTGTATTAAACTTGGTGTGGGGGCAAAGGACAAACAAAATTATCACTAACAACATTCTCTGGAAGTTAGTTGGACTTGATAAAGGACAATTTGTGAATTGATGTATCTGACAATGCAGATGGTCTATCAGTCTTTATCAAGTCTCCTTGCCATCAGATTTGGCTTCATTGTAATTTCACACATGCAGAGATGCCTTCTGATGTTGTTTGACTTGGCTGTTCCAAAAAGTTTTAGAAACAGTCTGTGACTGATGTGTGAAATGGATGACTTAAGTTTCCAAGGTAGGTACTGTAGTCTTGAGCAAATGCTCCAAAACATGAGAACCAAACATGAGGAAAAATAAATTGAGTACAAATAAGTTATAATCCAGAACATCCTCATAAAGACAACAAACAGCTGGATGTTGAACACTTCTGATTTTTATCTGGTGATGATATTTTTCCCATATTACACATTGGGCTGCGTGGAAACCTTTGGCATTTTATCAGCAGGCACAGGTTTTAAGTGAAGAGGTTATCTTTGGAAATCCTTCATTTGTAACAGTTTCACAAGTCACTTCATTAATAAATTGTAGAATTATGTATATAACTATTTATATTATCAAATAGGCTTTATTCATTGTTTCAGGTTTCCTTTCTGAACTGATTTGTTAACAAAGAATATCCTAGTGAAGTGTGGTACCCAGTTCTTAATGTTTGGTATCACTATCCACTTCCCTCATCCAAAATTCAGGCAGAAGTATGGTTATTTGGAAAAATGTCCAGATAATGCTGTATGTACCTGTATCATTACATTTGCAGTAATACTGTGTGCATTAATATTCAAGCTGCAACATGTTTGTTAGTCAACCTGAGACTGTTGTATGCCATTTAAATCTTAATTGAGTTGCAGGTGGAGAGTGACTCGGTTCTAACAAAGCTATGATACCAGTGACCTGAATCAATTATGTTGCACAACTAGGGGCTTTAAGTCCTGCTTCTCTTTCAGAGGTCACATCCATTTTGTTGGAGTTGACGTATTTATGTGGCAGCTGATTGCTAACCATTAGACAACATTAGAATTGGCTAAACTTGGAAATCCTGTAGGATGGGAATTCATTTTATCAGTATGGTTGATATAAAAAAAAAATAAAATTCAAGATTACCATATTTTCAGTAGATTAAGAGAAATACTGCAATTATAGTTATTAAAAAATTTGTTTCAGTTGATGTGTAAGGGCACAGCAAACTCTTCTATTCATAAAAGGTTAGAGAACTGCTACACTCTAAATTCATGTGTTGGGCTTTTTAATTAAAGCTGTTTAACTTCTTGCTCAGTATGATATGATTAAAAAGAAAAGTTAAAAAGTGTATCTTTTTGCTCTTTTGTTTGTTCTGATTAAATCTTTGAGATGCTTACATTACAGTGATAGAAACAGTACAAACTGGTAACTATAATGTAGAATCTGTGTATATTCACATGAAGGGCTGGATGTAGACTTCACTGTTTTGTTGTGGAAGTTCCAAGTCCTGGCTTTTGTGGCGCAGCTACAGCCATGACTTCTTAGTAACATCCTAAAATTTGGGGTTACTGCTTGACTGAGGCACTGTTTTCTAATACACTCTTACTTGAAGCCTCTTGTCAGTAGGCTGCCTGCTGTGGGATCATATGTTTTTTTATGTTCTGACTTTCCTGTTGGAATGTCAAAATGTTTATTTGCATTTTGACTTCTGTTTTACTGTCCTTTAATTCCAGTAAGTGCTACACAGTAAGCTACAGTTACATCTTGTCTCTGTAGCGGGAACCTTCAAAATAGACCAGATAATCAGAAAATGCGAGGAGTATCTTTTACTTGGCAGTTATTCCTGCAGTAGTTTCCACTGAAATACTTTCTGACTGCTCTCACAAATATCTGTTATTCTAATATAAACATACAGAGTGTTTCAAGCAGTTTTTAGGAATGACTGCAGGTGCTTTCTAAATATTATAAAAGTTTGATTTATTTTGGTTTGAGTTGTATATTTGGACCTGTACAGCTCGCCTGTTTGCCTTGCAACAAAATGCATACATGTCACCGTCTTGCATCTCTTCTGAATATGTATTCTAGAATCTCTTTAGGATCTTAGTGATTTTTAGATTGTTCTCCCTTTCTTTGCATGTCATGTATTTTAAGAAGAATTCATTTGTGTGGTTTATCTTTGCTTTGCAACTAAAAGTTTTCTCACTAGATGGCAGTCATAGTCTTGCAGCCTTGATTTAAAATTTTGAAGGATTTTAATATTGGCTTAATTTTTCAATGTCATCTTTCCAGCAGCTGCTAAGTATACTGCCAAAACAACACTGTATATGAGTGGTTTACTGTTGTTTTTTTCTGTTTTGGAAATAGCCTGAGGAGGCTCCTTTGCTTGCTGTTTCTACTGAGCCATCTGTAATTGTATCAGAGAGCGATTCTGACAAGATCGCTTCCCAAGTGCCACAGATGCTGCAAGAGACAGATGTTTCTAGTCCCAATATTAAGCAAAACAGTGTGCCTCCTCCACAGAGTAAGTATCTCTCAGTACAACTCACTCGTCTGAATTCAGGGTGTACTTTTTTCCCATAGAGTGTATATAATCTGAATGCTTTGCCCTGAGGTTTGGGTTTAGAGTGCCATATCAGATACTTAGCTATTTCATTTATGTATCTTGCCATATTTTAGCTTTCACTGAAGTACTTTGACAAATGTGCTTTCGCTGTGAGGAAAAACTGGCTTCATATGCTTGAATGGCTGTTGGCTTTGTCCAGTCCTTAACAGACATTTGGATGTACTCTTCACCATCAGAACTGGAGCTCCATGCTATGACTAAGTAGTTCTGCCAGCACTGTTTCAAAGGCCTGCTTGCAAGTCTTCAGTGGAACAGATGGGTACTAACATAGCAGTTGACAGGATGTTTAGCTACCAGAAATCTGGAAAAAATACAAGCAATTCAGTTTTCAACCTACTGTTTTTTTTGACTTCTCAGCTTAGCTCATTAACATCTTTTTCCTTATGCTTCCATGAAATGTAGTAATCATGGAAGAAAACAGTTGCTAATATGGGAGTAGAAAGGTATTGGGTGATGCACTTACTTTTGTTGTAGTCCAACAGCACATACATCAGGCTGAACTACTGCAGGGATATTGCTTTTTAAAAATATGCTGTGCCCAGAGATGTCAAACGTATCCTCTGTTGCACTCAGCAAAAGTGCTTGTAGTGAAGTACTCACCCAGTAAGACAGAAAAATTAGAAGGGAAGTCAGGATGTAAAAGGCATAGTTTTTTTAAAAAAAAAGGTTGTTTGAATTAGACTTTTTAATGAGATTAATAAATACTGGTGTTTTGTAAGAAGTTCCTGGCTAAGTGTTGAAGGACTAAACCAGTTTTTAATGACTGCTGAAGAAACTAGATGGTTTCATAATACTAGTCTCATTCAACTGCACTAATTGGCTTCTTGGTTTCGAATATATTAAACAACAGTATTTTCAAGTCAATGTGTCAACTTACAACTTTTTGTTCTGGTTTTAAAATTTGAAGGCTTTTGTGACTCATTCATGCCTCAGCAATTGAAAACATCTCTTATGTTCAGCATATAAAATATTTTACCTGATTTACCACTTTTGGCAGCTAACATGTCTTAAGGCAATCTGTTTTAATAAAATGACATAGTGCTTCTTTATTTGATGATGGAATCCATATAACCACATCTTTATGTGGTTCATTATTTTTAAAAATACTCTTCTGACATGTCACTTATATTTAGTAGTTAAAAAGTGTAATCTGATAAAAGTGAACAATGAATGTCAATTGTGTACATGTACATTATTCCCAGTTAGCCAAAAAATAATAATGACCCTGCTGTAAATAATACATTTACAGAATGTATGACCTTCGTTGTGTATCACTCTTTGTATTTGTGGTTTAAAAAAGTAAGTTGAAATTAGCAAATGTTGGTTTAGATGCACTTCAAATTAGACTTTGGGAGAAGCAGGCAAATACAACTCTCCTTCAAAAATCATGCTAGCTGATTGTTCTGAATTACTTCATAATAATATAAGGTGTACTATCCACAATATTACGTCAATTCTGTGTATACTTTCTCAATCCTAACACTGTAATTATGCTTTTTTAGCAAAGTCTGAAGAAAGCTGGGAATCCCCCAAACAAGTTAAAAAGAAGAAAAAAGCAAGAAGGGAAACGTGAACTTCCTGAGATGGACATGTGTTGCTGAATACTGTCATGAAGATTATGCTGTTTATGCAATAATTTGTGAACATGTACAGAATTTTATATAAATTTCAAACAATTTTTAAAAACAGAACTGCTGTGAACACAAACATCTTTAAAAAGGAATCAAAGGAAAGTAACTTTATGATATAGCAAACAGAACATGCTACATTTGAAAGACATTCTGAAGAGTCTGTTTTTCCAACTTTTGGAGAGAAATCTTAATTAAAACTGGTTTTACAACACAGTGCCCTGTTTACAACAGATTATACTCTCATCTACAGCTGCGGATAAAAAAATTAATTTCAAGGAAGCATTGTCTGTAAAAATAATTGTCTGTACAATAGTGGGTGTTTCTTGCCTCTCTTATGAGTGAGGCATTAGAAGCACAGAATGTCAACCATTTGAATTTGTTTCATGCCTAAATCAAAGTGCTTTGATTAAATACATAATCTGCCATATCTTTACAGTAAGTTGGTTAGCAAGTCTGCTAGCTGTTACAGGAATCACAAGTGCAAATCATTAACCATTTGTACAGTCAGACCTTCATGGTTTATTATATGAAGTTAACACAATAAAACTCCTTTTGGGTTAAAAGTTTGAGAATGTGATTAGAAACTTGAGTATGGTTCATGAAGTTATTTTTGATAATGTCTATTACCTTACTTGAATTGTTGCAGATAACAGTATATTTTTAAGAATGCAGTAATGTGCATAAAATTGGTTTTCTCCTTCATTCCCTACAGTTCTTGGTTGATTCAGACTCCCATCTAAAACTGTGTCCTTTCAACTTTTAAACTTATGGAATGAATTGAAATCAAACAGTTTTTAACTTACCATACCCAATTCTGTTCTGTTCTCTGTTACTGAAACTCTGAAGAAAGCAAAGCGAACTTTCTTCACTCACAAATTATTTGGGATTTCAAAGATCTGTTGGAGAACTGGAGTGGCTTCAGACAGCTTTAATTGACATTGTCAAGACCAGTTATCAGGAACACATTTTTTTACTGCCTTAACCTGTAGTATGTAGAATGTGTCTAGACTTCTGGACAGGAGTTTAGTGTTTTTATATAAAAAAAAATAAAAATTCATGCAAGTATAGCAGTTGTAAAATAAAGACCATTTCCCGCTTGAAACTGTTAATTAAAATGGTGTTCAAGATGTGTTGTCATTTTCAGGCACTGTGTTAATTCCATGGTATCAAACTGGCAGATGTGTTTGTGTCTAAGGTGCATGCTCAGCCATGTACACTGTAAATAGCCTTTACAAAAATCTGTTTGATAAGGATGGTAATTAACATCACCTGGCAAATTCAGTTAAAGAAGAGACAATATTTTTTTTAAATGATTGACTTCTGGTTTTGTGGCACAAACAGAATTGTTAACAGCTGTAACACATGGTACTGATCAACAATCTTGTACTCTTACTGTACCTGACTGCAGTTCGACAGTATTGCAAGGCAAGAATAGTTAATGCAGCAAGCTGGTTTTAATTGTACTGAAAATGCACCTTGCTAATGGAGAGCTTTCCTAATAAATGGATACTAACTTGCACAGGTATTAACCCCTGTATATCAGGAACATGTGACAGTCTAAATTGATTTGTTAAAATAAATTGAGCATATTGACAGTATTGATTTATTTACTGGGAGGGAGTAATGCCTGAGACTGATACCTGTCAAGATTCATGTAAAATAAATTTAGAACTGAAGTACCGCTTTTCAAGGAGTATCTTAAGGCAAACACAAAAATAGGATATTACACAATCATGCAGAGTCTTTTGCATGTAAATAATATCTTCATTTTACTTGTCTTCTTCATAGTAAAGGTTAAAAAGAATACCCTTTGAATTCAGGTTTGTAATGTATGTCCAAAATGTCTGTTTCCAATCTGTATGTTGTGCTATGAGCCTCTTTTGTAGAAAATACGAAGATTTTTTTTGTAATGAGAGAGACTGCCCCCAAGGGCTTTCATTGCATACATTCTTTTTTTTCCTCTTGAAGATAAAATTGGTGATATTTCTGGGTTCGTAAGCTTTAGCTCTTGAATAGCTTATCATTCTGGAAAAAAGAAACAAGCTAGCTAACAACATAGGAACCCTGCTAATTAACTGCTACTACTAAGCAGGATCATATAAATATACAGCCTTCCTTTCAAAATGTTGTTACCTGTTTAGCAGCACCTCTTACTGTTTTCTTAATGTGCAGTTGCAACACCTTAGAAAGTGAAACTTGCTTTATTTGACGTTCATTAAAGAGGTAGTAACTGTATAACATATTGTCTATAAATAGAAACTTGGTTATCTATGTACTGTCATGTTGCTATGACTCAAGCAGTGGTTAGTCTTAATGATACACTGAATCCAGACTTTGGTACTTGGATAGAAAGAGAAAACACCATTTAAAGAAACTTCATCTTTTTTCTTTTTTTCTTTTTTTGTTGTTGAATGCATGGAATGATTTCATAAATCCAGTATGTTGGGTTTTTCTAAATACTCTGGAATTATTTGTATGTGTAATTTAAACTTATTGTGATGATGTGTAATTGGATAGTCCTGGCATATTTTTATTTCTTTTGTGGGGCGGGAAAGGTGTACAGAATTCATATGTGCTTGTTACGAAGGTAACAACTGTGCATTGGTTTAGAGGGGGGTGAAAACTGTACTTCTGATGCCCTTTTAGAAGTCTAAAGAAAAAAGTGCAAGAGAAAAGCACTACTTTAATATTTACTAAGAAAGAATGTACATATTAAAAACACTTCGAACTTTATAGAAATACTTCTAGTACTGTTGTGTTGTAACTGAATTGTATCTCACTGGAAACTGCCTTATTAATAGTTCCTAGCCATGGGATTGTCCTGTGAATAAGGCTTTTGAGAAGTGCAGACATCAGAATACATGGTTTAAGCAAACTTTCAGCTATTATTAATCATAGTTGTTTTGCTTTTAAATGACTCAAGTTGGTTGCCAGTCAAGATTTCAGTTGTTAAAAAAAAAAAAAAAATGCAAGTCTTTTGCAGCCACTTGTACCTGTGAGTGTCCTTCTGGTGACTGTTGAGTACCAACGATGTTTCAATATCCAGGCCACTACTGAAAGATTTTTTTTCATTGTTCTGCTGTAAATGGAAGAAAAAAAAAACCTAAAAAAATTTGAATTACTTCTTAAAAAATACTGCTAAAGTTATTTTACTGTTAAAATTCCAAGTGAATTGCTTCATTTAAGAACTAAGAGCATCAGTTGAGTCAATTTGGGTGGGGGGAAGGACTAGGAAGGGCTGTGTGGCTTATCATTCTTAACCTGAAAGTAGTGCAGTATTCCCACGGATTTTATTCTCTGCAGGACTAACAGAACTGCTGTTAGTTGGGATGAATGTTGGGAACAAAGTGGGAGAACTCTATTTTGTCAGTTTGGGGGTGGGGGCAGGATTATAGTTTCCTGTACTCTACAGCATGTTGCTATTAATGGTTCACAGACTGTTGCTATTGAAACTTGGTTGAATTGCTAAAATTGTCTAGTCTCCATATTGGGTCCCTTCAGTTTATGAAACTGTTGAACTTCTGTTCTTTTAAATATCTGGTTAGTTGTACCAAGCTGAAGATTTCTGGTTCACTGAAAATCATTTTTTTTACAGAAACTATGATGTCTTTAATTTTGGTGTATTCTGGAACGGAAAATTGCATTTAAAACTCTCAACATGAAACTACTGGTTTTGGGGTTTCATACAATGCTCTTTAAAAAACCTTGCTTAGTAACATCTGCAGCTCAAAGCAAGTATGTTTTCTATTCTAATTGTAGCATCAAGTGACCTCTTAACTTGGCTCAGGGTGGGTAAGTCATGGACCACTCAGAACTGGATCACCACATTGAACTCATAAAACTGACTAGTTCAAGATGGTTCCCTGTCTTCTCGGGGACAGCAAGTCTTTTACACACACAATGTTTCCACTTAGCTGTTCAACAGGCTCTGACTTGGAGTTAAGTGATTCCTTACTTCAAATACTTCATGAAGTATAAACTAAATACTTCGGTTACTGAGGCCATTCTGGCTAAGGCTGCCAAAGCTTGTTTTTCTATTTCCTTGACCATCCTTATCTGTGTAGCTAACGAGCAAAGTCGTGCCTTGAGTTATGTCTGCAAGTGAAGCTCTGGATGGGAGAGAGCTTCTCTCTGATGTGATACTGGAACTTGGACACACTCTCAGACAGAAGCAGCATGCTGGACTGGAGCTGAGTGTCTTTCTGAGCCCTAGCCAGTTAGCTAAAAGAACAGGAGCTGTGTCAACTGATGGTCCCTCTGCTGATGAGGGACTGAGTGGCTGGATGTGTGTCCAAAGAGACGTACAAGCTTTGCTTCTGCTCTCAGAAGTCTCTGAAGGCATTATGAAAGATCAGTAACCTTGCATTTCGCATAGGCATCTATTGTATTTGGAAAATATCTGCAGCCATGTCTGAAATTACTACAGAATGAGTTTTCTCAAGAAGTTGCCGTCATTGGAAGCTCAGATCTGACCCGAATCCAGTCTTTACAAGAGCAGAGTGCAATCATATGTGAAATCAATTTGATGGCCCCTTCTGGTTTATAATCTGTGGTTACTGAAACCAAGGCAACATCTTTCTGAAGGGGAAAGAGACAATCCTTGAAGCTGTCAATACAATTTACAAAAAGCTACAGGCTCGATTTTAGATTGGCTGCAAGAGTTAAATCATTCTGATTTAAAGTTATTTATAGCTCAAATTAATTAATTTTCCTCTTTGAGTTAGGTAGCTTGCTAATGAACAGCTATGTTGAATTTCCTATTTGTATATACTGTGACTAAGGATTTCCTTAAACTTTTTTTCATTGTCTTGAAAACTGAAAGAATTGCCTTACAAAAGGCTGAGAGGAGCTCAGGCTTTTGAGTTTGCTCCCCCTTGCTCTGAGCCCCCTTACCTTTTTTTTAATTTCCATTTGATATGCACACACAAACTCCTGAAAGGCTCCCAAATGCGGCTGTACCAATGTCAACTGCTATTTCTTCATGCTTGCCTGGGAAAAGAAGGTGCTTGAAATAGGTGATACTCCATGTATCCATAATAATTCATACTTTGGGAGCTGGGATCTGGCACATGCTGAAACTTGTTTTCTTCATTCTCGGTTCATCTTTTTAGTTTCTCATCTTGCTTACTCAAAACTGAAAGGCAAGCTATGATGGCTGGCAAGGTAATCTCTTCCTGACTAAGCTTGAAGTATTCCAACATCAAAATGTAATTGGTAAAACTATATTTGCAGCCATAGTGTTTTGCTTAAAGCTTCCCTTTATCCGATCTCAGAAAAAAAAAAAAGCTCCTAAGATTACTCTGTGGAGCTGTCACCCAGAAGAGTTGGAAGACTGTAAGTTTTCTTCATACAGATGCCTGTTTTGCCAGGTAACCCAGTGATGAGTCGTCCTCTGTACCCAGTGAGTTTGGAGGTATGTTGTGCCTTAACTGAGGGACTGTGAAATCTCTAGAAGATATCTCAGACTAAACATAAAAAATGGATTTACATTTGAATGAAGTGAGATTTCTTTTTTCGGGGAAAAAAAAAGTGCCATACTTAAGCTGACCAGTTATGCTTCCATAGTGTTTGAATGCAGTAAAATTATGAACAGAAAACACAGATTGCTATAAAATTCCATACAACTGCTACCTGGCTTTCCATGTGTGTGTGGATTTTTTTCTCTGGTATGCATAAAACATGTCTCAATAGTTGTATTTTCTTTCAGTCAAATCCTTCATGGACTTTTCAAGGTGGTTTTCTCCAGACGTTTGGTGGAGAGTTTGGGAGGTCCATGTGTTCTCCTTCAAAGACTGTACTGCTTTAGACTAATGCAGTGTTAGACAGTGTCCTTTCCGTAACCACCAAGAGAGTTTAGATGCTTCTGAATTACAAGAGAATGTAATCCATCAGTATTTACTTTTCTGACAGCATGAGGGGAAGAAAAAACCCAACTATAAATTCAGTGAAACAAAGTCTGTAGCCTTGGCCCAGCTGAGTTTTGCAAGGAACAGTTTAGGACTGGGCAGCTACCTCAGGTGCCTATTTCAAGTGGTCTGTCTGCAACGAGTAACCCTGCCATGCTAGCATCATCTTTCATTCAGCTCTTGAACTATTTTGTTCCAGTTTTGTGTTTTAGTTACATTGGCCTTTAGCTTGGCTGCAAAATTAGAGTCTTTCAAGTTCTTTGGAACTTTTTCAGATAAATTTCTTCCTCCTTGCTTGCCAGCATGGTCTGAGTAGCCACTTCAAGAAGAGCCAAATCTGGGATTATACAGTGACTCATGCGCTCTTGCAGCCTGCCTGGCCAGCACCCTCCAGCATCAGGGCCAGTTCGCCCACCCCGCACCTACCTTGCCTGTTTGACTCGCCTCCAGAAGGTGCAAGTGTAGCTGTTAAATAAGGCCAAGGCTGCGGTGGTACTTGAGAGGTATTCTTACTCTAGCTGGCTCTCCAGTGTTTCTGCTGTAAGTCAAGTCAGTGGCCTGTGTAGAGTAGGGTTAATATTGGTGTTACGTTAAGTATGAGACTTTCACAGTTGACTTTAACATGGGGGAGGGGGTGTTCCCCGTTCATAGACACCTTTCATTTTTTTTCTGTCACTGTCATGCCTGGCTGATTATTTTTAAAACTGTAAAATCTTAATCATAGTAGAGGTTTGAAGTATTTTCTTCCTTTTTGCCAGAATTCTCTTCTGCAGTTCCTAGGGACAGAGGTTTGAAGTGCTGTCTGTTCTGAACTAATGTGATGGTTTAATAAAAAAAAAAGAAGGAAAATCAGTCGTCTTAATAAGCAAAAATAATGTTACTCAGATTTGAACTAGGGATTGAACACTTGAACAGTAGTAGTAATAAAACATCTTTAAGTGCTTTTCTGGAGTGGGCTCAGGATGCTCAGCACTTGGTAGAACTGAGCTGGAAAATCAATACTGTGCTATTTTATATTCATATACTACAGGAATGCGGTTCAAAGTCATCGAAGTCATGCAGCCTGCTGTTAACCGTGGAATTTCTTTACAATGTTTTAGGAGTGTGTCTTTTACTGCAAGTCCTTAGTAGGCAAGCAGAACAGCAGATTTAGTGATCATTTTTGTAACAATTAAAACACTTTAGCTTGTACTGCCTTGAATATAAAAAATACTTTGTAGACTGTGAGAGAGATGCATAATTGAAGGGTTCCAAAGCCTGGCATGTCAGTGACTGAGAGGGGCAGGTTTTACATACCCAAGGATTGCCATGTGTTTTGGATTTCTGCAGTCACATCATGCAAATACTAGGCTATGGGAAACTTGGTCAGAAGTTGTGTGTGTCACATCAGAAAGTAGCTATTTGCCTGTTCACTTCCAGGTGGAATGTCTGTCATGCAACACAAGGTCAACATGTGGAAGCAGGATTGCAAGTGCTTCACTTTGCATTGGTAACTCCATCACTAAAAATCTTGACTTTGTGCTAGTATGCCACTGGGATTCATCACTCTGTGCTGCCAGAGAACAGCACACTGGAACACATTTTCTTATGTAAATACTTAACGTAATGCTAACATCTCTTGAGAGCACCACACGTCATCCTTCACACAGTGTTTTACTTCTGTTTTGTGTTGCTGCTGAATGGAGGACATGATACAGTTCGAGGCTTTAAACCCTTTGGACTTAATCATTCCAAATATTTCTTGAGCAATCCACCTCAAAGAAGGTATTTTGACAAGTTAACTGGAGGAAGAATTCCTAACTGCAAACTGTGTTCTTTATTTATGGCAAACCAGTGGCTCAGCCCTGCTCCAAATGAAGTGAGCTGTCAGTAGGGTGTTCTGCCAGGCCTTTAAGGATGTCTCCGTTGGCATGGTAAAAACTCTTAGCGAGGACTGCTGACTATCTTGCAAATATGAAGGTGTCCTATATGCCAGTTAGGTGGTTTGAGGGCTCATATACACTAAACATCAAAGGGGAAGGGGAAAAATATGCAGACTTGAATTTTCAAAGTATGCTTGGTTTTGGAGAATCTCATGTTGGTGATCAGTTAATTTTATGTTAGAACTGAGAAGAAAGTCGGATGCTGAGAGGCTGAGCAAACAATGTTAGGTACTTCACTACAAGAATGTGCAATAAGGAAGCTGCAGGATGCATAGTAATGGCATTCTATTGTTACATAGTCCAGCAGGAGTAGGGAAGAGATTGTCCCCCTGTACTTGGCAGTGGTGAGGCCACACCTCAAATACTGTGTTCAGTTTTGGACCCCTCACTACAAGAAGGACATTGAGGTGCTGGAGCGTGTCCGGAGAAGGGCAACGAAGCTGATGAGGGGTCTGGAGCACAAGTCTTATGAGGAGCGGCTGAGGGAACTGGGGTTGTTCAGCCTGGAGAAGAGGAGGCTGAGGGGAGACCTTATCGCTCTCTACAACTACCTGAAAGGGGGTTGCAGAGAGGTGGGTGTTGGTCTCTCCTCCCAGGTGACTAGCGACAGGACAAGAGGAAATGGCCTCAAGTTGCGCCAGGGGAGGTTCAGGCTGGATATTAGGAAAAATTTCTTCACTGAAAGGGTTGTCTGACACTGGAACAGGCCGCCCAGGGAGGTGGTTGAGTCACCATCCCTGGAGGTATTTAAAAGATGCATGGATGAGGTGCTTAGGGACATGGTTTAGTGGTGGACTTAGCAGGGTTAGGTTTACGGTTGGACTTGATGATCTTAAAGGTCTTTTCCAACCTAAACAATTCTATGATTCTATACTTACCGACTTGCCCCACCAAGTTTGACTTAATTTCAGAGCACTCTCAGGATCACTTTAAACAGTGACTGAATGAGATGCTGAGTTAGTACAAAATACGAAGTACTGCTCTCCAAAGTGACAAATATGTATCATTCTGCTCTGCAGAGATGGGGTTTCCATGTGCCATGCCTAAGCCACTTGTATTCCAAAGGTTTGTATGTAGATGTTTGACACTAAATGAGTTGCAACAGAGATGATGAGTTAGAAATGCATGTTATTGCAATTAAACTTTCTCTGTGCTTTTACCAGTCCATTACTGAATACCAATGTGAGTTGAGAGATCTCTGCCATGTTGGCTCAATCAAGATTTCCCAAAGTTTCTTCAGACTATAATGAAACGTGTTCAGATGTGCATGCCTGTAAAATGCTTTACAGTCACAATACAATAATATACTTTACATTGATAACCTATATTGGGACACATAGCAGAAAGCGATGTGATTGTGAGGCAAGCTTTTGAAGTGATGTTTATACTGCACTTGGGGATCAGTTGCCAAATAATGCTATTTCAGTAGAATTACATCGGTATTCATTACGCCATTTGCTATACAAAGTGGAGGATGAAAAATTAGGTATATGATTTAAACTATCAATGTTACTTCTGGCATGAGGGATCCTAAGAGGACATTTTGGACATTTAGAGGAGCCTGTGATGAAGAGAAGCCAAGAGTATCTTTGATTTCTATGATTAGAAGAACATTAGCAGCCTTGATCTGTCTCTCTTTAGAAGAGACAATATAAAATAAACAGAACTGCAAAGCTTCAGTCCCACCCCACATACACATACACCTGGTACTGGCAGCTCCATCTTACGTAGCTTTTAATCTAGATTTCCTAGCTGCATTTCCCAATGTATACAAAAGGTCTATAAATTGGGACAAACCTCATCCAATTAAACTTTCTGCACCATCAGCACCATAAAGAAATGTTTTCCTTGCTCTTGAAGTAACAAATCCATCTGTGCTGTATCTCTGCACTTCATGAAGGACATACTATGGGCCTGTAATTATATATAGTGTATATAAAAGGTGTTACATTGCAGGTGCAGTACTTGCAGCTTGCCTCTGCATGGGCTGCAGAAAAAGGCAAATATTGGCTAACTGTGTTTGAATTTCTATCATGTGCTCAGCAAGTCAGCTATCAAGGGGATTCAGAACAGACTGCTGAAGGGAACAAACCCAGCTGCATTTTCACACAGTATAAAGCCACCAGCTCCTATGGCATGTTCTCCAGGCTTGGCTGGCAAGCAAGTGGTCTCCATTGGTGACTCCATATTGAGCAGTAGATGGGTAAATTGGCAGAGGATGTGACACTGTGAGAAAGTGGAGTGCTTTTCTTAGTATAGAAAAAAATATGACTGGAAGTTTCTGTAAAGCTCCGTGGCAAACCTCCACCTGGGGTGAACACTGGTGAGAAGAACTAGATAGCATGCCCTGAAGTTTGCTCAAGAGTCCAGCAAACTTGGAAGAGAGCAGGAAAAGAGGAATAACTCCATAGGTATTCAAAGTAATGATGGTGATGCTATTCAGTTGCTTTAAAGTTGGTGATAGCTCAAAGCTCAGGTTTTTGGTGCATATGGCTTAATGTGCTAAAGAATAAAGTGCTCCTGGGGGAAAGTCTAAGCAGGTCCCCAAGTGAAGTGGTGAGTTGCTGCTTGAAACCTGACTAGCATCTAAAAATACGAAACTGGGAAGTGTTTGCTGTGTAAGTTACAGGCAGTAATAAATTACAATTATGGAACATGTGTTGTTTTAATTCCTCTTGACTGTACTTAAAAATCAGTGTTGGTTCTCAATAGAATGGAAGAAAATTATTTATCACTAGGCTGAAATTGTTAATGAAAGACAAAATGATCATGACTTATACTAGATATCAGTAAAAAAAAAAATAAATATGTAAACAGAACATGCTTGATGAGCAAAACTGGGGGGAATATCTACATTCTTCTACATTAAAAAAAAAAGTGAGCTTTTAAAAGAAGGGGAAAAACCCATAATCACATAATGAAAAAGGGAATAAAATCTGGCAACGTTCCCAGTGTTGAGCCATACTCAAATGAATTCATAAATTAAACATTAACTAATCTAACTAATGGAACTAAAAGGAAGTAAATACTATTTGATATATATTAGCTTTTCTTAGAAGGTCTGCCTCTCCTATCAATCAAAGACCTGTGACCTCTCTGACCACAAACTCAGCACAGTATTAAAAATCGTCACTGAGCTTTCCTTTGCTCAAGCAATCTGGCAAGCAGTGAGACACTGCTGGCAACACAACAACCGATTTATCCAACAGCTCCATCTCATCCTTGTATGCTGTATTTCATGTTCTATAACTGGCTACAGACTATGGATAAAATGTACTGGTTGGTTTAATACTGTGTCCAGCATAAGCATTCAGGCCAAAAGACCAAAAATCTCCATGTATGACCTACCACTGGGTTTCTGTCATAAAAGGTCAAGTGTAAAGCCCGGGATGTTTGAATCTGAGTAGTGAAGAGGAATGAGGGGTACAATCCCAATACTGTGTCCATTGATTAAATAAATACTGTTATGTCTGATGCCTGCAGTTTTAAAGGCTTTTACAAAACTCTAGATCTCTGCACTAGTGAGAGAAGCAATAAACATACTTAAAGGACTGGAAGCAGTGCCTGATGAGTAAATTAATTTGTCAAAAAAGACTTGGAGAAGACTTTGTTGTAGAGTAGAAGTTACTAGGATACAAGGTGCTAAAGGGCTCATTAGCCTGATGGAGGAAGAGATGATGAGTTTGAGTCGGACATAAGACACCTGCGCTTACCAGTTTGGTTGATACCAGTTGGAACCAAGCTGCCAAGATTAGTGGTGGTGTCTCCACTTCTCAGTGTCTTTTGGCATGCTGAGCCAGCGGAGGGGATAAGCCAAAACTCTTCCAGCCCCCTGGGCATAAGGTGGAGCGCAAGGTTCACTAGCTGTGTTTGGCTGGGAGAAATAAAGTTATTACACAAAATCACAGACTTCCCAAGGCAAAAGGGGAGAGAAGAGATGATCTTTCTTTATTGCTAATGTACTGGTTAGGGGTATAGAAATGCTGCAGGGTAGAAAATTTCAAAGAATAAACATGCTTTTAACACATCATACTCCATCTTTAGTTGTACTTTTCAGACTCTGTTTGACTTTATATACTTTACTTTCATGTATTCATCTTGTAAGTATGTCTACTAATGTCAGTTATCTTCAGTCAGACTTGCATTAGCACTTTTAAAATTTCCACTGAACTTGCAAATTATTACTAACCAAAAATGATTGTAGTGAGTAATCCAAGTGCTCAAAACTAGTAAACTTGTTGTGCCTTTATTCTTCTTCTAATCAATATCTAGACCAGTCCAACCTGCTTCCGTAACAAAATATTTCTTGTGTCTTTGGTCTATACCTTCTGTGTTTAGACGTTTAAGAAGGAAGAAACATGTATGTGTCTCCCCATGATGAACACCAGAGCCAGACAGGGCTACAAGACCCTTCAAATTTTCAGACTCGCCGTGTCTTCTGGTTTGGCAATGACTTGTGATAGTTCCTGTCTAACCCCGAGGGAAAAAATCTCCATTACGAGCCACAGCCAAGGTTTCTGGTGATTAGTGACTGCAGGACCTGCTATCTACAGACATTCTTGTGTGGGGGCTGGCTAGCTAATTAGTACCCCTCAGTTTTGTTTTAAATGGTCGCTTCAGGGGAAGCCCTCGTGTACTGCTTTCCCTGCTACCCCTGTGTACTTTTATTAGAAACTGCCCAGTGAGTTGAGTGGGTGACCCACACCGGGCTGAGGAACATGCATAAGAAGGAAGGAGCGGCCAAAGGAGGCAGTTACACACCAACCCCAAACCTCTGGTGCTGCTGTGAAACCCGGGGAGATCGGTGTGTTGTGCTGCCAGGGGGGGCCTGGGGTTTGCCGTGTGCTCCCAGTGTGGCTCTGGAGGGACCGAGACCCCTTGGTAACATGGGGGAGTTGGGCTGATGGCCAGCTAATGGGTGGTAGCTTACAACAGCAGAGCTGGGGGGAGTCCAGGGCCTATGCCACTGTGCTGGTTTTGGCTGGGATAGAGTTAATTTTCCTCATAGCAGCTAGTGTGGGGCCATGTTTTGGATTTGTGCTGAAAACAGTGTTGATAACACAGGGATGTTTTAGTTACTGCTGAGCAGTGCTCACACAGAGTCAAAGTCTTTTCTGTTTCTCACCCCACCCCACCAGCGAGTGGGCTGGGGGTGCACAAGAAGTTGGGAGGGGACACAGCCGGGACAGCTGACCCCAACTGACCAAAGGGATATTCCATACCATATGGTGTCATGCTCAGTATATAAACTAGGGGGAAAGCTGTCTGAGGAACTGCTGCTTGGGCTGGGCATCGGTCGGAGGGTGGTGAGCGATTGTTTTGATTTGCATCACTTGTCTTTCTTGTTTGGTTGTTGTTATTGTTGTTATTTTCCTTTTCATTACAATTTTTATTATTATTATCATTATTATTATTATTATTTTATTTCATTTCACTTATTAAACTGTTGTTATCTCAGTCCACGAGCTTTCTTGCTTTTACTTTTCCTATTCTCTCCCCCATCCCGCTGGGGCAGGGGGGGAGTGAGCGCGCGGCTGTGTGGGGCTTAGTTGCCGGCTGGGACTAAACCACAACAGTCCTTTTTGGTGCCCAACATGGGGCTCGAAGGGTTTGAGATAATTACAGATTCAACAGAACTTATTAGAAGGGGTTCCTATCTGTTAAAAGTTACAGGTCACAATATTGATTCATCTGTTCTTGATGTTAGTTTATTTAATCTGCACCATGCTCTTTATTTTGCTGTACCTGTTAAAGATTGGTTCTGGTTTTTTGTTTGCTGTGCTCTGTAGTGATTAGTGATGTTTTGCCTGGGAGATTCACCATTAAAACACTGACCTTGAGCTTAATCTGGTATTTGGTCTCTGTACTGAAGTCATTACTGTACTTCAGGTACCATCTCATGGAGACATTTAACAATTATACGTCTTCCTCTGAGAGGTTTTTTGTGGAGGAAGTACAGAACGGCACCCTTGCTACCTTCTTCTGTGATGTTGTCTCCCTCGTTACAACGACTTCTCAGTATCTTGAACATCCTTGGGTAGTTAAAATACTTCTATTCGTATTTCTTAGAAATATTGCTTCAGTTTTGTCTAAGGTTAACAAGCAATTTAGGAATATGACCCAGGCTCCGCGAGAGTGTGATCATGGGTGGCACGGCACATGGCAGAATACGGGCAGGTATCTAGAGAACTTCTCACCTCCAATGGTCTGGAACTTCGCTCCTGAACAACTACAGTATCCTGATGAAGTGGTAGAATGTTAGAAAAAAAAAATGCCGTATCTACTCCAAAGAGGCACAACTTACCAAGCTGTGCTGGGCCCTGGCCAGTACCTACCAAACACTGCTCGATATCATGCAGCACCCTCAGGGAGAAGAGAGGGAAGACAAACCAACAGACACTGTGGCTAAACCAGGCACTGTATCAGTCGCCCCTATAACTAAAAAGAAACAGTGGAAGCGGAACTCAGCTTGTTTAGTAAGGGATGAAGAAGCTTCTCCTAAGAGGGAGAAAGTATCAGAAGAGGCAGCCTGTTCTGCAGCAGAGCAGCCACAAGAACAGGAGGAAGAAGAGACTGAGATAATCAGTGAGACAGAAACCACCCGCTCCCTATCCCTAAGTGAGCTGCGAGATATGCGAAAAGATTTTAGTCATCAACCAGCTGAGCTAATTCTCAGCTGGTTGCTTTGATGCGGGGATATTGGGGCCAGTAGTCAGGAATTAGAGGGTAAGGAAGCCCGGCAGCTGGGATCCCTTGCTAAGGATAAGGCCATTGACAAAGGGATTGGAAAAAAGGCAGGAGTCCTCAGTCTTCGGCGGCGACTCCTGTCAAGTGTGAAGGACAGATATCCCTTCAAAGAAGAACTCGCAAATTCTCAAAGGAAATGGACCAACATTGAGGCGGGCATCCAGTATCTGAGGGAATTAGCCGTGTTGGAGGTGACCTATAATGACCAGGCATCCAAAGACCCGGACGAAATCCGGTGCACACGGTCCATGTGGCGAAAGTTTGTACAAAATGCAGTGATGTCATACACCCACACCCTGGTGATAATGAGCTCGACAGACACTGAGGCACCAGCTATAGATGAACTGGCCAGGCAACTCCAAGAATATGAAGATAATCTTGCTCCCTCCACGTGTGCTTGTGTCTCGGCTGTGGACAGACACAGACTGACCCAAAACATGTTCGAGCAAGCTGAGAAGAGTAGGTTTTCCTCATGCACTCCAACCAAAGCCTCAGCTGTTAAGAGTCAGCTTTTTCCTTTTCAAGCGAAGGGGTACCGGTGGTGCACACCACGTGCAACCCTGTGGTTCTTCCTGCGTGACCAGGGGGAGGACATGAGGAAGTGGGATGGTCAACCTACCTGCAGACTAGAAGCTCGGGTGCTGGAACTGCAAGGGAAAACAACAGCCAAAAAGCATCCATCCAGGAAAATTACTGCTCCGGTGTCTGTTGGGCAGAGTAGAAGGGCTGACTGTACTTTTGATCCTGATGAAGGGACTTCTGTTTTGCACTTACAAGAAACAAGTAATGAAGACTCAGACCAGGAATAGAGGGGCCCTGCCTTCGGTCAGGCAGAGGAAAGGGACAATCGGGTTTACTGGACCGTGTGGATTCGATGGCCTGGCACATCAGCCCCATGGGAGTATAAAGCTCTAGTGGACACCGGTGCGCAGTGTACTCTAATTCCATCAGATTACAAGGGGGCAGAATCCATCTGTATTTCTGGAGTGACAGGGGGATCCCAAGAACTGTCTGTGTTGGAGGCTGAATTAAGCCTGACTGGGAATGAGTGGCAAAAGCACCCTATTGTGACTGGTCCAGAGGCTCCATGCATCCTTGGCATAGACTATCTCAGGAGAGGGTACTTTAGAGACCCAAAAGGGTATCAATGGGCTTTTGGTATAGCTGCTTTGAGTACGGAGGAAATTAAACAGCTGTCTAGCTTGCCTGGTCTCTCAGAGGATCCTTCTGTGGTGGGGTTGCTGCAAGTTAAAGAACAGCAAGTGCCAATTGCTACCATGACAGTGCACCGGCGACAATATCGCACCAATCGAGACTCCCTGGTTCCCATCCGTAAGTTGATCCGTCAACTGGAAAGTCAAGGAGTGATCAGTAAGACTCATTCACCCTTTAATAGTCCCATATGGCCCGTGCAAAAATCTAACAGAGAGTGGCGGTTAACAGTGGACTATCGAGGCCTGAATGAAGTCACACCGCCGCTGAGCGCTGCCGTACCAGACATGCTAGAACTTCAGTATGAACTGGAGTCAAAGGCTGCCAAATGGTATGCAACAATAGATATCGCCAATGCATTCTTCTCGATCCCTCTGGCAGCAGAGTGCAGGCCACAGTTTGCTTTCACATGGAGGGGTATCCAGTACACCTGGAATCGACTGCCCCAGGGGTGGAAACATAGTCCTACCATTTGTCATGGGTTGATACAGAGTGCACTGGAACAAGGCAAAGCTCCCGAACACCTGCAGTATATTGATGACATCATTGTGTGGGGCAACACAGCGGAGGAAGTGTTTGAGAAGGGGAGAAGAATAATCCAGATTCTCCTGAAAGCTGGTTTTGCTATAAAACAAAGTCAGGTCAAAGGGCCTGCACAGGAAATTCAGTTTTTAGGAATAAAATGGCAGGATGGGCGTCGTCATATCCCAATGGATGTGATCAATAAAATAACAGCCATGTCTCCACCAACTAACAAAAAGGAAACACAAGCTTTCTTAGGTGTTGTGGGTTTCTGGAGAATGCGTATTCCAGGTTACAGTCTGATCGTGAGCCCTCTCTATCGAGTCACTCGGAAGAAGAAGGACTTTGAATGTGGCCCTGAACAGCAGCAAGCCTTTGAACAAATTAAATGGGAGATAGTTCGTGCAGTAGCGCTTGGGCCAGTCCAGACAGGACAAGATGTGAAAAATGTGCTTTACACCTCAGCTGGGGATAACGGACCCACCTGGAGCCTCTGGCAGAAAGCACCTGGAGAGACTCGAGGTCGGCCTCTAGGGTTTTGGAGCCGGGGATATAGGGGATCTGAAGCCTGTTACACTCCAACTGAAAAAGAAATATTAGCAGCATAGGAAGGAATTCAAGCTGCTTCAGAAGTAGTTGGTACTGAAGCACAGCTCCTTTTGGCCCTTCGATTGCCTGTGCTGGGCTGGATGTTGAAAGGGAAGGTCCCCTCTACGCGTCACGCAACTGATACTACATGGAGTAAGTGAGTCGCACTGACAATGCAACGGGCTTGGATGGGAAACCCCGACCGCCCGGGAATCCTGGAAGTGATCATGGACTGGCCGGAGGGCCAAAACTTCAGAGTGTCGCCAGAGGAGGTGACACGTGCTGAAGAGGCCCCTCTGTATAATAAATTATCAGAGACTGAGAAGCAATATGCCCTGTTTACAGATGGATCCTGTTATATTGTGGGAAAACATCGAAGGTGGAAAGCTGCTGTGTGGAGTCCTACACGACAAATTGCAGAAAGTGCTGAAGGACAAGGTGAATCGAGTCAGTTTGCAGAGGTGAAAGCCATTCAGCTGGCTTTAGATATTGCTGAATGAGAAAAATGGCCAGTACTTTAACTCTATACTGACTCATGGATGGTGGCAAATGCCCTGTGGGGGTGGCTACAGCAATGGAAGCAGAGCAACTGGCAGCGCAGAGGTAAACCCATCTGGGCTGCTGAATTATGGCAAGATATTGCTGCTCGGGTAGAGAACCTGGTTGCAAAAGTACGTCACGTAGATGCTTACATACCCAAGAGTTGTGCCACTGAAGAACATCAAACAATGAGCGGGTGGACCAGGCTGCTAGAATTGAAGTGGCTCAGGTGGATCTGGATTGGGAACATAAGGGTGAGCTATTTATAGCTCGATGGGCCCATGACGCATCAGGACATTTAGGAAGGAAATGCAACATACAAATGGGCTCGTGACCGAGGGGTGGACTTGACTATTGATGCCATTGCACAGGTTATCCATGAGTGTCAAACATGTGCCATAATCAAACAAGCTAAGCGGCTAAAGCCTTTTTGGTATAGAGGAAGATGGCTGAAATATCAATGCGGGGAAGCCTGGCAGGTTGATTATATCACACTACCACGAACCCGCCACAGGACGCCGCATGTGCTTACAATGGTGGAAGCAACTACTGGATGGTTGGAAACATACCCCATGACCCATGCCACTGCCCGGAACACTATCTGGGGCCTTGAAAAGCAAGTTTTATGGCAACACGGCACCCCTGAAAGAATTGAATCAGACAATGGGACTCATTTCCAAAACAATCTTATTAACACCTGGGCCAAGGAGCATGGCATTGACTGGGTGTATCACATCCCCTACCATGCACCAGCCTCCGGCAAAATTGAATGATACAACACACTATTAAAAACTACACTGAAAGCAATGGGTGCTGGGACATTCAAGTATTGGGATACACATTTAGCAGAAGCCACTTGGCTAGTTAACACTAGAGGCTCTGCCAGTCGACCTGGCCCTGCCCAATCAAAACCCCTGCACACTGCGGAAGGAGATAAGATCCCCGTAGTACATATAAGGAACTTGCTGGGAAAAACAGTCTGGGTTATTCCTTCCTCAGGAAAAGGTAAACCTATTCACAGGGTTGTTTTTGCTCAAGGACCTGGGTGCACTTGGTGGGTAATGCAGAAGAATGGGGGAGTCCAGTGCGTACCTCAAGGTGATTTAATTCTGGGTGAAACTAATCCATGATTTGAGTTACATGTTACAGGAATTACTATAGCAGGAACCACCTGAACCAATGGAGGACAAGTCTTAGAAGAAGCAGTGCAAGTGCAGCACTGACTTGACCTGAGCTGGTTGTGGTGCCCAATAACTCCATGCAATACAACTCTATCCCAGCCAAAACCAGCACAGCCACTTCTAAATCTGCTCTACCCAAGGGAAGAGGGCTTTGGGGTCTGCTGATGGAAGGAAATGTGGAGCAATGGCCCAACTCTGCCAAACCCACAAATGAGATGCTCCAGTGAACGGGCTGGGAAGGGGTTGCAGTTGCTTTGACTGCTGGAGGTCCCCTTACATGTAAGGGACCCTGAAACAGTGGTAAACACAAATACCATGGCCCAAGAGCCCTGACAGCTAGACACAGTTACAAACGCCCCTGGGCTATCACCTGATGTGCTGGTGCGGCATCCTGTTGGTCAAGGTGGGATCTATACATATCAGACTGGAGGAGCACACAGGAGGAACAACTTCATTAACAGCATGGCCAAGAATAATGCAGGAAAACCCATAGCATGACTGACCTTGAAAAAAGTGTCAAGAAAGGCTGAAAACTATCCATGCTCTCACTCTACAGGCTGGGACTTACAAATCTTCCAGAAAGGCAAGGGGGAGGCCATGGCAGAGTGTGGTGAAAGGTCCTTTAGAGATCTGGCATGTTGAGCCGAAGACTTGCACAGGGGAAAGGTCAGAGCTCAGCTAATGCTGTTGGAGGAATTGGAGCAAGAGATCAAATCTGTCTGATGCATAATTTTACTCCCCAAAGAAGGAAATGCTCATACTGCATCAAGCGAACATTGTTTATTGCTCTCTTCAGGTCTGGATGAAGCCCTACTGCTATAGGATTCATAAGCCTATTGGTGCCTTCAGCAGTGGTTTTAATTGTTGCTTATACCATATGAATCATTTGCTTGTTTTCTAAAATACAGTAAATTACTTAAACAGCCTTTATATTCTTGATTTTGTGTTTTGCAGGGCCAAGAGGTGAAGTTTGTAAAAGATACTTGTTAAGTTTGTTAGGGTGTTAACCCCTGTAGCCCAGTCAACAGGGAAGAGGGGATGGACTCCACGGTAAGTGTGTGTTCAATTTGTAATAGTACTGACCCCATCATCTAGTTCTAGGGGTGGAATGTATTGGCCATAAATTGCAGGGGTTTGGTAGCTGGGGGCTGCAGGGGTGCCATGTGTGGGAGGATGCCATGCCCTGTGCTGGTCACAGCCAGTGCCAGATGGCTCTAACTCCAGTGTAAATATCTTCTGCATGCCAAAACTTCAGTGAGGGGGCCTGTGGCAACCCTGTGCAAACATGCTTAAGAAAGAACAGCAGGGGCAAGGGAGAGAAAAAAGGCAGGGGACACAAAAGAGCCACCTGAGGAGAAATGGAAGAGACACATGGAAGGAGACATTGTTGGGGACATGATGGCGCATGTACTTTTGGAAGGAGGTGCTCCATGCTGGAGCAGGTATGCCTCTGAGGAGGCTTCAGCCCATGGATAGCATATTGTATCCAAAACTGAAGAAAGACTTCCAGTACATGTTACCAAATTGAAAATCTGCTGCCAGGCAAATAATTAGATAATCGGCTAACCTCATTTTGAGGTTTCTAGTGAATGTAGCACAGATGGTTTCTTCTCATTCAAAATGTTAAAATTAATCTGCAAGGCTAGCATGAATGGGAAGGCCAGAAGAAAAAAGAAAGAGCTGGATCTCAGTGTACTCCAGAGCTCACCAGCCTTCTTGTGAGTCCTATATTTTCACAGCAAAATTGAGAGGCTTTCAAGTCAGAAAAGGGGAAAAGGAAAGAGGCATTAAGGCGAGCTTTTTCTTGGAGAACATTTGAGCTCTTGGCTTTTCTGATTTACAAGGGCATTGTATCAAAATATTTTAATGATATGGTTTTTTTAAATCAACAACTTTAAAACAGAATTATGAAGCTGTAGCCCAAGGGAGCTAGAGTTGCAAATGCAGTTTACCATCGTGAAAGAAAATGAGTAAGTATATCAGTTGTCTAAGAGATTAGAATCACCACCCTCTATAAGGCAAATCATGACAAACTGTCCCAGAAGTGAGCTAAAAAGGTCCAGGCATTTCTCTCAACAAATTTTTTAAAGGTCAAAAGAGAACTTAAGAAGATAGAAAGAAAAAAAAAAAATTGTTGTACATTGTTTGGTACTGAAACATGAGAATTTGACTAGCTCTGTGCAAGCAGTTGCACACCAAGCATTGTGTCATTGCGACGGCTCTCTTATAGGCTTCTAAGATGTATTCTGAGTTGTAACATGCTGGAGAAAATGCTGTTCCCACTCTGATCTTTTTTACACAAACCAGGAGAATGAATGACCTCTTGAACCCATTTTGAACTGTGGCAGCAGTCCTATTTTATTGCGTATTGGCCAGTCTTTGTGGCTGAGAGTTAGTGTCAGACATTTATTGGAGGGTTACTTTTTTTAGAAAGCACGGGTGCTCTTTAAACTTTGTTGCATTAAATATTTCTGTAGCCCCGAATACTTGAACCATTTGCAGCCATTCTGAAACACAGGCTCTGAAGCAAGCCGAACAACAACTCGGACTCTTAAAATTACTCTTTACTACAATCACAGTCAATTTCCCAATGTTGTCACTGCCCTGTGCCCAAGAACAATACCCAGACCTTGGTTTCTGGACAATGTTTAACCCTTTTCTTATCTTGCCTTAACCTTGCCAAATACAAAACAATTAACAATTTCTTTGCTTCCTCTGAAGCACATGGCTAATCCTGCAAGCAGAAGATGTGGTTACCTTGAGCTGCCCTTTTGCGTATGTGCTGTAGGCAATGCCTGGCAACAGTGTAATTGAATTATCCAAGGCCTATTGAACTATGCTCCACCATCTCTGTGGACTGTGAGTACAGACAGAAGGTGGGAATGATAGGCAGCTTCCAAGTCACCTGTCCTCTTCAAGCAACCTTGTTCAGATAGGTATTAAAAAGCTTGGGAAGAGGACTACCAGTAACCAATTTCAGTGAGCACTAGAAAGCACGAGAAAATGCCAAATGGATCAGAACATCCTCTGGCAGGAGGAAGAAGTTGTCCCCTGGAGTGAGAAGGTCACGGGGGACACATGGGGGGGAGTACAGAGCAGAAGCAGGACACAGAATATACTGGATTTTTTTAACAGCTTGCAGCACAGAGAAGAAAAGGCAATGAACCGAAGTTGGGCTGGGTCCTTCCCCAGCTGGCTAGCGTAGCTTTTGGGGTGTGCTGTGGGGAACAAGTGGCTGTAGGAAATTACAACAATTTACAGCTCCGCAGTGGTAAGGAAAGGCAGCCAAGTAAGGAGGCGGGTGAGCAATACCGTTACCATGGACTTTCGGAGGGCAGACTTTTCCCTGTTCAGGACACTGGTCGGGAGGGTCCCTTGGGAGACGGTCCTGAAGGGCAAAGGGGCCCAGGAAGGCTGGACCCTCTTCAAGAAGGAAATCTTGAAGGCGCAGGAGCAGGCAGTGCCCATGTGCCGTAAGAAGAGCTGGCGGGGAAGACGGCCGGCCTGGCTCAACAAGGAGCTTATGCTGAGGCTTGGGGAAAAAAAGAGAACTTACCACCTCTGGAAAAAGGGGCAGGCAAGTGAAGAAGAATACAAGGACCTCGTTAGGTCATGCAGAGAGGGAATTAGGAAGGCGAAAGCCCAGCTAGAGGTCAACCTGGCCACGGTCGTGAGGGACAACAAAAAAAGCTTCTATAAATACATTAACAGCAAAAAGAGGGCCAAGGAGGATCTCCATCCTCTACTGGATGCGGCGGGGAACATTGTCACGAAGGATGAGGAAAAGGCTGAGGTACTTAATGCCTTCTTTGCCTCAGTCTTTAACAGCCATACCGGGTATCCTCAGGGTATCCGTCCCCCTGAGCTGGATGACAGGGATGGAGGGCAAAATAGGCTCCCCATGATCCAGGAGGAAGCAGTTAACGACCTGCTATGCCACCTGGACACTCATAAGTCTATGGGGCCTGATGGCATCCACCCAAGGGTGCTGAGGGAGCTGGCGGAGGAGCTTGCCAAGCCGCTCTCCATCATTTATCAACAGTCCTGGTCAACGGGGGAGGTCCCGGATGACTGGAGGCTTGCCAACGTGACGCCCATCTACAAGAAGGGTCGGAAGGAGGATCCGGGGAACTACAGGCCTGTCAGCCTGACCTCGGTGCCGGGGAAGGTTATGGAGAGGCTCATCTTGAGGGCGCTCACGGGACACGTGCAGGTTACCCAAGGGATCAGGCCAAGCCAGCACGGGTTCATGAAAGGCAGGTCCTGCTTGACCAACCTGATCTCCTTCTATGACCAGGTGACCCGCCTAGTGGATGAGGGGAAGGCTGTTGATGTTGTCTACCTGGACTTCAGCAAAGCCTTTGACACTGTTCCCCACAGTATTCTCCTAGAGAAGCTGGCGGCCTGTGGTTTAGACAGGTACACTCTTCGCTGGGTAAAAAACTGGCTGGATGGCCGAGCCCAGAGGGTTGTGGTGAATGGGGTGAAATCCAGCTGGCGGCCGGTCACAAGCGGAGTCCCCCAGGGCTCGGTTTTTGGGACCGGTCTTGTTTAATGTCTTCATTGATGATCTGGATGAGGGGATAGAGTGCTCCCTCAGCAAGTTTGCAGACGACACCAAGTTGGGAGGGAGTGTTGATCTGCTTGAGGGTAGGAAGGCTCTGCAGAGGGATCTGGACAGGCTGGATCGATGGGCTGAGGCCAACTGGATGAAGTTCAATAAGGCCAAATGCCGGGTTCTACACTTCGGCCACAACAACCCCAGGCAACGCTACAGGCTTGGGGATGAGTGGCTGGAAAGTTCCCCTGCAGAAAAGGACCTGGGGGTGTTGATCGACAGCCAGCTGAATATGAGCCAGCAGTGTGCCCAGGTGGCCAAGAAGGCCAACGGCATCCTGGCTTGTATCAGAAATGGTGTGGCCAGCAGGAGCAGGGAGGTGATCGTGCCCCTGTACTCGGCTCTGGTGAGGCCGCACCTCGAATACTGTGTTCAGTTTTGGGCCCCTCACTACAAGAAGGACATTGAGGTGCTGGAGCGTGTCCAGAGAAGGGCGACGAAGCTGGTGAGGGGTCTGGAGCACAAGTCTTATGAGGAGCGGCTGAGGGAGCTGGGGTTGTTTAGCCTGGAGAAGAGGAGGCTGAGGGGAGACCTTATCGCTCTCTACAACTACCTGAAAGGGGGTTGCAGAGAGGTGGGTGTTGGTCTCTTCTCCCAAGTGACGAGTGACAGGACAAGAGGAAATGGCCTCAAGTTGCAACAGGGGAGGTTCAGGCTAGACATTAGGAAAAAGTTCTTCACTGAGAGAGTGGTGAAACACTGGAATAGGCTGCCCAGGGAGGTGGTTGAGTCACCCTCCCTGGAGGTATTCAAGGAGCGTGTGGATGTGGCATTGTGGGATGTAGCTTGATGGACATGGTGCTGTGTGGTGTTGGGTGGGTTGTGGCTTGTTATTGTTGTTGTGTGGCGTGGGTTTTGTGGTTTTTTTTTTTTTTTTTTTTTCTTTTCTTTTGTGGGTTTTTTGATGTTGTGTGGTTTTTTTCTTTTTTTTTTTTTTTTTTTTTTTTTTTTTTCCCCCCAGGTTGGACTCGATGATCTTACAGGTCTTTTCCAACTGTACTGATTCTGGGAGCCGTGAGTCTGCATTTCTTTTCTGGATATGTCCGACAGCCTACACGCCGACCTGTGGCTGAGCAAGGGTGTGTCAGGTTTTGACCCTGTTTAATTTCAGAATCAAATGTTCCCTTGGAAAAATTTCTTACCATATCATGGATCCCACTAGAAGGATTATCTATTTTTTCAGCACAACTAAAACAAGGGCTTGTGAGTAGGCTCTTGATTCACTTGAGTTTATATTGCTTTCTGAGCCAGGCAGCGATACTGGTCCTGTTCAAGTTTTGATGTATAAAGATGACAATCCGGCGTGTCTCTTGTACCTCTAGGAACCTTGACAAAACTCAGGGGTCATCCAGTTCAAAAGTTGTCCCTGGTGCATCTTAAATGATCTTCCACCATTCTGGGTGGAAGATCAGATATGGTGGATTCACAGCCATCTCTGTAAGAGGTGTTTGTCATTTCTTGTTTTATAAGGCAAAGTGAATGGCACGGAGGCTTGAACTACAGAGTCTGGTTCTGGGTCTGTAGCTGTGGCAATACTCCGGCTCTGAAACAAATTAGTAAACACCGAGTTTTGTATATTTGCAACCATTTCATTTCTGTTGAATTTCTCACTTGATACACACTTGACAGCATACTTCTAAGGCCTTTAAAGGTTTGTGTAACAGTCCCTGTAAGTGGATTTCTGTCTGCTAAGTGGTGGCTGCTGAAGGCCCTTCGGTGTCACTGCTAGCAGAGGGGGCACACGGCAGTGGGGGGGCCTGTGATGGTGGTCAGACCTGCAAGGAGGAGGCCAACGTGGCGCCAGCGACTGCCTCCGACAGAAACTGCCGCTGGGTGCTGATGTCCCACCAGCCAGCCCTCCTTCCAAAGACCTCGCTCGGAGCCAAGGCAGGAAAGCAAATTCTCTGGATGAGGTTTTGCAGAGGAAGTTGCATGCTTGACTTGCAGCAGCCAAAGTGTCTTCTCAAAATCCATTTGCATGCAAGAAAAATGGATTGGTGTACATTGGAGCCCAGTGACCCTCATGCTGTGATCTGTGTTGTGACCACCCCCCCGTTACTGTCCCTTGCATCTTTTTGTTTTAATTCAGTTTGCAGCTGTGTCTTTGTCTCCACAGCTGGGAGCAAGGGGAGTGAGGTGGGATCAGTGGGGTGGGTCTCCCCAGAGCTGGTGGGGCTTCATGCAAGTCCACAGCAGTGCTTGTGCCTGTGCAGTCAATTGCTGATGAGAGCTGAAGACTATAACCGCTGCAAGGCAGGGACTAGGTCTTCCACCTGCAGAGTACGTAGTATGCCACATAAATAAAAATAGGAAGGAGCAGATTGGATTTCATCATTTCTCTAAACTCTGCCTTTATACTTCTCTGGACTTCTACAGTTGGTTATAAATTAGGAGTGTGATACGAAGCCTGATGTTTCCTGATCTTTCCCATCAGGCTTTTTGAATGGAAATTAGTAATTATACAGGAAACTGCTCTGAAGTAGTGTCCACTTTCTTATTCTTCCTTTGTTTTTCTTCTGAGGATATCCAGGTTAAAGCCGTGAATGGGAAACCATAAGCAAAAGAAGACAAGCAGTTCTTTTCTCCTTGCAGAGATGAGAGCTGTGCTGGGGGATGTTATAAGTAGCCACTACCTCCAACAGCTCCAGGGCCTGGGGTTCCTCCTGCCCAGCTGCAGGAGCCCAGCTTGTTGTGCCCATCCCAGGCTCACGGATGCGACTGCTGCTTTCCCACTTGCAGGCACAGGACGCCGACAGGGATGGCTACACAGATGGCCACAGACAAGGTGCTGCCTTCCTTCAGCTGTGCCTCCTACCTGTAGGGCTTGCAGAAGACCTAGGTACAGACCACCTGGTCCAGCTAAGCGTTTACAGGCGAATAACACACACACACACAGGGTTTGGGACAGATAAAGACTCTCACCCTGCCAGCAGCCAGCCCCAGGCACACAGGCTGTGACCCATGGTCCCACTCCAGCCGTTGGCACTGAGCCCCTCGCTCACCTCACTCGCACCGATCCCCCCAGCAGCTGGCACTTACTCCTTGCAGTCCCCGCACACACTGGGTGGAGAGTGAGAGTACACAGAGAGACAGTTAAGAAAGGATTTAAGAAGAAAGGGTGATCAGGCACAGGGCTCAGTCAGGCAATTGTACTTGATTGACCCCTTTTATACCCCTTTCTGTCTGATCCTCCCTTTGCTCCTTCCCCATCCCTTTTCCCTAATCATTCCTTCCTAAATTTTGCAGAGTCCCACAGGCCCCCCTTGAATATCCCAGATCCTTATGTTGCTCTTGTTTGCCCCTTCTTATCAGTTACAAAATCCAGGTGACCATCCCCAAAGCTGCCCCTGAAGCTCCTCAATGGCCCATCAATCAGTAACTGGAGATTTTTGGTCTTTGGCATTGTCTCCTGTTGTCCCTTGTCCACCAGGTTTCTGTCCTTGTTTATCGCTTCCCCCTTATTATCCCCTTTGCTTTGAAAATATCAGGTCCTTGATCAGATAACCTTAATGAAGCAGTTGCTCTTACCTTCCACATACCCTTACAAGGCATACCTACAGGGTTTAGTCTTTCTAACTAACTTGCTTACTTTCTGGTATTAAAGATCGAGGTCTCTCAAGGTTACCAGTGAGATAGCCCAGACCACATTGTTTGGGATTTTCCTTTGGTTTCTCAAATATTTGGTTTGTCAATGTGGATGTTTCATTTTACTATAATTTTGGTATCATTTTTTAATATGAATCTTGAAAATACACTGTTTGGCTTATGCATACAATCTAGTCAAAAGTATAAATTCAGTGCCAAACGGCTTTTCTCTTTATGCACAAAAAAACCCCCAAACCCTGGAAGTTTTATAAGGACAAGGTAAGAACAAGAGGTCATGTAAAGTTCCTACTTAAAGTATTTTACATTTAATTTCATTTAGTAGCTTTACAAGTAGGGATAAGGCATAGTTAGAAATGTTCCTCCATGCCAAGTTAGTCTTGGAGTTCCTGTTCTGTGCACATGTATGGAAGAAATAAAGAAGAGCTCCAAAGCAACCATATAGGGAAATATTTGAGTAGTTTTCAATGTTATATTTTGATGATAAATTGTGAGATTTAGCAGGAAGCCAAGATAGATGGCAGTAAATAAATTACTCTTAGGGTCAGGCTAGGCATACAGACCTCCTGGTAGAATTTTCTGCGTTACTTCCTTTAGAGAATGATACAAGTCTCAAATAATAAAATATGAAAAAGTCAGCTGCTTGGGAGGAAGCTTAGCTTCCACCTGCATTAGTGCTTGAATATGCAGCATTGGGTCCTTCCTCCTAATGCTGCTTCCCCCACCACCATCAGGGCATTAACTACAGCTAGTAACAACGAGGTTAATGTTAACCTGTATATCAGTTACACGAGGCAATTCCAGCCTTCTTAAGAGCAGCAACTTTGGGAATGGGTTAGTAAAGAAAAAGAAAATAAATGCTCATGGCTTCAGAATTTGGGGCAAATCCAAAGCGTTCCATGATCTCCTCTGATAGTATCTTTCTTTATAGTGAAATGGAGGTTTATTTCTACTGGCTAAGTCAAGATGTGCCAGACGAGCTACAAGCTTTGCTGAGGAAGCACCGTCACGGGTTTGCTCTCATCCCAGGGATTCCAGGCGCAGCTGTGCCTGGGAAGGGGTGGGTCGGACCGGCAGGAGAATGGCACTTCTCCACCCGCCCTGGCACGCCGGGCACAGGCAGGCCAGGCTGTCAGCTCACAGAATCACAGAATCAGTACGGTTGGAAAAGACCTGTAAGATCATCGAGTCCAACCTGAATGCTCGCTGCATTTCCTCACCTTTCTCTTGTAAAATCCTTCCGCGCTTTGGCGCGATTGCCGCCGTGCGCTGGGGTTTTTCAGTTGGTTGGTCGGCGCTAGTGCCTGCCCGGGCGTGGAGGGCTTTGACGGCAGCACCGCGGTCGGCAGAGGTGCAGTCACCACCCGGGGGACCGGCGGCGGCTTCACCCCCGCCCGCCGCCCTCTGGGCTGAGTCCCTCCGCTCTCGGTCCCGCCCGCCGGGAGGGGCGGCCCCGGCCCCGCCTCCGCGGAGCGGCGCGAGGCGCGGAGCGGCGCGGAGCCCGGAGAGCCCGGAGGAGCCGCGGAGATGCTGAGCTCGCCCTGGGCGCGCTTCTACTCCAACAGCTGCTGCCTCTGCTGCCATGTCCGCACCGGCACCATCATCCTCGGCGTCTGGTACCTGGTAAGCACCCCCCGGCTGTCCCCGTCCCCCCGCGCGTGTCCCCCCGCCCCGGGCGCTCGGCAGTGGGTGCAGGGGCAGCCTTAGCTGCGGCTCCGCCGGGGGGGAGGCCGGGGGATGCCCACGGCAGCAGCTAAGGCTGCCCCTCGCAGCCCAGGCGTTCTTTGGAGAGAACCCTCCGAGAAGTCATGTTATTATTAGCAGCGTAACGTGCAGCAAGCTCCAGCGCTTCCCCGCTGCTCAGCCACGGGTTATCCCCCGGCAAGGCAGAGGCTGGTGTTTAGACTCCGTCTAAATTGGGAAATGAAGCGTGTGCGTGTTTAAGGGTCAGGGGACTGGGAGCAGGAGATGCAGAGCACAGGCAGGCTCACCAGGGTCTCCAGAAAAAAGCTGGTTGGGGGATGAAAACGTGATGAGTGAGGATCCCTGGTGTGAGGCCTTTTCCTGGCTCTCTCAAACTTTGGAGCGGTGTTTCTCAGGCTGGGGCTGGCTGCAGCACTGAGGCCCCACTGGTGCATCACCTCCAGCAAGACTGCCCCGATTCTGACCACACTGTGCAGAAAGTCTTAATTTATCATCTGCTTCGTGAAGAAGTCGTGTGTTCTCATCACTGCTGTTCCTTGTTTGCCAGATCATTGTTTGTCAGTAGTATCTTGGGCTGCCTGGCGGAGAGCTGAAACCTTTCAGGCAGCTGCTATCAGGTCCTAGAAAGACTTCTTTCCTCCATCAGGGTTATAGGACATGAGTGAGGAATTCACCCTCAAGGCACAGCTTTAACAGGTTATCATCAGTCCCAGAGGTTGTTCGACACCCGGTTATTCAGCCAGGGGAAACACTTGATGAGGGGGATGTGCATTAAGCCCTCAGTTCCTCTCCTGTCTTTGACAATCTTTTCTCAATCCCTTGGGTAGCAATGCAGGAAAAGCGGCTTTCCCAGAGCCGGCCCTGCCATAGTCGCAGGGTTTGCAAACGTGTCGCAAGAATAAAAAGAGCTGGTTCATGGGTTATGTAGATGTACTCCTCAGCCTGCTCAGTCTTCCCTGTCCCTTGGTGTGAGAAATCAGTCTCTGTCTGATGCCAAGGCCACGCAGAGCTGTTTGCCAAGCATCATTTTTCAAATTATTGCAGGCAGAAGCAGATTAGACCCAGGCTTATTTGCTAACTACTGAAATTCCCTTCAGAAGCAAGTGAAAAATGCAGGGCTGGCCTCCATTGTAGGACAGCTCATTAAATAAATTCAATCAGCGTAATAAAAAGGCTAGGTTGACATTTATGTCCTAGAAATCATACAAAATGCTCTATGTCCTATAAAACACATATTTCACCGCTGAGAAAATGGTGCATTGGTTGAACTCTTTCTTGCTCCTGGTTTAATAAAACATAGTTAAACGCAATATCCACAGCCTGCGGTACCTGGAATACTGACAGTATTGAAAAAGATGCCCTTCTTTTCCTGGCTGTGATGAACTTTCAATAAGTTTTAATATGACCTGAAAGCTTTTGACCATTTCTTCCAGGTTGCTTGTTATTTCTTTCTGCCTTCAGCTGAATGAAGCCTTTTCACATTGGCTCCACAAAGACAGGGATCCAGATATTTTAGCTGTTCAGTGGACCTAAAGATATTTGAGGAAGAGGGAATTAAGTGCATCAGCTGGCCTTAGATACAAAGAAAGCCTGACAGCTTTTTAGACTTTGTTACCTATTGAGTTACTAATATTTAAATACCAGTGACCCAATTTCACATAGTTTTTTTCTGCAAAATCTGTTTTAAATTTTTCTTTTCTAACTAGCAGGTATTTCCTAATTTACACCTCTTCCCACTTAGCTTCTTTTGCTTTCATAGATTTCTCAGGGCAGATTTCTGAATGGCTTAAAACTGACTATAACTCACAACATGTCAGGGTGTGTATCTCTGTCTGCGCTTTCTCCTCTGTTGCAAATATTTGGATTTTTAAGGTTAACTACTAAGAATAGAAATTTAGATGAATGTTGATAATCGCTAAACCTTTTTGCTAGCTTACAAAGTTGGGAAGCAATAAGTAAGGAAGGAGTAGCTCCTTGAGTAAATAGCTACCTTGGTTGAAAGGTCTGGTTTACAAAGTCAGATATGAAAATATTGTTTTATCTCACAAGAACAATTATGATTTGATACCATGTGCTACTGAGGGTTTACATAAAAATAGACGCTGTCTTGGTGGCAAATTTTTTCTCTGCATGCATTTCGGGTGGTTGCATTACTCCAAACCACACATGAGCTATGAGCATTGCCTCAAATAAAGTTCAAATAAAAACCGCATTGATTTTAAGCCATGCCAACATGTATTCTGTATACTGTTTGCCATTATGCTGCACAGGAAATTACTTGAGGAAAAACCATCCCTCTAGAGAATCAATAGTTTTTTTGTTGCTTTTTTGTATCTTGCTACCTGTGAAGTATAAGTTTTATTAATTCTATGACTATGAATACAATGATTCAGTAGTAGAGGCTTCTGAAGGAGGAAAAAACAGTAGCTTAAAAGTTTTGGCAGGTTTTCAAAATAACATTTTCATATGTTGAACCAGTCTTGAGTTAGTATAATCTCAGGAGGCAGATTTTCATGTCTGAGTAAATGTGGAAAAAATAGTGCATTTCTCTGGGATGATGTTTTAGCTCTTTAGTTTTAATGTTTTAATTGGATGTTTGCAATCCTACAAATAGTGGAGAGAGTGGGGAGCTGAGTGCTGGTGGAGTCATCAGGGCTGCATGATGAGAGCACTTTCCCACATAGGTAAGGGGCAGGAACGCTGTGTGCATTTCCAACACATGCCCAGCAGCCACGGACACTTACAATGGTCTCATAAAGTATCAATAGCTGGGGAATAAATATTTAACTTTGCTCTATTTTTGAACATAATGGATCTCAGAATGCTGATGTTTCTATAGCCCTTGAGTTTCAGTAGTTTCTTGCTGGTAGAGCCATAGGTACTGCATTTAGAGTAACATAATACAGCATTGCATGATATTGCAATATAGTATACATAATACAATATCCATACTATCACAGAGCACTAAGGTACTTCAATGTAAAAAGTAACTTGTAAAGGGTGGAGCAGCCAGAGGAAATTTCCTGAAAATAATATCTAATGGAATTGCAGAATATTCTGCACTTCAGGAACTGGTGTGCTGCCTTGAGGAGAAAAGCTTAAGAGGGGGTGCTGCGATGTTGAATACAAACATTATGCTGAAGATTGATCAGGACAAGAGGATTGATCAGGACAAGAGGAAATGGCCTCAAGTTGCGCCAGGGAAGGTTCAGGCTTGATATTAGGAAAAATTTCTTTACCGAGAAAGTGGTGAAACACTGGAATAAGCTGCCCAGGGAAGTGGTGGAGTCACCATCACTGGAGGTGTTCAAGGAACGTGTGGATGAGGCATTGTGGGACATGGTTTAATGGGCATGGTGGTGTTGGGTTGATGGTTGGACTTGATGATCTTACAGGTCTTTTCCAACCTTAGTGATTCTGTGATTAAAATGGCAGTAATATGGCTGGCTGGGGGGTAATATTTATTTCAATCCCTGAGGACCAGTTTAGTTCAGCTGGTTATTAATCTTTGGTTTTTATCCTACTGGCATGGACTTTACACTTCTCTGCATTACATCAAACATGAAGTCAGAGGTCAGAAGTAGTAACCCGGAAACATTTTGGGCATTGAAGTCTTACAAGTGTCATATTTTGGAAAAAAAAAAAAAAAAAAATTAAGGAAAATGGGAAAGTTACTTTCAGCAGCTTAGTTTTGTTCTAGACAGTTGTATCAGCACGCTGTTCAAGGCAGTGACACTGCTGAAATGAACCAACTTCAGTTCTGATCTTCCCCGAGTGCTGGAGTCCAGGGGAAAGCTGGCACTTGTGGTAGGTCCAAGTGACCCAGTGCGGCACTGGTGAGTCAGAGTAACATCCCCGTTGGTAACAGCATTTATAAACACAGCATGTCTTCTTCCTGAGTAAGTGGACTCCACTTTCTGTATCTAAAACACAAAGAAGGAACAACATCAGATGTGTTGACAGCGTCATGGAGAGATTTCCCACTCTCCCGACACACGGCAGTGGGGTTTACGCACACCCCGAGGCTCCACCGGCACCATCTGGGACAACAGGAATTATTTCCCATTGACTTGGGAGGGGGGAAGACGAAACTTTAAGGCATCAGTTCAGAAAAAAGAGCGTCAGAAGAAAGAGCTTTCATTTTTGAGCGGTGTGTGCCCAGTGCCGCCCCGCTGCAGCAGCGCCCCGGGCACGGGCTGCGCCTCCCCGCGGTCCCCCGGGAGCCGCCACCGCCCCCGGCGGGGCGCGGGAGCTGTCCAGCCCCGCCGGAGCTGTCCGCGGCTCAGCGCCGCCTCCCCGGGGCCCGGCAGGGAGGGGCTAAAAATAAAAACGGGTGGAAGACTGAGACCCTTTCATAACCACGAGTTACCAGGTCGGGCGGCTGCCTCTGAAGGAGGTGCGGTGGGAACAGAAACAGGGCGAGCCGAAGTTTTTAGCCCGGGTGGCTTCAAGGTTTGAGCTGCTATTTGTGGGAAGCTCGGCATGAATTGCTAGTCGTGACATTTCAGTTCTGGATTTTTCTGAATATACAATTGAAAACGTGCATAATTTCTATCTGCATCCCAGCCGTTTTTTTAATAAAAGGATTGAATCCTAATGGATGAAAAAATGTACTGGTAGTGGCCTTTTTAAACTGGAATGCAAAAGAAAAGCACTGGTTGCTACAGCCTCATCGATTTACAGGTTGAACACCCTGCTGAGATCAGTAGAGCGCACTTGACCTGATGTCAAAAAGAGAATCAAGGTATATATTTTGCAACCAGGCCACACTTACTTCCTTGTCGTCTTCAAGCCCTGTGCAAAACAGCATTTATGGCAATGTGCTTAAACACCGGTTAGGAGATTACTGAAATCTTGGCTTACTTGGCAGGGAGTAGAGATCAGCATAACTGCTCATGTACACTGGGGTCTTTCCAAGCTGCTCTGTCCCCACTCCTGGAACCTTTACACTGTCTGAGACTGCTCACAGCAGCAAGGAGTTGTAAGCAGGGGTCCCCTGAACAGGGTAGAAAGGCCCTTTCAGAGAAAATAAAGAAATTCTAAGAAAATATGAAGTTACTAATTATTTTCAAACCTGTGAGAATCGGGAGATTTTAAAAACTGAAAAAAGAACTGAAGCTGTGAAAAGGGGGAAATGGCACCACTACAACACCTGATGTTACAGGGAATTGGAAACTTTGTGCCAGGTTGTGGGAATTTGCATGAGTACAAGTATGAGGCCTTCTGTTTTACTTACTTAGAAAATTAGCATTCTTTGTTTTCATACAGAATTAAATTGGCTAAGAATAAAGGATCTCCAACTTTACCTACATACGAATGGTCATAGTACATCAGCCAGCTCACTGAAGGCTCAATTCCTTCATATCAGCCAGGGATGTTGCTTCCCGTGTCATGCCAGTGTGATATAGCTTGGGTATTGGGTCAGGTTATCCTGCAGGCAACGCTGTCTTTACCACCTCCACTAACAGTCCAATACTGGTGGCACTGGGGAAAGAAGTCTTGCAGAATGGGATTCTGTGTGTGTTGACCAGGGGATTGCTCCTCCATGGCCCAAACCTGGGCAGTGTATTCAGGGGTAAGAGCTGGATGGTGCCAATGACACGGCTAATTTCCAGCCCTTGGTAGGAGATGTAGTGTCAGTAGCAGGTGAGATTTCTCCACTGGCAGGTGAAGGGTTCAGGATATAATCTGAAATTACTTGAGCTTCCCAATTCTTGTAGTGGAAATGGCTGCAGTGACTAAATATTTATGTCCCAAGTCCCATGTCTATAAAATTATCATTAGCTTTTCTATTGTCTGTACTTCCTTTCATAAAAAAAAAGCTAACATCTTAAAAAAAACCAGTAGCATTCCCAAGTAACTCATTGGAGACTTGCTGCTTTGTGCACATGCTTTCTTTTGAGTAGAGTGGAGAGGGAACTTGGAATTAATTATGAATAAAGAAAAAATATGAATCCTACTTTCAAAGGCTTCCCTGTATGATTGATGTTCATGTTGAATATCCAGCTGAGACTGGAATCAGAGGAGATTCAGTGTATTTGCTCTTGGAGTGGATCGCCTCCATTTCATTATCTTCTTCAAGACCTGCAGGAAATAAATGACTGATTCTGCACACAAACACCTGCTCAGGGCCTGCATGGTACTTTCTTAAGAAACTGAAAATATGTGTACGCATTTTAAACATGATAGAGCAAAGAATAAAGACCACCACTGATCCTTAGCATGAATGAAATGTATCTTGTCTGAAGGACCTTCTCGGTAATTACATTATGATTATAACCTATCTAGAGAGACAGTATTAAATAACATAACAATTAATTGCTTCAAGAATGGCTTCTGGAGAACTCCTTAACTCCGTCCTACCATGTGCAAACCCAGGTTGGTTTCTGCAGTGCAGGACCTTATCCCACCTCCTTCCCTCCTCATTCCAATTCATGTTTCAGGGCCTCTTCAGTTAAATTACAAAATAAAGTACCATACGGGAGGGATTTAAATCACACAATCAATAAGACAGCTTGCACAGACCCTCATCACTCACCTCTGGCTGATAGAATCAATCCATGAACAGGCCAGAAAGATTACCTGAAAAAAGGATGGATTCATAGGTGTTATCTGTGCTTTCTGTTCTGAGTGAAAATAGCCAGGTTTGTGTGCTTGCTGTGTTGCAGAGAGGAGCAGAAACAGCACTTTGTCAGTCCTCCCCAGACTCTGTCAGTGTGCTTGTTAATGTTTTTGTTTTGAAAACTTTTTAAGGCATTGGAGGGCTAAAATTTCTTGTAAGCATCTTTTGGACAGTCCATGCATTTACTGAACTGTTTATTAGTCTGTAACACAACACAAGGATTTCTGAAAACTTCTTTAAGCTCTATTCTCCTTACATGTGAAGTTTTCCTATATCCCCAAATACCATGGTGGGATTTACCACAGGGTATATGAATCATTGCAACTGTAGCTGATAATCTGCATCAGTTGTCCAGGATTATGACACAGTTGTCTCTTCTGATCAACACGGTTATCAATTCAGAAAATATAAACTTTTGTAAAATACCCTTTTTTTTCTTAGTAAGGCTTTCAATTGGGTAATAAATTCACTGGGATTACAAAGAACAGTTGTCTCCCTCCAGTAAGAAAACAGATGGTTGGTTGTAAGAGGAGCAAAGTTTACATAAATGCTTGTTAAAGGAAAGAAACCCATTAAGAGTCCAGTATGCTATAATTACTCTTGGTTTTTATACAAAAATCTTGAATGTATTTATAGAAAGGAGAGGAGGTATTACGTTAATCAAGGCAAATGTGTTTAGAAGTTCTGTTGAAGGTTAATATGTATCTCCTAGTGAGCCAGAGGAGAACACATTAAGCTTCGTAAAGTGATCGTTGATTAGACTGACGTCAGTGAAAATGCAATTAGTCTTATATATTCCTGGACATATGGAATGGATGTTGCAAAATAGCCAGGAATTAATTTCCTTGATTGCTTTCTTTTTCTCTGGTTTTACTGGGAGGCTCATGCTTTGACTGTAGAACTCTGGAAGTTTAAAGCAGCTGAAAACTTTGAGAACAGGGAGTTTCAAAGAAAAACATGCATGGGAGTTTCTGTGGTGTTCTGCAGCTGGACTGGTGGTTCCAAGCCCCAAATCTCCCCAAATAGGAAGAGAAAACCCACACTCATTGCTGAAGGTGTGACAGAGTGCTCCTGGTCGATCTGAGGTATTGAATCTGCCGGCAAGACATCACCGAAGAAATAATCCGGACTTGAGCGTAGTGCACTGTTCCTGGACCTCCTGTGGGTCTGCTCACTTTCATACGCCTGTAGTCAGCTCTGACTACCGTCATCCTAGTCCTCTGCCTTAGAAGAGCTTTTGAAGTGCTGTGGCTGTTTTTCATTTCATTCCTAGCTTGTGCTGAGCAAGGTCTTTTTCCATCAGGAGATATATTAAGCTACTTAAAACAGACAGGACAAATGATTTTGGCAGAAACACAGGTTTGTGGGAGATTTTCACCTTGCGGAGGTGCATTTTCCAGCTGTGAAACAGCTGTGCCCAGACGGATCGGATACATGTGATCATGTTGCTTACTATTTCAGTAATTATCTGTACTGTACCATCCTTTGTGGTGTGCCCGCTTCTTCCTTGCATAACTGAATCACTGCCTTGGGTTGCAGAGTGATGCAAGGATGCAGTTTACTACTGACAGCCCCGGTCCCTTGCATGGTTTCTGTGGATATTGCCTGTGGTGACTACATAAGAATAATGGATCAAAGGTTTGGTGTGTTTTGGTGTTTTTTTTTTTAATTAAGTGGGTGTATGTGGCTCACTGTCAAAAGTTGGGGCACACTGCTCTCACTAGTGCAGTAACACATGTCTGAAGAGGCTAGGGGTGAGTCTGAGCACAGTGTTGTGGGCTGATGTGGGTAAGAGACTAGCTGCTGGCCATGGCCTTGGGCAATCCAGCCCAGGTACTCAACTGCTCAGTTACAGCTGCATTGACTGACCCCTCCTCTGTCACACTAAGGTTCAGACCCATGGGAACTGCCACAACTCACATCAAAAGCGACACTTCACAGGTCTGCCCTCAACCTTTCACAGTCACCTGCAAGACTGAAAAATCAATTTCTGGAAGTCAAGGACAAATCCCAACTGACCGGTTGAACAACTCTTTTTCTAATAAGGTTTTAATGCATACCAATTCTTTGCTAGCTCTCCACAGCACCCTGAACTGAGATGTGCTTTAGTAGAAATTGCGAGTCGATCTGGCAATGTTATAATTTGAACATGGGTATATTAATTAGATTTCCCCAAGGTTGGGCAGAAGACCTCAGCAATCATTTTCAGGACTTTGCTCAGAAACAGGTCCAACTTCCTTTAAACACAATGTAAAAGTAACAAAGAATCCACTGACAAATTTGCATACAAATATCCTATTTCATTAAACCATGACAGGACTAAGATTAAGTATATAATAAATTAAACTCTATCTCTAGGGAAGCAGAAATCTCCAGTGAGCATCCTGCACAGTTTGTCCATCTAATTTTTCTTTTATAAATTTAGTCATTACCATATTTCATTAGTAACAGACTTCTTGTGGTTTGGGTTTTAGGGCTGTTAAAAGACTGGCAGTAGGCAGTAGTTGAGTCATTTGTATAGAAGAGTGATGATAAATTATGCTGGACTTCCTATATCAATTTAATCAGCATAGCCTTTAAAGTTCAATGCTTAGTGTCATTATAATAATCAAAGTTGAGTTTATATATGAAGTCTGATTAAAATACTTTATGCAGCTTTCTATTATATGCTCTCTATAATATGCACTCTGTAATATGCTAGTCTGAGCCTGCCTGGATCGTTCTTTTACTTCTCATGAGTAATTTGGAAAAATAAGCAAGAAGAATTGCAGATTCTACCCTGTCTTCTCCAGATTAAGGAACATAAAAACTTAATTGCTACTTATGATCTGACTAATGCTCTCCCTATTCCAGTGCAGTATTTCAGGTAGCAGCCAGAAACTTATGCTTTGAGAAATCACACAGGGAAGTAAGAAAGAACGACTTGTGCAGGGAAGACATTTTCTTTTATTCTACTGTTATTTTAAGGTGGGCAATAACCTGAAGCACGAAGGCTTATATTTTGTTTTTAAGATGCTTTGTAGTACAATTAAGCACTTGCATTTCCTGAATAAACAGCTCATCCTTTTCTGTATTCCTCCAACCTTTTGGCTTCAGTAATGTCTGATAATGACTTTCACTGGTGAAGGCAGTGAAGGGTTTCCTTTAACCCAACTCTACGTGGCCATCTTTCTGTTTCCTTTCAGCCTGTTATGTTTCATTGGGTGAAAAGATAACTAAGTGTGTCTGGGTTTCCTTCCTTGGACCATTCGTTATTTTGTGTATCACTAACACATCTGCAGCTTGTGCCCCAGCACTGGAGAGCTGAAATATTTTCATTAGCATGAGGCAGAAGGCTTACACAGCAGAAAAAAGAGAGAGTTATCCACTCTGACAGCCAGGGTTCTCCTGCTCCTCCTTTCCTAGGAGTTCAAGCCACTGGCTGAGGTCTGCTCAGATGTAGCTCCTGGGTCCTATGCACCCTGAGGGGAAAGGTGATTGAATCATTGCCGTGAGATCTGCAAAGAAACTTGGGCACACAGCGGGGACACCTCATTCTTTCTCATGTTGTTTTCCTGCTCTCCACAGCAGTCAAGACAGCTGTAAAACCTTTACTGCTAAAATTGCCCCCTTGTTTCCTCTTTAATCAGAATTCAGAAAAAAACCCAAAACTTTGCCTAACAGGGAGAGAGAGAGAACAGGTAGAAAAATCTGCCTATATGGGGCAATAGATCATAAACTTTAACTCATCATCAATGCTAACAAAATAAGTTTGGGAAAGGCACCCAAGATAGCACAAATCTACCCTGAACTATTGAGTTAAACTTGACTTTTTTCCCCTTTTGTAGCGTTCTTTTGTCCTCTTGATGAACAAAAGTGTTCTTGCTTTTATTAATGTCTTCTATGCTAAAAGAAAAAAAACAAGAAAAATGCAAAGAACATGCCAAGTGGGAAGGTAAAGGTAGATGGAGAGAATTAAGGATGTTGACTTACCGTAACTGTATATCTTAACTATATAACTTAACTATAGAGAGAAATCTGCTGTTATTTGCTACTCAGTCACAACCATTTTTGTTCAGAAACATCATCTCCTCTTTCATCTGGTAGCTTATACTGTGTCAGGTATGGGACTATAGAGTAAACTACAGTGATGTTTTTGGTAACTAGCTGCCCGTATCAATCCCAGTATTATAGTTCACTAATTACAGAAAGTTGGGGGGTTAACCCAGAATGACTGTGTTTTCATTAAATCTATTTTTTCATTATTTTCTATATCATAAAAACAGAGTTTATCTTTGCAGTTTTCTATTTTTCTCCCCTTATCTAAAAGTATGGAGGTTTTATACCTAAATATTACTGAGGTGTTCACTGTCATTAAATCAGCTCTCTGGAACTGTAAAGGGCCCCCAACAGGGAGTACAGGCAGTGAGTTAGTGCTCCACCAATGCAGAGATTTAAGGAGTGTGCTTAAGCGGATCTCTTTTGAGTTCAATGAGGCTGAAAGCAGACTCAGAATTAACAGTGTGCATACATCTTTCACCACATAGACAGCATCCAGACCATTCATTACATGCATGGATTCAGTTATAAATTGAACCCTCAATATAAATAAAGCTAGGGAGTTTTCTTACTTTTTCCTATAAATATAAGGAACTTTCTTCACTGCTTTGGGAAGTCTTGGGAGAACTGTAGGAGAATATTTGTAGAGGGGACCCTGTGGAGTTCAATAGAAACATTGCTGCATTTTTAATGCAGTGTATCAAGTTAAAGTAAGCTTAATATTTCCTCTTCTAAATGCCTTTATCAGAGCAATTCTATTTCAACTATTGACTGTAAGCTGGAGGAAGGCAGGGACAAATTAAGCCATTGTAAGTCCTGGCAATTCTTTCAGTATTTACGGACATCCATGTTAGTCACTGGCTTGAGCATTTTTCTGTCTGCTTGAGTTAGGGATCAGCAAAAAGATCTGTGTTAATGGCATGCTCTTAGGAGCTACTGGAACTAATTTTATTTTAGGTAAGCTGGGATAGATATGATGCAGCTGCACTTCCGTGGAGGGTCTGAAATTATATTGGTACTCATTTTCTCATCACCTGTTGATGCAGTGGTTCCTGACACCTTCCCTCCCCTGCATTTTATCCCCATGGGTCACCGCACTTCACTGCTGATCTCCAGAACAAATGATGGGGAAAAGAAGACAGATCACTCATTGGTGGCAGAGGTCTGAAATTGGTGCGTTATATGGTTTCTAAACACTGGATGCTGTCTGTGGAAGATATGAGGTTGCTTCCTTGCATCCTAAATGCTGGACGTTCCCTCTAGCCGAGCAGCCTCACATCGTACATAAGCTGCTGGTTCTTTATCACAGTACAGATGGAAGCAGTAGCAGGGGCTGGCAGTGCTGGTCCTACACTCAGCACGTGCTGCCTTTCTCCCTCATGCCCGCACGCACCTTCTCTCACACAGTTGTTGCTGTTTAAGATACCTTCTACTCAAATCTGAAATTGTGTTTTGTAAGCCCAGAGCAGGAAATCCACGTAATGCTCCAATATTTGGACTAGCTATCTCCTCCGTAATATTTCCTGGTTTGCCCTCTTCATTATGCATTCTGGATTCTCCCCAAAGCGGAGTTATTTTCCTCCTCTACATTGATGAGAAGGTGGATGTATTCCATCTGGTTGCCAGAGAAGCAAGATTTGGTGACTTTTTAAATTATCATTTTATTTCTGTATCAGGATAACAGGACAGTTGGGTATTTCCAGGACTTTCTGTGGGATCTTTTCCAGTCTCTTGTTAGGGCACTCTGAGCACCATCCTGCAGGGGCTGAGCCCCGGTGCAGAACTGGGGGTTGATAAGGGGGTCCATCAACAGCCCCCAACATGGCAGGTGATGAACCAGGACCAGGGGTCATCCAGGGGGCCCAACCAGGAGCAAAAGGGGATGAGAGCAGGGGCACAACTGGAGACGAGCTACAACATGCATTCAAGGGGTCCACCCAGGAAGAATGGCTGGAGATCGGCACTCCTGTGGTGCCACTGGGGCAGGGACTGATGACCCCAGGCTGAGCTGAAATGGGGTCCTGGGCCATGGGCAGGGGTGTGGGGAGGCCCAAGGTGGGGCTGGGCAGGGCCAGTAAGGCCTCTAAGTGCCCCCGGGGCTCCTCTCCTATAACTCTGGGTAGCACTATGGCCGTAACCAGCAGCAGGACCCAGCGGTCACAGTTCTGACATGACAGTGCAAAATCTTGCATTTTATTCTTACCGCTGGACACTACCCTGCTGTGTGTTCATAAACCTGTTTCTGTTTCTCCATCCATAAGAGGAGGATGACATGTCTTATTGGGAAGGCATAGGGCTTAGTTGCTTACTGAAACTTTGCATAATGAAAATGCTTTCTAAGCATTGTTAATTAGCCGTTACATTATTTGTTGCCGAAGGAATGTAAAACATCCTGAAGGAAATCTTGGCCCTACTGAGAGCACAGAAAAATCTCCTTTGCTTTTCCTAGAACAGAGATTTCAACTCTCATACCAACTGCCTATATCAACAAGGCATTACTTTATGCTCTTGTCCTTGATTATGCATCCTTGGAAGATGCCACATCAGTAAGTTTTTAGGCACTTTAAATTCATGCATTAAAGCATTTTTTAAAATTCAACAGTTGCATCACTTTCAAAACAAAAGAAAAAACCTAACAAATACAATACACCCAACTGTGCACACATTTCTTCTCAGAGAAATAAGGTGAGCGAATAAACACATGGTGTATTTCACTTGCACTGCTGACAGCACAGTTTGAAGGTGCTCAGAGATCATTATAGGGTTCTCAAGAGAACAACCTGATAGAACAGAAAAGTGATGCACTAAAGAGCATTAGAAAGATTCCTACTGACCGCAGCAGACTTCAGATCAGGCAGACACAACCTGCAATGCTGACAAACATGTAATCTGAATCTGGACATATCCATATGGATAAAGTAGAGTGCCTAGGTTAGTATTTTATGAATCTTCCTATCTATATCTGTACAAAAGATTAAACTTGTATGCCTTTAAAATAGCAACAATATATACATTTATTTATATATATACCTGATTGCTTGATTATTTTGAGTATACTACTTAAGTAACATATATTTATTACTGGCATATACCCCCTAGCTTTCCACAATAGAGTATAAAGCAGTAATTGGATTGCAATATAAAGTTATACATAATGATAAAAATTAAGAGGATATATAGAATATAACTTTGAATCTTGGCAGTCATGTGATCTGTCTTCAAAGCCAAGACAAGACCACCTATGGCTATAGCGCTCCCAACACAAAGCTATTTAACTGTTCTACGAAAAAATGCAGTAACGAAGATCTCTAACCCCCTCTAGACAATCTCTTCCGCTGTCTGATTGTTCTTATTGTTCAGCAAGCTGCCTAACTGAAATTTCCTTTTGCCGTAATTTAAATCTGTTACTTTCCTCCAGATCCACTGGGAGATGAGTAAAGTCTATTACCTCCTTCTTTTCCCCACCTTTCTGCATATGAAAGACTGAGACCACCTCCCTCCACCTTCTCTTCACTAAACAATCCATTTTTTTCCCTGTCAGTCACGCTTCCCAGATGTCTGATCAACCTTTGTTCTCTTGCAGGATCCTCCCCAGGGTTTTTCTTGGTACGTTTTAGAAGGACTTTGAACTGGGCCCTTTCTGCAGAAGCCCTGTGGAGGGCGAGTGGGAGGATGACTTGTGCGTCTTAATACCCACGGTTCTGCAGTACTGCCCACCACCATGCAGCCGCAAAGATGAGCTCATGGGCTGACACTGAGTCACATTCAGTTTACTCACTGTCGTACCCAGACTCCTTTCCGAAGAACTTACCTACTTAGTTATTTCACCTCTTGTTCTTCTTCAGTTTGTCACAAATGTGATATTCTATGCTTGTAGGTACTGAATTGTGCTCTGTTCTCTGAATTCTGCCATAGTTGGTCAAAATCTTTTTAATCTTATCTCCTAAAGTGCTTACAGCTTGGCATTTTCAGCAAATTAAAGAAAGGTACAAGTCACAAGTGACTTGATATATCAAGTCTTTCAATGATACTGGAGAACCCCAATCAATATGTCTTCCATGCTGGCTGTGAATCTTTGATAACTATCATTTCATTACAACTATCCAGCTGTATGTACACTCACCTTCCGGCACTTTTCAACCGAACCAGGTTTTCCTAGCTTATTTATGATAACCTCATAATATCAAAAGGCTTGCTAAGATGCAAAGAGATGATATCTGCTTTTTTTTTTCCCCAGTCCAGGAGGCCTCTTAGCTTGTCAGAGAAGGAAACCAGGCTGAATTAATTACAATTTGTCCTTGACAAGCCCATGGTGATTGTTGGTTATGACAATACAAATTTGAAGTGCTAATGGGAAGACCGCTTGAGCATCTGTTCTTGGGTTTATTTTACTGTTAAATTTCACAATCTAGCTGGAAATTCTTTATATGGCCTTTCTGCTTTGAAAAGGCATAAACTGTGCTTGCTCCTTCCCCATCTTGTGATCTCAATCTATTCTTAACAATTTTTCAAAGATCATTGCTAACAGATCCGGTATCAGCTAAACTCCGTGGAATTTGCCCATCAAAAAAGCATGAAATTCTCTATCCTGTTCATGTCTTATTATAGCCTGTGTTCCTATACCTTTTTCTTGCTGTTAGTAACCTGTGATCAGATTGGGATGACTTCAAATTGAGCAATAAAGCAATAAAAATCCATCTTTCCCAGCACACTGTATTATTATAATCTTTCTTTTCCCCATTATCCTGTTCATCAGTTATCTTCCTAGTTCTGTAGAATAATCTTTTAGCCAGGCCGCATTATTTCACACTGAGCAATCTTCTTGCCTGCGATTAGGCCTCTGCACTTCAAGATGATATGAGCATTTTGTTCAGATTTGTTTTAAAATATAGCTCTTGGCTACCTCTGTGTTCCTCTCATAGCTGATACTTGACAATCCACTTCTGCTGAATCACTTGATAGTATATTCTTGTGTTTAATTCATTTATTGCATTTCACAGCCAAGGCCTCAGTGTATGTGAATGTCTCTCTGTGCCATATGATACAGGAGCATCCGCATCAGACATTGGGCTCACACTGCCACCTACTCCCGTCCCCCCAGGGCCCCCTGGTTTAGCAGCTCATGTCAATTAGCTCATCACTCACGGCCTCTTAAAATTCAGCCTCCTCCAGCAAATCAGCTCCTCTTCTATCATCTAGCAATTTCACAGGGCCTGTCCCCGATCCCAGCTCTGCCATGCTAATAATCCTTGACTACAGCGCTCATTTGTAATAATCTCAAAATGATTGTTTTTAATTGATTTTAGTTCTTGCAACAGAACAAACTGAAGTGGATGTGCTAACATGTTTTATAAGCTGAAAGAGCAGTGGTAACTTGTCTTACGGTGTGGGAGAGAGTTGGGATGAAAAGGGGTAATCCACGTTTTGTTTCATTTTCCTGCCGCCACTTGGGGAAGAAATAGGTCCTGTTATACAAACCCAGAGAAACTAATTGCAGTGTTAGTTAAATACGACAGTTGTACAGTTAGAAAACAGCCTCTGCCATAGTTGGCATGGACTGTGGTGGATATATGCTACCCAGAGGTTTTTCACGGTTTACTTTCACAGCCTGACCCTTTTCCCTTTTTCCTCTCTGTAGATTATCAATTCTGTGGTATTGCTGATTCTGCTGAGCGCCCTGACCGATCCTGACCAGTACCACCTAACCAGTGCTGAATTAGGGGGTGAATTTGAATTTATGGATGATGCCAGTAAGTACAAACTGCCTAAATACTAGCACTCATTGCTCCAGCATTTATGTACCTGACCTATCTTTTCAGTAAGTACAGTCCTTTAATTATTGCTTCACCTTGGTATCTTACAGATGCATTTTTGTTGTGAAAGGTATATTCATGGCACAGCTCAAACTGGTTACGTATTAGTAACCTTATCTGCTACCTATTAGTAATCCATCCACTCTGCTGTGTCCTGGCTTGGCAGGGGCAGAGCAAACCCTTGACATGGAGATGTTATCCCTGAGCATGATGCTGAAAGCCCCTGGGGGGATTGTGCAAGACACAGGGAGATAGGGAGTCTCTGCGCCTCCCAGCACCATGTCCCGTAGTGCCTGCACATGCATAAGAACCCTTACTGCTATTTATGTAACTGCCCGAACGTGTTCATTCGTGTTGTGCATATTTACACAACCCCCGTGAGCACATGGCATGTCTTACACAAACCTATTGTGATAGGTGCAAGTATAAATATTAACTGTATAGTTGTAGACATATTAGCGATAACACAGGGCTGCTTCCTTCTCTCACCAAAGGACATCACAGAAAATCTTCAATACAGTTTCAGGGAAGGGTGAGCCAGGCCATTTATGTCTCCTGCAAAAACCTCCTGTCCTTTGCAAATGTGTCTTTCTTCCATGACTTTTTCAAATTATTTGGTGATGTTTGGTTTGTTGATTTGCTTTAACCATTTAATGCATATCTAGAAAAGTTTTCCCTCAATGTGATTTTGATAAAAGTTGTTTATTTTAATTTCTGCTCACAAGACTGTTACGTTCAACATTTCTCACCTTAATCTGAAACAAATACTAGTTGCACTAGTGTCTTGCTGCTCAGAATCACACCCACCCACAGCAAAAGACTCTAAGTCCTTTCCTCATTCCTACTGAAGTCAATAAAAATATCAGTCGGAAAAGGAATAGCCCCACATGTGAGAAAAATAATTGCACCCATGATGTGTCAGAGCTACTGGGTATCAGTTAAGGGATGCTTATTTCCACAAGGTCTTTAGTACAGATATGCCTTAAGGGTCTACATTTAATTAACAATAAGGGGCAATTGCCACTTTATTGTGTCTTCATTGAAAAACCACCTACAACTTCCGACTAAAAATCTTTTTATATAACTGGATTTAAGAAAGTAAGGACCGTAGTAGATACAGATGGGCTCCTAGCTGATTCTGACATATTAAAACTGACTGCCTTGTCCTAATTCTCAGAGATTAACCTTGGTGATGACTGTCTGACAGTGTGGTTTTATATAGCCGACATCAGAGGCCTGCCAGTGCCTAAGGCTTTAAAATAGTAATTCTGTTTTGTAATGCAATAGCTGTCAGATCAAGTACATTGGGGATTTCCATCTACACTTGAAAATTGTATTTTCTACACTTTTTTATCGAGGCTTCTCAAGTGAACCCTGCAAGACTGTAAAAGGATGGCTTGTGGGCCAAGCGACCTCATTTCCATTTGGTAAAGGGAACACTTCACAGGCAGTTAAATTACGAATGAACACTTGAATTAATGTCTCCTTTTATTCTTTGACTCCCTCCAGCTTAATGCCTTACTGAGTAAAGGCAGCTGAATCAGGCTACTGGCTTTTATAGTTACTGGAAATAGCTGGCAGGAGATAAATTTTTCTTTTCTTTTTTTTCTTTAAGTATGCCTGTATTTGTTCAAATCTGAGGAAATGTTTTCTTATGAGATAAAACATCAGACAGACTTCCACATGCTCTTCTCTTGTCCTACTTTTATTTGTCTTTCTTGAAGAAATGTTTCCCAGGTTAGCTATGTGTGTTGAAATTCTTAAATGTGAAACCATGTGTACAAAATACAGGAAGATCACCAATTTTTATGCAAATGAAGGTCCCAGAGTTGTTGTCTATATGGACTTGTGTTGACAAATAATAATGATGGAAATATTAGTAGCTGTTATTCTCATTACTGCTTTTGATGCCCCTATCAATAGCAAACCAAAAAAAGAATGCAGACATAGATTTTGCATGTTAAATTGTCCCTCCCTTTCCCTCCCTCCTCAAACAGGCTCCTTCATAAAACATCTGAAAATATCATCTGGAAATAAATTTATCAACTGAGTCACAGTAGGGGGATCATGGCTAATGTGAAGTTAATGACTGATTTCCCTTGACTTCCAAGAAACCAAGATTCCCCAAAAGCTTGTATTCATCTTTATTTCTGGCTGTGCTCAGGCCTGCTTTATGGAGAATTTTCAGTTTTCTGTTCCAGCAGTAGGAAAAGTTCCTGCCACATGCAGAGCTAAAACCAGTCTCGGGCAAACTGCTTGAAAATGCCAGCACAGCATCAGGTCTTCTGCGAATGGCTGCTCAGCCTTAATTTCAGGATTTAGCATGGTTCCCAGGGCATTACCAGAGGCTCCAAAATGCCTGTTTCATTTCAATCCTTCAGAAGAGGAAGGATTTACCTGAGCACTTATAAAAAGCTGTAGGTTATAGCTTTTCCCCTCTATTCTAGAAAAGGAAACAAGGGGGAAAATAATCTGCCAAGACTTGCCATGCGGCAGATGGATGTACTGGAAGACACTCGTGTGTGTGGTTTGGCTGGCTCTCTGAGACGTACATCTGGGAGCTGGGGAAAACACTGGGCTTCCTCCTGTGCTGGATATTCAACTGAGCCCATTTAGTCTCAACTTTCTTTTTATTATTTCCTTAGGGCCTGAGGGAGTTTATGAACTAGAAGCTGACTAGGAAAAATTAAAAATGTGTGAGTTGCCCAATGTAATACTGCTGCTGTTAGAAGACTAATAATCTCTGGGCAGGAGATGGAAAAGCCCTATAAATCATTTTGACTTCCCAGATGGTTTCACCTGAGCCTCCTGCTCAGGTTCTCCAGATACACAGATCCTGACATGTCAACAGCCCAAACAAGCAGCGAGTGTTGCCTGGATGTATTTACTGCCTTCAGAGTGTCACAGGTGTGATACTTCATAAGTCATATGACAGCTAGGACTAAAATCCTATGTATGCCCTATAGAAATTGATGGGAACTTCGACACTGGTGTCAGCATCTCAGGCCAAAATCCGCCTGTATCCCTGCCCTGGAAGGGGCAGACAAGACAAGCAGAGGGCTCAGGGTAGGGCAGGATAATGTGATGGTCTCTCTGCCGAACGTGACATGCAGCCAGGGCTTAAAAAGATTACTTAAAGTAGAAAAATGTTAATAAAGAAACCTACAGACAGCAGGCTTGGACTTCTGTTGGGGGGTAAAGGGAAGTGGTAGAGTACATACCTTTCCTGCCCCAATCCATCAACACCACCTATGTAGCATGAGCCCCATGTCACAGGCAGGGGGGGAAAAATCTGGATCCCTGCCCCAGCATAGCATATTCAGGGCTACACGTTCCCCCCCTAGCCTTACCCTCTGGAGTAAATGAGCTAGGCTCAAAGGTGCAGAAAGTTCTTTCCTTCTCATGGGCCTCCCTCCTTCGCCAGAGAGAAAATGCCGCCACCACAGGGGCTGCGCCCCAGGAGGCTGCAGGGCGACCCGCAGCAGAGGCACCGAGCTCACACGAGCAGCTTGGAGCGAGGCGGTAATCCTTAGCTGGCAGGAAGGAGGCCAGGCTGCTGGATAAATAAGGCTAGAAGGGTGGGCAAAACCGCCTGAGGATTGTAGGCTGCTGATCAGCAGCTTTCTGGCCCCTGCTGTTGGAGCTTGGAGCCAGCGATTAACTCCAGGGCTTGGGCAGGTGGTCAGCTGGAGGTTTTGAGGTCTCCGTCACTCCACACAGGTCCTGGCTCATGGAATGGCCTTGCTGGCTGCTCCTCCCTGTCCCCACAGCACCTGCCACCAGCCTCCTCTGCAAGAGGAGAGGGGAAGACAAGGAAATGCTTCTAAGATGGGCTACAGTGAGCTCCAGCTGCAGAGTTTGGCGTGCATGCAAGCACCCCAGGCAGGAGCTCTGCCCAGCCCCAGCAGCATCTTCTCCCCAATGTGGCAGGAAGGTAGGATCTCACTGCAAGGTACAAGAGGGGAAAAACCCAACTAGTTTCTTTAAACCCAAGCAGAAAACTCAAAAAGCCACCTAGGACAATAGGCTGTATACACACTGCAGCACTCCAAGTAGGGCCCTTCTAGCCATGAATGCCATGGAAAGTACAGCATGGCTGGAAAAAAATTCACACATCCCTGAGAGCTTCTAATGTAATATGCTACATATCTAGTTTCATTCTCATTAATTGAAGCCAACACAGCTCAAAAAAACCAATGAAGCCTTAAATGAGAAAGAACCAGCTTGAGCCAACTAGGACTTGGCACAGCTAGAGAGACACTGGAGATGGGGAGCACAAGTTTGTCAGACCAGAGCTTCAATGTCAAGTTTATTGCAGTTTGCTAGGCTCTGGCTCTGAACCAGTACTGCCACAGTCACAAGCAAAGCGAGGCCTGTGACTGCTGCATCTGCTGCAAATGACAATGACAGCAGCTCCCCCTTGGATACAGTGAGTAGGTGACTGAGATTAAGAATGGATAGAACAAATACATGAGCAGTGCCTTCAAACGGATGTTTAAAATAAAGATATTGATCCAAGATACTCTTTTATAAGAGGTTCAATTGAGGTTAGTGGCTATGGGCAGCCATTTCCACTTCTTTCCTTTTCTTTCATTACCTCAATTGTACCTGGACTACTCAAAATAATTTTGATTTCACAGGATGTATGTGGGCAGCCAGAGTAAAGTACCACACAAATAAGACTGTCTGAAGAGGCTGCAGTACCTTGTATCAGCATGGGTTTGTTTTGTGGGTGCTTCTTCCTCTTGAGGACAGAATGCAGATCAGCTCTAACAGGCACAGCACAGCCTAAAAAGCTGAAGACTGGTCATGGCCATGCAGCTCACACTGGATGTCTGGATTCTCTGCACAGTCAAAGAGATGAAGGAGGTGCCTCTGAAGAGCAATTTGGGATGAAGAGCAATTTGGGATGCACTGAGATGTCATCCCCTCCTGAATCACGAGCAGGGAGCCCAGCTGCCTCCCGATGGCATTTCCAAGTGCCCACAAGCCGAGCTGCATAAAGCCACCGGGTAGGAAGCAGTGAGCACAGGGGTGCAGCTAACCTCAGCACTGAGTGCTGGTGCCTCTCCCAGGTGAGACCTGCTTATTTTGACAATAAGACAAATATTCAAGCATTTGCACTCTGAGTAAGGATATCTGGACTCCAGGCCCTCATCAGACTACAGTGCTTTAAATGTGCTCCTCCAAGTGCCCAGGAAAGGGGCCCCATCCATTAAATAAGGAAGTAGCCTGCAATAGGGCTTCTTCTGTTGCATTTGAGTCCCTATGCAATCACAAGGACAAAATTTGGGGGCAAGAGTGAGAGATCAAGGGTCCTGAAACCCAGGACACAGGCAGTGTCCTGGGAAAGGGGAGAGCTGGATTCCTAAATCCTTAATCCTGCCATTGGTAGGCATGGTACCCAAGGAGCCTGTAGCCCAACGTTCATAAGCACTCTCCGGAGACACCCTCACCAGCCAGCGACAGTCTCCTCTTGTTCATTTTGCCACCAGCTTCACAAGTCTCAGGTACCTCTCTGCATCAAGGGCCAGCAAAAATCTGGATTAGTGCCGGCAGGAGCTCTGCACTAGTCCAGGTTTGTGCTGCTTGAGGTGGAGGAGGGTCAAGGACTGGGTTCTTTGTCTTCTACATGGATGATCATACTGGCAGGCTGGAAAAAATGTCCTTCCTCTTCAGCCATGAGCCGGGTAAACCTGCACTGCTGCCTGGTGGCAGTAGGTGAGATCTGTCCACAGCTACCAGATCAGGAGCTTTCAGGGACTTTGAGGCAGGCACTTACCCAGAAGGTCATTTTGCTGCAGCCAGGGAGGTGGAGGGACGGTCCCTTGCTGTGGGATGCTCCTCATCATGTGCTGGAGTTAGATGTTGTGGCAACTCTGTGATAAAATGGAGGCATCTTCACACTTCGCCTCCAAAGTCAAGCAGTGATGGATAGTGAACAGCCTGTACACCATCATGTATTTGTGTGTCTCAAGTCCATCAAACGTCTCATCAAAGCAGGTAGTTTAAATGCACCTGGTGACAGCAATGTGAACAGCAGGTATCTCACAGATATCCACAGAGCTGGGTTCTCTAAAGTCATGTCCTACATACCTCACATCCTCTCTCCATTTTGTGCACTGGCTTAGCCTTGGAAAAGTAGTTGCAATGCTCAGTTGCACTCTCAAACTCACTACAAGGTTGGGTTCAGAAATACACTTCTGGTATCCTGACTATGGCCTGTAATGATGTCAAGGGACGTGTATAGGGAAAGACCAAACATATGTATTTTTTTCCCCCAGGATCTCCTTCCAGCTGTTCGTGGCTTCGGAACTTCTTAAGTCTAATGAAAAGCTAATTGAAAGCTGAAGAGCAATAGAATAAAAAGATAGGAGTCCTGTAATTACGCCAATCAAAACCTTAAAGAATATTTTGCTTCCTTTACTACTTCACCTTTTCTGACAGTTATACATCTTCATTGATAAACTCTATATCTCTGTAGTATTCTTGGTTGAAGTGAAAATTTCCAAGATATTATTTCTGCTCTAAGATGCCTCTACCTGCCAGTTTTGCTTTTAAAAATCCATTTCTCCTTTTCCAAAGTTTTTAGAGATATGCAAGCAATGGTATACAGAAACTATTAGCGCAAAAACAATCTGCAGTGCAGAAGAACAGACACTTTCTGACTACTTATGTCATCATCACCGGCAAAATAGTCTTCTAGTCAAGTCTGCTCCTGATTTTTGAAAACGCTCAGGAAAATTAAACCATTCATGGCATCTCCACAGCCTCATAGAAGCTGCAGAGGCTTGTGCAGTGTAATCACTGTCTGTGCTTCTCATATGTAGGTGTTTTCCCACAGGAACCAGAGATTTTCTCCAGCAATGGCTGAATGATGCCCCTGCCCCCATCTCTGCCCCAATTTCCACCCTGCCCTTCGAGATTCTCTGCATGAGGCAGATGGCAAAATAACCGAACCAAGCTCTGAATTAATCTGCGATCATTTTGATGTGTTTCTCTTTCAGATATGTGCATTGCCACAGCAATTTCTCTTCTTATGATTCTGATCTGTGCAATGGCTACATATGGCGCATATAAGGTAATTCATTATATTCAGTAAAGACATGAATCAAGTGAACTATACAACTCTGTAGAAACAAAATTCAGAAAATTGCTTTCTAACAATTTCTTGTTTAGTTGTTTAGCTAAAAAATGAGAGGAAAAATAAAGAAGTCAAAGAGCCAGCAGAACTGATTGCTGAGATCAGTGGTATCCCAGGGCCCCATGCTGCAGGCAGGAAGACTGCCCAGTTGTGTTGACTGTCTGCAGTTTCAAATATGAGTAAGCTCTGGGCAAAGTGAGAATTCAGAGAACTGAATCTTGTACTTACCAAAGTTAAGTAAATTTTTTCTCATTCACCTCCCAAGCCTGTGGTTTGTCCCAATATTAATCCTATTAATTAGTGTCATGTATTATTAAGTGTCATGTTGTTTCTAAATGTCCTGGTATAATGAGTTGTGGGACTTACACCACACATATTACTGAAGTTCAGCAGCCAAGCTGTCTTGGCCAACCCTTTTGGCTGAATACCATATTTCTTATAGCTGATTTTCCAAGTTCTTTTCTCTTACGGCTTCATGAAATGTAATGCATTGTGTCAAATATTCCTTAGATTTTCATGCAGAAAGACATATATCCTTCTATTTTAACTTGTGGCTGATGAGTTTTTATCTTATTTCCTTTTTAGCAACATGCAGCTTGGATCATCCCTTTCTTCTGTTACCAGATCTTCGACTTTGCTCTCAACACGTTGGTTGCCATCAGTGTACTCGTCTATCCCAGCACAATTCAGGACTACCTCCACCAACTGGTAAATCACTTGAAGTTCACAAGCCTTTGGGGGCTTTGGGGGAAAAAAAAATGTGCAAGGTGCACAGTTTGTCCTTTATTTCTAGACAACGGTTTCCTGTTGACTTCCTATGCAGCCCTTGAAAAGTCCTCTCACTCCTTGCTAGTCTGTATTCAACAACCTTGCAAGGCTACGTTACTAACTTACTACACTATTTGTGCAGAGCTGTGGAGTTGTGGAAGCTCTCAGCACCACTTCATTTAGAATGAGATTCATATTGCAAGACAAAGACAATAAGTAATTGCTTTTGGATTCAGAGTTACTGTGTTCATATCCAGTGTCTTATTTTTGGTGCTATTTCAAGAATGTTTTGTTGCTCCTTTTAATTTATTTGGTGGCTTTAACATAGATTTTATTAGGCACGAGTTTCATTCAATATAGGTTTGTTTTTGCTAGAAAATATTATCGAATTCTGTCTTAGGGACAATTAGAGGTTGCCTTCTTGCCATGATCTACTTTGGCCAAGTATTGTGCAAGCTTACAGGATGTGATTGCAACCACCTACAGCAAAGACAAGAGCCCACCAGGCTCTGTCTCATCACAGGACCTTGGCCTTGTCCGACAAAGTTCAGGTGAAGTTGCAGAGCTCTGGGAGAAAGCTAATGCTGCTTCTGCCTCTGAAAATCTGCCTAGAGAACCTGAATACAGATTAGCTTGGCTGTGGACTTTGTTATGTGGATGGAAAACTAGCTAGGGCAGTATAAATAACAGGTAACGAGAAACTGCAAGCAGATAAGTAGCCACACAAATCTGCAGGAAGAGGCAATGTGTCAAGCCAGCGGGAGCTGGGATGCATCAGGGGCCTGTTATCCTTCACCTTATTTAACACCCACCTGCATTCACAGCTGATGCTACACTGGAAGAGAAGCAGAGGAATAATTCAAAAGGTTCTCAGAGATATGAGTTGAAAAGAGCAAATTACAGCCATAGCTTGGCGAGTGTTTGAGGCTGGCACTGCTGCTGGCTGGAGCCCTCCTGCCCATCCTTTGCATGCAGTCCCTCGCTTCTGCATCCGTGCCAGCCCCGCTCTTGTGGCAGCACAAGCATCTGTATGGCTGCAGTAACTCCCCTCTCCTTCCCAGAACATGAGTTGTAACCAGCTTTTACTCTGTCCTGGTCACTGTACAAGAGCATGAGGGGGACACGAGCAGGCTGGGAGCTGCACACCAAAAAGCCCTGCTTTTCTGCTGAAAACCTGGTGCCACATCTGGAGCCGGCTCACCAGGAGGGCAAAGAGCAGCTGATTCTCTCAAAATGTCTGCTAAAATGTCACTGTCATTCCTGCAGATAAAGAAATAATAGGCCCTTCCACAGCAGAACTACAAGGAGCAGGCTTTGGAAGGTATTGGGAACAGTGCAGCAGAGCACTTCGTGAGCCACGTTGCTGTTCTGGAGCATTGAAACCTCTGGTTGCATACATCTTTGTCTTGCTATTGTAAATAATTTTCTGGGTTTGTAATGAAATGCCACAAGACTTCAGGAGTGCTAAACTGTCAGTGCTCAAAAGGGCAAGGGGGATTTCCAGGATAATTATAGGCTGATTAGTCTGACATTGCTACCAAGCAGAATAATAACAGAAATGCTGGGATGAGAGTCAATTGATAAAGGATTAGAAGAGAGGAGTATGATTAATGACTGCCAGCACAGTTTCACAGAAAATCAGTCCTGCAGGCAAACTCATTTTCTTTCACTGACAAGATTACTGGCTTCATCAATAAAGATGGGCAGGGGCATAATAGACTTTTGTAAGACGTTTGACTTCACAGCGTGACGCTCAGAGCAACAATAAAGCACTAGATCAATAAAGGGTGTATCAAATAGATTAGGAGAGGTTAGCTGGCAGACCGCAAAGGGTCGTGGTCAAGCCGACCATCTGCCAACGGGTTTCTATTTTGGATAGAGGAATCGGCACTAGGTCTCATGCTCTTCCTGACTTCCTGACTTCCATTAATAACCTTGGTACCTAAGAGGCCATTCACAAAGGCTAACGTCATCCTTGGGAGAGCTTCCCCAGGCTGACTGTCTAGAGAGATCGAGTCCTCTAGTGGGAAGTTGAGAGCAGTAGCTTAATCTAGCTGTTCCATGTCATCCTCTGAAAGACCCTATCCCTGCATTGCCCAAAGCGAGCACATCTCTGCATTTCCCAGAGTCAGTACTGGTGCCTTTTCCCAGCAAAATCACTTCCAATAAAACCTGTCACTGACACAGAGATTAAAGAAATAGTAAATAACACTAAGGACAGAGCCATTAATCAGAGTGAACTAGACTGGCTGAGAACCTGAGTTCAGTCAATTAATGTGTGTTACATTGCTAAATGCAAAAAAAATGTAAAAAAAATGAGGAATATAAATGAGCAACTGTACCTGGGATGCAGTGACCCTGTAAGCAGTCTAGGGAACTAAGTGCCAAAACAAGAATCCCCAGTTTTTTTGCTGTTTGCAAAAGCTGGTCATGGGATTTGTGCACAGAAAAAGCCAGCAATGAATAGTAATGGAGAGGAGACTTTCCTTCTCTGTCGGTGACATAGGTTTCATCTGTCTATTTCTGGTGTCTGATTGTAAAGAACAATGCTTAAAAGCCAGAGAACATGCAGAAAAGTGTTTCTTCCTGGCATTCTTACAGTTTTTGTTCCTCTAAAACCGCTTTGAATTTGGGGAATGATATTTTAGGGAGCACAGCTCCATAAGGGAAATGAAAAATCCCAATTGTTCTTCAAATCCATTATTGAATGTCTGGAAGAAGGTATGCATTAGGTCATGGAAATATTTGGCAGTCTCAGAAAAACTTTTTTTTTTGTATTGCTGTAAGGTCAAAACCCCATGTTTTTAACCATTTCTACTTCCCTACACTAGTATCTGGAATTATTTTATCTATTCACTTTGTGCACATCTGCCAGATTTCAGTCTATCAGTGGTGAATTGTAAGCTACTGTGAAACCCTCCATGTACTTTTAGCAGGATGATAAATGAGTACCTATCAGTAGAGTAGGCAGAGCCCTAGCTGAAAATGTTGCAATTGTAAAATACAGAACATTGTGTTCACAGGCTATTTGGTAATGTCACCCTATACTGGCTGCTTCTGTTGGAGGCACAAGTGTCTTTGGAAACTTTTTGTTGCCTTTTAATACCCAGTTGTACACAGGTGTGCCACTTAATTCCCAAAAATTGCAAGAGCATTTCACATGAACGGTCATGTAAAATAAGTAGATGTTACAAATCTAGCATTTGAAATCTGTATGGCAATGACATCTGATAAAACTTTCTAAGGGTTATGTTGGACATCCTGGTCATTATCACTGTCACTAGAAAAACAGAAACTTTCACAGACAATAAATCCAGCATGTGTAAAACAAAAATAATTTTGGTTCTTGGAGCAGCAGTGGTTTAAAGCAATTTGACCTAAAGCACATTTCTTTTCTTTAGCCCTGCTAAATCTTTGAGATATGGGCTTTCTAAAGCCTTCAAATTAAACACTTCATCTTCTGTCATCTGATAACAGTATACAAAATGAATTGAAGCAGAGGTGCAGAACAGGCTAGTCTGCAACTGTTATGCAAACTTGTTTTTTATTAAAGTACAGAACTATTACAGTTCATCTAAAGGAAATTTCAAAGTATATTAAATAGCTTTACTATGGGACTACCTGCAATGCTGCTGTCTAACAATTCAGGTGGTATCAGTCATACTTTTAAATCCTAGGGGAAAGGTCTAGAGAATGTAAAAGAGATTAAACCTAAAGAAATTATTCCTATAAACTAAAGCTTAAAAAAGGAATATTCTTTCTGACATTTTTAATGCCATTTCGTCATTCCAAAGAAGAAGTGCTACTAACTTCATAGCAAAGCTTTAAAAATTCTACAGACACATTACTGTTTTCTTTCAATTTTGTAAGATTCTGATACTCAGAGGATTGTAACTGTTGAATGAGAATCCTCACCGTCTTTTAAAGTGGATTTTTTGTGGTCCAAGGGGAAGGAAAATGTGAAAGGTTATGCAAGCAGGCTGAGGGAATGAGAAAGGGCTTCAGCCTTGGACTTCTTATTCTTCTTGAGCATTTGTACAATGTTGATGCAGTAGAAATCTACTTCTCATGCAAGTTTTAGGTTCTTTTTAAGCATCTAATAGAGCTTTGCTATGTATAAGCAGTATTTTTTTTCTACTTGAAAGTTTATCGGGTATATTATTATGTATGCAGCCCTCTCTGTGTCCATGACAAGGTTATAAATGACCCTTTAATTATGACTTTAGCATGCTGGTGCCACACCAATACAACTACCTCTTGTTGGTATAGAAAATTTCATCACGTCCTGCTGCGAAATCACAGAATCACAGAATTACAGAATGGTTTGGGTTGGAAGGGACCTTTAAAGGTCATCTAGTCCAACTCCCCTGCAATAAGCAGGGACATGTTCAACTAGATCAAGTTGCTCAGAGCCCCGTCCAACCTGACCTCACTCCTGTATTTCCAACAGTGGGCTTGACTTTTCCCACACAGACGTATTTCAGTCTCAGCTTCATCAAACCTTGCACAACATTTGACATTTGATTTGAGCTTTTCCCAGAAGTTGCAGCACTGAGCCCAGTGCCCGTGGCCTTCCCAGCAGCAGGATTTCAGCTACCGGTCTCCCCACAGGAGAGCAAACCCCCAGCACAGGAGCAGAATCTCTCTTCCCACTTCATATACCCACATCAGTGTTTAAGCTTATCACTGCGGCTGGTGGAGGGCAATGGGTGTTTGATTCATCTGAGCCACTGTCGGTATCTGTTTTCCATGGGAGTGAAAGAAACTTTGGGAGTGGCTGCTGCCCTGGGCAGACCCTAAGAGCCACCTGATGGCACCTGCTCCATGGTGGTGCCTGCACCAGGTGAGCCTGGAGCCAGCTGAGATGCTTCTGATCATCTTTCCTGCTTCTTTGCCAAAAGCTGCAGGTTTTATAAATTGCTTTTCCTACTGCACTGAAGAGGCTTGTAGTTATGAATCCAGATTAGATGGCTCGTAGGCCAGACTGGGCAAGCCAGTGTTAAACATCTTCTGGTCAGCAGGTGCCACCAGCCCGGTTAGCAACAATGGGAGCTTCTTCCACACTGACCAGCTGCCCCTGAGCTTATTCTTCACAGCCCCAGATGCTGTTTCTCCCACACAGCAAGTTGGGAAGCCCCAGGAAGGGCAAGCTTTGGTTTTCATGCCCCGCACGAAGATCTCCCAGGCATCTGTGGGTGGGGTGAACACCACATGGGTGCAGCACCCACCTCCTCACTGGGGTTTGCTTGCACCTCACATCTCTTCAGGACAGAGACCCAGAAACCTGACAAACCACAGCATTTGCTCCTCATGCGCACTCCTGGCTTGCTACTTTCAGTGCTGAATTATTGTCCTTTCACCTGAAACACTGCTGATGTAAGGAAGGGCCCGCACTGCTCTGCAACACATGCTGCTCCCAGACTTGGCCAGGGCTCATGGCTCCAGCAGATGTTCCTGCTTTTCAAGGTAGTGGGACCTTTCTTGGTCATTTTCCCACCTTTCTCTTGCCCCTGTGCAAATCCCAGTTGATTTGACATCTGGAAACGGGCCGTTAGGTTATGGCCAAGACCCCAGCACGCAGTCATCCAGTCTTTGACCAGTGACTGCTCCCCAAAAACCAGAGCATAGGAAGACCAAAGCCTCACTAGGAGTTTTTTATTACTCTCACAAAGTAGTTTGACTGATTTTTAATGGTAGGTCAGTGCTAAAAGAAATTGTTTTGGGGCAGTTTTACTCTAAATGTCCCTAACTGACTGGGCTTTCTAACCAAGTGCATGGCCTCCCTTCTGCAAGCAGGAAGGCAAGCTGTGGCATTAATAGTCTAAATTTTCTGCATATAAGGTTTGTGTTTATTTTTCAGTGCATCTTTTCTTGGCATATACTCTTGCTTTCTTGGTCTCTGGGTGACTGCATCCACTATATTTACCAATAACCTTCTGCGGAACAAAAAAAAGAAGCAACTTATTGAATTATAGCAAGCTAGTTTCCTGAAAAAGCTTGACAAAGAAGATAACGTGATCAAAACTTCAGCCATGAAATTCAGTACAGGAACAGAAACATTGCTGTCAAGAAGCGGAAAATGTGCTTATGTAACATTTATCTGCAAACGGTTACAGCTGCTGCTGATGTTAACCACTTTGAACAGTTCATGGGAGCACTAAATAAAGAGCTATTCTCACTAGCAGCTGTCAAAAAAAAGGAGAATTTCCTGTTGCAGTGGGCTGAGTTCTGGCATAAGGGGTAATAAGGGGTTACTCTGGATTCACACCATCATCGCCAAGAATACAGTTATAGCTCGGTCTAGTTAATTGTCCTGACAAGGATGCAGAGCTGGCCTGGTTAAGTAATTAGACCTGTAAGGGAAAAGGGGGTTGTGTGTGGAAGGAGCTAATGCATTCAGTTATAATGAGCTACTATTGCAGCGGCACCATCTTTTGTGGAGAACAGCTCTGTCTGTGAACAAAGGTTTATTCTAACTGAAACAGGAACTTGTGCCTTGTAATATTACAAAACGGTTTTGGAACATTCATTTTAAAGGGTGTGTTTTCTTTAAGCAATAACAAATACAGTAAAACATTTTTAGAGGTTGTTTTTCAGCCAGTGATCCTAAAGTGTTTCACAATTATAAATCACTAGAGCCTAGGCTAAGTAGGAAGATTAATTTTGTCACCTCTATTTCATGTACAAGAAAACAGAAGGACCTGGAGCACATTTTGATTTGAAATCATGACATTGCTCCCCTGTAGGACCCATGCTTCCACAGGCATGCACTCAGACAGCAGAACTCACAAGTGCTCCTGGGAGAAGTAGTCCAAATTTAGACAAAATGAGATGGAGCAGAATAGATCAAATATTTAGGTGAAAGGATCACGCTGTCCAGCCTTTCCCGCTTTGACTTTCTGGAAGGAGCTGCCAGTGGTCTTTGGCAACTACTGCCAGTACAAGATAATGATTAGTTAATAAGTATGGGACTTGCCTGCTGTTGCCCAAGATGGCAGATTTCCTGCTGCAAAGCTCCCAGAGAGATGTCCTTCGCTAGTTTGTGTCGGATACAAAACCCATGAGCACAGAGAAAAAGACAGCCCACACCACATACAAAGCAAAAAGCAAACCCCTCAGCCCTTCAGTGAACGTTTGGCAGCTGAGTCTTTGCAATGCCTGTTCCAGCCAAACTTACTGTAACTGGTCATTGGTGCAGAGTGCTCCCCATTTAGCAGATCACAGCAAGTTTTGTAAGCTGTTAATTGTAGAGTGCACTAATTGAATGGCTCTTAAATGACTCGTGAGATTAATTTACAGTGTTTTTCTTATTTTTGCTTATGCAGCCCACCAATTTTCCCTACAAGGAAGAGATCATGTCTGTGAACCCTACGTGTCTGGTTGTGATTATCCTCCTTTTCATAAGTATCATTTTGGCTTTTAAGGTAAGTGCATTACTGTGTATAAAGTCTACTTCTGGTCATGGGTGGAATACCCCTTGCTGGGAGGCCTGGCTTTAGAAGAGATCTAGGGAAATACAGACCAGGCAGCCTGACAGCTATATGTAGCAAAGTGATAGACATAATGGAAAAAAAGCAGAAAATCTCATAGACAAACACATGAACATATAGGCCAAAATGGTGAAGCATGATGCTTGTAGGGGGAGCTCATGACACATAAATCCATTGAAGGAGCATCCAGTGAACAAGGGAGAGCCTGTTGATACAGACTTCTTGGTTTTTCGAAAGGTGTTTGGCAGTGTCTCTCATCAAAGGCTTTAAAAAACACTCTAAGATGTGTAGGGAAAAGAGGAAAGGTCCTCTCACAGATTGTAGCTAGGAAACAGAGAATAAGGATAAATTAAGTCTTTACAACAGTGAGTCCCACGCTGTTCGGTATATTCATAAAAGGTCTGGGAAGGGGAAGGAAATCTAACAACTTTTTTTTCAATGATGTCATTCAAAATAGGGAAAACAATTAGCCAAGAAAGCTTTGCAGAAGAATCTCATGGCACTGAGTGACTAAGCAATGAAATGGCAGAGAAACTCAGTGGTGATAAATTCTAAGTGATGGTCACAGAGGAAATACAATCTTGTTTCGCAAATATTGCAGTGGACCCTGAACTAAGTGTGACCACCTGAAAAAGGGATCTTGTAGCTGTAATAGATAGACCTGTGAAAATGTTAGCTAACTGCTCAGTTTTGGTCAAACAAGTAAATCAAATGCTAAGAATATTAAGAAAGGAATAGAAAAACCTGAGATCTAAAGATTTCTTTGCCAGTTTTGATGCCTAATGCCTCTGGAAGCATGCATTCACTTCTGGTGCCCTATCTCAAAAAGGATGTTGTAGAGCAGGTAAATAGATCCAAACAATCCCTCCTGGGAGAGACAATGTAAAGGACTGTCACACCAGGCAGCAAAAGGGCACAGGGAGTGATGATTTATTTGCTGTTATGCAAGCCTCACGGGTGAGAGGGCTGGAGATGGCAGGTACCAGACGAAGGGGAGATATAGCATCACTCAGCGCAGCTGGAAAGGGCTCATGTGAAAGCCCCGCACCCAGGTTCGTGGTCCAGCGAGGTCGGCCACTGCCTGCCATGCAGGGCAGAAGTCCAAAAGGAGCTCAGAAGAAGATCAGACAAATCAATGTATGGAAAAAAAACACCTGTGGCTCAACTAGTGACAGAATCACTGAGGTTGGAAGAGACCTGTAAGATCATCAAGTCCAACCAGCTCTCAGTCCTCTGAGCCTTGGACCTCTTGAAAAGTATGCTGGTATGTTTGCCCTCTTCTTGCACCCTTTTGCAATTTCTCACAGTGCAGTGCTGCTGTTGTTGTATTTCTTGCGTTGGGTTTTATTTCAGAATAGTTCTTGCTCTTTCTCTGCAGAGCAATTACGCACTAGATTAGAAAAATCCCAAAGAGCCAAAGTGACAGTAGGGTTGCTGTTTCCAGATGACACATTTGACAACATGAACAGGGAAAGTTATTGTGACAAAAGATGTAGATTAGATTATTGAAGCTTCTTCAAAATTGAAAAAAAAACAGATACGGTATTTTAAGTTGCTGTTGGAAGTGATACTCACTTTTCTTTTGTGATTTAAAATTAGACTTTAGCCTTCTGGCTTTGTAAGTTCACAGCCATACAGCTGATTTTGTTTGCACCTTTAAGAAATACGTATGAATGTGATAAATACGTAGATCTGTCAGGTGCCACAAGGGATGTGCTCTTTAAATTTCCCAGATGAAATCATTAGCTCGTTTTTACCCCAGGTGGGTCAGGTATTTCATTAGCTAAGCATGGTAAGGAAGCCTCAAGCTTGTAAAAGAAATGCAATTGAAATTGGAATGGCAAAAATACTTACTACAGGAAAAAGAAACCTGAGAAATTAATAGTGCAAAAGACTCATTTTGTTTTAAAGTGCCTGACACATGTTTTTTCCAAGAGTGTATGTGGCTCATATAATGCTCATTCTAGCAACATATTGTCGTGCAAATGAGTCACAAAAAATATGACCCACACAGAAACACATGCTAAATTGCAGTTAGCATTTTCATTTGAATTTCTTGTGTTTCCAGAAGAGCTGCTATGCAAATTTATGGAATCTGCTCCATGAAAAGAAAGCTGGACACTATCAGATGCATCACACTTTATCACTGATAGACTTAACAGATGGTACCATGTTTATATACTGAAACTGAAAAGGTACTGCGCATAAAAATATGTTTGAGCTCCCTCTCCCTCTGGAGTTTGACTAGAAATAGGGAGAGAAACCAAAACATTGTAACCTAAGAAAAGCTACAGTAGGAGAAGCTGCATTCAGCTGGTGGGGAGTATGAAAATGAATCACGTAATTCCTCAGAAACATTTGGCATCATGACACTTTTGTTTTGGGTGAAGCTACAAGCTAAGGAAAACACTACTGAGCAGAAATCAAGATATAGCAGCATTAGGTGGTGTTTTTATGCTTTGCAGTCACGGGATTGTAGAAAGGGAAGGGGGGGACAAGAGAGGGTAGTAAGAAAGCGAGCCAGCTAACCACACACAAGCACTTTTCTTTTTAGTCCTTAAGATTTACTTGGATCCGAAGCAGCTAATGGATATTTCAGGGAGTTTCACGCATAATCTTTTTCAGAATAGACCAAAATGTGTTATTCCATTTACTGTGTTTGTCTATAAACTGAACCAGAGTTACATATCATGAAACATAGGTGCTTCCTATCTGGCTGAGGAAGGACGTCCAGCAGCATAAATGTATTTCTATACATGTACACGGGACTTCAAATGGCATACGGCCAACACAGTGGCTTTCGAATCGTGCCCTCCTCTGCAGCTGGTTTGGGGAACAGGGCCTCCGTTTCCTCTGGCCGGCCCCAGCTGCTGAGACAGAACAATTGAGGCATCAACCTCCTCCTCCCCACCGCGGGCAAAGCCCCCCAGGCCCAAATGAACTAGGCTCAGGTGAGCACAAACACAACCAGAATAAACCCTTCTCCCAGACTGCCCTGAGCACTCTGCAGCTGCAGAGTACAGCCTCTTCTTCTCTTCTTTTTTGGCATTTTTTTTTCTGGAAAGGAGGTAGGAAGAGGTAGTTGCCAGGGAGGCAGCTGAAAGGTATTCCAGTTCAGTGAGCAGGCTGGTCTTCAGCAAACTGAATATTAAACATGGTCTCCGTAATATGTTCATAACCTGCATGTACAAGGTGTTGAACCTGGGCATGAGACCACTCTGTGTGTCATGGTGTCCTCAGCACACGGGAAAGAGTGATGCAGAGTGAAGTTTTATGACGCTGAGAGAAGTTTTATCACCTTGAGAGATTTTATGTCTCTGCCCAGGGGGATGCCCCTGGCAGGGCTAACCCTGATCTACGTCACATCGTGCCAGCATCTGCTACCTTCCCACAGAGGTGATGGAGCAGCAGTCAAGACCATGAAAACACCCCCAACAGCCAAGCTCTGATGCCCGCTCCCAGGAACAGCCAGCACAGAGCCATGAGGTTGCCATCTGCTCCATGAAAGCCTGGGGACAGGTCCCAGCACTGGGCTTGCTGGTGGCAGGGTACTTATAGAAGAAGCATCTCTAAAGCAGGCATCATTTGCTTTAAATTGCATACCCCAGTGTGTGTGATTGTGAGCCAACGGATGATGTCCTGGCCCGTATAAGGTGCCATTTAAAGGGTTGCAGGCCAGTGGTTTGGTTTGACATCATTAATTCTTTTCAATCATAGCATTTCTTTGCAGTTATAAGGAGTCGTTCTTGTGCAGCCTTTTTATACTCACAAGATACACTTTCTAGTGTGCTGAGAAGATGGATTTAATTGCAGATTTCATCAGCACAGCAACCCATTGTTTCTCCTTCTGCAGCACTGACATGTGAAATACATGTGGCCAACTGGTCTGCCATTAGCATCCCTCTGAAATCTTCATATAAATTTCAGTTTGTGTAGAAATCTTTATCTCATTTTCATCAGTTACTGAAGACCAGGCCAGCTCTGTAAATAGAAAATTCAAAGCAGCTGGAGAATAAAACGGGGCTCTGTGCAGACAGCTCCTAACCCGATCAGGCTCTGTTGGGACTGCAGCATTCACCCTGCGCTTGCTGCCAGCGAGAGAGCTGCCCAGAGGGCTGCTGTGACCCAGATTGGCACGGACTTTTCCTTGCTGTGTTACAAGAAATGGCAGGATACAGCATCCTCTAATTTCCACAAAGATGCTGGTCAGTCAGCTGGTCGGGCATGTGTCTGATGAGCAGAAGTCTGGCAGTACGTTGCTGTTGTTATGCAGCTTAACAAGTGCATATGCAGTAACAACGGCAAGAGGCAGGATTATAAAGTTTTGTGGGTTTCAGTTCCTTAGGGGCTCAAGTCATTTCCCACCGTTCAAGGGGGAAGACTGAAAGCTGGTAGAAGTAGGCACTGTTTCCACACTGAGCTCTTCTTGTGCACCATCCTTTCACATGGTGACTATTGGGGCCGCTCCCCCAAAAAGTGTCTGTCAGCAGCTTGTGCTGCAGTATGTGTGAATACCACTGAGGGTGCGTTAGGTTGAAGTGACTTAATGCCTTTTATGTAGGGCCTATTCCAAATGTGAACATTGGTCTCCTGAGAGAAAAATCAATATATTTATATACTGTGAGTCAAGCCACACATTTTAAAGCGGTATTTGAAACCTCAGCCAAGTTTTTCATGAAAAAAATTGGTAACTGAATCAGCAATCCCATTTAAGGGTGCAGCAGCAGCAGTAGAACACAATGATTAGGAACAAGTTTAAAGAAGTTGTTACAGGTTGATCAAAATGAGTTTCCATGACTCACAATTAGCAGGCCAGCAGCACATGTCCAACGCACTTGGACAAGGACGTGCTCCGAGCTGCTGCCACTCTCAGCTGTATGTGGGTCAGTGTCTCGGGGCCAATTACTTGGTGTGTGCTGGCTGATGACCTTTTTAATTCAAGGGTTGGAATGGACCTCACCCACTGAGAAACGGCCCGCACATGCAGGAGCAGGGCTGATTAGAGGTAGGGCTCAGAGCTGGAAGAGCTGTAGGAGTTCATTGTGGGTTAAATGTGTTTTATTCACCACATGTAATGGAATGGGAGCATTCAAAAATAAATCTCCCACTTGCTTCTCCCAGATAAGACTGTATTATCTGAAACGGGGCTTCCCTCGGTTTGGATTTTGACAGAAGGAGTATAGAAACTGCTGTGCAAATAGTTAGGCTTGAGGTAAAGGGTTTCTTATAAAGACAGGCTGTGTCCCCACAGAAGTGTACTGTATTCAGTCTCTGTCCTGTACTAGCTCTTATGTCTTTCTCAGCGCAGAGTATCTGAGCATTGAAAGCTGCTGAACAACTTATTACTGTTTATAATTAACAATGGCATTTTATTTAATTCTGGAAAACATGCAGTTCTCCATGTATGTGCCTTTACTCCACTTGTTTCAGTAGCCTGGGGCAGGTTTGCATAACCTGCAGCTTCGGCTGTAGAGCCAGTCTAACCTTCCCTTGGGTCTCAGCTCACTCCAGAAGACCTTTGCTCTCCCCATTTGATGGTCGAAAGTATTGTCAAATTCTGCGACACCTCCGAGTCATCCAGGGTCTGTAAGATGCTGCGAAGAAGAGGAAGCAAACTTACTGGATTTCAGCCAACTCAGCCCTGGTGGAAAAAACTCCTCCTGATCTGCAAGCGAACCGTCAGTGAGTCATGTGGCATCCCAAAAAACACAGCTCACACATGACAGCTCTGGAGAGGGAGGAAGCACAGGGCAGCTCAAAAGGATAAGAGGCTTTTGGAAGGTCAGCAGTGCAAGTGAGTCACAAAAATATGACTCAGAGTGAGACACACATGCAAATCCAATCAGCGCTGGCAGTTTAATTTGCACGCACTGGATTTGTGAAAGAACTGCTATGCAGAACCTACCAAGTAAAAATATAAGTCGGGCACTATCAAAACACATTGTTCTTCTCATCACTGTCATGTGTGACTGTGTGGGAAGCAGAAAGCTCCAGAGGGAACTGCATATTCCCACCAGCCTTGTCCCTGGCATGCTGAGGATCTGACTCCTGCTCGTCCACATGTGTTACTGCCTCCTTCCTGCCTGACTTCCAGTCACTTTGCTCATCTCTGCTGGCCAAACTGGAATCTCTCCTACTGATGAAGGAGATGATGAATGTGAGCACTTTGCCCAACCAGTTAAAAAAAAAGTGGAGACAACTAGTTGTTTGCCAGGCAGCAGCCCTACCCAGAGCCAAGTGAGCTCCAAGAGAAAAACTAGTGAAGTTTATGACCCTGCGGTAGGATTATTGCTGCAATAACAGCTTTTTTTGCTTTATACTGGAAAAAAATCAAGTATTTGTAATAATGGTTAAAAGGTCAGAAATAATTTCAGATTTCAATAAAAACTTTTGCACTGGCAATTTTCTCTAGTCAGGCAATAATAGGAAGGCACCAGACCATTCCAGTCATATGGAATACATTGATTTAATGTCAGATTAAGTGAAACAGAGTATTGAAACAATGCAGGTGATATATAGGATCATTACATAGTCATTGGCCAGGCTTCCACTCACAAGACAAGGAGGGTTTCTTGTAATTTACTTGATGGTTCTTCAGTCCCCAGCATGCTTGTGCTCTTTTTACTGGGGTTTGCTTCCACTTTCTAGCACTACTAACCCCCAGTTGATGATATTTAAACATCCTTACCATGGAGGAATCCGAAACTGGTTTCTGTTTTCTTTTTGCTGCTGTCCCCGAGACATTCTGCATCTGCAGGACCTTCTCTTTTTTGTCACAGTCTGACTGGTGCCTTCATTCTGTGTTGTAAAACTCACTCCTGCTGGTACACAGTATCCCATGCACAGTAACGAGGTGTGTGACTGAACACATACCCCTCTGTATTTCCAGAGAGGTGTAAGAAAGCAAGCCAGCATATGTGACCTGCTCATTTAAGTAAAATGGAGGTTGTATACACAAAATGTTGTTACTTTAGCTATATTCAGGCCCAAAGAAACTGTTTCTTTTCAAAATAATTAGTCTACATTAATTATGGTATAATATTAAATATCTGGAATAGTAAACTTCATTCAGATAGGTCTAGATTGCAGTATCTCTGCCTAGATGGAGTGGCTCGTAGCGCAACACAAGTAACCATAATCACAGAACCGTATAATCACACAGTGATTTGCGTTGGAAGGGACCTTTAAAGGTCATCTAGTCCAACTCCCCTGCTGTGGGCAGGGACATCTTTCACTAGATCAGATTGCTCAAAGCCCCATCCAACCTGACCTTGAACACTTCTAGGGACGGGGCTTCCACAATTTCTCTGGGCAACATATTCCAGTGTCTCACCACCCTCATCGTAAAAAGTTTCTTCCTTATGTCCAATCTGAATCTATCCTCTTTCAGTTTAAAACAATTGCCCCTTGTCCTGTCACCACAGGCCTGGGTAAAAAGTCTCTCTCCATCTTTCTTATAAGCCCCTTTACATATTGAAAGGCCACAGTAAGATCTTCCTGGAGCCTTCTCTTCTCCAGACTGAATAACCCCAACTCTATCAGTACAAGGAACAGTGTTAGATTGCCCACAGAGCCCCTACACATACTTACAGCCATTGCAACCAGCAAGGAGACTGTCCTGTGCTTCTATCAGGCTCATATTCTTATTTACAGGAGAATAGAAATGCTCTAACAGAAAAATGTATATGGTTTATTTTCTGCACAGAATAATAAATCCCTTTTCTTTGCAGGGTTACTTGATAAGCTGTGTGTGGAACTGTTACCGATACATTAACAGCAGAAACAACTCAGATGTGTTGGTGTACATTACCACCAATGACACTGCGGTAAGGATGTTACATCACAAACAGTTGTCTAATATTATGCATTTAAGAGCTTTATTTTATATTCATTTCTGACTCCTTAGTTAACCATCTTCATTCCTTTGAGAGTCCTCATCTGTTGGTTATGTTTAGACTTGAGATTCAACAGACCGGTGTGCTATGGTTACAAACCACATCTATTCCTAAAACACTGGTTTTATTTCATGCATATAGCCTGTTAAAGAATCTGTGTTAAGCATAAAACAGCTTACCTTGTGGCCCCAGGAATGATCCCCAGTTCTGAGCTTTCCAGCTGTGTGATGATCCAGACAGTGGGGGACTGATCAAGACCCAGGGATGCCATGGCCTACACCTGCAGTGAAATGTGGATTTAGCTATAGAAACTGTGATTTAGGTCACTCATCATCTGGTGTAGTGCTTTACACACTCACAGAGAGGAGCTAAAAGGCAACAGAAGTGCAGTGATTCGTCTCCCAGCGCATGATGGGTTTTGTATAGTAAGGAGACAGAATGAAACAAAGATTGACATGAAAGAAATTAATAAACAGATTTTAACCTCAAAGAATAGAAGGTGTCAGTTCACTTTATAGTAGTTTAGTGCTGACATGCATATGCGCAGGACACGACCGCTAAGCAATGTCTTGCTTGTTGCAGAAGGCACTGAAGGAATACAACAAGAAAGAGTCCCTGGAAAGAGCTAGCTCTGTCTGCAGCGGTATCTCCATGGAGCTGCACAGTTCCACCCAAACTACACAGTGAAGGCACTGTGCCAAATCAGTCCCTGGAGTGACTCCACTGGCTTATGTAATGAAGGTCTTTATATCATTTACATAACAGAATGAGAGCAGCATGAACTTGGTTCTTTGGATCTTCTGGGTAAAATTTCAGGATTGCCTTCCTCAGGTTTTCCTAATCGTGGGTGTTCTCCACATGCTGAGGTATTAGACCATCAACTTTAAGCCATTGGAATAAGTGATTCCTGCGCAGCCACAACTCCTGCATAGTCATTAGTCCTCAATATCTAGTGCTTTAAGAAAGGCATAGGAAGTTTTACAGACTATGATCAGAGCTGGCAACCAGGACATTTGAGTATAAAAATACCGGTTTATTGAAAGCCAAGAAGTATTACTACTTTGTCTAGTGGAATCTGCTTTGAGTAAAACCAGGAGTTTTATGTGAAATAATTTTGATAGCTCTTTTGTTCAGCCTGTGGGTAGTTGTAACTCAGCTTCAAACATTGCTAACTCTACAACCCACAGAACTGGCAGGCTTGGTGCTGGGAGAGTGTCAGCTGGATTATCTGGGAAAGTAAACTTACCAAGGCTTTTTAAAAGCTGCATTAAAACAACCTGCTCCACTACTGCCTTTACAAAGCAAAAGACTTTGGTTTTGCAGAGGTGCCTGGTTACCAAAACTCCTCTAGACACTTTTGTATGTAGCAATTACAAAAGTGCTCTGAGCTGCCTCCTCATCTTTAAAGCACTTGTAAGTATTTCTGTGAGGAAAGGAAGCCCTTTTATCCTGTTTACAGAGGACATATTCTTGCACTGAGAGTTTAATTTAACTTTGCTTGTCTTGGTCTTACAAGACAGCTATGGCAGAGACAGGTTTTGAGAAAGGCTGTGCATTCCTAACTAGTGCCCTGACCATTGGACTCTTCTTCTTTCCTCAATATTTACATCTCCTTAATTTGAATATGGTCAGAACCTCTTGCTTTCAGGTATGATGCATTTGTTGTTCATTCTTTCTAAGTAACTCCAATGCGATGATGTTAGATCAGGTCCTATAGAAAGAGCTGTTTGGGAATTCATCAGCTAACCAAAAAATTCACCCAAAAATTCTTGTTCAGGAGTACAGAAAGGCTCAGGAGCAACGGTGCTGGGGAAGAGTTTCTCAGGCCAGGCACAGAGGCAGGAGGAGAGAGAGTCACTAACAGCTTGGGTTTTGAAGTATTTATTTAGGGTGGAGGCAAGCTTCATTCAAACTCCTGTCTGACTGCTTCTCTCCAGTTATGATGAGCTCCTTCATCCCTAGGTGACACAGTTGGTCTCCATCTCTTGCACATCCTTCCCTGACAAGCTCCATGGACACCCACCAGCGCAGTGTACTCAGCGATGTGATGGAGGAGTTGATGTGCTCCTGAGCAGCCCTTTTCTTTCTTCTGCTCATTGCTGAGCTTCAGCAAGGAACAACAGTTTGCAGGGTTAAATCCTCATCATTCTCCACTGTGAATCAGAAGATTGTTCTTCCCTCCCTTCACCCCCCCAAATCGCAGACTCAAAAAGGTATTTTTTTCTGTGTCTACATTGAGAGACAACAGCAAAAACCCCTATTCACATGACTGTAAAAAAATAAGCTCAACACAATTGGATAAAAATGGTCTCAAAATGAAGTGTGGAAGAATAGGGCTTTGAAAGTTGAGCGCTGAGGACCTTTGAGATTTTAGGACCCTTGAAGAAACCTCATGAAATTTTGAAATGCTGTGATAGGTCACCACTGTCTGTTGAATTGTATAATATTCCCCCAAAACTTAAGTGTACTTTTGTATTAAAATGAAGTTTTTTCATTCTTATTGATGCTGGGAAACTTCTTTCGACAGGGATCCTTCACCCCAACATGCCTTTAAATTATAAACTAGAAGTTTCTTTAAAAATGTGGGTCAATCTCTGCCCTCTGCTTTGAAAGAAATGTATCATTTTTAGAATCAAACCTGCTACCTGAATTCCATCAGCTGCATATCATATCTGCAGGGCATATTCTTGTCTTCAGGGATGTTTTTTTGATATATACTTATCATCAGCATTAGCTGAAAGAATACCGATCTGTACAAATGGAAGTGAAAAATCTAATCTTAAATATGGGACTGGGCATAATATAGAGTAATATAATTTAGAGTAACAAGTTTTAAATATACCCCAACACTTCCAAAATCTAGAGATCAGATCCCAGCTGCTACCTGCTAATATCCCTTGTACTGCATAGTAATTAATGCATCTCAACTACACTCTACGCACAAGATTTTTTTTTTAAAGTTATTAGGTTTGCAAGTGCTAGACACTATATTACAAAAAACATTTAGTATGGAGTTTAGATATGGGCTAGAGTATGGGTTAGCTTACTGCCAAACTCAAAAGATCTGGTTTATGTATTGGGATGATTACAAATTAAAAACCTTTCTGCAGTTACATAAGTATTTTCAATGAAGCTAAGAAATTTATTACTACAAATGTTTTATTACTGTGTCTTACAACTTTTTGGGAGAGCTGTCTCCAAAAAATATCTTAAAAATGAAATGTATACTTTATTTATTTCTGTTATAATTTGCACTCAGGGGAAAACAGAAACCTCTGCCTTCAATAACAAATCATCAACAAATTCATCCTTGAATTCAAAATTCTATATACCTGCAGGATTTGTACTGAAAATGGAAAAGGAATGGGTAAACCCCTGTCCTCTAATAACTCTAATTACAGACAATTAAATAGCCATAAACAATTGCATTCACGTTATGATTACTTGATGATTGTTGTGTGCCGTTTTCTGAAGGAAGACCTATGTCTGTTGTAAGAGAAGGCATGTCAACTACAATAGTTATTCTTATCTCTGGTCTGCTAACATCTTGGATCTTCCATTGCCAGATAAATACAAATTTATTTATACCTTCATAAAGGTCATTATTTTCCCCCTTCTAACTTTTGAACTAGTAGTTGCCTGTTTTACCTTCTCCGAACCCTTGAAAAATATATCTAAGAGTTTCAATTTAAATGGAAATATGACATTAATGACTGAGCTTTTCTTGAAAAGAACAATCAAATCCTTACTAGCTGGGATGCTGTTGCATGAGAAATAGAAAGGGTCCACAGTTACTTGCTGGCTGCAGCAGCTGTGAACCCTTCTGAGATGTTTGGATTACAGGTCTCTTTCTTAGGAAAGAAGGAAATTTCTTTAATACAGAGCAATAGGATTTGGTTCGAAAGAGTAAGAAGGTGTGATTGTATATAATTGGTTCTCCAGTTCAGAAAGTTGTTCTGAAAAAAACAACCAGATTATCTTTTGTTTTACTGCATTTCTTTATTTATGGCTGGCAAGGTGTGTAAGCACACTTATACATCACATCCAGATTTGATTAGGAGAATGGATAACTCCTTAAGCACAGCTGTGCAGGCCTGCTTCTTGTTCCTTGCTCCTCAGCTCTCTGCGTTCAGGAAGCCCTTGGTTGGTCTCACAATTAGTTTCTCCCATTTCTATCTAAAGCCAAGTCCATTATGACTCTGTAAATTCATGTTGAGAGTGTACAGGTCTCAACAGCAGTATTCATTCATCATCTTCTTGGCTGGTTGCATGGTGGAAATCTACTATTATGTCCTTCCAAGAGATGAGCTTTTGTGTTTTCTGTCCTCATACAGGGCTGCTCTGCCAACACCAGTCGCTGGCACTCTCCTGCGTCTGTCATACCTTCTCTCACGCTCCTCGTGAGATCCTCTCTACAGACCCCTCTCTGTTACCAGCCCCCAATTCAGTAATATTTTACTTTAAAAAATATTCATCTGTCTCTTTGCCTTCCTACTAACTGTCTAATTTTCGTATCACTAAAAGCCCTGAGAACAACTTAAGTGTAGGAGATTTTGGCATGGCAGTAAGGTGGCTCCCCTGCAGTGAACCATAGTAACCTGAAGATTACTTTTTCCACTTTCCCAATCTGGGATTGCTTTTTCCTGCCAACTGCTCAAGCACACCATGGATGAAGATTAATTTTATACACTAATTTAAACTGTGACAGCAGTACTGTGGAAATGTTCATCCAATTTGGAAAAATTGCCAGCGTACGAGTGCAGAAGATAACCTAAAGTTAGACATTTTGTTCTCCGGAGCACAAACAGCTCCCTTGTGCTCTTGGACAGCCAGGGGATTTAATTTTGTTTATTTTTAACTCTCACTGAAGCCAATCAATGGAAGTTTCATCTCCGGTCATGCTGCCAGTGGGGATAAAATGTAAAGCCGTAAATCTCTCTTCAAAGTGGGATTTAGATCCTTACGTACTTTATCAAATCACTCCGATGGATCCTATCTGACATACATTTATCCACAACGGTTAATAAGTTACTTGTTTTTTCAATGCAGATACATTCTTTCTGTGGACATGACATCAATTAAGTAGCCTGTAACTAATCTGTCAACACTTTTGTTTGCTCTCCCTTTCTCAAAGCAATAGGAGACCTATTTGAGAAGTGCAGAGTTAGGTCTTTCATTCCTGCTGGGTGATTCCTCTGAGCAGAGGAAGAATATTCTTTGATAAGCTTGGAGGAGCCATTCTTTGTGTTATTGTGTTATTCTACACGTGTGGAAGGTGATTAGTTTGGCTATGGATGGAGAGAAGGACCCTTAGACTCATGCCAATTAAACAGACTGAAGCGTGAGATGGAGCCCAGAGGCAAACCGTGCACAAGAGCTCTTGTTTCTGATAGGTGCTTTGGGACCTGTGATTTCCAACTACTGAGCAAGTTTTGGGATGGTACGTGTCAGAGTAGAAGACAACTTGGAGAAAAATCCTGCTTTAAAGATATTTTCCATACTGTGGCATGAAAATCCTACAAACTTGACGACGTTCACCAGGTAGCTGGTCTTGTGTGGCAGTTTGTATTACTGGGCCACTAGATCAGGGGCATCTTTTTCCAGCGAGCAGTAACCATGAACATACTTTAAAGTGAGCGAACACCACAAGTGAATACCCCTGGCATGAATCACTCTGAGCCCTTCTCAGGACCTCTAACTGAGTCCAGGCAGAGGAGCTCTGACCTTCCCTAGTGGAAACTGTCTGAGAAAACCTGCAAGAGGGAAAGCAGGTACAATGGGAGGTAGAGAAGAGGAAGAAGAAGCAGGGGCAAGAAATAAAAAGGATATAAGCAGAACTACCCAGTGCTTGAAGTAAAGGGGGTGATTAATTAGTAACCACATGCAATAGTCTACATGAGACCTGGGAGTGTGGTTTAAATGCTGGATCTGTTTTTCTGCAGAATTGCGCTTATAAACATTCCCAGAGAGATGTCTTTAATCGGAGAATCTTCAAAGGGCTCAGGCTCCACGTGTATGCGAGCATTCATGTCTTGCTAGTGTGCATGTGCAATGTGTGCACTTCCTCCTCTTCTGTTTGATTTTGAGTTGCAGAAAAGTATCATGACAGTCTGAGTCTGCCAACAAAAAGCTATTCAGCTGCTACACCGTTTCATATTCTACCTGCAGTGAAGTCCCATCCCTTGTCAGTTGTCCTTTAATCTTAGCGAAGAGATTGCTTTTTCTTCTTTTTTTTTTTAACTTTCCCATTTTATCATCTACACTCAACTCTTTCTTCCGCTGCTTCCTTGTTTATGGAAGGATTTTGTCTTAAAATCCAGCATTCCCTGTGGTCTGAATTGCTTCACGCTGCCTGTTTGCTCTGTTCTTAGTGCTATTTGCTAATCACACTTCTTGTTATAGGTTTCACCTATTACTAGGTGGCCACTGTCAGAAGCCAGCTGTGCTGTTTGGAACAGGCTGTTAATGGTATCAATTTGGGGCAAATACCCTCTTAAGTTTAAAAATAAGACTTCCCAACCATTTTCACTTGTCATTACAGTCATTACATTTACTTACAAGTTAAATTACAAGATCAAAACATACATGTTTATCTATTTTCCCCAGTAGATTTTTATTTTAAACACAAAAACTATATTTATGTTTGAAAGTCAAATACTGGAATTATTCTAATACATGACAATTCGTAAGAGATTTGCAAACGAAATAGAAAAATCTGTTCTCAGTGTTCACAATTAGATTAAAAAGAAGACACGAAATGGGGTTGTGTAATTTAAATCTTCCAAATCTTTTTGGATTCACTAATTGGGAGTGTTGCAATGTAGGAAAAACCAGAGTGTTTATAAATTTGCAGTGTTTCTTTACAGAGCCTTTTTTTCTAACAGGGTTGATTCATTACCATCTGAGAGCTGCTGTTTTGTGGGCTTCAAGAAACGAGTTGAAGTCTTCAGTATAATTCCAAGGATATGTATCAGTGCGGCAAAAGCCGATGATAACTTAAATCCCCGTTGCCAAGGATATATGGGTGTATAAGCTGAGCTGTGTGTGAATTTTCCAGGTCAGGCTCAAGTCGTAGTTACTCTGTGCAAGGAAGGATGGGGGAGGCCTGAATCCACTCAGGCAGGTATTGTTCACAGAATCACTATGGTTGGAAAAGACCTGTAAGATCAAGTCCAACCGTCAACTAACACCACCATACCCACTAAACCATGTCCCACAATGCCACGTCCACATGTTCCTTGAACACCTCCAGTGAGGGTGACTCCACCACTTCCCTGGGCAGCTTGTTCCAGTGCTTCACCTGTTCAAACAGGGAAATGCAGCAGGGTGCAAGAGGCCAAGTCCTGGCAGCAGTGAGCCACACTGTGGCTTTATAGCTATATAGTTGGCCCATGCTAGAAGCCCTGCCCTTCTGCAAAGCTGCTCTTCCCAGAGGCGGTCCTGCCTTCAGCTCCAGCACTAGCTCATCTGGTATCTTTGCATCGCATCCCCTTGCACAGCGCAAGCCTGGCCTTTGCCAAGCGGAGGAGGAACTCCTCATACATCCCAGTCCCTCCAGCCCCGAGCCTCTCTGCTGAAACTTACCCAACACCACAAACCGTGCAGATGCAGAAAGAACATCAGCCATCAGTCAGGCGGGAGGGAGCTGCTGCAGCTGGTGGTTCAGTAGGTGGCATTGTTCTCTTAGACATTGCGTGAAAGCAGTGCTCAGCTCCTACCAGGGAGGAGCACCCAGCTGCCGTTGTTTTGCTGAGGGTGTGACAATAATCAAGAGGTCTGTCTTCCTGTGGTTATTAACGGCTTCTGGTAATTTCTGGACCATTCTTTCAGTCTGATTTCAATTCACTTTAATGGCTCCCACAGAGCAACTGCACTCTTCCCAGGCCTCCCTCAGGACTCTTTATGAACACAGGATTGTCCACTGTGGTCTGTGTCCCAAACTGCACAGCACTTGTGGTTTTGGTCCTCTGTTTTATGACCAGTGAGGAAAGTGAGGTCTGCTTTAAATGAACTCTGTGACAAACACTCAATTTCAGAAAAAACAAGGCATTCATGTACCAAATTTAGAACAACTGCAAAAGTCTGTGGGAGTTTCTGGTTGACAGGTGCTTTACAGATGTGATTTACTAACATTAACGGATTTTTATACAAACATAAGATTTTTCCCTCAAGCTGTCAGTTCATCACCTTTCATGACGGTAGTCCTTTGCAGTTTTAACACAGTATTATAATAATTTGGTTATAAACAGAGGCTTCCCTTCAGCATTGACTAGGAAATGCTTAAATACACTGTGCAAGAAAAACTCTACTTTATATGGCAATACTATGTCTTACTTTTTAATAGTGATACCAGAAGAATGAGTTTGTATAAAAATAAAAATTAGTGAAAAGTGTGTATGGAAGACAGAACTAGAGACTGGTCATCTCAAAACCCCACATCGTACTGCTCCCAAATGTTATAATGAGACTTCAAAATCTACCACCAAATTTTGCAACTGGCACATATCACAGAATCACAGAATCATTAAGACTAGAAAAGACCTGTAAGGTCATCAAGTCCAACCATCAACTAACACCACCACACCCACTAAACCATGTCCCACAAAGCCACGTCCACACATTCCTTGAACACCTCCAGGGAGGGTGACTCCACCACTTCCCTGGGCAGCCTGTTCCAGTGTTTCATCACTCTCTCAGTTAAGAAATTTTTCCTAATATCCAGCCTGAACCTCCTCTGGCGCAACTTGAGGCCATTTCCTCTAGTCCTGTCACTAGTCACTTGGGAGAAGAGACCAACACCCACCTCACCGCAACCCCCTTTCAGGTAACTGTAGAGAGCGATGAGGTCTCCCCTCAGCCTCCTCTTCTCCAGACTGAACAACCCCAGCTCCCTCAGCCGCTCCTCATAAGACTTGTGCTCCAGACCCCTCACCAGCTTCGTCGCCCTTCTCTGGACACGCTCCAGCACCTCAATGTCCTTCTTGTAGTGAGGGGCCCAAAACTGAACACAGGATTCGAGGTGCGGCCTCACCAGCACCGAGTGCAGAGGCACGATCACCTCCCTGCTCCTGTTGACCACACTATTTCTGATACAGGCCAGGATGCCGTTGGCCTTCTTGGCCACCTGGGCACACTGCTGGCTCATCTTCAGCCGGCTGTCAACCAGCACCCTCAGGTCCTTTTCCGTCGGGGACACATCTCTCTGTTGTGGTGCCCAAAGACTGACATTGGGTCACCCCATGTCCCTAGGCATGTAGATAGGGAAAAATGGTGCATGTGGTGAGATGAAGGTAAGACAGAAGCCTTTCCAGGAATATCTGTAATGCAAGCAGGGCTGTGATAACCATGCTCTTGGGAGATGACCAGTCCTGTTAAACAATTTGGCTGTCCCATGTGAGCTGTTCCTAGGTTTCTGTCTTGTTCACTCTTGAGTGGGATACATGATGTCATCATAAGAGGAGATAAGGTTAGGAAGAGATGCAGGTTAGTAATTAAAATGCCCATTGAAAGATTAATGCTTTGTCACAGCCTCTGCACTCAGGACAACATATCAACCATTTGTTACACAGAGTCAAAGTATACTTCAAGTCGTCAGTACTGATGCCATGCAGGCAAGCACCCCCTGAGAAAGCATGTGCTCATCCTGCAAATGCTCCTTTTGAATAAAAATGACGGAAAAATTGAAAAAATAAATACGTTCTGCCTGTACAAAATCATGATGTGCAACTAAAGAAGCAGCAGTAGAGGCCTGGCCGAGATGTAGGAAAGACTTCTGTGGCCTGAGGTAGACTATCCTTCCATGCCTTTGAATGGAGAGGGTAATTACACTATTATTCTGGATGACTTTTATGAGGCTGCACATGATGGAAAAAGACAATAGCTTCCTGAAACCAATTTTCTTCCCACGCAAGGGCAATCACAGTCTGTCCCTAAATATTGCTGTGTCCTGGTAATATATACATTTATTCCTTTATCTGGAGTGCTGAAAACATTGTGCTGCTTCATTACAGAAATCCATGAACTCGTGTAAAGTTTCTTAAATAGTGTCTTGGAGAGCTGGTGGCTTGGAATAAACAAGCAGTTTTGTCAAAGGAAAACAAAACATACCAATTCGAACTTTGCACAGATGATTTTGCAGCATTGAGGCCTACTTCTTTGCTGAATGGGGTTATAAATTATCTCTGAGCTATTCTGCTTCCAGTTACTCCATCTGTAATCATTCTAGTGTGGTTTCTAAAGGAAATGCATGCATACAAACATGAAAATACTTCCTGTCCATGTTGAGAAGAAGGTTTCTTGGGATTTATTTGACAGACAACATATCATGAAACCCTTAAATAGTAATTAACCAGCACATTTTGAACAAACTTTTCAAGCAAAAGCATCTGTGCATAAAGCAAAGTAAAACATTTCTCATTTCATATTAAACATGATTTGGCTCACATATGAAGCTTTGGCCCTAAACCCAGGGCTTTTTTATCTGGGGACAGGGGAAGGAGAAAAAGAAAGATGGGAAAGTTTTTTTGTAAACATTGCTCTCTGACTTCCTCAGAAACAGTTGCTTTGACTGGATTCATTTGACCAGAGCAGCCATTTACATTGTAAACAGCCACCTCTGAAGCAGATATTTATAAGCATTTACTTTTAAGAATCGCTTCTAAAGGGCAGTTGATCTCCTCTGGAAGAACATCTAACACAGGTTAGGTGGGTGAAAGTGCCTGCTGTCCTCCTGAGAATGAAGGAAGCTTCATCCAGATGGAGGTCAGCTCCCTCCCCAGCACCCTCCTGACTGTAATGCTTCTCCACATGCCTGGTCTTGGAGCTCTCTCTTCAGCCTGGACCCAAAACTGTCAAGTGAGTTTCTTAGTATGAAAAAATTAACTCTGGACTGCACTGCAGGGGAGCAAGGACCCTTAGCGGGATGAAAGAGGGACACAACAAGAGCGAACATGATAGAGGTCTTTAAAATCACAAGTGACAGAGGACATAAAGGAGGAACAACTGCTCACAGTCTTAGTAAAAGAACTAGGGGACATTCAATGGAACAGCTAGTGGCAGGTTTCACAGCAAACCAAATAGGGTATTTCTTCATGTAACACCTAGATTAGCTGTGGGACTGCTTACCATAGGACATTGCGAGTGCTAAAAGTCAATACGAGTTCAAGTGCAGGCTAGAAAAATCAGTGGAAGAAAAATTCCTGTAAGACATGACTAGTAATTCAGCAAGTCCTTGACATTCAAATTTCTGACAGTTTGGAGAATATTCTGGGCAAGTCGTGACTATATATGCCTGCACTGCTCTTTCTTAATTTCTTTTATTGTTCTGTCTTGCACTTCTCTTTCTTCATCATCCGTCACTAATTGCTGTGATCCGGATGGACCTTTCACCCAGTCCAGTAGAGCTGTCCCTACATGCACGTGCTTAGCTGCAGCATGATGAAAGCTAATCCCTACTTCTTTCTCCAGTGCTTATCTTGTATGCAACATCTGACTGCTTCTCACTACAGAATTATTATTATTCCTGTTTCTTCACTACTAGGAAGAAGCTCCCTCTTCTCCTGAAGGCTGTCAGTCTTTTCATACAGTCAGTGTAAAGTGTATCTTCATGTTAAGGGGTTAAAGAGAAAACTGACTTCTCAATGGATTTGATTTAATACTTCCTAACTGTTTCAGTCAATCTGTCTCCCTTGATAATCAGAGTGTGTATGATGTACTGTTCTTCAGGGCCAAATATTACCTACTTTGCTGAAGTTACCTTAGAGATGACCAGATCAGATGACCCAAAGGTGCAGTTTGCAACTGCAGTTTATGAACTGAATTTTTAAAAGTAGCAGAAGACCTTGGGTGACACTTCTGAGACATCTGAAAAGCCTGGGGCTTAAAAACTCTTGGGCACCCATTGTAGAAAAAACATGTTTCTTCAGAAACTCTTAATAAACACTTCTTCTTCCCACCCTATGTACAGCAGTGTGCCCAGGTGGCCAAGAAGGCCAACGGCATCCTGGCCTGTATCAGAAATAGTGTGGTCAGCAGGAGCAGGGAGGTGATCATGCCCCTGTACTCGGCGCTGGTGAGGCCGCACCTCGAATCCTGTGTTCAGTTTTGGGCCCCTCACTACAAGAAGGACATTGAGGTGCTGGAGCGTGTCCAGAGAAGGGCGACGAAGCTGGTGAGGGGTCTGGAGCACAAGTCTTATGAGGAGCGGCTGAGGGAACTGGGGTTGTTCAGTCTGGAGAAGAGGAGGCTGAGGGGAGACCTTATCGCTCTCTACAATTACCTGAAAGGGGGTTGCAGAGAGGTGGGTGTTGGCCTCTTCTCCCAAGTGACTAGCGACAGGACAAGAGGAAATGGCCTCAAGTTGCGCCAGGGGAGGTTCAGGCTGGATATTAGGAAAAATTTCTTTACTGAGAGAGTGGTGACACACTGGAACAGGCTGCCCAGGGAAGTGATGGAGTCACCCTCACTGGAGGTGTTCAAGGAACATGTGGATGAGGCGTTGTGGGACATGGTTTAGTGGGCATGGTGGTGTTAGTTGATGGTTGGACTTGATGATCTTACAGGTCTTTTCCAACCTTAGTGATTCTGTGATTCTGTGAAATGTTAGAATCTTTTCAAGAGTCTGCCTCAATAAAATCGATATATATAGTAACTTCCAGTAAATTTGGTACAGGAAATAAAACATGTGGCTTATTTCTTTTCAATTAAAATACAAAATTAATTATATAATCAGTGATATTTACATATAGTTCAGTGCTCATTGTCATACAGAATACTAAAGGAAATAGCTGCCACCTGGTGCCTTCAGTCTCCAAAACAAAGAACTACTGAGAAGATGTGGATTTCTGAAAATTTTAAGCAAAAAATACATCTTAATTTTACATTTCTCTCTGTAATCTCAGACTTCTCAGAAGAAAACCACACTGTCAAACTTGACAGGCAAACTTGCAAAGAGAGAATTATTCTCAGCCTTTTCTGCATACAGAGTGAAGCAATCGTCCAGCTATAGCTGTTTATGCACACAGAAATCTTCTGTTTTCCCCAGGTGATTTTCATAATATTTGTGTAGTCAAGAACCCAACAGTACACGAGGGCTGTTGGGAGTATCTTGAACTGGACAGGTGGTCACATCGGCAGCCTTCTCTCTAGGGCTGTTTGTAGGCTCGCTGCTTGCTTCACTGCAGCTGAGCAGTTAGGTTGCAGTTAATGGCTCCTCAAAGCACCGCAGCTGTGGGAGGAAATTCCACTCCTCTTGTCTGGGTGAATGACAGGAGAGCAGGGAAGTAAACATGAAATTAGTAAATGTGATTGCATACCATTAAACCCTCTCCAAACCGCACAACAGTGTCAGAGTGGTAGAAGTCAGTGGTTGGTCTTGGGCTGGAATCACTGAGCTGAAATGAACCAGGAGTAGAGGACTGGTGCAACTAGGCATGTGCTACTTAAAACCTCATCTTTCGATTCAGTTGTCTCTGAACCTGACGCATCAGCCCTCTGCTACATCAAGGAGAAAATTTATCCTGGATTAGGAAAGGAAAGGCATGTGGTGACTGTATTTCAGCCTGCAGCTGTGTCAGTGTTCGTCCCATCACCAGGCCAAGGGCTGAACGTTGGACAGAGGCTCCCGGATGAGGAAATTCCTGTGGTTCAGCACTTTTACCAGTGAAACAGTCCTGCCTGGCTCTGGCGTACTCTCACCATCTGCCTACTGCTATTCACTTTGTGGTTACTCTCCCTCCCTCTTTAAGCAAACAGAGAATAAGGTCTGAACCCAGTGACACTTTGTATGTGACCTGTAAGGCTCCTTTTGCCCTCTCTCCCTTTCCACCCCGTGTATTTGCACAGGCCTCCCATAAGAATGCCTGGTAGCGGTTTGGGTGTCTGAAATGTAAAGGTCACTTCTGAAGAAGAATGATATGTAATGCATACATAGCTGTGGTGAAGTTGGGGTAAACATTTCCAGGCATAGGCTGAAATTTCTGCAAATACATATTTAGTTTGTAAATATTTCCAGAATTTAGTCCCTGTCTCTTACAGTCATACGCAAGTTTCATCCAAGAGAGTTTTAAATCTGTCTTAAGGTTTCCAAGACCTTTCAAGATGTTTCAAATAATATGCTTGTTTTACAAACAGGAGACTTTCCTAAGATGAAGCCAAATGATTTGTCAAAACTCAAAAGGTCAGTGACAGGACCAGGATTAAATTGCAGTAGTGATCACCCTAATTCCACTCAACTACTCATTGTCACCTGTCCCTGTGTATATACTGTGTGTTGATGCATTGTGAAGTCCTTCAATGTAAAGGACTGGAGTTTTTATTGAAAAGCTAAAGTTTGAGAAAACATCCTGAATGCTCACAACCATCAGCACTTACCATAGACATTTTTAATCTATAGCTTTTTTGGCATTATCAAGTACATTTCTGTTCTAGAAGGTGTTAGAGAAAAATATGGTAGAGCTGTCTGTAACAATGTTTGGTTCTAACAAGTCATCAACAAAAGTTTCATGTAGCTGCCAGCCAAAATGTGTTCAAACTCAAAGCTGTTAGGTGACAATTGTACCATTTGACCCAGTGAAGAATACAAATGGCTGTGGGAAAAATTGATCCAAAGCTCTCTGGAGATGCAGAAAGATTTCTATTGAGTTCAGTGAATTTGGTGTGAGACCCTTAAGAAAGCAGAATAATCAATTAATCAAATATTTAAGTTTACTCATACAGGAATAAGCACATTTTCTCCTCTACAAATGTACTAGACACCAAACAGATCTAAGAGCTTGAGTTCAAACAGGAATAACTGCAGAAATATGAGACAACTTGTACATATGCTGAAGAAAGAAAATTTTCTACTGGAAGTTTAGGTAAATGTGGAACCAGCTGCAAAAATACAGAGTGATTATTGAAACTATGCAAATCCCTTAAAAAAAGCCACCTTTGGGCCAAGATTAATTCCAAACTGTTTGAACATACAAATATTTGTCTGTGTTTCTTCTTAGGTGCATTTCTAAGCAATGTCTTTAAACGTTTATTCTCCAAAACCAGGTTAACCAGGATGTAAAAAATAAGAAATGACATATGCTTATATTAACTGAATATGTTACAGCCATTGGCAAACTTGTATGGTAATTCTTTCTTCCAGAGAAGGTCATCCTGTACCATGTGCTTTGTAATAGAGAGATGCTTGTGTAATGCAATTATCCAAACCACTTGGATGACACCAGCTAAATCACGACCAGGATTTCTTATGGGTCAGTTCTGGATTATTTCTGCGTATTACACAACAAGACTGCTTACCACAAAATGCTTAAATGGTATTGGGAGCAACACCCAGCACCCAGGGCTCCCTGTCCCACTTAAGCACCCTAACCATGGGGCTACATAGCCACACTTTCTCCTATTTTCTTTCTTTCCCCATGGATTCTTGCATACTTGGCTTCACTGTGACAACAGGAGGGTGGAAAATGGTCCTTCCAACCTAACTGAAAACGTTGTGTCTGGAGCATTCATATGGCAGATAGGAGCTGTGGGTTTAAACCCTCTTGGTTTGGGAGCCCCTAGAGCTCTAATCTCAGAGTCTCTGTGCAATGCTTTTATCACCAGACGACTATACAAACAGTGAGTAATGTCACCTTTTCCTCCAGCTGCATATTAAAGGATGATGTTAAAATGTTACGTGGTTCTTAAATACAGTTGTAGGGGTTGTGAAAGAAGTTAGGATCTTCTGTCCTTTGGATTTTAGGCATCCTATAGGACTGAACCCTGCAACCATCTAATCTTCCAAACTTGCTTTCTGGTCTACTGCTAAAAATCCAGAACTTCTCACAAGGATCACCAAGTTCCAAAAAATGGGGGTCCTTCGTACTTACTTTTTATAGTGACTTGTGAGTGACAATCTTAAACACTGTAAACATTAGTCCCAAAGCATCCAGGGGAACTAACATACATTTTTCTCAATTCACAACAAACAAGCAAGGAAATGCTCAAATGTAGTACCTAGGAAGCAAAATGCATCAGTTGTCCTAGTGAATATTCTGCCTTGTGGATACCATGGACCTAAAATATGCATATATTTTTGTCCTTCATGAATTACTTTAGACTGCATCCACTCTAATTAGGTTCTTTGATAAGACTGAATAGAGAGTTTCTGTCTATTTTTTCAATTTCTGAATTCACCCTTTGGCTCAGTGACTAGCTCCCATTTTATGTCTCTGGAGAGCATAACGTACTGCCTGAATAACTATGCTGTTTTATGCCCAAGGCACTTTTCTGCTTCCATTAAACCATGTTGAGATTTAAAATTAAGGCAAGAGACGGGAAAACTACTCTCATCCAGATTTTCATCTCAGCTACTTTGGTATAAATTGAATGATTAAAATTCTAATGGAATTCTCTTTTCCTTGAGATTTTGTAAACTGTTAACCATTTCAACAATAAACAGTTAAAAGCTGAGATAATTCAGGTTTTATCATATTTCTCCCTCTTGCCAAAATAGACTTAACTGAAAAAAGATGGAAAAGTTATTAAGGGAAAGTAATGGCCTGAAACTCTGTTCTTGTAAAAAATATTTAAAAGGTAGTCCTACAGAGGCAGAGTTGCAAGATTTGTAATTATAAAGTAGTTGAAGAATTAGTCAAACTGTCATGGAAGCTGAAGGATGATTATTTAGACTTACAGTTGACAGATGATTAAGTAATAGTAACAAAACCCCATTGACTGAAAGTAAAACAGTTAAATGAGTTTAAAGAACTTTTACTATACTAATGACATGAGATACTTGGTGTCCCAGCTGGTGCCATGTATTCCACAAGCCCCAAGAGCTTTCTTCTACATGTTGTCCATCACGTTCATTCATCTTAACCTTTGTTTAATATCCTGTCCATATTTCCTTTGTCTAACTCCAACACTGATAGGCTAAGACAGTAATTTTAAATTCTGCTCATTTTACACTCATTATTTTTTATCACTCTTCTGTTCACGTCAGAGAATGCAAGATCAGGATATTTAAATATTTAAACATAAAAACGTGTGGGGAGTAAGCCTGTAAAGTCGTCACTGATAGAACTGTACAGACAAATAACCTTTGCCAGCAATAAAGTGACCCTAAACCTTACAGACATTTGGCAAATACTCTTTAGCCTTCCATTGCAGATATTTTCTTGTGAAATTTCTGAACCTTTTTAGTGGTCTCCCCAGTTCATACTCCATATACCTTGAATATTCCTATAGAAATCCATATGCCTTAAGATTTAGCCAGTGGCTTCTCCAAAACAGCTCCTCTAGGTATTCCTATCTCCCCTCACTTCTTGTTGAACTGTTGACAAGTGAGAAAGCATCTTCTGAGGTTCCTTGAGGCCATTGATCCATGTATGAGTTTTGGGTCCATGGAACAAAGTGGAGTGCTCACTTCCCAAGAGGTAAAAGCCTCACCAGCAGGCTGTTCTCCTCCCGGACAGATTTTGTTTCACACAGGAGTGAAGGGAATGAAGAAGCTCACTCATATCAGTAAATCCTCCAGCAGACCTACTGCAAATAACAGTAACCTCAATGCTGAAGTAATAAAATTGATGTAACTGCAGTAGTCTTAGGACACATTGATCTAAAAGAGGATCAGAGCACAGGAAGAGGTATTGTCCTTTATTAATCAGCTCGTAGACCTGGAAGATGGACAGCTTTTTGGATTGTGTCTGCTGTCATTTCTTATCACACCTGATGAAATGGACTCTGAACCTGAAAGGAACTAACCACAGTTTGGGGTTTAGCATTACAAGAGTGCGGTAAGATAGCTAAATCTTCACGAAGTGAACTTGATTCATTTTCAGATTTATCTGTAGATCAGATTTAATTACTAATTATATTGCTTCATAATCAACTAATGAACATGTTTAAGTACATTTGAGAAACTAGTGCCTTTTTTAGTAACACAAGGATTTTACTAGAAACCCTGTTATTAAATTAATGATCAGCACTAGGAAGAGGATCTCAGCTGTAGGTTTTCACAATTTACATGCTTTAGTGCTGTGATTTACTGAGGCTACATTGCAAAATATATTTATGACTTTTATCACTATATTTTTTTGAAGTTCTATATGTTGTCCTAATTTCACTAGGTAAGTAGTCTGCCATAAGCTGTTTGCACCCTTTAAAGTTGACATAATTTATTAAATGCTTTTCAATACAAGGCTTTTCAGATTATATAGTGGATGTGTGCATAGTATATTGCATTTACAAGCTCAAACATATGGTATTAATAAAGAGTGATGGCTCTCACAATTTCCTTTTCTAAATAATGAAACTTTTTTGATTAAGGGCTGAAGATGCCAAGGTAGACATTCTGTAATCTAACAAACATGTGCACAGATGTACTTGAACACATGATCATCAATGCATGTCTGTAAACTCGTATAAGTAGAATGTGAATCACCCTTGGAAATAATCCACAAAAGCCTGATCCAAAGTCTATTTAAATACACAGAAAGATTCTCACTGATTATTTTATGTTGTGGATGAGGTCCAAAAGGTATGATTATGGATGTTCCTTTGCGGAAGGCAGGTAATCAACTTCTTTAAGAACTGGTGAAATCCTCTTGGGGCAAAACTTCCATTGACTTTATTGAGATCAGGATTTTCCCTATGTATGGTTAGACAATAGGCTTTATGTGCTTTTTAATGACGAAGAAGCAATGCTGATAAATGTGGAAATTCCATCATGAATAATTGATCTTCAGCCACATAAAGTATCTCTGCCAGTGCACTACAACCGATATTCTTACATGATATTGAGATATTTTAGGGAATGTACACTCATTCTTCATTCAGACATTTATTGTATCCTCAGCCCCTGGTGGGATTCACAGACCAAGTGCTCCTTTGCCTTTTCACGTGCAAGCTAATTAATGTCAATGATGGTGCCATTAAAAATTGCATGATCGCTAGCATGCTTGCCTAAAGAAGTAGAAATCTTGGTTCAAATCCCTCCTCTGCCCTGTGTGGCCTGAACTTGCATCTCCCATGTCCTAGGAAGCTGCCTGGACTCCTATGAATGGGGATGATTTATGATTAAAGCTGTCCTGATTTCTATCAGATGTTTAAGAATTCACTGAAGAGCTTATAGAATCATAGAATCATAGAATTGTTTAGGTTGGAAAAGACCTTTAAGATCAAGTCCAACTGTTAACCTAACTCTGCTAAGTCCACCACTAAACCATGTCCCTAAGCACCTCATCCACGCGTCTTTTAAATACCTCCAGGGATGGTGACTCCACCACCTCCCTGGGCAGCCCGTTCCAGTGTCAGACAACCCTTTCAGTGAAGAAGTTTTTCCTAATAACCAGTCTAAACCTCCCCTGGCGCAACTTGAGGCCATTTCCTCTTGTCCTATCACTTGTCACTTGGGAGAAGAGAGCGACACCCACCTCTCTGCAACCCCCTTTCAGGTAACTGTAGAGAGCGATGAGGTCTCCCCTCAGCCTCCTCTTCTCCAGACTGAACAACCCCAGTTCCCTCAGCTGCTCCTCATAAGACTTGTGCTCCAGACCCCTCACCAGCTTCGTTGTCCTTCTCTGGACACGCTCCAGCAACTCAATGCCTTTCTTGTAGTGAGGGACCCAAAACTGAACACAGGATTCAAGCTGCAGCCTCACCAGTGCTGCTGGCCACACTATTTCTGATACAGGCCAGGATGCCATTGGCCTTCTTGGCCACCTCGGCACACTGCTGGCTCATCTTCAGCCGGCTGTCAATCAACACCCTCAGGTCCTTTTCTGCCAGGCAGCTTTCCAGCCACTCGTCCCCAAGCCTGTAGCGTTGCCTGGGGTTGTTGTGACCCAAGTGCAGGACCCGGCACTTGGCCTTGTTGAACCTCATACAACTGGCCTCAGCCCATCGATCCAGCCTGTCCAGATCCCTCTGCAGAGCCTTCCTACCCTCAAGCAGATCAACACACCCGCCCAACTTGGTGTCATCTGCAAACTTACTGAGAGTGCACTTGATCCCCTCATCGAGATCATTGATAAAGATATTAAACAAGTCCGGCCCCAAAACTGAGCCCTGGGCATGTAGGTCTTCCTTCTCATGGCCCAGAGAGCCCCACAAGCACAAAACTGGAGATTTATTTAGACATTGGGTAATTTGTTCCCAATTTGCTTTCTTTCTCCCCACCCCAAAATAATTATTAGCTATACCAGGGAGACCTCAAAAAGGGAGGTTTTCGGGACTTTTCTCACTCTGGCTTAGCAGCTTGAGCACTCCTCCAGGAGACATGGTTTAAGTGCTCTTGACAGAGGAGAGCTGCAGAATAAGCAGCTACTGTAACTGCCAGCTTGAACAAATTCAGGTACCAGCAATAAATGATCTCTGGCTGAAATCAAGCTGTCACTGGAGTCAATAAGAAATGAGAAGAAATTATGTTTTCCTTCTTAATGAAAACAGGCACACAAATTGAAAAGGAGGCACTTCGAACTAATACTATTTCATTTTCTAACTATTCTGCTGCTTCTTACTAATTTACTCTTTTTTGTTATTTTTTAGGAAAAGGCCTTAAGGGTTTTCTTTTCTGTAAATTTTATCAGCTGGCTTCTTTTTAAAATGTACAACCTTTTTTTCCTGTCCTGCAGGTCCTGTTGCCACCATATGATGATCCTGTGAACGGAGCTGCTAAGGATCCACCACCACCTTATGTGTCAGCATAAGTGAGACAGTGCTGTGTACCTAGGGAAGATAGCTTTATTTTTCAGACACTGGAGCAATAGTTTGGTAATTTCACTTCCAGGATATAACCTCTATGGGTTATACATTGCTGTTTTGCTGACATTGAAACCTAAATTGTATGATTAAAATTCTATAGATAGTTTTAACAATTTGCTGCAACTACAGTAGTTTTCAGAAACTAGTGAACTAGTTTCAGAACAATTCTGGGTAGCGCTATGGTTACGGTAGTCACTGAATAGCTTTTTCCACCATGTCTGACATGCAGTGCTAGAGAACGTAGAACTTTGCATTCTCAATCATGTTCAGAGTGTGACTTTCTTCTTTTTACTTGTAAAACTTCCAAAGCATTACAAATGTGTTTCTCAGATGCCCACTTTCACCTTCAGAATACAGACCAAGTCCAAAAAAGTGACATTCCACTTCATTCATGTTCTGCAAGAATTTTTTAAATTATTATGCTATGAAGGATGACGACTGCAAGAAGAATGAGTCTTACACACTATTCTCGTCAACGTGGCTAATGGGAAACAAATTTAATTGGGAAGAATAAGTATGGGAAATGAGAGCAGACAGAGCCCTCTGTGATATGTAACAAGCCAGAACCTGTGGTCTACACAGACTCACTTTGTCCCAGCCTGCAACCACTCTAATGATCAAAAAAAAGAGTTCTTACCAACTTCTGGTAATTTTCTTTTCTGCCTACACACCTTTTTCATCCTCACCAACTTCACAAATAGTATTTTGAGGTCACAAAATCCTGCTTTTAAAGTCCCATGGTTAGGTGACAAAGCTGCGTCTTTCGCACTCAATATGCAAATGTTTTCCCAGTGGAATGTGCCTGTAAATATCGCAATGTTCTGCTGAGTGTGAACTATATTATACAGATTCTAAGATATATGTTCCCAGCCTATGGGAAACTTAATGCATGTAACTTCCTCGAGCATTAGTGGATATGTTTTGTGTGTTTCTCATATACATCAACGTGGGGATTTTAGATTCTTTTTATGACTGAACTTGTTCTTCTGAGAATCTTTTTCATGGGACTCATCCATGAATGCTTGTGTGAGGTATTAATTTCTTCCCCAGAGAAGTGCCTCCTGCACATGTAACTTTTTGTTGTTGATGAAGGTTCTACTTTTAATTGAAAAGGAACGGGGAAAGGGAATATAATGTGTGTTTCTACCTCTCATTGTTTCCCCCTGTGTTGTCTCCTCTGCATTTGGGGTGATTGAACAGGCTGATGTTAGACTGATGCCATTGCACACAGCCCCAGGTAAAGGGCAGTGCAGAGCTGAGCCACAGTTTGGAGGAGCACCAGAAGAACCCAAGGTGCTGTCTCTCCTGTGACTGGGTTGGCATGTGAGTCCACACCCTTCCTAAGGAGGACACCCGTTCTCACCCTCAGTGCATTGACTCCATTCTGCAGAATGAAGAAGAGTGGAGCTTTTCCTGCCTTTTTCTGGAAAAGAGCTTTCCAGTGGAATGCAGGACCAACAACTCCTTTTCATGGAGGTTGCCACTATTACCAGGGAAGGAAGGGCCACTCTTTCTGCCTGTCTCTTCCACACCCCTGGGAAAAGGCAAATACCCATCTGCTTGTTGGAATTTTACTTCGGGGTTCATCTACTCTGAGATCAAATTAAGCAATGCTTTTGACCGAACCAATCCTGAAGTCCATCCATTGATCTCTGTCACAGTCCTATTGCTTCCTTCAGAATAACTCCATGTATTACTATCTCATTACAGTTATCTTTGGGAATTAATCTGAATTTGGGGATTGGGCTGGCTGGCTGGGCTTCTGAGCTTCATTTTGTTTAATTCTTGACAGATATGTGAAGGATTTTAAACAGTTATCTGTTTGAGAAAAGCTGGTTGTAAATATATCGCATCTGTGTATACAAACTTCTCTACAATAAAAGGGTGTTTCCTCAAGACTATGGAAACCATATTTGCTGGTCTTCCAAGCACAAATATACACAAATTCCTGTCCAATCAATCTCACGTGGCAGGATTTTCTCTGTAAATGACCTAAACAACAGTTTTTCAGTCCACTCACCAGTCTACTCACCAGCTTTCCCTCCATACTGTATAAATGGAGAATAGAAGAATAAGTTCTATAATTTGTTGTACAATAAAAACAAGACACAATTCAAGCTTTTAGTTTATTGTCCAGAACCACAGGCAGTTTTCCAGGTCTGATGAAATGTGTGATACAGAATAGGGCTATACTGGGCTACACCAAAAGCTGGGGTTTCTTTTTCTCCACATCATTATAGGGATAATGTTGTGCTAATTCACATGAAATTTCTGTAGACTTTAGCTTGTCTTACTAAAGAATCAAGGCTTCTTCACACACACCATACGTGTGTAAGTGTGAATACATGTGTCCTGCCAGTACTCCTAATACCTTTTGGGTTTTGTCCAGTTTGAGTTAAAGAGGGCAGGGAGGTTATGGTATCAAAACCATGACATTCCTACACATACTGTAGATAGACAGGCGGGTAGGAGGGAGCAGATAATGTAATATAAGTTCAGCTCTGCTGACGTATCAGAGGATCCACACGGGAGAAGAGTTCCTCTGCTCCCAAAGAAAAATGAGATTCTCTGGGTTACATGAAGAGACACAAAGTCCAGTTGAAGGTTTTTTATCCTCAGTTGTTGAATTCATTCTCCCTTTCCATGTCTAATCCTGGGGAATTCACACCACAGCTTTTCTATAATTCATTTTTAATAGTCAGTCATCTGTGACACAGCAACCCAGTAAAAACCTGGCTTCGTATGTTTCTGTGCTTTGGGAACTGCTTTCTCCTAACAGTGCTTTTTTCACTATTCCTTGCATTTTTTCCTTTCTCCCAGATATTAGGAGCATGTGCTTACGCAAATTCTCTCCTGTTTTCTTATCTTAAACTCTAATATAGCAGTTTATTATTAATAATTTCTAGTAACTTAAAAGTGGGAAGAAAATATTTTCAAGGTATGTTGACATGGAACATCATAAATATGGGGCCAAAACCAGCAAGTAGGAATCTAAACCTTGATAGTATCAGAAATATAAGTAGATCTTTTGCTGAAATCTTCTAATTTTTTGAAATATCTTTTATAAGGCATTGCAGGCTTCACAAAGCCTACACGTACTAAGGCACAAATCCCATTTCTCTCATCTGTGCCTGATGCTCTTATTCCCGATGTCACAATGCAGCTTCCCTTTGTTGTACACTCATCCATGCATCGTATTGGAGAAAGCGAAGAAGAATTCGTAGTGGTGACCCAACAGTGGGGCACTCGTGCTTGTAAGTACCTTAAATTTTCTAAAACAGTTATTAGTGACCATTATTTTAGGTGTTAGCCTGTCTGTACTTCTTTGGGAAAACCTCTGGTTGGTAAAAACAATCCAGACTTGATATGTTACCGAAAGCCATATCAGATTGATTTATGGCTGGAGAAAAGCTTGGCATGGAAGCAGAGGGAACAATAACTAGTCTGAAACAAATTCCAAACTCTGTCCTTTCAAAATAGGGCATCCCTCACCACTAGCCTCTTGGCCAAAGTACAGCAACTAGGGACACCATGGACAGTTTTAACCAATTTTTGCTAATATCAACAAGTCTGCACATTGGAAGATTTGGCTACCGGTAAGGGCAGAACGGAGAGAAGAGAGGCAACAGGGACAGACCATGGGAGGGCAATGTTCATATATGTCCTTTAAACAGCACGGAGAGACAGATGTTGTTGCATCGACAGGGTTCACTGCTACAAAACTGGTTGGCTTATGTGCTCTCTTTCTCCTGTGCTGTGCTCAGGAGGAAATATAATCACTCCTGTAACCTGTAACATTAGCTGTTATGCCAGCTCTGTTTCAGACTTTTATCGCTGGAGTGGATGATACCTTGGTCTTATTTGTTGTAAGGCAAAGACATCTAGAGGTTGATTTTTCTAAACCTAAAGGAATATTGGCTAAATTCCTGCCAAACTGTCTAGTCTGACAGAAGACTGAGCTACTTCTCTGGAGCTAAGTTATATCCTTAGAGGCTGCTCTCCTTAGAGGTTCTCTCCTTAGAAGCTACTCTCCTTAGAAGCTCTCTCCTTAGAGGCTGGCCTCCTTAGAGGCTGCTTCTCTGCAGCTAAGTTATATCCTTCCCATTTACACATCTCTATTAGCTGCAGAAATTACAGTCAGGTACCACAAAAAAGCATTTCTTGCAAAATTTCAGTGCCTGTGGCTACAGAGATGTTCCAGCCCTATCTCAGTTCACAGCTCTGAGAAACCCAAAACAGCAGCCGTAGCTATCTAAAGGGAAGCTTGGCTCTGATAAATCAGGATTAGAGTTCTTTCAGAGAAGGACTCTGGTATTTGTAAATGATGTCTCCACACCCATGGCTTTGACCCAAAATGGTTCCGCAACGTGGCCAGTTCTTCAGCTGAATAGCTCAGCAGGGTGTGGAAGCCAGATCTGTGAGCTTCTGCCTGCAGCCTGTGTCTACCTCCAGCAGAATAGGATACCGAAGCAACAGGAGTGAAAACCTCATTGTCACACAGCCAGCAGATATAAATTTATTTCAAAGCAAAAAGGCAGTTCAACATCTATATCTTAGACAATGAGCTACAACAGTAGTTTATTTTAATGAACTTACGTAAAATTTAATACAGTAAATTACTTTTTTTTCTTTCAGATTATTCAAACCTTTCAAACAGGAGGGTTTTCAGAAAGTCATGAAAGGTTTGTCCTTTGTAGCCAGGGCTGAACTTAACTAATTAGTCTGAGCAGAGGACACAGGTCACTTGGAAGGCTGAATAAACAGCAAGAAGATGAATCAAGCATGCAGCAGGGCTGGCTACTTGGCTTGCAGTAGAAGCTTGCTAGCCAGCAGAGACAGAAGAGCTGTGAAGCTACTCTGAGAGAGGGAGCTGCAGCACAGCAGAGTCTCTGCAGCCATTTCAGAGGACTTCTGTTTGCTCTTTGAGGTCAACATGACCAGTAATAGCAGGGATGAGCCACACACAGCTTTTTAGCCCAGAACCTGGTGCCATTACAGTACCTAGGTGCATCCTGCTAATAACTATCTAACAGGTTTCTGGTTTTCTATAACTTTGCCCAAGTATCCAAATACTTCCGGTTTTTGGAGGGGTTGAGAGATTTTTTTTGAGATTCCTTCTACTTCATCATCAGGAACTCTGTGGCGTTTATCACCTGTAATTTTGAAACTGTTTTCCCCTCCAAAGTGCCCCATTTCAGGTCCCTTCATGACAGCAGAGGCAAGGATGCAATTAGAGACAGAGGTCCAACACTGGTAGACTTTTAGCATCAAATCCTCTGAGCACATTCAGTGTCAGGATGGGTAAGGTGTTCTTAAAAATATAAATACCGTCCTAATAAGACAGATATGTTCTACTTTATGGATGGCAGATCTTTCGGGCTCCTCTCTGGACCAGACACAATCACAAACAGGCATTCTGTCTCTTATGGAGAAAAAGCGGCTGGACAGACAATTACTTTTATGGTTATATTTTGTGTATCACCAGTACACCAGTTTAAGACTGCTAGATAAGCAATAAATTGGTGAGACACTCTGGGAGACTGGTACTATTTATATGAATGCAGTCATTCTTGGCAGTATCAGATGCGCTCACCTGAGGGCAGCAAGGGCAATGAAAGTATAGGAACAAAGGCAATTACTTACAAATACTTATCTTTTGTGAGTTCATAAAGTCTTTTCCCCATCAAATCGTTAGAAAATTGGAAGGGGTTTAATTTCCTTCATTGCATTAGAGCTGAGGATGAAATTAGCTTTATCAGTTGCACAGGCTAGCTTAAATTTCCTGCTACTGTGTGATTCTGCTTCTTTGCTTTTCATAAAGAAAAAGCAACTAAAGAAGTTCAAAATGAACCAGACTAGTTGATACAGTAGGTTTTTTGGTTTTTTCTCCAAAATTATTGAAGTTTGCTTCTTTTTTTAATGCAAATGTTTTCCTTTTAAAGATCAATATTTAATAAAGGTATCTGTGGCCACATTTTCATCTTAGGAACTGGGTGGTTTCTGTTTCAAAGGTATCTTTTCTTTGTGTTTTTTCATCTTGTGAATTAGCAGAAAAAAAGCCCAAAGAACAACATAATACATCATTATGTTTTGGTTGCTTTTTCCTCTCTTTGCAATTCAGTTTTTCAGGCTGAATAAAATGTTCTGACACAGTAGTTTGAAAAAATAAAGTACAATAAAGGCAAAGTATAATTATGCTGAACAGACACTGTGAACACTCCAGGGGTCTAGAAAAGTAGACCCCCTGTGAAAAAGTGAAGCTCAGAAAAACTCGTCTGTAACTGTTGTACTCCTGTTGTACATAACATATATTTCCATAATAGCCGCTGTGCGGCTGTGCAGCAGCAACATTTAGATGTGGACTACATTTAATCGCTAGAGCTGCCTTATCTGTAGCCCTTGCACAAGAGGCTTGACAGGCAGCACAGTCCCAGTTGAGCTGGGACCAGTTCATTTTACACAAGCAGCCTGAGAATGAGCTACAAAAAGGGGTGTTTGAGAAAAGGAGGGAGGTGAATATTTGAGGAAGTATGGCTTTGCCTCAGGGGTTATGAGACCAGGTAGAGTCACAAGCTGGGAAAGTTTCGAGATGTGATCCCTGATCATGTTTGTGATGTCTACATACACCCAATGTATAATGTCTTTTCTGGACATTTTTTAGTTTCTAACTAGCATTCCTGCTAGTAGATAATTGATTCTTCTTTGCTTTCCCTTTGGGTTGGATTCAGTGGCTGTATTAGCAGTATCTTTTTACTACCTAACCAGATTTAACTCAGCTACAAACCGTACCAAGGTTACTACAGATCTTCTTTGGCATCTCATACTTTGAGTGCAATTTTGCTCTTATGCCTTTTTCTGTGAAATACCGTCTTAGATTTGGGGGCAAGGAGGGTTGAGGATTTTTTTAACATTAATAGGAACATATTAAATTATTTAAGATATTCTATATCTACAGTATCTACTACTATATCTAGTAGTATTTTCAAGAAGTCTTTCATCCTTTGTCCTTTCACTACAACTTCTTTTACAAAGTTTTCTTCCTCTTCAGCCTTTAAAAGCACAGTGATCTGATGCAGAGCCAAAACATTGGCAAATGCCACCATCACCACCAGTGGTGGTACTCAAAAAGCATGTTTTGGAGAGTTCCTGAATTAAAATTTTTAGACTTCAGGTATAACAGAAGATTCATCATACAAGGCTGTAACTTAGAGAGGCTGAACACCATCCTTGGGGACTTTTTTTAGGTCACTTTCTACCTAAATTTTTCCATAACTCTGTCATATAGTGCATTACTCAGAAAACCGATAATAGAACACAGGACTGCTTGGGGAAACAGGCTTTGTCAAACTATCCTTTTTTGCTTTTTTTTAAAGGAGCTATGAAATGGATCAATATAGGGTCGAGTTATAACATTATACACTTGGACATTTCTTAGGCACTTTACCTCACACAACACAATATTTTGACTAGGGAACTAGAATGATATAGCAACAGCTTTGCACATATGAAATAGGTTGCAAACCAGCTGATAAATCTCAGCTGTATGTGAGCAAAGAGTACTCAGTAAGTGAGTGTGTTTCAAAAGAAATTCTGCAAGGATCACTTTTTGACTCCATGGTGCTTAAAATTCTTCATCCACGACTTAAAGATTAATTAAAAGGCCAAAAAAAAAAAAAATTCTACTTTCCCTATACCTTAAAGCTGTGAATAATTCAAGCAGAATGTTTCAAAAAACTTGGAGTGGGTTAGCAAAGAGCTGAAAGAACCATTAGAGAGTTGGAAAATATGCCATCAAGTGAAAAACTCAGGAAATGCAATGCCTTTAACAATTCAGATTTAGGAGGTGACTTAAGGACACAATTTAAGTAAGTACATAGGGAACAACACTTCAGTAATAGGTGTCTTCAATGCAGCCAACAGAAGTGTAACAGCACCTAATGCTGGAAGCCTGCAGATAGAAAAATCAGACTAGAAACAAGCTGGTTTTCTGCTGTTCTACCTCTCTGTCCTTCATATTTGATAACATTTTGTACAGGATTTTTTTTCTCCTTGGTAATTTTTTGAGCAATAAAGGACTGTTTTTGTAAGGCAATCCATAAATTAATTCAGGAATTAATTAATTCAGGGAAATTCTGTATCTTTTGGTATGTAGAAGGCTCAAAAAAAGAACTTGGATGTTTAATTCCAAAACTGATGCCTAGACAGTATGTTCAATGGCTGCCCAACCTTACAGATGCTTCAACTTGCTTGATGTTTCGCTGTTCCGTTGGTGCCTGCAGTTCTGCATTGCAGACCAGGTTTTCTCCAGCCTGTGGAGCTTGGTATTCACCTCCTGCCTTGGCCCCAGGGTGATCTGGTAAGGAGAAAGACCTGATAATTATGTTTAACACACCACGAGTTTGGACAGGGCTGAGCAGGCTGGTGCCCAGGTCATGCACAAGCTCCCTGAAGCCACCTGAGTCCCGCTGTGTGCTCTTACAACACCCCCAGCACAAAACAGCAGAAATCTGCTCCTCACAAAATGCAGAAGTGGCTCCTAGTGTCTTCTGCAGGACAGTCCGAGGTGCAGGTGTGGCTTGGCTGTTGCTAACAACTGCTGTTTGCACAGAGGCTTGGAGCATCTGCCCTGGAAGAGTGCCCGAGCGTGAGTACAGGGTGACCAGCTCAAGGACTCGTGGAGAGGCAGACAGACCTGCCGTCCCTTCTCGGCTCCTGAGGTCCTCTGCACAGCCCTGGCAGCAAGGACCAGACTTCTTGTCTTATGGGTGTTGCAATAGGATTGGCAACATAAGGAATTAACATCTACATTTCCTTACGCACATCATGAAGCACCAAGTTTTCCCAGGGCCATTGCCACAAACCTAGGTGTTGCAGGGCCAATCTTGCAGGAGTCAAATATTTTTTAAGGGATGTTTTTTTAAGAAACAACCAAAACCTCTGAACACATGCTTAACTTGAAGACCGTGAGTAATCTCCTTTAAATCTAAGTTCAGTGCAGGCTTTGATGCCTCCTATTATCTCCTCAAGATGGTTCACGAGTCAGACTTAACTGGAGGTTAGCATCATAGCTGTACCGTAGCCAAAAGAAAAGGTGCTTCCAGTACGCAACATTTAATCAACACCAAACTGGTTCATAATAGCTACAGTTCTCTGTGTTAATTAATATATGTTACCGTAATAGCCTTTTAATAGAGCTGGGTTATTCAGAGGCAGGCATGTTCCACTCATCATTTTTTTGTATTCACTTTTTTTTTAAAATATGGACCAGTGTATATGTTTAAGTACTGTGTTTTTGTTGATACCTGCTACGAAACAGTCTGCTTCCTTTTTAAAGTAGTAATATCATCAACTAATTTCATTGAAGATGAAATCAGGGTAAATCTCAAGTCAGGAGCCTCAGCAATGGCAGATCAGTCAGGCAGGTATTTCTGCTGCAAATGATGCCACAAAAGCACCCAGGGATGCATCTGAATTGGTTACCATTTGGTTGCTTGGCATCTGAATCACCAAAATTTAAATGTTGATGTCATTTTCCTTTTTTAAACTGTGCGCTACATAGTATGAACACCGTTAGGTCAAGAGCCAGACTGCCTAAATTCTGCCAAATGTGTAGTTCAGATGAAATTTGGGTGCCTATTTTGAGCACAACACAGACATTACCTAAGATTCATGAAGAACCTTGTTATTTTGCTTAAGATCCAGACATGAGTGAAAATTCAAACCAACACTACATTTAGAATATTTTTCATCATGCAAGGAGTGATTTAGAGCTAACAACTTGCATACTTTCTGAATCATATTGTAAGATCTAAGCTCAGCTCCTGGTGTATGTGATCTCGATTTTGTCCCAAGAGCTGAGTAAACAACCATTGTCTTGGATTCTGAAGGAAAGGAGGGTTGAATTTAAGCATGGCATGGCTTAAATTACCTAGGAAAATGCTGAAAATGCAATTTTACTGTCCACATGTTGAAAGTTACAGCAAAAGTAAAGCCTGTGAATATACTTGGCAGAGCGGCAATCCCAGGACAATTTTTCAGCTAGTTTAAGTAGGTGAGTGCTGTCCACAGATGAATTCTGTATATATTTTATCAACAGCATATAACTTAATTGAGTTCTACCTCTGATGATATCATATATCAAATTTTTTTCACCAGTAAACATTGCCCAGTCTGGACACTAATCATAAACTACCACACAATTCTTCGGAGGAAAATGAAGAAAGGATATAACCTATACATAAGGCAAATGCTTGCTTTTCAGGTACCAGCTGCAAGAGTTCTCATTTTCTTCTTTGAAAATATTTTAAAGAGTCAAATGGAGTTTCCAAGAGAATTTCAGTAGGAAAAACTTTGTTAATTGCAACATCTGGACTTCAATAAGCAAAACTTTTGCCTTTTGCCCATTTCTCTGAGCCACTGCAGGTGACTTAGGCTGTTACCCATGCCAACCAGAAAGATCGAAGTCTGTAGTGGTACAGAGACAGCAAAGCAAAAAGGGCTGAACTGTGGTTGTATATTGTCTGTCCAGGCACACCAGTGAGTTATTTGCTTTTTTCAGATGCCTTAAGAATATGAAGTGATTCTTAGAATTAAGTACAGAGCCAGCCAAGATCCTAATCCTCAAACATCTGGAACTAAAACACAGTAAAATCAGAACAGAAGTGTGGGAGAAAAGTAAGTGCACACTCTTCACAATTTCATAGTCCTTCAAACCCTTTGATCTGTTTCAGTTCCCCTGGTTTTATATATATATACATATATATATATATAAAACTAAGTTCACAAACAGTGAACAATGAACAGAACCATGTAATTCATGTATCATCGATCCATCATTAACACTCAAATGAGACCTTTTTACCACAGGTGAGAAATAAACACTTTGTCATTACATCTGTGTTTGAATTTTTACTGAATTTGTTTTTAACCAGCAGCATGTTCCTGGAATGTCAGCTGAACAGAAAGGATCCATGTAAGAAAACAGGATGTGTTTTCAAAAAATATCTCTCTTCCTTTCTTTTTAGAGGCTATGTAATGTACTATGTACAAATTAGAATCACGTAAGGGTCAAGGAGGTGGCTAGCTATGGAAGACGTGCTCAAAACAGCAAAGAAAAGAAGTTAAGCGTACACTTATAGTAGAAAGGGCTTGTGTACATAGCAAAAGGCTAATGTTTTTGGGGGGTTGATGAGATATAGCATATTATCTATCTACTTCTTCAGAAAAACAGATTAGATATAGCCTTGAACCGTATATCCTTATCTTTTATTTAAGTGATTTTGAGTGATAACAATGGAGAATGATAAAGTAATTGACAACTACTGACCAACTGTAACATACCTGCTTTACATGACAGTAGTTTCAAGCACAACAGACATCTAAGCCCAAAAAACCCCAAACTCTCTTGTCTTTATTTAGAAGAGTAGTAGAGGAAGAAAAGATTGACACAGTTTTACTTTCAAGCTATTGTAGAAATTTGAAAATCCCGCTGTAACTAGAAGGAATTTGCATTGTATGTTTCTTAAGATACCAAGCACCTGCTGATCTGGCACTTAAGGAGTCAGTGGAGACAGCTTCATTTCAGTGAGCACTGGACCCAGGAAAGGGTGTTGCTTCTAATTATATAATTAAGGCTGATGCTTCCATTGATAGCCTCCAAATTGCATATGCGTTGGAAACGGCTTGATTAATTGCAGTGCAGTGTGGCTTATAAACCCTGTGAGTTATTATTACTTGTACGTTATAACATTTCCAATCATAAGGCTGTCAGATACAAACTTTTGAAGTGATTTAAAAAATGTGGTTTGATTTCTCTATAGACTAATAAAGACACCTAATAGTACAACAGCTTTATGATCTTGTTTATAAGCATTTCAAACCTTGCACGTCAATAAACAAAAAGCTGAATTCCTCCACCAGCAAAAGCTATAGACTTTTTATTGCACTAACAACCATTTTTATGTATTTATTTCAACCTTTTTTACTAAGGTCTAAATATTTTCTTGTTTGCAATAGAAACTAACAAAACTTTTATCTAGGCCTTTGAGAAACCTGTCTTGCTTCTGCTTGTCTACCCAATGCTAAAAACTTTGCTATCTATAAATGTTCTATTACAGTCAACACAAACAAAGGCAGGATAATAAGCAAGAGCAGCAGCAACTACAAGCAAGGGAGACATGAACCTTAAAACACATTCACGTCAAAGGGAGCAGACAATTTCCATCCCAAATGACAGCACAGGTATCATAAAATTTTCTTAACAATTGGATTGAGTCAGATGGTGTCCAATGAAAAGCAATTAATACCTTAGAGCAACTTGATTTGTACAAATGCCATCTCAGATTTTATTCTGATCCGAGTAGTCCTAAAGACTTCAGAACAAATTTTGAAGCAAAGAACAATTAAAGATGTTGCAAAACATGAACAAGTGATAAATGCAGGATTAGTTTCCCAGCATTAGGTTGTGCTCATCTAACCTGCTTTTTTTAGGCAAAGGAAATGCAGTAGATCTAATCTGTCTGCACTTCAGAAAAGCATTGCCACAGAGAAAATTACTAATTGAAATAGGAACTAGGAGAAGGACTGTGAGGTAAGTATGGACCTAGCTCGTGGCAATAGGAAAATGGGATGAGGGAGTGTTCAAAGGGGAAAGTTAGAGAAAAAGTTGTTAGCAATTACTAAAAGATCAATCTAGGAATCTTATTTAACATTTAACTTTTTCATTCACTAAATTGGCAGGCAAAAGTGGACGTTTTCTGATAAAACATAGGACAGTCAATAGGCATTGTAAATGTAAAGGAGAAGGAGGATCTCATTTGGAAAGACCTGCATGATCTTAAGAATGAAAGAACTAGAAGAGAGATGAAATACCATAGCATAAAATGAAAGATCATGTATTAGGTAGCATTCATCCACTGGCAAACAGGTGCAGCTGCATATATAAACTGAACACAAAGATGACCATCAGCCATCAATGGTAACGCGGCCACTGAAAATTAAAATGAAATCCTAGACCACACCAGGCAAAGTATGTTCAATAAATAGAAATGTTCCAGTGAGAGCTCGTACAGCGTATCATGTTCAATTCTGCCACACACACCCACAAGGAATCAGATCAGCACATATACAGTGAGAACTTGCTTGTTGAGCGAAACAAGAGTGAAGGCTGAAAGAGAAGATGATTGCTGTCACTAAATACACTAGCTAGGCAAGCCTTGGAGAAGAAAAAGAGCTGTTTAGGTTGAAAGACAACATTGGTACTAGAAAACAAGTATAAAATGGCCATAAATAGATTTAGGCTGGAAATTAGTAGGAAGTGTCTAACTACCAGGAAGGTCTGAAACAGTCCTCTAACAGCAGGAGGAAAAACAATTCACTGCTGTTTTACTAAAGCACCTGCTTTTAAGATGGAACGTACTTTCTGAAATGTGTTTTTTACATTATGTTGTTGCCTGTGATAATTCAAAAGCAGCCTACATCACTGGAAGTTTCTTCCAGACTGAGAACTATCCTTCCAGGCACTGAGAGAAGCCAGGAAAGGAAAGAGAAGACTCAGAAATCTGGTATCCAGTTGGCAATCTTCAAGAAGCTTAGTAATTGCTTGCAGATCAAACCATGGCTTGATAGAAGCCTCCAGCTTTTTCTAACTTAACATCTTCCAACTTTCCTCTACCCATCCTCCCAAATGTTGACAGATGGAACAACATCTCTCCCAAGTTGAGAAGAAGTCACACCGTAGGAGTGGAGGACAGAAGCTCGTCATTTGAGGAAGGACAAGTTGCGAAGAGGCAGCAAGACTCTGTAATGTGAGGAATACACGGAACTTCTGGTACGGTATTAAATAAATAGCAAAGTTGATCAATAAAGTCAAATAAAAATCCCCCCATCTTCTAAGCTGCCTCTTATGAAACAAATAGATGCTTTAACATGCTGACTCACTGCCATTATACCCCTTCCTCTGATCTCCAGCTGGGATACCTTCCGTGTGTTCAACCTGCCAACAGCAGCAAGCTGCATGGCCTCTGGGAATAGCTAGTGTTGGGATTTCTTATGCGTAAGTTGGAGCTGAAGCCGCCAAGCCGAGCCTCTGGGACTCACATCGTCTTCTCACCACAACACTTTCTCTCCTGCCTTTTGCCTTCCTCTGGCAACACAAGTGGTGCCTCAAGCCACAGCACAGTGAAATCAGGGGTACAGATTCTGTATTTTGAGATGACGGAGCATTAATTGGGACCATGGCTAGGGCCTCATCCTATGCTGCATTACAAAGGATGAAACAGAATGTGTGAACTGTTCTGCACTTGGCTTTGCTGGGTCTGCTATAATGTCTATCAATGTTCATCTGTCTTTTAAATTTTTCCCTTTACTCTAGCTAGGAGAGTTTCAGGATCCAGTGCTCATAATGAAAGATGGGGTGAATCCAACCCCTTTCAGTTTGAGATTTGCTTGTCATTTACATCCCCCTTTTTAGGAATAAGATTTTGTACACCTACCTCATAGACAATTAATTGTGCCTTGCAAAACTTACCCAAATCCGCTGATTTCCAAAGTTTGCTTGCCATCCCAGCAACACTGGGGGGTACAAATCTCCTCTTTCAGACCCCGCTGGCACTTGATGCATCGGAATTGGCAAGGCTTGGCAATTTTATCCCTTTCTTGTTGGACGTGACAGTAAGCCCGGCTCACCTCTGCCGTTTGGAATGGCTTTCACTGCTGTTTTTTGCCAGGAAACAGAAATCGCAGTTGCTTTGGAACAAAGCAGGAATTTTACTTTTTCTTCTTCATACATAATAAAACTGTAAGTGCTGATATAAACCCCACACTCAGCTTTTTCCACCTGGACTATTGACTGTGCCGCTGCCGTGACAGCTGAGAAACGACCGTCCCCTCTACCTGGCCCATTTATTTCACGCCTCCCTCAGCGCTTTCCCCGCGGGAGACTCCCACAGGCTCGCCGCGGTGGCAGACACCCACATGATTCGCCAGGGACTGTTTGCCTTGGCCCGGAGGTCCTCCGCGCGGGGAATGGGATTTCCATTCCCCGACGTTTCCCTTGGTCGGCTTCCCTGGAAGGGAGCACGGGCCTGGCCCGGGGAGCACGGCGCTGGCCGGGGAAGGATGCCGCCGGCCCGGCACTGAGCCGCCAGACCAAAACCACACCGCTTTCCTCTAGCGGGGACCCCACGGCCCTCTCCTGCCGGGAGAGCCCCCTCGGCCGGAGCAGGCACTCCTCCTCGGGGCTGCAGGAGCTCCGATCGCCGCCCCCTCGCCGCGCAGGGCCAGGTCTGACAAGGAGGAAGCGGCGGCGGGGCCGAGGTGCGCGGCGGGCACCGGGCGGCGGGGCCGAGACGGGGTCCCCGCAACCGGGAGCCCGGAAGGGCGGGAGGGAGCGTGGCCGGCAGCCCGCGTCCCTGACGTGGCTGACGGGAGGGAGCGGGTCCCGCGTCCCTCGGGGGGCAGGCGGGAAGGCGTGGGGCCGACGGCGCGTGTCCCGTGAGGGCCGTCGATCCCGTTTCTTCCTGCACCGCAGGCGGGAGGGAGCGGGAGGACAGCCCGCGCACCTCACGCGGGACGGGCGGGAAGGAGCGGGACCGCGTCCCTGACGGCAGAGGCGGCTGAGGAGAGAGAGGGGCCCGGCCATCCGCGGCTGCCTCCTGGGGCCGCGCGGGGAAGAGCCGGCTTTGGAGGTCTGGGCAGGGAGGCCGGTATCTCCCTAGCGGGACCCCCCCTTTTCCCTCCCCTCAGTAAGGCTGAGCCGGGCTACGGCCGCTCGGGGACGGGGCTGGCGGGAGGCGGCAGCTCCCCTCAGCCCGCGGCGCTCCCGCGGGGGCGGGAGGGGGAGCGCCGTCCGGGGCCGTGCCGAGGGGGGAGGAGGCGCTCCCGCGCTCGCTCCCAGCCGCCGCCGCTGCCCGCCGCCGAGCGGAGCGGCCCCACCAGCCCCTCAGGTAAGCCCGGTCCTGCCCGGCCTCGCCCCTCCCGCCCGCCAGGCGGGTCGGCGGCGTCCCGCCCGGGGGCACCGGCAACCCCGCTGCCTCCCGCGCCACCCGGCGGGCCTCGGCATCGCTGACACCTCTGGGGCACGGCACAGCCTGCGGTCGCCCCCGTCCCAGGGCCCCGGCTCGGCGGAGGGACGGTCCTGCCCCGCGGCAGCGGTGCCCCGGGGGCCCCTCCGGGTGAGGGGGCGGCCGCGGAGGGCCCTGCGTCCGGCGGGGGCTGCAGCGCGGGCGACATGGGCCTGGCGGGGAGCGGGAGGCCGAGGCAAGGGGCCGCGGCGGGGTCCGGGGCTGGGTTAGATGCTCGTTTGCTGGGTCCTGCTGGCGTGGTTTGCTGCTCGTGTTTCAGCCGCAGGAGAAATGTTTCCCTTTCCTTTGGACTGCATGGGTCTGAGCAAACTCCCCATCTACCCTCTTCCCCGTGCATGCTTCAGTAACTCACTTAACAGTGTATGTTCTGTAAGGAAAAAACCCACTATATTTTAAAATCAGTGCAGAATCGGAGCCAAACTTTACCTAGAAACATTTGTAAGTGAGTAATCTGCAGGTGTCTTTACCAGCTTCTAGCAGGACAGGATGCGGCTTATCCCTGTGCGGTGGGTACAGCCCTATGGGTAGCTCTGCACTGGAGCAGTCACCTCTGACATGCAGCGTGGGAGCTGCTCAGGCTTCCTGAGAGCTGTGCATTTGCTGGAGATGGAAGGAGTGGGGGGCAGCTTGCTGCATGTAATATACTTACCCTGGAAACCCAGCCTAGATGGTCCTCTTTAATCTTATAAAAATTGTTGTGGCATCTTTAATGACCACATATTCCTCTTTCAGAAGACAGTTCTTTCCATGTCAGTCTGGCTGCTGTCACTGCTTAACCCTGGGTTAGTGTTGACTGAAAGGGAAGAATGCAAGATTTAATGCTTCCTAAATGCTTGGGTTTTCTTTCGGGGCCATCATTCAAGGAGTGAATGATCCTAACTGAGACCTGAAAAGGTGACATGCTGTGTTACACGTTATAGCTGTGCTACTGTCAGGCAGCTGAATACTTCATAAGAAATTATCATACTGAATCCCGTCATAAATTCTCCTTAAATCAAGATCTTAATAAAATGCTCGTGTGGCTTTTCTATAAAATCCTGCAAAATCTACAAAATAATTTTTGAATTATACACTTTTCATACAGATGTGTCAGCTTTAAGCACCGAATTTTTTAAACTTTTCCTCATGTACGGTATGTCACTATGATTATAACTATATTCATCAAATTAAATTTGATTTATTTTATATCTTAAGAAAATGTCGTACTCAGTTACACAAGGCTGCAGCTAAGATCTTCGATCTTGCATTCAGTATTCACACCTAATTACTTTACATGAGTCTTTCCATTGACTTCACTGGGATTTCTCACGAACAAACTAATGCACACACTAGTGCTTATGAGCTGGGACCCTGGGACCCAGCTGTAATAGTAAAAGATGTTTTAGTCAGTTCAGGCAAACTAGGGAAAGGCTAATCAGATCTAAATGCTCTCCCAAGACTTATAAACTATCTCCATGGGATGGTAAAACACTAAGCACTGCTATTTAATTATAATCTGGACATCATTAACAAGCTCCTTTTATATACTGTCCTCATTGTTAGATCATGTTTTCATTATGAGCAAGGAGTATTTGGAATGGAGTAGTTTTAATCCCCAAATTGTTTTACACTGGTGCTGGTACTGGGGTCAGTGTGGGTTTGCAAATAAACTTCAGAACTACTGTACCCTTTTCTTTTTAAAAAAAAAGCCTTTGTGTTCGCAATTAACAGTCTGTTATGGTTTGTGACTCTACTTCACAGAGACAAAACTAAGCAGCCCACATATGTATTATATCTTATATAATATATGCTTTCATATAAATACCTACTTTTCATGGTAAAAGTGAAGTTTCTCAGTTTCCCCATGTTACTCTTCTGGGAACTTTGTGGAAACTCTGATGTCTAGATCAGATTCGAAACCAGAATGTGCAAATGAGTCTTCCCCAAAAGAACAAGATAATGAAAAGGTCTATTGTCCAACTGGCAACTGAAGAAAATCGTAACATGGAGACTGATGCTGTCATAAAATAAGAATTCCCACTGCTAAAGCTTGCTGTCTGACCACTGGAAACTATGCAGAGTAAACCATACTATGGGTGCACTGTTCTAGAACATCACCGTTAACTTTTATATGGTGAGTTTCTGAAATTAATGAAATGGTCGTCAGCTTCAGCTCTGAGCAGGGGTTGGACCTGATGACCTACAGAGGTCCTTTCTGACCTAAATTATTCTATGATTCTATGATTTAGTAGTTATTAGTTTTACAACAGTGATATCAGGAAGTCTATATGTGATTCAAATTAATGACTTAAAAATAACTAATAGATCCCTTAATATTCATTAGAGTAGTAGAAAATTAAATTATACATGTAGTACAAATACTCTAAGCCCTTTAGATAACTGAGTCCATTGTGTAAAGGTCCTACCATGTTATTTACACCTCACAATAAAATTTAATGCTGATCTTTGCTCTTTCTGATACACTGTATATTTTGGTGTGTGTACTCATCAAGAAGTGTGTGTGCTTGTCTGACCTCTGTGCTTAGATAGGCAAGCTGTTCTTCCCCCATTCCCCCAAGCTCTTCTGACGGCTTCCAGAATGTGGTTGCCCTTCTGTATCCTGTAGCACATTCAGCTACACTCTGCATACGGGTACTCATGTACAGTGTTGGATTTGTGGGAATATTTGGCTGATTACCAAATATCATTCACCTCCCTTCTAGAAACTGCTCTATAATGCATTTTGGGTCCTCCCTTTACTGTTTCAAAATCTAAGGTAATTTAGTCCACTGTCACATTTGATTTTATTAGTCCAGGATACAACTCAGCTGTGGGTATTTGTAGCAGCAGTCAGAATAATTAGGTACTGATGGAGTTTCTTTCAGCTGCAGCCCAATTGCTATACAAGGCAGGGGGGTCTCTCAGTACAGAGAGCACTGGAGTATCCTTTTAGCTACTGACGTAGGGATACGTGCTGGACCAGGAGGACCATATGAAAGCACAGGAAACAAAGCTGGAAGACTTCATGAATCTGTGGTTGTCATCCTGTCCCCATCACTATGCAGATGTGTCTGGAACAGGCAAATTGCCATCACATGCTAGGATCGTGCCCTTCTGCAGACACAAAACAACAATGTGTGGCCGTAAAACTTCCTGTCAGGAAGCAGACCTTCATGGACCCATGCAAAAAATTTGTCCCAGTCTTCTTGTGCTGGAGTACACAACTTCTGGTTCTAAACCCAATGCAGATTTGGGTTACTCTTACTGTCTGGACTCTCATTATTTAGATTCATAAAAGACTGATGTTCCCAAGTCAACAGTTAGGTTTGTTCTTGTGGTGGCTTGCTGTGCTTGCGGTGTATGAAAGCTGTTTGCATTTGGGTTGTCTGTCTCAGAATACACATGAATTACTAATTGACTTTTAGGTAATGAGTTTCCCAGATTCATCTGATACTACTGACAGCACAAATGGCCAAAGTTAGCCTCTTAAAAGGAGCTAAAGAATGGGTTAACAAGGGAGTACTGCTCTGCTGCTTTGCAGGACTTGGTGCAGTGGTGGGTAGGTTTATGTGCTCATGTGCACATAGTGCCTGCCATCACGGTTGAGGAGCAGATGAGGAATTTACAAACTTAGAGCACCTGCAACCTGTTTTTTTCTTCATAATTTAACCACATCAGTGAGATGCAGTTGACAACCATAATTTAGGGAAGTTCTACCTGTCCTGTGTTGCTGAGCCTAGTGAAGCCCTGCTTGTGCAGCAAGGAGTCTCAGAAAATCCAGTGCATCATTTGGTGCAACAGGATGACAATAGAGTTCTCCTTTGTAAGGATGAAGGCAAGAGGGTGCTTCTTGGTGATGTGCTAAATATTATCCTCCTGATTGTGGTCAGCTGCTCCCACACAACACCTGCATAGCTAGGGACAGATACCCTATGATGTTGGACTCAGCGGGGCTCTATAGCTATTTTTCAGAACTGGAAAATGCCTGTGTCAGCAACTGGTCCAGAAAGATGGAGGAAATTATTCATACTCTATGTCCTGATACCCATGCCACACACAGAGATTTTAATGAGTAATGGACTAGTAATGCATGTGCTGGCTTGTGGATAGTGAAGTACCTTGGAACATGCTGTAACTGATAGTTAACGGGGCTTTACAGTGCCTGCTGTCCTTAATTTTTTTAATTTCTGACGTGATGGGGTTGAGAATGAGATATTTTGTGGCTTTCATATAATAAGAGCTCATTGGTTTTCCAAGTAATTCTCTATGCTTGCTAACCTGGGGACACAGACTCTGATTTTATTGACTTATATAGATCGTTTGCAGTTCCTTTAACTTCAGTAAAAGCTTTTGATTTGAGTGGTTTCCTGTTACCTTAAAAATGGGCAGATAATAAGGAGTGCTGGAAGAAATTCAGAATGTTTTCCCTTTTATGCACTTATGTTCTTTATAACTTAAAAACACTGAAGTTAGATTTGCTGGCAGCTTGATGAAAGTAAATGGCTGTCTCTTTTAACTGTCAAACAGGAAAGCTGAAGGCAGCCTCTACAGTGGTAATAACTGCTGCCTCTGGTGCTTTTTTTGTCTTCCCTTTTCTTCCCATCTATCATGAGAAATTATATAGGTTCAAGAGAGGGGATATTATCTGCAGTTACTAAAGGTGTTGATGTTCCAGGTAACTGCCAAGAATTTCCCCTTCTGTGCATTGTGCCAGTTTTGGTGGCAGCTGGAGAAAAGAGGGGTAGGGGTTTGTGAAGTTCATGTTTCTGATTTAGCCTTGGAAGGGAACTTGTACTGCAAGATGAGGAAGGAGACCACCCACAGGAGCAGGAGGCATGAGCTGAAACATATTACTACCCTGGTTTTCCAATTTCTTTTTCAGCATGATCTGCCCAGCAAAGACAGGTACATTTTTAAGGTACCTGAGTGAAAAAAAGGTGGCCTTCCAGGCCAGTGGAAGGGTTTCCCAATTCTGTGTGAAAGAAATTTCCCTGAAGTGGGGTAAGAGATGGAAGGACACGGACTTCAGCATGAGCCACAGAGCATCTCTTCTCCTTTGAGATTATTTAAGAGTTACCACAATGAAGAGGCCAAATCTTAATAACATGCACCATGCAGTGAAGACGGTCATTGATTTATCACCACTGACATTGAATATTCAGTAGTGTCTCAGCCATCAATCCCTTATGAGGAGCCTTCCACAGAAAGATATTTGAAAGGGTAGAAACAGGCTTGTGTTGTTTGAGTGCTGTCCAACAAAGGAAATAGGTATTTTAAAGATGAAGTCCCAATTTCATTTTTCAGTATTCTTCATGAAAATTGAAAATCCGTAACAGTGTGTCAGAAAAATTATTCTGTTGCATGGGTATATGGCTAAGCAAGCACAGGTAAAATTGCTAAGAAATATTTAGCTCTTGACTAGCAGCCAGTTAGGGAGCAAGGGAAGCCTGAAAAGAACAAGAGAGCCTGTCTATTTACTTGACATCTTTTAGGAGTATCTCCTCCTTTATACCAAACTTCTTCAAGACAGCTGCAGATATTGCAAGCAGCCCTCACCAGATTGTACCTCTGTGAGCAGCAGTTGCCTCTTCTCTGTTAGGAGCTTCTTCACATATCCAGCAGAGCAGCGTGCTGCACTGACTGCTCCAAGGTTTCTGTGAAAGCCCTGCATAGGACTGTCTTCTTCCTCTCTCTATGGGTAGAAGAATGGAGCAGGCGAAGCTGGTGCATCTGGTGCTCAACCTGTTTGAGCCCCATGGATTGCCACACTTCCTTTTGGTGTCTTTTGCTTTTGAGGTGTTCGGGATGTTTGTCATACAGTGACTTGGTCTTGGGTCTGCCCAGGGGAGTTGGCTCCCGATGGTATAATGCTGAATACTCCTGCTGCGACAGCTGGAATCCAAGTGCTTGAAACATATTTTCCAGGTAGCCACAAAAATAAGTGTTTGTAAGTTTGGTACTTGGGAATGTGTTTTCAGCTGGTAGAGTGTGGTGGATTGACCCTGGCTGGATGCCAGGTGCCCACCAAAGCTATCACTCCCCTTCCTTAGCTGGACAGGGGAGAGAAAATACAATGAAAGGCTTGTGGGTCGAGATAAGGACAGGGAGATCACTCGGCAATTACCATCATGGGCAAAACAGACTCAACTTGTGGAAATTAGTTTAATTTATTACCAATCAAAATCAGAGTAGGATAATGAGAAATAAAACCGAATTTTAAAAACACCTTTCCCCCATCTCTCCCTTCTTCCCGAGCTCAACTTCACTCCTGATTTTCTCTACCTCCTCCCCCCAGCGGCACAGGGGGACGGGGAGTGGGGGTTGCAGTCAGTTCATCATATGTTGTCTCTGCTGCTCCTCCCTCCTCAGGGGCAGGACTCCTCACACTCTTCCAGTGCTCCAGCATAGGGTCTCTCCCATGGGAGACAGTTCTACACGAACTTCTCCAACGTGGGTCCTTCCCACAGGCTACAGTTCTTCACAAACTGCTCCAGCCTGGGTCCCTTCCACAGGGTGCAGTCCTTCAGGAACAGACTGCTCCAGCGTGGGTCCCCCGCGGGGTCACAAGTCCTGCCAGCAAACCTGTTTCAGCACAGGTCCTGCCAGGAGCCTGCTGCAGTGTGGGCTTCCCATGGGGTCACAGCCTCCATGGGGTCACAGCCTCCTTCAGACATCCACCTGCTCCAGTGTGGGGTCCTCCATGGGCTGCAGGTGGATATCTGCTCCACGGTGGACCTCCATGGGCTGCATGGGGACAGCCTGCCTCACCATGGTCTTCACCACAGGCTGCAGGAGAATCTCTGCTCTGGTGCTTGGAGCACCTCCTCCCCCTCCTTCTTCACTGACCTTGGTGTCTGCAGAGTTGTTTCTCTCACATATTCTAACTCTTTTTTTCTCCGGCTGCTGTTGTGCAGTTGTTTTTTCCCTTTCTTAAATATGCTATCCCAGAGGCGCTACCACCAGCGCTAATGGGCTCAGCCTTGGCCAGCAGCAGGTCCATCCTGGAGCCGGCTGGCATTGGCTCTGTCGGACATAGGGGAAGCTTCTAGCAGCTTCTCACAGAAGTCATCCCTGTAGCCCCCCTGCTACCAAAACCTTGCCACGCAAACCCAATACATAGAGCAAGGGCTAGCCAGCAATGTGAAGCTACAGAGGGCTGTGCCAGCAGCCTGGCTTAGCCTGCTGGGAAAATGAGGTGTTAAATACCAAACATAGTGCAATAAACACCATCCAACTTCTAGAGTGAAGACAGGGGACCTTGCAGAAGACCCAGAAAATAAACAGAGAGCTGTGAGAGGACTGTATGCGGAGAAGCCATGCAACCATGTGTGGTCATGTAAAAATGCAAGCAGCAGTGGACACAAATATGTACCTGGAACTAGAGCAAAGTACACAAGTCCAGACTGCATCACCTCAGGAAAGCAGCACAGAAGCTTTCAGTGTGGTTGAAAGGGTGGCAATAGGCTTGGATCTGTGGCATCTGTTATCACATATACAGCCTTTGGCTTTGGGAAATTGGGTTTTTTCTCATTGAAAATGGAAGCAATTTCACTTTAATTTTTATTTTAGATTATCTTATCTATCAAAATTTGTAAGACGAGGCAACTAAAGCTCTCCTCTGTTAAACATTCCTTTCTTTTGAAACAGTATTTTAAAACACTGTTTGTGAGGGTAGGAGCGTGTTGATAACAGATCTCTTTTTTTAATGAGAATTGGATCTTTTTTGGTGGAACTGTAAATAGGCATATTTTCTGGTTATCAGGCTGGTACAGATATTGAAAACTAAGTTTCTAAGGTTTCAGAATCAAGATGAAATACTATTGAACAATAGAAGGTATGTTAAGTTTGAATAAAATGATCCCCAGAAAACTAGGCACTGTTATTCAATGCTTCTGTTTCTTTAGTACCCCCCCTTACTTTTCAAAGGAACTGGTAAAGTCATGCAAAATTGAAAATTTACTGCTTTAATACGTTTCAGAATTTGGTGACACCTAACGAATGCTTAGGTAGGCATTTTGGTTTATATGATCAGCTAATCATATGATATTTACATGCCATATAAACATTTTCCTAACAGAATTCCAAGGCTTAAAATCACAGTAAACAAACACTTTTTTTTTTTCTTACTTCTGAAGTTGCTTGGGGACAGTTGTGGTCCTAGTGAATTTGAAATTGCTAACCAAATATCAAAAATTGCTACAAAGGTATAAAATATGTTAAGTGCCAGAATGTAAGAGGGTTTAGTTTGGGGTACATTGCAGAGCTCGTAGGACTGTCCTGAGTCACTTCTTTATCTTGGTTTTCTTTGGCATCGTGCCCTTAGTGGATGGTTCAGCGACATATGAAGGTGCTCTGCCACAGTATCGTTGGTTCTCCATTAATGTGCCATCAGGAACAGGTAAAGTGGCTTTAGCCCAATCTCCACAGCTGTTTAGGATGGATAGGAAGGAGGGATGAGTTAGGCCACTGATAACTAGGTGACAGCCAGGCAGCCCTTTTGAACAAGCTGTTCATGCCTGGTTCCTGTGACAGCCTTGCAAATAAGTATGAGAAATATTTCTCTATGCTCCTTAGCTCTCTGAGCACGGCTTCTATGTTTCTGAAACATTGGTGCTAGAACTGGTGTGTATCATTGAGCTACATTTGCCTTGTGTGCTGAAGGAACAGGCCAGAGAGAAAGGAGCCCCCCTTGCAGAGCCCTGTGTTTGTTGCTGATGTCTTGAGCAGTGAGGAAACAACCTGAGAGAAGCTTTCATCGGTAATCTCCAGCAGTAACAACTGTTGCTTCTAGCAAAATTTTGTCCCATTTTCAGTGGTGCGTGCTGTTTGCAGTGTCCATCTGTTTCTGACTGGAGCACTGGAAATACTCTACCAATAATACCATCCAGGTGTCCATGCTGCTAGGGCTCCAAAAATTTAATTTTTGTGGCTACTATTATAAGCACCAACTATTTACATCCCTTTCCTAGTCTGAATGTCCTTAAATCAGGTATTGCCTGCTACTGGATAATATTGAACATTTAAGCAAGGCTGGCTGCGCATTTTGAGTGCAAAGGTTCAGTCCATTTTGCTCACTGGCATATACACCAGAACATTGTGTTCGCATTTGGGGATGCTGAGTAGGATACACAAAAGGAAAAATAGATTGATAGACAGAAAAATAGATCAATGTGTAATGGTTGTGCAGGACAGACTGAAGAATAATGTATAAAATCTCTTTATTAGAGAGAAAATATTTACTTAGAATTTTCTTTTCTGCCACTGAGTACCTCATGTGGGAAAAAAAAATCAATTCTCTTTCTGAACTGGGGCATTTAGTTGCCTTCTGTTACAGATCTGTGGCTCTATTTGCTTATCAGGTTTAGGACCCTATTAAAATTGTTTTCAAAATCTTAGTTACTCAACCAAGAATTACTGTTAAAATTTGCACTGCTTCTAAAGTTTCCTCTCAGTTTCAGGTAGAACAGTTCTTTGTTGTGAAAGTGAGTAGTTTTATCCATCTCTTGCACACCTAGGGGAGCTCTTGACAAAGCTTCATCAAATTACCAGTTCCAAAGCTGAATCCAGCTCCTACGAGATGCTCTCTTCACAACCCACAACTAAAGTTTTGGGGGAAAGTAGAAGGAATTGCCATCTGAAGAAGCCCACCAACAGAGGGCATGGCCAGAAGATGAGCCTTTAGCATGTCGGTCTTCGCTTTCTGTTTGTGGGCAGAGTCAGCCATGGTTTTTGATGGTGCATTAACAAACTCCTGGGCAGGAATCATCTCTCAGTGTAGGAATTTTGCTTGTTAATTTGTTCTTCTGTATGAAAAATCTTCTCCATAAGCTATGGCCAGCTCATTGCCAGTCCTCAGAAGTCTTCTTGAGTAAACAAAATTCATCCTGCACTGTTATCTTCATGCTAGTAACTATGGGCAGTCTTCTCAAAAGGAAGCATGAGCTGTCGCCAGTTCACATTTCTAGTTGCTGTTTCTGGAATATATTCCCTTCTCTTGTTTTAATTCTCCAACATTTTCTGAAGCAACTATCCCTCAGACTACAAGAACCATTAAACTTCTGAAAAAAATGCAGCGGAGTGTTGAGTAGGATGATAAAAACTTATTTGTGTCCTCCTCGAACCTTTTTATACTGACAGGCTGACTGAAACAAAGTTCCTTTTCTTGCTTTAAAAATACTTGATTATTATGAATGATTGTAAAAGTCGATACATTTTTAATATTAACTATGAACGTCAACTAACAATATGTATAAACACTATGTAGGCTCTGCTAACTGCTACTTTATTATGTAGATCTTCTGTCTTGAAGGTGTAGGTATTGTTCCATGCCAGTACATCTGCATGTTTGTATGTGATGGGAGGGAAGCAATGCAGCTGGGAGGCTGACATGGTTACAGTGGATCTTTTTGTGTCATCAGAGAGCTCATCTCCTCTCCTTTATTGCAGTTTCACATCTTTGAATGTCCCTCTATTTCTTGAAGATGAAGAAAATGATTGCATGCTTCTTTCTGCTGTTTGGATATACTCTGCTTTCCGCTGTCTCTGTCAGGGCAAAAGATCTCCCTGGAGGACATTTCACCCGAAGAAGGGATGTTAACTCACAATCTCTACTAGGTAAGTTACAAAAAGTAAAAACAAAACAAACCCAAACACTACCACCAAAAGCCATCTCACATACAAATTATAAAAGGGATGAGCAGCTGGCCAAACCTTGGCTGAGTGAGTTTATAATAAAAAGGAGATTGCCATTTGCAAGCAGGAATATGAGAAAGTTTGTTGACCAATTAGCAGCTGTTGAAAGAAAGTGTTTACTTTTGTGGTACTAGATCTAGTTTATGTAAGTGGTATGAAATAAATATTTGCTGCAGGACTGTTGTCTTGGAAGAAAGACCTTATTTTCACTGTTTAGAGAAAATATATATCAGTCCATGGAGGTTCTGTCAAAGCTGCCTTTTACCATGCCAGCAAGTTTTAGCTGTCTATATGTATGTGCTGTGCGTAAGGATGATTGAATGGAAATCAGTGGCTATTGAAATGAGGCTTGTCATTACATTACTTGATGCTAACCCTTCATTTTGTCAGGTTAATTTTATTTATAATGAGTAGGTAATTTTTCCTCTTTTGCCAAAAATCTGAGGACAGGATCTAGCAGTTTTAGCTTGTGGCTGTCATATTTTAAAACATAAGGTTCATATCTCTCTTGTGGATTGTTGCCTGTATGTCATCAGGTAGTTTGCTGGTCAACTTTTTCATCTGCTAACAGTTTGTGGCTTAGAATAATTTTCTTTTGCTCATTGTTTAAAATAATTGTCAGATTATGAAAACATAGCATGGATGGGGTTTAGACGGCCCATCATTAGGGATTCATGATACACATCAATAATAGATCTAATCAGGTATATCTCTCCAGCCACTGGGAGATGTTAAATGGCCTGTCTCCCCATAAAGGTCACCTAACCTGGGTAAACATGAAGAATGTGAAATGTCCTGCAGAATATGTATTGGGAAGAAAGAATAAAGAAAGCCAGAACATGGGAGAATGGGTGACAGAGAGGGGACCACCCAGTTTTATCAGTGAAACTCTTCTCCAAACAAAACGTAGTCCTTTACACATGTAAAATTCCATAAAGTACCATTTACAATCTGTCCTTTGTTAACTTGAAAACATTGGTTTTCAATTCCTATAGAACAAATTTAAGCCAAATGACAACAGATTTCCCTTTTGTATTCGTCTTTCTCAAAACTAATAGATGCGGTCTTAGGACACTTGGGGTTCTGCAACTGAAGGCTGAAAATCACAGCTCTAGAGATCTAGTCCATCAAAAAACATGGATGTGGAACAGCAAAGAGAAATACCCACATTCACACCTTACTCAGCAAGACTCTCAAATTTTCTAAAATCCTAAATTCTAAAATGTGATTAAACAGCAGCCCCTCCTGAATATTTTAGGGTCCCCAGAAAATACCCTAAGTGAGCTTATTACTTTAAGAAATAAACTACCCGTCTCTCTAGAACATGAACACAATAGCAAGGTGTTATGTGGAGAAACTAAAAGGTGTCACGTTTCTCAGCTTGCCTTTTTTCCCTATGATTTTTTAAATTGCTTTTATAGGCTCTTTTTCATATTTTAAATAGAGGAAAATATATGAAAAGAATTAGCACTCAATATAAATCAAAATGTATAGATTAAATTGTTTCTTTCTTCTTTCAAAAGCCAAGCGATTTGTGGTCCCTGCATTTGGAAAATTCTGGATCCCTATTCAGGTTGGCATGTGCATGATGCAAGCAATTCTGGCAGCTCTGGCTGAAAGAACCTTTTCAAGACATTAAATGATGCAGGAAACTTGGGACATTCTCTGGTCCAGCCCATAAAAGTACGTGGCAGTTTGGAGTCAGGCTCTTGGGCCTTGCATTCTCTTACAACAATAAATTAGGTCACCTGCTTCAGATTCAGCAGTGCATGTAAACAGTGGCATGGTTAAAACGTGCCTCTCTGTAAAGAACAGAATGTGTAAAATGCATGCCACTCTGCTGGAAAGCTGTAGTGTTCCTTAACTGACATGAGAAAGAACGGGGCCAAACCATGATCTCAGTGACATCAAGTCTATTGACTTAATAAAATCACTCCAGAATTACAGCAATTTAACAGGGATTAGAAGCTGTCCCATTCTATATACTATGTATATTATAAATAGTAGTGGCGATGACAATTTCTGCTGTTGTGGAAAGAGTTGGCTGGCAGGCAAAAGTGAGCAATATAGCTGCAAAGAACCAACAGATACCTGGAAAAAATGGAATGGATGAAAAATCCTGTGGGATTGTCCACATAGAGATAAAGATACCTTGGAGGATTTAATTTTTTGTCAGCCATGCACTAATACTTCATAGATTTCTTAATTGTCTTCTTAGGGCTAATAGCCTAGACATTTTAACAAAGACTTCAGAAGGAATGAGCTATGTCTTTTCTATGTTTTTCTTATCCCCAGTCTTTCTGCTAAACCTCAATGTCTGTTGTTTAATTTAGCAGATCTTTGCATTGCTTATTGTCATTTAAAATTATTATTGCTTTAGCTAATAGTTTTCGTTAAAGAGCTGAAATCTTTTGTGCAAGAATCAATTAGACAAAAAGTTTTTGGAACTCTCTCTATGTGGCCCTTGAAAGCTGAACTGCGTTGCAGGTTTTTCTTTCTTTAAACACTGAGTTAAACTTCAAAGTATTTAAAATTTGTCAACTGTGCCAATTTAATTAAATTTGTTAACATTTTCTCAAATATTTCTTTCAGCATATTAGTTGTAGAACATGTGCAGTTGCTTTAGAGATAGAAAATATACATGTATTTCTCATAATAACAGAATTTGTATTAGATTGCTGGAAAATATTGTTTTAATGTAGGTGTGTTTACATTTTAAAGGATCGTTTCCATAGTCCTACAAGATCTTGTGAAATAACAGAAAGAAATAGTATGGTCCATTTTTCTTTCCTGTAGTAGAGGGCGGTCGCCTCTCCCTTTACATGACATATGAACTAAATTTTGCCTACTCTTTCCCCTCATCAGTAATTTGATCCTCAGTATTAGACCTTTGGCCTTATCCTGATTCCTTAAAGAAAATTAATCTTTTGTTTTAGAATCTTCTCTTTTAAAGGCTTTATCAGAGCTCTGAAGAGTTTTTACTTAGCTTTCTGACAAAATCATTGTTCCTGCTGAGCGCAGCTGCTTTGTTAGATTACACACAGATCACTGAAAGCACAGTTTGCCAGCTTAGCATTGCTTTTTGGATACTAAAGAAAGCAGTAATGGAAATATACTTGGCTACATGGTTTTAAGGATAAAACTATGTCTCTTACATTAGCTAATTCCCTTCAGATATAGCTGAAATGGACTTCTGCACCTAAACAGACTGATGAAAAGCTGTGTCAGTTGTCCAGAGTGGTGCTTTCCATACTGTGATTTCAAGGCCACAGTCAGAGGTCCACAGCACCTTTCAGCAGGTTCCATGTTCAGAAGCAACATGTCACCAGTCCTTGCAAGATGTAGCTTTTTTTGGTGTTTGATGTTGTGGAGTTTTTTGGTGGAACGGATTTGGGACTTACATCCTACTGCATCTTAATCATTTATTATAAAACAAAGCAAAGCAAAATTTCAACATTGTGGAAAAACCACAAGTTTTTGTGTTGTTTTTTTTTTTTCTTGGTGAACTCTGTTCTTGTAAACTGGGCATGTATTTCATGTCACATGGGCATATTTCTGTGGAGAGCCCTGAACTGGATGCATGGGAATAACTGAACAAGCTGTAGAATAATATTCTAAGCAATATCATTCCTTCTGTTCCTTAGTAATATAAAACATGCACCTACATGTTTTTGAAAATAACTGTTTATGTGAGGAGAAAAGCTAATTTAGGGGGCATTCCTTTAGATACTACATGATACCAGAAGAAAGAAACTGCAAGAGATTAACTGATACTGGACAAAATTGAAACAGAGAGGGGAAAGGAGGCCAAGAAGGAAATGTACTTGGCTCCTGTTCAGTAGAAACTGCTGCTAAACACAAATGTCCCTGTCTGTGTTAAATTATATTTTGCAGCAAAATATATAATGATTTATCTCTTAGTTGTATATATATGATTCCACTAATAATATGAAGGGAAGTAATATGAAGTACCCAGAGTGCTCACTAAATTATGAATCCGTCACTACAGTCAGTTAAAATTACTGCAAACGTTCTTATATCCAAACTAGTTCTTAAACTTCTGTGTATGTAAATTTAAGTCACAAGAACATTATCAGGTTAACCATTCTGAGTTAAATTTTAGCTGCAAATCAGAAGGGAAAATATGTGACAAAAGTGAGTCTGGTCCATGATGCTTCTGTGGCATGCAGGTAAGATTTCTGTTTAGTTTTGGTTTAATTCATTGTACATTTATACACTAAGAGCTGGCCAGAGATATCTAAATCCTGGTAATATGGACTGCTGAAGCATCATGGGATGATAACTGCTGTAAGAAACTCATTCACAGCCTCAGCATATGTGTGTATGTGTTACTTCTTCACATAAATCACAAGATTTCTGTTTAGTTTTGGTTTAATTCATTGTACATTTATACACTAAGAGCTGGCCAGAGATACCTAAATCCTGGTAATATGGACTGCTGAAGCATCATGGGATGATAACTGCTGTAAGAAACTCATTCACAGCCTCAGCATATGTGTGTATGTGTTACTTCTTCACATAAATGCAACCCTGCCAAGTGTTTTTTGTCCTCAAACATGTTAAATAGACTCATTGTAACTGAAGTTTGCATTGCAATTGAAGTCAGAATTGTGTTTGTGAAGTCAGAATATGTGTTTGACATACTATGCTGGTGTAGTATTTTGGGAGATCAAAACTATTCCAGGCAGTAGATAAAGGTAGGAAGAGGTTGCAAATTACATCTTTTGAATTATCACGTGTTTAGTTAAAATATAAGCAAAATCCTAACCAAACTTTTATAAGCATACAAGGTAATCAAATACCTATCAATTTAGACTCTCTCTAATCAAAACATAAAATTGCCATATAAATAGAGATGTGTTATATTTGGAAAGAGAGAGAGCAAAGCGTTTTACAGTCTGCGAAATCACCTGTTTCTTCCTTCTGAGGTGTGTAGGTACATCTTAACAATCATTGTGCCTCAAGGCAATATTAGCAATTGTGTGCTTTGCTTCCCAGTAGCGATCGTCTCAATAGCTGAGAGGTCTTCCGTGGACTTCATGACAAGTCTTGAAACTTCAGCTTTCATCTCAAACTCTCAGCTGTCGGCCTCTCCCCTGCAATAGCTTTGTCCGTTATCTACCTGGCTGGTGTCTAAAACAGCAGCAGGAAGGTTGCACTTGTTCAGACCACCCCACTATTTCAGGTTTCTGCGTTTTGTTCCTAGTAGGAGAACTTCTCTCTATGGTTCTTAGGCTTGGTAGCCTGACCTGTGCTGAGGCTGTGCCTCCCCAGCCCCTAACAGGGGTCCTGGAGTCTGAGAAGGCGAGATCTGAATGGTGATTGTATTTCTGCCCAGACAGCTGTTCCCTGCAGAAGCTGTTACCCCTTAAGCAGGCCCAACTAATGAGCCATGAGGGCTAGCTGGGACCATGACAGACCCCAGGGAATTGTGTCCTATTCTGAGTATGCTCATCTGCAGCCAATTATCATGGAGATCAGAAAGTTTGGATTTTGGCCTGTGGTAGCAACTTTTAACCGCATAACAACATTATGCTTGCCAACTGTCGTATTTAGTATTCATTATTAATTTTCAAGTCCTGTATTAATAGCATTCACTTTTAAGCTGCTTAAAGGGCAATTCAGTAATTAATGTTATATGGGATATAATTCTATTTCTAGCAGCACAAGAAATTTTCTTGTATTTCTTTAACATGTAAATATTTCCTCTAACAAAGCCTTTTCTTGTTCCTCCTTCCTCTCTTCTTTCTTCTCTTTGTCTTGTTTTCTTATTCTTTTCTCTTTTTCCCCCCTTTTTTTCCTTTCCCTTTTTCCTTTTCTGTTTCCTTTTTTTCTTTTAAAGTGATTTGTAAGTTTTTCACACAGAGGAAAGAATATCTACTGCTACAAAAAACTGTCAGGTACTAAACTGCAAATGCTCTTTGAATTTCTGAAATTGTTGTTACAACCCCCACAAATTACTGTGAAATACCGTTTCTGTTTGAAAAAGAGTTTGCTGTACAATAATTCACTGAGTAAAATTACAAACTGTTTTTATGTGTATATTCTCAAAGAGCTCAAAGCCTCCTCTGTGTATTTTGTCTTGAAGGAAGATCAGGCCAAAAGAAAGAACACTGAATGTTCAAAAGTGTGGTGTTTTTGGCTTCATTGTGAGTACTTTAGCTTAACAATTAAAAAAGCACGTATGTGCAAAATTAACTTGAAAAATCCTGGAAACAGCATGACTTAAGGTACATCTCATTTTATAGGCATGAGAGGGTAATCAGACACTATTGTGCATGAAGACAACATGCCTTTAACTTGCTTTGGAAGATAGAGGACACCATCTCCTTATTTAAGTACTGATGAAGTGGTAGAACTAATGGTTTGCCAGTGGGCATGATGTCCCACATATTTTTGGGGGCAAGAGGATATGATATACGGCACTATCCCATGGTGCTGTTTCTGAAATTGTTCTGGAAAAGTGTCTAATACTTAGACTGTTACCAATGAATAGAAATATGTGGTTTCAGGTCAGCTGATCAATGAGTAATGTTGAGGTTGCTAACAGCTTTCCCCGTAAACAAAGACATGGGTGGCTTTAAAAAAAAGCGTGGATATGAGTTTTTAAAATGTTAAGCTAATGTCCTGAAAGGCAACAGCACAAACTCATTAAGGTCACATTTTTTCACTAAATTTTCTGCAGTACTACTAGCGGCTATTTAGGTTTAATCTCTTTCTTTCTCTAATAACTTGTGTCCTTCCAACAGTGCCCCAGATAGCTCAGGCAAGATAGAAGTTTCAGATCTTCAAGGAGAAAGATACAAAGATAATCTCCCATGCAACCACCTTTTTTTTTTTTTGTGTTGGTTGTGATTTGTTGTTTTACGGATGTGTGCAGGAAAAGCCAGAGTCATAGGCAGAGTAAATGCCTCCAGGCTGTTTGTGGGAACTGAATTCAGAGTAGCATTAACTGTGTGTACTATGACGCTTCTCCATCATGGCAGAGAAAATGAATTCCTCTCCTCTGACACCCTCTCATGGGTGTGAGCTGCGCTCAGCTGAGAGCACGTAACTTTTGTTTCTATCAGGAAGTGGTGGGTAGATGTTGATGCTGTCGGGACTGGCATGGGGATATCACGATGCTTCATTCTTCTGTCCAGGTGTTCCTCTGCCTGCAAGGGAAAGCAACCCACTCCCTGGTCCTCCTGGCCATGAAAGGAGGTTTGACTCCTGTCAGGAAACCCAACAGTTTCTGTCTCAGAACAGCTGAAATATGCAAAAAGAACTAAGAAACTTGAGAGTATCCCTACACCATACTTTGGCTTCATGCTGGAGACAGCACCAGTCTCAGTGAAGAAATGGAGAAATACTAGGAGTCAGTTTTGGGACCCTGGAATTAGAGAGACTTTATATTAATAATGACCTTGTTATTTTGGAAAGGATGACAGGGAAGGAATAGAAATAGTGAGGTGAAATGAGAACAAGGTAATGGACCCTCCCACAGTGACTGATAATGAAGCATTTGCATGTAGAAGGAAATGGAAATCTGTGGACAAGAGCCTCCTGCTGTACAGTTCTCCCAGAAATTTTGGAAGTTCAGAAAAGATTTTGTCAGAGGCAATAAAGAAATGACTGGAGGCTGTGTTGCGTTTAGAGAGTGTTCCCAGATGAAGAAATTTGTAAGGAGGAGTGGGTGAGCTGCCAAACTCATAATGAATCTTTGGGTTAGGGCCAGACGGCTGTGAGTTTGGGGAAAGGCTCAGAGCAAGGATGGGGCCAGGGAGTACGGGAGCAGGTCCTGGACCCAGGGTCTGTCCCAGAGCTGGCAAGAGGGGGAGTCACCCGCAGAACCAAGTGCAGCACATATGCATGCCAGGAAAGGGGTACTGTGCAGTTTCTAACATTTACTTCAGGAATGAGGTATGATTGTATCTGAAATGCACCATACCATCCTTTGCCCTTCTTTGAATTAAAATAAGAAAAAAGGAGTGGAAGCTAACTTGCACAAAACGTCTCACAGGAGCCAAGAAGTGCTTGGAATTACTGCTATTCTTCATCTACTCTTGGCAACAAACACAAAATGTGTTTTTCAAACAGCAACAATGTTACATTAACTGCTGTCTACTTCATGCTTGATCTTTGCAAATGAAGCTACTGCAGTTTCCTAGAAGATGTATGTAGGTAATACATAGATACGTCTTTCTTCCCATCTGCGCGTTTTGCTCTTGATATATTTATGAATGAATTGCAAATTTGAGAATTCTTTACTTGTATGATTATATGGCAAGAAGATTAAACCTTCTTAATGACCTAAGAAAACTTTTGGAAATATCTGAGAACATGTCAAACCCTATCTTTCTGGCTGGATATTTAGCTATGGAAAACCAGAATTCTGGGCTTTAAGAACAAATATTTGACACCCAGCAAGTTCATACATTTTGAAACAAATTTGGTAGGCATTATACTGAAATTTATAAAGAAAGATGTTGTAAAGAAAAGAGAGGCAAGTAAGGTTGAGGGCTAGAGGGAAAATGAAATAATAAAATGGCAAAGAAAGAAGAGAAATTTAGGAAGAAGTTTTATAATGTGCTGGCTGGGAGAATAATTTTCTCCTCTCTTTTTTAATTTTGAGTGAAGACTTCTGTTACTCAAAGATAAAATCTAAAAATAAACCTGGTGTTATTGCTGGCAGTGTTGCAGGACATGTAATTTTTTGTATATACGTTACTGTGAAGTGAGCTAAGAAACACAATATATTGAGTCTTAAAATTGCCATTAATGCATTGCCTGCTCAGGCAATAATTTTTCTGTGATCTCATTTTTTCTCAACTGATGTCATCCTTCCTTTTTGCTTAAATTGTCTTACTCTATAACAAACATCTTCATAGAACTAATATTTACTTGTTATAAATTACTTTTTCAACATCTTAACTTTGCTGTAGCATTTACGAAATTGAGCTAACCTCCTTTTGCTTTGCATAGAGCAATAGCCTTCTTTGACATTTATCTATTTTCATGTATTATGATAAAGACCTACATAACCAAGTAAGTAATATCCAGATTTAAAAAAAGTATTAAAGAGTCATAAAGATGTAGGACAACAGAAAATAAATAACTCATTTTTAAACAATCAATCTTTTTAAAGGAGCTGGCTTGCAAAAACTTTTGAAAAATCACTATCTAAAACTTGGGTCCTTTGAATGTGTTCAGTTTGAATATCCCAAAATGGAAATGTTTGAGGAAATTAAACAGTGCCAGGGGACATTCTTGGGCATTTGGACTCCACCGTTATTGTTGCTGTTGAATTGCTGGAGCTGTCTCTGGCCCACAGTGATGAGCACTCCCCAAGCAATCCCCATGTGTGGTTCAGAGGCTACAGGGGGACAGGGGTTATTCCCAGTAGGCAGCTTGCATACAGCCACTCTCTTTTAGCAGGAAGGTGAGTTTAATACTGTGGATGCAGGCCAGCTGCCTCTGAGCTTAGCTTGTGTCGTAGACTGCTCTCTGGCACTGAGACCAGCAGTATAAAACAGCCTGCTTCTGTACTACTAAATACCCTGAGCTTACAGAGCGGTTGCATCCATGTTGCTTCTTAGGATGGGTCCCTGGCTCATGCTACTTCCCATATTATGCCTGAGAATTGTTTGAGAAAATGTTAATTATCCTAGGACAAACAATATGAGGAACTGTTCTAATGATTTAACAGCCGAGAAGAGTCAGTTCTAATGCTCAGGAAAACTCCCTGGTGCTGCTTTAGTTGTATTAAGGCAATGTAGCATTAGTTAGAAATAAGCTGAGAGGGTACAAACATACTCTCATACAGAGACCCTGGGTGGGTGAGCAAATTCAAAGCAGTGTCAACTTCATCAAAGCCAAAGTAGAGGTTCAGGCCTGAGCAGGATTTGCTTTGAGAAAGGAGTAGAAGGAAACCTGCAGGGATCAGAGAAAATAATTTAGTAGAATTTTCAGCTTTAGAGGAAATTAAGATGCTCAGTGTGAAATATTCTTTTAAGCTTTGTTTTATGTATCTCTCAGTAATTGGATCCCAGATGGATTCTTCCAAGTAGAACTGGAATTTTCTTGCATTGTTAATTTTGCAAAGGTGGCATCACTATAACTGTCATTTACAGACAAACTGGATATTGAGTGGAGGAGGAGAACATATTTACTACTGACTTGACCTTTCCTTCCCTTGCCTTGTCTGTCCTTGTCTTGCCTCTCCTGGCCTTGCCTTTGGGTAATACAACTAACACTGAGGGGTTTTTTAACTTTTGTGTTGGCAATACAAAACCTCTGCTGACTTAGAAGCAGGTTTATGGATGAGTAGCTCTTTTCAATGAGTATGTCACTTTTGATAAGAAGAGTGGAAGGGATTTACTTTTGGGTAGGAGGATGTTTGCCAAAGTTGTGAGAAAGTTCCCTGTTTAAAATGAGAGCTGATAAGAGGAAGAGGTTATAGTTTACAGGACAAGTGCAAAAGCATGCAACTGCTAAAAAGGTATCACTGAAAGTTTATCTGAGGGGGATGAGTATTCAGATCTGTTAGTCATTACTGATTGCCACTCCTCAAAATACCATCCAGCTGGGGTTTTGCTTAGTAATAGAGTTACATTTTATTTTTCATGGAGCTCATCTCAGCTAAATCAACTTCAATAATGACAAGGTTATTAAAAATTCCCATCAAGTCAGAAGACAAAGATTTTAAATACATTTTAATTTGGAAATGTTTGACATTTATATAGATAGAATTTTGCTAGTGAAAGTGGTTTTGAAATATACTGTATTACATTCAGACTGATAGATTTTTCTTAAGTAATTTGACACAATGGGGTGTGTTTCTGGTAATACTATCCACTAATGCTGTCCAGGTTTTTTCCCACTACGATTCATACCTGACTTCAAAATACATAACTAAGTCTCTTCAGACTGGGATCAAATTATATATTCAAATTAAAAGGATTCAACACCATGGCTCTAGTTTTGACTTGTTTTAAGGGAAATAAAATAGCAGTCATTTTACCCTTCTCCCTTCTCTCTCCTTCACCTCATATGCACACACATATTCTTAGGCTTTTTTCTGTAATTATCTTTCTTTCCCTTTGCACTGCTCCCACAAACTGTATCTTAGAGTTATCTTTGTATTACAACCGTGCTGGAATATTTCATGTTATATTAGTAAAAATAATTAATAATTAGATATTCCACTAAGGTAATAAGATGGAAAATAGTTAATATGTCAGGATATCTGTATCCCATTAGAACTGGAATTTTGTTTCTGCTCAATTTGGCTTGCATCCAACATCTTCTGATTTTGAAAGAATAAGCAACCCGAGCATATTCGTATACTTATGAATAAAGCCATACTGTAGACTGCACATGAATAAATCCAGGCAGTCATTTTTATTGTCATGAAAGACCATTTTTATTCTATGCCCACAAATGTTCTTGGTAATCTATGAAAGAGGCCTCTGAATTAACAAGTGAAAACAGGCATCTTTCTCACCCCTTGCCCTGGCAGAAGTACATGGTTAGCATTCATCAGCAGTCACAAGTGAACTCATGTAAAGGCTTGTCTACAGACAGATGTTTTTCCAATTGAGTCTTTGATTGGCCCACTTGTACTTGTGCAGTATAACATGACCTTTAATTACACAGTCAAATACTACTTTTCCACTGAGCATTTGCCTCATTCAGTGCACAAGACAGATGAGAGTGCACTGGGAATTGGATTGGGTTGGGCAATAAGGGAGATTACTGATTAGGGGTATCTCAACTTAGTCAGTTGAGGATGCCACTGCACTTTGATGAGCATTCTTGCCACCTTTAATCTTTCAAGCCAGCCAGACAAACGGTCAACTAGCTACCTCACAGGTCTATTCATAGCCATAGGAATTTAAGAACATGAGCAGACATGCTGATTGAAGCCATAGGTCTATCTAACCAAGTGTCCTGTCTCTGACAGCAGTCAAAAGTAGATATATACCAAAAAGTTTGAGAACAAGACAGTACTACCTGCAGGTATTCCCCCAACTGGCATGCTTTTGTGGTCCAGGGATTTCCTAATCTGGAGGGGTCTTTAAATATAAAACCTCAGTTGATTTCTCTTCACCAGCATCCCATTAAGCCCTTTAAAGTCCTTTTAATCTTTTGTCGTATGCTGCCTTCTGTGGCAAGGCTCATGGCTCAACTCCCCCTGCTTGCCTTAAGCCTGCCATGTGCTGGCTTTCTGCGAATGGTCAGTCCCTATCCATTCTCATCATGCAACTCATGCATATGTCTCATATTCTTTAAAAAAAGAAGGATGCTGAGCAGAAGCCAGAGGATGTACCCAGGGTCCCAGAAAGCTTGTAGCATGCCCAGAAGGCAGCCAGCCTTCACTTCTGCAGTTATCCATGATAGCTTGGCCTGTCCGCCTGTGCAGTTGCCAGATACAGACATACCCAGTGGTATTTCTGCTTCAGTGGCTCTTGGAAAAAAAGGCTGCTGATGGCTGAAATAGAAGATTTCAGGAACAGTATGAGTGGACTTTTGGCCAAGTTGAGTGCCACTGTAGACAACAGGATTTTCTCTCTGATGCAGCCACAGAATTTCTGTGTGATGCTGAGCTAGTCCAACAGATGAGACTTTTCCCAGATGGCCATTAATTATGTGTTTGAAATCATGGGGTTTGATTTGCAGAAGTGCTGAGCACTCACAGCTGCAGTTGACGTCACTGAGAGCTGTACTTTGTACATGCAAAGTGCTACTTAATGCCAAGTTCCCTGAAAAATCAGTCCCTTCACGTCTCATATTGGTCACTGCAATTAACAGATGCTTTTGACCTGAATTTCTTTGTGTTCTGTTTCCCTGTTTGTAACGGAGGACTGATACCACCCTGCTTCATCAGAGTGTTAGATTTCTAAATTCTTAAGCACTACTACAAAAGCTTCACAGTGCAGCCCACTCAAATATTAACTATATAATTCAGAGGGGTTTTCCATCCTGTGTGGGGTATGAGGTCAAAATCCCAACAACAATGACAAAACAGGGTACTGCACAAGTATCTACCCATTCCACTGCTATTAGCCATTCTGGGCACTGATCTCACAAAAAAAAATAATATACTGCTCATGTAACAGGCAGCTTTTTTATTTACTGGAGGCCAAATTTATATTGCCCAAATAGCTTTAGTTCTGGCATCTCCTATTTTTCGTATATTTTCCCAGCACTTGTCAGGGTGTTTGTTTAGACAGCATGTTTGAGATGTCAGGTCAGCCTGAATGGATTTGCATTTTGAAATTCTTGTAAAGTATTTTTGTTTGCATTTTGCCTTCCAGAAAATACGTGCAACAACAAACGTCTGGACCTTGTCTTCATCATTGACAGCTCTCGCAGCGTACGTCCTTACGACTTTGAAAAAGTGAAGGAGTTCATTTTAACCATCTTGCAGTTTCTGGACATCAGTCCCGATGCCACCCGCGTAGGTCTGATTCAGTACGGCAGCACAGTCAAACACGAGTTTTCGCTGAAGACGTTCAGGAGGAAGCAGGATATTGAAAGAGCAGTGAAGAGGATGATGCACCTGGCAACTGGCACCATGACTGGACTGGCTATTCAGTATGCAGTGAACATTGCATTTTCAGAATCAGAAGGAGCTCGACCTCTGAAGCACAATGTGCCCCGAATTATCATGATAGTGACGGATGGGAGACCTCAGGATCCAGTGGCAGAGATTGCCACTAAAGCACGTAACTCAGGAATCCTGATTTTTGCCATTGGAGTGGGAAGAGTAGATATGAACACGCTGAAGTCCATTGGGAGTGAACCACATGAAGAGCATGTGTTTCTCGTTGCTAATTTCAGTCAGATTGAAACACTGACCTCTGCCTTCCAGACTAAACTTTGTGGTAAGGTTTTTAATCTTTAGATTTGAATGCATAGATGAAAGTAAAACACAGAAAAAAAATTATGCATTGTAATTAAGATTTTTTCCTTACATGGAACCTTATCTGTTAGAATGTATATATTGAAAAAAAGGAAGACTAGCCAGACAACATTCAGAACAGCAGTCATACATATGGGGAAAAACTAATTCTACTGCTAAGTGCCATAAAATGTGATCTAATTCCTAGTGGTCATAAGCAGTGAGGCAAACACACATACCATGATTTTCCTATTCATTGCATAATAGCAATAAATTTACAACCTCCTGCTGTTTGAATATTATATAAGTTGTTTCATCTATCGATTTTAAATGTGATCTCCCTTAGTACTGAAACTTCAAACTGAAAAACAATCTTTTGGTTATTTAAAAACTTCTGTGGAGTTTGTGGATTCCTCTTCGAAAGCTTACATATTAATTCTACGCAAACGATTATCTCTGCGCATGCCTTGTGACTGGAAGTAAGACGCAGAGACATGGTAGTGTTTTTATTCCATCTATTTTAAATAGAGAAAGTTAGGAAAAGCCATTACAGTGATATTATTCATTCATACAATAAAATAAATAATATTTTATAGATATTAATTTGCAACAGAGAAATCACTTCCATCTGTAATTCCCTGATGAGAAATTAACTTTTACAAATATCATGACATACATAATTCATTTTATTCCAATCTGTGTACTTAATATAATTTTCTTTTTTAGTTTTTCCTGAGATAAATATGAAAGATCTTCAAACAGATTTGGCATTAAGCTGAGGCATTTTCAGCAGAGTCCAGAAAAAGAATGCATGGTGAGACTGAATGCTCACTCATCTCTAGGGATGCTTTTGCCAGAAAAGAACTGAGGGTTATTGTCAGGATAGTCTGGAGAATTTTCCTTACTTGGTCTTTTCCAAAATTGTTTCAAAGAACAACAGGGCTCCAGCTGAACTGCATCAGCACAAAACACCATCACAGACATTCATCAGATAATAGATTTTTTCCTGTTTCTTCCTTGCCGTATTATTAGCTGGCGTAGTAAGATACATTTAAAAACCAAGAAAGAGTAAACTAAACATGGATTGCGAGTTTAAATGGAATGAACAGCAAATGCTTCAAAACTTCATTTTACTGGATTTTTTTAATTGTATTTTAGAAACAAGTCCAGTACAAATACCACTTACTCATTTTTTTCTGACTAGGCAGTGTCCAGTAAATGAGAGTTTTATAGCTTGCTTTTAATCCATATACATGTGATCCTCAATAAAACCACCCGCCCTGCAGACGGAGGAGTATGGAGGTGACAAGGATTGCTGCTGCCTCCTTTTCTCAGGGAATGCCTCCACAACATTTGCTGTGTCAGGAATTGAAGGTGAGATCCAAAAATGCACTTAAAAACCCAGGCCCAGATGCAAGAGAGAATTTAAGCTGTTAGATTCACATGGATTTCAACTTATGGGGCTAAATTGCAGACAGGATCCTTAACATTTTATTGAGTCTGGGCTGTGAAGCAACATTCAGCTTGCTGAATTTCAAGAAAGCAATCCAAGCATCCATAGCCGCTGCTTCCTAGAGCACCTACTTTCCCCTGGGGAAATGTGGTTAGTTTTTTTAAGTCCTCCCCAGTGTGGACTCAGAGGCAATATCATTGTAGCTGAGTCGAACATCTGGGCACCTTGTTTCTTTGCTATAGCAATTGAAGGCACCCCTCTGGTCAAGTCTCCTGGCATGCAGTCTGCTGGGCTTCATGCTGTGGGAAAAGATCTTGGCACCTGAGCTGTCCTTGTGTCTGGATTGCCCTTATGTCTGTGCGAATGTGTCTTCATGGTTCCTGTGAAGATAAGAAAAAAACCTGGCCAAGTGATGAAGCTCTGTGGGGAAAATAAAAAGTAAACCAAATTAACCACTGTTTACCTAGGGATGGCAGAGATTACCCAGTGCCTAGCAGCTATATTCTCAGAAGAATCCGTGTAAACTGGCTGTGCTCCATCCTCTGCTAAGTCAGACTTTCCCTACAGTTGTTCCCTCTGGCTGCTATAGATTTGGGGGTGTCAGAAACAGCAGTTGAAGCCAGGTGGTTCGAGGGGCCTCTTTTTATTACCAATCAGCAAGGTAAAAGAGAAGCAAACAGTATCCTGGAAAATCAGAGGCATGAGGAGTGAAACAAGAGTTGAAAACTCAGAAGAAGAGGAACAGAAGTGGGGACAGAATCCAGGAAAGGAGGGGGAGATTGAATAGAAGAAGACTGAGAAAGACAGATGTTGGAATGGAGCAGTCAGGAGCAAATAAAGTCTTTAGTATTCTCTTGTAAAGTAGGTAGCAGTGTCATCCCCATTTTATGTTGGAAGAACAGAGGCACAGAAACAGGGTAAAGATTGTCAAGATCACCCACTAACTTTAAATATTTGACTCAGTGCAATTCCTGGTGTGATTTTCTGGGGCATTTAGCATTTTTAGACTAATATAACATACCAGTCACAGTGCTACAGCCTTCATTTGCAGCTGAGAGCACCCTGCATTCTTGCAAATCGAGATTCAGGTGTCTCTAGCTGAACACATACAGTGTGAAGGTTGATGCTTGCTTGAAGATACTGATATTATTGGCTTACCCAAAATCAAATAAGCACCCTGTGACATAGAGATAAAATCTAATTCACAAGGCTCACATTCAAATTCCTTAACTATGAGATCACCCTTTCTATTACTTCAGTCCCTGGCTGTGTCCACCAAACATCTCCTGCAACAAATGAGGTTGTGGAAATCATACAGACAGCAGCCTCCTTCACCACAGAAACCTGACTGATGACCAGAGTAGCACTGATTCTTTGAAATGGGTGCAACAGAGACACTTTGGAAAAAATTTTATGTGATAGTGCATTGGCAGATTGGTAACAGATGGTAACAATATATTCTCAGAAGGGACTGAGTTACTGGGATGCCCATCATTGAATGCTTCTTTTTTCTTTTTTTTTTTTTTTCATTTTTTAGTACTCTGTTTTGCAGCCTTATGTTCGTTTGATATGGGAGGACTGACTGTTTTTATAGTAATGTTCTATAGATTCACATTCTCTAGCATTAGTATATGGGAAGATTTTCTGATGCTTAAACTACTGAAATGAGTATATTTTTCATTTGTCATATTTGAAAGTACTTCTTTGGTCATAACAAGCTATACCTAATATTGAAAACTAGTGAAATATAGCCAGGAAGAAAATTCAGTTTAGAAGGTATCAGAGGTCATAAACTTCATTTTCAGAATGACAGAAAGACGAAAAGACAAGAAGTCCAAGCAGGTCTGTATTCACATAAATAAAAGTACTTGAGAAGTTTTATTGTGTCAGAAAATTATGAGATCCAAAAAGCTGATTAAGAGATTTGGGAATTGTGGTCGTTTGTATATTAGTAATAAATGCATAACTGTGGTAACCATTCCAAAGAGCAGATACATAGTATTTAACTCAAAACTACTTCTCTTTTTCCACAAGTACCACACATACCACATCTTAAGTTGTTTATCAGGCTTCTGTTGTGGCTGCTAGAAGATTACTGTTAATATGTCTTCTATAAATTCTGAGATTTGTTGACCTAGCACAATAAGGAGCACATTAATCCTTAGTTGTTGTTGAGCAAAATAGATTATTTTCCACACAATGTTCTCTGAGAAGTAATTCACCTATGTATTATAGAAATTACATACAAGCAATGCTCCAGTGGAAAGAAAACATCAAGGAGATTTCTTAATTCCCAAATACTGTTCTGGAGAAAAACAGTTCAGCAATGAATTTGACAGAATGAGCCCACTATTCTTTTTCTTTCTTACTGTCTCAGTCTGTTGCATTTTACTGCTTGCTATTAGAGACATAAAATACAAACAGATTAAAAATAGACTCAGAAGGACTTATACTCTAGAGTGTAGCTCAGCTCAGCTCCCACTTACTGAATCTTGGAGATGCATGACCTCAGTGTCATCATGTATTGCTTATATGTTCCTCAACATTAATAACTAAGAAAGCAGGATTCTTCAATTTGTTTTCTAGTCATTCTTCTTTAGTATTGTGCTGTGTGGTGATTTTCTTCATTCAAGAAATGGAATGTTCTCTATAACAGTTTGTACTTAAATTCCACTTATTTTCTAAATTTCAATGTAGTGGGTTTGTTTCATTGTCTACTTGGGACCCCCAAGTAATTAGTGTTTCCAGATACTCTATTGTATATTTTTATTTTGTTTATATCTCCATTCCACACGTAATTTCATGTCCAGGAACATGCCACCAATGTCAACCAGACAGAAAATAAAAACCTACTTTTTTAGGAATAAATACATAGTACTGTTTGTTAAGGATTTTTTTTTGTAGTCTTATGGGGTTAAGCTTCCATTTTTGTCTTTACTGTCAACACTTACTTTGAAAATTCTTCAGTAAAATTTTCTACCTTTTTTTTGTTGTTGTTGTTCTTGTGACCACAAGTAAGACCAGCAGTTAATAACCTTTTACTTTTTTCTTTCAGTGCCCCATATGTGCAATACAGTTGAGCATCGCTGTGATCACTTCTGCATAAACACCCCTGGCTCCTATGTATGCAGATGTAAACAAGGATACATTCTGAATGCTGACCAGAAGACCTGCAGCAGTATGTTATCTTTCTTAACTTTTCTCTTTCATGGTTCCAAAAAGTGCTTAACATCAAATACCCTTTTTGTTGGGCTCATGAAGAAGGACTGAGCTCAGTATATAATTAATGATAATCATCAGAAAGAGTCTGAAAAGGTGAAGTTGTAATTCTTTTTCTTGTTTTGTGTACATTAATTTCTTATAAACCTTTCTGAAATACATCAAGCTAATTTTTATACACAGCTCTGCAGAGGTACACTGTAACAACGTAAAATTGCATTTGAATTTTATTGGTGTAATAAGTTCAAGAATGAATCAACAAGCAAAGAACGAACTGTTTTATCGTCTCACATGAAGTGAATCCAACTACTATAGTAACTTGTCTAGATAGCAACCAGTACTAAATAATACAGAAACCCCATACTAGAGAACTGTGAAATAACTTGCTGTTCTGGAAGCCTCTTCCTGCTGCTTGAAGTATAAGGGTTTGCAACCATTCAAAGAATAGTTTCAAAAGTCTTTGTCTCATTTCCTCATTTCAAAGAGTTTACTTTTTTCAGTTTTAAGTAATAGGCTTTATAGTTTATAATAACAAATTGTATTCCACTTTAATTGTGATTTTTGTAAGCAGTATTTCTTTTGTCCATTTTAACTTGCTTCCTAGTAATTAACAGCAGAAAACATTAGATGGGTATGCCCAATTTATTTCTGTATCCACCATTATTTCAAAGAAATTATGTAATACTATTTTTAATTACTTGTGGAAAATGTACTTGCTAAAAATGCAGTTTCTTATCCCATGACAGTACACAGATTCAAGTGAATTTTGCCAAACTGATTTTAGCAAGAAGAAAAATTTTGGAAAACGTCTTTTCAAAAAGCTGGAGGAGACAGTCATGGTGACAGCATAGGATGTACCCCTCAAATTGATAATTTAGAATTAAGGTGAAGGATGCAGGCTCAAATCCTATCCTTGTGTTTGAACTCACATGTTCCACATCTCAGGAGAGTGTCATAAAACAATCAGGTAGCTTGGGATTAGAGTATGTCAGTATCTGAAGTGACTGCAGCTTGGGGATTAGAGTCCTTACATGTGCAGTGGGACACATGGTTTCAGTCAGAGCCTCAGTAAATAGGAATGGGAACAAAAGAATGTCAGCACCGGAGTGATTTGGGCATTCTCACTGCTGCATGGAAGCATCTTCAGACCCTTTGGGCTACAGCAGGAAACTGCTTTTGAGCTGTTCACCTCTTATGCTGTCGAGCTATGGGATGTTACTTTTAGAAATCTATGTTTTCTAGTCTGTCTCACCAGCATCCTTCAGCAAATGTAGACATTTGTCATATGCATGTGTGTGAATTACAGGGGAATGTTTTGTGTTAAATGGAACAAATTTAACACTTTATTCGTGTTTTTGTTTCCTCAAAAAGATGCAAAAAAAATCAATCCAATCTGGAATATTTCCTAATTATTATTTGGTTTAGCAGCTGAGCCAAGACAAGAATAGTGACAAGAACAATTTTTCACACAGCCTATTTTCTCTGCTTCCACATATTTGCTATAGCTCTTCAGAAAGAGGGTGGTCAGAATCCCAAATGATGGCTTTAATTATGTAAGCACATTTCAATAATATTCTCTAACCTATTCTTTTCATTGTGTCCCTCTTAAAATGCTTCTCATTTAAAACTTTTGTATTCTTTAAAACTTTCTTTTTGACTTTCCTCATGCTATTAATTTTCTTAAAGAATTTTTAAGAAATAATTCTTTTGCTTTCAATTTTCTGGAAATTATTTGAAATTCAAAATTTCCCTTTTTTTTTAATTTCCTCATACACATTTTCCCCATCCTCACCCCTAATATCAATTTTGACAATTGAATTTTTTTTTGTGAGTCAATTGAAAAAATTTTAATTACAAGTATGGAAAATTCTTTCTTTATTGTGTCATCTTCTTTTTTATTGTGTTACATTTCCATAGTTTTTATCAGCCAGTAGTTCAGCTTTTGGGTACTGCACTGCTTCAAATTACAGATTAATTTCCAAGAGAGTTTTGGAATTATGTGTAGTTTTCCTACTGGTGACCCATGCACAGTAGCCCTCAATATGTTCCCTCTCTACCACTTTTCGAAGCCTGTTGCTGCATTGCTTTACTTCTTTTTGGCTATGACTCAGTCTTATATTAGTTTTCCCCACTTACCTATCACACATGATTTGTTTGACTGTGTACTTGCTTTGATCATCAATCAGATGATACTAGATTGCAATTTGCTAAATATTAAAGGGAAATGAGTCATTCACTGTGTTTGTAACCTACTTCTAATTGGACTTTTTTCTACATCACCAAACTATAAACTGATTTTAGTAATTAGCACAGGAAATCTAATATTGAGAGCCATCAAACTGGCCTTAAATGTGCTAGGATGATGCAAATCACTGGTGAAGGAGGTAGTTGATATGGTAACAGTCCAGACAAGGTCAGACCATTATGTCTAAGAACTCCCCAGAGAAGTAACAGAATTCATGAGGAAAGGTGACCAAGCCTGGACAAACTGGACAGCTTATTTCTGGAGGTAAGGGGAAGCATGGCGATAGAAAAACCCACAGTCTATGACCATTTTAGTTAACTTCATTGGCTGCTGATTGTCCACAAGTGCACAGAGACAGTATGTTCCTCACTTGACCTCTAAGTAAAATAAATCATCATGTTTATGTTTAACACAATACATGATCAACATAAAACAGATGTGTTTATCTAAGGTTTGAATGTATTTGTCAGCTCTTTCATGAACAAGTCGTTTCCTTACATGTATATTTTAACACTTTCTAAATCAAGCAATGCAGAAAAGATTAATGGTACGTATCTAAAATTATACTCTCTTTTCATTCTTCTGTACCTAAAGTTATACTCTTTTTTCATTCTTCTGTTCCCTTTTTTTTATGTTGTGAGAGTACACCATATCAGTATTCCCTTAACCTCAGGGTTAACTAATCATAGTTTTGTCCCTTGATACATTTCATTATAACATTATTTCTAAAAAAATTATTTCCTTGCATTGAAGAAAGAAAATCTGCCATAATTGTGATTTGTTGCTTTCCACATGGGGAAAAAAAAAAAAAAGGCAAGTCGGCTATCTTCCAGAAGAAAACTAGGAAAAAAAAGTTCTTTTTTTTATCTTGAAATATTCTTACATTTATTTCATTAAGATGGTTTTGCATCCACACAAAGGATGCTCCTTTCATGTACTGCGGTCTAACTTTTCTAGAGAAGAGTGGTTGTGTCAGATAATAGCTATTCTTTACTCACTACACTGTATTTGTTTGTTTAACTGAATCTCTTCCATTCTTCTCTAGAGATGTTCAAATCTTACATTAATACACAAAATAGTACAAAAGAGGAAATGTAGCTGAAACAAGCTGGAAAATTAACTATTTGTGGATGTTTATACTGGAACAAGAGAGTTAAATGACTGTTTATGCTGTTCATCATGCCACTTGATATGAAGCAGACAGCTATAAAAGAAGATTTGTATTTGCTTGGCTAGTTTCTTCAAATATGTTCCAAAAGCCTTTTTTGTAGCTGTAAATGATCGTTATGTGTTGAGCAGTCTTTGGGCCTGATCCTAAGCAACACAAAGTACTCTGCCTTCCAGAGATAATAAACCCAATTATTTTTTTTCCAAAAAAACTTCAAACTTTTTAGAGAAACATACAGTGAAGCAACTCTACTGGGCACCATTGGCCCATCAATAGTCATTGCCTTCAGCTGAAGGAATGAGCTCCTCAGCTTTGAGTGGTTGTTCCTGCTGGCATAAGACTTTCACTGTTTGACAGAACATTGACATGATCTGTGTTAAAATGAGCTCATCTCTAAAGAGCTGTTCATAGCTTTTCAATTTATTTTTGATCTATAGTCTACCTGTGCATTATAGAAGGTCAAGAATTTCATATTCATGCAATTATGTTTTGTAGCTCAGGACCTTTGTGCTGTGGAGAAACATGACTGTGAGCAGATTTGTGTGAACACACCTGGGTCTTACGTCTGTCAGTGTTATGAAGGGTATGAGCTTGATGCAAATGGAAAGAATTGTGTCGGTGAGTATGAGTTTAGCAATTCACATTTATCTCTTGACATAAACCAAAGGAAAATTCAATATAAATTAATATCCAGTTTAGCCATAGACAATGATGGGAAGCTCTCTTCTCCTATATGAGTGGTAGATAAAGAATAATACATATTGGCATGTTTGTAGGCCTTTATTGATAATGAATGGTGACTTAGGAAAATTGTTCCAACTAATTTCACACAGAAAGTAACATTGCTGTTTTGAAACAACACACCAGATGTTTTATTCTAGATCTATGTAGGTGGCCAGCAATGTACTGGCATGATATATGTGGCCATTGAAAAAACAACAAAGCCAAACTCGGTAGCTCCTCTTCAGACAGAAGTTATACATGGAAAAACTTGAAAGTGGACAATTTCTTGCCATTTCTCTCTTGGTTTTATGGTCATGCCAGGAGAGATTTCAAACTCTTTTTGGGAAGATGACTTTAAGGAAAGTTTAGCCCCCCTTAGGAACTCATCCACTATGTGCCTTAAATTTTCACTGTGGGCAGTAGAGAAGCAAACATCAGCTCTAAGAATTGCAACTCAAAAGAGTGAGTGTGGAAATACAGTATAATAATTTTTTAACACAAAACATACTTCCCTCTCTGTTACCATATAAGTATCTCACTCTTCTTCCCCATTTATACACAGTAAATACTTTTAGGATAATCTTTTTCACTAGCCTATTAGCCTTCTCATAAACTTTTCATTCTATGCTACATTTTGGGAAGATACTGTCTTCTGGTATCCACCACAAAAAAACCCTAGTGAGTCCTTGAAAAAAACCACCGTATTTGTTAGGTATTGTCTTCAGAACTTAAATGCATGCATAATTTCAAACACATGCTGAAATCCCATGGAAGTAAATCCAAGTGAATCCTTGGCCCCAAATCTGCCACAGGCCACCACAATGCTTTTGTCCAACAGCTTACTCTTTCTTGTCATCTTAAACAACTCTAACATAATATGATCTGTTTCTTATTACCTTCACAGAGCTATTACCTTGCAGGATAATCCTATTTTGAGATGCAAAATATATGACATTTTATGGAACTGAACTTTCTGCATGTAGTTTCACGTGGGACACACAAATGAGGTTTTGAGGTTTTTTAGACCTGGGATAACGTATGTGGTTTTGAAGAACATTCACTCTGTACTTACTCTTCAGAAATGTTTCCCTTACTTGTAGCTTCATGATCTCAGTATAGGAGTGTTTAAATTTCTCAACATAATTTATCCTCAGCATAATTTCTCCACTAACATACCGTTTTAAGAATCTGCTTTCTGAAGTTGAATTGTTTTGAATGCAGCTAATAATGGCTATTTAGGCAAGAAGGCCTGTTAGATGTTCTGGCCCAAATTTCTACATCTAACACTCCACAGAAGTTCGTCCAATAACCTTAGCTAATCCTCATGACCTTTACCTGTGTTAGGATAAAGCATATATTTCTCTGCTATTGATTTGACTATATCCTGCAACAGAAAATCCGTGACTTCTGTTGGTAGATTCTTTCATCCCCAATTCTTTCCTAGCGTATATTCTAATCTGAAATATTCATACTTAGTGTCATCAGCTGTTGTTACTATTTTCTCTCTTTTAAGTTGAAGGGTCCTTTACAGCCCAAGATATTCTTACTGGCAAGGTAGCTACCATAGCATCATCGGGATAAAATAAATTCTGGTGAAATTCCTTGTGTGTCAAACCTAATATTATCCTCTATAATAAATATGAAGTATATTTTTCCTATTAAAAGCTTTAAAATATTTCTGTGCAATTTATTGAATTTCTTAGAGTGGCACTCGGTATTTGCCTGTTAATAATTTCTCTGCAAAGTCTGAGGAGTGCTATTTGGAGTTGTGATACATCTTTAACTTTTTTTTCCTATCTCCTCACTGACTCTGTGGCATGGAGAGATACAGGCCTATTATAAGCTGTATTGATGACATCTGAAGCTTTCCTATTCTCAATTATTTACAATTATTTTCAAAATACAGTTCATGCATGGGTTCACTATCGTATCTTGCATTTTATAGCTGTCTCTCCTCTCCACTTGATTTCTATTCATTTATACCTAGTTTAGCAAAAAACCATGAACTCATGATATTCCTACCTCTGCAATAATTATCAGTATTAATTGTGATTTTAAAGCACATTATTATCACTTCTATTTTTCAATTTTCTTTTGCATTTATTTGACCATTTAAATTTTTAATTTCTTACATTTCCTGAGCAGGAAAAGATTGTCTGGATAATTTGCGGGTTTGATGCTAATTTGTCTGCAAATCCTATTAGCTGTCAGTCTCCAGAATTTGACTTTTCAGATTTGAACATTTTGAGATTTTTGAGAAATATGCTACTATCAAGAATGTACAGCTTCTGCAGATGTGATCACCAACCAATAATCATCCTTGCTGGAAAATCTTGTAAAGGAGACTTATGTATAGTACTGAATTAGTAGTGATAACTCCCAGCTTTCATTACACTTAAGCTAGTTAACAATTTCTTTCTGTGAAGTATTTATTATCAAATGAGCAGGATCAGAAGAAAGATCTTGATGTACACATATACTAGAGACCACTGAGTACAAGGACAGTTTTGCAAAAAGCAGTGACTTCATTAAAGTTACTCTGTCCTTTTCATCCAGAGAATGGAGAATTTCAGTAGGACATACATATTGCGGTTCTCTGAAAGAGCTGAAGGTTTCTCTCCAAGATATCCAAGACTTCTAAAATTTTAAATCCAGCAAAAGTAAATGAGAAAGTGCAGAAAGCTCATCTCACAGGCAGGTTTATTAAGTTCTCTTCCTCCTTTCTGATGGGCCAATTTCTCTGGTTAAGGATCAAAGGCAATACTAATTGCTTTATTGACACATGTGTCAGCCTGTTACCTGAATGGCAATAATTAAATAAAATCTCACAACCAGCAGATCACAGCGTATCCATTCAAAGTGACCACTGAATGGCCAGCCACTCTGACTGTTTGCAATGCACAGTTTATGAACAAATCTGTAGACTGAACAATATTTGAAACTGTCTGCTCAGTGATAGGTATGGCTGGCAAAGCACTATCACTTTGCCTTTTTAAACAGCTTTTCATGTTAACTGCCCTCCTTTCACATGAACAAAATCCTGTCAGTTAAAGTTTGGTGGTAATGAGCCATTCTTTCTCCATCATGCCGTTGGACACTCAGTCTCTCCACCTTCTTGGTGCTGCTGGACGTGCTGTCCTCTCTTCCCTAGCGCTGGTGCTAGAGTGTCTCCATATTGCTGCAGCTATTGGGCTTGGGACCTCTTCTCCTGGCAGTGGTTTGGCTGCTGGCACCTCTCTGCAGTCCTGGCACTGCTAGATTTTTTTTGGCTGCTTTCCAGGGTTCTTAAAAGTCTTCCATGAGTCTGCTCTACTCTTCCCCCACATTCTTTTTCATCCTCCTTATGCCTTTACTTATTCTGTCACCTTTTCTTCCTACCCTTTTCTTTTACCCTTCTCTTTAACTTACTTCATTCTCCTAAGCCTGAATAACCTATATAAATGTCATAGGAGTAAAACAACAATACAAGAGAAAGGTGGCCCGTGCTGTCCAGTTCAGAGAGGGCAGTGTAAGCACCCAGAGTGCAGAACCGGTAACTGGAAGGAAAAGGTGGCTCTCATCGCTTACCACCTAATTACAAGCAAGAAAAACAGGGTGGAACAAACATGGGGAGATGACAACTGAATTAGTTGTATGCTCACTAAAAAGGTCATTAATTCATCCTTTAGAAAAGTTTCTTATTGAAATAGGCATGGGCTAACATTAAAAACAGTGAGACGTCTAAGCGTTCACATTCTAGTGTATATCTCATGACTCAGTACAGAAATATGAAAATAATAAAACTTTTTAAAATTAGGAAAATATTATTCTGTTTTGCTTTTATACAAAACTGTGTATATTTTCTGCATACCAACTAAAGGATTACAGTACTTCAATATAAGAAATACAGATTTATAATTTTTCTCAGTCTTTTCAGGAAGATTTAACTCCATGGACAACTTACCTACTTTAACTTTTGGTCAGCCCTAAATTGGTCAGTCAGTTGGACTAGATGATCGTTGTACATCCCTTCCAACTGGAACTATTCTGTTCTGTGCTGTTCTCTTCTCTTCTCTTCTATTCTATTCTATTCTCAACTTTATAATCATTAGTTTGGCAGCTGCAGGTATTGTGGTAGAAATGCATTTCATTAGGGTTTAAATGCAGAGAAGGAGGTGACTTTATGGAGCAATCCATATGGGCTGTTTCCCAGGTATGATGCTAGGTAGAAAAAAAATATATATTCTTTGGCCTACTTAATGTGTCTTTTAAAACACTTGAAAATGTGCATGTGGTTAGAATTAGTTTAAGAGGAAAGCTGACTAATTGTATGACACATTATATCCTTGAAATATATATTCAGCAAATACATTTTTGTATGAAGCTATTCAGTCTGGAAACAGGAAGGTGCTTGCCAGGAAAATGGTCTCACATAGTAGCCAGTAAGTAGTCTACTTTGACTGGATTCAACACAAATATTCTGAAGGGTTAAAAGAAGCTCTTTCAAAGTAACTAAATGGATTATCTGCTTTCCTGACTAGCTGACCTTGGCTAAATATCTTAGCACACCTGAGTATACACATAATTTGTAAAGGCAGGGCTATTGAAGAAGGAACTGATTTCATTAAAACAAATTACTGCCTCTTAAAGCAATTCGGGAGGCTCAGCAATATAAAGTAATGAAAAAACTACTCAGTTGGCAAAGAAGGGGAACCTGTCTCGTTAAATGTCTGTGTGAAGCTGAGCACATTACTGTCTTCTGCAGAAAGAATCAGGTAAACTTGCCTAACATGAGCCTGGCAGCTCTTTGGGGACAGAACACCTAATTTGTGACTTATCTTTAATTTCTTCTAAGACTTTCTTTGTGAAGAAACAGCTTAACCTGCAAAGAAATTTAAAAAAAAAATCATTTAGCTTCTTTAGCGCTTTTGAATGGGCTTGACTGTGTAAAGTCTAAAGTATTACCGTATTGCCCTTTGGCAATCTATCTTGTAAATATGGGTTTGTGTAATAAATGACCGGACTTATGAAATAAGTGACTGGACTAGCTATGATATTTTACTTCTGTCATACAAAAGGCATTATATAAGCAAAATACCAGTGGTGAATATCAGCCTGAAGCTCTGAGGCTTCATAGCTGCAGCTGCTTTGTACAGGATGAATCTGGAGCACATTAGAGGGAATGAATGTACTGTCCTTGGTGCAGAAGGTATTGCCATGGGTCTCCTATATACTCAGGCTACGGGAACAGCTCTTGAGAACTAATACAGCTGGGAGGGTACTAAGGAAAAGTAGAGCAATTCTAGGACTGGGACTGGAGAGACAGAAGACAGAATTAAATCAAATGAACTTTGCTACGCCCTGGTCTACAGTGTGAACATCTGGACAGAGTTACTGACTGAGGCATGGTTTCCAGATCTGAGAAAACATGTTGAGAAGGCTCCTGACAGTCTGAGAGTTGATAAATGTTCAAAGGGTAGGAGAAATGATCCAGGACTCATATCAAATCTGATTTACCAACTGGTACTGAAAGTGCACTACTTTTTTGCAGAAAGGTTCTTCAGGACAGAAATTATGTCAGATTGTCCTTTTTTTATAGCTACTGTTTGTAACTAGTACCATAATACCTATGCATAATAGTTCTAATTTTGTTTTTCTAATTGTACATGTTGGTCTTGTTCTTTTTCAGTTGTAGACTACTGTGCTTTGGATAACCAAGGGTGCCAACATGAATGTGTTAACACTGAGGACTCCTATTATTGTAGATGCCACCCAGGGTTCATTTTAAATCCAGACAAAAGAACTTGCAGAAGTAAGTTGTGATAAGGTTTAATTATGAACAGTTTGTACTTCTTCTGTCTTCCAGTTCTCAGCAGTAATACTCCCACTGGTCCTGGGAACACTGAAATGCATCAGGTATAGAAAATGTTGGAGTGCCATGGAAGCCAAAGGTCTTGAAAGCAATGCAAGTTGTTTTGGGGGGTAGTTTGGCTTTTTGGGAGAGGGGTTAAGGGTAGGGGTCCTGCCTATGAACAGGAAGCTTTTAAAATGGAACCAGGCTCTTTTTCAACAGTAAAAGCCCAAAGCTTTGTCTTGCATAGTCTCTTTAATTATCCAGAATTTTCAGTTAGAATATCATCTCCCTAGCTGGGTAAACAAACAAGTCTGTACAAGACAATTTATAATCAGCTTGGTTTGTAGGACAAGCTAAAATTAAGTAGAGGAGTTCCACAATCAGAGGAAACATTGCAGAGTATTTTTCTATGGATTTTTCTCAAGAGTGAGTTCTTTGATAGTGTGCCAAAGCTCTGGCAACATCAGTATCTTCTACCAAGCTCCCATGATTCCACCAGGTTATAATAACTCCATGTCTTTGCTTGTTTGTTGTTTGTCAAATCTGATTGATACCAGGCTAACAAGCTCAAAACTTACCAGAGTTAGAAGTGGATATAAAGTGGGGGGGAACTGACAGACCAGAAAGTAGTCTTGCCAAGGCTTCCCGTAATTGGGAAAACAAGCTAAAACCTCCACAGTTTAATGTCATAACTCACTTTCAGGAAATGTGAAGGGAAAACCTTAATGTACCTTCCTAGTTACCTTTCTTCATAAATATGGGCTTTGATAAGGAAATGTTACCATTGCATCTGTAAGCCGGCAGACTCCATTAGTTTTAGGTGAGTGGAACTGCTGATGCCAGTGGTGAATTTAGCCTGTATTATTGAATAATGTATTCAAACATTATTTCTCAAAAAACGCATCAATATAGCACTGTATTTCTGTGCTTTTTACAGCCTTGGGGGCATTTCAGTCTTTATGAGAGACTGCGTTAACCTAGACTGTATTGTGTATTACGCTTGGTACCTATTTCTCTCAAATTTAACATTTAGAAAGAAAGCATCTAATCCAGGCTGTACATTTATTGACCTTATGATCAAGGGAAAGAGACGCACACTTCTGGAAGGTGATTGCTTACAGCTCTGACATAAATTTATGGAAGTGCTTGTATTTTCCGTGACTATGCAGAGAGCCTGGATGACTTGCCAGACTAGACACCTGATTTTTAGATGGTCAGAGTCAGGGAAGATGGATTTCCTGCCTCCCCAAGGGCCAGAGTACAGTTTGTACTGGTTCACGTTGCTTGTATATTGTATGAATTCACCCATTTGTCAAGTATCTGTCAGCTAAGGGCTAGCTAAATTCTCATATACTTCCACATCCATATATTTTTGAAATCTTACTATAGTGTAAGTGCTTTGCACTGCCCAAGCACAAATTTTTGTTAATTCCTTCAATTTAAGAATGTGGATTTTAAGGAGTGTTTTCTCCCAGTTTGAACTGAACAAAAACCTTAAAACAACGTAAACATTTTATATGTCTTGAGTGGTTTTTAGCTTATGGTCTAACCATATGAACTATTTTAACCTGTTTAAATCAGTGATCCACAGAATGCTGGAAGCTGAGAGAGTGTTCTGGGAAAGCAGTACTTCAGGATTGTCCTGTCTCTATCCTCTGACTTAGGCATCTATTGCTTGAGACAGCACATTGGGCTATATAGACTGTCAATCTGACCATGTGCTGCTGTCTTTATGTTAGAAACATGAAAGCCTTCAAATGCTGGCTGGACAGAATCTTTGGAAGTCATCTACTCTAGCCTCCTCTTCAAAGTGGAACTGCCACAAACAGTGGAACGAGTCAGCTATGGTTTTGTCTAGTTGAGTCTCAGAAAGCTACAGTGGAGAGTCCACAACCTCTCTGGGCAACCTGTTCCACTGCTGCACTATCCCTCTAGTGAAAAATATTTTCCTTATGTCCAACGTGAATCACCCAAGCCACAAGTGGTGACCATTGTTCCTCGTTACATCATCTGGCACTATCAAGAAGGGTTTAGCTCCATCACCTTTGTAATGACCTACAAAAAGTAATTGTAAGCTGCAGTTAGATACCTTCCTTTTCACCCAACTCAGTAAGATCAGATTCCTCAAGTTCTCTGCACAAGTCAGGTGCACAGGAGGTCTCTGTTGAGCCTTCTTTAGTTTATTCCCTTTAACTGGGGGGAGAAGGGAAGGGATTGCTCCAGAACTGGACAAAGTATGTCAAGTGCAGTCTCCAGCTGGGTCTGGCAATAGCCCTTGTTGATCCAGAACCTAACCTGCAGACTGACTTCCCAGCTTGAGCACGGCCTTGCCCTGCCACTATGGACCTACCCAGTGATCACTGGGCTGTGTCAGACCCTGGCTGCCCTCACCAGGAGTGGCCTCGCCTCAAACATGACATGCAGGCTGACTTCCTGGCTTGATGTCAGACTTGCCTCAGCAGCATGGACTTCTGGTTAAACCTGGCTACCATTTCCAGGCCTGCTTTGCTCACCTTGCTTGGGTACTCCAGGGCAGTGCCTGTCTGGCAAGGCCCTCACCCTGCTCAGCTGTGTTATCACCCTTGGCTCCTGGCTCTCCTTCCCTGAGGGAGAAGCTGACCCATGCTGCTCCCTGACAGCAGGTCACTTCTCAGTCTGTACAAACTACGGGGCGTTTCCAACCCAGGTGCAGAACTTTGCTATTCTTCTTGCTGAACTTCATAAGATATCTTCTGATCCAATCGTCAAGTTTATCAAGGTTCCTCTGTACTGAAGTTCTGCTATTTGCTTTCAGTCACTGTCCCTATTTTAGTGTCACCCACAGATTTGCTGAGGGTGCGCTTTGTGTCATCATCTATATCACTGATTAAGATGTTTAGCAATGTGACCTCCAGTACTGTCTCCTGTGGTACTCTGGTCATTATCAGCAACCAGCCAGACATGAAGCCATTGATCACTATCCTTTGAGGCTGGTGGCCTGGCAAATTTTCACCCCGCCTAACAGTTCTTTCTTCCAGCCTATACTTCCTCAGCTTCCAAATGAGAATGCTGTGGGAGGTAGCATCAAGAGCTTTACTAGTGCCAAGGTGTATTACATCCACCGATCTTCCCTTGTCCACAGATGCAGTCATTTCATCGTTGAAGGTGAACAGCTTGGTCAGGCGTGGTTTGCCCTTGGTAAATCCATGTTGACTATTCCTGATCATTTTCTTGTCCTTCATATATCTGGAAATTGATTCTGAGAGGATGTGCCCCATGATCCTGGGACTGAAATGATGCGGAGTGGTCTACAGTTCCCTAGGTTTTTCTTCTTGCCTTTTTTAAAGATGAGGGTACTGTTAACATTTTTCAGTTATCAGAGACCCCTTTCGGTCCCCATGAATTTTCATACATGATAGACAGTGGTGTCACATCACCTAGCTCTTTCAGCACCCACAGATGAATGAATACCAGTCATCCCATGGATCCCATGTATAAGCAGTTTCTCTAAGTAGTCTCTAACTGATGTTGCTAGCCCCTCTGCTTCCCAAACTGTGCTGGGTAGACATGCAAATGTGGGAGCAGACTTTGTCTGTGAGAACCAGGAATAAAAAAGGCATTATTTTTTTCAGCCATTTCTGTATTGTTCATCACTAGGTTGTTCCCCCAGCCGAAAGACCCACATTTTCTGTGACTTTCTTTTTGCTACCAGCATATTTGTAGGCTCTCTTCTTATGACCCTTAGTGTACCTCAGTACTAATAGGTCCAGCTGGGCTTTGTTTTTGTCCCAAAGTACCTAAGCAATGCTTTTATACTCCTCTTTTTTCTTTGTCCTTCTTTCTCCTTCTACTGTTTTTCCTCTTTGTGTTTTAGTTCACTGAGAAGCTCTTTGATTTTCTAAGCAGGTTTTCCAGCATAATGGGATCATTTGGTCCTGAGCTTTTAGCAAGTTTTCTTTAGAAATCATCTAGGTCTCCTGGGCATTCTTTCTCTTCTTGACTCTTTCCCAGGGGATTATTCCTAGCAATTCCCTGAATAAGCTGAAATCTGAGCTTGTAAAATATGGAGTCCAAATTCTGCTGTTTCCCCTCCCAGCCTTCTGGATTGTGAACTCAGTCATCTCGTGGGTCACAGCAGCAAGTCAAGTCAAGAACATCACCCCTCAAGAATTCATGTTAGGGAGTTGTCACCAAGTCTGTGCAGAAACCTCCTGAGTTGCCTGCACAATGGCATCTTACCCTCCCAGTAGATGTTTGGCTGGTTGAAATTTCCAACGTGAATAAAAGCCTATGAGTTGGAGACTTCTGCTATCTGTTTGTAGAAAGCCTTATTTACTACATCCTTTTGGTGGGGTAACAGTCTCCACCACCACATTCCCAGTGTCATTTCCCCTCTGTTCTTGACCAGTAACTCTCAGCAAGTACATCTATAGTTTCATGTTGGATCTCTGTGGAATGGAAGAGATCTTTAACATATACAACACAAAAGTAAACTGCTCCTCAAGGGAGTGCAAGCTGGGAGCCAAGGACGGCTACAAGGCAAGCAGGGTCAGTAATATCTCTGACAAGGCCTTTGGTCCCACAGTACCCGAAGAAGAAGAACAAAACAGGTCCTATGACAGTAACCAGGCTCAGCTAACAGTCCAATGATCACCAGACAAGTCCATGGCGTCAAGAGAGGTCTAAGGTCAATTCAGGAAATCAAGTCAGCCAGTCAGCAGGTCAGGATCAGCAAAATGCAAGGCTAGGCACAGGCATACCTATAACATATCTCAGCCAAGAACCAAGGTTGAGAGCCTGACATTAAATGCAGCTCCCAAGCCAAGGGGCAGAGGCCACAGAAAAGGCTTCTCACAGCTCTGTGCATCTCTGCCATGTGAATTGCATTCTGTTTTGTTGTAAATGCTGTAAATTAGTTACAAATAGTGAAACATTGGAATAGGCTGCCCAGGGAGGTGGTAGAGTCACCCTCCCTGGAGGTATTCAAGGAGCGTGTGGATGTGGCATTGTGGGATGTAGCTTGATGGACATGGTGCTGTGTGGTGTTGGGTGGGTTGGTTTTTGGTGTGTTGTGCCTTGTTGTTGTTGTGTGGTGGTTGGCTTGCGTGGGTTGTTTGGTTTTTGTTTTTTTTTTTTTTTTTCAGGTTGGACTTGATGATCTTACAGGTCTTTTCCAACCGTAGTGATTCTGTGATTCTGTGATTCTGTGATTCTGTGAATTAAGGGAGAAAATTCCATCAGGTTGCAATTAGGGAAAAAACAAAGTGACTGGACATGGTAGGCCATAGAGATTGATTCAGAAGGAGTAGTCAGGGAGGAATGAGCAAATACTATGTCAAATTCTCTTTCAAGATCCATGTCCTGAATCTAAGCATAAATAAAAATTATTATGCTACTTTTCCTTGCACTTGATATCTTCTGAGCCTTGCTAATAAAATAAAGCATGAATGAAAGAACTGTGTAGCTCTTAATGCTGCAAAAGTCAAGACAGCATGAGAGCTCTTCAGGGCAAAAGTGTCCCCTAGCTCCCATATGTTATGAATCACGCTGCCTTTGAGTCAGCATAAACAACATGAAGAAACAAACTTCAGATCACTGGATTTAAAATGTTTGTAAATTTAAAACCTTTAACAGAAATTTCTACATATTGGCTTATGTACTGAATCTCAGGGATGATCGCCAACTAGCCAAGACCTACACCCATGCCAGACCAGATCTCTGCATCAGCAAGCAGGCCTTGGCCTGGGGTGCCAGCTCCCGAGAACTCGTGATTATCTCAGAATCCTGGCTTTCCTTTCAAAAATAGAAAGTAAGCTTTCATGCTTATGGCTATGAAGAAAAGCTTGAAAATGTAAATGTTATCAGTACAGTCATGCATATCTGACAAATGTTTTCTCTGGGAATTACTCCAAACTTCTTAAAACGAAATACAAGGAACACGGCTCATGAGGGCAACCCTGCCAACACCAGCACAATACTCTATGTGTGGCTGGAAGAGAGCAGCAAATTCAGATTTCCAGTGAGACAGGTAGAGGTCATTCCCAACTGCTAGGTTAACTATTAAGGGGACTTTTGCCACTCTTGCTGCTCCCCTCAAGAGGACAGATGGTAGATTCTGCTTGTACTTAGGGGTGCTGAGCCTCAACCGTTGTTCTTTAGGGAAAGCTCCTGTTTGAGTTGTGGGTGGGTTCACGTGACCTGTAGCTGGTAGAGGCACTCTGTTAGCATCCTTAAATCTGGACTGTGTTAATGAAGTCCTGTGAAATGTGTTTTTAGTGTTCCCAACATAATAGCCTCAAGGTTTCAGCAAAGATAATAATAGATATTTTTCAACTCTTGTGGTCATCTTCAGAATCAGTTACCCAGGAAAAGTCTGTCCTGCACACTTGAGTTAGCAAGGATTTCAGCAGATAAATGCAACACAGCACTCAATAGGTCCAGAAGGCATACAGCTCTATTCCTCTGGTGCACACATGTGGCTTTATGGTTTCTGTCTCTTCAGTGCATTCTTGAATAAACTGCATTTTCTGATTATTTTTTTTTTAGTAAACAGATAAGATATCCCTGTGTTATGCATATGTGTGTATGTGCATATGCTGTCATAAAAAGCTTTGGTAAAGGAAATGTTCTATAAATCTATGAAGTGGAGTTCATAAATGATAAAATACTCCTCTCAGGTTTTCTTAGAAAGTAACATTCCAGTTTGTTAGTCCTGAAAACATAGGTGGTTTATTATTGCTAAGGGCTTTCATCATATATAAAGGTTCAATTGCATTAGCCCGCCACACATACAAGGAAAAAACAGTTCCTGCCTCAGGAAAGCAGTTACTTCTGGGAATAATAATTAACCTCTGAATGTCAGTTTTCAGGTTGTGTAATGAGGTATTCAAAAGTGCCTGGATGTTTTTAAAAATGTGAGTTACTTGATTTGTGACTTGTTTATCTATTTTTAGCACTGCTGAGGGGTTAAGACCACTCTTTCACTAGTATAAATTAATTAACTCCACTGATATAAAGCTAAGTGATAGCCAGACACTGCATCTAAGTGAATGTCAGGTTCTTTGACTTCTTCAATAGTGGTAGACACTATGTGGTAAATATCCCAGTGCTTACTGCACAACTACTTTCCATTTTAAGGTACTTTATACACAAGTGGTAGCTGTTTCTAGACTTCGCTCGTCTTCCCTTTTGTGAGCATTGTAAAGGGAAGAACTATGTAGCAAACACCCAGAGCTGGTAAAACACCAATGCTCGTTATGACCTGATTGTCCTGCTTTGATCTAACGAACGGCATTCAAAAGCACGTTTGTGTATTTATTACAGATTGTATCTAACTTGCTCTGAGTAAAATAAAGAGGCAATTTTGATGAGGCAACATATAGGACTTTTAGCTGCAAAATGTTAAGAAATATTTAAGATTCTAACTAACTTCTCTACTGTGTGTAGTACATGTGTTCTCGAAGAATTCATTGAAATATACATATCAAGTATACCTAAGTATAGCAGATATTTGGAAAAAAGGAACATTTTATTTTCACGGTTTGAAACAATATGTTAAAAAGTCAGAATGGTGCCTAGAAAAAAACAGGCTAAAGAAAAGAAAACAAAGTAACTCGTTTTTACCTAGCTTATTTCTGAGGAATTATATTCCTCACAGACACATTTTTTCCCATTTAGGACCAGATTATTGTGCTCTTCAGGACCATGGCTGTGAACAGGAATGTATTAATACAGATGATTCCTATTTTTGTCAATGCCAAGAAGGGTTTAGACTTAATCCAGATAAGAAAACATGCAAAAGTGAGTAATCCTTTGGACATAATAAAGTTCATCTGCTTTTATTTCTTAAACCTGCTGTGAATGGTTTCCTTTCTGAAAGGATGAAAGTTTTCTCTATAATTAAGGTTGAAACAAATATTTCTTTATAAACTCGAATTTTAACTGAGCCAGTCATGCTGGAAAAATATACTATTTGCTGTTTTGTAGACTAGATTGTATATTAGATGTTTTCTGAAGAGATTTATGGAAACCTGAGGAGTAATATAGGAACCAGAGTGGCTCAAAAACAATAAGTTCATTACTTATTTGAAACTTTCTGACCTTGTCTTGTAGTGACACAAACAGCTTTTAAAAACAAAAAAAAATTCACCTTGCTTTGCCCAGTTGGTTTAGCCAAGGAGAGATGTATTTCATTAGCTTGGGAAAGTATTGGATAGGTAACGTAGCTATTAAAATCAACTTAAAGTCACACACAAAACCCCAATTTCCTCAAAAAATTGTAAAAACAGCTTCAGCAATATCAGGGTTCTAAACCAATCACGCATACTATTTACTTTAAAAAGACTTCTGTGTTACAGCTCTTCCTGAGTGGGGGCCTGGAATCACAGCAGATTTTCAATGTAATGTTGTTAAACTTTAATGAGAATATATTTCGCAAAATAAACTAGCCTGATCTGGTGACTCAGTTCTTGGGGGGGGAGAACTGTACTGCTGATACTTTATGGATAAGAAGCTTGCCTGGAGCAACATTATTATATTTCTAGATGCTCATAAAATTTATCTTGTTTTGGAACTGGGTCTCCTTTCAGTCTTAAAGATGTGTTCTCATGAAGCATCTTTGTCTATACAATGCCATTTTTACAGCAGTCCATGCTATTCTGGTTTTTATTATCTATATGGTATTTTAACACATTCAGGTTTTTATAGATTGGATGTGCCTTGGTGAGTATAGGAGCAAAAGAACAGCATTGTGTAGAATATTTATTGCCAAGGATGTCATTGCAAATTAAAGGCAAACTGTAATTCCCATTTGGGGTAATTTTCCTTAATATTAGGGGGCTATGGATTTTGCTGTAAACCTGGTGACATTTCCAGGATTAAGCTCCTATTCCAAATCTTGTTATAACAAGGCTCATGTTAGATAAGCTTGTAAAATAAAGCAGAACATTTGCATATATGCCCTCTTTATAAATCAGGGAGAATGCATCACTGGTGACTAGCACCAGTCATTCCTCCTTCACCATGATGCATGACTTCTGATGACTACAGGGGCAGATCTATGGGAGTCAAAGAGAATTCTTGCGTACCCAAGTATTTGCAATCTGCTCTCAGATCCTCAGCTCACTGTCAGCTTTAACAGGTGTCCAAAGCACAGAATCCAGTATCGTTTAAGAAAAGTGAGTTTTTCTAAGATGTTTTACTTCAGAAACCCTCATGGCTGGCTTGAATTCTTCACTGTTTTTCTCTCCACAGAAGTAAACTTCTGTGCTTTAGGTCAGCATGACTGTGAACATGAATGTGTTAACATGGAAGAGTCATTTGTGTGCAAATGTCATCCTGGATACACCCAACGACATGATGGCAATACGTGCAGAAATGAGTGTGTCTCATGAACTGCAGCGACTAGTTACTGCAGCAGGGCGAGGTGTGAACAGAATGAGAAAACGCTCCTGGGTCCCTTTTGAGATCTTTCTGAGCTATGCAAACCTATGTTACTGTAAAGTCCACCACAAGCCAGGCCTAGTGAAGTAATGCTATAGTGAGATCCCTGATCCAACAGAGAACTCATCTTCTCCAATCCAAATAACTGGGAAAATGTGTTCCGCCAAGGGGTCTAACACAAAGACATTGCTTACTGTTGAACGTCTGTGTCATTGCTATGGGCCATGTAAACTGCAGCACACCTGACACTGATGTATGCTGATTTGTGGAGATATGTAGAGACTTTCCCCTTCTATATGTTTACACTTTCAGTGATCTGTTCGATAAAATGTCCTCTTTTAATAAGAATATTACTAAACGAAGGGTAAGTGTTGCACCAGAAAAACCCAACAACATTGCCCACTTGACATCACCCAGTTTTTAGAAGATACTTTTGTTGCAGAGAACCATTTTGTGCATCATCTAAAATATTGCAACATTTTTCTCTGATGTACTTATGACATATTTTTCTAAAGGAACACTCAGTCACTGAAATTAAAAAAAAGTTGATAGTCCAGGTAGTAATTATTTTTAAATAAACTCTTTGTGATAAAGCCATATTTAAGGAAACCTGGATGTGTTGCAAGAGCTCAGAACTTTTTAACAATTATGGTTTTAGGCTATTGCAAGTTGAATATCTGAAAATTAATATGTCCCAAGGCACTCGTTGTTTTTAAAAATATTGAGCCTTCCCCTGTCCCTTCCCCTTCTTACGTTTTATTTTACACATGTAATGAAGCACACATGATGACCAAATTTACAGTTATACTAATTTCTAAAGCCTGGTAATTAGCAACTTTGTGACTACTCCACTCATTGAAAAAGTGTGTTAAAATATTCTGCATGAGAACCCAAAGTATTTAGATGTTAAAATTCATGTTAGTGTGGGTGTTTGTATTGTAAAAGACAGTGCCAAACAGATGCAATTTTTCCCAGAGAATACTGGGGGGGGGTATTTTCTTTTTTTTGTTTTTTTCACATTTTTTGTGTGCTCTGAGAAGTTACACAAGCCTCTTCATGATGATGTAAACTCTTGGAAAAAGGAGAATGTTCCAGCTGGAACTTGCTTTAGCTAATAAAAACTGACACCTCAGCTCCACTTGTTCAAGCCAATGTTACCTCTGTCTATGCGTAATGGTAAATCTGGACCAATTACTGCAAACTCGTTGCTTAGTTGAATAAACTAATAAACAGCAATATTTAGAACTAAGTAATTTTACATTAAATACGGAATTTTGTTTTATGTAAACAAAAAGCTGCAGACATGCCTGTTCACATCTGTAAATGATTTGCAAATAGAGACATATGAGATTGTGTTTGTGTCTGAGGGAAGTCCACTACTTTTGATCAAGTTAAGCTAAAGTGATTTGGGCCTATATAACTAAAAATAGCCATTAACAAGTTGGCAATAAAATATTATGAGGAAGTTCAGTATAAAGCTTTTTTCCTAAAATGTGCTTTTTCTATACTTACACAGTCAGCAGATTACATAGTACATCTGCAAGTGCACGTATCTCACTGTACTGCTTCGCTGTCCATTCTATGAGACAATATAATTTTTAAACCCAATTCACACCTCTCTCTCCTTTCCCCCACCCTTCATCTTTCACACAACCAGTTGCATGCAAGACTAAAAAAAATATTCCGTTTTATCTTACTTGGAATAGGAATAGGAAAATCAAAGAAAAGGAACATATTAAGACACTCTCATACTCATAATTTGTATCTGTCCCCCACTAGACTTTAACTGCTTGAACCTGTTGGCAGGTTAAAGTTTTAAATTCGTGATTTCTCATCGTGTTGAAAAAAAATTACTGTTTATGAAATAATCTGAAAGCCATAATTTCTATTTATTTCAAGAGTTACTAATATTCATACTTTCTCTCTGAGAAAATTTCAAGGTGAACAAAAGAGAGAGTCTTGCTTTTTAAAGAAAGCAAGCATGATTCTGCAGGTAAGACCAAGTGGGACTTCAAGGTTCTCCCTTCACTCCACTCCACGTTAGTTTCCCTTTGTGATTTTTGGAAAGGGAGATCTGCACTTTGTCAAGTTTGTTATCTGCCAAATCCATTTCATTTAGGTGTTGTTAATTAACTCAGGTTACTCAAATAGGTGGGGATACTGCATAAATTAAAAGCTGTATTGATCTTTTTCCCTTGCTCTGCAAAGGCATCATGTACTAACTACAGTGTCATAGTGTATGTATCTAAGGCTCCAATGTGATTTCTTCAATTATTAACACAAATCAATAGGAGTGGACCACTGTGCTGAAAGCAATCACGGCTGTGAGCAACTTTGCCTAAATACTGATGGCTCCTATGTCTGTCAGTGCTCTGAAGGATTTGTCATCAATGAGGACCTAAAAACCTGCACACGTAAGTCTTGTGAGAACCTCCTTGATCTCAGCTCACCTGGGAAAGGTTTCTGTTTTCATACAGGGAAGAGGACACACCTTCAATTTATTCTTACAGTCTGCATTTTGATAATACTTTAATAATGATTTGAAAGCAGAAACAGGCAGAAAAAGGATTTAGGAAAGGATACTTGTCAAGATAACTGTAAATTCTCACATATTCAGAAAAGTTTTGGAAGATCTGTTCATCCCCAGGTGTTGAGGACAGTTTTTCAGTCACATGACAAATGTGTCTGACTGACAGATCATCTTGACAGCTGTGTCCCCCAGGCAAACTGCATCAGTGTACCTTGGGCAGGAGGTGAAGTGAGAGGCCCACACTGAGCTTTACATTTTGCATGGGAATACTTAATAAGTAAACAAAAGTTGTCCTGACAGCTCTCCATCCTTTATGAATCTAATGATCATTGAGAATCATTGCAGTTTTGCAAATACCTAAATTGCCTTCTTCGCTGGAAAAATAATATATAGAAAGGGCCAGGAAAGGAGGAAGGTGAATGCATTTTGCCTGTTGACTTTTCCTGGACCTCTTTGATGAGAGGGTTTTGGCCACTTTTTCTACAGATTTTGGAGGTACATTATTTTTCAAGCTTGTTGAGTGTTGGAGCACCTCCAGAGTTTGCTCCTTTTCTTGCACTCAGGCAACACATTTTTAACAGAAGTCAAACTGCAAGTGCTCAGTCACAAAAATGATCTAGGGAGAAGTGAGGCAAATCAGCAAAGGCAATTCATTTTTGTCTTTAACCTTGTCTTTGCCTCCATACTAACCTTTTTAGCCCCATCCAGTACTTTGACAGACTTTGCTTCAAGGGGCAGACAGTAATGCAAAAGCAGAACTAGTGTACATGTAACAGCGATAGGGTCTACTAGAAACAATTTATCTAGACATTTATCTAAAAGAACCACTGGAAATTTAGAAACAGCCAAACTATGGAGTTTTATCAACTTGCAAATGGAAAATCCCTTTTCCTTTGTAGTAAAAAGAGGTGTTTTTTTCACTCCTGAGTTTTTTTCCTCTAGGCCGTACTTGGAGACCTATCAGCAGCATTAAAACAGTGCTGTGGCTTCTGGAATCCCTCTGTGCCCTTTAGAATAGCTCCTCTTCTTGCCAGCACACCCCTCTCCTCATATGTATTTAGGAAAAAGATTTGTCCTATTCCTGAGCTCCAGAGGAGTTGTTCAAACCTTGTGGACATTTTTAGGCTATCATGAAAAGAGTTTTGGCACTTTGTGATTTCCTGAAAGAGCAGTTGAATGGAAGGGATTAACATTTAACATATACCACTCCTAATGGGAAAACATCTGGGAATTACAATTCTGGTGTCATATACACAGGCAGAAGTATCTTAAGACAGCTGTGGGAATACCTGAACGGTAAACAGATTTCCACTCTGACAACTAATTACAAAAAAAAGAGTGACACTCTGTGTGTAGCCAACAGACAGTAGCAAGCACTGCCTGCAGGATCCCAGGGGTCCTATGTCTTGGTATTACGGAGAAGAAACACTTAGGAGATTTGAGATGAAAAATGGACTGTATTTGACAGTGCTTGTCATTCGCATTTCTTTGCAAAAGCTTGAATAGTCTAAGCCAAAGCCCAGGGAGGTCCCTGAGAGGTTTTCTGCTTGCTGCCACAGCAGCTGGGTCAGGCACACAAGTGAGTTCTGGGGACTGCCACCTTCACATCGGGCCATGCAGAAACTGTATTTGAAGAAGAATGTTCACAACGTAGCTTTTATGTCTTTGCTACTGTCTTACATAAATTCATTGCTAAAGTGTTTTGGTTTGGTTTTTTTTAAATTCAATTTGTAAGTACTGAGACGTGGACTCTGTTGAGCTCTGTTAAGCACAGGAAAGTATGATTTCTCAACTCTGCTTAAAGCAACCAATGGAAAATACACCACAAGGCCCTCTCACATTTTATTGACGCTATATGTATATTATCAGATAAGGAACTGGATTATTTTTTAAGCAGTTCAATGTATTTATATTTACTTGCTTATATGCCATGCAAATACTTGAGATGAAAAATAATAGATTCATTATTTGTTTGGTTTTTTTTTTTTAACAACTTCAATTGCTCCTACAGGAGTTGACTATTGTGCTCTGAGTGATCATGGCTGTGAACATTTGTGTGTAAATGGCGACAGATCTTATACTTGTCAGTGTTTTGAAGGATACAGGCTTCGTAATGATGGGAAAACATGTAAACGTAAGTTATTATTCAGCAACTCAGAGTTAGAATTTTATTACACACATAGAAGAAATCTGTCAGGTAGGATTTGATTGCCTAAATGTTGCTGTCCCATGTAATTTTAAATGCTCGAGGATTCCAAAAGTTCATCGTTTCCCCTTTGGTGTCATATTTGCCAGGAATATGTCAGTATCTTGGATATGCTGGGGCATCTAAAGTGGTACTGGATGCATACTTTTAGGCACCTGTATCACACCCTAAATGTCTGTGCCATTTAAAAAGTAGCCCTGAAATTGGACTGTTGTGGATCCAAAACTATTTTATTCTGAATTACATCCTTATATGGGAGAAGTGTAATTTTCTTCTCAAATTAAGGCAAGAATATATATAGTTTCTAAAGTGTTATACAGCATGAAGCTTGCTATATTATTAATGGAAAGTTCATTTTGTCCAGCATGGGATAAACATTTGACTACATCATGCAGTTATGGTGAGTGGCAGATATCAAGAAAAAATTCATTGCAAATTTTTCTCCATTTTTATAGCTTTGATCCCTAAGTGATCAAAGATGAATCATGGATAAGTCTCTGAAAAACACACAGGCATTATGTATTTTGTAACTGTAATCCCAGTAATATCCATAGATCTCATCAACATCTGCAGATGTTAAAAAACATTTACAGAAAAAAAATTTAAAGTCATCCAGATATTATCATGACAGATTAAAAGCTCCTTATTCTCAGTTTGTTATCACAACAACACCCTACTTTGTTACTCCATGCAAACAGAGACAAATTCTGCTTGTCTCCAAAAGTACTGACACTCTAAAAACAAGTGAAATGTTCTGTCCATGCAGAAGTCCAGAGGGATCTAGATAGATTGGACCATTGGGCAATGATTAATGGCATGAAATTTAATAAGTAAGGCACAAGTATAAATTGGGAGAGGAGCGGCTGTATCTAAATTCTGTATCAGAAAACCCCACTGAACATCTGCTTGCCCAATTATAGGTGACAATTTTCCAGAATTTGACAGCAGGATTGTATAAATTGTCTTTCTCGCTACCCTTAAATACTACATACACCGAACTTTTGTAATCCTACTTTACAGAAAAATTATGAACACCTTCTGAACTTAAGCACAGAGAAAAAAAAGCATAACTATTTCAGGTTTGAGCATCTTCATTACTGAAGATAAAAAGATGATGATAGAAAGATCTGTTTCTCACCAGAAAGTTTACTTGAAATGTGGATGTGCAATTTAGGTGCCTTTGGAAATCCCTGTGGGTCATTAATCTGCATGCTAGGGACACGTGAAATTCTACAAACTCTAGAACTGGAACAGTCCGTTTTTCCTTAGTAGTAAGGTTGTAAAATTAGGAGGACAAAGATGTACCTTTTTGTTACAACAAAAAAAGACAGCTGGTGCTATAAATGAGTTGCAGGATTGAGTCCAATATACCAGCAAGGACAAGAACATTCAGTAGCTGGGAATTGTAAGACTTTCAACATTTTGCCCTTAACTAACACAATTTTTTATCTGTTAAATTATTCCCAGGTAAAAATGTCTGCAAATCAGTCAACCATGGCTGTGAGCATATTTGTGTTAGTGCTGACAATTCCTACATCTGCAAGTGTCGTGAGGGATTCGTATTGAGAGAAGATGGCAAGACATGCAGAAGTGAGTGACCGGTATCTATTGAACATTTTTGCATGTGCATCAGGAAAGGAAAGAAAGGGGTTTTTCACTTCTTACTGGAAAAAAGCCTGCCTTTTGATATCTACATTTTTTTAATGTGCTTTCATTCAAACCCTATATTTATATCAACCATTCCCAGGACGGGACATCTGCAAATCAGTCAGCCATGGCTGTGAGCATATTTGTGTTAATGAAGATGACTCATATGTTTGCAAGTGTCACGAGGGTTTTCTGCTGAGACAAGATGGGAAAACATGCAGAAGTAAGTACTCTGATAATTACAGTATGTAGATTTGTGGAAGTGTTTTAACAAATACAACAACAGTTTACTGTTATAATATAGGAGTAATATTGTTATACCTGCCAGAAGCTTGTAAGAGATTCTGTAGACAGAAAGACTCACAATTTTTCAGGTACCAAGAGTTAGAAGTGTTTGCTGCCTCATTTTTTGCCCTTTTCTTCCAGTGGTATCAGTAGACCTAATAAAAGATATTACTTCTCCCTGCATAATACTTTCACCGTAGATGTGCTTTAACCAAATATCATCATCTATTCTCAGATAAAGACATTTGCAGTTCAGTTGACCATGGCTGTGAACATGTTTGTGTTAATGCAGATGAGTCATACATCTGCAAGTGTTATGAGGGATTTGCACTACGGGAAGATGGAAAAACATGTAGAAGTAAGTATCCTTATCTTTAATAGAAGATTTCCTTTATAATCTGTGTATTCGTAGACATGTTTTAAATACTGGCAACCTTATTTTTTTTCCAGATAAAGATGTTTGCAATTCTATTGACCACGGCTGTGAGCATGTTTGTGTGAATACTGATAATTCATACATTTGCCAGTGCTATGAGGGTTTTGTATTGAGGGAAGATAAGAAAACGTGTAAAAGTAAGTTATTTTATGTTAGTGTATTTTTTTGCACTCAGAGGTCTACTGAAGAAACTTATTGTGTTAGAGGTAGGTCTTCTTATAGGGGATTTTGCCTGACAAAAAGGATGATGAATTCTTTATTTACTGGGAGCTTATTACTTTTAGTCTTTAAAGTTTTGGAAATGTTCTCATTCATCAAACTGTAGTAAATAACATCTAAATTATTCCTAGATAAGGACATCTGCAAATCAGTCAGTCATGGCTGTGAACATCTTTGTGTTAATAATGATGATTCATACACTTGCCAATGCCATGATGGATTTGTACTAAGGCAAGATGGGAAAAGATGCCGAAGTAAGTAGCTTATGAACAAAAGAAGAAATTTCATTTCCTTTTATTAGGAAATTTATTATTCACTGATTCATAGTGGTCAGAACAAAATATTGTTGTCTATAGATGAGAAGACTTCTATGAATTAATTATTGTTTGAACTAAAGATACATTTCAGAAAATCAGCCAATTTTAAGGTTTGAATGTAGCTTTTAAAATGTGAACTTCATGTCTAGATTGCGTATGTTGAATTTTAATCTTGAGCGTAGGATGTTGCTGCATTTTACTTTGATGGGTTGAAGTTCTAATTGCCACTGTGTTGTTCTGTGTATATTCATGCAGATCATGACTTAACCTGTTCCTTAACCTCTTAGCATGTTCTTTTGTAAATGATAAGCCGATGAAACTCCTTCAGGCTCTTTATATGTTTTCTAATCTTTTCATAAGTCTCTTCTTGCTCCTCTATAACCTCTGCTATTTATCAGCAGCCTTGTGGGGACACCACAGTGGTACAAAATCTTCTAATAGGAGACAGAGCAGGGTCCAGGGTAGAGGAACTATAACCCACCTAGTTCTTATTTGAATCTGCCTATCTTTTTTTTATCTTTTATCTTTTTTTTTTTAATCTATCTTTTTTTATGACCAAAGATCATTAGTCTGTGACCAAAATACTCTGCTAGCGCTTGTGTTCAGTTAGTTATCTACCATGATCATAAGCTGTTTAAGACTCTCAGTCACACAGGTGTCCCACATCCTGTAAGTACAGCCTTCATTCTGTGTTTCTAAATGTATAAGCTTAGTTCTGGCGATTTTAAAATACATGTGATTTGCTGTTATCCAGCTTGCAAAAAGGTTCATATCTCCTTATATCAGCAGCTGCTCTATTTTTATTTGCCATTCTCTCAAAACTGGAGTAACCTACAAACTTTGTCAGTGACTATTTTGTATTTTCTTTTGGGTTCATAAAAACATTAAGTAGTAGAGGAGCAGGGCAAATTCTTAGAAAGACAGACACTTGATGTTCCCCCATTTACAATTTACTCTGAAGACCTCTCTAGCCAGTGTTAATCCATATAATGATGATTCTGTAGTCTGTTTTCTTAATCAAAATAAATACCAAGACTGCTGCCTTACTGAATGCTTTGTTGTATGAACAGCATGAGCTTTATGAACCAGCCTCATAATCAACAAAAAAATATATTTATTTTGTTTTCCAGCATCTATTTTTCCATAACACCAAGTTGATTGACAATTCTCTTTCTTTGATTTTACTCTGAATCAAGTTCCACATTATATCTATTCCATTATTTTAGTGCAGATCAGTGTCAAGCTGACAGGCTTGCAACGAACTACTTATCCTTTTCAAACACTGCAACAATAGTATTTTTTCAGTGTGTGTGCATACACTGGAGACTGCTCAGTGTTTTGGGGCTTCCTTGGAGTTCCAGGAGTTACTGAAAAATAACTCTGAGCATCCAAGATGTTCTTCAGTCAGCTCTTTTACAACTCTTCACTGCAAGTTATCTGGAGTTACTGATTTTAAAATGTGTGTGTTCTGTAGGTCTGTGTGACCTACTTCTCAGCTGATGAAACTGTTCACTCCAGCAATGTCACCAGTAGCCTATTTCATAAGTTCAGAGCTGAATACACTAAATATTTTTAACATTTCTGCATTAAGACTGGCAATTCTACCATTTCTATCTATTAATTAACAATACATTGTTAGAATGCTTTTTTTTCCTAATAATCCTTAAATAACTTACTCGTACTATCCTTTATTTTGTTGTCCATGTACCCCCTTGTCCTTTATCTTATTATTTCAGTGTTTTCAATTTCCTAATATTTTCATGTTCAGTACGTACTGTGAATGTTCCTTTCCTTCAATCATTATTCAAATCTTACAGCTGTTTTCAATTTCAATTTCTAAATTAGGTTGGTTTTTTAACTACTACAGCATTCTTTTTAGATTATGGGACTACATTTTTGGGGGGTATCTAGTAAAATAACCTTAAATAGTACAATCATTCACTTATTTTTTTTTTTTAGTATTGCCCCCCATCCCGAAATACTCTGGCTCATATTTGGTTTCAGCTATATAAAATTCATCCTTTTGCAGTAATAGCCATGTCTGCTGCTGGTTTGTATTTGATTCTGTTTATAAACAAAAAATGTGTCTGAGTTGCACACAGCTGTGTATAAGCAGATGCTAATTTTTATTTACATGTTAGTTTCTTCTTTATCTGCAATAATGGGTTCTAGTTTAGATTGCCATGTCTTAAATATAATGCTTGTTGAGTTAGAAGATTGTCCTCTGTAGTAGTTTTTGGAATTTTTGTACTGGCAGCATGAGAACTCCAGGTAATTTTGGCTCAGATCAAAGTTCTTGTAAAAACGTAAGTTTTTCTTCCCTACACACTAAACCTAAGTATTTTGCTGAAGAGTCAGTCTGAACTTGGCTGTCGGTACTGTTCTACTTTCTATGTAAAGGTAGTTCTCCATTAGCAATTGAGAATATTTTCTTTTGTGTTGCAGTGAAAAAGAAACAGGGAATGCTGATAGATGGCTCTGCTTCCTTCTGTACTTTCTCCCCATCTATCCTTCTTGAAGAGGTTTTAACCAACTGGTTTTAACATTGCAGTCATACAAATCCTCCCATCAATTTTCAGCAATACCAGTTAGATTTTATTTATCCTCTTAAATGAGTAGTTCGTATTCTTCTGAGGTTTGTTTGTGCACTCTTGGCATTGATATAAGGATGATAAAGATTTATTTTGCTTCATGTCCTGATGTGTTTTGCTTAATTTTGTTTTTACCAGCATGAATTTGTGCTAAATGACTGTACTAAATTACTCCCTCCTTTCACTCTTACTGCTTTTAATGTAAAGTCCTCCTCCTTAATCTAGTCAGATTAATCCCAAAATGATTTATTGTCAGTGGGAGGCCATCCAAACCATGCAATTCTTTCTGCTCAGATGGTAAAGAACTCATGCTCTATGTAAGCTAAGCTGCCTATCATTTAACTCGCCAAAACTGCTTTCAGTTTGCAGGGTTCCATCTTTCTTTGCTCATGGGATTACCATCACACTCTTTGTATTTATAAAAAAAGTTTAACTAGCAAACCACATTAAATATTATCTATTCCAGGCAAGGATATTTGCAAATCAGTTAACCATGGCTGTGAACATGCTTGCGTTAATGCTGACGATTCATTTGTTTGCAAGTGTCAGGAGGGATTCCTGCTAAGAGAAGATGGAAGAACATGCAAAAGTAAGTAGTCTGACATTTATCAGCATACTTTTTATTTTCAGCTCATGCTTGTGTAGAAATGCATTAACCAGCAAGAGCTGTCATCTGTTTTCAGATAAAGATCTTTGCAAATCAGTCAACCATGGTTGTGAACATATTTGTGTTAATACTGATGATTCGTATATCTGCAAATGCCATGATGGGTTCCTACTGAGAGAAGACGGGAAAACCTGCAGAAGTAAGTAGCATGAGAACTTAATTTGATTAATTACACATATAATCGAGGCCTCTGCTGATGTATGTTGACTACCAACTCTTCTGTTTGCAGACAAAGATGTTTGCAATTCAGTCAACCATGGCTGTGAACAAGTTTGTGTGAATACTGAAGATTCCTACATCTGCAAATGTCATGAAAAATTCATACTGAAGGAAGATGGAAAAACATGTAGATGTGAGTAGCCTGAGCTATGAAAGTATGTTTTTATTTGAGGCTTTTAAGTGTTGTGGCTGTGAGTGTTTGCACATGTGTATGTTTGCGATTTCCAACTGTTTGAGCTGGTTAATAAAATATATTATTTTACCCTAACGAACCTCACCTCACAAACTCCATTCACTCTTCTCAGATAAAGATGTTTGCAACTCAGTTGACCATGGCTGTGAACATATTTGTGTTAATACTGATGATTCCTATATCTGCAAGTGTCATGAGGACTTCATACTGAGGGAAGATGGGAAAACCTGTAGGAGTAAGTTTTTTAATCTTTGTTTTGTACTTCCTGATCTGTTAATGAAACGCACTATGCAACAGTAAGTGTGTTATTTGTCTCTTTCATATAGAATCTACTTCATGGAAGTGAGCTCCTTCATGGAAGATTATTGCCATAGTTTTTACATTTTGTGAAAGTTATTTACCTAGCTAACTGTGCTAAATATAATTTTTGTTATTCCAAGGTAAAAATATCTGCAAAACAGTCAACCATGGTTGTGAACATGTCTGTGTTCCAACTGGCGATTCATACGCATGCCAGTGTCACAAGGGATTTATATTGAGGCGAGACAGGAAAACATGCAGGAGTGAGTAGCTGTATCTTCTATGGGGAGTATGGTTTTTTACATCATAAAAGAAATAACAGACTTAATTTCACTCAAAGCTTGTTCATGCCAGTTCTGCATTTGAGAAATGATCTAATAAGGAAATTCTCTTAACAATTCTCAGATAAAGACCTGTGTAAATCCATTGACCATGGCTGTGAACATGTGTGCGTTAATCATAACAATTCATACAGCTGTCAGTGCCATGAGGGTTTTGTCCTACGACAAGATGGGAAAACATGTCAAAGTAAGTAACTCAGTATGTCTGTCAGCCACTCTTCTCTGGCATGGCTACATAAACGAACGAAGATGTTATATTCCTGTGTCATACATTCTTCAAATATCATGTTTTGAGTCTCTGAATTTATAAATATGTTAAATAGAATACAGATAAATTTTTCAATTTTTCCTAGATAAAGATGTCTGCAAATCAGTTGCCCATGGTTGTGAACATATTTGTGTTAATAATGGCGATTCATACATCTGCAAATGCCAGGAGGGATATGTACTAAAAGAGGATCAGAAAACATGCAGAAGTAAGTACATTTTATTTAGAAAGCATTTGTTTCTTTGATTTCTAAAATTACTTGACCTCACTCCAAATGCTTCACTTCAAAAATTATATAATATTTGAAAACGCAAAGCATATGTGTGACGGAAAATGTCTTGAACAATTAACTTGATGCTCTTGTAAGCAAAAACCTAACAAATTGTAACAGTTGTTTTGGTACAGCATCAAGTACAATAATAATTCTTTCCAAACATCAAGGAAAAAAGCCAAAGTGAAATCTTATTAACAAGGAATGTGCTCTTTAATCAGATTCATATACTGTGGAGCTTTTATCTTTATATACTCCACTTTAAAATACCGTTAATTCTATTTGCTTATCTTCTAACATGACATGCTTAGAGTATGACATGCATTTATCTCACCACCCCTTAATACTTGGAGGAGAAATTCTTCTACTGGAACTCAGTAAAAACACTTATTCTGCAAAAACGGATGCCTTAGTTGGGGAGACTTTTACTACCAAAAGAATGGTAATATATTCATGGCTGATCTCAATCCTAACTGAAACCATTCACCACAAACTGCTGCCCTATGCTGACTTATGCAATGATATTGAGGTGGTTCTGATATTCATATTCATTGCATTTCCATTGCCTTAGTACGTGTGACACATCTTTTCCTCAGATGACTGCAGAAAGGAATTCTTGGACAGCAGTTTTAAAAAAGAGCTATTGTCTAAGAAGAAAAGCGCAACCTTTAAAGCTGAAAATTCCTTATTCCTACACTGACTTGGTAACAGACTTCTTCAGTAATTTCTGCAAAGTAATTTGTGCTGCACAATTCTCTCTTGTATAGTGCTTACAGCATTCTTACTACACAAACATCAGAAATGAGTGGACGTCAAAGTTCATTTGATCCAGACTAAGGTGCAAATCTTGCATTCCTTAGCATGGCATATTCTCCCTGGAAGTTACATTGATCAAATAGGAGCTGAGCATCTCTACAGCCAGCCCCTTGCACAAAGCGCACTAGTCTATGCTTACTGGAGGCAATTACTTTCCAGAATAAAAAAACACTTGGCAGAACCAGTCTGCAGCTTCGAAGACATTCTCCAGTCCCTAAATTCCCTAACCTTGTCATGGATACACAGTGCCTACAAACTGCTTTGATTTTTGTGTGTGCACTTGCCAGAAAGTATGAGAACTCCAAATTTGTCAGTCTCCTGACAAACTCCCAGCTATAATGGGTAAACCAGAAAAGACTAATTTCAGCAATACATAAGCCTTCTAATTACAAGATTGTTAGAGAGTTACAAGCAAAAAAACTTACATAAACAATTCTGATCCATGTTTAGCAGCTAGGCACATTTCCAGCATTTACTCTCAGATAGAGTTTTTTATCTGGTTTTCTGCCACTAGAGGTTTAAGTTTGTGCTATAAAAACACGTGCATTTTCTGAATTTTGTCCCCAGACTTGAATCTCATCCAAACCTCTAGGGCAGGCTACCTAACCGCTTCTCGCTCAGCATTCCCCAAGCTCTTTGGCTTTTGCCTCACTGTTCCCTGGCACTCTAAATATGACTCCTAGATTTTCACTGTATATACAAGTGTGGCTTCACTGACTCATTTCTTTGTACCACTTTTACCTTTTTGCTACTTCTGCAACACAAATGCAGCTCCAATGATTCTCTTCCATGTCTTTCAGTGTTGGTTATCTACACAAATGTAAAGTTAGCATACTGGCCTATCCCTGGAAGAAAATTATGGCAACTCTGTCTCTATATCCTAGCTATGTTCTTCAGTTACACACTTCTCTCCGCTGAACAGTCATTCTTAAAATTTGCTGATTGTTGCTCTATTTTTAAGAGTTGTAGTATTGTGCAAAGCAGTATGTCTCAAGAAGTATTTGCTGTGATTGTATTTTTGTTAAACTCTTGGTCATGGGCACACTCTTAGCTTTTGATATAGTCTGTACACAACAACTTTAGACACACTGGCAAAGTTGGATGAGTCAGGAACAAGTTACTCTAGACGATCTCTGAGTTTACGCAGTCCCTAGGTATCTAGGTCTCTTTTTCACCTTTGTGGAGTTTTTTCATGACCTGAACACTCCGCTGCTTATTTCACAGGATGCACTGAAGGCCCAGTTGACCTGGTGTTTGTGATTGATGGATCAAAAAGTCTTGGAGAGAATAATTTTGAAATTGTAAAACAATTTGTCTCGGGCATCTTGGATTCACTTGAGATTTCACCCAAAGCTGCTCGAGTTGGTTTGCTTCAGTATTCCACTGAAGTTCGCACAGAGTTTACGTTAAGGCAGTTCAGCTCAGCCAAAGAAATGAAGAAAGCTGTATCGCAAATGAAATACATGGGGCGAGGTTCCATGACAGGACTGGCTCTGAAGCAAATGTTTGAGAGAAGCTTCACAGAAACAGAAGGAGCAAGACCATTTTCAGCAAATGTCCCTCGAATCTCCATTGTGTTTACGGATGGACGAGCCCAAGATGAAGTCTCTGAGTGGGCTGCTAGAGCAAAGCAAAATGGTAAGTGGAGATGTGTTTGATTCATTCTAAAAGGCAAAAATTGTTATAAATAAGATGTGGCAATGGTATGGATGTGCTACACTATGTGCTAATCAAGAGAGCATTTGCCATGGGAGTCTGGCTAGCGCAGTGACCACTGTAGCAGAATATCGGATCTTTGGTGTTCACAGGAGCCTTTGCTACAAGGCATGTATGTCATCCCTAGTGCGGGACCCATGATGAGTGTCTCACCGCTGGGGTTCTGTGCCATCCACAGGTGGTGGTACTACCCACCTGGCATGTCATGCAGTGCCCTGAACATATCCATTAAGGGTAGACATTTGATACAGAGATTTGGGAACACTGGGAACTTCATCAAAAATTCTAAGAAAACAATAAAAAAACCCCAACCTGTCTCTTCAAAATACAGAAATCTATCCTCCTGAGAAATACCATGGTAATAATTGGTTATATTTTTATTTACACATATTCTGTATTTTTAACCAATTTTATAGTGCTGATGGTGTTCTGGAAGGAAGATGGGTCCTCTTTACAAAAGGATATAGCTGTAGTGCTCTTTATCTTTCTGCTTCTACATGCCTTATTAGTTATATGCTGAAATGTAACTGAAAACTGGTGATTTTTAATTTAGAATATGTCTGGGCAGAAACCCATCATCCTCTAGGACACCTGTACGACCAATTAGAAACTTTTCAGCTGTTTAGCAGAGTCAACTGAAAACTTTCAAAACTTTTCAAGAAAATAAAGGATCCCTTTTTTCTTTGCAAAACATTTTCTATTTTATGAGAAACTGCCTTAACAACCATGGCCCACAACACAGAAAATATAGCCAGAATTGAGAAGATGCTGCACATCTTTTTTCTGTTCTTCTTTTATTGACTTGATATATCCATCATAACTTGATACATGATTAGTATAGCGTTGGTCAAGACTGATACCTCTCTGCAAGGAGAAAAGGGAAAAATGTCCAAAGATATGAGAAGAGCATGTGCTAACAAGGGTGCCATTACAATGAAATGTAAACAAAGTGTTTTTTAAAATACTGAAAACAAACCCAAAGATTTATATGCTAACTAGTGAGATCTGGGAAAGTACATGGAGGATTTAGAGGACTGAAGAAGGAAAGAAGTACAAGCCAACCTTGCTTACTTGCTGAATGAAACCTCAGCTCCAGACTGCTCACACTGGTATTTGTAATGCTACAAACCAAGTCCATCCCCTGTGTAATTGCAGCATAGCCAATGTAGTAATGCTGATATAAAATTGGCCTTGAATGCTTTATCACTGATATCTCCAAGCCTTTAAAAAGCAACAGACCTGAGCATGACTGGTCCATTCATTAAATCGAATCAGCTTCTGGTGAATGTTTTACTTTCCCAGCTGAAGTGCAATGGTAGGCAGATTCATGACGAAAAGTAAGGAGATGCTTACATTAAATGTTAAACAGTTGGAAAATGCATATTTTATGATGTTATCAGGCCCAGGATTCTTCAGCAAAAAGGTTAAAGTTGCAATTCAGTGAGTGTGTAGCTGTTATTACCCTGTGATAATAAAGAGATATCAAGCCTCCCCATCCTAAGTTTTATCTGAAACCAACCAGCTGAGAAGGCAGCTTCTGCATTTGAATCTTATAAAAGAGCTTGAAATACTATGAAGCCAAGAGTTGTACTATGAATCACAAAATCAGTACTACTTGTAGACACTTTCTAAGCCAAAACTGATGTAAAGAGAAACGTTGTATCAGATCATATGTTCACGAGAATAAAAAATAACTGCTGAAAAAGGGGATATTGAAGATCACTACATTTTGTATTCATTGCTTGTTTAATATTCAGCTGGTGAGAGGGCTGTGAACCACTTCCTCCTTCCCTGCTTTCAGAGTGAAGAAAACTACACATCCTCAATTTACGTTCTCCCTAGCACCTCTGCTGGGGAAATGCCTGTCCCGAACATCCTTCTTGTAAGGATGTTCCTTCTTTCTCTCCTAGCCCCACAAATTGGTTTTTCCCCTGTTCTTACCCTTGTAGGTCTGGGTGCCTTTGCAGTGCCTCCCAGCCCACTAGTGTCCCTTGGAATGCAAGAATCTGGTCTCAGTGTGCTCTGAGGATTTCAATGAAACATTAAGTATTTGTATTTTTCTTTAAAAAATTACTGCCATCTTTCAGGATTCTGCTCCATTTGCAAATATATAACAGGTTTTCCCGTCAACCCAGTAATTAGCTTTATTGCACACACCCTAGGTACACAGACCCACTCAAACCAGGAACTTCCAGTGCAACCATGAGGCTCACTTGTTGTGTGATTCTCTTGGATGTTTTGCAGTACTCTTGCTGGGTTCATTTACTATCAGTAGTGGCCAGGCAACTATCATCTCTTTAACTTATAAACTGTCTGTTAAATTACAGCAAAGCAGCGAGTTTCTACACATCCCTCAGTAACAAAAGCATATTAAGCCTGTTCAAAACCAATTTTGAAGTTACACAGCATATACATTTCTTGTGTTCTCCCTGTCTCTCACTCTAAAATGACTAATGCTCATCTTTTCCTTTCATGGAGGAACAAGGGTTTAGGACTGCTGATGTAATAATTACGTGCAATTTCTTTTGAATCTAGGTATAATTATCTACGCCATTGGAATAGGAAAAGCAATTGAGGAAGAACTGCTGGAAATTGCTTCTGAGCCATCATATAAACATCTCTTCTATGCTGAGGATTTCACAGCTATGGAGGACATAAGCGAAGAGCTAAGAGCCCAAATCTGTGAAGGTAACAGTATTCCACTTCCACTGAGATAAAAGAGGAATCAATGCTTACAGATTTTTTGCAGGCCTAAAAGGACAACTAGTGTCATAGTGTAAGTCATAGATCATTGGTGTCAGACATTGCAAGGCATAAGTCACAGTAATTTTTCTGCCCTTTAATATGTGAGGAATATATACCCTTAATCTAGCACCAGGTAAAGGTATATAATTGACTTTCCTTTATTTTTGTAAAGGTTGCATAAAATGTACACTTCTGCGCCCAGACAAATCAGTTTCTCACTCCCCTTTCTTTTTCTACAGTTAAGTCAGCCATGCACTGAACCCCACCCTACCAAAGAACATGATCTACTTCCTTAGGAATGTGTGAAAATAATCAGGGATTTGTAATGTCTTAATGAGAATAAAAAATTACTCGTTAAGACCAGTGGCAAAACCTAATCCACAGCAAAACAAATCATCAAGAGCTGTTGTGTGTATTTGTAGAAGATTAAAAATAATTCATTGAACATACATTCACAACTACAAAGAGTGGATCTCAGTTATGCGTAAGCTCCAAGTTTTGCTCCACAAATGTGGAAGGTTTGTCCCAGAAAGCACCTTTCCTCACCCTGGCACAAACAGCCTCTTTATAAACATTCCCAGCTGAAGTTTTGCAAGGGAGGGGGGAATGTGAGCTGGGACGAAAGCTGTTCAGTGAGAGAGAGGACAGCACATCTCTCCCACTCACACATTCCCAGGACTTGGTGTTACTTGTACATTCAAATTGGTACCTGAAGCAAAATTCAGCAATGTCACTGTGAATAATATTAGTCATAGCACTAGCACTGTGCAAGATGATTTAATTTTCACTAGCTTTTATTTGGTTGTTTTTCTTGGAATTAAATGCAAACAGGTTTTATGTTCTTCTTCAACGTTACTGTGTAAAATTGGCTGGCAAGCAGCAGTGCATATCTTCCTCATACAGATGTCAAGGAAGAATCTGACAATGTTTCCTAGCTTGTATATTCTTTGTGTTTCTCTCAGTCCTAAGAAGTTCTAGTTCCATCTTTGTGAAATACAAAATACTACAATAACATGAAACTGTCTGTTCAATTAACCTTCTTATTAGGCAGATAATCTGCTGATGACAGCATGTCATCTTAAAAGCTTGGGGAGACACCAAAGCCAAAACTATCTGGCAACCGGTATAATAATTCTCACTCATTAGCAAACCCCAGAGCTCAGTGATGGAAATGCATCCTTCAGGTACCCACAGCAGTGTTTAGCAACCAGGACTTACTTTTTTTTTTTTAAACTACATTACTTACCATATGAAAAATAAGTAAATCCTGCCCCTTTGCGGCAGTTTCTAGACTACACCTCTAGTTAACTGGGCAGAGCTAGCGCCTCTCAGCTTCTGTCCTCCTCCTCTGTCACCAACAGGCAATGCCTCACACCTGTGAACTGAGGACTGACCCAGGCTTGTTTTTCTGGACACTCCAGGACTACCTATTGCTCATCAACTCACTCCACCAGAAATTCTGCCTCCAGGCCTGTTACACAAGCTGAAAGTTCCGGTTTCTTTCCTCTGTTTTGGTTTACAGCCTAATTTTTTGCCCTCCTTTGCAACAGCAGTAATTTCATTTTTACTCCAGCCTTGGTCCTTAGCTGAGGACTTCTGAGGCTCCAGCCTGTGAGGGCAGTTGGGAGACCCTGTGAACCTCATGGATTCCACTGACAAAGCCTCTCATCCTCGGTCCCAGCTGTGGATGGGCTGCATGTTTCCAAGTAAAGCAGAAGCCCTCCAAATATCTTTTGGGGTAAGGCTTTTTCCTTTCATTCTGCAAGAAAGCATCAGCCTTGTAGAATAGCTGCTGATTACTATTAATTATTCTTGATGACTAGTAGTAAAAAAAAAAAAAAGTGTTTTTCTCTTTTGCCTCTTATTAAGAGGAATTCAGTCGGAAGGTTCCCATTCATTGCCTTGGTTAATGTTCATTTCTCATCTGACTGGAAGCACTAACGAGGCTACAGCAATGTCATACATAATACGCACTCATCATGATTGCCTCTTCACCCCTGTTCTGAGCATGTGCATTGTGGGAACCTTTAATTACATGGTGACATACTATTTTTGTCACAAGACCCCAGCCCCGATCAGATGACAGTACTCAGCAGCCTGCTGGTTAACATTCTGTTCTCCTTCCAAATTGCGGATCGTTATCACTGCTGCAAATAGTCAGCCGCTGCTTTTGAAGACATGCTTTTTTGAAGACACTTTTTCACAGGCTTTTCCTAACTAAATTCTGTTCTGTTACAAAACAGAACACTAAAAACAAACACCCAACTTCAGCATTGTTCCTCAACAAATTTGAGTATTTAGGTTCGCTGCACTGACTTCACCAAGGGACTCGGGGTTAGCAGCTGCTGTCACTACTTGTCTGATTATTCACAGCTTTACAGAGGTGATGAGATCAGAAATCTTTGGGCCCCAACCAGTTTCTGAAGCCTGAAGAGGAGTTTCTGAAATGCCCAATTCCCATACCAAACTGGAAACCTTCTGCCACACCTCTACCAGGGTATCTGTCAGTCTTCTTTCCTGTCCCTTACATCTGAATCCTAATTACTTGTTACACCAGCCCAGTGTCCAAAGCTCAAACTTTTCAGGTCAGTGCCTCTGCCCTTTCTAGACAGACTCCTCATTAGCCTACAGCTCTTAAACCACTTCTAGAGCAAGTCATTACCCAGGGTTAAACACTCAAGGTTCATCTTACCTGTTTCTTCCCTCCCACACTGGAAATCTCACCATCCTTGTTCCCAGGTGATCATTCATCTGCTAGACTCCTTACCCAGTTTGTTTCATTCCTTGCCTCATGATCTCATCCCACAACTCTCTGCCCTGAACTCTTCTCCAAAATCTGTGTTCCTTCTACCAGCTGGTTCCCACACAGACTTTTTGATATATATAAATATTGTAGTTCTGCCCACTGAACTCTGATCTTCTTACTCAACCACTCATCTCTGTTCATTCCCAGTTCCTCATGCTCAGTCATCCCAGCCCCCACCCAGAGGGTCTCATCTCCTTGCCAGTGCAACTTAGCACAGCTGCATATTATTGTGCATCTGTCAAAATTCACCAGACCAACAGAGATCCCAATAGCCATAACAAACCTGTGGGACCCAGAAGCATCTTCCACCTCCCTACTGCATCTTCATGGCATATCAGGAGAGTTTGCACCATCCCCTTTTACTCTCACACATTCACTTTCAGTGAAGGAACTCTGGGTATATTTGCAGGGAGGGAGTCCCAGATGCTCCATCCACTCCCCTGGCATAGTTGATCAAGTCGTGCAGTTGTTAAATGTATGTTCTTCAGCTCATCTGGGCCATTAAGGGCTCCACAGTTAAATGAAGGTGAAGGATTTATTTTCTAGAAAAGAACCCATTCTTAAGGAACCAAAGCTGCCTCTACATTACCCTCTTGCGTCAGGAAAGGGGTAATGCACAGAATTACTCGAGATGGTTATACCTACATGTAAAATAGGTTTCCCTTTCTCTCCAGACACCCTTTGACTAAAAAGATGGGTATGTGGAGTCTGAAATAAATTCCTACATTTTAAAGGCTGTGCTTCATGAATTAGAAACTTGTATTTTTGCTTATAACTGTAGTGCATCAAAAACTCTACTGCACCCTTCTCACCTAAACACTCCTAACTCCCTGATCAGTGTTTCCCATTATAAAGGAGAAAATGGAAGGAGAGTAAGAAATTCCTTCCGTCTCCAAGCAGTTTTTATTCAGTTCACCCCAAAGGACTGACGGATGACAATGAAACATGCAAGAATTTTCACTAAAGGACACAAAGTAGTTGCTGTCATTTCAGATTGCTTCACTCCTATTAATCTATTTGTAAAGAACTTGTGGTTTTGGGAGAGTTCCTCTGATAGTCTGAGTTGAAGGGTGAGTCCTGGAGTTTCCATCAACACTGAACCTCTTCTAAACTGCACAGGTATGAGGCATTCTCCATGCGTTATGAGAGACAGAGAAACACTGAGTCCCTAGTTTCTAGGGAATTGAACATTTTTATTGCTCCTTTTGTGATCTCATTTCCTTTGGCAATTTCTTTCTACCAGCCCTGAAAGAGTCAGCTCACCAGCAGGATCCATCATCTGGGAGGATTCCACAGCCTTCAGGTTGGCTGTTTTAACTCAGTGTCCTGCTTTCTCCCCAGATCACTGCTAAGTTGCCTCTTCATGCCACCTTCTGTAGAGAATCCTAACAATTCACCTCTGAGAGAGTTGTTCATCCCATTCCCCTTCCCACTCCTCTCCAAGCCACCCTCCTTTCTGCAATTCAAATCTGCTTTATTCAAAAAAATTGAGATTCACTGTAACAAACGCATGGCTGCATGCTTCTTACACCATCCAAATGAATTACTTCATGGGGAAACTTGTATTTCAATACTGTTTTTGATATTTTAAAGCACGTTCAAGCTTTCCATCACTTCTGTTTCTCACCTTGACAACTCCCTTTCAGTTCTGCAACCCACAACTTAAATCATGCATACAGTAAATACAGCCTAACAGCTCAGTTCCTTCACATCTTTGTATCCCTAGTCCTCTCCATGAATGATGCTCACTGCAATCAGTGAGATTAGTCGCTAATTAAGGAGAACTCTGTGCATGTGAGTAGAAAAAAAATACTGTATAATTAAGTGAAGTAGGTTTGATTTTTAGACTTCTGGGGGGTTTCCTGCAGGACCTGAATCAACCACAATAGCCATCACAGATGTCATTGCCTGTCCCAATCTTGCAATACACCACAAGTATCTTTTTGAAGACAGTTACACTCACTCAACAAGAACAACAGGTAATCAGGTTACCTTTGTTTAGAATAATCCGGACTGCTCTTTGAATATATAGGCCCAAGTGTTGTGTACTGTTTTCCAATATTTACAAAATCTGTCCCAGAGCATTCCTTTGGATGTTGACCTGTTTTGAGAACAGGAAGCTGTATGAAACCTGCTCTGCATTTATAAGTCTGTCATTTCCTTCCCCATCCCATTTGATTTATTCAGCATTTAGCCTATGCTTGACTGTTTCTGTTTTTCAGCAAAAGCTTCAAAAGATAAAGACCAGTGCAAATGTGAAAACCTTGTGACATTCCAGACCTATGCAACCAATGAAGTAAGAAAACTCACCCAGCGATATATCCTTTCAGAATAATTGTTTCTTACCTATAAGACAAGGGAGGCAGGTTAAAAGAAACAATAACTCATCAAGTCTAAGCTGTCTCCATAGCTCAAATCAATCTACTGTAGTGAACAGCTAAACTGCTTAATAGATAATCTCCAAGAAGCAAGACTTTAAGACTTGAAATCTGCCTCTCCTTCATAGAAAGAACCAAAATATTAATAAGGATCTTAACTTTTAATAATCCCTAACAGTAAACACTTTCAGGAACAGCAAAGAAATGACTGGTCAAATTCAAGACTAACACTCTTTGCTTTGGGTTATTTCTTTGGATGGTACCGAAATAGCATTTACAACAGACAACATGCAGTATTTATGCAGCAAATTCCTGTTTTCTTCATGAAAGCTGCTTCTGCCTAATCAAATAATAGTAAGAAGACATCAAATCTTCTGTTTAAGGTTTGTAACTGTGTGCAAGTCCAATAAGCATTTATTTTCTGCACAGAAGAATGTAGTGATACCAACAGCTCATAACTGTGTGCTTCCTAGACAAGAACAGCTTCAGACTGAGGAACATGTGGAGTTTACAGTGTGTGGAGTCAGGCCAACAGAGCCCTCGGTGGTCATGGCAGCAGGCAAGACCACAGAGACCTCTGTTAACCAGATGCAAAATACTGCCTACCAGTTCAGACCTTACCTCCAGCCATTTTGTGTAACTGCAACAGCCTGCCTCACTCTTCCCAAGTGAATCCTTCAGCAGGTAGCTTAAGTAATCAAGTTCTGATCACTTTTTAATTATTCCATGCAAAGTAGAATTACTTCATAAAGGGGGACAAAGCCATCGCATAAAGTTATTGCTAGGTGCGTCAAATGCTCATCAACATTTATACTTCTCTGAAGGGACTTCTCCGAAGTCTCCAGGTAACTTTGGAGAAAAATCTCTAGGTCATTTCCCATATCCTTAAGAGGGTCATCCAGACACACAGAGTTCCAACCCAGCTGCTGACAAGGAAGGAGACCACTCCTTCCCCCTTCAGCAGAAGCCTTAGCCTCTTCACTGTAATCTCCAGCAGCTGGGCTGTAAGGAACTCTGAGCTTACTCAGAATCAAATAAAACAGAGCTTAGCAACATGTGCTTTTTTGCTTTACAATTTGAGCACGCAACCCTGTGATTTTTAGAGTCTGAGAAGGACTCAAGGTGATGCAAAAGCTGCTGACACCGAGCCGGAGACCTATGCATTTTGACAGGAAGAGTGCCAAGCACTTCCCCAGAGCACTCTGCAACCACTGCTTTGAACAGATTAAGAACTATTCAGTTTTCTCTCCATTACAAATCTCATTTCTCTGCCTTATCTGAAGAGTGGCTCAGATACTGAGTGATATACTAGTTCTTGATAACTGCAGAAGGCTGCTGGCCAGTCCTCATCCCAGGGGTTGGGCAGTAGGGGGGAGACAAACTGGCTGCAAAACTAGCTTGTTACAGAATATAGAGGGACCAATCCAAACTGTTGATGATTTGTATCCAACTACATTTAACTTTTTCTATCAGTAGATGAATGCAGTTTCTACTGCTTGAACTTTAACACCTGAGTAACATTGATGTTGCATTGAAAGCAGCTCAAATGATGCTAGCATGCATATATAGTAATCCCTTCTGCGTGACAGACAGCTGAGGAATTACCAAACATAAACCCAATGTACAGACAGGCTAGTCCCCAGAAGCAGAACTCCCACTCTTGATCCTCAGTAGCAAGAGGATAGATTCTCCTGCTCTCAACGCCATGGGGCGGGGCGGGGAGGCGGGCAGCGCATGGCTGTTCTGGCCAAATTCAGAGGCTGAATTCCAATTTGCCCATCTACCCTAACCGATTTTTAACAGCCCCTTGTCAAAGATCCCACTTTTGTATGCCCAGTTCTCCATTTTTCCTTGTGTAAGACCTTAAAACATTGAAATCAAGTCACTAGACAAACAAGCAAAGAGTGGGATGCAGCAACTCAGTCCTTTTAAGGTGGGCCTCAGTGCCTTCAGTTCTCTCTTGATGCTAGGTCCCCTCTTCCTCTCAGCTTCCCCTAGCTCCAGCCTTACCATGGCTCTTGAAGAGAGGTGGTCAAGTAAACGGTACTGATTCAACCTCTTCCTGCAGCAGACATAGCATTCCTGTCAGCTAGAGGTGCTCATCAAGAAAGTGATCCTGTACACCGCTTTGTGTTGCTACAGCTTCTTTCTTTCAGTGGAGCCAACCCTAGATCCCATGGACCTTATTGTGCTCTACTCCACATCTATCTGGAAACCACTGGCTTTCTAAAAGCAGTACCCTACGATATACCACCACAGGGCAGGAACTTAAGATCATCAGCAGACATTCTTACTGCAGTTATGGAACGCTGTACATTTTTATAATCTACTGTTAATCACATGGAAAACTACATGTAAGCTAAGTGAAACATTTTTTATGCAGCATTAACTAGGATAAATATTTAGCTTCCCTTTAAAATAAGAGGAAAAAGGCCAGTTTTCAGAACCAGCAGCCATTTTATTAAGCTGCAGCCTGAAATCCATGTCAAGGTATGCCTATTAATGAATGGGGCTTCACACAGCTTTCTCAACTCAGATGATCAAAGCAAAACAAGAAAATCCAGGGGACTATTGTTATCAGAAACTACCAGGAGTCAGAGAGGGTAAGAAAGAGTAGAAACAAGAGCAAGTTTATGGACTACTGCAATCAGGCAGCTGACACTGTTCTATTAATGCATCCTATCAGTAGCTCTCTTTCCTTAACTTTTGTCTACTGGAAGAAATGACAAAGCGAATGGAAGACTTGGAAAACAGGCTAAAATACTGATCAAAATTTGAAGTGTATACTACACTGTATATTTATACATACAAACTTGACAGAGCTATTTTCTTAAACTGGTTCAAAGTAAAATAACAAATCCTTGTGTCTGAAGTTGAAAAGAGTATTTTGGATCCCTGCATCTATATACTATGTGTTCTGTCTTGCATTGATTGCAGATAAGAAATGTTGAAAATTTTATATATGTAAACAATTTAGTAACTAGCACAAATTCTAAGTAAGCAGAACTAAACAACTGAAATAAGCTATGCAAAATAATAAAATGCTGTTATTTTTTTTGAAGTGAAACCTCCATGTTTTGAAGTACTTTTAGGGTATGAATTTATTTGGCTTGCCTTTCTGTATTTCCCTCCTCTACTCACTCTGCTAGTATTTTAAGCACCCTATCTGTGTGGATAGATATAGTTCTATATATTCATACATATATAAAAACAGAACAAGTGGGACTGCATTCACAGCAACGTTTCACTTACATTCTTCAAACAAGAGTAGACTACAGAAATCAGTTGGAAGTAAAAAAAATACAAATGTATATGTTTGTGTTGAAAATGTGATGAAAGTAAATGTGCTAAGTGGGAAGTCTACTGGATTATCAAGGTACCACAATCTGAAGTTTCAAGTACTTTTTCTCTTACCACATCCAGACCATGTAACTTCTCCCTACTGTTCCTTGGTCAGCGTTCAGTGATTCTCTAACTTTCCTGAATGCTACTGGTATTTTAATTATGAAAACATTCTCTGGGCAATACAACTAGCTGCATGTGTGTTTGTCAAACACTAAGACACAAATGAAAACAGCAAATTGCTTCCAGCCATTCTGGCCAACTGAAATGCCTTCAAGTTTTATTCCTTCTCCTTGGCAGCAACAGCATGCTTCTGCTAGCTTTACTTTCACACTAACAGCAGTATCTAAACTATCTCTTGAACTGATCCAGTGGTTTAATATGTAGAGACACTAGCACTTCCTCCTTTGCTTTGACACAGATTGGTTTGCCTCTTTACTATCTCCAAATGGAAATACACAACTTCATCCATTCTATACCAGAAGCAGAAGTAGTTGCAGCAGAACTAGATTACATGATCTCAGATAAACTAATGAGCATGCATGGATATGTAACAGCAAGCTTTAAGGTACCTTATGCTTTGGCATAGTTTGGCAAATGGAATGCAAGTTCTGCAAGGACAGCGGTACATGCTGATTTTCATTACGTGTTTCTTTTACTGCATGTCAGCAAAGCACTGGCACCTCAATTAATGACCACTAGTAATAAGGAACATCCTGCAGTAATGGTCTCGCACAAAACAGGCACAAACCTGCAAGATACCAATGTCCTCAGCAAGTGACTTCAGAACACCAACTCATCTGTCTCTAATGTAACATCTTCAAAAAACTAAAAAAAGGGACTATATAAAAACAGCTTTGAGAAGTTAACTGGTATCTTATAATAAGTATGGTGTTATACATCATGTTTAGCAGCTATCCTATTTGCCATTTGACAGACATATATTCTCTTAGAAGGAAAAGACAAAGGGGATAATTTGCATTAGTACTTTGTGATTGACCTGGTAAAAATAGTGTGAATTTTTTTGTTTAAGTAAACCCTTTGGGATCCTCCGCCAATATCGCAAATTTGCTACTGTACCTCACCGTTGCACCTTGGTTTTGCATTAGCACTCCAAAACCAAAAACTAAGGAAGCCCTAGCCTGTTAGGCATATACGTGCCATGATGAAGTCTTGGCACCATACTTGCCATGATCAAGTCTTCCTCCACTTACCTCTCAAGATCCACAACTTCTACAGAAACGAACAGGCAAGTTTTGTCCTATGAAGGTTATTTCTAACAGAACAGGAAACACAGCAGTGGTAATGAACCATTATTTATATAGTCTGTTCTCTAAAACCAGCAAAGGTAGTATACAAATTTTTCTTAAAACACATCTGTAACCAGTTTTATTGTAGAAATAACACCTTTACAGCATTTACTTCTCACTGGTTTGTTCTGGCATGCTTCTGATGATGTCAGAGTCACCTGTAAAACAAAAATGTATTGTTACAAGAGGACCCACAGAAAGATCTGTCTTCAGGAACAAGCCATAAAGTTAAAAAAAAAACCCAACACACTGATTCTACAAATAGAAAACAACTTAAAAGCAATACAAAGACAGTCTGTTTAGAAAAAAGCAAGTAATTTTGATGGCTTGATAAAAAATACTTGTAAGTGTATTTTGCTAACCCATACACAATATTTTTACGGTAACTATGTACCTGTCACTAGCATTTACAAAGCCAGTACTAGAGCAACAATCTAGTCCTGGAGGACACAATGCATAGTTTTAATATAGCGAATGTCTAGCCTCCCCTGATCACGACAATATCAGGACAGCGAGAATATTCGCATTCCCTTACACAGCAGTAACATTTACTTGCAGTTCCTTAGCTTACAGTTAGCCCCCCTCCCCCCCACCTAAAAATCAAACCTAAAAGTAACATTTTGAAAATTAAGTTTACAGCTAGTATTTGAATACAAGTAAGCTAAATAAAGTTTTCTGAAGAAACAGCAAATTCATACCGATGTCACTTGCGCAACATTTGGTGAAAGTTACTACAGAAATCATTAAATCCATGTGTATACATTTTGGTCAACAAACAGAAAGAGAGACTGATTCTAAGATTTTGGAAAGAGGATGAGAAGTCACCTAATTAGCAGTCTATATGAGGAACTTCAGCGAGACTCTGGCACAAAGAGTGCTACCAAACCATAGTAATTACACACAGATTTACAGTTTTAAAATGAAATATTTAACATAATTTTCACCCCTGGATTAGTATCCACCTGCATATAGGTTATTTTTGTACGTATTGTTCTGGGAAGCAGGACAACTCACAGTCCTTTGTCTTAGATTAAGAACAGTCAAACAAGGTTGATGTAAACAGCATGTTGCACAAGCTCATATTCTAGCTGATGGGCTCAGAAACATGTACTATAGAGTTGATTCCCAGCCGCTGAAACCTCATTACAGACTGACAGGTAGACAAAACACACACTCACGGGGTTTAGCAGTAAAAGGAGCTATGTGCAAACATAAGCAGCAGTAATTTCAGGTTGTAAGAACCTAGGACTCACAAAAGAAGAGCAGGATCTTGGTCAGAGGAAATTATAATTAGAGTTAAACCCAATGGAAAAGGACAGCAAAGTACGTCATTGCCCCTGCACATTACTTGCTCAGTGGTGCTACTCACAGGTGAGCGGGGCAACCACTGATACATACCCATTTGGTCACTATCCTGTAAGATTAGAGACATACCTGGGTCAATGATAGCCAGTGTGCACACTCTATAGTATTTTCCGCATGCTGTGCCCAATTCGATGTTGTTGCCGCTATAATGATGAACGCCAGTCTTGGCAAGCATAGCGTAGTACTCAATCTCTGATTTTCTGCAATTCAAGAACTATGTATTACAGTACTGACAAACAGTTCTGATTGACTGTGAGAGCAGCTTTAACTCCAATCACACTTAAACCTTACACAGTTTTCCTTCCCACCCAGAAAAACACATCTGTTCTTTGACAGCAAACATCACTACTGTGTTGTGGCTCAGGAACCCTTATCCAGAAGCATGCTGAAGATATGTAACAGCAAACCCACTCTTGGAGTGCAAATCCTTGAGGCTGCTCCTGAACATGCTCATTTCTACAAGAAAGAAGGGGATTCAAGACTTTCAGACTTCTGAAAGCCGAAGTGCATAGATGATGATCATTAATAATGCTGATACCCAGTGGCCAGATGCTGAACAGAGATTTGACTGCTGCTAGCTGTAAAAGAAACTGTGTATTTTTCTTTTTTTAAAAAAGTCAGTCTATATTCCCTTCTCTTCTGATTTCCACCAGGAGATTCTAGTGATCAACACTGTTCCTCAAGCACTTTTGGGACCCCCACTAACATGTTGCCTGCTGTGACAGTCCTGCCATTTCTCAAGCATCTAGTTTTGGTTTTCTGCATTTACAGTTTTCTGAATCTGTTACTGTCCCTTGAAGACAAAAAGGGCCCAGAAATTCCACAAGGGAAGTATCGGTAAGGTAGTAAAGATTTCATTCTCAAAAGAGCAATTTCACTAGCCAGGAATCTAAATTTATAACTTGGACAGCACATTTTGTGTGTTTCAAATATTTTAAATCAGTGTCAATTACTGGTTTTCCTACCTGTAAAATTATTTTCCAATACACTACTTTGAAAAAATACAGGAATTCAGCCCCATTATACTTTAAATGAATGCTATCACATTGTGAAAAGCTTCCAGAATCTTCGCTAGTGCAAAACTCTTTGAATTAGAAAGCTACAAAAATGTTGTGAAGCATTTCAACACATCCAGACCCGAAATCATTACACACCAAACAACCCATCACTTTTATTTCATAGCACTCTGGAATATGCCAGCAAGGTATTCCACATTAATAATTCACTGTAGCGATTAACATGAAGTACATGCTACATTTGTACAAAGAACCTGTGTTAAAGAGAACTGTTTTTTCATATGTCGGCTTACCTCAAAGCAGGACAGTTGTTGGCTAGGATGACCAACTTGGCTTTGCCCTGCCGAATCATTTTCAGAGTCTGTTTGTATCCTAGCACATATTTACCACTTTTCATAACCAGTTGAAGCCTAGAGTTTATGGACTCTAGGGACTTTTTCTGAAAAAGATGTAGAAAAGCATTATTGTATGTTACTTTAGATTTTGCAAGATGGTGGAGAACATAAGGAAGAAATTCCAAACACAAGCAATCTTTTAATAATTCCCCTATAACTTGCAACATGGAATAAAAAAGCCAGCCTACCATATGAATATGAGAAAGCTTGTGGATAAGGGGGTTGCTGATATTATGTTTTCCCAACTTCATAAAAATAACTCTCAGTCACGTATCTTGCAATAGGAAAATACATCTTAAAGCATTGTTGCTGCCATCTACGTTAATCAGTAACATCCGGGTGTACTTGACAGGCCTTAATCAAAGCACAGCTAGTCAAGTCCAAGTAAATACTACTTCTGCCTTGCAAATCTAGGCCAGGTTTGGAGCATATCTCTTCCCACGGCACATACTAATAGCATCGTATCGGTCAGCAGGAACAAGTAATGACATGCAATATGAGCTAATGCTCCAACAGAAGACTGCGATGCTCATGACAATAGGTAAGTGCATTTGCAAGGACTAACACCACCATCTAACGGGAAACCCATACTTGCCAGAGTCACTCTAAGAAAAAGGCAAGAACATGGCAGTCAATGTAAAAGCTGAGCTCCAACCGCACTAGGAACTCAGCACCAGCTCCCCCTTCCTCCGGCTAGCACAGGAGCCCTGTAAGCAAGCCGGGATAGTGCACAGGAGGGAACCGAGGACAGAGAAGCCGGTGGGAAGGAGCCGCAGGGGGCGGTTGGCAGCCTGTGCAAGGAGGGCACGGCCCGAGCTCCGAGGGCCGCGACAGGCGTCTCCGGCTGTACGCAGCGTCCCCCGCCACCACCGGTCTCCGCCCCAGACCATGCCGGGGCCCAGTCTGCCTCACCGCAGCGCGACCCACCCCCACTCCGCCGCCTCGTCCCGCGCAGCGCCCGTCGCTGGCGGAGGCCGGGCCGCCGCCACGTGAAGCCGGCGCGGCCCGCTCCCACTCACCGTCTTCTTCGCGGCCACCATGTTGCTGCCTCACGTCGGGTCGGGCGGTAACTGGAACACAGGGGTGAACGGGGGGAGGGGTTAGCACCCGGCAGCGGCACCCCGCACCCTCCCGCGCCGCCCCGGCTGAGCCCCACTCACCGGAGACGCGCCGCCAAGATGGCCGGGCAGCCAGAAAGGAACGAGCTCCCACAAGGCATCGCGAATCCCCGCGCGGCAGATCTCGCGAGAGCCGCGCGCAGCCTCCCCGCCCCTCCCTCCGGCTGCCCATGCGCCTGCGCCCAAGCACCAGTGGCCCGCCCGGGCGGGACGCGGCGGCGGAGGGCCGCCAGTGGGGGCGGGGCCTGGCTAGGCGCGGGGCGGAGCCAGCGAGCCGTGCGCGCGGGGCCGCTGCCATGTCTGCTGCCCCCGAGCGGGTGGTGGGTTGCCTCGCCGCCTGCCTCCCTCCGCCCGCCCCTTCCCCAGCCGCACAGCCCCCCGTGTTTCACAGAGTGATTTTAAATGCCCTTTTTCCCATAGGTTCAACAAGGCCAAGTGCCGGGTCCTGCACTTGGGTCACAACAACCCCATGCAACGCTACAGGCTTGGGGACGAGTGGCTGGAAAGCTGCCCCACAGAAAAGGACCTGGGGGTGTTGATCGACAGCCGGCTGAATATGAGCCAGCAGTGTGCCCAGGTGGCCAAGAAGGCCAACGGCATCCTGGCCTGTATCAGAAATAGTGTGGCCAGCAGGAGTAGGGAGGTGATCGTGCCCCTGTACTCGGCGCTGGTGAGGCCGCACCTCGAATCCTGTGTTCAGTTTTGGGCCCCTCACTACAAGAAGGACACTGAGGTGCTGGAGCGCGTCCAGAGAAGGGCGACGAAGCTGGTGAGGGGTCTGGAGCACAAGTCTTAGGAGGAGCGGCTGAGGGAGCTGGGGTTGTTCAGTCTGGAGAAGAGGAGGCTGAGGGGAGACCTCATCGCTCTCTACAATTACATGAAAGGGGGTTGCAGAGAGGTGGGTGTTGGTCTCTTCTCCCAAGTGACTAGTGACAGGACTAGAGGAAATGGCCTCAAGTTGCGCCAGGGGAGGTTTAGACTGGTTATTAGGAAAAATTTCTTTACTGAGAGAGTGGTGAGACACTGGAATAAGCTGCCCGGGGAGGTGGTGGAGTCACCATCACTGCAGGTGCTGAAGGAAGGTGTGGAGGAGGCATTGTGGAACATGGTTTAATGGGCATGGTGGTGTTAGTTGATGGTTGGACTTGATGATCTTACAGGTCTTTTCCAACCTTAGTGATTCTGTGATTCTGTGATCACAACTTTGTGGGAGACTTGAGGCGCTGATCAAGGAAGCCCCTTGCAGGGAGAGTCCCAAGGGGCCTGAGCTTCCCGTCCCTTGTGGGGACTGTCACTTCTGCCACAGGGCTGATGTGGAAAATTACAGTAGGAGAAAACAAATCTCGGTGTCACAAGACAGTGGAGCGATAGTCACATGTGCTGGCTTGACCTGGTGGTCCCTGCTGTGAGCACCAAGCACACAGGCTTTCTACAAAGCAGCAGTGCCCTCCTTTCGCCAGGCACAATGGCATCTGCCTGCCGCTGATGCTGCACTAGGGTCATAAATAAACTGTCCCAAGGAATACAGCCCCAAACTAAGCAAACACCTGAATTTCAAGCATTAAGCGTGCCACTGAGATTGGGAATAGCTGTGGGCCTGAGGCTGCCTGCATGAGCGGGTTCAGCTTTGGGCACCCTTAGTAAAGCTCCCGGGTTTGCTGGAGGAGATGGCACTTCTCTCCCACCTGGGGATGGTGCTGCCATGTGCTCTGGGGAGGGCTGTGTGGTGGCCTTGGCCTGTGTGAGGGCAGCTCAGTCCTCTGTTGTGCTGGAGTCACAGTGCAGGGAAACCTCCTCCTGCCCGCCGTGGGCTCTGGAAACCATCAGCTTGAAAATTGGCTTGCTGAACACACAGGTGCTAGCTAGGAACATGGCTGACCTGAGGCCCTCAGTTTCAGGCTAGGAACGGTTGCAGTTGATCCCATGGTGGTGTCCGGCCTAGAACAGACACGCCGGCTGGGTGTAGGGAGGAGCAGTGAGCACCAGTTCAGCTGGCACCTGCCTGGGCGTTGGGGGGATGAGCAATGTGGGTGCTCAAGGTATGAGTTTGGGGGTTCCCTTGTGACACCCCCGCAGAAGGAGGCCCAGAGGGTCCACCTGCAGGACAGCAAGTCTTCTGCTGGTATGACTTCATGCTCTTAGGACACACCACACCAGAAAGGCACCCCAGCGTATATATTTTCTTACGAAATTACAAAGCTAGCATAAAAGCTTTTCTAGAGTTGCCTGGGTTAGCACAAGCATGAGAGAGCATTGTGCTTGTTGGCTGTAGGAAGTTTGATGCCTTTGCCAATATCAGCTATGCAGCAACAAACTAAAAAGCCAAGCCAAAACATGTTGTAGTCAGTTATTCTAGTATGCTTATATTCATAGAGCTTATTTCAAATAAGGAAAATAATTTATGGCAATATACTGTTATGCCTTTCTACTGGTATGTGTACATCCATGCTGACTTTTTTCTGGTATATGATCACATACCTTAACAAAAAATTTCTAACAGGATAACCGTCTCAGTGACAAGCAACCTTTGGTCAAAATGCACACTATCAACCCAACCATTTTTCCTTTGTAGACACTGAGTAACAACCTTAGGTTTTGACAGATCAGCTTAAGCACCTAGATTAAGATCTAAACTGCTAACACTGAGATAAAGATGAGATAAAGGTATGTTAGAAAAAATACCACCAGACTTAAGCGGAGCTTAAATATCCCAGGTGAAACTCAGACACTGGTCCATCTCTAATTGTAAAGTCCTCTGGGAATAATTTCTAGATTAAGCACATATAAATAATACACGTACTATATAAATAATAATATAAAAATGTTACATTTTTATGTGTCTCTATAGTCAATTTCACTTACTGAAACAAAATAATTTTCAGTCCTATACAGGGTATAATTAAATCAATTTTGAAGTGTACTTCAAACTTTTATTTTCTTTGGCAGCTGAAAAGTAAACTCCATTCTACATCTCATTCTTTCCTTGTTCCTCTTCGTCTCTGTGACCCAGTACTCAGGTGCATTGCTGTTATTCCTACTGTCAAATTGTGACTTTGCTTTTAATTCTTTAAACTTTTACCTGGTTGGTTGTGGCCAGGCAAAACATTCATCTTGCTTGCTTGTTGAAATTACCGGCAAGAGAATACAAAGATCACTGGGCCTCGTGTAGTCATCGGTGCGATTCCTTTTGACTATGCCATGTTTTATGTTACCTTGCAAAATGTGGGAGCCGTGAGCGGCTCCGGAAGAGGGAGCTGTTTCCCTTGCAACCTCCGCTCAGATTAGGAGAGAATGCAGTACTTTCCTTAAGAGTTTATAAAACTAGTTCTTTCCGGTGCTGTGTTTTTAAAAAAAAACCCTGCATTTCCTAAAGAACTTTCTGACAGACACTTTGGTCATTGGACCCACAATTCTGTTCCTAAATCTGGGTGGAATAAGGATCTGTGGGGGGGAAATACCTGCAGAAATAGGCCCTATTTTGTCTCACCCCCAAAATCTCCCTTCTGTGGCCATGAAGGTTACTGCTGGGGTCTGTGGTCCATAAAATGTCCTTTATAAAGGCAAAGACCCAGTCCAAGTCAGGTGAAAGCAACACTATCACAGAATCACAGAATCACTAAGGTTGGAAAAGACCTGTAAGATCATCAAGTCCAACCATCAACCAAAAAACACCACCATGCCCATTAAACCATGTCCCACAATGCCACGTCCACACGTTCCTTGAATACCTCCAGGGAGGGTGACTCCACCACTTCCCTGGGCAGTTTATTCCAGTGTGTCACCACTCTCTCAGTAAAGAAGGAAGGAAAAGCTTTGGCCCCATCAAAGTTCCTTAAACAATATTATACAGCCACTGTTTTGTTAAAAATCAGCAGCTGGGAGCATACATCTTTATTTTACCAATATGACCAAAGCATACTATTTTGATAGGATGAAAATATGCAAAAATAGAGTCCTGTTCTTTCTTACATTTTTAGTCCCGTCAAAACCTCTGCACAATTACACAACAACGTTGTGTGAACACCTGCAGCTATTATTTGCTCCTTTTGCACTTGTCAGGGCTATTAAAAGTGACAGACTGAGTTTGCTGATAATCATCGCATTTACAGCAAATGCAAACATGTTCATCCAATTTTCACAGGGTCATGCATCAAACTATTCCCTGTATTGTCAGGCAGACAAATGCAGCTCTTTGTTTCAGATCGCTGGGAATCTGGAATCCCAGTAATGCACAGGTCTGCTGGATCTGGATGCAAACCTCTCCTCAGCCACCCTTCCAGTGGCTTTACTATGAAAAAGGTAGGAAGGAAAGAAAAGAACTGTAGAGGAAAATGGGCCAAATGCAGACAAGTTATCTCATTAAGGAACAGGGAAAATCTTGAGGTTAAATACTCTCTATCGTGAGCACCTGGATATCTGCACACCTTGGATATATTTTCAGCCAGTAAAAGAATGCTAGGAGTATGTGTGTACGCATATATATAAACAAATACATATATAAATACATACATTTGTATACCTATATGTGTAGCCAGCTTAAATATAGTGCCAGTACAACAAGATACTTGCTTTTTCTAAGGGCCAAATTGTGCAGAAATTCACAGGTGCAGATTTCTAAAGGTAGTAATCAGTCTGATAAGAAGATCTTCAGATTCCCTCCTTTCCAGGAAATTACAAGGTATGTCCTAGGAGCTAAGTCTCAAGGCCATTGCCATCCCAGGCAAAACAAAAATAGCTGTTTCAGAAGGCAGTTCTCTGCAGTTCATAGATCAGCATCACAGAGCAGCCTTCAGTGGAGCTACACAAATTTGCATCAGTGGAACATTTGGCCTGAATTATCTGCCACAATAAACAATTTAGAATATTTTATTGTCTCGTCAGTACTGGTCTTTCTGTACAGAACAGCCAAAGAGTTGAGAAAAAGAGTTGATTAATATAATGTTTTGAAAAGTCTACTGTGATTTGGAAAGTCCCGGGATTGGGTCTACCAGAAAGTAGGTATAAATTTAGTATCTGCAGTAGGAATCGTGTCTAAAATGCTCAACATTATTAACAGCTAGTGAGCTCTGGAATGAGTGAAACAAGTTTGATCATGTAGTACTGGCCTGGGGAACTTAAAAATTGCCAGGACCTTAGAGAAATCTTTACGAAGTCTGCTTTTGGAAATGTATTTCTGCTTTTGTATAAGAGGACATAAGTATTTGTTGCTTTACCTCTGGAAATACTTTAGTTTATTTGTTGTTAAAGGTTATTTTTAGCTACATTGGTACTGCCTTCATTTGGGGCAGTACCAGGGTGGTTCAGATTAGAGAAGGCAGGGAGTCTGTGGAGAGGTGCCCTGCCCAGGGGAAGGGATGGGAAGGCTACCAAGGATTTTCATCTGCCAACATCATGCTGCAGCTGCTGGATCACTTGCAGTCATTTTTTGGGACACTGTACAAGCATGGGGGCATAGCTTGTGAGTGCCGCTGCCATAGCCCTGCTCCCATACCCTCTCACTCCCTGCTCCTGCCTTCTCCCACCGCCTGTTACACACCCAGGAACCTCATCTCGTTTTCAGTCTCACACTTATGTCTCACTTTCCCAGCGCTGAGACTCCTACTTCCAAAGCTCCTCACACTGCATCTTCCCTGGAAAATGCATGTTACTACCACTTACGCTGGCCAATAGGTGAGCATGCTAACACAGGGATACACACTATCTAGAAGGTAGAAATAAAAAAGTTTGAGCCTGATTGGCATCAGCCCCAGCCCTGTCTTGGCCTCAGTGGTGTTTGCTCGGACATACAGCGGCTCGAAGAAGGGAGCATGCACCAGTTTGTGTTTGCACAGTGAACTCTTGCTCTACATCACGGTGTGTAACCTGCCCGCATGGTAAACCGATGGAGTTACTGCTTTTGGTGGAGGGGTGATCATCTTGGTGCTCCCAGCAAGGTAGGGCAGTGGCACAGAGGTAGCTGCCGAGCAGCATGTTATCCTGCGGCACTGTGTTTGTGCTGAATGATCTGCAGAGGGCACACGTTGTCTAAGCCTGACCTGGTATGTGACAATGCAGCTGATGATACACTGAGGTGCAGCCTTGTCCTAGCATGGCCCTACCTACGTCCAGCTCTGGCACTGGCTCTGTTGTGTCCAGTCTTCCTGCTAAAAAGATGCAACTTCTCTTCTACTCGTGGGAGGAGGGAAGAAGACCATGAAATTGCTATTTAATGACTCCCGGAGTCACCTGCCAAATGGCACTTGGGTTCTCATTCCTATTTCTGTACCTTATCCAAGGACTGTTTAAAGAACGTGAGGTACAGAGCAGCCCTGCCCCCCCGCTGAGCGCCCTTGGCTGCCGACACATGCCCGCACATGTTCCTTCCCTCTGGCCTTGTAAATCTTGAATTCCTTTCTCCACTGTTTCACTAAGATGGATGGTAGGTGCGCTCTGCACAACTTACCCTTTGGTTAGGACACGGAGGGAAGCAGGTACAAAGCTCCGCAGGCAAGAGAAGGAACTGAATGTAGCTTTCCCTTTTTTATTTTCCTCAGTGCGCAGTGCTCGATGAGTCTGTCCTGGTGGCCTGGCCTCCTTGCTTTGTTCTCTGAAAGAACATCATAGAAGAAAGGTGGGATATCAGATATGTTTGCCATCCCTCCCTTGCATATGTGCTGTCTGCAGGCAGCTTCCTCAGCTGTCGGTTCTCCTGCGCAAGAACAGACGCTTCTACTTTCCTATCTGTGGCAGCAGAGCCCGTCCCGGTTGGTAGGCAATAGGTGGGCGCCTGCGTGTCTTCACACGCACATCCACCTCTGACGCTGAGGCACCCGCATCTGTGCTGTACAGGGAACCCACAGGTGCTGTGCAGGGAACCAGCCTAGCTCCCACCACAGGGCTGTCGGGACTTCACACCAGCAGCATGAAGGTTAGATATTTCTGAAATTAACTTTTAAGTTGCTAAGCCCTTTGTTGCATTTCAGCCGTTGTGCTTACACAGCAGCATGCTTTGCTAATGCTAAAGTTACGGGCATTTCACTGTCCAGTGGCTGGTAGAAATCTTATATATAGCCACAGAGAAATCTATAGAGCCTACAGTTTTTTCTATTATTTTAAAAAAGTGTCCCAAAAATGAACTCAAGCTGAGAAAGCAGAAGTTAATGTGTTTAGGCTTATGTGGTGTATTCCCTCCTGTGTTGCTCCTCGTATGTTTGCCAGGTGATATCCCAGAGTGACACAGGTGCACTCAGTGTGCATTGCACATGCAGTGAGTCTGACGGCTCCAAGGTACACCTTATATCCATGTAATACATACCTTATCTGTATCAGTCTTTCCCAGGTGTGCCAGAGCTTGACACTAGTGCTACGGTGATAGTACGCATACCATGTTGTATACCACATGTCCAGGATTTCCATATGTCCTGCAGCCTGGCTGGAGTTATTGCTACTGTTCCACCTTGGCTGCAGGACATCAACAAACCCTGGACAAGTGTCCAAAGACAGTATGATTTGCCTGGACAAGTTTCTGGATGGATAACAAACATTTATTTAGAAGAATGGGTGATTGCTCTGAATTTGAAAGACGTAACAAAACATGTCTTGGGTGCAATAAATAAAATACACTGGACCTACTTATGCAAGCAAATACATGACAAACATTCTTCATTCGTACTCTTTGGAAAGTTTCAAAGCCACCTGGACTTCCCTGGACATCTGCTGATTTGCCTATATGCAAATACAAAAATCATATTAGCTTTATTTCACCTTTAAGGCTGATGGTACGGATGTTACAGGTGGCTGTTGAATCCAGAGGACTCTCCAACCCAGGGATTCCTTCTTGCCTCCCAGCTGCTGAGACCCCAGAGGTCTCCCCATCCCAGTCCCACAGATGCATCCACTGCTCTTCCCGTTTGCAGGGTGGGCCAGTAGCGAGGCTGAGCCCCCTGCGTGTGTACAAGCACACACACAGCCGGGACGCTGAGACAGAGCACTGCATTTAGCAGCACCTACATATACCACATACACCGTAAGTGCAGATAGCCCAGTCCTGCTGCTCCTCTCCAGCTGATCCGGACTGGGGTTCCCTGCAGAAACCCCACACCCTCAGTCTCAGGTTCACAAGCACAAACACATTCATGGACCCTCAAACATCAGCATGGCCTCCAAGTCCGTCTAATATCCCTGCCCAGACCCTGGACCCTCTTACTTGACATACGGGTCTCGCTCTACTCGATGCTAACCTGGCTTGAAGTTTGCTAGCGAGTTTTACCTACACGTACACGCACCCAGGATTAAATTCATGGGTCTCCAGCTGCTGTCACCCAGACCTGCAGCCCCTTTCTCGGCTGCTGCCACTTAGACCTTGTGGCATCCGCACACAGCGCAGAAAAAAGCCTCAAGGGCAGGAATGAACAAGACGGGTGGCCGGGGTGAGCAGGGCAGCCCCGCCAGCTGGGGTGGGAGTGTTTTAAGGCACCATCGCCAGGGCCACCCCTGCGGCCGCCCCGGCTCCCTCTCCGGCGCTGCCCGGAGGCACCTCCAGCCCCTCCTCACCCCGCCCCGGGCCGGGCAGTTGGGAAGAGGCTGCAGCGCCGGCCGCCGCGCCCCGCCATGGGCTGCTCCAGCAGCGCCCGCAGCCGCGCCCAGGAGCCGCCGCCCGCCGCCGCCGGGCCGCCGCCGCGGGGTGAGCCGAGCCGGGCCGGGCCGGGGCGGGGGGCTGCCCGCGGAGCTTGCTGCGGGTGCGAAGCCGCGTTGCTGTGGGCCGCCGGCGGCCCGCGGGGTGGTCCCGTCCCTGGGGAGCCGCGGGTGGGCGTCCGGTGGAAAGCCCGCGGGGGGCCAGGAGCCCGTCGGCTTTCTCCCGGCTTTTAATTCTGCCCACGCTGTCGATGGAGCTGCCCCTCGTGAATGATGTCTTCGTAAACTGCTGCTTCTTGTAGATGAAGAAGTTATTAGCTTCCGTTCCCATCCGCAGGCTTTTTTTTTTTTAAATTTACAGACAGGTCCTGCGGGTGCTCCTTTTGTATAACACCTTGTCAATCCAATGCTTTTTTTCCCCCCTTTAAAATAATAGTGAACTAGCAATACCTGACCCCACAATCTCTCCTTTTTCTTACAAAATCTGTCCATCTACCCCAATACGGTTTACAGCACTGGCAATAGTCTTGTGACTTTGATTTGGCTCAAGTCACAAAGGATTAATTTTGGGTGCAAGGCCTATTTGTAGGATGCTCCATGAGAATATCCTTGCTACTCAGTGGAAGTTAAATAAAACTTTGTTTCCATATTCGTCTTATTTAGCTCTTTGCTCCAAAGGAGGTTTGTAAGAACCTGAATGCTGCCGTTACAGCTACTGTCCTCTCCAGAAAGATACATCCTGAGGATAGATACGTAAAAGTTGTTTGCATTTCATTTTACTGCATTTCTTTCCTGTATTCTTGAGTTCAAAATATCATCTGTTGCTGTTATTCTGGCTGCAGCATCCGTGTTTTTTGTATGGGTTTATTTTTCATTTGTTGTCTTGCGGTGGTGTGGTTTGTGACTGCAAAGATGATAGCAGGTTGTATGGGGCGAGTGTTGTCTGTGCCACTACAGAGCCAGCACACATCTGCAAACTGAGGAGCCCCACTGAAAATATTGGCAGAAATCTCTTTATGCGGTACCTGCTGCCTTGTTCACCTGGTTAACGTACCAAATTCCTGCTGCCTTTCCTTCCTCTACTGAAAGGTATTTGCACAGGAGCACTGAGGGGCTCAGGGAAACAGCTGAAGTAATTTATTCTGAGCATTTTAGGAATTCTGTCTAAAGACCTGTTCATGTTAGGATAGGTTATGAAATGTACTAAATACATAAACTAATGTAACGATAATAATAAAGTGCAATTTATAATTACAGCTGAAAGATCTCCAGTAATTGGGCAGTTACTGGCCAGATATGTTAGTTATTTTCTAATTTAGTTTTATAAGAGAGGATAATTTGAAAGAAACTTCTCTAAATGTGTTAATGGAAAAAAATGTATTTGATTTCCTTCCATTGATGTGTAACACAAAAATGTGAGGCTTTTCCAAAAGGAAAGAAAGAAGGCAAAGGGAAAAATATTGTAGCCATGGCCCACTTAAATTCACTGGGCTTTTCATTGTTTCTCCAGCTGAAATTGTCTATAGCAGGGAAAATAAAAATTATAAATTTAAAAATAAGACAAAACTAGAAGGCATCCTAGGAATGTTGACTGCCACATGATGTTCATTCTTTTCGGGGATAAAGGTATTGAACAGATTACTGGGAGGATTTATTTTTTCTATATTAGAGAATTCTTTGCATTTCAGATGAGAGCAGAGGAATGCTTCCAGGGGTTCCAGCAGTGTGGGTCTCACGTTGCATGGCAGTATTTTATCCCAATTTATTTTATTCCAATTTACATAAAACATCTTGATGAAGACAGGGCTAGCTAGAAGTTACAGGGCTGATGTTTATATGAGCTGCAGGAGATTCCTAGTAATAATGGGTTCGAATTGTTGCTTTTACTGGTAACACCAACTGAAAACTCTGTATAACATGCTAGTTTTCATGCCTCATTTGTTTCTGTCTGTAGGCTTTAAATGCACCCTGTCCACCTGGTACCAAAAAAGGTGAAGGCATGAGAAGTGTCTAAAGGGATAAAAAATAAAACATGAAAAGATCAAGTCACTGGTCTCTGAGCGTACACTGCTTTTTTTTAGTCACTGCTTAGAGTAGTTCAAGTTTAAGACCTACTTGCTGTTATTCTGATTGGGTATCTGTTTCACATTGAGCTTTGTGTTAGGAAAAGAAGTGCCTGGAAAACAAGGTGTGATAGAGGTCTAGAGAAGGTCAACAGGGAAATATATTTGCGGTTTCTTGTAACGCAAGAACTATGTCACTTGATGAAATTACTAGCAGCAGGCTTAAGACCAGCAAAAATGTGTTTTACAGGGGGTGTAAGCAAGCTGTAGACTTCACGGCCCATAGTTATGATGGAGGCCCAGTCCATAAATGGATTGAAAAGGGGCTTGGGCAGGTTCACAGAGGAACGTCCACTGACGGACTGAAACCTGTCCCCGTGGGCTGGGTCCCTCTGCCCTTTCCGCTGCCCCTCGGCAGCTGTCAGGGACAGGGTGCTGCCCTGGGTGGGTCTGTGCTCTGATGCACGTAGCTGAGCTTGCATTCTTTTTTTGAGTTGCATTTATAAATAGCTATAACTCTGTGAATTTGGAGGGATTGGTTGGACCTTGGATGGTTTTGCAGTTCCTGGGACAAATGAGATTTTACATGCCCCATAGTCAAAGTTGTTTTCTGTCTGTCTTCACACTCCAGATTCCCTGTTCTTGCTCTTCTCCTGGCTTTGCCATCCTTCCTTGTGTCTGTAGGCACGTACTAACTAGGTGATGCTTGCTGGGGAGGTGTTTTGCTTGAATGCCTTGAAAGAACTGTGACGTTATCTTAAGAGCAGCAGTATTCAAGCAGTTGTTTTAAGAGCAGGTTGTATTACATTTTTTCGCTGTTCATCTGTCTGTGTATGAAGTATCATATGGTTCTGCTCACTGGCTTTGACACCACAATCATAATTTTCTCAGAAAATAAATTTTTTCCAGCTTTGTAATTATTATATAAACAGATTTTGTGCATGGGTTTTCATCCTGACATTCCTTTGGAGAAGGTTAAGTACAAGCTCTTGTCAAATTGAATTTAATCAGAAAGTTATTAAGTCAGTCTGATAGGTAGGTATAGCTCATTTTGAATGCTCAACTTTTATCCCTAAATACCTGACAGAGTAATTTTGCTATTTCTTTATTCATAAATTTTGTCTGCCAAAAAGGCCCATTTCTTTAGTTAGCCAATATGTTGATGAAAGATGGAAGAAGCAGAAGTTTTAATTTGTTTAGGCTTCCTGTTGCTGAATGTTTTATTAGACAAAGAGTACTATAAATGATAGTTTACAGACAGACAAACTGTTTTTTGTTTTAAGAAACGGGCACTGCTCACCCTCTGGGATGAGCAGGTTCTTCTCAGTGTTTTTCGTCCAGCTCACCAGAGGCATCACAGAAGCTTCCCACGTGCAGCCCAGGGCAGCAGCTCCCTCCCAGAATCACAGAATCATTAAGGTTGGAAAAGACCTGTAAGATCATCAAGTCCAACCATCAACCCAACACCACCATGCCCATTAAACCATGTCCCACAATGCCTCGTCCACACGTTCATTGAACACCTCCAGGGAGGGTGACTCCACCACTTCCCCAGGCAGCTTATTCCAGTGTTTCACCACTCTCTCAGTAAAGAAATTTTTCCTAATATCTAGTCTAAACCTCCCCTGGTGCAACTTGAGGCCATTTCCTCTTGTCCTGTTGCTAGTTAACTTGGGAGAAGAGACCAACACCCACCTCTCTGCAACCCCCTTTCAGGTAATTGTAGAGAGCGATAAGGTCTCCCCTCAGCCTCCTCTTCTCCAGGCTGAACAGCCCCAGTTCCCTCAGCCGCTCCTCATAAGACTTGTGCTCCAGACCCCTCACCAGCTTCGTCGCCCTTCTCTGGACACGCTCCAGCACCTCAATGTCCTTCTTGTAGTGAGGGGCCCAAAACTGAACACAGGATTCGAGGTGCGGCCTCACCAGCGCCGAGTACAGGGGCACGATCACCTCCCTGCTCCTGCTGGCCACACTATTTCTGATACAGGCCAGGATGCCGTTGGCCTCCTTGGCCACCTGGGCACACTGCTGGCTCATATTCAGCCGGCTGTCAATCAACACCCCCAGGTCCTTTTCTGCAGGGCAGCTTTCCAGCCACCCGTCCCCAAGCCTGTAGCACTGCATGGGGTTGTTGTGGCCAACGTGCAGGATCCGGCACTTGGCCTTGCTGAACCTCATACAGTTGGCCTCAGCCCATCGATCCAGCCTGTCCAGATCCCTCTGCAGAGCCTTCCTACCCTCAAACAGATCAACACTCTTGCTCGGCACATTGATTCTGTGCCTGGTTTGGGGCAGGAAAAGGTGCTTCCTTGCATAGCATCCTTTCACCAGCAAACCTTCTGCACACTTGAGATCTGTAAGGCAAAATGTAATAGGACATTGGCCTGTAAACAAGTCAGCTCTCTTCATATAAAAATATATGATGTGCATCAAGCTAAAACTTTTTTTTTTTGTGTAAGACCAGAACCATCCTCTACTGGATATGTATAAGAACAGCAGGCCTGTGAAGGAGTATTGTCCATAGCCAGGTGGGAGCTCTTTGACAGGTAGTGCTTGTGCGGTCCCTGTGTGTCTAGTTCTCATCTAGCTTACATGCCCATTCATCAATTATCTGTAATTCTCTTTTTCTTTCCTTGCTCTGCCGTAACTAAAAGCATCATCAGGTGAAAACATCCTGACTCCAGATGATCATGAAACCATAGCTGACCAAACACAGTTGGACCCAGCAGAGGATGTGAGTCTTGCCGCTGAGGAGACAAACCTGGGCGAGCACCTGCCAGGAGAGGAGGCTGCAGCCGTGATCCTGGCCGTGGAGGGAAAGATAAATTCAGTCAGTAAAAGGGAGGAGCCGGATGGCACCGAGCCCCTGCCTGCAGGAGCAGAGGAGAGCTCTGAGCTGTCATCTGCGTGGCAAGAGGAGAGCAATCGGCCTTCACCTCCAGCACCGGGAGAAGATGCTGGGTCACCATCGCCAGGACCAGCAGAGGACAGTGGGCTGGTAGAGGGCAGTGACAGCTCTATAGTGGAAATCATGGAGAAAGTTCATATTACTGAAGAGGACCACCTCATTGAGGGTAATATTTGTGTTTCCATAAATTCAGGAGACCAAATTCTCCCTCCAGGGACTTGTGCGTGGGTCCTTTTGACTTTACTGAGAGGCATATCCAGCCTGTCCTAGAAGCTTGGCTACTACACAAGCAGAATAGAAGTAGTAGTGAAGGGACATAGGGATAGGCTTTCCAAAAACGTTTGGAGCTGACTAGCTGGGAAGGAAGGCTGTGTGAGGAAGCAGTGGTGTCTGAGCTGGCAGATATTTCCATGTGCTGTGAAAGGGACCTTTACTGGGAGGTATGGTTGTTGCCAGAGATTGCAGGCTGTACTCCTCTTTGGGTTAGTGCCCAGAGGACATGTGTTTGCCATGGACTGCACACGTAGAAGATGAATACTTCACAGCAGGAATCAGATTTCTCCTAAATGGTACAAGGCAGCTCAGTGAGGAATCAGATACTTCCTGGGGGAAGCATTTCTTCAGGGAATAGGCAGGTGAAGCACATGAGAAGTATTTCTCTGCGGGGAAAGGTGGTATCAGCAGCCTTCCTCACTCCACATGTGCCTTAAAAAAGTACAAGATGCAGGAGGACTGAGCTGTGTGAAGCCCAGAGCCAACTACAGGCACTACCACTAACCCTGTGGCTTTGCTGTGCATGTCTCTGAACTGGCTATATAAATCTGACTCCTGGCATCCCAGTAGCTGAGCATGGGCATTGGCTTGTCCTCTCCTGTGTTTCTTTGCAAAAGAATTTTGAGGTTTCTTCTGCATAAAATGAGCATCTATCCTTTGGAATGAAGTCTCGTTTTATGTAAGACATAAATGACTGGATGCTCACCTGTAAAACACGTAGTCTTGCCCAGCTGGAAACTCCAATTTCATTAGTGACCATTTCTAAGCTTCAGGGCATAGTGCTGGAAGCAGAGCAGTACGCCCTGAACATTGTGGTATGACCTCATGTCCATGGAAAGGCGTTTACAACTGACCGTTTGCCTGAAGATCAGTTATTGGGCTTTGACCACCAAGCGATTCATGCTGCTTGCAGGGCGAGTGAACAAGGCTTTTGGGAAAAAGTTTTGCTCCTATTCGTTCCAAGCTAGAAGTAATATCTTAACCTGTGTGCATTATCTTTCCATGAGGCATATGATGAAGAAGGGACCTTCCATTTTTATGCTGTGGTGCATATGATACTTAGCATTTGTTTTGCTTTCCTTTATTCTTCGGTAGCTGTGCGAGTAAATTTATTAGGTAGTAGCTTCCCAGGGAAAGCACAGTTTCAGCCAGACTGGCATGTTATCATGTTTTCTCTTTCTGTTTTGTTCCAATTGCAAATAGAACTGCACATACATAAAATAAAATACATTACCTAGGAAAAATAATTTGAAGAGAAATAGTGATGTGTATTGAACAGAGCATCAAGGGGATTTTGTGAAAGCATCAGGACAACTTTAAGGGCATGAGGCATGCATGTAGCTGCATGATGGAAAGCGATTGGGAGCATCCTGTTTGTTCCTTATGGATTCATTCAGGGGGTACCTTGGTAAAGGGCATTGGAGAGCTGACAAAGCAAATTCAGGTTTACAGAAGGGAGCTGGGGCACTTGGTGCATTTCTCAGTGGATCCTAATTTGATCTCCATGGTTACTGTTCCCAGGTGAGACGGGAGAACAGGTGGAAACTGAGCTGCTGAGTGAGATAGTAAGTGGAGGGCCTGAAACAAAAGAAGAAGAAACAGGAGAAGCTGTGGATGGTGCAGCAGCGACAGAGATAGGTATGTTGACAGAGGAGGGAAGGACTACATGGGCTATTGTTTAGGAGACAGAAAAGACTGTGCTGTCCTTAATGAGCACATCTTGTCACCCCTCTGCCCACGTACGGCTGCTTTCTGCATTTTAACACAAGAGAGAGAGTCATAAATATTTTTGTGTACATAAGAGATATTTTTGGAAGCAATCAATTGGAAGTCATGCTTTTTACATGGGTCATCTTTATATAATATATGAGTCTTACCAGTGATAAATTACCCCTCTTTGGGGAGAATGGTAGACTCTAACATACAGTCTTGGAAAATAAAAACCTATGTTAAAATCATGACTCTGCTTGTTATTATTTGCAGACTTGTTTTTATGAGCTAATGCCTTAACATTGCTTTGTGATTTCCATTTTGTGCCAGACAGTCATTTTAGATCCCCTCGTTCTCCTTATCAGCAGAAATCAGCAGTGTAGTGCTGGGATGAAAGCACATTGCACAGCAAATGCAGTCACATGGTGGGAGGAAAAATCACACGCCAAATAAAGTGCCTTTGGAAAATCGTCACATCAGTGAAGAAGAATTTGAGAGGATAGGACTGTCCCTCTAGGAGACCTGGAAATTATGTTCACAATTCTGTCATTGCAGTCTTTCTGCAAATGTTTTTTCTTCTTCCTCCACATTCACTAAGAATCCTCCACTCATTCATTTTGAGTCCATCACGTAAGGTATTCACATGCCAGAAGGCAAAAGTTACACCGTGGTATTGCTGGAATGTGGAAAAGGATGAGCAGGCAATGCAGACACCTCCTCCCTTCCCCCAGTGAACATTACTGCAATGATTGAACCCGCTTTTCCCCTCTCCCCTCCCTCCTAACCACTGGCCTACATAGCTGTGCTCAAAACCTCTGTGAGCTAGTGAGTATGTCTGTAATTCAGAAGAGGACAGCTTCAGCAGGAAGGGTGGGAGATACCTTACACCAGCACCTTTCCTGACTTCCAAATGAACCTCTTGCACCTGGGATGAGAGCTCTTTGGTTCCTTCCCAGTGCTAGTATATTCTCCGGCCTTTGAGCTGACAGCAGCAAGCCAGCATGTTCCACCTGTGCTACAGGATTAAGGAAAATGGCTTGCAGCATGAGCGCTGCAGCCTGGCAGACCAGTAGGGTGGTGGTCAAGCAGTTTGGTCAAGGCATGTGTGCCTTTATGACCTTGTGATTACTCAAGTAGAATTAGATAAGCACTGATAAAAAAAAAAGCACTCAGCTCCCATTAATTCTCGTCCGTTTAACAGTTGATCACCTTTATATTGTCACTTTTTAAGCTGGCCTGTGAAGACCAGCTATTGTTGGCCGTTGGCAACTGTGCTCCTGCAGGATCTTTAAATTTATGCTGTATAGCTCTGCCTATGAAGTCTGAAAAAGTTTATTCACTCAACTTGTTTTTAATGTGTTGCCCCTATGCTTTTGCAAAGAATTATCGGTCTGTGCTGTGAGTTCAGCAAAGCACTTAACTTGCTTCTGGGGAACCTCAACAGAACAGCATCCTGCTCCTGAAGAGTAAGAGATTTCATCATGTAATGATTACAGCTTTATTGAAATACTTACTTTCTGCATTTACTTGCCTTGACAATATTCTCCCCAACAGTTTTGTAAGGAAGCAGAAAGAGCAGTCCTGCTTCTATGTCCGTAATACATTTCAGATGATAGGAGCAGACAGCTCGGAGAACAGCTGTGGGCGAGAAAAGCAAACAATGTTAAGAATGGAAAAGTGGCCATTTAAATCTGGGATGCTGTTGTGTAAGGGAGCAATTCTTCCATCTTGAAAGGATATTGAAGAACTAAAACAAGATTCTGGGCAGGGCAGCAAGATCGCTAAAGGGAATGGAAAAATTCTTACTTTGAGAGAGATCAAAAACATCCAGAGCCTTGCTTCTGAGAGAGTACAACTAAGAGGATATGAGCTGATTGTAGTGCAAAATAAATACTGCTCTAAAGGTACCTGAGGTCCATCTCTGAACAAGGGAATGCTCAGTAACACAATAAGCGTGTTGAATTCAAAACCACTGAAGGGTATTTTTTTTCCACACTATACTAGCAATGTTCATGCGAATTAACTGTCAGATCCTTTGTCACAGAGAGTCACTGCAGTTGGAGGTCTTTCTCCCGTCACCTGTATTCCCCTGCAAAATTCCCACCTTCCCTGTGTTCCCTACCCAGCCTTGTGGTAATACCACCATTCATTACAAGGAAATCCCACGTTCCCAACGGATCTTTGCAGGGTCTTCTGGCTGGGAAAGAAGTACTTTGAGCTCGAGTGGTGCAACCCTATGATTTCTGCCACTCATCCCCTTGGGCACCATCTCTTAGCTATCAAGCAAGCCATCGAGACTTACAGCTTCTCAGCTGTCGATGGCCAACACATACAGTTTCAGGGGCTGGGTGCAGTTCCTCAACCATACTTCATCATGGAATAGTTGAGGTAGGAAGGTACCGCTGGATATTGCCTAGTCCAGCCCCCCTGCTCAAAGCAGGGTCATCTGGAGCAGGTTGTCCTATTGGGTTTTGAATACCCCCAAGAATGGAGACTCCACAAACTCTGTGGGCAGCCTGTTCCAATCAGTCAATTGCCCTTACGGTAAAAAAAAAAGGGGTTTCTTACATTTAAATGTAATACCCTGTACTTGAATTTATGCCCTTTGTCTCTTGTCCTTATTTAATATCCATGAGATCTCTGCCTCTGTGTCAAATGTGACTGAAATTATCTAGTGATTTCAAAAGTTGTTAAGAGACGAGGCAGCAGTGTGGGGAGGAGCATAAGACTGTTGTGGCGTAACTGGATTTCACACAGGTGATGTTAATGTCTGTAGGAGAAAGACTGTGTATGAATGGGAGGGGGAAGAGGAAGCAGAGCCAGTGGCTGCTTGTGGCTGCTTCAGGTCCACACAGAACATCCTTACAGATCTGGGAGAAGAGCAGATACCCCTTTCATGCTGTGATGCTTCCAGGGAACTGTCACTTTGAATTCCTGTAACATTTAGTGAATATCAAGCTGTACCCTCAATTAATTGTTAAATTAATTTTTTTCCATGTGTTTCAGAGACAGCTAATAACAAGGAATAGAAGTTATGTCTCTATGAACATCCTCTTCTTGGGCCTGCTCTTCTGTCCACATGAACATTTTTTAATTTTATTGGGTTGGGAAAATAGAAAAGCTTTTATGGATTGAGCCACAAGCCACAGACATGAATAAGAGGCACCAGAAAAAGTTTTATATAGTATATATTTTTTGAAGTCAAGCTGCCAAGACTTCAAGTGTTTGAAATACCTGAACTTTCACCTCCCTGCCACAGAGTGCTTTCTGTATACGGCCAGCATAGCAGGATAATTTACCAATGGCAGTATAACCATTCAGTTTTCAATTAGAATTTTTTCCAGGTTCCAATAACTAACTTCAAACCTTTGAAACCTTCAACCAGCATTATATAAGATAAAGAATACAGTGTAGCTTTATTTTTAATGGTAGTAGGCAGGCAATTTCTCTGAGTGCCTGTACTACCAGTGTATGGAGCTGCTGAAGTGTATAGCATGTAGAGGACTGGAAGATGAAAGTGCCCATTTACCAGGCTGTAACTAAATGCAGAGGTTAGTCTTCCAGAAAATGGAAGATACACAGGGTGCAGTGTCCAGGACCCAGGGGGGTGTCTGCTGCTCACTCTCCGTTTTTAAACAAATTTATTGCAAGGCTCACAGTGACATATATGTGATGACTTCTGCAAAAACAGGGAGAAGAGGGCATTTTTAACTATGAGTAGGATGTTTTAGTTTTATGAATTTTAGCACACTTAAAATGTAAAGATGACTTCACAGCTGTTAACATTCATGGTGATTAATAACCTGTCGTTAGTTGCGTAGCTCCTCATACACATTTGTGGCTTCTAAAATAGATTTCTAACTAGAGACACACAGCCTGTTCCCAAAGGAGAAGTCATCTATTATATTTCCCTGTAGTGCTGTCCTCCAGAAGAACTAAGCTATCAGGGACTGTCTTGGCTATTTTCCAAAATGCTAAATACTCATTTTGGAGCTGAAGCTGAATGGCAAAGCTTTCAAACAAATTTCCTGTGAAAACAGGCTCTGAATATAATTGATGTTATGGATCAGATAGAGAGTAGAAATTTGTTCTGATGGTGAATGTTGCAAAGGGACTATATATTATTGGGGACTGTGTTTAGGGCATAAGGAAGTAGAATACGGAGAAAAGATCAGTTATCTAAAAGGGGCAAGCACATGTTGCTATTTTATTAGCTTTATTGTACAAAAGGACTTCACAAAAATTATTACTGTCACCAGAAAATTATACAAATGCCCTCTAAGACCTAAATTTTGTGCTGCACGTGCACATCTGACTCCAGCTGACTTTGGTTTGTATTAAATAATCTAATTGACATCCTTGGCCTATCAGCCTTTTGTGTAAGCTGATATTCCTTGGCTGTATCACTAAATCTAAGACTTTCTTCTTACCAGCACTCTTATGAACTTGTCAGCTTCATTTAATGTCATCTTCCTGTAGGCAACACCATAAACGTTTAGAATAAAATTGCATACTTTTTTTTTTTTAGGGATTTTTTGGTAGGTGGATGTTGCAGAGTTTTATTTTTTATTTTTACTAGCCTTCTATAATAGAAAAGTTAAAATGAGCAGCTAGTTCTATTAAAAATCTATTGACATTAAAGCGGCAATTCATATTCAAACAGAGGTAGTCAAATTTTTTGTCCACACGCCCAAATCATCCCATGATAAAAAGCCATGGGAGACATACCATGCACTTGGGAGAGCTGAGGAGTGAGGGAACAGGTACTGAGCAGGATGAGGACTCCTCGGGGTAATACAGGACTGGGCTAGGCATACAGCCGGTGCCTAGGATGCCCCAGGAACTTCAACCATCATCTCCGTCTGGTGGTTGGTTTCCTCGTGTGAGCTGTGAATTCAGTTCAGCCACCAGCACCTGTGCCAGCACAGTTCTGCTCCCAAACACAGGAGATGAAATTGGCAGGGGAGCCATGCTGACTACTAGCAAGTTGCATGTTAGATCATGAGCTGCAGTTTGACCAGCTACACTGAACAGTTTAAAAGCATAAACCAAGAGGAGTTCTGTGACAGAGATGAGTAGTATTAATAGCAACAGAGGAGACTGCACTTAGAAATAAAATATGATGGTACAAGGGAGTCAAGATAACCTGCTCACCTCAGAGCCACTCTTTCTACCACTGTTGTTGTAAGCAAGATAGATGACAATATACGTTCTTACCTCATCATTCAACTTTTTCAAGTCATTAAGCAATGCTAATTGGAAACAAGAGGAATATAAGCCAGTCAATGACTCAACAGTATCAGACCTTTGCACTCCTTACGTATTCTGTGATTACAACACATTTTGCCTTTTCCTTTCTAAAAGATGAAATATGCTTGATACTGTGACTGTGCTAAACATGAAATGTTAAATCACTTAAATTACCACAAGATCAGAATCTGGCTGCTAGATGTATGCTGAACATCCCTACCTTAACAAATACATTGAAGCCTAGCATTCCTGGTCTGTAAGCTACCAAAGCATGTACTATGCATACCAGGCCAAAATATGTGTGATTATTTGCCTCTGCAAACCTGCGGACATCACAGAGATTGCCAAGGGCAGAAATTGGTCTTTGGTTCAGAGAACTTCCTCATGTTAAAGGCCGAGAAGATGATAAGCTCCAATGTCTGTGTTTACAAGATAGACCTGCAGAGATAGGGCAATATACCATAGCTGGCCTTTTTTTTTTTTCCTACCATCATGAAACTACAAACCCATCTTCAGAACTTTATCAAAAGCTAGACAGTCTTCAGCCCTTAACTTCATCCAAGGTAGAGGTAATCATTCCATGCTGCAGGGTGTGCTGGGTAGGACAGTTGAAGGAACAAACTTAATTTCCAAGCTAACAAGAAAATTCTGGTAGGAATCTTGTTTCCATTACCAGTAAACATGGCCCTAGAAGAAGTTAAATTTGCACCCTGTCAGCTCTGTGCAGACACATACGCAGACTGTGCTAGGATCTCAGAAGATAGTTGGCAATCTGGCTGGCTAGGGTTGGCTCTTCCACTTAATGCAAAACTGCTTTCAGGTAAAAACTACAGCAGGAGCAAGGTGCTTGTAGCAGAAGATGAGGGCAGTTTAAGTGTGGCTATATGTTTTAACAGAGAACAGAGTTTTATTAAAATTATGTACTGAGATTTATTTTTGCATTGTTTAATCTGTAGAGAATATAATCATTTGGAGAAAAAAACTACTAAAACACCTGGTAGAACATGCAAATTTAAGTACTGCTTTACTTTCACAGAAATAGAGGATGTGTTTTGTTGTTTTTTTTTTAAAGTTACACATGATTGAAACACATTTTAAATGGTGAAATAAGTTTGCCACAAGCTGAATTGCAACTTCGCATTTTGCATGCTAGCAGCTCAGTCTAGCAAACAAAAAAGCTAAGTTTAACTTAGCTTTACTTAAAACAGGATATCTTAAATGTTTGTGTACTTTGCTGAGCTAAGACCTAAGAGATATCCACAATACTTGCCTTTCATATTGGAGAATTATGGGGCTTAGCTTTTTTGTCTTAAAGAAGAGAATTAAGTAATATAATTCTGCTTAAAAAAATAAAAGTTTTAAAAATCTCTATGGAAGGCTGATTGTTTATGTTAAGAACTGCTATGTTATAGGTTTAAATAAGAGACTTTATTTCAGTCATTCTAGAATTCCTGTACCTGAAGAATACATATTTAGACCTGAGGCATTCAAGAAACTGTGCAACTGGTCTCTAGCTAAAAGCTAAAGAATCATAGAGCTAAAAGTGGATTTTAGTTCCTGACTTTAAGTGGCACCTACTTACTGATACAAACGTTTTTAATGGCAGTAGTGTGTTGTGCCTTGTTAGCTGCATTGCAGCACACGGTTTTTTTGGGTGCTTCACTTGCATTTCAGTCTCAGACTGTTCCCTACTGGGGAAGGCAATGGTATATTCACACCCCTTTGTACCAGTGAAGACACCCAAAGGAGTTCTATAAAGGACTTACATCAGCAAATGGACAAGTCAGCACAAAGGAAAAAAAAAAATAAATCGAAACTGCCACCTAGTGTTAGGTTCAAGGTTGGCAAAGAGGCAGCATAACCCAAGTAAGGCTGGCAGATGTCATATAGTGGAGATTGATGTGAGAGGTAAGAAGAGATAACCGAAGTGATTATACAAGGCTGAACTTAGCTCCAGTTCAACACTATTGAAATCTGCTGAAGATGAACTTTTAACTAAATCTGCTACAAGTTAAATATATTCCAACAAAGTAATTATATGTGAGCAAAGCTGTAACAGAGAAGCACAAATATAAATTGGGAATCTGTTCAAATTAACTCCATTCAATTACATTAATTATTCTTAACTGACAAAGTGAAGCAACATTTGCTTTACATTTCCTAGAAAGTCATATTCATGTTAGTACTAGCTCCTTCCTAACAAGTCTGGTCATGTTTTTTCTTAAGTGGGATTGCTTCTTGAGTCAGAGCTGTAGAGCATAGACATTAATAGTATAGCCAAGGAGAGAGAACAAGAGCAGAAGCCAAGACTAATAAAGTTTATGTGTAGGAAGTTTACATGCAGAAAAGTCAGGTACTTTTTAAAGGTTGTTGCTTGGAAGTTCCCTGTTTGAAATACTGAAAGCATTATCGTGCTTCTAATAAAAATAAATATCTCCCATTTTGTCAAGGAAAAGCAATATAATGCTGTAAAACATCCATACATCTCACATACCTGCTGTCACAGTCCCATTATTAATCTGTATAGGAAAAAGACAATTTATAAGCTCAGTAAAAATCAGAAGAAATGGCCATTGCATACCATGTCTAGAACAATTAAGTAGGGTTGACTGTTCTCACATATGCTAAAGTGATACCAGGAATGCATGAAAAATATGAAATACAATTATTGCAATAGTGCAACTGAAGTATGAGAGCTGGAAAGCACATCTTACAAGCAGGACGGTAAGAAACCACAAGTGGGACACTTACGGTTTATCCAGGGATGGAAGATGATTCACACAATGTGGCTGTGGTATTGAATGCAGGGGGCTTTCAGACAAGGCAATATCTGTATGTGCTGCCAGATTGAATTTTTCTTGCATGCTTACCATATGAGAATCATTAACCAATTAAAAGTACATGAGATGATCATCAGTAGGCATTATACACAGAAAACAAGTGACATGCATACAGGAGAACTGAAGTTTGGATTTGAGTTGTTGGACAGCTGAACCCACAGTATTGTGACTTGACCAGTTATGCCCTCTCCTTGCTATGCTGCTGGTTTCATGGATTAACAAATTTGAGTGAGTTTGGTCACACAAGATGGAACTAGAAATTGATTCTGAAGTGCTCAGTCATGGCACTCTGGCATACAAACAGCAGCCTCTGGAAGGAGAAGCCTACAGGATTCCCTCTTGACAGTATGTTTGATAAAGCCCATACATGTTTCTACCACTGAAACGGTACATTCTGCAAGCTGCTGTATGTAGCTATTTTTACTTTCTACAAAAAGAAAGTGAAGGTATGAGATAATGCTACTGTCACTGTATATATATATGTAATTGGATGACCATCTTCCTGGATGAGAGCAGAGCAAACATGTTGGGGTGAACAGAAGACAGCAAAGAGAATTTCTGTTCATTTCCCCTGAACAAACCAATACTGTGCTTATGCATATGGCTGTGGGGAAGAGAGGGAATCAACTTTACCGTGAGGTAGCTGACTTTCAAACTAGTTCTTTAAAAACACAGTATCCATTTCTACTTGCTTAGATAAAAGATAAATGCAGAGGGATGGGATCACTTACTAGCATCACCAGTCTGACTTCCCAATATTGCTTAATCACCCCATTAAGCCCATGCTTCTGTCCTTAATGGCAGAGAGAAAAATGCCAACAACTAATGCACTGGTGGCTGAAAGCTTCCTGTCTTGGAGGATTATGTTCATCCTTAGCTATTAGGAGATAGATAATAAACCTATTCTTTTGGTTTGAATTATTTCTTACTGAAGCAGCAAGATAGGGACTTTTTTGTAATGGAGTATCAAAGCATAATCAGTAAAAGAAAAGTTTGTTCTCAGAAGAGACAAGCAATTTTTTTTTTTTTTAAACAGATGCAATTATCATTTATTCTCATTAAACAGGATATTTTCCCTCATAACACTTGGAATGTTTGGTGTTTTTTTTTTAAATCAAAATATAGTTAAAGTTAAATTGCTATGAAAAAGACTGTGAAAAAGGTTACAGGTAGAGATTAATTTGCAACTGATTTATGAAGTTAGCACTTTAATTTCAGAAAGAAGAAAATGATGCTGTTCTGAAGTAATATTCACTTTCTTAAGCAATTGCTTCCGTATGAACAAAATGAGTAAGTAAGTCCCAACGGTAATCTATTCTGTGAAGAAAGTGTTTAAGACAGTTCAGAAACAAATACAGCAAAATTTCCCAAACCACGGAAGTGAAGATGTATACTAAGCAATTGAAGCGTTTTGTTTTCCTATTTCTGTCATTTTTTCTTATTTAAAATAGTTACTAAAAATCTGCTATTACAAGTCATTACAGTTTTCCAAGTCCAGATCACCCATAGCATAATTGTCATACGTTCACCCAAATGTATACTTTAATACCTGAATATCCAGTCACCATCACAAAGTAACGGCCCTGTCCTGCAATCAAGCTCAGCTGATATTAGCAGGAGTCCCAGAGGTTTCAGGGTTTGCTGGCAGAGAACTCACTGCAAGCTTGTATTTTAGAGAATCCAAGGCCACAATCCAGAAGAAAGCACCTTTCCTTGGTAAGTTTAGTGATTTCAATTACATGTAACTGCTGACAGTCAACTGTAGGACTAGGATGTAAAGGAGAAGTATTAAATCTAAAACTGCTGTTGTAGGATATTCAGTCTCTATTTATAGTCAGGCTGAAGCATCTTGGAGGGGTCCCTGAATGGCAATAGCTTCAATCTCAACTCGGGCACCCTGTGAGAAAACAATGAGGAAACATATTAGGAATTTAATATATCTATTTTATGAAGCAATTGGATGTATAACACAACCTTGTAAGAACAGAATGACATTTGAGGGAGACTATACTTCTGACAGTTGTATTACTAGTTTAGCAATGCTAAGTAATACTGAAAATTCACTTTACTCTTCTTTCAGTATCGTAACACCTTATTTCTAGTGTTGTAGCCATCTCCTACCATATGGAAATGTCTCTCTCATTATCAGATCTCTTATCATGTGTGGGAAGAAGACTGGTATACTTAGAAACAAAACCTGAATACTTAAGATTCTTTATTAAAATAATTGCAATTAAATCTATTCCAGAATAAGAAAAAGCTGTCAGAACTCTTCAGAAGTGAAGAGTTTCAGACAATTCCTTTTTTTTTGTAGGCAGAAAAGTGACACTTACTTTTGGCAAAGCAGCAACCTGATAGGCTGCTCTGGCTGGGAAGTTTGTCTTGAAAACTGCAATTTAAACAGAAACACTTAACTTTGCTTGATAAAACACAGTTCAAGGTCATCTGTATAAAATTAAGTCATTGGAATGGTTTTAGGTTCAAGGCTACAAGACAAATAGTCTTCTGTGCCAGCTATTATTTCCCCCTTGTTGTTTTTTCAGTCACTGACTGCTCTAACATCTTAGCAAGCTACCATTCATCATCAAGAAACCAGCCACACTTATGATCTAGTGGCCAGTGATAACTTTCACTCTGCTGACACTGCACGGCCATAACACCAACTCGGCTGAAAGAGAAAGATTAAATCAGAATGGTGATCATCCAACTGCAAACACCACGGAGTGGGAGAGGGCTCTTTCACAGACAGAGTGAGAGGGAGAAACAGGCCTCTGCCAAGAGAGTCATGAGCAAAGATCCCAGATTTGCATGAAGTCAACAGGGGGCCAACCTTACTCATATCAAAACAAGGCAGAGGAAAAATAGGCCCTTGACCTATTCCTCCGTCCCCAGTTAGGCCTGGCACTCAGGGATATTCAAAGAATGGAGGGGACAAGGGGAAGAAGGATACTGGTCAAGATATAAGAGCTAAATTTATAGAATCATAGAATAGTTCAGGTTGGAAGGGACCTTTAAAGATCACCTAGTCCAACCCGCTCCCCTGCCATGGGCAAGAACACCTTTCACTACAGCAGGTTGCTCAAAGCCAAGTCCAACCTGACTTTGAACACTTCCAAGGAATTTGCATAATTAAATGAATGTTTTACTAGTGACAGTTAACACTAAGCTCTGAAATGATAATTTCAGGGTTCTGTACTGACAAGGCAGGATAGTAACTCACAATCAAAGAACAGCAACAACTACTTTCTTGAACTACAGGTAGGAGGCAACAAGTTACTAAGTATCCGGCTGGTCTGTTTTTACCCTGGTTAAATACACACACAATTCCATTTTGACATGAAGAAGAAACTGTGCTGATAGCTCACAAATAAAAGACTTCATTCAAGACCAGATGTTGCTATCTAATTAAAACCCAAAGCTATATAAATAAGGAGCTCGTGCATACTCTCCCAAATTATTCTGCATAATATGGCTCATCAGAATCACCTATTTCAGTCTACATTTAGTTTTGTTAACCAAGCATTAGTCTTTTTTTTCTTAAGCGGAGCAGCGTGGCTCATACCTGTATAAAAAAAAAAAAAAGAGCCCTGTCCCATAACAACAACCCACAAGTCATTCAAAGATACAAATAGACTTTAAAGAAACAGAGATACAAAATCTGAAATTAAACATTTGAAGGCTGCCTACAGTAGAATTATATTAAGGACAACATAGCATCTATCAAGGCAAAAAGGCATGCAAGATCCACCTGTAGGGATAGCAGGAGTTGATCTTCACATGACAATGAGTTAGTGGGATGGTAGGACACAAATCCACATGAAATTGGGCTTTGCTTGATCTGCTGCTTGCTAATTAATTTTTTTTTTTTAAAAAAATGTCGTATTTCTACTGGAATCTCAAAGACTCTGGAACTACATCATCTGAATCGTTAAAACATTTTGCTTACTGTGAATATAATTTGTTCCACAAGCCATACTGGTAAAACAGAAACAAAAGATCTACTTACATTGTTTATAAATATCATTAATATCATTGAAGTCCTTCATGTCTGCCATCAAAACCGTGGTCTTCACAACTAGAAATTACATAACTGCAGTTATTTTAGACCTCTAACTTGCATACAAAAGTTGAAAATTTTTAGTGCATTTCTTGCTTTTATTTCATAAATTTCTCTCAAGTATTCTAAATATTTTGAAAAGTTTTGCAAACAGATACTGACCATTAGAGCTACCACCTAGAGAACCACCTAAAAAATGTGAATACATAGTATGTAATAAAACTTTAAGGAATTAGAAAGTCCTGACCAGCTCTGAAAATATCCATTTTAAATTTCATTCTAAGTCCTATTTTTCCAAGAGGCACAGAACTGATAAGCAGGTCAATGAAAAAAGCTGTTGAAAGCCAACTGTTGGCAATAAATTGTATCATATATAAGATCTGCTGCCAAAAAAGTCCATAAAAGGCCTGAAAATATAGTCTATCCTAGGATTTTTTTACCCATGACTGCCCAAGCCAGCATTAATCCTGGTTTGGCTCTACTATTAGAGTCCTTCCCCAAAAAAGTATTGAAAGTGTCTAGACTATTAACACCATAGATACAAACCTGCTTTTACCTGGAGCAAAGCCTAGGATGAGTAAAATGCCTGTAGTCAGTTGCAGCTCTGTCCATACCTGAGCTTCCCCAGTTAGAGCTGAAATATTAGCAGCATGGGCAGAAACTTTTGGTGAAAGGCAGTGTTCCACTGATACCCATCACAAAGATTTGCATGTTGATTTATTTCTTCTATTTTTTTTTTTTATTTTTTAACCCAGACTCATGATTCCTTTTGTTTCTTCCAGCTATTGATAATAACTGAATGTTTAGCAAACAGCTTTTTTTTTCCTAAAGGTCACTTCATTTTTTTTTAATCCAGGTAAAAACAACCACTTATTTGCCACCATCACGGCAGCACTTACCATTGCCATAGTCACAGCCTGCAGCTTTCAGGATTTCACCCATGTTTTTTAGAGCCTAATGAAAAATGAGACAAAAATCTTTAACTGTCAGCTGGGTTGTATTTAGGTAAGTACGTAAATACAAGTTGTAACTTGGCTACATCCATGCTATAGTATAAGTTCACCCAGCAAATCTTCAACAGTCCTCAGTGGGTAAGCAAAATCAGAAATTAATAAAAGGGAACTTCTAATAAACCACAAATATTAAACCATTCATTCATTAGATGTAAATGCATGATGCAGCTCCATCTCATCCTATTAACTCACACCACCTCTTTGCTTCTGGGGGGACAAATCTTTCCGACTCAAGCCAGGGTTTTTACCGGGGTCTAAATATTTGTTACTAACATTGATCCTTCCCTACTTGAAATACAGTTTCCTCCCCTGACCTCCAAGTTGTTTGGGTGGAAAATGACAGGGTTAAGATGGAAGACTTCCTCCTGCTTTCCGCTCATCTTGGAGGATGTGAAATGTGCTCTCTACGTCTCTTCAATTTCTCATAAATCCACATTTAACTAAGCACATGCCAACTCCACTACAAGTTTATTGCTAGAAGAGATCTTACCTGCTTTGCTTCTTCCTTTGCCCCTCCAGAGACAAGCTGCCCAGTAGAAGGTTCTATACCTATCTGCCCTGCAATGTACATCGTCCGGTCTACCAGCACTGCTTGGCTGAAAACATAAGTGACATTTTAGGTTTAATGTTTCCCCATCAAAACATTTAACTATCTGAAGGCACATTTCACTTTTTCTTCAGTAGTTTATAATTTCTCAGAAAGATAGAGGACTGAGGTTATGCAAGCACAAGTCTGTACACACAGTCATACATTCAACCTCTTTATGCTTTGGGAGAGCTGGGATTACACCACCTATGGAAGCACATAGCTACATTAGCATAGCTCTGCTTTTGAGGCAACCCTCAAAAAACCCTGTTTCTTGCAAAGGCACAAGGTATGAGTGCAGCAACACAACACTAAACACAGCTACACAGCTTCCACACTGCAGATAGCACAGAGGAGAGGCAGAGTAACTTAACATTTTTTGCAACTGCCCAGATAAATACTCCATCCCAGTTTGATAGGTAGACAATACCTTTCATCTACATCTCAGCAGCAGAGCAATGAAAAAAAAAAAAAAAAGAAAAATCAAAAGGAGGCTGATGAGAAAATGTAACATTTTTCTTCTCAAACAGGTACCATGACAATAAGTTACAGCTGTGAGGTAAAGCCCTGCATGCATGTTAGTTCTCTGGCAGTATTCTTCCAGTCATGAATTTGGCCAGTCAGCACAACACCTTGATCACTCCATTCCCAGAGCAATCACTCTCCTCTCAAAAAATAAACTGGATGACCTGTTGGCTGGGTTAATTCAGAAGAATGCAGAATTAAAGCTATTTGCAAAACATTTTTATATAAATGTCAGGTGTGTTTTTGCTGAAGTAGAGTTGGCAATTATTAATGTCTAATTACCACAAAGAGATTAAAAGATTAAAACAAAGATTTACACTACCTAGCAAACATTATGCAAGAGACATAATTTACTTCTTTTCAGCTGGTAATAAAAAATATTTTGCAAAGAAGTTAGAGAAAAATTATTTTGAAAGTGTTTGTGGTGTGTCAACACCGTTTTTCTTATCTCTTCCCATTCCACAAGAAAATGCATTGTTTTGACAGTTCAACAAGCCTCCCAAGTTACACATATTAGAGTTAGGCACCTCCCTGAAGTATCTAAATTAGGAGGTTAGCATCCCTTTAATGTCAATGGAGAAAGAAAGGGACTCTTTCAGAGAGGATTTTTATTACATCTCTGATTGAGATTGACTCAATGGGATTGGCTCAATCCATTGACTTCACAGGGGACCAACCTAATTTAGGGACTCCGTAAAATTATTATAGTTAGGCAATCTGAACAGTGCCATCACTCCCATCTTTCCTTTTTTACCCCTGTCCTACATTCTCTTGTAATTTCATAAGGGGAAAAAATAACCAGTAACTTATCTGATATAGTAAAATATCTTATGTGGTGATTATTTTCTCTATCATCAACTAACAAAACTGGAGTAAATTACAAAATTACGCCACTTAAAGAAGATAAACTAGTGAATGAAGTAGTTTTCTAGCTAATCCAGTCTTGTTGATAGAAAATGTGTGTATGAACCAAACACACATGCATTTCAAATTTTATTTTCTTTCCAACCATGTCCTGCTTTGTTTGAGGCACAGGCCCTCAGACCACAAACTTCTGTTTCTGTTTGAAGCACAGAAAACCATGCAACAAGAAGGTATGAACTCTAAAAAAAGAGATATGCCTATTATAAAGCAAATGACACAACAAAACATTTATCCCAACAAAGGCCTTTGGGCAGTCCTACATCACGAATAATTGGGGAAAAAACAAGCTGAAGCCTTCTGATACCACTGCCAGATTAACATCTGCAGCAGTCTTATTGGGTCCCCTTCTCTGCTCCTCAACTTTGTTCTCTTGGTATGCTTACTGGTGGAATCCTCCATTCACTGAGACTATTAACAATTTACCAGCTAAAGGGTATACTTCTACTGCAGTCCAATGCATGAGTGAAGCTCAGAGAAACTTCAACTACACAAATCCCAGTCACACTTTAACTGCAGATGTGTCCTGTAACTAGGGTCAGTCGTAGCTACTCTTCAATCTCTGATTCAGCGGAGATCTGAGTGTGTGCCTGAAGTCATTCAGGTTTCAGCATACCTAAGTGCATAACTAGATCGACATTATGACCTTAGAAGAACATCATCCATCAGAGAGATGGTGTTAAGAAGCATGTTCTTTAAAGACAAGGACTGCAAAGTTAATCAGATGTTCTTTACACAAATGATTGTTGATTAATACAAGAACAGTATATCTGCTGTATCTTTTAAAGAGTTTAATATCATTAATGAGATGTATATATATATGTGTGTGTATGAGTCTTTTATATATCTATCTATCCACCCACCTATCTCAAGGTAATGGAAACTGGATGCAGTAAAGGAAATACAAAAATACATTAAAAATAGGTCACCAAAAAGCATACTGAAGGCCTGTAGCAGAACCATGAATGCAGCCCATATATCCCAATTCTTCATGCCATATTAAGCCCTCATTCCTCTGTTACCATGCTCAGACTCCACAGCAGAGATGTAGCAGTTATTTCTTGTGCAACTTTTGCTCAGTGGACTTTGACAAGTTTACTGAAACCTGATAAACTAAGTTAGTGATAAACTTATTGATGTTAGACCCGTCATACAATTAACAGGCTGCATAACAAGCAGTATTTCATCAAGAACTACCAATAAGCACAAAATATTGGAGTGCAGTTAATCCACAACACAAGTGGAAAGCTATGTTGAAGGCCAGACCAGCTGGGGTGTGCGCGCATGCAGCTGAAGAATTGTTGCCTTCCCATGTCTTAGGTGTTCTCCTAACTACAAGCGATGCCAGGTCCCTGGCTGCAATCCAGTTGACTGTTTACAGAAGTTAACCTTCATGCCATGTCCCTTGGCTTCTACACTTTGTATTTCTCCATCTTTATAATTCCTATAAAGAACACACAGTTTGAAGGCCAGAAAGCTCAGTTTCAAAGTAATGGAGACAAAAATGCACCTGGAAGGCACTAAGATGCTACAAGTGGAAAAGTTTAAACCAAAGGCGTCTGTGTTTATATTGGGAAAACAAAGCCTGAAAGCAAAATTAAAAATTCTTAGAAAATGCCCTGGTAAAAATCCCTCAGTACCTTAGATATAAGGGTCTACTATAGTTATTGAACACTTTTTCACATCCAAATAGCAAAGAGAAACTTTTCTCCAATTAAAATTGGAATTTTTTGAAACTTGCATTCAGAACAGTTGCAACTAACAACTTACTTGTGAAAATGTTGAACAACATCTTATGTATTTTTACAGCCGTTAGTTTTTAGACTGAAAAGCATTTGAACTTCCTGGCAGTCACATTCAAAATGAGAAAAGACCTGCAGTTCCCAGGCAGTGAGCTCCCCAACTGCCAAAGCACGTCCTGGATCAGGCTCAGCCGCCAGTGTCCATCGCCTCCAGGGTCAGCACTCACCGCTAACTTGCCTATGCCACAGGTTTTTTTCTAGGCAAGCATTTTTTTCCTTGAGAGGAATCATTGTTTCTCTCGCATTTTTTTTTCATTCACCGCTTATCATTAATTTCAGAATTATTTTCCCAAACTGACTTTTTGAGAGACATTTTAAAACTTCACCTGAAACCACCGGGATACGCCCCCACGCCCAGCCAGGCTGAAGCTTGCCGCTAGCACTGCGGACCCACACGTGCTGTAGGACTCCAGGTGTCCCTGGGGAATTCCCAGGGAGGAGATCGGTCCCTGCCTGGGGGGGCCACCCTCACCACAGCCCCCAGGGCTGCCTGACAGACCCCCCCTTCAGGGACCTGCTCGAAACCCTACCGGCAAAACCTGCTCCCGCTCACTCCTGCTTCTTCCAAGAGACCTCCCTCTCGCTAAGGCATACCTGTAGGGACCCAGTGCAGCAGGGGCCTTCGCAGTGCTGATGATTTTCTTCACGAGCGAGGCCATAGCTGCCGCCAACCCCCAGGGCCCTCTCCTCTCCTCACCGCCCCGCCAACTGCTGTCCCCCCTCCACCCGCCCCCTAACGCCGCAAACGCACACTGCTGCTGCTACCACACCGCGGAGGTTTCTGGGAAATGTAGTCCTTCGGGGGGGATGGGGGTGTGGTTGCGCCGTGCGCACGCGCAGTGCTCAGGTGCGGCCGGCCGCGTGTAGCGGGTGGAGGTCGCGCTGTGGGTGCGTAGTGGGCCGGTGCTGGTGGCTGCTTCGCCCGCGGCTGCACCTCTCCGCGCCTTCCCCCCTGCGGAGAGGCTGAGCAGCCCCCGCTGGGCGCCTAAGGCCTGCCTGAGGGGCGGGTTGGTGTGACCCTCCTCGCCACACACTCCCCGGGCCCAGCCGGAGATGTCCGGGGCGAGGGAGAAGAAGCGGGCCAAGAAGATGAGGAACCAGCCGGCCAGCGTTATCCTTCCCGCCGAACCGGGGCCCTTCCCCGGCGGCGGGAGCAGAGCCTGCCCGCCCCCAGGTACGGCTGGGGGACCCTCTACCCAGGGCTGGGGTGGGTGCCCGCGGAGGGGGTGTCCCCCCCCCCGCCTCAAGGCCCAGTGTCCCCCTCTTCTCAGCCTCGGCGTTTCCTCAGCTCCGGCGGCCGGCGAGGCGTGCCCGGTGTGGGAGCACCCCTGCTCTTCGCCCCCTGCCCTTGACTTCTTTAGCCATGGTTCTCCTTAATATACCTTTTACTGTGTCATCCCTTCCATTACACGACAAATGTCTGTCCACCCACTGCGGCTACTGGTCTTAAAATGAGTTTGAATATGGTACCCCATCCAGTGACCTCCCTTCTCTTTCTGTCAGACCTAGGAGCTGCAGGAGGAGCTGGTTTAGCCTGCCGGCTCTATGATAAATGCAGTTTTTCCATCAGATCAGCATGCCCAACCAATTTGCCTTTTGGCGCTTGTGGCTCCTGTGTTTGTGGAAGAGTATTGGCAGGAGGCAGCAAGGCGTTTCCCTAAAATGGCAGTGTTGCTAGGTCATTGCTGGAGCATTTTGTACACAGGTAACCTTTGCAGCTGAAGGATCCTGTCAACCTGTATGCCAGACGCTTTTTCCGTCTGTGTGTTTTGACCTGCATCCTGTATGCTTCAGTTGGACTTCCCTTTCCACCCACCCCCCGCCATTTCATGTTTTTATTTTGTTACCTATATTGTTTCTGGGAAAAAAACCCCACACATAAGAGCAGGGCCTGTTACTGAGGCCTTCAGAAGTTGACAAATTGCATCTTTGTGGTTGAACAAAAAAATATGCATAAGTGTCACTGTGTATTTAGGTGACTGAAGAGTTCCTAAGCAGGCAGAATGACATAGCAAATTATGGTCAGCCCTGTCTGAAGATTTTGGAATGTCATTACAGGAGTGCTGCCAGATTAAACACATTTTTCTAACTTCATTTGTAGCAGGGAACTTCCAAGATTATGTGGTTATGTTTTTCTGTCTTGTTGAATAGCACACATTTTCATCCATATAACATTATTCTGTAGTGTTAGTGAGTATCTCTGTTTTATAGGGCTATTTTGTAGAAACAGGAAAGAAAAAAATCTAAATAGGAGTTATAAAACTATGGAACTACATAGTACCTGAAATAATTTAATTTTTCTTTAGATATTAAGTGAGTCACTATCTTTTGAAACACTCTTTATCTTCTGATTAAAATAGTTAAGCTAACTTGATAGTGAAAGGGTGTTTTTGTTATATAAGTTAATTGCTGTCCAGTTACCTTCCCACAATTGACGTGGGCTATAGGTCTACACAGATTTGCTGACTGAGGCAGCATCCATCTCTCCCAGCTCTTTCCTTCTCACCTTCGCCTCACTGTCTGGACAGTGCTGCTCTCAGCCATGTGGAGAACCCAGATCAGGGAGTTATTCTACATAAAAACTAACTTCTGTTTCCACCCCAAATTATTTTTTCATCTGAATTACGGCAGTTCTGCATGATGTGTGGTTGCATCAGGGCTGCAACAGCATTGCTGCTGAACATAAAACTTCAGCTTCATGCCTATTTGAAATGGAAAAAGCACGTTCCTTGGCATTTTAAGTTCACATAAAATTGAGGCTACTGGAGGTGAATCTGCTTCTGGCTGTTCCTCGTGCCAATGATAGCATTTTGGGGATAATGTGATAGGCTTGTTTAAGAAGCTGATCAACCTGAAAACTGATCTTTTTAATCTCTTACCCCATTTCTCCCGATGCACAGGTTGATTTTCACTAGAGGAGCTCCCTGAACTGTATGGCCCCACGTTCCTTCAAGCACTCATCTTGATGCAGTGGTTGGGTGGTGGAAATACATGTCCGTGAGATAAGAAAACATTTGCTTATGGGGGAAAAAATCAAGGGGCAAGAGGGAAAAATATTAACTTTGCTGGTTTGATACTAAAACCCTGACTACACAATACTAAAAATCGCTACTGATGTTGCGTAGACTGATTTTAGTCAGGTCTTTCCTATTGGGTCTGATAGAGTATTGGAGGCAAAGTCTGGATTGGGTACTGTTTTCAGAATGTGCAGAAGTTACTTAATCTACTGCAGGATTGCTGCAGGACAGTGCAAATTTTTTATTTCTTATAAAAAAGAACTTAATTCTTCTGATTTCTGATGGCTTTTTTAGGTTCGTATGTTAAATATAATAGGAGAAATGTGCAATGCAATCTTATGAAGAAAGACTGTGTATAGTCATCAGTTACTCGGACTGCTTTGCATTTCTGTTACCTCTTTTCATCTCTACACCCTCCAGGAGATGTTCGTTCTGAGCAGCAGTATCAGCAGCAGAAATTTTCGAACCAGTCATCTGGGCCTTCATATAGGAAAGAGCAGTATTTTCCAAAAGGGCAAAATAGAGGAGAGAGAGGCAGAGGAAGAGGAGGATGGCAAGGAGGACGCCAGAACGTTTCTGAGGAAATGCCGAAATACATAACAGGTTTGTATATAAGAAAAAGGTCATAATTTATATGTCCAGGACAACTTGCTGGTGATTAAGTTTGCTGTCTGTCTTTGTTTTTGTGCAAGAGCGAAGATTAGAACTGTTGCTACATTCTTCTGTTTTTCCTAATTTTCTCCAAAATACAGAAGTAGTTGTGTACTGGAATGAATGACCAGCTGTTGTTGTTCAATGAGTCCTTTCAGACTCCTGAATTGAGAAGTTGCACTTACTTGTAATGAGGGATATGCATTTTGGTTTCTGTTGGCCAGCAAAATGAGTACTGACAGTCATCTGCTTTTAATGTAGCCAGGGAAACTGGTTTTGCCCGTGATGTGAGTTAGAGACAACTTTTCATCTAACAGAACGTTTATTTAGGAGAGCAGATTAGCTTTTGAAAATGTGGCAGTGCTCTGATAGTAGATACAGTTCCATAAGCGTAAAACAAGACCAACCTCTGGATTTTTTATTTGATCATTTTAAAACAGTCTGTAATATGATTACTGCTTCTTTTTTTTTCATGCTGAAGTTTTTTCATTTCTCTGAATACCATCTGAAAAGATTGCTACTCTAATTTAATAAATAAGTACTTAATGCAAATAGGACTTGTTGGTTATACCACGGCTTTCAGATTCATTCATGTATAAGTAGTTGCTTAACCATATCTCCAAGCTTCAGAATATCTCAAGAATTGAAATTTCTTCAGTAATAGTATACAGTATTTACTTTTATCTCAAGAAGTCATTAGACTGATGTACTAGGAATACTCTGCTAAAATTCAGTAATTTACATACAGTGACCCCTTCTTTGATTTTTGCTGTTTGTCATGCTCTGATGAAATTCTTTTCATTCCAGTGTCTACCTTTGCTCAAGCTCGTGCTGCTGAGATCAATGCCATGTTGAAAGCAGTTGCGCAGAAGTCATCAAACTCTCTAGTTTTCCAGACTCTACCTAGGCACATGCGAAGGCGAGCTATGAGTCACAATATTAAACGCCTACCCAGGCGGCTCCAGGAGATTGCCAGGAAAGAGGTATAAGTGCATTTTGTAGTATTTAATAGACTGTACGGTGGGCATAGCTAAGGCACAGTGTTCAGCTGTACATCTGTTAGTGTTCAGACCTAAGCTTATCTGCAAAACTTGCCTGCGTACACAGGTTCTCCAACTTTGACTGACGTTTAGATTCAAAATGCAGGAGCACCTCAGTTCTGGATGGTAGCTCAAGTAGATCTCACTAACCACTTGGCTTTGTGATTATTGGACATCTTGAAAAGTTATTAGAGTAGTGATGATAAAAGGGTCTACTGCAGGAGGGGTTGTTCAGGCAGTGCACTGGTCCCAGGTGATCCAGGAGTCCTCCTGTCTGCCTTGTACCCCACCACAGCTGTCAGGTGTGATCCTGCCGGCCTCAAGCCAGCATAGCCTGTTCATGACCGGCACGATGCTTCATGTGTTATAGCTCAAATGTGGGAGGTACACTGGAGTTGTTGGCAGGCTGCATGCAGCTTAAGACTTACTAATTGACTATTCCTGGTTGCTCATGAAACTCTCTCATTTTGTGGCAATATCTCAGCATTTAGTCAGAACTAACTCCTGTGGAGTTACTTGCTCCTTACCCACAGTGGCCTTCCTGTGTGTTTTTAAAAAAAAATAAAAAAAAATTGGTTCAGCAGGATTTTATTGTGAAATGATCTGTCTGATGTTTGGCATTGATCACTTTATCATCTCTAGACACTTCTTAAAAGTGATCAAGTGAGTTTGCTTGGTAAGTTTTCTATGTATTAAGGTTGACTGATTAATATATTTCTTGCATTCTTTTTTCCCTTGCATTATCTTTTTTAAGTTCTTTGAGACCCTACCCCCTCTACCCTGAGTTCCTGAAGATAATTGTTTATGATTCAGAAAGTGCTTCAGGTACTTCCACACGTGTTCCTTAGGGCGTGTTTTATTGGGTCTTCATAACCTGTATCTCTTCTTTTACTGCTCTGTTTGGCATTCTTTTTGCTTTGTTAGTCATGACAAGAGATGCAATTTGGCCTGTTTTCTGAGAACTGAAGGAATAAGGCATGGTCTGTTTTGCATAGTTAGTTATGTGCTCTATCCTTGTCAAATAATCTAGATTGATGTTTACGTGTGGTTCTTTTTTCCCTGCTTTTTTAACTCCTTTCACATGATAGCCTTTCTGACTTCTCTGTACATGCTCACACTTATTCTCCCGTTCTTGTTTCCGCTCCTTGTATGATTCTTGGATTTTTGAGATTATTTAATTGGCCCTGGTGCAGCTGTATTTCTTTTGCTGTTTTCTCTCCTCAGGTCTTTTGGTGTAGTTTGTGTGTTTGCTGTTTTGTTTCATGTTTTCTTGCAGCTTCTCATATCTCCTGAGCTATTTCCTTTTGTAAAAGTTCTGCCCATTACTTTTCAGTGTTTGAAGTCTGCTTCTTCAAAGTTAACTTTTGATTCTGCTGCATTTTCTTCCTTTTTCTTAGATCCTTTATCATACCCATTTTCATCCAAACATTTACCTGGACCATCTTTTATCTCTTCAAAAGCTTAAAGACATGTTTTTCATCTACAGTACCTTTTTCTCTAATTGTCTTTCTGAACCAATCAGTCACATACCATTGATCCAGTGGCTTATATTGCCTACTCTGTGGTGGAATGGTAGGTCTGATGGGAATTTTTTTTTTTAATGCATTTCTATTTTGATGTCATGACTTGCTTCAGTGTTTTCTGTGCTTTTGGCAGTGATCTTCTAGCATTCTCATTCCTTTGCTATTCTTATAACCAATGGTCTGTTGTCATCTATTCCTTGGTGAGCTTATAGAGGAGATCCTAAGATTTTTGTGTGTGTGTGTCTTCTAGTCCCGATTTCTTTCTACCACTTCTCTCACAAAAAGACAAATCAAACATTGATTGAGAGAGTCAAGCCCTCCCCTCCAGCCATGCATTCACCCATAATAATTCAGACCTTGACTGGGTATTTATCAGGAATTTGGTTAAGACATCACCACAGTCCTTTCTTGTTTGCTTCTACATGTTGTAGAATCCTTAGGGTCCTACCTGGCAGTCTGAGAGTCTGTACTGCTTCTGTAAAAGCTGAAATCTCCACGTGTTCCTAATGTCATGTTCATTTGTTCATGTGGATACATTGATGTTGGGCAAATATATAGCAGATCTTACTGTTCACTGGTAAGTTTCTGAATGTGTGTGGATTTTGGTTTGTCTACGGGTTCCAGTCAAACCTTGATGCACTTGTGTAGATGAGGCTTGTGTATAAAGTTTCAAAGTGTTAGCCTCAAGAATTATGGAGAACTAACATCAGAATAAAGTATAACAATGCTAGTACTTCCTGTATTCTTATATATGTCAGCCTTTTTCTTCTACAGAAGTTTGTCCTTTTGAGATTTACTTCAATATCCTCTCTTTTAAAAACAGGCAGAGAAAGCTGTACATCAGAAAAAAGAACAGTCAAAGACTAAATGCCGCAAAGCTAGAAGGCGCCACATAAATTTGGTAGCAGAGTTTAATCGCAGGCAAAGAAAGAATATTTGGCTGGAAACGCATATTTGGCATGCAAAGAGATTTCATATGGTAAAGAAATGGGGATACTGTTTAGGAGATAGCCCTACGGAGAAGAGCTACAGGGCTTGTTATCGAGCCATGACAAAACACTGCCTTCTTCAGGTACCACATTTACATCTCTTTTATTTGTTTTCTTTGTTATTTTGCCAAGGTGAAGTAATCAGCTGTTCAGTTATAATGAATATTTCTGTCTCCTTTGAAGTACTGTTGTGTCAGCTGTTAATAACTGCTGAGTATGAAATGAGTGATTTCATAATTGTAATGAAGGGTGGTGAATATCAGAGAGAACAAGATGAACCTTTGGAAGAGTCTTATGGTAACTATGACTAAAATACTGCATCTTCAGTCTTCTCAAGAGCTAAGAGATTCAGTGAATTCCTGCATCATGTTCCTGAGCACGATGCTATTGAAGACAGGTGCTTTGTTCCATGTCCTTTTTGGTCTGTTGGTTTGAGAGGCAGGTTGACCCTCAAATGAGAAATGCCTGACAGCTCTCCTAATAACTAACAATTTTAAGTTAGAAAAGAAAACTCATTTCTCTTTGACACAAATTGTAGTGAATGAAAAATTCCTACTTCAGTGTAAATTGTGAAACTCTGTCTGGTCCTTCCTTGCCAGGCTCACTTTCAAGAGTTATTCTCACTTTACCACTATCCTGTTGTTTCAGGACTTATCATATTATTGTTGCCTGGAGTTGACTGGTAAAGAGAATGAGTTTCTGAAGCAACTTGCTCGAATATGTAGCAATGACACAGGTAAATTTTATGTAGTTCAAAATAAAGTTAAGATTCTGAATAGACTAAAGGATCACCCATTCTTTTCCTTTTTTAATATCCTACCAATCTCAGTAATAGTAACAGAGTTGATACTGAGTTGTGATTTTGGTTGAAAACCATAATCAAAATGTCTCATACTAGGACTAGATGTTCTTATTTTCAGTTGCGTATTCATAAACTAATTGTCGTACATGTTCTTTGATACTGTCCCAGCAGCCAGACTGAATTTCATTTTTTTCTTTTTTAAACAAGAGATTATTTTGGTTTTCAATAAGTATCTTCTTTAGGATTAACATTTGAAGAGACTTGTTGTCTGTCTGGAAGATTCGAGGGTTCCCTGAATCTTTATCGAGCAGATCGCTATCCTGAGGATATGCTTGGTCCCGTTACATTTATTTGGAAACCCAGGGATGGGTCTGAAAACAGACAGTTGTGGATCTGGATGCATCCAGCTCTCAAACAGGTATTTTTTTCTTTATAGTTGAACTCTGATTTCTTTATGCATTGTACATTTTTAATGCTGAAGATACCTTCTGAAAGGTGTAGAAGAGCTGGATATAATACATGGCTGTAGGAATTAAAAGTTGGACTGTTTCCGCTCTAACGATATTTATGTTCTGCAGCTTGTTTACATAAAGTTTGTACAAAGGTGCATGATTCTGAGGTATTTTTAGTGTTTGAGCTTGTTAGAAGTTTTCTAGTGTCACGTGCTTCAGGATATATTTGCAATATGATGTCACTTGATTCACATCCTTCCCACTGGCACCCCCAACAGGCTAAGTTTGGTCTCATCACAGATAATCATAATCTGATACTTAGCTATGAACTCTAAAAAAATAAAAATAAGTAAAATTTTGTGCCTGGCAATTTTTCTTATGTTAACTTGAGTGAGAATATTCTTAGCAACATTCAGTATTACTTTCAGCTCTTGATAGTAAGCCCTGGACTTCAGCAGAATGAAGTTTATTCCCTTAAATCCATATAGGAAAATAAAGTAGTAGAGTGTAATTCTTAAAACTGTACTTAAGCTTTAGAATGCACAGCTTATCATCCTAATGCAAATTTTTCATTTTTCTTAAGGATGTGCTGAGAGAGTTAAAAGCAATTTTTCAGTGTTCAAAGCCTGAAGAAATCTGTATTCCTCAGCCTACTACAGCATCAGTTCAAGAGGAAAAACAAATGGATGTTGTTCTGAGCCTTGGCAAGAAAAGAAAGAAGGAGGATAAAGAAGGAGAAAAAGCTGTGCCAGCGAAAAAAATAATTGGTGATGGCACTAGAGATCCATTCCAGTCCTACTCTTGGGTCTCGCAGACTACTGGCATTGTGATCAGGTTTGTTTGTAGTGGAGTCAGAAACTGTGACCCTTAACCAGTTAATATAGCTGAATTCTGGCTTAACAGTACTGGGGGGAAAAAAAATGTGTGTTGTACGATTGTACATTCACCTGAAATTTTTCTCTGTTTCAGTGATAGAACTATGGAGATTCTCAGATATCGGCTGATTGGCCCATTATCACATTCCGTCCTTACAGAGACCTTGAAAGCTGCTTCTCTCCAAACAGTAAGGAAATTGACAGTTTGGATATTACTGTAGTTTTGATAAGGTTTCTAGAATGTGCAAGCTTGTTTTTGCTAGAAAGAATTGTAAACTATCAAGCCTTACTTATTATAAAGGCTAACCTATGTATTTCTTCTCTTTTACCTTCTCTGTACTGAGCTACTTGACTAACGCTGATCTCGGGAAGAACTTCTATCTGGATTTTAAGTGGGGGTAGGAAGAAAATAGAAGCAGTGGTGCTGTTGAGCAGGCTATGTAGTTTCTGCTGTAGTGATGTATTGTCCTGAGAGGTCCAGAATAATTCATATTCTCTTTGACAAACCACAGATCATGTTTCTTGAGCAATGAGCTAGAGCACCTAGAGCTAAAGGGCAAGACATGTAAGGTATAGAAGAATTTCTGTTTTCAATCAAATACGCAATTTCTCCAGGTTTTAGCATTTTGTCCACCTCTTGGTACATAACATCGCTGTGGTTTTAAAGGGTGTTTTTGTCTCTTGCAGCAAACATGACAAGGCCATGAAATCTCTGGCTTTCTGTAAGAAATGATTAACAACAGAATTAGGAAGCATTGTGGATTGCTTTGTTTATTTTGGGAAAACAGGTTAAATTGAACAGCTTATTGGGGATTACTGTAAGGTGGAGTATAGGAATAGGCTGCATCAGGAAAAAATTATTTTGATTTGAAACTTGAAGAGGAGGAAAGCAACCATAGTGATTAAGGCAAACTGAGAGTGAATTCATACTCATAGAAAATACTGAATAACCACTTGAGTTTTAATTAAATGTGTTGTTTTCCAGGAGGTGGCGGATTCAGAGACAGAACTGAATAACTGGTGGGTAGAAAACTGCAAGGACTCTGAAAAAGTATCTCTTCATCAACGTCAAAGTGCTATGTTTGAGCTATTAGAAGGTATTGGGGCATGTGAGTGCTATGGGAGGAAGGGGAAACACTTAAACTCCAGTGGTCAAAACTGGCATGCTAATAACTTGACTTCAATTTGGAAATGCTTATTTTTTGCTTGAGAGAGTGATGCCATTGAGCATGTGCTTAGGTAATTACTGTGGCACATCAAAGATTTGAGAAATGTTACATTAACTTTTTTTAAGGGAATTTTAATCATCTGTGTAGTCCAAACTCTTAATAGATAAACTGAATCTTGTTTCTTATCTTCATGAACTTAGAATTGAGATTGCTGATGGGATATACAGTCTGATGTATACTCTCACTCTCTCCCCCTCATACACACCAAATTAAGACAATAAGTTGTACAATACCTCCACAGATAAAATGGTAGGCTCCTACCCAAAGCTAAAGTATTATAACTTGCTTTATATTTTTTTGTTTCTAATGAACAGTTGTATATTTGGCTGAGTTGTAAAGTATCATAAAATTAACAACATCTCCTCACTTTCTAGCACTGAAGCAGGTAAGGAACTGGCTTTGTTAGATTGCACACTATACTTGAAGTATCCAATGTGTGGCAGTTAGGCAGAGATGAGGTAAAACTTTTAAAAAACATTTCTTAATTTCCTTTCTCTGGAAGACAAATATAAAACAAAGGTTGTTTGTTCTTTAAGAGATGTGCCAAATGCAAAGGGTGAATTGAGTCCGTAAGTGGTGAGAGTGACCTCACTTCTATGCTAAGCATAAATGTAATTGCAAACTAAGTCTTACACTGCTGTTGTTGTCTTTTGTTATTGGATATTTAACAAGCATTGGTGAGTTTTCAAAACATGTTAAATTGAGTACTCTGGATTGCTTCTCTGGCTTACAGTGGTGTCACATCCCTGCAGGCAAAAATGCACAAAATAGTAGTGCAGAAAAAGATCACAACTTAATTGGTGGTTTCATGGCAATGTTTATCTGTGTGTTTTTAAAGGGATAAGTTCACCATCAGAAATGCCACCAGGTACAATACTGGGCCTCACTGTTGGAGATCCTCGAGTCAATTTGCCAAAAAAGAAGACAAAAGCCATGCCAGACTTTGAAAAATACCAAGGTAAAATGCTTTGCTTATATTATGCTTCTAGTGGAACTGCCAAAGGCAAGAGATGCAGTTTCTCTCTACACTTTTGTTTTCATTTACTGTCATCTTCTGCTGATTGTGTCTTGCTGTTTTCCTCTAGCATCCGATTACAGAATGTTTCCTTCCCCTTTCCACAGCCCCTGACAGAACAGAAACAGCTTGAAAGTTGTGTAGGCTTTAGAACAGCAATTGTGAGGGAGGGACATGCACCAAAGCTGGTCTTGTGCTCAGTGGAAGCCTCTGTCTGACCATACAGATGATCCAGGTTCGAATCCTGGCAAGGCCAACCAGGTGCTAAAAGCTACTTAGTAAGCTTCTGTTTGGTGTTTAGTCTTCCTGATGCTGTTTATCTCTCCAAGAAGATATCTGCTGTTTCTGGTTTATAGTCCTACAATGATGAAAGCTGCAATTCCACTGGAAAAAGAAAAAAATTTTTCATTGCAAGATTAGCATTTCAGATGGCCGAGATGCTGGTTATGTTCAAAAATGAAAGATGCAAACATGAATTCTGAAACTTTCATTTCAGTGTTGACTTACACAACATTTCGGTGCAAAATTCAAATTCTGTTGGATTTGAATGTCCTTGAAAAATGTGCAAGAGCATATAAAGTATACAATGGGATTTGAGTACAGTGCTGTGTAGGTGTTTCCAGTTTGGTTTGACTGGACACAGACTGCCTCACCTAATGTGAGAAACATAATAGCCAGCTAGCAAACAGGACAAGTTGAAGGTTCCAGAGACTTCAAAATACTTAATTTCCTCGGTGGTGTGTTTGTAAAACGCTAGAATAATCTAGCCTTACCTTTCACTTAAATGAGGTTGAACACCTATTTCAGTTACCGTCTTTTAGCTCTCTGTACAACAATCTGTTATTTGGATTTTCTTACACTCCCCTGTTCTACCCTCTGTATCTAGAACAGCCTTTCTCCTGTTAATTAGTTCTGCTCAGCTAGCTTTCTCATCATTAATGTTCCTGTTGGAAATGCTGCAGCATACATCACCTCTACTTTGGTTCCGTCCTGCTGAGAAGTAAGGTGAGCTATATAGCACTTGTTTACAGATACTAGTTTGAGCTGGTAGAGAAGTTAGCAACTACAAGAAGTAATTTGGCTCCCTTCATTCTGCTTGTCATGTCTGTGAAGATGTGTTCAAGAAGACAAGAACAGCAGAAGGCACCTAGGCATTGGAAATGTCTCATAGTAGTTTCTCTCCCACTGCCAGAGCTGGTTGTTCCTCAGGAAGGAGGGCCACAGTAAAGGGGTAAGGATGTAAGATAGGGAGTCAAGAGGAAGAAAATACCTATGCCTTTTTTCCTTTGGCTGGCTAGAAATGGCCGTCTTCAAGATCTTTCTACTTGGGGTTATCTTTTGCTTGCAAAAAATCTTATAAACCACACACATTCAGAAAATCTGGTGTTGCTTTCTGGTTCCTTTCTGAGTGGATTTTTGTTTCATCATGAACTTAGAACTGCATCTGCCCTCTCTGACTTTTATTCGGGAGAGGGAGAAGGTCCTTGATCAGGAGCAAGGAAAGGTAAATTGCATGATACTTCCTAATTTAGGTTCTGCTAAAGGACTTGATGTTACACAAGTACGTCACTACTAAATAAGTTGAGTAGGCAGAAGGATAAAAGAAGACAGTCTGTCTTCTAGTAGAAAATCAAAAGGATATCATGGTAAGGGAGTAGAAAAGGAGAGGCCAGCCCTCCTACAAGAAGCAGTTAGGGAGAGACTATGGGGGAGACTAATGGTTCAGCAGGGAGAGTGGCTGGTGTTTTCCACATTTCCCACCTGAGTGACTTCCTGAGCTGGTGTGGGAAGAGTTACAGGATCATTCACAATCTCCTGCATACCTATTACATGTGCAGTGGGGGAATCCTATGGCGTGGTAGTTCATCTCCCCTACCTGAGAAGCTCAAGACTAATGTCTAACTGCCACTCTCTTGTGTCCCTCATTGAGTATTCCTAGGTGTTAGTTGGAAAGAGAGGCTACTGTTACTCTCCAAAGGCTGTTGTTCCTAACCTAATTTTGTAGTTGGCTATGTGACAGCTACTACCTGTGCTGTATCTCTGCCTTAATGGCTCTCCTTGTTCAAGTAGTTAAAAACAGATAAGTTACATTTTTTTTAAATACTTCCAGAAAATTAATCCATGTTTGATTATTAAGCTCAGATACTTTTATAATTTTCTAGTCAGGGGAAAGCATTCAAGTGCATTTAATTCTTGGTGTTTTTGAAAGAAAAAAAAATTACATATGTATTAATAAAAAGAAGCCTAGACATAATCAGTTATTGTGCAGAATGCATTTTATGTCTAATCTGTTCTCTCTCTGCAATCATTATGCTTTCTTGCCACTATTTAATGTTTCAAGTCTTCCTGAATTCTGTCAGCTTAGTTTGTAATCTTCGTGGAGCATGGGATCTTGTTGCATATTTCACTGTCTCTATATACCAGTTAGATTTATTCCTTTTTCCTGTAAGCCTCCTTGATGGCCTGGCAGGTTTGCAGGGGTTAAAAATCAGTTAAATATATGAATGAGAACCTATTGAAGGCCACTCAATGCAAAAGGATCACCTCTAACTGAATAAGTCTGTAAGTCACAAGTGGCTAGGAAATGGTAGGGTGAGGAAATGCGACACTACCTACTGATTCTAGTGTTGTACTCTTCCTCAGGACCCTGTTAATGGCCACACTTGGAGTCAGATTACTGAAATACCCAGCAAGAATTTCATCAAAAGCAACATATTCCCAGAGATTATTCTAGTTTGATTTAGCACTTTTGCCAGCATTTTCCTAACCAGTTCTGTCCCGTCATTCTACTGGTTCTTTTGCCAAGAGTGACCTAGGAATGGAGACTATCCTCCTTTTCAATTTTTTGAAAGGCAATTTGTTTAACCAAAAAAGGAAGGAATTTAATCATGGCACATAGTATACATCACTGCAGCAATAGTATTACCAACATTTCCACAGTAACACCGACCCCAAAAAGAGTTAGACTTCTCTAAGATCTGTAATTCCATTTGTGTGGTATTAATTTGCCCCTTCTGTAAGAAGAAATCTTTTTATGAGCCTTAGAACTACATAAACTTTCTGAGCCTTGGTTTTGATGTAACCTTACTCAGATGTGGTAATATAGGGAGATGATCTTTATTTAAGAAATCTTAGTAGTAATTCGTTTGCTTTAATGACATGTCATGTTGACTGAGTAATAAAAAGGAACCCGTGCTGTATTCCACACTTTTTTCCCCTTTTTGCTTCCTGCACCTTCAAATACTATTAGGATTAGTATTAGTGAGATTGAAATGGCACTGCATATGTTAGCAGATTCTGTATGTGCTTTAGCCTCTTTTGTTCTTTAATGTTGTATGAAAGCTAACTGATTTTCTTAGGAAGTCTTTACTAATTTAAAGATGCATTGTTTGTCAAATGAGTGAATAGTTTAGGTAAGTTACAGCCATCATCTTTGCTTGTGAATTGTCATACATGCAATCTGTGAAATGATACAAATCTGTCCATATCCCTTTTTTTTTTCCTTCAAAATGCTGTTCTAAGATATGCCTGTGTAGTTTTTCCCCTGTGAGTGACATGCTAACAAACCAAAGGTAATTTCAGTCTTTCTCGGTTACTCTCACTCCTGAATGCATATGCATGTGTGCAACCTGTGTGTTATAGACACATGCTGATGGGATTTAATCAAAGAGCTGTCCTCATTTCTTCAGGCTGGGGGATAGAATGTTTGTGAAGAAATCACTTTTCACTGCCTTCTCAGCAGGTTTATGCCTTCTGGAAGTCAAGACTCCCAGTAAGCAGTCATGACTGCAAATTAGTGCTGTTCTTTTCTCTATTTTAAAGTATGCTTCCGACATTTCAATATGCTTTTACTGTCTTCTATGGGAGAATACAAATTCCACTGCCTTAAAAACTACTTAGCATGAGGTATAGTGGAGCTTTTAAACAATCAGTGAATGAGATGCATAGAAGGAGAATGCATCATGAAAGACAAGTGAGCTAAGGTTCCTTCTGCAGGACAGTTGTCCTGATAACACGCACCCCTACGTACATACGGCTCTGAAACTGCTCCCTAGCAGTGCTTACATTTTTGCTTTTTCTGCTCTTTCCTCACAGAGGGAAGGAAAAATTTTAAATAGAAACACTCTTACTCTTAGGCCTGTCTGCTAAGACTGTTAAGATAATCAGCTACACAAATCAGAACAACAGCTTGAAATGAAACAAAACCTTCCTCTATCTGCCTGTATTGTCTAAGCACCGGCCATTGACACCAGCAGAAGTAGATTATGTGCTGATTGTCGCTGAGCTTTGTGTGCTTAGTAATGTAACTCCCTATTTCCTATACTAGCTCTAACACCTTACTTCCACTATCATCAGCAACTTATTCATCAGTAGGGTTATTTCCCCAGCAATCTTAAAATGTGGACTGAAGAAAACAGGAGAGAGGTAAGAAATAAAGAGAACTGGTGTGAGGGTTTGAATTATAGTATGCTTACTAGAGAGATTAAATTCTCCAAGTTCAGTGGGGATCAAGGAGAAAGAATGTACCGAGTTAGAGAAGGATATTTTAGGGTAGTGAGGGGGATATTGGATGGACTGTGGTGATGGAAAGAGACTGACTTAAAAGGGCTTTCTAAAGTGGAAAAAAAAATATTCATGCCATTGTAGAATACAGAAATTGTAAAGAACTCCAAGAATATGATAGGGATAGACTGCCTGAACTATGGCAATAGAAAGAAGTGATAAAAAATCATTCGGAGGAAGTTATAGTGAATAATTTACGGTTGAAGGAAGTAGAACATGTTTAAATTATTTAACATAAAGAGATTCTGGTGTTCACAAATGCTTTTTGTAAAGAAGATGGAGAAGTAATTTTCCTTACGTTATGTTTGCTTGTAATTATGTGCCCTTCCCCCTCAGTTATCTGTAAGAGAGAGGAAGGAATTCCCCACTGCTACTACACACAGTTTTGTTGCCATCTTTCTCCTTCCTTTGAGGCATTGATGTTTGCTGTATCTCCAGATAGAATGTGCTTTGCCTCTAGGAGTATTGAAGTCTTTCAGGTTCCTGCTCAGGCTCCTGTCCTTAATTTTTGGTCTGAGAAGGAATTTTGGCTTAATTGGCAGGGAATTGGCAAGGATTTCCTTTTTAGTTGTATCGTTCTTAATTTGAAGGAATGCCACCCTAATCTGATAATTTCTTTAGTATTTCTTCCTCTCACTTAAATGTAACTCATCAGCAAGAACGCAGAGCAAGTGTCAGCTTCATAACACCATCAAACTGTTGTAGTGCTCGTAGGAGGGCTGCCATATTAAATATTTCTTTCAAAGGATTTGGCAACTGTTAGTAATGGGGACATCTTAAAGATTATAGATTTTAAACATAATTGCAATAATTATTTATTTGGCAGTACCTATTGTATTTTCAGTACCTCTGAATAATACATGTCTTCTGCGCTCAAAGTCTTTGTCAACGTTAACTGGAAAAATAAGCTGAATCTTCTTTTGAAAGACTTAAGTAATTTAAAAACAAAGCCAAAACCCAACACACTATGTTCCTTTAATATGTAAGACCTTGTAGATGACAAAATGAGCAGCAATCCCTGTAAATTTTAATCACAGAACTATTAATAAGTTTATTGTATTGTTTATTGGTAAGAATTATTTTACTTAAAATATGGATCAGCATGCATTACATACTGTACACTGAAGGCTTTTAATGCATAGATCATTAAAGGTAGGTACAGATTTTCTCTGCTTTGGTTAGATGGCGAAGCTGAAGAAGAGCTAGGCTATTTAATACCTCAGTGATCAGTTTTAAAGCTAGAAATGTTATCTTCAGTAACACACACAACTGTTGGTCTGTGCAGACATACGCAAAGATTAGTCCCTTGCTTGAAGTGCAGAACCTGAAAAGATCCAGAGTGGGTGGCTAGTGCTAAATAAGTAGTTGCATGCTAGTCATATCCATAAAAATATTTCCTGTGTGTACATTTCTTAAAGGTCATCCTCACTTGTCTTACAAGTTTACTTACGCGGACTTATTTCAGGCTTTGTAATGTTGCTCTTTCTGATTTTCACCAAACCTGTTGAGCTTCACACTCTGCCTGAAAGGTCAGATTCCAGAATATTAAAGGTGGCATGCTAAAGATGTAACTTACGTTACCAAAGGTGATGTCGTTTGTAATAAGAAATGCCTGTTTGTAAGAGAATGCCAGGTTAATGCTTTTAAAACTAACAGTTTATTTCATATTTTGTATTTGGAAAAACGTGATAGTAAGATACTCCAGAAGCAGTGATGCTTCTTAAGCTTTTAATAGTCTGTTTCCTTAGTTGTCTGCTCATTGTACTTATGATAGTGGAGTGGTTTTGGTAATCTGATACGTAAGCCACAAAAATTGTTTGAATTTTGTTTGAAGGTTCTCTTCTTTTGTAGATAATGATAAAGTTAGGCAGCTGTACCTGGAAGGTGTGCCTGTAGACTGTGCTCACAGCTTTATCTGGGATCGGGACATCTGTAAGAACGTCACTGAAAATAAAATCTCAGAGCAGGTAACTAAGAAGGTGGATTGCCATGGAGAAAATGGCTAGTGGTCCATGGAGTGAGACTCTTGAAACTTGTATAAATCCAAGAGCGGTAGTTTTCTAATGCCATAGTATCCAGCTGCTGAGTTCAAGTGTTTATTTTGTAGCCTTTGGGTAATGTTCTTGCACAACTGTTGTTCATAATTCAATTAAAAGAAAGCTTTATTGGATTGTCTACAGGACTAAATAGTTGAAGGCTTAGTTATCAGAAGGGTTTGGAATTGGATTTTCCTGCATGACCTTGACTCATGTGCAGCAGATAGAAGGGATGAAGTGGCACAGAGAGTCTCTGGCCATTCACTCCTCAGTCATAGCCAGGATGATTCTCCTGACAAAAGAATTGCCAAAGTTGGAAGAAAATAAACCCCTCTGATTCTGAACTGCAGCACACTGTGTTATGGGCATTCTAGGTAATACCTGTGATTTGTAGACAGCTTTAAATATGCTGTTACAGGTTAGAAGTCTCCTATCTTGACATTTCAGTTGGCAACGGAGGAGCAACCCATAAAATGCATGGGTAAAAAGTGATTTAGTCACAAAAAGTGATAAACTTTCAGCACTGTTGTAATCAAAGAGAGAAAATATTTTTATGGCAGAAACATATCTCTAAGTATTATCTTCACGAAAATTAGTTTTGTGCTCTGTCAAACTGGCTGCCATAGTGTAAAAAACCCAGAGTACTTACAAAATACTGCACTAGCGCGTGACAGTTATCAGCACAATCTTTTTGTATATGACAGTGTTCTTCATGCTGTCATGAAATGTAATGTTTACCTTATAAAACAGCTGATGCAGAAGGGACATGTAAAGAGGCATTCTGATGGTCTGTTTTTTTAATAAATGTATTCTTAATGTGGTACAATGAAATATAACAACTGGTGATTGACAAAGCCTTGGTGCCAGCATGCTTTATATGAAACTGTTTCATGACCAAATGTTCTTCCCATCTCCCTGGCTATAGTTTTGTGACAGACTGTCTGAAAGCACCTTTCAGTCTAGTCTTGTGCACAAATCTATAAGTATCAAGTTGCAATACTTTTCTTCCCTCCTTCATCTGTACTGTACATTTTTGCTCTGAGTTTCAGTATCTGCCATCCATCAAGGTCTGTGGAAGTAAGAAGGGAAGAAAAAGGGTGCTTAATGCTTTTTTCTAAAAACATTTTTCGTGCCTCAATGAAGGTCAGTTAAAAAGTATAGCATATTACTAGCATATTTTTCCTAGTTACAAGCTCACCTCCTCTCTGTATCTTGGAAGGGTATCTGGAAGAGGGAAAAATGGTTACTAACTTACGGGAAATGTCTCTTCCTCAGGATTTAAACCATATGAGAGCTCAGTTACTGGTACCTGGATCACACCTTGATTTGGGTCCTTGTGAGTCTAAAATTCCCATACTGTTGGTGCAGCAGCCAGGGAAAATGGCTGGAGAAGATCGACCAGGATGGGGGAGTGGCTGGGATATCTATCTTCCAAAGGGCTGGGGCATGGCTTTCTGGATTCCTTTTGTAAGTGGCTTTCTGGATTCCTTTTGTAAGTGACTTTCATTGCAAATTGCAAGTAAATATTATAAATTATATAATTTGGTTCAAAATAGTAGATTTTGATTTTAGATTTGATTTTAGAGAGTATACTTCACATTGTGTAACCAATTCACAATTACAGGATCAAAATCCCACTTTAAATGAGGATATATGAACTGGTTGATGACAGAGGCTTGGTCTTAAAATCTTAAAAATAAACAACAGCTTTCCATATCTTCTGTTGGGTATAGCTGTGCCCACGTGGCAGTCTAAAGCAGGAAATCAGAGTGGGGAGTAAGGAGAGAAAGCTGATGCTATAGCTTTTTGGTTTTGTGTTTCTAAGGGCTTATGTCTCTAAAAGAGAAATCATGTGGTGCCTGCTACTCATCCATTTCCATCTTGGCTATCTCCACCACGCTGTCAACACATTGGTTGCCTCTGATTTGGGAGGGACTGCGAAACAAAGTTTTGAGTTGAGCTTGATTACTCCTCTGGTGCTGTTTTGAGCATCCTGCTTTGAATGTTTAGATGGCAGTTAACTGTCTTTCTGCAGTTAAATTTATGCTTTTGAGTGTGCAGGGGGGTTTAATTGCAGTCATACCTATTTTACAGTTAAAATAAATTGGACAGTGACTTTGGCCAAGTAATATGACATTCCTGGCAAAGTACAAGATCAGAACCTGTGAAATTCTCTTCAGTTTTGTTGATAGTTTTTCAGAATTACATTTAAATGGCAGGACTAACATTTTTGTTGAAATGAGCATCTAGAACTTTGAAAACCATACTTGAGTTTATTTTTTTGAAAGCTAAAATGATAGACTGTCCATTTTGTAAAGCAGTAGCTTCTGGAGCATTAATGTTTTGTTTCAGTTAGGAACCCGGAGTCAGTACAAACATTGCGTTTTTTGGGTTTTGGTTTTTATAACAGATATACCGAGGTGTACGAGTCGGTGGCTTGCAAGAGGCTTTAAAGCATTCTGAATATCAAAGAACACCTCACACTCCAAATGATTTCCCAGACTGCCAGGCAGGAATGCAGTTTGCCAAAGAACTGGAAACCAGTCTTCTTGAAAAATTCAAACGGTAATATTAACTTCAAAATTGATTGCAAGAATGAAAAGAATGAATACTGCTTCAAATATTCCCTTAATTATCTGTTGTGTTCATTTAGACTTGGAATTCATTAGGATCTTTCACTAGTGTTTTAAATCCTAATATTATAAAAAAGAAAAGAATCCTAGATGTATTTAACAGAAAACCTCTGCTAAACAGGGCATATAAATTACCTAAAACCTTCTGTTCACAAAGATATGCTCGGTTATAAGGTTGTAACAAGGCTGCATAACAATAAAATAAACAAAGCTATTTCAAGCTCCCTTAGCAGCAAATGACGAAGGAAGTAGGAGAAGGCAAAGGCAGAATATCAAAGTATGTACTAAGTGTTAAAGAATAAAGTGGTATATTTCAGTATACACTTTTTAAATACCAGGTATTCTGAAGTTTGCCTTCATTTTTACTACAATGAACGTAGAACTCTTGACCAATGAGTAGCTGGAAGTGTCCTCTGCACCAACTGGTCTTGGTTCCCCTTCCAGCTAGGAGGTGGAAGTAGGAGAAATTTAGAGGAAAAGGTGGTAGTGTCAGTTGCAATAGATAGAAGTATCCAGCATGGCTGAAAGGATATGGTGGTGAGAAATACAGCGGTGTTGTCTAAAGTATAACTTCAAAATTCTTGCTCAATGAGATTACAAAGGGAATGCACAGTAAACTTTCTGTTCTAAATACTTGGTTTTGAAAACAGAAAGCATTATTAGACCAGCAGGACAAAGTAGACAGTTAGCCTTTTGAAGTGCTAGGGACCGAGTAAGGGCCCAGGAAACAAATATTCTCACCTACTTGATTTATCATTTAGACGTCCACCTGCAAAAAGGGCAAATTATGTCAAGCTGGGCACTTTGTCCCCTTTCATCTGTCCTTGGGGACAGCTGACGAAGAACTGGGAAGGAAGAATGAAAGCTTCAGGAGAATTTGTACATCCTTCATCCCCACACCCTGAGCGCTGCGCAAGTGAAGGGCATAGCTTTTGTGACCCCAAAGCGGAAGTGGTCAAAGAAGCTTCCCCTGAGACTGGTGAGGTAGAGGAGACCATGGAAATAACAAGCTCTGAAGGTGTCTTAAAGACAGATGATGCTACAGGCACCCAAGACTTTGATGAGAGAGGTGAAACTATGACAACAAGTGACTTTATTGTTCTCAGGTATGTCAAAATGATGCACGCATGTGAGGTGTTATTTCTTTATTGGGAATTACTGAATTGGGGAAAGGACGAGCTCAGCCTTGATTATTAAGATGAGAGAATTATTTGATCCAAATACAGTGAGGAGATTAAATAGTTTGGTCATGGATCAGAATTTGCTGTTGAGTGGAAGTCTTTCTCCTGCTTTTCCCCAGCAAACTTGGTGACTGGATGAAATAAATTTCTTAAATAATCTTGAATTTAACACTCTTGAGTTTAATGTGTTCTTGGAGTTGGCATATTCTGTCTGCTTCCAGGTGGATGAAGCTTTTAGAGGCTCATATTTGTGATTGTAAAACTATTGCTGTGTAAATCAGCTTGTGTTCTCTTTTCTAATACATCATCACAGGTGGTTCTTGTGCTACTTAATAAGGTCTGTAAAGAAAATAGAGAATCCCCTGCATTCCAGTGCAACGCACGAGGGCAGCAACAGTGTTTGAAAACTGCCTGAATTCAGGTCTTTCATTTTTGTGTAATTATCAGGGGAAGAAAACATTGGCAGTTCTGGACTGCATTAATGTCATCGAAGGTTTTAGAGCATTTGTGATTTAACAAGTTTTGGAGTTTTTAACAAGTAACGTCTCCTTCTGAAGAAATAGCCTCGCACATGAATTCCACTCACCCGTGTTCTTTTTGTGCTCAGAGTGATACAAATACCAGCTTGGAAGGTTGCAGAAAGCCCCAGAGCTTTTTTTAATCATGCTCTTGCAAATATGCGGGGTGCTGGATTTCTGTTGTACTAGTTGTTAATAACTATCCTTGATGTTTATTTTTAAAATTTTTTTAATAGGAGTGAGAAACTACTAATGCAGTTATCAGCCTGGTGCTATCCCACTGCTGGAAAAGATCGTCGAGTTCGCCTTATTTCTCGACTGGGGCAGAAGGAAATGACTGAAGATGTCTTTTTGCCAATCCTGATGAGCTATCCAAGGGCTCTTGTATGGGTCAACTTGTCTCTCTTGAGAAAGGGGAACCCTGAATTACATGCCATGATTTGCATCCCAACAGAAGATGACTTCCTGCATCTAAGCAAAGACAAACTCTACTGTGGTCCTCAAGAACCCAAACATCGCGACATATTCAAGCACAAGGTACAGAAACTAAAAGAGGAGAAGAAGAAGAAGAAGGGTAATACAAAGGCTCTAGAAAGTGACCCCACAAGCGTTCCAGATAAAGGAACAACTGAGGAGCATGAAGACCTCATTCTTGGTCTTTGGTCAGATGCTCTCCCAGATGTTACTTCCCACTGCTCCAGAACTCTCTTGGGATATGTCACTCGAGGGGATTTTTCATTAGCTGTGGGCTGTGGAGAAGCACTGGGTTTTGTTAGCTTGACAGGGTTACTTTATATGTTACACAACCAGCCAGCAGATAAAAAAGGGCTCGTTTTGTTAAGAACTCCAGCATCTTTACAATACAGATTTGCAAGACTTAATATTGAGGTTTAAGTATCATTGCAATGCAGTCGAATGCCAAAAATACCAAAGAAAGTCTGGTTTGTCTTCTGTGGTCTTTCTGATGTGTTTCAAATTTGAGGTGATTCTGAGCTCCAACAACATGCTGAGGACTGTGAAATAACTAAAAAGCTTTGTAGCATTATTCATGAAAACACACAGAAAATAATTATTTTCCTTTTAGAAATCTTTTGGTCAGATGGATTGTAACTTCCCAGTGCATTGTGCACATGTAAGTGCATGCAATCTGGACTGGTGTGTACAGCAAATGGCTTTACTCAGTTCTTTGTGTCTGAATGCATGTGGCTGCAGTGGAACAGAGCTAAGTAGACAAATGTATTAAGAAAGCAGAAGGGTACTTTGGTGGAAAAGCTCTGTGCTTAAATGAAATGCAAATAAAATATAGCCCGGCTATATAATCTTGAATTATAGCAACTGGAGCTCTTATATTGGAAAGCGTATCAGTCTCTCTCTCTAGTCTGAGAGAGAAAACTCTATTTTTGAAGGGTAATAAGCCTTTCAGATGCAAATTGCTGTTGGTGGGTCAGCATACATTTTCTGCAATAATAGGGGATATTTTGGTTCCTTAAAACCCGAGGTTATTTTTGTATGGAATGTGTGAGGACTGAAGGTTTCTTCCTTTTACTCTATGGTTTATGAATGTTGTTCAAATTCATAAAACTTGTATGCTGGGGGGGGTGAGGTGAGGAAGGTGTTTGATTTGACTGGGGCAGGGTGGGTTGGTTTGTTGGTTTTGGTGTTTTGTTGGGGTATTTTTAATGATAGCCTTCAGCTTCTAGCCATTCTTGAGTTAAGCAGCTTGAAAACGAGTTTACAATAATACACTGTATTTAAGTAGCAGCATGATACAAATATATACCAGTTGGTAAAATTATCCTGAGATGATCATGTACAAATAAAAATCTAATCTATTCTTGATTCAGGAGTCTACTGACTAAGCTTGATTCTTCGAGAAATTAAATATGGATCAGTTAATGACTTAGTCTTTCTAAGTATCAGTCTGCAAATTCATTCCCTCATTCACAGTTTTGTTTCAAAAAGTCTTAGGTGAATAGATTAATGTTGTTTGGAGTTGTTTGTTGGAGGAAGGATTTAGAGTACCTTACCCTCACAATTATTAAAATTTAGGGCCATTGTTGGATTAAACATGGCACACAAATGGAGAATGGGGGAGAGCATCTCTGATCGCAAGGGAAGTATGGGAAGTGGAGCTGGATTTTTTTTTTAAGTCTCCAGAAGACCGATTTAAGAATCATGCGCCAGTTGGAGTTAAGGTGGCATGTGGGGCAGAAGATGCAGCCTCCAGCACAGTTTGGACTACAGCTCCATGACAAATGCTTAATGGCTCCAGCATCGCCCACCTTCGATGCACCTGATAAAGCAATCATCGTCCCAGAAAGGTCCTGAGAAGCATCTGCACGAAAGCCGGCAGATGGCCCCAGAGGAAAAAGCTTGGTGCTTGCACAGAACTGGGATTCACACGCTCCTCGCCATGTGACTGTGAGCGCTGCAGCCTGTAGGTATGTGCGAATAAGGAGCCCCTTAGCGTTACAGCCTGGCTGCTCTGATCAAGTTCTTTCGTGGTAACAATCCTGGATTTAATGAACCTTTTGAATTGTGAGCCTGATTGAAATATTTCTAGGATCAGAGTTTCAAGAACTGTCCTTCATGGGAAGAAAGGAGGGGAGGTGATGTTTATATGGCTTTCCCCCCCCTTCACCTCCCTCATCTCCTTAGTAGATAGATATTTTCTTGCCTCACTAGACCTGGCTTCTATGTGAGAAAGAAAGAGAAGTCCCGTACCCAAACTATCATTTTTTCTTTTCTGCTTGTAGTTCTTTCGTTCACTGAATCTTTCCTGGGTTTTTATTTTTTTTAAAAACATCTGGAGTCTTTTTTCTTTTCCTCCTATTGGTAATTTCTGCCAGGTTTTCATTCTGACACTTCCTCTTACTTTTCTTTGATTTCCATTCTCTATTTTTGATTTATGATCCCTCTCTCTGGTGAGCCAATGAACAGAAACTGGAATCCAAGTGCATCCTGTTCTGTATATCTTGTAATATTGTTACACAGTTGTTTTCCTTTAAGTCAATGATTTATGTCTTAAGACTTCACCCTCCTTGTAAAATGCACTGAAAGCCCAATAAGTTAAAAATGCTCAAAACTCTCAGCCAAAGTTTGTCAGAAAAATACTGTGACTTTATGTAGCTGCAAGGAAGTTTTTATCTGTGGTTGGGATTTCCAGATTCTGAGTGTCTCAAGGGTGACTTAGTCATAAAAACCGTGTCAACACTGAATAATCAAACTGGCTAATTAAACCTGTGTTATCTGTGCATCAGCTGGACAGTGTATCTGTGTTCATCATGTTGAATCAGGTGTAGTTTGCAGCACACATCTGTTCTGGGTCTGTATCTTACTGCAGTTACTACCTGTTGGTTAACTACCACAGTGCATCTGGATCAGCTCCTGTGGACTCTGATACATGAGCATTTTTGGGAACCCAGGAAGCTCTCGCTCAGTGAAAGAAGCTCTCACAAGCTCTCTGGCTCCCATGCTGTTCTCCAGATAACTTTCTCAAAATGGATGCCATCACGAACCCTTAGCTTTCATTCCTTGCTTGGCAAGAGCTTTTGGAAGCTGATGTGAAGTACAGAAGGCAATTCTGGCATTATCTGTAACACTGTGAAAAGCTGGAACGCTACTGCGCTGCTCCTGTAGCTCCTCCTACAGCTCCCTCAGAGCAGCTGAATAAATGCTGTACTTGAGACTCACCTGGTGAAGGGTCTTTTCCCGGCCTGAACCATGACTTAAATGGTAGTTGCCTGCTATGTTAAGACAGGCGCAGTGACTAACAGACCTACCAAGCTGAGGCTCTGAGATGTGCATTCTTTACCATTGCAAATCCAGAAGATGAGGTTGCAGGAGTGGATGGTGATTACCCTGCGGAATGAGGTGAGGTGGAACCCTTGCCAGATTGTTGTGTGTTTGTTAAAGACATTCAGGGCAATTGGTTTGTTTAGCAGTGTGTAAGTAATGGAAGAAGTTACCTGGCAGAGAGGCAGCTGGTGGTGTTGAAACAAATCTGGGAAAATAATTGGCAGGGTGACAGACCTCTTGAAGGAGGTGGAAGCCTTGGGGGATCATGGCATACGCAGAGAGAGGGTAGTCAAATGCAGCATGACAGTTTTCTTTCAGTGCTCTAAATCTGGAAGAGCCTGATATGTCAAACCTGATCCATTCACATAGCCGTGCGAGGTAGGTAGTAGGAACAGAGCTCGGGGGAGTAAACTACAAAAGGCAGGTTTCTGAAGCGCTAAGACTGAGAAAAGCAGAAAAGCAATAGCATTTTATTTTCCAAAAATACAGCATGCAAAAAAACCAACCCCAAAGTCCCATGCTTCTAAATGCTGTTCCCAGAGGTCAACAATCTAAATATCACCCACAGTTTACCTCTTGCAAATTCAACTCAGCTGCACTAAAATTCTTCTTTGTGAACACTGGTCTCATCAAATCCCTGCAAGTGCAAGTAAACTTATACTGAATAATGAGAACTTAGGGAAAGGACAGAGGAGATGGCCTGAAACCATTTTGTGGCTCCTTTGAAAGTCAGAGCCTGCTTGACCCTGGACAAGATAAAATTAATGGGTCCAAGGTAGTTCGCAAAGTAGGTTAGGTGACAAAGGAACAGAATAGACAAAACACAGCTTTCATTTATTGCATTGGGCCTCTTCTTAAAGAAATACAGTTTCTTCTATAGTAGGAAAAATGCCTACACCGAATTATTTATATTTTTAAAATATTTATAGACACTCCAAGATGTGCATAGCATGTACTAGCATCAGCTTGTTCGACACATTTTAGTTGTCTTTTCATTATGGACTTAACAGCAGTGCTGCTAATCTGACAGCCTTGCACAGCTAAGCCTGATTCTTAAGAAACAGAAATCAAAAAGACGTCCAGGACACAGCAAGAGTAAAGCAAAGAATGAAAAAGCAGTCTGAAGGAAGAGAGCGGCTCAAATTTCATGATCCAAATATGTGAGGATTTGCTCTAATTTCTAGAAAGGATGGTGCAATTCAATATTTCATTTCATCTCAAGAAGATCAAATATATAGCCAGAATGAGAAAGGCTGTTTGTTTCAGCTCAGTCCTTCTCTCAGCATCCTGTTTCTTAGCCCAGAAAATATTTTCTTTTAAAAAGAATACAATGGTTGTGATGGATGGGAGAGCTCATGCATCTGTAAACCCGTGTGCCTGTCAGGGCTCACTCTTACACATCACTTCTCTTAATTTCTGGTTTTGTTCTTTTTTTCACATCAAAAAGGCTCTTTTTCTTTTTTTTTGTCTTTTAGCAGAAGGATGAAGTGAAAGCAAGCTTGGACAGGCAAAACCTGAGTTATTTAGAGCTTTATCTCTCAAAAATGAGTTTAAATGCCACCTCAGAAATAAGCCACCTCCTCCTCCTCACTTGAGACACCCCAGTTGTTTTAACTGTGGCTCTAGTGACAAATCCAATGTGTGTACAGTTGTAACTAATTATAAATACCACACATGTACTTCTGAAAAATCTTACCTGGGTTGTACCATGTGTCACCCAAGGCAGCTTCACCCACAGGTGAAGCCAGTTGCTCATAATGGGTTGGGTTGGAAAGAGGGACCACACATGTCTGACTCTGTTATTTTTCCTTAGCACTCCAAAAAATCCAGAATATGTGCACAGAAGAAAAAATTGTAAATCTGCAATTGAAAATACACTTTCCAGATTGGCAGCTGCTTACCGCAGTGATTTTTAATTTTTTTTTTTAAGATGTATGTGGAAGTGTTTTGATACAGGCCAGCAGGGATTAAAGGGTTAACGAGAGATAATTCATTTTCCTGTAAGACAAAATGTCATACAGGAATCAATTGCATCCAGGTTTTCTGAATATTTTTACAATGCAATAATTCTTGTAAATTAGTTGGCAAATATATCAAGGGGGTTCCAAATGAAATCACAAAAATGTATGAAATTGGCTAAGAACTATAACCATATATTTTTTCAGAGACAAGCAGATGAGAATAAACATTAGTGCATCAATAAAATAGTAGTCCGAGGAAAGTCTTAAAAGAGAATTAATTGTAGTTTCCATTAGTCCTTTTAAGACTTTCACTGGGCTACTGTATTTTGAGGCATTGATGATTTGTAAGCATTAGAGTAAATTATTTTTTAAAAAATTAGCTATAGTTTCTATTAGTGTCTTTAAGAACTTACTTTTATGCCTATCGGTAGCATACAGTGGCACAACTTCTAAAATGGCAACCTCAAAACTACAGATTTCTGTAGCCCCTAAAGTGTCCCCAAACCTGATGCTGGGACCGAGGAAGTTTCCAGGGCAGTGTCCAACCTGGGTGCGCATGTCCAGCAGCCACCAGGTGAGACAGGGGCTGGAGCGTTAGAAAACAACCTCTGTCAAAATTGCTTCTGGAGCAATGTGGCAGCACCCTCTGTCAAAAGCTGGGGAAGCCCATCTTTCCCATGCTGATGGCGAAGCTCTGGAGTCCTTTGATACTAGAGAAGGAAGGGCAAGTCTAACAAAAATCTCAGAGATCCTGATCCTGGCATTCTGGGTTCATGTGCCAAAAAAAAAGAAAAAAAAAGAAAAAAGAAAAAAACTTTTCCTTTTTTAGGTTAGTAAACACGCAGAAGGCTAGTTTTACTCCTTTTTAAATTGTCCAACAAACCCAGAAATATCCAGAAAATAGCAATTCCCTGCCTGAAGGCTTGTTTCTCACATCATATGCAGTCAACCCCTTTTTGTTGTACAACACGCTGGTGTAAAGCTAGAGCTCATCAACGTTACAAGATGTTCCTATGCAAGTGCTTGTACATGGGCAAACACATGTGACACACATGGTAAGAGGTTTCCTAATGAATGTATGTTTAAATCGCTTCTTCCCTTGGAGCAAATAATTGTCTTTGATTGCCTGGGGAGCTGAAGAGACTTGACACAGCTTTAAAATCAAAACCTCCAAAGCTAGAGGTGTTTTTAATCTCTCCTGGTAAAAGGACTATTGTTTGAAACTTGAGTTTTCTCTTTATTTAGAAAGGTAATTAGAATATCATTCTATATTCTAACTTGTAAAAATGTCTCAAGTTCAGTTCCCTTTTCTTAGCGGAAGGTGTCCTTGCAGCTTGTTGAAATTATGTTGCAGATGCAGTAGATGAGATCACGTCAGAAAAATGGAAGTTTTAGGAAAGGCCTCCCTGTAACATAGAGCATAAAAGCATACTGCAGCAAGATAATGTTTGGGGAAGATGTTCTGTCATTCACATTTTTAAACAAGGCAGAAAGATGCACCAAGTATTGTCTTCTGGCCTGCCTGCACTGCCTCAGGCATCTATCACTTCCAGGGCTGGAAAGGTAGATTCAGTTCTCACTTAAAGTTTTTTCCAAGACCTATATTCATACAGGACAGCGAGGAAACTGATACGTGTGCCACCCACCCCACAATCTTCTGGCTGTTTCTCTGGATGGCCACTAAGCCCGATTCATGAAGTCTCCTGTGTATACAGTAGCAGTCATCTATTTGCTGTTTTAATTTTTTTCTATTTAGTTTCTTATGATTTTAGAGCACTTTAGTTTTTTAATTGTAATGCTGTAGCCTTGGGATTATTTTCTATAGCAGACACACCATAGCATATATACTCTAATGTGTACATTAAAATACATCAAATGAAGAATTAGATAAAGTTCACAGCATTAGCATGTGTCTCAAGTAATAGATTTCTTTCAGTAGTTAAAATGTTTTTTAAGAGCCAAGCATTTCAAACCAACAGTGTGCGGCTGGGCAGCACCCCAAAGAGGACCTCAGCCTGGGACGGGGTTTGGGTCTGGAATCCCCACTCTGGTTCTCATCACATCCTTCCGTAAGGTCCTCTGCTGAGTTCCCCCCACGAGTTCGTACTTAGTGCCCTCGCCATTTGGTATGGAACAGTTTATTTTTTGACAACTTTGCTGTTGAAGTGTAGTAGAGACCGCAGAAGAGGGAGAGGCCACATTTATGCTGTATTTGTGTTTTAAATTCCACTTTGGTCCTACTCTGAGTAAATCTTGGCCTTCACTTTGAAATACTGTGTATTTTTTATTCAGATTTCCTTCTGTAAAAGGCCGTCAAAAGCTGAAAGATTATTGTCCCACAGTACAAGGAGGGATGCTGTTAGTCTGGCCAAGCAGCTATCAAAAATATGCAGGAAATACAACATAAATTCATTTTTCTCCAAATGTTTTCTACAGACAAGATCCCAGGCTATTAGGTTAACTCCAGGGACTATAAAGACAATAACTTGAACTGGAAGTCCCAGGACAGTAGCCAGGTTTCATGTGGTCTTCAGGGGTGGGAACAAAAAACCCTACCAAAAATAATAACTTCCATTTCACCATTGAACACAGTGAACTCCACATGTCAGCTAGATTTCAGAGTTTATTAAGAAGCAAGAGAGGTGACCTATCTGCAAGGTCATTAAATTGATGACCATTAAAAATTGATTCTTATCCAGATCCATTTGTAAAAATAATTTGCGTATTTTCAAAAATATAAATTAGTCTGTGGGGGCCTAGACTTGGAGAAAAACATGCAAGTTGCAGTATCTGTTTCTTCCTTTTCAGTCCTCAAAATGTTAAGACTGCTGAGTATTGAAAAATAAGAAAAGCTTCAGCCAACCTCCTGACCGAAATTTGAGTCTCCTTCTCAAACAGGAGCTAAACAGAGTTTCTGACCTCACAGACAGGATATACTTTTATGCCATAACATAAAGTTATAGAAAACCCTTAAAAGATTCCCCTTTGAACTTGGACTGCTATCATCAAAATTTCTTTCCTTTAGGATATCACCTATCTTCTTTCATAGACTGCAGTAGGCACCCTTCAATTAACTGGACGATTTTCTGTATGTACCTTCAGGTTTTGTCATGGTAACATTTTTTCAAGGGGGAAGAATGAAAAGCAGGTATTTTCTCTGAGCCTTTAGACATCCAGGTATTTTTTTCCCAAATATGAAGCAATATATCTTACAGAAAACTCTATAGGAGCATGGCTTTCCAATAAATTTAAATAGTAATTTAAATAAAAAAGACAAATATTTTTAATAAGTTTTCTGTTTCCACTTTCAAGCCCTGAAATACCCTTGGATAAACTTGCAGGGCACTTCTCTTCCCTAAGTCTCTTTTGGGCACCAGCATGTACTCTGAATTGATTCCTTTCCTCTAAAGAATAAACCCATCATTCTCTATTTCCTGCCACTTCAAATTCAAGCCGGATGCTGAAGGAAGAAAAATAGTGATTGGCAGAGCTTGGTAAGGGAGCCAGAAGTGAGGAGTGCCAGATCATCCAGCAGAAAAGCTCATGCGAAACAATTCCTGGTCCAAGGAAACCAGACCAAAACTCTCACTATAACATCCATCATTGATAGAAACAAAAGCTGTCGTGCTTCTGAGTGTCTTCCAACTTAAAGAAGGGACAAGCAACCAAAAGAAAAAAAAAGAGGAACCCCCAACTGTGACAGCACATGTGAACAACATCTCTTCACAAGGGAAATAAAGCACTGAATTAAAATTTATGGCTTCCCAGTAGCATTACATACCCTGGGAACAGTGAATGTTTTGTTCCTTCCCAAAATGACAAGTGTTAAGATCATAAAATCAAACTCAACTGGAGTAGCAAATTGATTCTAGACTATCTAGTTCTTCCAGGCTGTGTCATGCCGAGCGGAGTCGGTGGTTGGTTGCCTAGGGTAGCAAAATATTAGGAATAACACGGTATTTAGTGACTGTTCCTCACGAGCGTGCCTCCGAGAGGGGAGGTGTGTTCATGTGTTACTGTGCTTAGCGCAGCAGAAACCCTAGAACTGAGTCAGTCCTGAGTGTTGCCTTTCTAGCCAACTTTCCAACAGCAATGAACTAATAGCATTTCCAAAGGTTAACATTTCTGTAACTTTGCCAAATGGTAGGGTCATGCCCTGTTTTTCTGCTAATACAATTTACTTCCCTCATTTTTTTTTTTCTCATGACCTTTTCCCCACTATTTGCCACCATCCATTTTGGCCCTTTCCCATATTGCTACAGACCTCTAACATACTGCTGAAATTACCAGCTTCATATTTTTGTTTTGCTCTGTCTGTGCAAGTAACTGCTACAGAACTGCTATAGCTTTAACAAATCTGCTTAAGCCTTAGATGCTAACCATGCAACAAACAAGGTAGCCTCTTAAACTTCAGATGTGTGTAAGGTTACTCATGTGTCCAGTGTGTTCAGGGCTTAAATCTGGCTTTAATGGAATATTAACTTGTCAGCAGTAAGCACATAAGCATGTGGAGGCATTGCTCTGGTGTTTACCCTTACAATTTGGTGGCACATCGTCCCACCTTTTTTTTGTTTCAATGAGGCAATGCTGTGTTCATTCTAGAAGAATGTGTTCGTAGAAGCCTGATAAGGAGACCATCAACACTTTCACGCGACGTGCAATTACCAAATATAGGTGTTCCTGCCCTTTGCTCTGGCACCACCTGGTTGTGGCCAGAGACAGGATAATGATTTGGATGCATCACTGGTGTTACCTGATGTTGCATGTCTTTTATAAGTTTAGTAGTCCTTCAGTGTTGGAAGATATCCAACATGTGGTTCTCAGCTTCAGAAACTCTTCCCGCTGGGTCTGAAACTTTTTCTTAACAATTTTTTTCACAAGTATGGTGTTTTAATCTTTTCCCCTTGGATGCTACATGCTATTCCTGATACAGCTGATGTGATGTCCCAGAGGCCCTGCAAGAGATCTGGTCTTCTGTGCTTCTGTGCCTCTGTGCCTCTGTGCCATCTCCTGGCTCACTAAAGCCATTTAGCAGCATGAAATGCAGTGAGGATGGATCAAGTATTTACTAAGAAGAGATGCCACTCTTAGCCAAAAGAAAGTAAGAGACACAAATAAGAGGTGATCCCTGTTCAAAGATGTCACTCTTCTGTGCAGGTTTCTCTGAAGAGATGGCCAGCATCTACTGTATCCTTGTGTTTTTTATTGGGCTCTATTATTCCCCAGTTCTCAGAGAAATGGGTCTTCAAAACTGTAATTCCACTGTGACCATATTCTCTAGTTAGATGTCCAACTTGTTTGCACTTTCGGAGCACACTGCATTTTTTTTGTAGCCCAACAGCATCTGCAGGTGGCACTAGCGGAAGAACTTACATGGTGAGCCGGAGCTGGCCCACAAGCTTCGGCAAAGCTCTCATCTGCGGCCAACGGATGGCCAAATGTGCCGGGCTGAGGCTTATAGGGAAGAGCACTACTGTACAATTTTGCAATCTGCAAGAGCCCACCCAGGCAAGGGATTTGTCCTTCCCTCCAGACCCTTGGCTTCCTCAGGCCATTTATTTCTGGAGATGGCAGTCCTGCACGTGGCTGTTTGCTGCACGGAAAGGCACCAGCTGCAGGTTTAATGAGTGAGTGAGACAGTAACTCCCTACCCCACACGCTCGTTAGGTGATTTCCAAATCCTTGTAACTATCAAGTCAACAAAAATTTCCTCTGGGCCCCGGCCCTGTGCTGCACTCCAGGAACGTATTTCCATAGCAAATGTCACTGCCTGAGACTGCCTTTTGCTTTGAAGTCTTACTTGGAGGGTGGGGTAAGGCAGGGAAAAGGTCTTGAGTATATTTTTATGATGAGGAGAGGATTTTTTTCTTCATTTCCCGCTCATGCAGTAATGGCTGAAGTTTGCTTCCTTTCTTCTTGTGAAGGAAATATTCCAAAATAAACAAAACCACCGAGTTGCAAGCAGCCGCGATGCCAGGAAACCTGGAATGGGACGTGGCAGTTTCCTAAAGTTAGGGACTGAAAGTGAGGTTACAACCAAAGCCTTTTTACTATGTCGACCCTAGGTTTTCATATAAACCATTGCCTAAATAACTTACATGAAGCCAACATGAAAAGAAGCAACAGGAGAAGGACATGTTGGCAAAAAAGGGGTATTTGAGATATCCCAACAGTGGGCTGGTCCGCAGAAGATGCAAGAGAGGCAGAGGAGCTGTGTGGTGGTGCCGCATGGTCATCCACAGATGCCGAAGGAAGGAGGGACCGAAAGGGAGAAACAAACTGAGAGGCTGAAGGTGCTGGGGTGGGTTAATGGGAAGCCTCATGTGAGGAGGGACTGTGAGGTGGTTGGCGGAGGATGCGCCTCTGAGACCAGGGCAACATGCGTCTCCAAGATGTGAAGCTGAACAGAAATGAAAGGAAGTGATGGTTGGACTTGATGATCTTACAGGTCTTTTCCAACCGTAGTGATTCTGTGATTCTGTGAAGGAGGTCCTTGCCTACCTCCTCCCGGGACTATCCCTGCTGACCTGCTGGCCCCGGTCCCACCCGCGTGGTGCTCACAGCCTGGCCCACCTACCCCCGGCTGCGCATCAGCTCCTTACCGGGGCCAACTATTTTTCAATTGCTTTTCAAACTCAGACTTGGGACCCGTGTTTTAGCTTGAAGATAAACATTTGGCAAGCTGTCTTCTTTCTCACAGTGCAGGCACGAGGTGTTTTTAATTATCTTAGGAAAGCTTTCCTTGGCCAGGCCAATTTGTTCACTGTTTCTCTTGTGTAGCTGGTTGTTTGTCTTGTGGAGCTGACCTATAAACCAGCTATTAGGGGTTTATTTTATAACATTATCAAGAAAGTAATCTTTGAAAAAAAATGAAATCACTTATAACAACCCTTCTTTTCCTTTGCAAATAATTTCATAGAAGCCAAATGATCTCCACAGCTGACCACCCAAACCTGCTGGAAAATGCTTGCTCCAAATTAAAATGTTTAGGTTTAGTCATGTTTTAGTTCTAAACTGTTTTAAGTGATGATTAGGGCAGGAAAAAGAAAGTTCTTCATGTAGGGAGATGATATGGGAGAAGAAAGACTTCTTTATTTTTCAGAATGATGTATTTTTGAGTCATCAATGCATGGTAAGTGCAGAGACAAGCCAGTCCTGCTCTTTGCTAGATTTATGTCTGTTTTACACACACAGAGAGACACACACACACATGCGCATACTCTTATATAAAGACAGAAAGCGATGGGTAGAGAGAATAGCACTGATTATTACACCTACTGGTTTTATTATTGGTTTTGCTGTGCAGACTCTGAACCATGTGGGTGTTGATGGTTGACTTTTTAAGAGATTTAATGAAGGTTACCTTTGGAAATTTTGACATTCATCATGATAAATGTGCTACTCACTTAGAGGAATTCAGTTATCTTAAACAGACTATAACAAAAATTTAATTTTCCTTTTTTTTCTTTGACATATTTCTACATTATCCCTTTTCAGAGCTAATGCCAGTATTTTTCAGATGACTGTAATTTTATTGCTTTCCTACTGACAAAGGGAAAAGAGGTATCTTTCTTAAGTGCTCCTCAAAAGGAACAGAAAAGCAAGACCATTGTAAGTACCAAAAGGAGACTCCTCAATATTTACCTCTTATTACTATTCAAAAGGAAATTTGATTGGGGGGGGGAGTACTGATTCTAGTCAAACTATCCTTCTATGACTCATTTCTGAGGCACCTCTCATTCACTGAGAAAACGTTTCCAGACTCTTAAAAGGCTACGCCTCAACCCAGAAAATGAAAGAAACCCATTAGGAAACCTGGCTCTTTTCAGGGGTCCGTACATTTACTGTCCGTATCTTCTAGTGCCCACCCACCTTTCTTCCTTGGGATGCTCTTACACTGGTGACTGCTGATGCAACTTTTCTTAAAATCTATACTCCCTCTCAGTTCTTGCATGTTTTGATCTTCACTGACATCAGTTAGAGCGTACAAGGCGTTGAATGTATCAGCTCTGATTTTATGTGCTAGTTCATGGGAATACCCAGGAGATCTTACATCTCAGGCTTTCCACACATGCTTGCAGAACAACAGCATGAGTTACATTTGCATTGGGGTTTAAACATTTCCTTCGCTATGAGAACAATTAGAGAACCATTTTCTATTTCGCTCTAAGTCTATAACAATGGAGAGGTCTAACCACCCCCGGCTCTCCAAGCAATCCTTCATGAACTCGGCAGCTTTGGGGAACAATGCAGTTCTGCTCTCAGACGTTTTTGCGTCCGTGGGAGAGTATTTCTCAACCTGTGCTCTGGGGACCACTCATGGTTTGTGAGATCACTCTAAAACAAAGCAACTCTCCCCACTATCTCCCCCATCCCAAAACTGCCCAAACCCACACACACATGTTGTCACAACTTTCAAAGGGATGCCTAATTTTTAGTTGATTATTCATGAAGACCACTGCATTAAGACTGCTCATGCAGCCTGCAGCTTAGTCCTCCAAAAAGTTCGGGATCTTTGGATTAAAAAGCATGGAGAAACACTGCTTTGGAGAAGAGTGTCCACTATTTTATTTATTTGGGAAGACACAAAATGTCTGCCTCATGTATTGTCTGTACTCTTTAGAGTCAGTGACAGATTGCTGCATCAGACTTCCGTCTTCCACCAGGTGCTTAATACTTATGAATGAAGCATACTAGATGCAACAGTGCTAGTAATAAAAAACAGCAGGTTTATATTATTTTACTCCACTCCTTTTGTCTCCTGGACACCACCTCAGATGCTGCTGAAGCCCTTGCTACCACTGTTGCAGTAGACTGAGTTGCCTTTTCCAGTATAAATATTGCTCCTGGAATATCTCAGCTACTGCATAGCCTCGGCTGAAATGCAAGTCTTTTCCCTTCCTCACAGCTCAGCTATACAGAAAGGAAGTACTTTCTACTATGCACAGAAGTTCACATTGTAGCTTTACAGCTGCAGGAAGCCAAGACTGAATGTAACAGCTACATCAGATTGTGGAGCCAAAGACGGGGAGAGACCTCCACAGCAGAGGCTCCTGTGCTATAGCAGACAAACAGATCATACGTTTTGCAGGCTCCGTCTTAAGACTAGTTAGGTTTCTTGCTCCCGCTGTTTCTACTGTAAAGCTTGCTGGAGCCTTGTTCCAGAGCTTGCTTCTACCAGAGCTTGCTGGAAACTGTAATTCCAGACACATTGTTATGGTAAGCCTATTCTTGTGTTCATGCTGCCTTTTATCTTAGTGAATCATTTGTACTGCAGTGACACCCATGGGCCCTACCCAGACGCCACTGAGCACCCAACAAACTCTGCATATGGAGCTGACCCAAAAGGATTCAGAATGAGACTCTAAGCAGAAGATGCCAAACACAAATATATGCAGAGGAGTCAAACTGGTGTCCTGACCGCTGACAGCTTTAGTGCCTCTTCCATCACAGGGAACATAGAAATACCCCAAAGTCCTGCTGTGAAAGGTGAATGGAGGGAATGGGGAAGAGTCAACAGGAGAGGTTGCTCCAGAGAGGAGGTGGCCAGGTTTTATGGCTAAACCTACTTCACCTGAATTTGATTCTTTGAAAAAAGGAACCGAACCATTGCCATACCCACGAGCACATAGGAATTCAGGTTTGCCTCTTACCTGTGCTGGGGCATGGTCTGTTGTAAGTGCAGGCTCATGGCGAGGGTCTGAATGCCTCCCAGTAACCCCCCAGCTCACCCTAGCAGTTTGGTTGTTAGTTATTAAGCAGCTGAAGGAAAGCACAGGGACTCTGGTATCCGCTGTCGCTTCTGCAATCTATGGGCACCAACATTTCCTGGAATAGAGTTAGGGCTGCTCCTGTCATTTTTTTAGCACAACTGTATTCTTGTAGGTTGATGTTGAGATCATCTTAACCAATGATTTACTGAGTGTGTGTTGCACATTTTACCTTGTTTCATACAGCCCCAACTGCAGCCTTGCTCTGCCCGTGGCTTAGTGTGTTTAAAGCCGCCATTTAGCATAACAAAACAAATTAACGTAGGCTTGAGTTTTGGCCAGCCAGACATGATACATTTTTAAGCTATGATTTTGTTTTGGCCAATGGTTAATGATGACACATTTAAAGCTGTGATCTTATTTTGCATTAGAAGACTTATTTCTGCATAGCAAATAAGTATTTTTTCCAGTTCTAATTCTATTTACTGCATGTTGCACAACTTCAGTCTCTAAGAAAGAAATAAAAAAAAGGTGCACTCTGAGCACCGAGTGGCATGGCACATTGCACACTAATGAACACATAAGAGGCCTGGTACCAGTGAGATATTAATCTATGTCATGCAAGTACCCAGTTAACCAGACATACCCACAAACACTTTTTCCTCCAAATAACACTATTTCAAGAAGGCCAATATCCTGGTCTCGGGCACAGCTGGCAGCACTGCTTTGTTCTCTGCTGTAAGATCCCATTTTGAGCTGATCATAAAAGTCTGCCAAATTTCTACCATCTGAGCTGAAATTTTTCGTATGAAGTGTTTACCTCAGAGTGCCGCTGATGGTTATTTATAATCAGTCAATTTAACAATATGGTTTAACTTCTTCAGAGAGAAAGGTAATGAAAACTGTTTATTTCTTAGCAAAACAACAGCACTGAATTTATTTTCTTTTTAATGTAGGAGGGAAGAAGCATCTTGTTCGGAGGGCCATATGGAGTGCCACCAGAGCACCCTCCAGACTGCAGCAGCAGGGTCACGGCCAAGGAGAAGCCCTCATCCCCCAATAGCCCAGTTCTTCCAGTTCCTGAAGATGTAGCTAGTGTTCTCCGGTTCAGACTGGGAAAGGATTTCAACTCAGACTTTTAAATTTCACATGGGGTTATGCGAATGGTCCCTAATCTGCTTTGAGCAGTGGCAATGAGATTAGCAGAGGCCTCCCTTCATCAACAGTGAAGGCAACGTGAGGATGCTTGTGTGCGCTGTGTAATGGCGTTGGCTTGGGTCCATTCAGCTGGCAAAGCCATGGAGCATGATGGCAAGCAGCTGGGGGAAATGCCATTTTTCACTCTGCACAGCCTTTGCAAAATTACAGTTTGTCTGTGCTATAAGTGTCTAGGTAAAGTGTCTGGGAAGTATACATACAGGATACTTCTGGAATTCATGTGATTACTTGTTTGACATAAGTGGGTTTGGTGAAAGGCTCAGCTCAGTTAAGCATCTGCAGCATCAGACCCTGAATCAGGGAGGAGGGGGCTGATGTTCAGATCACTCCTTGGCAAAATTGCCCCAAGACCTCTCTCTCTCTCCTTTTCCTTCCCTTTCAAGGGTGCCCTTTTGGGTTCCCAAGTGAAGACTTTGCTGACTGCAGCTGGAGAGCAAGGGATTGCAATAAACAGGAAAGTAAGAGTCTTTATCTCTGGCGCAGCCTGCCTTTTTCTAGTCTGGATGGAAAAGAAGACGAAAGTCCACGGAGCACTTGAGCGAACAACAAATGGCATAAGAACAAATGTAGCAAAAGGGAATGCCAAGGTTGTCTTTCCCCATCAGCGGTTTGGATGGGTTTCCTCCTCGGAGAAGTGCTGGGGAGGCTCGAGGCGGGACCTCGTGCAGGAAGCAGGTGGTTTGCTTTACCAAGAGCCATGCGTAATGGTCGGGGAGCTGCACCGCACACCAGGCCAAGCTACAGCAGATGGGCTGCAGTTCGCTCCACTCAAGGATATTTTTCATGTTATGTGTGGAAAAGAGCAGTAACCCTTGTTTGTTATATGAGGCCTTGTAGGACTTTGTTTGGAAAAAAGCCATTTTTGAGATTAAAAAAAAGCCATTAAAAATATGAGTCACTGTAATCACATTCAAAGTGCTCCAGCATGGCTTTTTATTTGCAAAGACTTCACTATAAAAAGCAGCTATTTTTTTTTGTAAATGAAGAATTCCACCACAAATTACCTCAGGCTAATTGAGGTGACATTACTGACATTACTGACCTGTTCATTCGAAATTACTAAGAAATAACACCCCAAACATCCCAAAGCACTGAATTCAAACTGTTCACAGTACAACGGTACCAGCAAAATAGCTGTGCCTGCTCTGTGGTGTAACACGGGATGTTGGGCTGTAAATGCTCCGCAGTGTTCTCTCCAACACAAATGCATTTCAAACCTAGATTCCCAAAAGGGCGGGGAGAGACTCGTCCTTTGTGCAGGGGGAAGCAGCAGGACCAGAAGCACAGGGTCCACCCAGACGCAGGACCTCATGGGGAGCCTTGGGCACCTTAGGGTGGGGGCATCCACAGCCCGAGCAAATGGCTGATCACCTGAACAAGCAAAGAAGCCAGGGCTGGCATGCATATCCCCCTGCCTTTTGGGGTTTGGATGCCCCATTCAGCGTTTGCAGGTGCTTGCATCCTGTCGGAGGGGAGATGCCCAAACTGCTGCTTTCAAAACACATCCTCGCCGTGAGGCTGAGCAGCAAGGGGGAGATGGAGCAGAAGCCTTTCTGTCATATATGACAAATATCAGCATCTTTTCTCTCTGGTGCAACATCACCATCCTTGAAGAGAGACCAACTGACCTGGGCAGGGTCTCCCCACATCCAGGCACCCCTTCCAGAGGCTATTGACTTACTGTACCTCAAACAGTCACTGAATGAGTCACTCTCCTCTCAAATCCAGGCTGAGCTCTCAAATCTTTCAGGCGCTGGAGAAGGGGCAGCTCTGTGAGGTTACTTACTACCACTGACAGGTGCCACCACGTCTGTGCCAGCCCCTGGGCCAGAAGGTTTCGGGGTCTCCTGATGTGCTGGGCCTCCCGGGGACCTCTGAGCAGGGGCACCTACTCTTTGGACCGTCGCTGAACTCAGCAATGAGTCGGAAGTCAAATTGCTGAAAATAATCAAGGCTGCTGCATCTCTGGGCATGCAAACCAGCCACCGTTAAATTACAGTGTCGAAACAGAAAGCGTAGGCACCTCCCGGAGGAGGTGGCAAGGCTGCAGCAGTGGGAAGAGGGGAAGCCAGGCACCGGATCACAGCGCGCTGGGTCTCGTCCAGTGCTGTGCTACTTCTTCAGTGCTGCTAGGGTCTGATTTTTACTCTGTATTTGGCCAATTGCAGACGCTGGAAAAATGGAGAGAGAGCAGAAAACAACCACAGAAAACAATTCGAGGGCTGACAGAAATGTCTGATGGTGAGAGACTTAAAAGGTCCGTCTGTTTGGCTTAGTGAAAAGCCCAAGTCATCTTACTGTATTTTACTAGAGGGACTTACCGAGTGCTTTAAATCACTGGCAAAAGAAAAATAGCTGCAAGCTAAATCCAGGCAAGTTAAAATAGACATAAGGCACAGTTCAAAAGCAAACAATGACTCATTGCTAGTACAAATTACTAATGGCATTGGTGGATCCTCTACTTTGACTAGTAGGAGAGGACGGGGTGCCTTCTACTGTAGATGGGCCAAAGGGTTCACACAGAAGTGCTTGGAGGAGGTTGCCTGACTCGAGCTGTGCAGGACACCAGGCCAGATGACATCGGGCTGCCTTCTTGTATCAGCAACCTGCCGTTATTCACACCGCTGCATCGAATCCTGCAGCACATCCACACACCCGGCATCCAGTCAGTATTGTCAGGACGTGCCTGTTAGTTAACTGTTAAATATTGTCTGGAAAAAATAAACACATGGGTAACTGTGATGCTTAGTAATAGTAAATCATATTCCTCAGCTCCTTTCCCTTGTAAAACACAGAACAGCTGTTCTTGGAATACTGAATAGAAGCTCCATTACTTTGTTGTTGTACTCTCTTGTGGGACAATGTGTTACCAGCAGTAACCTTCAGTGACAGGTAAGAACTGCCTAATTAGCAACCTCTGTGCCATGCAAGCTTTCTTTCTCTCTTACTCTTTGCTGAGGGTATTACAGAGCATTAGACAGCATAAAGCTCTGGGCCTGGTACACATGCTATTGAAACTCAAGAAAAACATTTAAATTTTTTTTTTCAAATGGAGAGAGAAGTCCTGATCTTGTGTCCACGCTGCTCTGGATTTATGCCTACCAGCTATCAAACAGAGTACAAATGACAGTGCTGTTCTTTAAACCAGTTTAATGATTCTGGCAAAAGACCTGGCAGCAGACTCCAAAGATTTAATCTAGGCAAGGCAATGCCTAGTCCAAGAGTGGAAATCTCCAACTGGAGAGCTGGCAAGCGCATGTTTGTGCTGGAGGCTTAAAGCAATCATTTCTATTTTTCCCAGTGTGATCTAGCAAAGTACAGAAATTGGCTCCTTCATCAATGGCCACAGGCCACTTTTCATATTTAAGGTATTATTAGTGCCATGGGCTACAGTGATACATTGACTTCATGTAAAACAGTCAGTGTTAGAACCACCTGTTTAATCATTCCTTTACAGTAGCTCTACTTTGAAAACTGTCAACAAATGCCTTGTTGACATTGTCAACAAGGAGTCTAGGAGACCACTGTATATTAGTGCTCATGCAAAACTCCCCTGCCACCACAATACATTTCTGATTCTGCCGCCAAACACCATCCCCCTCATTGTTACCTTGTGAACTAACACAAATTCCCCTGGCACCGATGCCCGAGTCCATCAGCAGTCGAAATGCTACTGCAGATTTATACTATTAAATGCACTTTCTCCCTGAAAGGTTTGGACAAACTTTAGGGACCTAACTGAAAAACTGGAATTTAGATTAAATAAGAAACCTACTCAGCAGCCACCTAACTATTTAGGGTCCATCTGTTGCACCTGGAAGTTCCTGAGGTGCCAATAATTCTGCTTCTGTGGATACCCAAAATTGCCCTTGCTTACTCCAGTGGAAATCACAAAGTGAAGGGAACATAATTAAAGACTGTAGGTTTCTGCAACTTCCTCGTAGGGCAGTACCCTATAAACAATTCCCAGGTCAAGGGAAATGCCCTGGCAATACTGTATCTTCTTATCAGAGTAAGCCTGTGATGTGTACCCACCACACAGTCTAATTTCCACACGGGGGGACCTGGCAAGAGCTCTGCATGCGGGACAGTACATGCCAAAGAGGCATCAATAGGATGCTCAAGGGGCCCAGACCCCAGAGACTGGTTCAGCATGTTTCAAAAATACATTTATGTGCAGCCTAAGGTGCCAGACTGGCTATATGTTCTCTGAACAGATTTAACACATGACAAGAGGACAAGGATGCTTTCTAAATGGTCATGACTGCTTAATATGTAGTGATGTATTTGCCAGTGCTGCCTCCTTGTATAACTCAATGATTACTTCAGCCAGGGTGCTTGGAAGGTGCCTCTACACTTCTCCCAGCTTCAAAAGTTTGAAACATCTCCCATCTGCCAAGGGAATGTCTTATCTCCTCTCTGCTTCTCTAGGTACAGAATAGTCATCCTTCACTCCCGAATCAGTAAAAAAAAAAAAAAAAAAAAACCAGCCAAACTAAAACCACATACAAAAATATATGGAATCCCTATTTCTTCACTGATATCCATAATTCTATCCCAGAACCCAGCAACATTCCAAACACAGGATTTCTCAAACTCCTGAGAATCCAGAGTACTAAACATTTCTCTATCTTTTTCTCCTGAAGTGGCCTCAGGTTGTAAATCTTCCAGCTTGGCCCTCCAATAATAATTACAGTAATTAGCCTCTCTCTCTTCTTTGGGCTAGTTGCTAACACAGTCCAGCTGATTTCTCCAAAAGGAATAAACAAACAAATTTAAACAAGAAAAAGGCCAAGCCTCAGAGAACAGTAACAAAAGGGCAAACTGAAAGACAGCTCGATCTAATCATCTGCACCCCGGTGTTATCAGAGTCAACATTTTTCTCTGCAAATAACCAATGATCCTGCATAAAGTGGGGTGGAAGAAGAGTTCAAAAAGGGAGACCATTTTGAGTTCAGAAGACTTTTGGTCCCAGTCCGTCCTTCCAGTGCTGTTTATGCACCTTTAGCAAACAGTTGATGGAAAGAAAAAAATCAGTCCTTAGAACAAGTTCTATAGTCAGGCACGTGTCTGGGCTTCTAGCTGACCTTCGGACACACCTCGTGCCACAAGATGCCCATCTTAGCCCCATGTGGAGCCACTCAATGCTCACTATGCATAGCCCAGTGAGTCTGGCTCAGGGTTTTGCTTCAGGAGTCAGACACTTAAAAATACTTCAAGAAGCTCATAACTGCTGCATTTGGGACATGGTGACACATAAGGAGTGAGCTTAGCAGGATGCTTGCTGTACTGTAAAGTTCCTCAGAAGGAGAGAACTAATGTAATACTTCCCCCTAAAGAAGAGAGGTCTCACTCCCTCTCTTCCTTTTCCCCTCCTTCACAACAAACGTTCCAGCAAGGAGAAGAAAGTAGACGGTTTCTGCAGAGTGAATGAGCTGAACTGGCTCACAGACGCCATGCAGGACCTCACAGCTGGGAAAAAGAGGATGAGACTTCTAGCAGCACTGAACCATTCAAGCAGCTCGCCAGGCGCATGAAACCACAGCTTCAAAGCACAGAAGCTCAAGCCCCTATAATGTCCGACCTCTCTCCTTTGGTTTTAGGTGACCAGTATCCTTACATGCAAAGCATGAGGCCACGGAAAGCTGGGCTGTAGCAAGGAGCAGGCAATAAGCCTGCCAGGTGAACGCCAGGCCCCTACCATGGGCAGAAATACAAATCCAGTCCAAAATTAATTTCTTTTTTGCTAGCTGAAACCATTTGGTAAATGCATCCTGATATTTTATGGCAAAAATTAAACGGCCTCACTCTACCCCAGAGCTCCCATTTCCAGGCCCATGGCCAGTTAATACTTCATCTCTTACCGCAGCATGATCAGCAGTGGAACAAGTGCTAAACAAGTCCTGCTGGTTCTGGTCTGTCAAAAATCCCAGGCTGGAGCCTGGGGGACCACGTGAGCCGCCGCCTGCCCACCACGCCTTCCTGTGGTTTGATTTCCTCAGATCCCGTGGAGGATCTGTTCAAGAAAGTTCAGTCTGCAGGTGCAAGTTTTGCAGTTTATATCTGGCCCACATTTTTGATGTCAGGAAAAACATTGCAAGAAAATAACTCATTATTAAAGAGAAGGGCTCCTGAGACCTTTTTGTATTCCAGTGAAACAGTTTTTCTTTTAGCAGGCATTTGCCTGTGGTGTTTGCAACCTAAACATTGCAAACAGAATCTGAAAATGACATTGATTAGAAACTGATTCTTGAAACAAATCGTGTCCCTTTCTTGGCAGAGCATAATGAATTCTCATCACTGAGTTTTTTCGATCTTGTAATACATTAATTAGTTGGAACATGCTCACATCTCAAAAATCATGTCAAATCACAAGTTTTAATTGCACATAATTCCTGCCAGTGTTTTGCTCCATAAATTAATTTCAATTACATTCAAGTTTACAGAAAACATTTTAACCCTTATACTTTTTTATAAACCCATTGGAAGGAAAGAAGTGTTGATCAAGAAGAAATATAGTAGTTTAAAATATGCAATAAATTTTGCCACAGATTTTTACATTTTATTTCCTACTTTAAAGAGAAAATCCTGTACCTGGTAGCCCTTATTATCTCCTCCAGTCCTCCTGGATCATGGAAACCGATTTTGGAAAGATGCGCAAGGCCAATCATTTAAAAAAGAAACAAACCCAATTCCTTTCACCCATTCGTTTCCCAGGTCGCAGTATGAAAAACTGTAGGCCTCCTGTTTCCATCTTTAACACACATTCTCACCTGAGACTTAGAAAGTGGCTTAAATTTGACTTGCAAAAGAAAGATAGAGGCATGCCCTTATTCCCTGGAGAAAGCATACAAAAAGAATGTGTTTTATTTTTTTTATGTTAAGCTTTAGAAACTCGACCTCAAGCTGTAAGAGGGGAAAGGAAGGCTATGGCCAGGCAGCTGGTACAAGTAAGGTGCAGACACAGAGTCTTGTCCTGTGCCAGCTGGAAAAGATCCATGCTGGAAAACAACTTCACGACCCCCGCCCCGCGCCTTGGCTCCTGGGACATTGCTGCATAGGAAAAACTGCAGCTCTGTGTGCGCTTTGTAGGGTTTGAAATGAAAATGTCTTATGGATCTTCAGCTGTACCTATTTTAAAATTAAATAAACAATTATTTGGGAAAAAAAAGAGACCTCATTTCCTTATATCCCATTGAAACAAGATACACAGAGTCTATGGCCCGTTTCCATTACTGCAGATTAATTCAAACCTAAAAGAAGTATCTTGTCCAAGATGCGAACACTTCGCAAGAGCACTTTCACTTGTTTCTGCAGAGGAGGTGTCTGACCCGCCCTGTGCCAGCTGAGGTAGATCAGTGCTATCAGGCAGGGGTAAGTTGACCCACAATGAATGCCCAGAAAAAGCTTTTTTGCCAGGAGGCTGGGACCGAGGGACACCGAGACCTGCCAGACCTGAACACAGAGCCTGTATTGCCATCGTTCCCATCACTGCTCGCTCTTCAAATCAGTGTGGAGACACTACCATTTAATGAAAGAAAAATTGTACTGTTCCCGTGACTCCTTGTGATCCTGGTTTTTTACAGCCTTTCCTCATCCAGGGTTACCAGCGGTTTAGAAAGGAGGCAGGAATTGCCCTAATTTTCTTTTTTAGGAGTATTTTTCCAAGACGGACCAAGGGAGGGAGCCTGGCTACCCCATTCCCTCTGGAGAACTTTTCACTTTCTTCACTAAAACCTTGCTTTCCTGAAACAGAGACTAAACCTCAGGCTAGACTATACTAGCAGATAGTATAGCCCAGCCCCGTCTAAGCCAGTGCACTGGACTCTCCTGGGAAGATGTAGAATGTCAAGCATGGTTCCCTAGCTCTGCCTTGGCTGGGCACCACAAACACACGCATGTGCCTATGTTTATGGCAAATGCTCTCTTCCTTCCTCCTCCTCACACAAGTGTTTATTTCCTTGGAAGATAAGAGAATTAACCTGATGGCAGAAGATAATCAGGATTTTCCCTCTACACATAATATAAAATACTTTGTGTGTACATATTTGTGGATACTGTATATATGCCCACACTTTTGACTCCTGAACAGGAAAGATCAGATTTTTAAAGGTATTATACATGCAGCAGAATACTTCGAAGTCACATATGAAAATTGTTCTCATTTGCCACCTTTGTCTTTAAGCATCTACAGACACCTGGGGGGTTTCAAAGGGGAATTTTTATAATCCTGTTCTGTGCCTATTTGCATTTCAAGGCAATTAAGACTCTCAAAATATCCCCAAGAGGTATTGATACTAGGAGAATATTCAGTTTCATTAATGGTTATTTAGTTTTTCTTAAGGCTTCCTTTATCTTCAGAACATATTTGAGACAGCCATGGGATAAATTAAGTAGGACTAAATAATACTATGACTCATCAACATACAGGAGTTCAACATATCCTTGAATATGTCCAACAAAAAGGTGCTGCTGATCCTTGTTCCAGTGGGGTTCCTCCTGTTAATTGGCATGTAAGGTGCTTTCCTCTTTCAGCTCTGACTTTTCATGGAGTCATCTTCATTATTCAAAGTGCCATAGCGTGAACTGTGAGAATCTGGTTGTATTTTGCCTGTCAATTTTTGTCCTAAGGAAATGGGGTGAGAGAAGGGAAAAACAACAACTCTGTGAAGAATTTTAATAAAACAAATCCCCCACCAATCCATCATTTAAACATTCTTTGCTCCAGTAATCATTGTTTTCATTTGACTGGTTGTAACAATAGCTTGGAAAAACTCTGAAAAATTCTTTGAAAAATCTTCTGGGAACAGGAATAGAAAATAAGGGAACAGTATATTAAATATGACTAGACCACTTTTGTGACTCAACTCTCCTAGGTCATCCTGTTATCTGATATGTCATTTTTAAACAGAGACAGAAAAAAAGCCCTACTTACCAGGAATATGTCCACAGTCAATAAAAGGAATTTGTAAATGCTCCTTTTTTTTATTTCTTGCAATTACAAATACACCAAGGAAAGATAGGAGACACCTGCAAAATAACAGTGGCATAGTATCATTAGAAACAGTTCACTGCATCTGAGATGATAACTTCTTTCCAAGTTTCTTTTTTCAAGGAGTTCCAAACCCAAGCTGCTCAGTTTATAAAGAAACTTTTCTTCCTGGCAGCTCTATATATTCATCTTGGGCTCCCTTTCCATCTTGGGCTCCCTTTCAGTCTAGTTTTTGCCTCCTGAAGCTTTATTATCAGTTCCAAAGGCTCCGCAGGCAAAATTACGCTTTCAGCAGTATATACCTAATCAAATGCCTGTGAATGTGAGACCACAACATTTGAATCCCTGAGCAAATCTTCACAAGGCATCTAAGCTAGCATTCTAGCATTTGCAATTTCATTAACAACTCAGTCTAGCTGCAGACAATCATCATCTCTGTTGTTTTTCTCATTTGACTGTGTGTCTCAGGGGCAAGCTGTAAGCCAGGAGCAATGAGAAACTGCTATGCTTGAATAAATCTTCTATCCGCTCTGTGTTGGACACACAACCACTAATTCCCGCCTGCCAAATACACGGGTTGAACTTGCTCATCTCCATTTTCTGTCACTTTTCCTGCAGTCAAACAAGATAGCGGTTGTGTATACCTACTCCAGTCCGACTGCAGTGCACGAAGATGTCTGTAGCTATCAGCCCCATTTATCTGACAGCACTGTGCCAAGACACCTCCAGCAGTTCTGGGAGATGCTTTTAACCATCTCACCCCCATTATCAAGTAACTGTCACCTGTCCCCCAGAGTTGTTATGGTGCTGGTAGCCAGCAGAAGTTTTCTGCTCTCACAACATCTAGGCCCTTCTTCAAATATTTACTGTTAACAGCTTCTTAACATGCTCTGAACTTTTCCGCAGGCATGCTGTGTCTTTCTCAGCCCAGGAAGATGAGGGAGTGATATTATAGTACTGCTTTTTAGGCAAGCAACTCATGTAATTGCCCACACCTAATGGCAGCAAAGACCAGCTGGACATGCAAGTGGAAGGTAACATGGGAGATTTCTCGCAGCTGTAAAAGCACCCCCTATAACATGGTCTTTGGTGGAGAGCAGTGATTTCTCCTTCCTGCTGGAGGAACACATGCTGCTGGTTTTTCATTCCGTCATGGGATTAGTAGCTCATAAGTGTCTCACATTTTTACATATTTGGATGCAAAACCAGTCCTCCGAACTCCCAAAGCTCAGACATCAATCTTTCCTTTAATGTCTTTTTTATCCTACTATAATGGCTATTCCATAATACTTTAATAACAAGATGGGTTTCTTCTTACTGAGAAAAGAAGGGATTCTGCAAGGCAATGCTGTTTCAGTACAAATGTTAGTGCAGATTTTAAGTCAATACACTTACCCGAACAGAAACATGAACACGCTCAGCAAAGCTGCGCTTTGGAATTCCCGATAAAATATGACCCCTAGAATGTGATAGAAACAAGAATTGCAGATCTTGACCGGCTTCCAAGTGATATGAATTACATCTGGGAGGGTCAGGAGCATTGTTATGCTCAAACAGAACAAAAAAAACCCAAATAAGGTATTAATACACATTGTGATGGGTTCACTTTATGTGCCCATATTCCATTATCTAGGCTTTTTCAAGATACTGCATGGGACTGGAGAAGATTTAGTCTATCAGGTTGGAGCATGTGCTGTATTAGTGACTGCACAGATGCAGGTATTTTTTGCATTGTCAGCAACAGTTTTTATGTAGGTCAGACTCAAGGTCTTATTCACAAGCAGAGTCATACCAATATAGCTAACAGGTTCTTCATGGATTTAGTTAAGCCACTCCAACAGACCATGTGGACATCTTAACTCCAATTGGGAACAGGTTTTCGAAAACTAGCTGTGTCCCTGATGTTTACACCAAGTTATGGGCTCCAGCAGTGAAGTTTGCCAAGTCTTTCTGGCTGAAGGGATCACCAGCTCTTTCTGGTCACCCCTCTTCCAGGAATTAGCACCTCTGCAGTGGAGGTGACAGAAACAGATGTGCATCTGGATCTCAGCTGCCCCAATTCACAGCCAAGTATATTAGCTTTAAACCACCGATGAGCATATTTTTGCTTAGAAATGCCAGAGTGTGAACCAGCACAGCTGAAGTGTATCTTCAAAGACTGTAACTTGGGATGGGGGAATCATGAGATGAGGTACCTTCTAAAGGCACCCCAGCAAGATTCAGGAGAGGTTCTTCTTCTAAGCCCTACACTGATTTAACTAACCTGGTGCAAATGCATGTGTATCCAGTCTCAAAGCTATTAAGCCATTCCTGAATAGGTACTTGATCTTTTAAGGAGGCATGAGGCCAAATTCCCCATATGGTCACAAGAACGCAACCCCCTTTTGGCACAAGTCTCCTCTCAGTCACAAAATGTAGGTCTCTTCTAACACAGGTGCTGAGGCAATCTGTGCATGAAGCTAACTCCCCTTCTCATTAATGGCAGCTCTGCATGAGAAACTCCTGCACAGCAATGACAGGAAAGCCCCCAGTGTATGTTAAAATGAGTCATAAATGTTCTAACAACATGATCATTTTGGCTCATTGCTGATACAGCATCTTAGTCGTCCTCCCTGCTCATGTTCTTACGCTGCTCACCATTTCCAAGATTTGCAGTCCCTCTAACGACGCTGAGTTCAAAGTTCTCACCCAGAATAAAATGTTAAACACTTTAAAGGTCTTTGGAGTCATTTTATTTCCTTCACTTAACCTAGAATTACACCTTCTGAAACGGAATATACACTAACTACTATGAAACACAGCTGGTTGTCATTTGAGTAGTTTGCCAGGCTGTTAAAATTACTCTACCAGTTCGGATATGGAGAGGCTGGTGTGCACATGGTAAATGCATTTACTGGATGTCAAGATGAGGCTAGGATAAATGCAGGTACTTCTAGTAAGCCAGCAAGGCACAGTAAACTGTACATATAAATTCTGGAAATGCTAGAATTTGATTATTTTTATTTTCCTTCAAAAGTTGTGAACTTACTCATTTTTCAGAACTTAAACACCTGTAACTTAGGAAAGACTTCTTTTTGTGAAGACAAACATAACTGGTTTGTGTTCCTGTTCACAGGCAGTAATTCTTGAAAACCTGATGTTTGGAAAATCATTCTGTAGAGGCAGAAACAAACCTGAAATGATGGCACTGGTGGTGAAGAACACAAAGTTAATGGGCACAACTGCTGTTGTTTCGTACAGATGCATTGCTTGATTCAAGAACCTGGAAGACAAGTGTTATTGGACCTCATGCCTCCAGGAGGTTCATTGACATTTAAGTCAGGTTAAGCCACTTTATGTCAGTTTAACAATGTGTGACCATTTCTTGCCACAGTAGCAAGTAGCCCTGGACAGAATTTACAGGAATTTACCTTCTGGTTTTGACTCTGCAGAGTACAAACCAATAGGTGAAAGAAAGAAGGTTGGCGTGGGCTCTTCTGGCCATAGGTTGTCATTGGAGAGTCCTTTGAAGCAGTGTTGGAAAAATTTTGTCTGCCACAGATAAGGGAGGAATGCTGGGGTATTACTGCTTATGGTCTGCATCAGTTCTTGGAAGCAGTGCTGCCTGCGAGCAGCCAGGGACAAGTCGCTCTAATTTAAACAGGTTGTGTAAGCGTATGTTTCCAGCACAGACATGAACATGCAAGTCCTTGTAGGAACTGTTCCACTTTGCTGAAGTTCACATTGCTGCTACTTCTCAATACAACTTGGCTAAAACACGTATTTGTATGTTTATCCATGCAATCACACCCCAGACACACTCTGTCCTGCCGGGAAGGTCCAGGAAGGTGGCTCCAAGCCTGTGTTCCTTGGGTTGGAAACTCTCTGCTGTGCTCCTCAGAAAGGCAACACAAACCCTCACCGGAATTATGAGCAAGACTGTGCAGGACCATAGGAGCGTACACTGCACACAAACCTGCAGGATGTAGACATTGGCCGTGGAGCAGCCTGCACAGTCTGCATCATCAGATGAAAAAGGCAAAGCAATTAACCCATTTGTACAGAGACCAGAGCTATCAACATTTACCCACAGGGTGATGAATCATGAGCGTGAACTCTCGGATGCACCGACAGATACTTTGTTATGTGAACGGTTCATTTCAGACCGAAAGAGAAAAATCAGGACGCTGCAGAGTGTATTCAAAACCTATAAAAAGAACCATACTTAAATGTTTCACTGGTACAATATATGTGCACAGTAAAAATCCAAGCTTGGATCTGGTTTAGCCATTAAAGTAATTGCATGGTTATTTTAGCAACTGTTGAACAGTCTCCATGGTGCTTTAAAAATAAAGAAATCCTACATATCCACAGGATAGTCAGGATTTTGAAGTCATTGAAAACACCTCATTATTTTCTCCCATTTGCAACAAACTTGGTCACAGGGACTAAAACAGTGATACCAAGGCCCAGCACTGAATCCAGGAGGATGTTGCAGCACAGGCTGTTCTGAGCTAACACGTGACAGTCAAATAAAATAAGAGCGGAAACAAATAAAATGAAAAATTTAGACTGACAGCACTCTCTCCATTAGAAAATGTGTCCAACAGAGAAGACAGAAAGAAACACTGAGCCCAGGGAATGAAATGGGCACATTTCACTTCAGTTTTAATTTTGACCCAGCAAATGAAAGAAAGAAAAAACTGGCAAGAAGGAGAGGTTAATTCAGCAGCTTCCTATTTACCAAGCTTTTATTTCCTATTTTAAATGCCCTGAGCTGTTCTCCCAGCCAAGACAAGCTGGATGTAAATCACTCTATAATCCATTACAGGGGAGTTCCTGAGTCAGCCATGGAGAGTCACTGCATAATAATGCATGGACTTTCTGATTCCACATGGGAATGGTATGTTCTGCCACGAGAAAGCTGCGTTGGCTCTTCTACCGGAAAATAATCGTGCAAGTAAACACTCAGACTCACCCTGGAGCAGTCTAGATGAGATTACTGAATGATGCTATCAGCACCTGAAGCAGAGGGACCAGCATAAAGGGAATGGACTCTCTGTTCAGCTGCAAGCCATATTTTACCATGCTGCCACCCCCAGCAATCTGCGAAGGCAGCATAAACCAATCACTTAACAGGCCAGAGGCCAGCAGGGAAAACTCTGATGCCCCCTGCACACTACAAGTTAACTATTTCCTAAAAAGGTACAAACATACAGGGTTGCAAAGTACAACATGCAGATTTAACAGAGGCAGGGAGAAAGTTGGGGTAAACTCTCTTCTTCGGGCTGACAAGTGACCTAAACTAGGGAAAAGAGATGCATAATGAGGGTAAATGTGGCCATTTGATTATTCAGCAATGAAGCTTGCTAAAAGTAACCCAAAAAAATTACACAAACATAAATTTCATTTCATGAGTTCAAAACCTCTGCCAGAACTAGAACTAGATTTGGGAAGACCTTGTATAAGGTGATAATGAGGTAGCCTCTGTGTAATTAGTCAATTATAAACTGAGAAATAAAGCCTAAATAAACAATACAATCAGCTGTAGGCAATTCATGCATCTGTCAAGGCTCTGCCAGGAATTTGTTGCCTTTAAGTGCAACTTGGATATGGAGTCGATATCAGTACTGAACAAAACTGACAAAAAAATGAGTACAAAGGTTAGGAGATAAGTAGAAACTCACTTACTTGACTTGGAAAGCACAAGAAGTTGCCATTAAAACAATCATGATATAGAAGACAGGATAAGTTAGCTGCATTTTCCCCTTTGCAGAGAGTATTATCATGCTGGCCACAGCCTTTACAGCAATGACAGTCAGCGATGCTGAAAGGCAAAGGGAGAAATTAGCAGGGCAGGATTCACGGCAGGGACCTCAGAGCATCAGTGAGTGAGGACAAGGTGCCAGGTCAGAGCCACAGAGCTGATCACCTGAAGATACAGTGAGGTAGGATTTGGGCACCTAAAGCCAAGCGTGTGATTTTATAAGCACTCGCTAAGCTACTGCCTGAACTCAGAGTGGCCTTAACTCCATGTGTGCTTTGTGTTTTGCTTGGAAGTTCTTGTAGCACTGAGGTCTGCAACCCTTCATCTACCCAAAGTTTCCCCATTTTCAACAGGGTAGCTGAGGTTAGAGTCAAATAAAGACTTGCAAGGCAGGACTCTGTGTGCATGTGTGAGAGAGGCTGAGCTCAGGCAGAGGAAAAAACTGGATCCATTTCCCACTGTTGGGCAAATGTCCTAAACACTGGACTACTAGTCAGAGGTGGTATAACAGCCTCCACATCTTCCAGACATACTTTATTTAGCTCCAGCTGCTAATTTGGAGCCCATGTTGCATTATTCAGGAGAGGTCTGAGAGGTTTCGTTACCTGTTCAAAGCAGCTGGGACACCTCCTAATAGCAGCCTGGATGTGACACAAGCAGCCTAAAATAACTCCTCACCCTCAGGATTTCTCTGCTGAGACGGGAGCTGGCCAAAGCTGACTTTCGGGATCGCATCACGAGGCACCTAACTCTCTCCACTGGTTATATACAGAGAGCAGACAACCAACACAGGGGTCTGTGTTTCGTTTCAGGGGCCAGAGTCTTAAGAACATTACTGGATTTAGCCCACTGAATAGACTACTTCAGTAGTGTGTTTTCAATCCATTTAGTCACTGTTGATGCATCACCACAAACAAATCTCTGACAGCAGGCAATGGCTTTAATACATGTCACCAGTTCAGAGGAGTCTTGCAATATACATCTTTAAAAAAAGTGCAGCTCAGAGTTACTTTAGATTTCCTTTTGGAGTGCACTCTTGGTTTGTGGCAGCTAACCCAAGTAGGCTGTGATTACTGCAAATATAATGTAACAATTTCAAAAGAAACTAAAAAGGATAACAGGAGTCAGGGTGCAGAGATGACCTTTGAAGAAAGATAATTAATTGTCAGAAGCACCATCCCCCAGTTGGGATCCAGTTCCACCCTTTTCCAGAGCTGGGGAGTGTTGGATTTTGGTGGTCTGATTCATCCTCCTGTAACAGCAAAATTCAGATTGGCAAGGAGAGCTGCACCGTGCAAAAAGTTCAGGCCAAGGGTTGGGAGAAAAGGTAGTGGAAGAAGAACCAGTTCAGTTCTGTGGTTTTGATTGCAAGCATTTTTGTTATAGCAAGTCCAAAAGTTATGGGGAGTTTAAGAGTTGCATACATCTTGTGATGATTCCGGTCACTGTCATGAAATTCACTGTTTTCATGACAACCTTTCCACCTAGTACTTCACTTCTTGCTCTGTAATGGAAATAGGTGGAGCATTTTAACAAACACAGCAGTAAAGGTGAGCAGAGGACGTCAAATCCTGCCCTGCAGTGGTGCTAATGCTACAATAAAATGCGAAAAAATACACTCAAGACCCAACAAGCAACCTACATAAAAATTGAGATTTGCACTCTAACATGGGGGAGTTATTATTTTTAAAGAACACTTACAGTTAAAAATTAGTAGTTTGAATTGTCCAACTAAAGGTAAAGATTGCTGAAAAATTGTTCCTAATGAAAGGGCAGTTTCCATCCTTTATAATTTTAACGAACCAGAAAAGAAAGCATCAGGGTTTGTTGTTTGGGGTTTTTTTGGTTGGTTGGTTGGTGTGGGTTTTTTTGAAAAGTAGAATGATCTTTTTAGTTAAAGTAACCCTGGAATAAGTTTCAAAACCTAGGAAATGGTTTTCCTATCTCTGATAGAATGACACCCCTAGCTTACAAGGCTAGTGTGACAAATGATGTCACTCTCCAGCTGTTAGGGCACGAAACTCAGAAATCCCACTTTAATCTCAAATATTTCCCCCAAAACTTATGATAACTCCCAGTATATACATGAGGCAAGATAATTCTCACCGAATGAACTTGCAGAGTTGTACTAAGCAAAACATTTGCAGATTTTCTGATCACCTCTGCGTTTTCTTCACAATGAAAGTAGCTCTCCTATCCAATGAAGCACAAAGGCTGCCTTCTTTTTAAAGAAACCTTTCCACATTTCATTTACATCTGTACAAACCTTCCACCAGGAATGTGTCTGTGCAGATATGAGAAAAGGCAGAAATCCCCTTCCACAAGCTGCCACTGAGAATCTTCTGCACGGACACCCCAAGTCTCATCCACCCCTTCTGCAGCCAAGGCCTTCCGAGGGCAGTGCATGTGTCAGACAGCTGGGAGCAAAGCTGCTGGGCCCTCTCTCAGCCCCCCACCACTTTGCTCAGCAGAAAGGCCTGAGAGCAAGCAGGAGGCTCTAAGTGTAGCTTTGCGGGGACTGCCAGGCACCAGGATGGAACAGGATGGAACAGGAGCCAGCCACAGTTCTGGGTTTCCTGCTTGAGGGAAATATCAGTATTTCAAAAGTTCCCATGAACCAAGATTTGTTTGTTTGTGTCTTTTTTAATAGAGCAGAACTAATGACACATTTCTCCTGAAGCTGCGTATGCTCACCAAAACCTCAGCAGCCACCAGCTGAAATTGTTATTTTTGGTTGATTGCAGCCTGACCACCAAACCGCAGTTAGTGCCTGCTGGGGCATGGGTCTGCAGCCCTGCTCCTGTTCAGCAGCTCCACGTGTCACTTTGGCACCGGTGGCATCAGGGCTGGCAGACTCTGTGGCAAAATAAGCGTGCAGGGCTATGCAGCCCAATGGCCCAGGTCTCCCAGAGCCATGTGTTGACCTTGCTTGGGGCAGCCATCATGGTGGGTCTGCCCAGAACTGCAGCAGTCAAGTTTAGAAGCCCATCTGGGGATCTTCAGGCTTTCAGCTATGTGACAAGGAGGCTGGACCCACTCATTGCTCAGGAGCACGCAGTGCTTCACGCTCCTCATGGCAGGGTTGGAAGCTGCAGAGCAGCTCAGGTGAGCTCTGCCAAAGCTCCCAGGTTCTGTGCTAGGAGCTGAGGGATGGCTGGACTCACACTTTCACTCCTCCAAACCAAGAGCAGTCAAACAGTTAGACCTAAGGCTTTTGGGGCTCTTCCATCTCTGCCTCGTGCAGGGAGCATGGAAATCCTTCAAGGCTTCTGCAGAGCTACAGATCCTAATGTTCCTAGCACTGGGAAACTTAAATGGGAAGACTGTCCCAAAAAAGTTGATCTGAAAGTCTGAGCTTTTCAACTAGGTAAGAAACCAGCCAGGGATCTGAAGGAAGGCAGTTAATAAATCTGTGAGGCTTTTGCATATTCAATCAAATCCTAATTGTGTAACTGGCAAACTTCTGTGAAATTCTTTTTTATCAAAACACTCATGACCAGCTCCGTTAGAAATGTACTTTATAAGTCTTTGCAGACTGATACATGCACCTGCTGAACTCAGTGAAAATATAGCCATTGACTTCAGTGGCACAGTTCAAGCACCTTTCACTTCAACCAAATAAATGTGGTGTCCCATCAGGGTTTCATGGAGAACTGACAAGATAAGGATGGGAGAAGACAAAGGGTGGTGACAAATTCTTAATATATGCCTGCAAGCAGTAAAGCTTTAGAGATAGCCTCCTGACATTTTTCAAAACTGGTTCAAGTTTAACTTTATTGAAAGCTGACTGATAAAATTATCTCCCTTGTTTCCCTGGGTATTGATTGTGGCAATGTTAATCAGAATGCAAACTTCAGTGGCCCCCTGAGTTCTTGCTATGCTTCTGGAAAGGTGGTAAAGTATGAAATGGTGCATATGCAAAGAGGCATAGATAATTCAAAGAAAGGTTCCGATGCAGTCACAGCATACCACTGCATTTGCTTGCAGAGTGCTTACAAGGTCTTAAGCTGCTCTGGTTTAAAGAACTGATTTTCACAGCTAGCCTGCTCTCAAAAACAAAGTTGCACACTCCCCATTCCCAGGATCTAAAGCTAAAGTGTTATTTAAAAAAAGCTTCAGAATACCTTTGCACACAGCATATTTATTTCAGGAAATCTGTAAAAAGAAATAGTCCCAGCAATAAGCATAGAAACTATGTTTCATAAGCAGCTTTTCTCTTCAAAAAGACACCACAGTAAGAATAATGGGAAATGTTTCAATGATTCTTCTTCAGCACAGTGCTTTGAAATGTCCCTAATCTAAACCACCTTGGGAGACTGAGTGACAAGGAATTATCATAGTAACAGACAGGAACATTAAAGTGAGTAACATGTTCTTACCCAGTAGTGCTACCATCATTAACAAAACCACGATGTGCTTCACAGCCTTTCTTTTGTAAAAATAGAGGAGAATGCAGAATGTTATTATTTCTAAGATCTGAAAATAAAAGGGAAGAAAGTTAGAGCTGTGAAACTATGTAATAAATGCTTCATTCAAAGTCTTTGAGATGTCATATTCATTTTCTCTGTTCTAACAGTTCAAAGGTGAATTACTTTATTAAGCATCTCCTGCTAAAAACTAACCTTATTGCCACTTCACTGAGCTATCAAACAATTGTTGTCATTTATCTTTCCTATTACAGCAGAAGTTAAACTTTGAGCATTTCTTATTTCTTTAGTTTTTCTTTTTGCACTTCTAGCTATATTTTATCACTTGTAGCATTGAGAAGACTTTTTTAATGTGACAGCAAAGATACCCATGTTTATTGGTAATAATACTTACAGAAACTCTGTTTATAATTCCTATGGAGTAAAGCACTTACCTGGAGGAACAGCAGTCTCTCCTTCTAGCTATGGTATTCCTAGTGTCACTCTTTGTGACATGCAAGCTTATTTTTACTACCCTCTTTGCTCTTCTCCCCAGTCCTACTAAAAATTATCCTCCCAAACACTGTCTTTTTGTTCAAACTTTCTGCCATATATTGAAAGGAGGAAAATATTTCTCTCATGTGGTGGTTCTCAAATCACAGGTACCTGTCAGGAGCTTACCTTGAAAAGCTCAGTGACACACTAGCAGACCACACTGCACGACAACTGCAGCTGCTGAAGCAGCTTTATCTACACTGTGCATGGTCCAAACTTGCTCCTTCAATAACATCTGACAGTTATATGACAGGCAGTTAAATTTACTGACTTGCTGTTAATGTGTCTCTCTGCAGATTCCCTTAGTAACAACTCTTGCCTTTTGCCATCTCAGAAGAGTGGGTATTCTCCCTCCTACCCATGTTGCCCAAATACCCCTCTATGCCTGAAGAAAACAGCAAGTGCAAGAGCCAAAAACCTTCTGTGAAGCCCAGAAGACTCATGAAAACAGGGATGATGGACCTCTGCATTGAGAGGTGCTCAGAAGCCTGGTAGCCTTATAGACTGCATAGAGAAAGAGAAGTTCATTTGTGCCTGCTGGAAGGTAATCAACTGGGGGAAATAAGACAGAAAATGAGATTGTCATCATTAATGAATCTGGTTATTGTCATTTTTTACCAAAAAAACAAGTAATAGAAAAACCTCATGCCTTTCTCCTTGGTTTTGTCACCAACATACTAATTTATGTTTCATAATGCCACTCCACTCTTAAACCAACAGTCACCGTAAGGCAGCACTAGACTTGAGAAGACCTGGGTGTTGCGCTGATGAAATTTCCAAAGAAGTGACTGAACAGCTACTAGTGGCAGTTATATAATGTAACATAGCTGATTTCTCATTTTGGAGAGTGACTGCAGCAGGAAAGCAGTCATCAGCTACATTCAGTTACTAAAATTCTCTACCACACTCACACCTCCCCCAGTTTAGTAGTGTTCAAAAATATGAACAGAACATAATTATGCTTTAGTTAATTTTTTATTTACCTTCACACTGATCCCTTGCTCCCAAAGAAAACCAAGAGACAATTGCATCTCAGATCATTAAAACCACAAATTTGGATTTTATACCACCTTTCTTTAAAAAATGTCAAATATTTATTACAAGATTAAAAAAAAAAGCAGAGTGGCTTTTTTTATTGTAAAATGCGTTGAATGTAATAAAGCGTTTTGCTGTTGGTTAAAAAAAAAACAGTCCTGGACTAATCCTTGTTTAATAATCTTTGCAATCTCTTGTGGAGTGCTGGTCTCATTTCCCTCCAGAGCGACATCCCTCCCCACCAGGCTTGCACGCAGAGGTGGAAGCTGGGCCACGGTAAGTAACTTGGCCAGCATCCCCAGCTTTATTCAACAGTGTAATGCTGGGTACGTCTAAATCAGGAACCAAGGCAGAAGTCATGTTAAGACCTGCAGACATATGAGTTCATCTTGGCCTCCCTGTGGAAAACTATGACCGGGTTTTGAGGGTAGCAGCGTCGCTCTTCATGCCACTGGCAAACACATCTTAGGGCCAGAGGGGAATATCGCATTATCAGGCTGCAGCTGCAACAGCCTCCAAATAGCTTCAGTTGCTATTTTGACAGTGAACAATTGCTAACAGAATGAAAGAATAAATTGCTAAATAAATATTCCCCACATGGAAAGGTACCCAGACTAAGAAAGAAGTTCCAGAGGTGTCCCAGGTATCCTCTTCCATGACATGCCAGTTCAGGACTGGCACACAGGATGGTGGAACTGGGATGGGGCTATGGCACCAGGTTACACAGCATTGTGAGACCTGCTTCCCCCCCAGTGCAAACCTGAGCACCCATCACCTCTCCCAGATCCTTGGACTGATTGCCACAGAGTGTGCAGAAACCCATGAGACAGCCTTACTATAGGCAGCCAGCTACACCTCAGGTATTGATTCATTTTATATCCCCTCGACAACTTTAATCACAATGCCAATTGAAGGAAGCACCATCATCTGCCCCGTGACTTAGGTTTCAAACTACGCAAGAACAATCATTCAAAACCAAACTCAGACACTGGCTCAAACCACTCCATCACACCAGCTCTGGAGCTCTACTCCCTTTTCCACCTCACTCCGATCCCCAGAAAGGCAGGTAGTGCCGAGCACCACCGAACTCGACTGAGCCAAGTCACTGTTGCTGGCTCTGTCCATCAGCCCTCTGTCGGTCCTCATCCTGTCATCAGGTCTTCTCTTGCTAAAGCTGCTATAAAGCTCCACTGTGATCTGCTCCTGTTTAAAAGCAAACAAACACACCAAGAAGACTCACTTCTGAAAGGAAACAGCCAAGCAAAACCATCAAAAGGACATTAAAGAGTCCCTGGTGGCAGCTCTGGAAGGGGTGCACAGGTCTGTGTGCTTGGCTGCTTCTGCCTCCTGGGGAAGGCCCAAGAGCAGCAGCAGTGCAGGGCTAGAGATGGTAGTCCTGTGGCTGAACCTGAGGAGAAAGCTGGTGTTTGCTTTTCAGGGCTGTTATTTAAGTTTACTCAGCTCTGTCAAGTCTCGCACACTAAGCATGAAATTCAAACAATTAGTTCTCACCTTGTGCTGCTCAACAGCCAAACTATTCTTCAATGGTCTCTGCCGCTCAGTGACCCACCAACAGGTCACCTTCAATTACAAGACAAGGGAGAGGCCATCACCTTGACTCACACTGCAAGCAGAGTGCATGGCTCCTAACAGGACCTCACGCAGACAGGGACCCTCCTGGGGTGCCCCAGCTGTTAGCTATGAATGTGTCCTGAGAATTACCCAAAATAGTGCTCGCTCTCATAGTTGATAGCTGTGATAATGTTAAGTACAAGGTCCAGGAATGGGAAGTGCATAGGCTACATCAGCTTCACATATTCTGTTTAGAGGAATTGAAGGAACTTGACCTGCTTACAATCATTTTTGCTGTTATAACTGATCTCTAATGAAGTCTCCTCAAGCCCACATCTCATCAACATTTTTGTACAATCATGATGTTTTCCATGTTTCTAAGCATTACCAGAAGGCACCAGAACAAAATATCACGTTGTCTGCCTCAACTGTTTTTCTGGGATACAGCAACGTAGGGACCAATGAACCAGGAGCGTCTTCTAGGCACTTTGAAGAAAAACCAGAAATGCTTTGAACCTGATTTTACAGACACTAAATATTAACAACCCAATACTCACTATGCTTCTGTTTAGGGAAACCTAAGAGCTTCATCTATAATTGATGTTTTCTGTAGTGACTCAAAGTGCACATAAGCAAAAGAGAAAAAAACCAAGCTAAGATAGTCACTCTTGCTCAGACATGATTATGCTACTGCAAAGTCTCAGAAGGTGACTCAAAGTTGTCTCATGTGGGAACTAGAGGCTATTTCTGCAGAACTCCTCTGATGCCAGTGGAGTGCCACATGGGGATGGTTTATCACCCACACAGAACATTTTGTACCACTGGGGCTTTGTATTTCTCAGCAGACCACACTTCAGGGCTAGTTTTAGAAAGACTGTTGGACTGCATTATACTGCTGTACTGTCTCCTTGCTATATATTTTTACTGGAAACTCTGCAACTTATGCTGCGTTTTTTTATATCTCAGCAGCCAACCTGTGCTAGGCATTTCACAAACAATTATGAAGAGCTAGTTCCCTGCCCAAAGAGAATGTTTACAGCAGGGTTTGCTTGAACTTCCAGCAGCATGCCAGGATAATCAGGCTTGTATCTCAGAGTCTCTTGTGGAGCCTTTCACGCCTCCCTCTTCTTTGGACAGAGGAAGCTCAAAACAGATGAATCCAGGGAGCAGAAGGAACAAATAAAGCTTGATACGTTGTTGAATCAACAAGATTTGCTGTGGACTTGCTCCATCCTTCCCTGCAATACATGCTGTATGTGTAGCATTGGATGCTGGCTGAGGCAGGGAAGAGAGAGAAGAGGGGAAAGAAAATCCTACCACCTCCTCACAAAGTCTCCTAAGAAAAATACAGCACAGTATTCCTAGGTGTTCAACTGTGTTCTTACTAACTTTCCCTGAAACAAAGTCAAAAAAGTCCTCAGATGGGGAAAAGCCCTTTTCCAGCAACCTGTTTGTTTTAAGAAAACGTGAACAGCATATGGCACAGAAATTTCTGGTGTCACTGGGCGTGGATGGGGAGTTTTCTCCCTCCACCACCTCTGCACAAATGGGTGAGTCAGCAATTTAAAATCAGTGCCTAAAATGCCAGGCTGTTTTAGTATCTATAGGTGGAATTACATGGTAAAGCGGAATATTCAGTAGGAAAGAGAGAGGGTCCTCCAGTGAGCACCACGCCCCTTGTCCTGAATCCCCTCCTAAAGAAGTCCCTCTCCCTCTAATGGTTACATGGATTTGCTGAAGCTCTTGCTGAGGCTGAAGCTACCCTTACTGAGTACCCCAAAACTCTTGGGCATTGCCTTCAAAACCTGTCTACTGCCTGATTGAAAGTGCATGTTGTGATTTATTCAGCATGATCATTAATTTCTTCCATTGAGCTATATCACCATCTTTCAGGAGTTTTTAAAATGCACAAAAAATTGAGCAAAACGGTCAACGTTTTTTGTGGTAGCATGTACGTTCTGCTTAATCAGTAGTCTCATGGATAGTTAGATGCATTTAAAGTCTGGAGGTTGGCTAAAAGATTAAGGTCCTTAAGCTGTCTACTCAACAGCTTTCTGAGCTTCCTACTGAGAAAAGCCTGGGCACTAATAATCTAACTCAAGTGAGTCACTTTACTGGGAAAAAAAGTAACTGCTTCTGAAGCTCCTATATTGCATCTTTTACATTCAGTTGGAGGAGCAAATTTTCAGCATTCCAGAGGAAAAGAGAGAGAGAAATTCCTCCTACTCACTCTGGTCTTGTTCCTGATGCTAACTAAATACATCAAAGATGATGTATGGTATTTGAAGTTTGTATACAGATACTTTAATCAAAATGGTATTTTTGTATTTGAATTCAAACTCAGGTTCAGATTAACCTGAGCGGCAGCGAGGCAGGCCGCCTCTCAACATCTCAACTCCATACAATATCCTTTCAGCCAGGATTAGCAACATGGGGATAAAACAGAGTGATATGAAAGAAAAAAGCCGGACCAAGAGCATACATAGCCTAATTTTTAAAAGCACAAGTCCATCACGTTCCAGAAAAGCACTGTAATTTAGATGTGAATGCAGACAGTGTGGCAAGAACACGTATACAGCAGTGCCAATATTTAGGTTTTCCCGCAAGCCCACTAAAAACCAAAATCTTTCCATTCTTGTTAATGCTGCACAACTGTGACTTTCCCCTGGCACATAGTTCGAAAGACATCTTTTGGTTCAACGTATTTGCAGCTTGAGGACTGGTGTGATGACCCAGAGACTTGCTCGCTCTCCTATGAAAATCACAGAATTTATCTTCAGAATCAGTTTTTCTGCCGCTAATTCATAACGCTGCAAAAAAGCCCAAGAACACCAGGTTTTCTGATTTAGGGAGTGGTATGAAGTAGATACTCACCGAATATACCAAAAATGGCCAGCTCACTAAATAATTTTGTACTTGTCTTGCTGTGAGCTCTTGGGGTACATTTGGAGCGAATATCACCAGCAAGTATGTCCCTGTTACTGTCAGTGTTCCTCCTTTAAAGAAAAGGACATATTGTTTTAGTAATACAGTATTTGTTAATCATCATGGTCATCCTTGCTCTCCAGCTGACTTGGAAATAGTTTCCAGAAGAAAATTTCAGTCCGTTTAATCAGACCTGGGCTTAGGTACTTGGGTTGCCTTGCATTTGTGGTCTTATCTAGTGTAATTTTTATTAAAGACTGAAAGGATTTTGAGAATATGAAAAAATCTGTCAGTAAAGCCTCATGAATTAGAGTTCCAACTCAGCAATGCATTTTCAAGTACCCTCAATTCTAATACCAAGTGCATGACAAAGGAAAATTGATCCTTTGTATTTCTCACAGGCACAAAGCAGGTCACAGAAACTTATCCTAAACTGAAAGGACAAGTTGCTTACTGAGGCAGACAGCTAGATCATTAGCCAGTGTAAATAAACACAGCTCTCCCCAAGTCAGTGTGGCCACAGAGATATGCACCAGCTATGGACCTGCCCCGGAAACGTTAAGCGCAACAGATATGTTCCAGTCCAACGCTTAGGTGAAGCTGTCATGAAGCCAACATTTTGGCCGCTCCCTGTTGTATTTGCAGACCTATGAGCTGTTTTATAAAAGGTTGATTTGCAAAAGACTGTTCAGCCATTAGGTTGCCAGGGCACCTTTTCAAGGTTGAACTTGCATTATTGTGCTTTTAATAAAAACCTGGAAGTTCTGCCTTGTGGACAGCCAGCTGACAAACACAGATGTTCGTCAAGGTATTGAGATAGAAGTGAGACGATCCTGAGATCATAAGGAGTATTGGATTAAGGAAGATATTAGCTAATCAAATTTTTTTCAAGCAATCTTTAAAATTCTTGGCAAACCTATAAATCGGTGTGGAATACAAGGCTCAGGAATACAAAACAAAGCACATCCGGAGGATTTTGCTGGCACTGCTATCGCACATAGTTCCTTTGGAAAAGCAGAACTGTTCTATATTTATGTGCTTGCAAAAACATCACCATATTTCCCATCATACAGCTCATTCCTATGGAATGTAGCAACATTGTTAAATCCTTCTTGCAAAGTCAAACTCACAGAAATAAAATAAATCAGTGCTGAACACTAGTTAAAGCAACACATAATGTATAAGACCATAAGGGAAACATGATCAATCAAGGGAGGGGGGATTTTGAATGTAGCAGCTGAGCTGGCAAACTTGGATCTCAAACCTGAATAAATATTATATAGTATTCCTGGAAAAATACTGAACAGATCTCTCCAAAACACTCATGAGAACAGCTGGGATGTCCTCTTTATAGTATGGAAAATCAAGCCTAGAAGCTAGGAACCCCACAGAAATATCAGGTGCTCTGTAGCAACATCAGGTGCACCATCCCAGCCAAGATAGCTTGGTGTAAAGCCCAAACCCTGAAATATGTTTGTCTCTCACTATTATTGGGTTCAAGCTGAGCAGTTTTGATACGCAAGAAAAATCTTGGACACAGACAAAAAGTTGACATGCTTTTACAGTGAAGACCATGTTAACCAAAAAAACACTTGACAACATGATTATTTGTTCTTTGAAGTGATAAAATTAATACCAAAAGGGAAGTTGTCACTTTAAATTGAGCTTGAATTTTTGTGCAATGTCTATGCAGTAAGAAAAAAAATCTTATATTTGAATGAATAACTCAATAACTTCATTGTTTTTATTAAAACTGTGTTGTACTCATAAATACAATACTAAATACAACCTCAGAGGCAAAAATAGACAATGAAAATAAATTTGAGCAATAAGGACACATAAGGAATGAGTTATCGTTATAAGAGCAGAGGATTTGGGAATACAGTCTTTTCCACATGCATTGAAGCTTCTCTCTCTTTCTGTCACTTCTTCCCAATTTTAAAAGTATCTGCCTCGAAACACTTGCTTGGGAAAGTGGGAGTGTGAAGGTGGGGGGCTGCGTGAGAGTTACAGCTCGCTAAGCATATGGCAACGCACATGTCCATATTAGCAAATGCTTACTTACCCAATATATCAGCAGCCCTCATGGTCTTCTTTAGGAATAAGACAGAAATAAATGCACTACCTAGAACAGAAATATAAAGACATTTTTTGTATTTGGTAGAATATCAAGTGCTATAGCAAAAAGCTGCCCTGGGGCAAGTATAAATATATGTCATGGCTGTTGTTGTTGCACTATACCATGATATAACCATCCAGGATTCCATTCCGGCAACCAATCAACCCTCAGTTTTTGTAAGATTTTAAGTGTATTCATCAGGCTCTTACGTGGTTGAAGAGATGCAATACCCTTCCCGTCTCCCACGCAGACACCACTTAAACTGCTCTGATTCAGTCATATGTGGAAGTGTCAGGAAAACTGGGCACCTGTCAGCCTTACCATTCCACTCCCCATTTTGCCACCAACTCACTGTATGGACTTGCTCAAGGCAAATTGCCTCATAGAATGATAAAATTCTGCTTCTTTAGACTTTAATGTATTAGTATAAGAAAAGTAGCAGCAGTACAACTGACAGGAAGAAAGCCACTGCAGAAGCATAATGTTTAGTATGAACTAAGAGAGTGGTCATGATGTCTGCAAACAAGCAGGTGGAAGAACCAACATATGTACCAACCAACAGGAGCACTGCCCATGGTCTAGAATGACTTGTAATGAGGAAAGAGAAAAATGGAAGTGAGCCCTGAAAATGACCTCCTGTTCCCTAGACAACTTTTTCCCTTCTCCAGCTCTTGCATCTCCCCTGTGCCAGCTCCTAGACCTACCTCTCCTGGAAGGGCAGCAGTGGGTGGGTGAGCAGCAGTAGTGATCAGGCCAGGATTTCTGGTAAGCAGCTCAGTGTGGACATGTGCTAGAGAGGGAAGATGGGGTTTGGATTTAAGATGGATGAGACTGTTGGCCACCTGGGTGAGATGGCTCTATTCCAGCACACAACATTGGAGCATCTACCTCTAAGGAGAAGCAAAAGAGGCTGAATAGCTCCTATGTAGGAAAGGCCTTTGGGAGAGGTGCATCACTAATGTTAGATTCATTCAGAAACCTCAAAGAACAACTCTGCCCAGAAGGGACAGTGAAGGGACACATTGAACCTAAATCAAGGGATGCTGTTACAAGAGCTCTGTTCCTGCCTACAGCATGAAATTCTTGGTTTGTTCTTGAAATAACAGTTCAACCTTTTTGCAACCATCTTTGCCTCATTATCTCTATTGTTCTGATGGAAAATTTAATTTTTGGTTAGCTAGTAGATGTACTCTACATAAATCTAGGGAGGTTCATACCAAGAGGTAAACAGAGAACTGGAATTCAGCATCACATCTGTGTTATCCAGTCAGTAGAAATTCAGATATAGCAGAAGTCATAAATTTAAGCTCTGTCAAGGGTGATGGAGATCTATGCAAACGAGTAAGTGTGATAAAAGAATCTTCAACTGAAAATGCCTCACTGAAAGTAAGCTGCCTGACACGGTTTTCTTTATTCAATGTTTCAGTGACAACTTTGCTGGAGAAAAGACACTGGTATCCAGGCAACACTGGTAATAGCAGAGCTACCTACGTTTAGAAAAGAGAGAGGACAAAAACCAGGAAAGAAGCAGCAGCAACCCAAGATAGTGCAGGAATTAATTACTGCTCTGTCTCCCTGCTGTCGTAGCTCTCCCAATGAATCCTTCAGCCCACCCACCTAGGCGGTCACTGTCACAGCAAAGACCTGTTGCTTAATGAACTGATGCCTCAGTGATTTTTTTTTGTGAGTACCCCCTTGTCTGGGCTCTCTGGATTCAGCAGAGACCTAGTAAATGCAATTTAGGGTTCTATCCCAGTGTTGGCATCCAATTTGGGGTGAGATGAGTTATGCCCAAAATTCCACTGCCTACTTCTCTGGAGATGACAAATGGCAGCTTGGGGCGATCACAATCTCTGAGGCTGGCAGTGGGCACAGGGAGGCACTGGAATGCATCTGGATAATGAAACTTGTCACTCAGCATGTCATCCGCTTTAATAATTAATTCAAATGCGGCAAGCTCTTTCTCCAGAGATAGCTGGTAATGCACAAGAGATCATGAGCTCAACAGAAAGTATGTATAATTAATGCTCTTTATGATGTGTAATATGTAGAGGAATCTAAAAATAGGAGAGGTTTTAAGAACATATATTAGGCCATCTGGGATTGGAGGAAAAACTGAAGTAGGAAGGGAGGTGCAACACCAAGGTGAGGAGAGTGAGACCCAGGAGAGACTCTGAACACAGAAGACAACTGTCCCTGTGGATAAGCCACCAACACTTCATGTGCATTTGAGTGAAGAAGAAAAGCAAATGCGGTAAATCTAAGCCAAGAAGCAGAGAACAGTTACACAGACCTGATGAGATGCTAGAGGACATACATGACTGTTCGGAAGCCTGGCAAACTCTGGCTATTACCTTCAGGGCTGAATTTTAAGCAAGTTACAGTAGCACAGCCAAGAAAACACCTTGTTATTAAACACTGGCTAGCATAATATTTTAATTTTATTTTTGTTTTGTTAATTCTCTGGGCTTTAAGCTCCATAAGTTTGACTTTTAAATAGTCTTTTATGTTCTTCAATTTGCAGGGTGACTTTGAACCGGGTTAAATCAAAGAAACCAAGGGCAGATCGTCTTGATGCAGACAGTGGCTCACTAGAAACGATGGGCCAGAGGAGGGGCATGAAGGGAGCCTGTGAGCCCCAGGAGTGCAGGCTGGCATTTGCTTGTTTTGCCTTCTGCTGGCTTTGCAGCTTTCCATGGCTGGCAAGACAAATGGCAGGCACCAAAGTGTACCCCAGGAGCCCAGTGAGAAATGCACAGCTCTCACACCTGCTCTGCCCCTCTTCCTTAACTCCTTTGGGCTCCGGCTCACAGTCTCAGGTGCCTTTAGCTGCTTAAGACATTAACTCCTCCAGAAAAGGCAGTTTAAGACAATATGCTAGATGGCCAACACATTCCCCCCACCATGTCCTCTCTGCGTGGTGGCCTCCAAGCTGACCCTGCTGTGAGCAGGAGGTTGCATTAGGGACTTCCTGAGGTCCCTTCCAACCTGAGTTATCCTAGGACCCTGTGAACCCTTGGCAGAAGAGTAAGTGGACATCAAGAGGCCACAGCTAAGCCTACCAGATATGAGTTAAAGCCCTTACTGCATCCCAAATTCAGCTCCTAAATGCAGCCCTGCTGAAACCCCTGTGCTCAGCTCCCCAGACTCTCCACTCTTTTCCCACCATCCGTCAGACCACAAGCGAGGTGCCTCCCATCTCCCTACCTCTCCTCCTCACTACCACTGATGTTACACCCTCGCACTTTCCTCCTAGCCCACTTCCCCTTCACAATGATTCCGCCCATCACAGCAGCATGAGTCTAACTTCTTATCACCCAGCCCCAATTTTCCCTTTCCCACACCAGGGTCCTCTTGTTCTCCCTCTGTCACAGAAGCTGTGTGCCTCCTCCTCCTACACCATTATAGTGATGTGGGAAATAACTCACTGAAAATTATGTTCAACTCTACAGATGAATAGACCGAGGAACTTGGACAATTGCTGTGCTGAAAAGTAGTAATGTGTCTTTGCAACTGTTCATTTGCTTGCCTGTTGTTTTTAAAAAAAGCTATAGACAGTTATAGAGCTTGAGATCTGTGTCAGAGTGAGGAATAGCCTCTTTTTGTTTTTAATTGGTCAGCAATAGAATACAACAAAACAGAAATGCAGACAAAAAATTGTGTCAAAGTGTAAGCTGGCAGCAGTTTGGCAACAAAACAAGCAATTCATCCTTGTTCTGAAGCCTCATTAGTTTTGAGCCACTGGTTTTAGCAATACAACACAAGCACAACTCTAAGCCCAGATTGTCAGCCTGTAAGTCATTGAAGCAGAGACTGCATCCCTGGTCATCTGAGAAGACTTGTATACTTTTGGGTCCATCAGAACATTTTTAGCTTTTTAACTAATTTTTATTTTAACTTTCAAAACTAGGCACAGATCGTACTCCCACTGAAAGTGGTGGCAGATAGTCTGCTAGATCAAGAGAAGAAAATCTGGGAGATGATCTGTTAAGCATTAAACATTACAGGATCAACACACCCTAACAAAATCCTTGATTTCATTTCATGCCTTGATTGCGTCATGCTTATATTAATATCCACAATTTGAGAAGTAAATAGGTCCTGTAAAATATCTGTATCTGTATAACAGAGCCCTTCTGAAGGCTCATGAAACTCTTCAATCTGGAAATATGGAGTTAGTATTTCAAATGAAAAATATTATGACTTGTCACTACATCAAAATTATGACAAATAAAAACTATTGGGTAGAAAATGGGAAAAAAAGAGTTTGTTCAGGAGCTTAATTGTTATGTTGAAACAGCTTCGTCTTCTCATATATTGGCATAGACCAGGCTGGTTTGTATTCATTATTGAATGAATATATATTCACTATAAATTGAGTAAGTATATATTCACATTATTGAATGAATATATACTCACTGCAGCATATGAATTTCAATTTAAAGTGAAAAAATGGTATAAAATGTCCATTTTCTGCATGATATGCAACTAAGTGCCTTAAGGGAAGGCTGTAACGGTGCTACACATAGTTTAGTCAGCTGCTCATTCTCTTAGGAGAGTGATCATTTACTGTTATCTCCATATGTAGGTTTTCTCCAGCACAAATAGAAATAAAGAGTAGTGTGGTATGTGGGTTTTGCCACTAGCAGACACCGAATGGTGAGAACCCAGCTCACAAAACAACTCCTCTGCCTCCTAGACATGAAAGTTGCAGTTAGGATTGTTTCCTGTTTGTTTCTTTAAGAAAGGGATAATACACAACAGGAGAAGTTAAAGAGAGAAAATATATACTAATCCGTAGCATGTATTTTCTGTATTTTGTCCAATCCAGCCTTAAAAAACTCAAATGAAAGAGTATCCATCACTTATTTTTCCTGCTCAAAACTATTTCACAAATAATTAAGTTGTTTTGCTGGTACTGAGGCTATTTATAAATCTCATCTTCTTACCTCTATTTTTATTGTCAGGTCTTACACCAAATAATTCCTTTCATAACTGTTCATATCTTCAAATATTGTTATATCCTTCCTTTTCCTCTTTTCAATTCTTAGATGAGCTTTATGTACTATTTTAAATAGGTAGTACTCTCCTCATAAATGCATATACTGCTTTTACTGCTTCTGTCTTTTCCAATAGTTTTCCAATAAAACCACAAAAATTAATATTTGCCTCAAATGTTTGTTCTGTTAAGCTTAACTGATTCAGTCGGGTAAAGGCATTTTAAACCACCCATTTTTCAGAATACTTCAGTACCCATTTCACTGGTAGTCTGGATGAAATACCAAAGGAGGAGTACTAGCCATGAGTCAAAGACTAATGTTTGCACCTTTCCCAGTTTGTGCAACAAGAAAAACATTTCACTCTGAGACCAAGAATTTACACTGTTTTATGCAGCTTAAGGGCCTGCCTCCATCTAACGAAGCAGTTTAAGCTCACCCAGTTGATTTTGCATGAAATCTGTTGAGCAGTGCTCAAGCTGTGAGGATGCAGTTGCTGCCGGCCACATTTTAAGATGTGACCTTAAAGTATGCATTATACAGACAGACCCTCAGTCTGCCTTCCAACCTGAAGAGATTCAGGACCATCCCAGTACAGAAGCACTTGGAGATGCTTTAATCCAAGCTATTGCAGTCTGCCACACAGTCAGGAATGTCTGAAGAGATGATCAGGCATGTTGTACATTTGATCACTGCAGCTCAAATGAGCAGGACGTTAAGGGGGCAGAGAATGGGGAACAGGTCTTCCTGGGCAAGTACCAGTATTTCCATAGGGGATCCAGAGGCTGCACACTAAGAGGGGGACAAGAAAAAAGCCTTAACTGATGAGGTTGCCGGTCGTGAAAGAAATGTGTTTTAGCTGAAGGATAGTGTGAAAAAATTATTTAAAAAAGTGCCCAAGCATTTTTATTAAGCACATTCAGAAGGAAAGGAGCTGGTTTGGAGAAAGGAGCTGTGCTCACAGCTTTGGAGCAGACTGAAATATCTCCCTCCCATGCAAAGGGCTACTGGGGGGGACAGAAGGAGAAGAAGCACAGACGGCCCCTAATGCCCATGCGCAAAGCATGAGGACAGGCAAGTCCATGTGCACTCACAGAATCACAGAATCAGTACGGTTGGAAAAGACCTGTAAGATCATAAAATCCAACCATCAACTAACACCACCATGCCCATTAAACCATGTGCCACAATGCCACGTCCACACGTTCCTTGAACACCTCCAGTGATGGTGACTCCACCACCTCCCTGGGCAGCCTGTTCCAATGCTTCACCACTCTCTCAGTAAAGAAATTTTTCCTAATATCCAGCCTAAACCTCCCCTGGACTCCAGATAAATCACAGCTGGGTTTGAGTGCCTGTAGCACCATCTCCATGGTAGAGTCTGCATGTAGACAATTCATGCCTGAGAATCTCCCTGCACTGAGATTATTAGCTTAAACCCTCCTCCTGCCTACATCTCAGATATACTGTCTTGCTCAAAGGGAGGGCAGGAGCTCGAGAAAAACCAGTCTGCTGACCTACTGTGGGTCATTTTGGGGTAGATAGGGGAGAGGATCCAGGTATGAGGAGGATGGATGCATTTAGACCTGGTGGGACCTGGATGTCCTTCAGGGCCAGAGCTCTGTGTCAGGGAGGATTAATACAAATTTAGAGAAACTTAAGGAATACCTGTATGCATAGCCAGAGTTAAACAGAGAGCTAGCTCTGCCCAAGACATCTGGGAACAAATTCATCACAGCTAACTGACTACTCAAACCTATTCTTAGTTTATATGATAGATACTAATGGTGCACTGAACAGAAAGGAAGATATTATAGAATTTAGTCAGTTGGTGCATGACTTCTTGATAGCTATCCTGCACACTTGAACCTGTAACATTTCTAACATGATTAAATATTAGTACTGGAAAAGTAGTGGACAAAACTTCAAACATTTTTCCCCACCCTTAGTGCCAATATCCTAATAAAAAAGCTGGCCAAATATCAGAGGAATTGCTCAAAAGAGAGACCATTAAGGTGAGCTTAATTCTGGAAGCTGGATTATAGGACATACACACTGCAGAAAGAAGGAAGAACCCTGAAAAACCTTTTTTTTGCATCTTCTAGACAAGTACAAATAAAATATTTTAAAGAATAGTCTGGTGAATGTTTCCCAGTTCTCATTAGTAACAGAGTTCTCAAAATCCCAAGTTCCTGGGCCACAAAGATGTTACATTACAGTGAGTGGGAAAAATCCATTTCTATGAGAATGTCTGAGAATCTTTTTGCTAAAGTGCCATCAGGAATATCAATTTTCAAAGCCTAAAGCAATTTCTTGCCCTACAGCTATTTAGAAGGAGCATATAAAAATGCAAAGGGATCTCAACAATGTCAGTCTAAGCGAGTTAAGTGTAAAATAACTCTCTGCAGAATGATGAAAACTGCAGAAGAAATTATCTCTGATACCACTGGCCTCTCCTCATCCCCCCACTCTCCAAGTTACTTCTGCAGGCAAAAGCAAAACAATGAGCCAATAACCACAGCAACCTAAAATTACCCGAGCTACATGTAAAACATGATTTTTAATTTTTAAGGATAAAAAGCTTTTTAATGATCACATCAAATATGCATTACTCCTCCACTTTCAAATTAAAAATTTACCAATTTCTCCTCTTGAAGAAAACAACTGCTGTCTTCTCAAACTATTTAAAACCCCGAACAGATGTAGAGCTTGCATCATTGCAACCACACACAGAAATACTTCCACTGTGTAAAGAAAAATATAGTCTTTGTAGCTTAATTCTAAGAAAAAATTTTTTAAAATCTAGTGGTGTCATGCCAGTTCATGGTTTGTGGTGCTGGATTCTTTCTAAAACCAGCCATCAGAAGCACCCAGCTCAACAGAATGAGGCACAAATTTTTCACTATTTAATTGATACCAGGTTAAGTGCAAAATTCAGTTGGATGAAGTTAAATGTGGTAGCAGAGCATAATAGATGTTGGCTCCATCTATTTTAAGACCCAGGATGCTTCCCGTGTCAGAAGTCTGGAGGTATATGGTGGGTACAGCCCAAATCCATTCTGGGCAGAGACTCCAGTCCACTTTATCCTCCTCCAAAACCCTGGTTTCTAAGCAAAGGAAACTTTCCATGCAGATCCAGAGTGACAGAGATCTTCAGAGAATCCCCTAGATGACTGGGCATACTGCAAAGCACATTTCCCCTCTGTACACCATAGGTACTGAGTATCCAATGTCAGTGAGAGTCATCTCTTACCATGTGGGATGTGTTGACACCAAATTTGGAAAAAAATGCATACCAGAAGGGTGGACTTAGGGTTCAGATACACGTTTGGAGTTTGTTATCAAATGCTTTATTTATTCATTTAAAGAATTAACTTATGGAAGACACACATTCAACAATACCTCAAAAAAACTGCCAACTAGACTGTGCAAAGTCCACCCTCCACCACCTAAAAGAGGTCACAACTTAATGACAAAAATATTTCTTGATCTTCTAAATTGGAAGACCTGCTGCCTAAACTATCCTTTGCCCAGTTGTTAGCAGATGATGCATATGTATCTTGGTCGGTTTGTCATTGCCCTAAATGATGAACTCTTCTAAAATTAAAGGGACGCCTACTCTCTCTGGCTTTAATTTCAGAAGACAGGAAAGTATCTAGTGGTAGGAAGTGTTACTGGGAAGTTATTGTTGTAATTGGCTGTCTACATCATTTTTACTTTCCCTTCCTTAAGGGAATGTTTGCTAGACTAAATAAAATTTCAGATATCTCTATTGTTTGGGCTATGAAATGGATACTGTCAGCTGATATATGGGAATGGAATATAAGATATTAAAGTGCTTTCTGGGGTCTTCCAGGATAAGCATTTTGGGTCAGTTAAAAAAAAAAAAAAAGTGGGTGAGCATTTCGATAAGATATAACAGTTAGGAAAATGGTTTCTTGGTATTTGTTGTAAGTAAGGTGAAATGGAGAACGAAGGAAACAGATGCAACATTTTTTTGAATACTGCAAAGGTAAAGAAGAAGGAATCTGCCCAGATAAAAATCAGCCCTAAATGTGACCACTTCTTTGTAGCAGTTTAATAACCGAAGGAATTTTTTCCCTTCCCACTGCTTTTCGCTTTTTCTTTCTAGTTTTCTATATTTGCATTTTATTCAGATTGGGCAACAAATTAGATTGGTCAATGTCCCTTCATGTTCAGAGACATCTGGAAAAGTCTACAATTGTTGAGGATATAACTACTGCCACCAAATTGACACTGGGGTATGTCATATTAATTTACATTTTCATCTCAGGTAATATCACATTCCTTTCTTTGAGAAGTCTTTCCTACAATGGTGAACTACTGTGGCTTTATATCTCATCCTCCAAAATTCTGCAATAGTTTAACATTAAAGGTTACAGTAAATTGCCTGCAGTTTCCTTCCCCTGCTATCTCTTTGCTAAATTGCACCCACATATGGTTGGCTGCCTCCTTCCGCTACAGCCGGGCAGTCCTCTGGGAAGATAATTCATCTTTTCAACCTTCCCATGCAGAGTCACTCACTGCAATGTCACTTCCAAGCATGAAACTGGTAGCTAGAGACAGACCATGAAATGTTACCACTTGTCAATAGCAAGCGAATGAGCTCCAGCATATGCAGAGCTGTTGTGATTATCTCAGCCCTGGACGTTTCAGCTGTGGCTATGAAGTGACTCGATTAAGGGATACAGCTGCACCCTGTATTCCTGTTTTCACAGCCTCTGTACAGTATTGCTCTGTCCACTCTGCTTTGCATTAGCACATGATAACATATTTTAAAATGTATGTTTCTTTATCAAAGAAACAGACATCTTACACCTGTCAATACAAAAAACCTCATGAAGTAAAGAGTAAGATCATATCAAATGAGTCCTAAGGATAGGACTTGTGCTAAACTCCAATTAATGTGCACATGAAGGAACAAATGAACAACTTTGATAATGTCCATAAATAAAAAAAATATTTCAAGAAATTTCTAGGGCCTTTTTGTCACATGCTGCAGAGAGTCAAGCAAGTTTAACCATGTCAATATGAATCATGCTGATGGGCAGGAGACAGGCAGCAGCAACTGCTTGGTGTGACAGTAACACAGAAAACACGTTGTAGGTACTCATGATCAGACCACAGCTCTGAGCAGTCTGCAGGATGCCAGCCCCCCACTTCGGGGTCTTGCAGAGCCGGCAACACTGGTACAGCACTGGGTGACCAAATGGCAGGAACTAGCAGAGCTCCGAGTGATACAAAAGACAAAACTATGGAAAAAGAAAGATATTAGAAGAGTCTCTGAGTTAAGTAGAGGGTTTGTGTTAAACTGTCAGCTCATGTCATTATATGAATAATTTATTTTCAAACCACAACATTAACATTTTCCCCTTGTGTTCCTGCTACAGTTCCTGCAATACTATTCCAGTAGTCACAAACAAGTGTTCAATTAATGTAGCCAAGCAAGAAATGGCAAACCATCTCACCTATGACAGATACACATCCCAGTGGAGCAACAAGGGCAATGGGGGCAAATCCGTAGGCTGTGAAATTGCCCACCTCTCCAAGCCCCAGGAGGGTAATCCCACACCACCATAGCTTGCTCATGTAGTAGGGCTTCGGCTCCGTTTGGCAAGCCAGTCGGAGATGAGTGCATTTCTAGAAAATTAATTATTAGAAACAGGCATGAAAAGAAAGACTTCTGTTGTGTTCTTATGTCTGACAAAAGTGGAATAATTAGGGGGGCTGTCAACTGCAAGTTCCTGGTGTGTCAAGGTTTTCTTTTTAAACATGACTTTCAGCTTGTTGTTGCAGACACATTGCTTTATGTTAACTCAGTGCTGCTTCAGATGTGTGCTTTCTTAGCCGTGGTGGAAATGTCTGGAAAATTAGACCTCTGAATAAATGTGAAAAATATTAAGTGAATACTAGCTAGTGCTTCCTAGCTATCACTGCACACCTCTGTTCTTTCTCTCAAAGCAGAGTTCAGCAGTTTTGCTGTGAATCTGGAAATACCCAAAGGCAGGAGATGGGGCAAAATCAGAACTGTGGCAACAAACTGGGAGAAGGGGACCAGACAACATGGTGTTCCTGCTCCATGATATGTATCCTCGCCAGAAATACAATTTCAAAATGAAAAAGGCAGCACTTAATCACATCTGCTGTAGGGAGGACTCTAAATTAATTAGGTAGAATTTAGGATTTGGCTACAATCTCCTGTTTGACCTTAGAAGAAGATCTCAGGTAATGCATTATTTTCAGAAGGAAAACCAGCTATACCTGTATCAACAGGTATAATATATACTCTAATGATACTTCATCAACACTTCTCGTTACATGGAGGAGGTATCATTGACAGATGTTGTAATTGTCTTCTCTCTGGCTGTACAGCAAGAACCTGTATATAACAAGATAATTTGACTTTGATCACACCGGTCTTCTGAAACAGAGTCCAGGCAGTCTCCATCAGGAAGGTGTCATGATTGGGAAGGATGCAATGTTTACTACATTAGTTCTGCAGAATATAATTTCCTTTCTCAGATTCCTCACCAGCCTCTCTGCACATGGGTCAAAAAAGTTGGAAACCAAATGATACGGTTATTGTAGTATAAATGGTGGTAAAAGATTTTCTCCATCACTTGATATTTGATTTTGGAAGCATCCCTGCAGAGCCCTGGGGAAGTGGTAAACAATTTTCCTCACACTCTGATTCTACTCTGTAGGCTATGCTACAGAGTATGGGCCAGACAGTAATGACTGTGATACACCATAGTCTCAGTCATTCCTCTTGTTGAGAGGATGCAGCACATTCTTGCAGCTTCATGCTGCGGAACATCTTCAGGGGATGAAATCCTAGGAAGAAGTTTAGCCCTCCAAGGAGAAAAGGAGCATAAGGAAATCAAACTTCCCTGAGCCACAGATCGCAATTCTCAGTAACATCCAGAATTTTGCATGTTCCATTTTTATAAACAAACAAACAAACAAATAAAGCCCAACAAAGATCCAATTGAAATTAATATTAAATAATATTCAAATCAAGAATCCAAGTTTCTGCTGAAAACCAAATAGTATAAGTTCTTAACTGAATCCTGAGCTCTGGTTTCTCCCCAGATTCTTGTAGGAATAACTAACTCTTGAGGGCACAGTATGATTGAAAAGATGTGCAACGAACACAGGAGGGTGAGCTCAGCAGCTCCCCTACAGCCTTCTTTCTCTAGATGTCTGTGTTCTTTGCATAGTAATGTGTGTGGATGGTATTTAGGTGGAGGCTGTTTATAATGCAGCTAAAATACATTGCAAATGGTGGGCTGTTCTTTAGCTGACAACCAACTAGAGGGAAGAGAGGGAGGATAACTGACTGCATGGTGGGAAAGAGAGAGAGAACAATAAAATTTGGTCTGTCCATTTAATATGAGTGTGAAAATAAATGTTGAGATCTAGGGAAAGTCAGCAGGTTAGAACTCATATTGGAGAGGCAGCAGTTGTATTGACCTGCCTGCCATCTCTGGCTAAACAGATTTCTTTCTACATGATTCTCCAACTAGAGATTTTAAAATAGAAGAGAATCATTGAAGAACCTTCCACGATTAATAAAATGGGTTATTATGAATAGAAGATTTCATATTCCATAGCTTTCTGTTTCATCCTTTACAGGAAAAGCAAGAAGTAGCTTTATATGAGACATACACAACTCTCAAAATACAAGCTAGCAAGAATACTTTTTCTGGGCAACTTACACAACAATGTCTTCTGCACTTTGAAAACTTTTGTTAAAAGACCTAAAAATACCATGAAGTCTACAAGATACAAATTATAATGAATTATTTAACTTTCTACTGAGTATGTATTCTAATGATTAATACAGAAAGGATTTTATAAATCTCATCCTACAACCCTTTGCCATAGTTGTAAGGTCAGCACCTCCCATTGCTTTTATGAGTTAAAATAATATTCACTCAGATTATTTCAACCTAATTGCAGAAAGAAAACTAAATTTGTCAAAGTTGTTTTGGGGCCCAATATTGCAAAAAACTTTATGTCTCTATGCATTTAATTACATTAATAGCTTCATTAAGCAGCACTTAAGACCTTGTGGTCAATTCCATTTTAGATTTGGCCACTCTGAGACAGGTTCATGTGATGTCCAGTGGGAGCAATAGTGGGTCACAGCTGGTATTTCCTTATGGCACATTACAAGGAGGAGGAGTAGTTTTGAATTTTTATTTGGTTCCCATATAAGAATCACAGCACTGAACAGGTTGAGAGCTATCATACTGCAAACAACTACAGCAGGGCACTGTTAAACCACAGCTAAAGAGAGGAAATGTTTATTAAATGCAACAAAATTTGTATTTTGAACTTCACCATAAAAACAAATTGTAACATAAGTTACTTGCTAAATATAAACAACTCTGAATAAAGAGAAATTATTTCATACCTGTATATTCAAAGAGACGCTAATCAGAAAATTTGAAGCTGCAGCAAGTAAAACTCCCAAGAGCTGAGTCTGCAAGATCACAAAACAAAGAAATACAAAAATACTGCTTATTAGTTTAAGAAGAACAATATAATGGTGGTTTTCTGATAGAACATTGTAACCCAATCAAAACCAAATTATTGTACTTTTCAGTCACTGAGTTCATGCTGCACTGGGTAAACTGATAAAAAATATCTCTGCACAGTTGACTAGGGCTTAAGTAGTAAACACCCGGGAATGGAAAGGGCATCCCAGTGCAGGAGGTGGTTTTACTGTCCTTCAGTAGAACACATTCTTAAATCTCATGAAAGAAAAAACTAGACAGGTCTCAGTTGAACACTACACACAGGTATTCTTCTTTTCCAAAACAAGGACCTGTTTTGTTACATAATCCAGAAGGAAAATCAACAGCAATCAAACCATTCATATTGGAACACAATTATCTTACGTGTTAACATATCCATTATTTGACAGGGCAGCCAGGAACATAGGTCTCCTGACAGTTTCTTTAATGTATTGTGTTATCTCATCAAATTATTTTCTAATCAGACTGTCTAATTTTCAGTAAGATTTGCAAACTTTCTATGAAGCTGAGAAATTAAAAACATACAAGCAGGATTCATTATTTTGGAAAGCAGTCATTTAAAGATGCCATTTCAGCAAGCTCAAATAACAGGTAGGTGGTAGAAGTCCCTGTCTACTTTCAAAATGTTGTAACACTTTGTATGTTGTCATAAGTGTATTCAAGACCCATTCAAGGTCACTGGTATAGTACTGTGAGGAGCCCCATTAGCTTGTAAAGAAGACAGACACACTATCAGTGAGTTTTTATAAACAAGGTCATGGTAACATAACCCAGTGTAACTATTGCTTGCAAGCTGTAAAGCAGCATCCAACTCAATGCTCACAGCCTCAGCTTTCATGACTCTTCTCCAAGAAGGCCCGTGGGCACCTGTGAACAGGCAGTGCCCACCAGCTACAGAGGCTGTTGTCCCTAAACATTTATAAAGAGCAGTATGTGGTCCAGCAAGCTTTTGGAGGGGAGGAATTATTGTTGTGGCTAGATAATTCCCAGACTAGAAAAGAGCACCCCCAAAAGTGTGAAGAAACAGCAGCCTTATTACAAATGGATGATAATATTCTTATTTAAGAGACACAGCTGAATCCAACCATCTCCAGCCCATGCATTTCTGTAGTGGCTTAGACTCAGAAGGAGAAGCAGACAACAGAATTGCTCTGGGTGAAGTGCTTGGCCGACTGCCAGGTGTCACCAAGGCGTGACTGACCAGTACTAGGGGATGCAGAGAGTGGAATGCAGAAGGTGAGAGGACGCCCTTCTCTCACACACCCTCTGTGCTAAGTATTAGTGGCACCAGTGCCACAGCCTGTGTACAAGAAGCGTTCAACAAGAAGCATTACTCAAGAGTTTTGCCCATACCCTCTGGTGCCTGGCCACTGGAGGTTCTTCCCATCTTGCATCCTCTCCCTGCACCCCAGTATCCTCCAGTGGATGCTCCAGCAGCGTGTCCTGGGCTCTCACGCACGGTGCATTTTCCATGCCCTGGGAACCCCCCTCACTGGGAGCAGTGGGGAGCGTGTAACAAGACATCTCAGCACAGGTATCTGCTGAGATCAGGCACTAACTGTTGCAGGGACATGAGCAGCCTTTCAGCCTCCTTCCACGCTGGGGAAATGCTGTCAAATGGCACCCACCCAGGGCCCTGAGGAGCAGAGGGGATGGGTTTTCCTTCCTGAGGCTTTGATGCTGTAGCATCAAACCCTGAGCACTGATCTTGCGCAAAGTTTGAGCACTTCACAGGTGGATTATTGCACTCCCCTCATCATCCTGCACCCACGGCAGCTTCCATAAAACAGCAGTTAAATCAAAATTGTTTTCTTGCTCCCAAAGACTTGTTCTTTTTAAATGACAACATACTCCCTTGTGAGGGGGTGAAGAAGTGGCCTTGTCAGCCTTATCGTGAAGGGTTTAAGAAAAAGGAGGCAGCAGAGAATAGCAAACAGAAACTGCCACCTCATTTACCCTATCATTTTATTAGTTTCACATCAGTAATGCATCCGCACTACTCCCAGCAGAGAACCCCATCTCTTTGCTGCTTTTTTTGTTTCTGTGGCTGATCCTACCTTATGGCTGCATCTCTGGATAACCCTTTGCAGCTCCTTACTCCCAGCTTTCAGCCGGGGGTCACAGGCACTCTGCAGGACTCATGAGGCAACCAGCACCCCAGGGCGTATCACAGAATCACAGAATCATTAAGGCTGGAAAAGACCTGCGAGATCAACAAGTCCAACCATCAACCCAACACCACCATGCCCACTAAACCATGTCCCAAAGTGCCACGTCTAGATGGTTTTTTAACACCTCCAGTGATGGTGACTCCACCACCTTCCTGGCAGCATGTTCCAGTGTTTGACCACTCTCTCAGTAAAGAAATTTTTCCTAATATCCAGTCTAAACCTCCCCTGGCACAACCTGAGGCCATTTCCTCTCATTCTATTGCTAGTTACATGGGAGAAGAGACCAACACACAGGCTCAAGCCAGCCCAAAGGAGGGTCTCCATCCAGCTCTGGAGGTAAAACTTGCATGCAGCTGATGGGCAGAGGATGAAGCTGTGTGCTCCATCTGTCATCTAAAAAAATGTGCAAAATCAGATCCATGTATGGGTACTCATGATGACCTGAGTACCTGCCTCCAGAGACTGTGAAGCGAATGCCCCTTTGAAGGCTTTACACACTGCATGGACAGGGACTTCCGATGCCCTGCATCACTGCTGTCCCCTCCAGAACAGTGACGGCTTTCATACCGCGGTGGTTGCTTTGTCAGGTACCTGTGAGCTTGGCTCAGATATCCTTGTGGAACACATAAGATTTCTAACATGATGACCACCCTGTGTCTGAACAGAAACCATCTCCCAAGAGTCAATCCTTTTCTTACAGGTTCCAGAAATTGCCAGGAACAGAAAACAGGTCAAAAACTTGGGTCTTCTCAGTCTTCTCCTCATTTTCTGGGAAATACCGAGACATGTGTGACCATTGTCTCAGTACTTCCCTGTGAAATACCAAGACCAGTATTTCCCTGAGCTGGGGCTGGGCTGGGACATGGGCCTGTGGGTGGACCCAGCCCTCGGCAGGGCTGTGGGGAGCTGGAGACCAGCCCTGCTGTGGCATCACTGGAGCAGAGGCTGACGGCCCCAGGGGCTGAAATGGGGTCCTGGGCTGCGGGCAGGGTGGGAGAGCCCCAGGGGTAGGCAGGGACGGGCAGGGCCGTGGGTGCCTTCGGGGCCCTGACAAACACACGCAAAGCTGTTGAGGTGACACTCCCTTGCGCGTAACTTAAGCAACCTCTGTGTCTGCACATAAGGAAAAATGGTGCGTGTGTATGATCAAGGCAAATTCATAGTGGCAGCCTGGGCTCAAAACTTACCCTCATTGCTCAGGTCATTTTATTGTAATGGCCACATGTTTCACCTGAGCATTGCTGTTGGCATATATACTGCGCTGACTGCTCCAGACTGACATGTGTTAATGAGCTCTGGTTAATATGGTGATAGCACCATGCTTCTAAACCCAGGGCTGGACAGACCCCTGAAGATTAAAAGCAGAGTACAATGCCCTGAGGAGGTCAAATATCACATGGATCTGTTCAGGGAGATGAGATGAAAGTACAGTAACGCCATGCAGCTATAGCATGGCAAAACTGTCTTGTACATGTTTATACTCAGACATGCCAATATTAAAGAAAACAACAGGGAACAAAAATACAGTAAAGAGGAAAATTAGATTGCAAACTTCACAAATCAGAGTGCATCTTAAGTCAGCAGGCAATTTCTAATGCACAAGAGCTATCACATACAGCAGTGCTCAAAGCAGGAGAGAAAAAAATAGGATTCCATATCTCAGGCTAGTAAAATGATGCATGAATGAAAGATGACCTGCGACAGAAGATAGATCACCCTATCAAACCAAAATGGTTGCTGTATTGCCCTGAAGGCCACCACAACCCTTCTGTTCCCATCTTGTCATGTAAAAGGCTTCATTATTTGTGCTGTGCCTGCCATTCAACATCCTTTAGAGGCTAGAGGGCTGGTGGAACAGCCAGTTTTATAAGTAATAAATATGATATTCTCTGAACACAGAGTTTCCAGTTGTGGTATCCAGTTGTGATATCATCCACAGCACTGCAGGGCTTCCCACACGTAAGTCTGTCCCTCCGTGAGGGAATTCAGTTGCAGACACAACTTCAGAGCCATGGTGCTACTTCAGTCAACTACGGACTTCTACAGCAAAAAGCCTTAAATATTCAAAACTGTTGGCATAAAATGCAAGTCCCTTCATCACCAAAACATCTGTCTGAACGTACAGGCCACTTTGTCAGACCCCAGATTTCAAACTGTTGACACATTCTTCCAGTGCTTCCAAATGCATGAGGCTTGTCACAGAAATATCCTGCCCTTAAGTTTTCCAGTAACTAAAAAAACAGCACAGATATTTGATTTCCTTCACCTTAATATGGTTTGGAACAGCCATGAAAGTCACTTGCTTGTTTTGCAGTCCTTTCTAGATAGTCCCCGAGCACACAGACCATGGACTGAGGCTGGGGATCTGCTGACATTTTCCTCGGTGGCAAAGCCGGCTTGAGGAATTCCTTCCTCTGGCCCTCCGTTCCCTCACTGCCTCATTTGCATTAAAACAACTATTTGTGAGGCTGGCAAGGCACTGTTGCAGCTTTGAAATAGCCATCCCAAAATATACCCCATTAGCATTATGTTCTTTATAACCTACCTGCCAATGTTTAAAACTAAAGGTGGATCAAAATTCACAAGCCACAGCAAGGGTTCTAAAATGGTGACCCCGCACGGTTTGCCAGTGGTGACAGTGGCCCGTACAGGGGGCTGCTGGGGGGAATGAGTTCAAAAAGTGGCAAATTCGTCTCCAGCAAGGCACCCTCAGCACTCACCCGGGATCCCCCATCCCAGTCGCGTGAGTCTCTCGCACGAGCCCAGGCGCGGGGAAGGGAGGTTTTAATGATTGGTCAGTAGGCATCCACTTGCCAAGTGAAGTGGCAACATATCACTATTCAAAATAAATGAGCAACAGTATGGCATATTGCTGCGTACAGTCCTGCTTCAAGCACTCATGCAGGACCTGATTCTTATTTACCCTAGCACCTTTTCACATCATTCTGGCAGGGTTTTAAAAGGGCATTTTACATGCAAGGTCTCTTTTTATTGTCAAAGTAAAGTAAAGTAAAGGGTTTATAGCAAATAAAAGCGGGGCTGAAATCTAAATCTTTGGCACTAATTCTAATAAATTTGTCCCTTGCAGACTAAAATCTGCATTGGAGACTCAATTACACAGTGAGATGCAATTTATCCATATTGCATGTGTGTTTTCCTAATGCACATTAAACTGCAATTGCCAGGCCTGTGAAATGAAAACTTAGAAAGATTAACTTAGTCTGCATTGACTAAAAGGTATATGGCCATTATTTATGGAAACTTGCTATGCCTATAAATTGAACTGGTGAACAGAAAAAACCCATTTCAAATGTGTGTTGTTGGCTCATTCATGAAGGCTAGTTAAACTGTTCCTCCTGTTTTTCTTTATTTCTTCATTTATTTGTGATCTAAAGGTGTTCCCAAAAAATGTAATGACATATACTGCTTCAAAAACTACACATCGTTTCCAGTAATTAGTATTTTGTCAGATCTCAATGGATTTTGTAAAAAAGGGAAAAAAATGCCTTCTAAACTTCCAATTCTGAGTTAACTCTGAAGCAAGGGCAATTCAGAGCCCTTAACAAAAACCATATTTTTCAAAGAGCCACCATGTGGAATTAGGAGAGGCTTATCATTTAGCTATTATTATTCACAGAGTTTTGGCTGTACTCAGTGCTTTACAGATGTATAAAGAAAACAAGGGCCTTGTTTCAATGGTTTTCATAGTGCAATTCATATACTCATATATGGGTTCAGGCCCATATGAAGTACTGGAGACCTGAAATAAGAGTAAGAGGGCAATTGCCCATGTTGGAATATGTAATGAAAATACGTTTGATTTGTTCGTTGTGACATAAAAGAAAAGGGACATTGTTCAATACACAAGAAGGAGAGAATTAAAACATTTGGCACCATTTTTGTCAGGAACAGAAGGAGAGAGGGGAACTTGGTAACTAGGTCAGGATAAATGTGAGTGGAGACAAGGCAGTTTGTAGGTTTTACACAGGTCGCCAGGCTGGATTCCAGACCACAGTAGATAAAGTTCCTATCTCATGAATATTACAGTACCCTTGCCTTTACTAGGTTTTGCCTTTCATTACCTCACAAATTTAAAATACATCTTTTTCCAGAAAAAAGACAAACTGTAAAGGCTGGAAGTGGAGCCTGGTAAGTTATCAGAAGGTGTGGGTACTTAAAAGGATAAAGCAACTGCAGAAGTGGGACACTTCTATTCATCTCCATGCTTTAATCATTTTCATGATATCTTATTTATATTCATCAGTCTGATTACTTTAATGAATGTCCATAGTGGATAACAAACTGAGATGAAGAATACGAATTGTGAAATATACTAAAGCAACTTCTGATATGCTCACTAAGGTTATCTACAAACATATCCATTCACTATAATGTTAACAAGCATTATGAACAGTAATTTTTTTCCTTTTTGAAGAGTTACAACCAAACCTCTCAACTCCTACATTTCAATTTCTTATTCTCAGGAAACAAATCTCAAAATTAGAATTAAATGGGAGAATGGGGAAGGCACAGAACCGATTTTTACACTGTTCCTCAGGTGAATAGCCTGGGATAATTTACGGCATAATCAAAGACCATTTCATATTTTTAATACTGCCTGTTAGCTTGCAAATAAAAAACTCTCCAATGACTGTATAACAGAGGCTCTAAAAATTTCAATCATAGTTGATAACACCTTAATAGAAAGATTTTCTCAAGGACCATCACGTAACATCCCCATGGCAACTATAGAAATTACATACCAGGAAAAGCAAGTGTAGGATTATAAACTTTAGCCAGTTTCCAGGTCCCTCAGGAGAAACAAGGAGGCAAGCCAGCATTGCCTGACCAGCTTCCCCCAGAAAATGGCCAGTTGGCTCGGGGATACTCCTCTATTGCTACCCAGGAGCAGGCTTTCTGGATATTCCTGTTTGACCCTGTCTAGTTCCTTGTGTACAAGGTAAGGTTCAAGCCAGACCACTCAAAGCCTAGGTATATTAGCTTCCAGAAGCTACAGCCTGGCTCACATTGAGAGGCTGCGCTGCTCCTCTCCCGGCTTCATGCGGTTCCCTGGACCCCTAAATCGAGAGCCAAGGAGGGGACACAAGGCTCATGGGGAGCTGGAGTGTACCAGTTCATGCCCTGCAAGATGGAGCTAGCTCTGCCTGTGTTCAGAAAGACGGGCAAGCTCAAAAGGGAGCTATCGGAACAACTGAGTAAATAGAGTGCTGTTAAGGGTTACCTCAGGTTGCAGGTCAAGGCACAGAGAGTACTGCTGGAGAGATGGCTCGCTCTGCATGTACACGCAAACATGCCTCCAAACCAAGCACAGCTAGCTCATTCCCTCTTGTTACTGTAGTAAAAGTCTTGCTGGAGTACAAATGAGCTATTTCTAATTCCACTTAAATCAGATACACAAAACCCTGACAGCAATGTAGCCAGCTTAATACATTATTTGCCAAACCCTAAAAAGAATTTTCATATAAAAATCTCCCTTTACCATCTGAGAGGAGCCGGAGAATGACATGCCTTTTCCAGCATGCACCTCTCCAGCATCACTTTCCAACAAAGGCAGGCTTGTCTCCCATCCTGTCTCAATTAATCCTCTGTTAGATATAACTAACCCTTCCTTTGATGTGCACAGATAATGCTTCTCTACATCACAACCCGAGTGAACATGCCCAGTCATTGAACCGCGGTGTCACACATGTGGGCCAGGGGCAAACATAGGCTGGAAATGAGGACACTTCCAAGCCAGTGGCATTTCAGAACAGCTTCTAACAGAAGTAACAACAGGGGAGGGGGAAAAGAAAAGATTCGACTGCATTTAGAATGAAGTTTGATCCATCTGTTAAAACAGTTATGTGATTTTACGGTAGGGGAATGGGCAGCCCAAAGGTCCTTCCAGTCTGCTGTTCCTCCAGAGGAGGGGTGCTGTACATTAGTTCCTTGCTTTCCTTCCTGCGCCTCACACACTTGGCTCTGCTAGTTTCATTTCCACAGAGAGTTAATCATTTACAGATAGTTCCTCATGCAAAAAAATGACTGGACTCCAGAAGGCAGAACTTTCTGGTTAGCAACATTATTCATTTAAATATAAACAACTGCTAGATTATCAGTGATGATTTAAAAACAAGAGGCCTTGCACTCTGTAAAATATTCACATGTATGCATACGGGTGCATACACACACAAATACACAACTGGATGCATTTAATTTGCAGATGCTTCTGGTCAAAACTTCAAGATGCAAATCTGGGGATAACAAATAAACTCTTTAAAGAAATGATCTCATATGCAAATTTCTTGCAGAGGCCTGAGATATAGGCAATGGGCTCGTGTTTTCCCAGCTGTCTCCCTGTGACACATTACAGTTGTTCATTTTGACCTTTTACTACAAACTGTAACCTGGTTTAGAGTATTGGTTGCCATTTTGTAGTCCGTGGTGGGTGCTGACATAAGGAGTAGGTGTCTAGTTCACAAGAATCCAAAACATCTACTACATAGTTGCCTTCTGTTGCAGAAAACAAAAATCAGTTTAGCTGAATGATCTCTTCCAGGTACCTTTATCACCTTTTTGTGTTCTCTGTTGGACTTTTGTGAACCACTCATTGCTTTTTAGTTTGTCCTAGCAGCCTCTGATCTGTAGTTGCTGTGCTTTCACTCCAGCCAACAGCTCAGCCCGACACAGCTGCTCGCTCACTCCTCCCCAGCAAAATGGGGGAGAGAATCAGAAGGGTAAAAGCGCAAAAACTCGTGCATTGAGATAAAGACAGTTTAGCAGGTAAAGCAAAGGCTGCATGCACAAGCAAAGCAAAACGAGGAATTCATTCACTACCTCCCATCAGCAGGCAGGTGTTCAGCCCTTACCAGGAAAGCAGGGCTCCATCACACCTAACAGTTACTTGGGAAGACAAATGCTATAACTCCAAATGTCCTCCCCCTTCCTCCTTCTTCCTTCAGCTTTTATTGCTGAGCACAACGTCATATGGTAGGGAATATCCCTTTGGTCAGTTCGGGTCAGCTGTCCCAGCTGTGTCCCCTCCCAACTTCTTGTGCACCCTTTGCCTACTTGCTGGTGGGGCAGTGTGAGAAACAAGAAACACCTCAACGCTTTGCAAGCACTGCCTAGCAATAACTAAAACATCCCCATGTTATCAACACTTTTCTCATCACAAATCCAAAACATAGCACCATACAAGTTACTATGAAGAAAATTAACTCTGGCCAAAACCAGTACAATAGTCAAGAGATGGAGCTAGAGACTTGATCACATGAAAGCTGCTACTATTTGTTTGACTGAAGCTTCTGGTGACACTACAAGCTTTGCTCTCCGTCATCTTGACATGATGACTGAGTCATTACTGCATGATAACACAGTCACTGAATGATAATGTTCATGGTGCTTTAGTCACTGCAGGGAGCAAAAGATTGTCACTGAAAGAGAGAGAAACAAAGCAAAAAGATTAATGTCATTAGAAGTCAATAAAAACAAGAACCTTGTGACAATTCCAAAGCAGAAAAAAACCAAAACCACCCCACAAAAAGGGAAGAAAAACATTAAGAACCAGTAGGTTAGAGTCACAAAGCAAAGTATATGGAGTCACGATCCATTTACTCCCAAGCTGGAGCCCCAAATAATTAAAGTAGGTTTTAATTGGGAGTTAACTATCTGGGTACAAGTCTGTTATGTACACAAAACCCGTATTTTGGTTGTTTTTCACAGGAACCTCTTTCCAGTGGAGGTATCCTTGTCTGTTGAAGAAAAAGTCTTTGAGTGCAATCCATATCAGCTGGCAAAACGACTTTGTTTTAAACAGGGTGACAATTAAGTCATTGGACATGTTAGCTAAGATTCTGGCGGAGATTTTAGCTCCCATGCAGCTGATTTGGTTCTAGGGAATTAAATGTCAGCAAGAGCTAGACTTGTCCACAAGAGGAGATGTTACTGCTTCTCCTCAGCCAGCATGAAGAAGCCATGTCCAAGGAGCTAGCATTTGCTTTGCTGTGAGTCATTGCTTCCATATGTGGAGGGGTTTCCTCCAAACCTTGCATTCATCATGGTCCAGACCTTGCATTCACCATAGGTCTCTGCATCGCAGGGCTATTTCTACGGAACACAGCAGGACACAAAGGGGAATATAGCCAGAGAGTCACTGCATGCCTCACCCAAGAGTTAAACTCCAACGATACCATGATTTCTCTCTATCACAGTTCCATAATCTCTCTTCATTTCCCCATTATGGCCAAAGCTTCTAGCCTAGATGATGTAAATCAACCATAGGCATCATGGAGGAGAATGGAGTTATACTGGTATAACCTAAATTTAACCAGTACACATCTGTTTGTTTAGATATTGACTATTTACTTTTGAGCACACTCTGCAAATATCACTGCCACATTTCTTAAGATCTTTGCTGCAGGCCTGGCGTTGATTTGCACACCAACTGGCTGTCTTTTGAAGCTGCTGACGTTTCAAAGTCCAGATTAGTCACAGAATGGAAAGCATATCTCCCAACTGTTCACATTAACAAATGCCATTCTTCTGGGACAGTCTGTGGTGACATTATAAACATGAGCATAACAGTTTATACATGTCACCAAAACTCCAAATTGCAGCCTCCAGTTACTAAGTTAGCCAAAGGTCCTCACCTCCCTTATGACTGAATTGCATAGTCTGGTGTTTGCTCATCTCTCTAAAGCCTTGGGTTTTGAGTTTGGTCAAATTTCTACTTGAGTCATTTGGAGTCTTTTGATTCTTTCAAACAGGAGTTAATCAGACCCAGCAGACTGTTGGAGACTTGCAAGGATGTTTTGGGTTTGCGTGGCAAGGTTTTGGTAGCAGGAGGGGTTACAGGGGTAGCTTCTGTGAGAAGCTGCTAGAGGCTTCCCCTATGTCTGATAGGGCTAATGCCAGCCGGCTCCAGGACGGACCTGCTGCTGGCCAAGGCCAAACAATCAGTGACGGTGGTAGCGCCTCTGGGATACATATTTAAGAAGGAAAAAACCAACTGCAACAACAGCAGCAGAGAGAGGAGTGAGAATATGTGAGAGAAACAACTCTACAGACACCAAGGTCAGTGAAGAAGGAGGGGGAGGAGGTGCTCCAGGTGCCGGAGCAGAGATTCTCCTGCAGCCCGTGGTGAAGACCATGGTGAGGCAGGCTGTGCCCATGCAGCCCATGGAGGTCCACGGTGGAGCAGATATCCACCTGCAGCCCACGGAGGACCCCACGCTGGAGCAGGTGGATGCCCGAAGGAGGCTGCGACACTGTGGGAAGCCCACGCTGGAGCAGGCTCCTGGCAGGACCTGTGTAGAGAGGAGCCCACGCTGGAGCAGGTTTGCTGGCAGGACTTGTGACCCCACGGGGCACCAATGCTGGAGCAGTCTGTTCCTGAAGGACTGCACACCATGGAAGGGACTCACGCTGGAGAAGTTTGTGAAGAACTGCAGCCCATGGGAAGGACTCATGTAGGAGAAGTTCATGGAGGACTGTCTCCCTTGCTGTCTCCCTGACCCCACACTGCAGCAGGGGAAGAGTGTGAGGAGTCCTGTCCCTGAGGAGGAAGGAGCGGCAGAGACAATGTGTGATGAACTGACAGTAACCCCCATTCCCCATCCCCTTGCACCACTGGGGAGCGAGGAGGTAGAGAAAATCGGGAGTGAAGTTGAGCCCAGGAAGAAGGCAGGGGTGGGAGGAAGGTGTTTTGAGATTTAGTTTTTATTTTCTCATTATCCTACTCTGATTTTGGTGGATAATAATTTAAACTAATTTCTCCAAGTAGAGTCTGTTTTGCCCGTAACAGTAATTGCTGAGTGATCTCTCTGTGCTTATCTCAACCTGCAAGTATTTCATTATATTTTCTCTCCCCTGTCCAGCTGAGGAGGGGAGTGATAGAGCAACTTTGGTGGGCAACTGGCATCCAGCCAGGGTCAACCCACCGCAAAGGATAAGATTCAGACATCTTTTTTTTCGATGCCCAAAGCAGACTTCCAGAGCATAGGAAAAGAAAGACCATATGTCAGCTTCAAAGAGAAATAAAGTCTTCTTCAGGTCACAAAATCATAAGGGCCCACAGTGTCACAGGTGAGATTTTATGAGAAGGGCAACATTTATTTAAAAAATTATATCAATGAGTATTTTCCTGTCGATTTAGCCAGACAAACTGCCTCATCAAGAAGTCAAATGAGCACTAGGGCAAGCAAAGCAGCAGAAGCAGAGATTCAAGATGGGAGCAACACCACCTCTTTGGGTGGCAGCAGCAATGTCCTACACCCACATAGCAACGTCCTGAAATCTCAGGAGCTGACAGGTGTTTTCCTGAGCATCCAGACCTTCACCCTACAACACCTTACAACTCCCAGGCAAAGCTGTGAGACACCAAAATCAACACAGTAGCCACAGCCAATTTAATTTCAAGTCCATTATTTGCAGAGTAGTCTAGAAGTTGGGGGCAGCGAGGGCAAAGCGCTGCACTGTGCGAGACACCTCCAAAGCAGGGTAGGGATTCAGATTTGTCCCACGCTTAGTATTTCCTACTCAGTGCCCGCTAAGGGAAGAGGATCACTCGCCCTGCTCTGCTGGCTCCAGACTAAATCTGATTCTGCTGCTCTGGATCACTGCGCTGAAGAGCAGTGCCTATGTTTTAAGCCCTCTAGTCAGTGGCTGAGCTGGATATCTGACAGAGTCTGCACTATGTCCCCGATCTTTCTGTAAAATACCATTTTGAAGCAGTTCAAAGCAAAACTAATTTCTGCACTAGGTAGGATATGTCTAACTTCTTACTCAAGTTTCCTTGCATTTGTCTTCTGTACCCCACTTTCTGACAAATGACAAGAATTGTGATCTTCATTATTGCCTAGAAATTTCCAAATTAACATTCTCAAACCTCTTAAAACAGATTAGCATAATTACCAACTCCTGTATAACTCACTGTCACCTTAATAATTAAAAAATAAAAATCAAATGCACATGTTTTTTAATGTCCTCAGAAAAACTGAAAACTCATTTTACCATAGCAGGTGTTGGGATGGGAAGCATTGAAAACCATCTGAGATTTGGGAAAAATAGCCCAGTGAGAAATCAGGGAACAGGCACTTGGCAGAGCTATAGCTGGTGCTCAGCACGGCCCGAGCCCTGCGAGGGCAGTTGTTTCCAATGGCCTGGCTGAGGTGTCCAAGAGGAGCCACCAAGACTGCTTTGGTCAAAATGAACTGCGATTCCTCAGCCTAAATAAAAGGGCTTTGCTCACCAGCTTCTGTCAGCTGTCAGGCTAGAACGCATTCATTCAATCAGCTCTGCCAGCAACGCTGAAGAGATGAAAGTGTCCAGAACAGACGGGTGGTGAGTTCTCCCATCAATAGCATTTGCTTCAGGTCTGTGTGCCCCAAGCGCGAAACATGGAGCTGAGTTGGTTTGCTGTATCTGCTGCCCAGCACTGTGCTGGGCTTGGGGGGAAAACTGCCATAGGCGCCTGGCTCCTTTCAGCCTTGGAAGAAGAAACCTAGGCAGGGTGATGGAGACCTGCCAATAACACAGCACTAGGAAATTAAGCAGTTCTGTGACCCACAGTAGTACCTGGTGGAAACCAAATAAGCAGGTCACTCCGCAGGCTGGCTTGGAAAGCTGCATGCTACCTCCAGTCTTTGGGCTATTTTCCCACTCAGGCATCTGTTCCAGACCTGCTGCCCCATCCCCTACCTCTTGTATATTCAGAGGTATAAATAGCTTCATGGCTTACTCCCACTCTGCTTACAGTGATTGAAGGAAAAAAGCCACATTTCCCTAAGGAATTTGATAGTCGTGATGATGTAAACATGCCTACAGTACTATGCAGGGCGTACAGGCAAGGGGTAAGGCTCTCCTGTACTTATATCCCCTACCTTTGAGTAATGAGTAAGTTCCCATGCAGCAGCTGATCTTTCTTTAACCTGGAGGCCGCAGCTTATTTAAGCTGTGCACTCATTTCACAGCAGCTGTGTTGCAATCTTTACATCTGCAGGGACAGCTGACGTTTGGCAAGGCAGAATGGATGTATGAGGCTGTAAGAAAGATATGGGTGATCCTTTCTAAGCAGTGCTCTATTTTGCTTTCTCACGTCAGCTTCTCACTCACACTAAAGCTAATCAGAGCACAGCCCCCAGCAGATCAGACCTACAGCTCTGGCAGAGCCTGAAAACTTGGGTGCAAAGCTGGCCCAGCCGACAGTCCTGCAATTATGACCCAAAGCCACACATCCTTTTCTAGCAGAGCTTAATCAAATGGGGACCAAGCCATGGAAATTCTGCTGGATTCCTGATAGCAGAACAACACCAGAGGAGCGTACATTGGTGCTGGCAGCAACTGTTTGCAATTCTTCATTGTAAGCTGTGACTTTTGGATTCCCTATGACTGATTCAAAAAAGGTATATGTGAAAGGCTGAAAAAAGTCCTCTTCCTAACTTTTGATTTATAAGGGCTGAAAAGAACATGCATTTCCCACCTAAGAAAACAGTATGCATTTTCTCCCATACACATTCCCCCATAAGATAAGGGAAACTGAAACTGTGAATACTGAAATCTGACAGGTAAAAAACAACCTGATGAAACAGAGTTAGTGTTTTGATACCTTTGTTTGCTTTCAGTGAACAGTTTTAGAATAAGGAGCTGGGGGGAAGAGGAAAAACTTTCCACCATAGTCTTCACAGATGAGTACAGCAGCAGAAAGCAGGGTGAGGGCATGTTTGTCTCTACTCTCCCCATGCTCGGGGACTGGTTTACTAATTAACTTGAAACAGTTAACATCTGCAGTCCATCAGGGAGCAGACTGCAGCATGAGGTACCCTACAGAAACTGAGAAAAGGGTGTTAAAAAACCCTAGAAAACACTTGAAGTGGAAAAAAACAGGAGGGTTTGCTTTCACCTTTAATAGTCTGACAATATCTGGTGGTTGCTTCTTGCTGTGGGAAGCTGCCGTGGTTGAAACCCATGTGCGCAGTGGCCATGCTGCACTTTTGGCTCCTGCCTGCACTTCCATGGACACCTTGGCTTGCTCTAGAGCTTTCCCTGATTGAAAACCATGGTTGGAAATCTCATTGTTTAAGTGCATAAAATAACCTGGTGAATGTTTGTAGGATGTGCCATGACAACTGTTTTCTCTGGTGGCAGTGTCAGCTGAAGAGGCCCTCATTGTTTCCGAGGTGTTTCCTCAGCCAAGGGAAATGGAGAAATCATCTTCCTTTCCATGATGGCACCTCCCTGCCCTCATGCACTGGGTCCCTCATAGCACAGGGGCAGCAGCATCCGGGGCAGCAGGAGTACCAGCAGCAACTGTGCTGCCACTGGAAGAAACTGGGACCAAACCATTCCCTCACCTTCCCGAGGCTCAATGGCACTAGACATCAAGTGGTTCCATCAAGCACTTAGCAAAGTGGGGTGAGTTGAAGCACTGAAGACTTCCTCCTTGAACAGAATGAGCTAAAGCCTTAATTGGGGCACTTCACACGAAATCTAGATTTCAGGTATACGATAGAAGGCAGCATAGAAAGACCTCACGACAATGTGTTTAATCCGTGGGATTTCTCATCTCGCCTGATAGCAGCCACCACCGCCTGCTGATTAGAGCACACGAAGGATCAGGTTTCCTGGCTGCACATACTCACCACCTGCACGTATGACCTGTGACAGGCTGTGATATATTGTCATGGGACAAGAGGCCACGGATCCGTCTGAAGGAGCTATCAACATTTGAAACATCAAATATAGAGCCGAAATGATTTATTGCCACAACCCACGAAATAAAACAATCTCTTGAGGTGAGCGTCTGGGCAGCCAGTAATAACTCCGAGTTTTTAAGAGACAGGAGGAAAAAGAAGCAGAAGTGAAATGAACTTCCATCTCTAGCTCAGCTTCCGCACTTGAACAATTACACACGGTGACTACAGACAACAGCCGTGTGAACTACTGAGTTACAGAAGAAGTATTACATCTGAGCTTTCATTGACTATTGCCACCCAGGTCTTTTCTCCTTCTCTGATACAAAGTCAAACCAAGATCAATATTGTAGTTAATAATCTCAACTAATCTTGCAAAATGTTTTTGCCCATAAACAACAATACTGGAAATAAATAAACAACCTTTGAGAAGTGCTGAGAGAAATAAAAAAGGATTAAACTGAAGCAATTACATACACTTCCTATTAAGCAGACCAAATCCACATGTGGTGGCTTCGTACATTCATTGCTCCAGCAGACCCAAAAATAATACAATAATTTTAGTTTGTCAAGAAATACTTCAGGTAACTAAGTACATATTTCATCAGATTTTACTGCACCACTAAACACGCCCATGTCCCATGACACACAGTGCAGGGCTGAGACAGGGAAGGCTGTGGGAGCACGGGATCCTGTGTTGCTGATTTCAGAGGGGCGGTTCCTCAAGCAGCATCAACCAAGCTACATCCACACTGATGCCAAGGAGAAGTCCTACCTCCAGCCGCTTTTCCCCATGACTGTACCTCCAGCCTCTTTTCCCCATGACTATGCATTCGCCCTGCTACCCTCACGCCAACAGCTAGCACCAATTAGCCCAATCAGGGACATGGTAGGAGAATAACCCCAATTAAAAAAAAAAACAAAATGTAATGCCAGCACAAGGAGGCATTATACTACACAGCCACGCGGAAACAGGCACTTTAACTTCTTCCAGGGAGCTGCGTGTTTACAGATGTCGTTTAAGGCTTACTCTAGTGCCACGGATTTCCCAAATGCACGTGTCAGATCTGCTGGTCCCACGTGAATGTCTCCGATGCCCACATGGCAGCTGTGACCAGCAGCCATGCCGAGCCCCTCATGTTTATGGGCTCTTGAAAGGGGATCTCACTCTTTCCCCTCCTGATGGTTTGTGGGGCTGGAGGGACTGAAAAATACTCCCCCAAAAGCAATTCAACTCAGCTTTCCTGGGGTATTTTCAGGCGGATGAGAGATGATGCAGTTATAGTCCCTTCTAGAGGTAAAAAAGAAAGACGTCCTCTTCAAAACCTAACAGAGAGGATGAAATGGCCTCAAGAAAAGTGGAAGGGAAAAGAGCCTCCACATGAAGTCCTGAAACTGGGCTGATCCACTGAATGGCAGCCAGGACAGCCCATTTGCCAGGAATGGAGGGATGTAAAAAGTGAAAATGGGGGTGCACAGAAGAATTTAACTCTTGGGAAAATGAAGGTTGGCAGCAACACACAACCCATAGTTACACATTACTTGCTCCAAAGCCTCAACTCTGTAAGTAAATGAAAGCACAGAAAACCAGTCTCGCCCAATGATACCCAAGCAATACTAAAAAATTATTCAGGTCTTCCCAGAAAACTACCAGGCTTAAAGCACTGCAATCCTCACACAACCACCCCAAGGAGTACAGGAGCAGGGCTGGGATGCTTTGCAAGCGAACCAATAACCCCACCATGATGTGCAGGTGGGTGTCCCCCTGACAAGGGAGTTCCCTGTTGCTGCCTTCCTCCAGCAGCTCTACAAGCACTCCCAGCCCTGGGGCCCTAATTCACAGACCCAATAACCCCTGGCTCCACACTCTTCCCTCCCAGCTCTGGTCCTGGGAAGTACCACCACCAGCCAGGATTCCTGTGCTCTTGGGACCCAAGCAGAGGAATTCAGAGTTTTCTTTCCTTCTGAGAACATGGGACTGAGAAATGCCTCCTGCCATCTGGGTATCGACCCAGTAACAAATGCAGAATCCAGAGGGAGAAGTTTTTGGGACCTTCCCCAGGTTATGACCTGCTACTGGGCTGCTCACAGAGAAAGGAGAGCAGTTAGCTGCAAGCCATTTTATGCACAATTTATACCAATACTTTGCATCATAAAAAAGTGGTTTGCTTCTAATGCAGTGAAAAACAAGAATGTTGAGTATCCTCCAATGCCTCCTAGTTTATGAAGCAAGATGCAGGGAAAAGGTAAAGGGTTTAATCAACCTCCAATTCATTTTTATTGTTAGCAGATGCTTCGACTTGCTAGTTCTTGGGGGCCACTTCAGTCTCTCTTTTGCAGTTGCCCAAATACATTGTCAGCACTGACAGCGACAGAAACACTGATGACAAAAACCAGTGATGCTCTAGCACAGAACAGCACAGCTCTCTGCAAGGACTGCTTGGAGGGGGAAGCCAGGGCGGGGTGGGCTGAACAACGGGGTGAAGAGGAAGCAGGTGGCAGCAGCAAACGGGCTCTGGAAGGGGGCTTTTTGGAGGACAGTGGGGAGAGGCTGAAATGATTACCCCGCTCTCCCAGAGCCCACTCGTTCCTGGTCCCCAGCATGGTGCTGCATGGCAGGCACTTACCTTGTGTGTGCTGTACCAGGGGCCGGAGAGGGGCCCGCTCCCAGCGCCCGGTCCCCCAAAGGATGCATTCCAGGATGCCCGCTCCAAAACGGGGAGGATGCCCATGTCCACGTCCCTGCCCTCAGGCCCCAGCCACCGGCCATACCATGCGTCGTCACACCAGTGGGGACGAGTGGCTGTGAGGAGAGGCAAGCAGGACTGGGACGTGGCACTCGCTTCCTGGTGTGGGAAAGGCTGCTGGCGTGGGTCACCCCGCACGCAGGTGTGTGCGGCTGCGGCTGCCAGTGGGCACCGGGACACCCTCAGCTGGGGAGTATTTGTAGCATAGGAGAGGAAGGGGAGCTTGACAGAAAGTTTTGCTGCTCCTTCCCAGGGCATTCAGGTGCCTTTTTTTTATTCTCCGACTTCCCCAAGGCCCCACCCTGCTCTACAAAGGCAGCCTGGGAATTTAACTCCTTCAAATCAGTGCCTAAATCTAATGGTCAATTATTAATTCCTCACTGCTAGGTTACAAGAGTTGGAAGTTGTCTTTCCCATATGCACATAGTCACTTGCATAAATTCTTACTTCGGCCATGTATTCTTCATTTGTAAGTATTTCCTGAATAGTTTCTTTGCAGAGGTTTCAGGCAATGGGTTTGTTTCCAGGCTGTGGCTTTATCCATTCATTCTGTTAGTTTTGATTTAATCACTTAAGCTCTCCTGGGGAAAACAAAAACTAAGAGAGCTCCTTAAATGGAGAATAGGAGCTAGCAAGGTAGGAGCTTGGCAGAATTACATGAGAGACAGAAATAGGCTTCTAGAGAAGCATAGAAAGAACAAATTAAGCCACTGTGTCTTCAGACTCTGGACAGGATAACAGCTTGTAATCTAGAGAGCTCATACTGTACCTTGGAGGTATTGGGTTGTATTAGTTTGTCCCATTGGTCAGCTGGGCTTCAAAATATCCAAAGTCCTGACAATTACTGGAGCAGATTCTACAACAGAGTTTTCTCTTACTCTTAAGAAGAAGAAATGGGATTGATCGCTTAGTTCCAGTGGGACTGGTGGTTCTACCATCAGCAAGATGCATCAGCAGAGAATAGAACAAGTGAGCAAGCAGGAGAGCAGGCTGGGGAGTGAGCTTCCAGCAGGCAAGGAGGTATGAATAGAAATAGAAATAATAATAATAGAAATGAGCAGCAGCAAAGTTGACTGCAGAGAGAGAAATAAGGATACAGCTCCTCAGTATGATTAACTTTTTCAAAAATGGAAGGAACATGCAATTACAGTGAAGAAACTGAAGTTAAATTAATACTCTATATAACCAATGCCTGCATTAGCCACAAGGATGTTATTTGAATCCAGACAGAAGGTGATACATGAAAGGCAGAAGTGGCAAGGTAGTGCTTCAGTTAGATGACGATATAACAAACCAAAATACAAAACCTTGCCTTATAACAAGAAATGTTTTGTTCATGTGTGTGGCCTAACTTGAAATACCAGTTTCTGTGATCGCAGCTCCATTGAGTCCTCTGTAAATACTGGAGCTAGCAGCAGCCATGTATATGTAGGTACAGTGGAAAAAAACAACTCCAATATTTCACAGCTATGTCAATTGCTGCAGACTATTTTTACAGCATTGCATAATAATTCTCTGGAATTTAAACTTACATTAAAAAAAAAAAAAGGTTTCTAGGCAATTTGGGTTAGGTTAAAAAAAAACCTTTAAAGTGGAACTGGAGTGTAAACTGCCGCAATGATATTTGCCCGGTCTAGAGACAGTTGAAACAATAGCTCAGAGGGAAGTGTGAATGGACCCATTCTTCTAACTGGAGCGCTAAACTGGAATTTTGCTGACAATTTAAGTGTCAACATCAGCTACTTCAAGGCGGGTCATTTTAGCAGAAACACCAGGCTAATGTTCTCATTTGTCATCCTCAATTTGCACTTGTTGGATAGCAGATCCTGGGGCGACAAGGAAAAGCAGCAACTGGTTGTCAAAAGTTGCTGGGCTGAGGAAAGTTCTCCTGTTCCTCTGCCTCCTTCACCCACAGTCACCTCTGCCCCAGCCCAAAATGGGGAGCAAAGAGGTCAACGCTTCCCGAGGCTGGGGAAGTTTTGGCTTTGGTAGCCAAAAGCCGCAGCGGTCCCCACCAGGCTGCCAGTAACCTCTGCAGTATGGTTCTCTGTTGTCAAAAATGAGCAAGCTGATAAGAGACTGAAAAGGAGTATAAGTGGAGTGGGAAGAGAGGAGCAGCCCAGAATATCTCTTGAGGACAGTTGTTGTTTTGCTTCATTCTTGTTGATTCACTGCCTAAAATACAAATGTGACTGTGGTTTTCTCTTGCATAAGAAAGCTATTGGAAAAGGTTTTCTGAAATGTCTACGTGGTGCCCTTGTTGAATTGCTTTTGAAGTTGATCTAGCAGTGATGGATCGCTGTTCCGCACTGGGTCCAGACATGCCCACTCTGTGTAAACACACCAGGGGCCCTTATGGCATCCTTTATTTATTAAAAATCTCTGATTGACTTGTGTGTATAAGAGCCCAACGTTATTCAGATGCATTTAACCTTTCTGTACGTTGTAAGCCAGCCATATGAGGAAAGTAAACACCATTTTAGAAGCTATTTCTGCTCAGTTACCACCCTTCATTAGAAAAAACAACTCAGTATGTGCAAATGTGCCTATACTCATGCATGGCTGGTTTCAGGTTGAAAGTGATGCCGAGGTGATTGGCATAAAGGTACTAAAGCCCTTGGGACTGACGCTTAAAATATTCTGAGGAAACGTTCCATGGAGTGGAAGCAGAAGATGGAATCTGCAGGATATTTTGACTGAGAACATTATTTCCAGTTTTCAGTAGCACTCAGCTGTGCTGCAAGCGTCTGCCCAAAGTCGAGTTCTGTTTGAGGGTCCTTCAAAGCAGGAATGTCCTTTGCCAGGTGGGCCAGCAAAATAGACTAGAGCCACTTCAAAACCGTGAAATATAAGGTGTTTTCAGTGAACACCACAATACATTAGCAAAACAGCACAGCAGAGATCTGGCACAAGAGTCAGGGTCACATCACTGGTTCAGAATGCACCACATATGATTCCCCACGTGTCTATTTTTGGTTGTTGTCCTTGTACTGTGGGGAATCTGGGGTAGCTCAAGAAATACCTCAGGGAAAGTATCTTCAGAGAGATGACCTGACTTGCTATTGCTGTCTCTGTCTGTCTTTACACCTGGGCAAAGGCAACAGAAGCACAGGTTTGTGTCTGGCTGTGGTGGCTGACCCACATCAGAAACAGGAGAGGACTGATTCTCCCTGTGAGTAGCATCTCGCTCCCTCTGAATAGCAGATAGCAGGAGGTAGCACCTGTGAAGATGGATAGATGCTGCTTGAGTTGGTTTGCTAGAAAATCTTGAGGTTGATTAAACTGAGTAATCTGCAAGATGGCAATCTTTGACTCCTCCCATTCTATTGCCAGTCATTTTGGGGTACAAGAGAAGGGGTTACACAGCCTGAGAAATTACATCCACCTTTGGGTTCATGAAAGGCAGGTCCTGCTTGACCAACCTGATCTCCTTCTATGACCAGGTGACCCGCCTAGTGGATGAAGGGAAAGCTGTGGATGTTGTCTCCCTGGACTTCAGCAAAGCCTTCGACACTGTCTCCCACAGTATTCTCCTGGAGAAGCTGGCGACTTGTGGCTTAGACAGGTACACTCTTCACTGGGTTAAAAACTGGCTGGATGGCCGAGCCCAGAGAGTTGTGGTAAATAGGGTGAAATCCAGTTGGTGACCGGTCACAAGCGGAGTCCCCCAGGGCTCAGTTTTGGGACCGGTCTTGTTTAATATATTTATCGATGATCTGGATGAGGGGATAGAGTGCACCCTCAGCAAGTTTGGAGATGACACCAAGCTGGGAGGGAGTGTTGATCTGCTCGAGGGTAGGAAGGCTCTGCAGAGGGATCTGGACAGGCTGGATCGATGGGCTGAGGCCAATTGGATGAAGTTCAACAAGGCCAAGTGCCGGGTTCTACACTTTGGCCACAACAACCCCAGGCAACGCTACAGGCTTGGGGACGAGTGGCTGGAAAGCTGCCCCACAGAAAAGGACCTGGGGTTGTTGATTGACAGCCGGCTGAATGTGAGCCAGCAGTGTGCCCAGGTGGCCAAGAAGGCCAACGGCATCCTGGCCTGTATCAGAAATGGTGTGGCCAGCAGGAGTAGGGAGGTGATCGTGCCCCTGTACTCGACGCTGGTGAGGCCGCACCTCGAATACTGTGTTCAGTTTTGGGCCCCTCACTACAAGAAGGACACTGAGGTGCTGGAGCGTGTCCAGAGAAGGGCGACGAAGCTGGTGAGGGGTCTGGAGCACAAGTCTTATGAGGAGCGGCTGAGGGAGCTGGGGTTGTTCAGTCTGGAGAAGAGGAGGCTGAGGGGAGACCTTATCGCTCTCTACAACTACCTGAAAGGAGGTTGCAGAGAGGTGGGTGTTGGTCTCTTCTCCCAAGTGACTAGTGACAGGACAAGAGGAAATGGCCTCAAGTTGCGCCAGGGGAGATTCAGACTGGATATTAGGAAAAAGTTCTTTACCGAGAGAGTAGTGAAACATTGCAATAGACTGCCCAGGGAGGTAGTGGAGTCACCCTCCCTGGAGGTATTCAAGGAGCGTGTGGATGTGGCATTGTGGGACGTGGCTTGATGGGCATGGTGCTGTGTGGTGTGGGTGGTGTGTGTTGTTTTTGTTTTGGTTGTTTTTTGTTCGTTTGTTTTGGTTTGGTTTGGTTTTTTTTAATGGTTGGACTTGATGATCTTACAGGTCTTTTCCAACCTTAGTGATTCTGTGATTCTGTGATTCTCTAGTGGCTCCCATCAGGCTCTTAACAGTTTGGGTTACTTCTGAGCAATGGAGACACAAGAGACTATTGTGGGTTTTAATTGCATGGATTCCCTCACTTTGATGCTGTATTTCTATCTGATTTTTTTTTTTTGGCTAAGCATGGGTCTTTGTTAACAGAAGATGATAATCCTCTCTTGGGTCACAAGGCTTTGGAGACTGCAATGGTGCTTTGTCAACCTCAGATTCAGATGATCTGGGAAGGTGCTTGATCCATGTGTCTCCCTGAAGTCTGGCTTGTCTGATATTGGGATCACATGAGCCAACAGGGCCATTATGCAGTTTCCTACCTATAGTTGCTTTAGGCTCCTGAAGTCATCCATGGATAGCTTGACCTGCCACCAGGGTCACTTCATTTCAGATACTCAGTGCACTTGGGTGTCTGAAGAGGAAACAGAGGGCCTTTTGTGTTTGCTTGCCCATATCCCATCACTTCTCTGAGGTTACACTTCGTCACTGTAGATGAACCACATTCTTAGCTGAGAAGAGTCCATACCCTTGACTACTGGGCTCTGGTCACAGTTACCAAGACTCCCTAAGCCAGAAAATGAAAGACGTTATGGTTTCCTCCTCTGCCGAAGAGGAAAACACCCCTTCCTCCAGGGTACCTAGGTGTTCCCACCACCATCTACTCTCCACTGAGACAATAGAGCCCAGGTGATGGGAAGTTCACTTCTGGGATGGATGGTCCCAGCTGGGTGATGCAGGACAAAGTTGAAAACCTTGCTTTTACGTGCTGCTCAGAGGACATGGTTGCTAGTGTCAGATTAGTGCAAAAAGTGCTAAGCTTGTGCAGGATGATCAGAAATGTTTCTGAGTTAAATGTCCACCAGCAGACTTTTGCTGGGTCAGTTACTGTGCGTAAGACCATACCTGAAGACCTGAACCTATGAGCTGGGGAATTTGCCCAGGGTGGGTTGCAGGCAAAGGTATACTGTGTAATGTTAGCCCAGGACAACTTGTGGAAGATGTGTGCAGCCAGTCTGTTGATTTTTCCAAGCAGCTTTCATCTCCCTTCCCCCAGCAGCTTTACAAGTCCATGGTGCAAGTATGTCCTACTCCATGTGCTATCAGTTACCGTCTTGACTGGAAGTTGCTTTCCATCCTGAAGTCTACAAATGTACAAAAAACAGGAGTCCTGGAATCAAGATGCACATTGAGACCTTGGAGAAGGCTTTTGTCCTTCCTTTCTGGATGGTGGATCAGTGAAACATTTGTAGACTTTGGACATTTTCATTTTTGCCTTTTAGACCCTACCAATTTAGGCTTAATCCTGATCAATAGCAAAGTTTCCACTGACTTCAAAAGAGATGGGCCAAGCTCTCAAATACTTTAAAGAACAATTTAAAACAAACAAACCTAAGATGGATAAGAATTGCATTTTCTCTCTCTATTAGGCATGCAGCTTATTTTCTCCAAATGTAAACGTTACCTGGAGAGCTAAGCAGTGATGTGGTTTTTATTATTTCTTTAGGAGGCTACAGTACCCAAAGTATATTCCATACATACTTCTTCATTTAGGAGCCAAACATAGCTATGTAAAGTGAGCAGCTTGTTTACAGTAGGCCCTTATGACTTGCTATCAAATTAGTGGCAAATCAGGACTGTAGTAAACAGAGGTCAAAGATCAAACCCACAATTTCACATAAAATTCCAGACCATGTACACAAAATTTAAAATGCAAAATCTTCAAATCACAAGACCATCAACTGCTCTTAAAACTAATCAAAAGCAGGATAAGGACTGGAGGAAATGAAATTTAAACATGATTTTAATCCAAATTTTAATGGAACAGCTACATCATGGCTATCTTTTAAACCATGACAGCTGACTCCATGCTACTTATTCTCACTTGCCATGAAAAAAGGTTTTGGTACCTCTCACTCGCTATTCATACATGTCGTTTTGCTTCTTTTTCTCCAATTTGAAATAAAGATAAAATAAATTACAGTTACCACCTAAGTTACCACCAGTCTACAGTTACCACCTAAGACTCTGTCCCTGCTAAAGCCCATGGTAGTTTTGCATCACTCCTTTTTAGTGATTCTCTGTGCTGAGAATGGGAAATGGTAAGATGCTGTTTGTTCCATTTTGTGCTGGGACGACTGTGTCTGAACGCGGTCAGGCCCCTTGGCTGGCAGTCCCTTCCTTACCTGGGGACAAGTGCCCATGTAAGTGTCTCACAAGAGATCCGGGACCATGCCAGTCCCGTACGTGTGCTTTGGACTAATCCCCAGTCCAAGACCATCTGGGAGGAATCCTCGGTTTCTGGACCCAAATAAGGGAAAATAAGAATGCAGCCTCCTTAAAACTGAAACTTATTTAATGAAGATTTGGTTACTGAATGCCACCAGATGTCAGCATACACTATATGATTAAAAGCAAGTGTCTAAGACCTCTGAGAAGTGAGCAGTGATAAAACTGCCTTCTGTCTCATGAACTGATGCACTGGAACAGCTATGCTGTGGGAAAAATTATGGCAGGGATTAGATGGAAGAAATTGCCTGTGAGGTTTTACTCGAATATCTGCTCAATTCTTCCATCCTTGGGGGGGTGCCCATCTGTTTTCCCTTCACCCCTTCTCCCCATCCACAGGCCTGCAAGAGGCCTGGATCAGCCCTGTCCCCAGTCTGCACCTCCCTGGGTTTTCCCAGCACAGGTCCAAAGACCTGCATCTTCCTCAGATCCAGGGCAAGGGGAGGAACTTGCTGTGGAACCAAGACCTGCTTTTCATCCACGTAGTTAAAGAATATGCCCCTTGACCCCAAATTCCGCAGCAGTATCTTCTCTGGCTATGTGGGAACATGAGAGGTCACCGAGGAGGTGGGAACAGAGTAGCTGGTGATGGCTTAGTGGAAAAATATGATTAGTAGGAAAATTTTGGTGTGATTTTTTTTTCCCTGACATATTCGTTCCCACTGTGGCAAATGCCAGAAGGCCAAAACTGTCCTTTGGATTATCCAGTTTAGTACCTGCTCAGAACAAGTTTTAGATTATAATCTATGTATATAAAAGCTCTATTTTCTCCTACTGAAATCAATGACACAGCTCTTCAGAGTAAAGGCAAACCTTTGGGAACATGCAGCCAGACTTCTTCCCTGTCTCTTCTTACCTGTCTTAATGGCAGGACCTGTAATACGACCAAACATGCCCAGTCTACGTCCTGCTGGCTTGACGATTTAAATTTTGCTACAACTGGGCACACATAGATTGTTCCCCCCATTCATATACACCTTTTAAAACAGGTAAAGCAACAAGGCTTTGAAGTGTAGCCCTGGCCTGACAGGCCCTTTCAAAACTGTTTTTCTTAATGACCTTGTACAGAGCTGAAGCCATTATTCTGCCACCATAAATTTTGACCTAAATCTGCCATTGATCACACACATCCCAAGAAGTCAGAGAACATTGATCTATCAGAAAGTATGAGTCCAAATAAGATAGCCAGAGCTGAAGGGACAGCCAAACAAGGTGAAGTTCCTCTGGAGCTGGAGTCAAAACTCATACAGCTGAGTTTTTCAGCACATGTCCTTTTTTTCTCTCTTGGAGATTTAATTTCATTTTGAGGATTTCTCTGTGTTTGGCTGAGTTTCTGGGTGTACAGCAGCTTTGGTTGAAGGTCCAGTACAATAGCTCCAAGTGCACTGGCACCCCTCCAGACTTCGCAGCCGTGGCTACTGTGCTACAGCAGATAAATTCTGCTGCAGGCACGTGCTGTTGTCACCACGCACCAACACAACAGATCTTATGCTTTGGGGCAGCTTCAGAGGTCGCACGTTCATAGGGAAGACACAGAAAGCACAGTGCTTCTGGACACTATCAACGCCATTGATACGTGCTATTCAGCTGCTTTGCTCCTGCTCAGCCAGTCCGGTGCGTCCCAGAAGCATCAGATGTCCATACCAGAGGCACGTGTATGCAGACCGTCTGTGCGGCAAGCTCACTGCACGTGTGTATGCAGTAACATCACGGAAACTCAAGCAATCCTAGGGCAAAAAATCCATCAGGTCTTTCAATCTCATTCACAGCACGAGCTGGAGCAACCTGAGGATGGCTCTGTTTGCATCAATTGAATCTCACCTTAAGAAGGGGATGTCCCACCTGTGTCTTACGTGAGTGGCCTAGCAGTAAGGCTAGGGGACAAGTAGTCATGAGGTTGTCTGGGGAGCGTCTGAGTGGCTGTTTAAACTGGCTCTAGCTATGGTTTGGGGAATCCCTCCACCTTTAAAGGGAATAAGGCAGGCACCTCGCTTCAAATCAGTGGAATATCCTTAAACAGGATTTGGGTGCCTGTGTGCCTTTGAAGATCTGACCTGTGCCTCAGAAACCTTATTCCACTCAATAGCCCATTGACTTCAGAGGAAGGAAACTGCATATTACAAAATCTGTATTCCGAAACCACAGTGAAACCAGCCCTGGAGCCAGATACTTTATGTATTACAGCCTTGACAACACTTACATATGGTGGCAGTGAACTGAAACAGAGTATGATAAGGTCCAATCTGGATTGGATCTGTTTGGAAAAAAAATGTGATTTAAAAATAAAAATTATGGTATTTTGGTAAATCCATAAAATCCCTGCAATATTAAACATAAAAACGAAAATAACCTGAGGCAACCTCCAGGATAACTGGACTGAGAAAGCACTGGTTTCTTCCATCCAAGAAATAAATTGTTAACATGAATATCACATACGTCTGGGGGTGTGTGAGTGTGCTGGGAGCAGGGGAAGAGCTCAAATACATTTAATAACCAGTCAATTGATATCGCAAAGCTTGTATATAGACAATATTGCTTGTTAAAATATTTGGGGAATAGGAAACACGCTTTCTTCACATTACAAAGAACAAAATCTTTTTATGCATTGGCGTTTTAAATTAAGATTCAATAGGTTTATTTCCTTAGAAGTTCTCTTTTCATAAATGTAGCATTTTGCCTTCTAAGAACAGATAAGATATCCTGATTATAAACTAGCCAAAGATCAAAGTCCAATGCTTTTTTGCTTTAACTACAACAATACTCACTACAGTGTTTCGGAAATGCTGCTTTCATCCTTGTAAAACCATCCAAGCAAACAAAACCTGCACAGATCTTCAGAGATGGGGATAAACTTTTGGAATTATTTGGACAGCACAACAGTAAATAATAATAAATCAAGAACATGGTGATAGATTTCTTTCGCGGAGAACATCTTCACTGAGGTGTATTGACACAGATGTTTCCTGAAAGAGCAAGTAGAGATCCCTGAAGCATTTGCTGCAGAAATGCAGATGTTTGCTTTGGTGAGGAATACTATCGCGGTGTAAGTAAACAGGATTTTGCAGGGGTATTTGTTGAGGGGGAGTTACATTTTATTCAGACAAATAATGGATTTTAAGTACTTCACTGAAGAAGCAACTAACTGCATTAATGGAGAAAATACATATTTTGTCTGTGATTTGGGGTTTTTTTAGACCTAGACAGTTTTGTTAGAATATGTATTCAAGTTCTTAAAAACAACTCATATAGAAAATACCTCCATCAGGGATGCTCCATGAGTTTTAACTTCCTTTGGGGAAAGTTTCTTTTATTGCCAGAAATTTGGTTCCTTATTTAGAGTCTGTAGAACATTCCTTCCTATATTTATTATATTTTTTACCATATTATAATAATTTTAAGATGAATAGTTCTTCTTTTTTTTTACCACGGACTGCGTGACAGTGTCCCTTTTTCAACTTAGACATGAGGAACTGATCTTTCTATCTTTCTTCTGAAAATACCTATTTTATTATTAGAAAGCCATTTGTGATACAGTTTACAGACTGTTTATGATAGTTTTGAACATGATGGAAAGAAAAAAAGAGCAGTATAAATTGAATTCAACCTCTACCAGACAAGGAAACATATTATATAAGGAAAAGATTTACAGGATTTCAATCAAGAACGGCTTATGTGTGTAACACATGGAGAGGTTTCGGTTTGGTTGTTGCGGATCCTCCAATTCCTCATCCAGTCTTTGCACATGTGGAATAAATGGATTCCACCCAAATCTCAAGCCTGCAAGGTTTTCCTGTGCCCTGTAATATACTCTCCTAAGCGGAATAGGTTTTGTGGGTTTCTCCTAAAGGTCAGTGATCAAATCCCAGATGCGTGTGTGGGTGGGGAGACCCAATTTCCAGTCCATAGCGGAACAGGTTTCTTCAACTATTAGCAGAGTTTCATGCAGAAAACTACTCATCTCTTTATAAATCAAATGCTGCAATTCTTGTTATTTAAATAAGCATGGTTTAGAGCGTGCACAGATATCTTCACTTATTGCCATGGTTATATAGATCAGGTTTGTATCCACTAGTTTGCTAGCTCAGGACATATGTAACTGAAATGTATGACAGAAACCGTGGAGACTGGCTTTATAAATAGCTGGGATACAGACAGTAACTGTAAGCCAGAAGAGATTTTAGGTCTTTGACATTTTGAGGAGGTTTTGTTTTTTCCCTTTTTCCTCGAGGGTGATTTAGATTCTCTGTGAGAAATGGTATTTTGGACTTGGAAGGCTAATAACAGGTTTCCCTTAACTTTTTACGCTGGATGCAAGCTGTGTTTGCCATTTCTGTAAAGTCTTGTCTCGTCCCTCTGTCTTTTCCATTTTTGTATTGTCCTTCAGAATGAATGTTTTGTATGTGTACATCCTCCCTTTTTCCCTCTACCCTGGGATATGGGAATGGCAAAGTAGGGATTATGCCGTTAAGCCTGTGGTGGACTTCTGAGGTTGCATTTATTTAACCTGTATAGCTCCTGAATTTGCTACTTAGAAAATGCAAATGTAGACATAGAATACTAAAAAGAAGAAGAAAAAAGTTATTCTAATTGCTTACTAAAAGTATTGCAGGGTTAGCTTGGGAGACAAGAAGTCCCAATGGACAGGCAGGCACCATGCCAATGTCATAGCCCTTCCCAGTCCAGATACACATGCCCATCCCTGGTGGCAGGAGCGACGAGGGATTTAGGGCACGCTGTCATTCAGCTGCGATTGCTGCACGGCAGCTTCTGCTACAGCCTGCTGGAGAGGCTGCCTGGCACGCTGCAGATCTGTACGGTGCAGGGGATGGGGATCAGGGCAGCAGGCTGCTGTGCTGGACTCTAACTGGTTTTGTAGCACTGCACAGACATTCAGGTCAAAGTGGGCTAAAATAACCTTTAGCTATTTTTGCCTTACCTGTCACTGAATGTGACTTTCCTACCATTAGCAGTCATAGCACTGATAAGGCTGCTTGGAAAATGGATATTTATTTTTTTGCAATGGTGGTTTTTTTTTTTTTTATTAAACCTAATAAAAAAGCACAACTGAGTCTCAGGTTTCCAAACGAACATTTGGAAATTGTCCAGGAAAGAACGCCTTGCCACAGAAAAGACAAAAAAGAATGAAGAGAAGCAAGTTTTCCATTTGAAAAATTTCAATGGAAAATGTATTTGCCAGGCAGTTTAGATTTTGTAGGTCACGCGTCAGCCTCGGGTATGGCTTGCAAGTGTTCCCTGTGTAGATACATCAGTAGTTTTAAATAGCATGTTGCAAGTATCAAGCTTTTGTAATAAATTAGTTCAGTACCAGTAGCTCAATTTTATGTTGCCTGAAGATGTGAATACAGATTCCTCTAATCCCTGTATTTTCAACAAAAAGGAGTATACTTGGTGTCTGTTATTGTTAAAAATTTGCATTCTGATACCACCTACAATTCCCCAGCACAAAACAAGACTCCACTGTACAAACATGACAAAATGATAATTCTTTCTCCTAATAATGGTTTTCACATGGAGACCAACAGCAACTTCTATTTGTTCTGTGAAGTTTGATTCAATGCTCCAAGGTACTGAAAGCAGCTACTTCAAAATCGTGTTACATCTCTGCGTGCGGTCACATTATAAACAGTTTGTTTGTTTAGGATTCCCCATGTGTAGCACACTGTCTGGTGGTGCATGCTTATTCTCCAGCACATGCTGGTGCTGCTGAACTGTCAGAGAGAAATTCCTTCCTTTGCAAATGTAGGGTTATCTTTGAAGTGGTTCATTGTGAGCTGCCTCTCAGTAAAATTGCGTGCGATACTAACCACAAGGGAAAAAATACACAGGAATTGGAAGGGAGGTGGTTTAAAATTAAGTAAAGAGAAAGGTCCACGAGGGATGGCTCAAGTCTTGGCTATAAGGCCTAAACTCTTACCCACAGTTTATGCTTCCTGTTATCCAGTGGAGAATAATGATAGACAAAGACTTTCAGGTGACTAGAGGTTTCATAGGCTTTCATTTTGGGTAGTTCATACAGCAATGCTATATGGAGACCTGGCTTTGTAGGAGCTTTGTACATCTGTGCTGGTTTTGGCTGGGATAGAGTTAATTTTCTTCATGGTAGCTAGTATGGGGCTGTGTTTTGGATTTGTGCTGGAAACAGTGTTGATAATTCAGGGATGTTTTTGTCATTGCTGAGCCGTGCTTACACAAAGTCAAGGCCTTTTCTACTTCTCACCCCACCCCACCAGCGAGTAGTCTGGGGGTGCACAAGAAGCTGGCAGGGAACACAGCCGGGACAGCTGACCACAACTGACCAAAGGGATATCCCATACTGTATGATGTCATGCTCAGTATATAAAGCTGGGGGAAGAAGAAGGAAAGGGGGACGTTCGGAGTTATGGCATTTATCTTCCCAAGTAACTGTTAGGTGTGATGGAGCCCTGCTTTCCTGGAGACGGCTGAACACCTGCCTGCCGATGGGAAGTGGTGAATGAATTCCTTGTTTTGCTTTGCTTGTGTGCGCGGCTTTTGCTTTACCTGTTAAAATGTCTTTATCTCAACCCACGAGTTTTCTCACTTTTACCCTTCCCATTCTCTCCCCTATCCTGCTGTGGGGGGAGTGAGCGAGTGGCTGTGTGGTGCTTGGTTGCCAGCTGGGGTCAAACCACAGCGACATCTCATCTTGAAAATCTTATCACTTCAAGGCACTCCATCCAGACCTCAAAGGCTCTGAAATCACCGTCTGCTTTCCACAGGACCTTTAGTGCTGCAGTGTAGAGTTAAATAACAGAGATGTGTATGAAGCAAGCCCAAGCATTGTGCCGAACCACAAGAGAGCCCTCTGTCCAAAGTGGTCTTCCTGCCATCTCAGTTGTCAAGGACTGTCTGTCCCTGATTTACCACCTTTCTATGTTTGAAATGTCTCAATTCCAAAGATAATCCAGCTTTCCTCTGCTCATCTCTCAATTCTCCAAACTTTGTCCTTGAAGAAAAGTTGATCCTAAAGGATGTGACTGGTCCTGAGGTTTCACAGATGACTTACAGCAATCTAACAGGTACTTCTACCGGAAGAGATTTTCCTTTTCTCCAGACCCCTCTTGCCCTGGCCCTGGCTGCACACTCCTTCCCTCCTCTCATTTCAGCTCTTGTAGTCCTGCAGCCCTGTGGAAAATCAGACACAAGCTGATCTGGCTGAAGACCTTTTTTTTTATTTTTTTATTTTTCCTGGGTTAGTTTTATAGCCTTTTCTGCTTACAGTAACCCTTTATCTTGATGTAAAAAACTCCTACTTCACCCTATAAAATATGCACACACTACAGTATGCAAAAATAACGTTACTTTTAGTTTGCTCAAGTATCTGGTGTGAGAAGTCCCACGACCGCCACCCCTCACTAAAGCCCTGTGTAAAGCGATGCAGCATGTGCACAGGATGACTGAAGAGATATGAGCAGAGTACTGAACACTTTGGCATGACCTGGGAATAATTAACCTAATCTGAAATGCAACCAACTATTCTTTGGTATTTAACCTTTTCTTATATATAATTAAACCGTAGAATCCCACTTCAATTTTAAATTAACAGTTCTTATAGGTGCTATTTTTTCTTTCTTCGTAGTTGCCTAATGGCAGGGAGCCAATGACCCTTGCTTCTTGGAGCAAATTAATTTTAAATAGTGGAGCCTCAAAGCCTGTGCAAAGTTTTGCTGTATTTATCCTTGCCTAAAAGCACTGACTGCCCATTCAGTCACAGAACTGAGCATACACAGCCTGTTAATCAACACTTTCCTATTCTGATCTTGGTTGTGTATGCCAAAGTTATTAGGAGAAGAGGGGAGATTTTGCTTGTTTCAAGACTACAAAAAAAAAAAAAAGCATGATCTAGTCCTCTGAAGGCCGTTTAAAAAAAAGAAAAATACAAAATAAGCTTGTTGGCGCTTGTAGCCAGTAAGCAAAACTACACAGCGTGCCTGCACCATGCCATTGGAATGATGCTGAGAGCTGGGGCTCAGCCCTGCCCCGGCTGCAGCGCCTGCGGCGTGTGGCTGAGTCACCCGCTGCCCAAGGAGCGCAGACAGGAGCAGGATCAGCCCAGTCTGCTGATGCTCAGTCTCCCAACAGCTGTCTCACAGGCCTTGTTTATGACGGGAAATTACACTGTGGTAGTCACCAGGAGTCCCGAGCAACATGTTCTAACATGATGTAATTTCCCAGTGTAAACCATCCCACTGGTGTCTCTTTCCAGTTGCAAGGCCAACAAACAACATTCATGTTGGGCTCAGTTGCTAGTATTGCAAAAGTGTCCAAAGATGCCAGTGCAGGGAAGGTGCAAGCTCTTTTCTCATGTGCTTCAAATCCAATGTAATGCAACTATAACGAGCCCAGGTGAGACTTCACACCTGTTCTGCATGTACAGAGATGCATCAACTTAATTATGGCAGCTTTAAATGGACTCCATTAAGCTGGTGCATTTGTTCAGATTGAAGGTTGCAGCCTGCCTTTCTGGGTGCAGCTTTGATTGCTGTCCTCCCTCCCCCCTGTTAGCACCGATGGGGATGTGAGCACCCCTCTCCCTCCAAGCAGGCAAGTCCAAATCATCCTGGGTGACTCCTACAGTCCAAATCATCCTAGGTGACTTAAAACAGTTAAAACTGCTGCCCAGAGCCAATGCTGGCGTTAGGCTACAAAGCCCTTCCACCTGCGTCCCCACAAGCAAGCTGCAGGGATAAGGAACGTGGACACCTGCCAGTAGCATCTTTTCCATCAACACAGCTGGTCCTGAATAGGATGTATGTCCATTCTGAGGAATGGAAAGTTGCACTAGGTACCTCCAGGGCTGAGCAGAGCAAGGGAGAGCCAGGATGTCAGCAGCAACATTCGCCTATATAGTGTAGGCGCTTACACAGTCTCACAGCTCCGAGTTACTTTATGATTTATAAGGTATACACCAACAAATACTGACATTCCCCCTGGCTCTCTAGCCAACCAGTGGTACTTAATGATTTCCTACAGGCAAGAGCAGATACTTCAAAATCACAAAGTCTCAGCTTCACATACAATTCCACATTTACAGTTGACAAAATGTGCTCTCAGGACAGTGTGGTGAGGGGCAGAGAAGCAGAGACAGGAGAGCACAGAAGGAAAGGAACATTGAAAATGACTTTAATGTACTCAGCGTCTTGCCACGTGGGTGCACTCTGCAGGAGGAAAAAAAGATTATAGTAATACTAATAATACTACTTTGCAGTTGGTATGGTGCAAGGGCTAAAGCAAGCACTGACCTCACCCTGTCAGCAGGGAGACCAATGGATTATCTGATCTGTTTGGTCTCACTCATGACATTTTTTCTTACATAAAACTTCTTTGACTGCAACTGATTTACACCTGAGTAAATAAAAGTAGAAGCTGTTGTAATTACTTGCTCCTCAAAAGACAGAGGAGAATCTAGAGTTAAGAGCCTGGTTTAGGACATTTTTCTCTTTCCTAGCTAATTGATAGGAAGCCAACATCAGAACAATGTCACAGTAATGTAGCAATAAATATTTGTAGAACTGAGCCTTTTCGTAAACTCCTTCCATGCTAGGTGGATTGCTGAACATATCCTCAGCACATAAGAGATTAATTTATCCTTCTTTTTCTTTTAGAGTTGGCAAGCAAAGGCACAACAGCCTGAAGTGCCGTATCTCCAGGGACAGCATGGTCCTTGAATACAACCGTGATCTCAGCTGGAGAATTTAGGAAACCTAAATCCAATAGCATTTGATAGGCTCCGCTTGACTCCTACACTTGGATTTCTCACAATTTGCAGCTAGGAGAGGCAATGTGTTTGTGTTTATGGTGGTAACCCAGCAAACCTGGCCACCGAGAAGGATGCTATAAGAAGAAAGGCTGATGTTTGCTTTGCAGTGCTGCCTTACCCACAAATGCAAGTAAGATATATTCCCTTTATACGTTATATGAATCGACAGTGTCTCTTTGCCAGGCTACAAGCATCGCTACAGCCTTGTGGTCCTCGCTCAATGCCCTCAGCTCCACCCTTCATCATTTGATGGCAGTGAGGATAGCCCAACCATAGGTGCAGGTGTCCCCATTACCTCCCATGCTGGAGCACAGGGCCGTGGGAGGCTGGCAACAAACACAGGAGCCACAGGTGATGTTACCCTCTCCAAAGGCACTTTGATACTTCAGAACTGACAGCAATGATCTCCTTCTTCAGCTGGTATCAGCGGGAGAGAAGGTAAATACACACAGAGTGAAAATCACCCATCCGCAAAATCCTAAGTGCTTGAATTACATTTAAACACCTCTGCACAGGAATGAGTTTCCTCTGCAAATAGCATCTCTTTTCAGACAGCAAATACTGGTTTAACACTGTCACTTCTCACTCCACAGGCACAATTCATTTATATCAGACAGTAATGTTGTCATGAATCTGGTTCTCTCTGGATGCAGCTGATAGCCTTTAAGATACTGATAATTTAATCAAACACAGAGAAATTAATAAAACCTAAAATATTGTCTCTATTTTGCCATTACAGCATAATGACAAGGAGAAAAAAGTGCCATTTGTCGCAGAGTAGTTGGATTTAATACTGAGATTGTTTGGGCTTTTGATGGAAGCTTTTATTTTAGTCAATTGCCATCCTTGGAAGAGCAGGCATTACTTGCTGAGTGGCTCTAAGTGGCATATTAATATTGAGATCTTTAACTTGTTTGCAAAATTGCCACCAATTTCTTAAACCTTACAAAGGAGACAGTAGCAACTCACATGTCCTCCTGTATAAAACCACTGATCTCCTTGGAATTTGTCTGTGTGCCTGCAGAGACATCATTAAAACTGCATGATGCTGAAGGTTGCGGTGCCCAGGAACAGCCCGCATGCTAAAGACAGCAAGAGCTGGCTCTGAGTTAAAACGGTGAATTTGTATTTGTTTTCTTTTATTGCTTACTCATTTACTAAGAGGGAGAACATTTGTCACTTGCTCAGTTTTTCCAGCACTGCACCGTCTCTCCCTTTCTCTCTTTCTGCATAGTCTTCAGCTGGTTTGTTTAGGACAAACATGCTCTCTCCTACACCCACTTAACTCCCAAGGTCTCTGAAATGCCTACGCCCTTTATATCCACTAGAATGCTTTTTTTTAAAACTACAGCAGATGCAGAGCCCCACCTCACAAAGTGGGGGAAGCAGAGGAAGGTGCAGGCAGCACATCCTTCTTCGCAGGGAAAGCCTCCCGTGTCACCCTCCGGTGAACCAACCCACCATGCTGACCAGAGGAGCCCCGTTAGTGACAACAGCTCTAAAAGCCAAATTAGCCTTTCTCTGTGTGAGTAAGGATATGTAAAACGTTGTCACCGTAAACAGACCTGAGGGAGTCGAGATCATTAACACCATTAAAACGAAGCTTCATCTCTTCATCCTCGCAGGGTTGCAGAGCAGCAGAGGAGAGTGAGAGCACCAGCTCCTGCCTCCTCGCTGTGCAGGTACAGGGCAGGCAGCCCCGGGCGAGTGCCAGTCCTGCGGCAGCTTTTTCCACATGCCCTGCCCACATTGCCTTCCACACCAGCATCCTCCTGGCCTGCTGCTCTCCCTTGACCCCGTGCTGGGATTGAGGCAGAATAACCTGTCACAGAGCTGTCGTTCGACAAAGATTTCTTGTGGTGGCCATCATGCCTCCCCACCAAAAGCAAAATCTCCCTGCAGTAACAAACCTCGTGCACACTCAGAGCCACAGAAAGGGCCATTTTCTCATTGATCGATTCCGGTCGCTTTCTCTGGGACTGTTGGTATTCTCTGTGATGGGACCTTATACATTTATAGTTACTTATGGCTTTACATTGTTTCATTTCCTGCTAGTTTCTCACTAACAGCCTGCTTTGATTTAACTCCATGTGGCCAGGCAGGATATTATCAGCCAGGAAAATAAAGAGCTTCTTGATATTGATGGACTGATATTTATGAAGAAAACAAAAGGCATATATTTCTCCTCATTCTTTCCTCCTAGGGTTTCCAAATACACTTTAACTTACAGTAGTAGTGCAGTAAGGAAGAGTCCTAGCACTGAGGGACAATAAAGCCAGCCTGTTGCCCCTTCCCCATCTTTTAGGAAATGGAAATTTGAGAACTTCTGTGATCTTTCATTTAGGTGAAAAGTTAGAAGACACTTAGGTAATGACACTTAGAAGAGTGCCCATTCATTACCTGACACTCTAGTTGCCCTCAGGATTCATGAAAATTGGACCGCAATTTTGAGTCCTTTCTGCTTCAAAATTTGACTTATTTTTAGAAAGAGACATTCCTGCATTTATTTTGTCTTTGTGTGATAGATTTTTCCCTTCTCGAGTCTAGGACTTTGTACTTGCCGTTATTGAATTTCACATAATTGCTTTCAGACCATTTCTTAAATTTATCAAGATCATTTTAAATTCTTCTCCTGGCCCCCAAAGAACCTGCCAGCATGGTGTCATGTGTGAATTTCACAAGCACGTTTGCTCTTCCATCATTCAAGTCATTCATGAAAATATAGAATGGTATCAAGCCCAGGACAGATTTCTATGAAATCTCATGCGTGCAACTTCTTCTGTTTGTCAGCAAATTCTTGAGAACTACTTTTCCAGTTCCTTTTTAGTTACATTTTCCAAGTATTTGTGCATCCTTCCGATAGCAGTTTCAGCTAGACCAGACTGCTGAGTTTCTGCATGAGAACATCATATAGAAAATCCTGAAAATCTTGCTAAAGTCGAGTTAGATCACATCTACTTCCACCTTTCCATGATGTCCATTTTTTTTCAAACAGGGAAAGTTGATTACTTTGACATGATCTCTTCTTGACAATTCCATGTTCCTGTTTCTTATCATATTTTTTCCATCTAGATGCTCCTAAATAAATGCATTTGTTTAAATAACTTTAAACCATTGCAAAGCTGTCTAAGTTACAAATTTCCAGACCCTGTCTCCACCCCTCACCCCTTTTAAAGGCAGGTATTTTTATCTGTCTTAATTCTGTGATATTGCCACAATTGAAAGTCAATTGCTTCTGGTCAGAGATTGCTTTTGATAATTCTTTGACTGTCCAAGTTTTATTAGGCCCTCCTACACGAAGTGTCTAACCTACCGCAATAAATTTCACATATTCCCCCCTACTTTGTCCTAAGGCACTATCCCCTTGTTACTATTAATTACATTGTGCCTCTATTTAAAACTTCTTATTTTCCAGCCTTTTTGGTAGGATTTCTTCATCTTCTACATCAGCTGCATTCATTGAAACCTTTTTGGTTTGGTTGGATTTTTTTACAACTCTTGCTGTTGGCAACAGCTTTGGGGACTTTAAGTCTTTCTCATGGTTACCTTGCTCCTATGCTGTAGTTTCTATTCAGCATGGGACTATGCCCTTGTTTCTCCTTTTTGGATTTCCAGATGAAGGGAAACTCTTGAGCGCTTTCCTCCTGAGGGCAAGAAGATGCAGTAACCCCAACAAAACGATTCAGCTGAACCTGGGGAGGGTGATACTCTGAAGAATGGTCTGACACTGCCCATGAGTGAACCTATGCATGGGTGTTTGAACAGGGAGAGCAAAGGTGTTGGGATGAGAACAACTTGTTTTTGGGGACAGTGATGTCTTTTAAAAGCTAAGTTGCACTTTAGGGTTTCTCCAGCGACCAGGCAGATGTGCAGGAGGCTCCAAGCATCTCCACCAGCATTTTTTTCCCATTACCCTCAGTAGGAAAATGCAAAACTTTGGCTGGATCAGGGAACTGATCCGGTAGAAACAAAAGCATACTTTAGCTGAGCCTTTTCTTTTTATTTTTCACTGATCTGGTTCACAACAAAACTACACAAAACACTGAGCCAGTGCCACAGAGGCAGTGGTAACGTAGCTGGAGGCAGGGAACAGCAGGAACCTCTTAAATCCCCTCCCTGGTGGGGACAGGCTTTCTGCAGGCCAGCTCTGAAGGGGAGACCAACTTACAAATCTGAAGTAAGAGCCAGTGAAATGCCATGCAGAGCAGAACTGGTCAGGAATTTTTGCTTTAATTATTTTTCCCCACAAAAAAGTTTACATTGCAGCTTTTGGCAGGAACAGGGTAATGGCCAGAAACTTTCTTTTTTTAATGTTTTGTAAATAATTGAAATAGGATAGTTCAAGGGGTTTTGGTTCAAAGCCAGCTTCTTTCAATTGTAAGTTAATTTATAATTTTAAAAATATGATATCAAGATCAGAGCTCTTTCTAGATTATTACCCAAGCTGTGCAGATGAAGGGGGGGTCTGTGGATTAATGGCTGCTCCCTGAAAAAAAGTGCAGTGCCTTTAGGATGGAATTTCCGTCTTCTTCTTCCTTTCTTGAACACTAAATACTTACCCTTTTTTGAGGAGGAAATGTAGGACAGGCAGGAGTGATTGCTGTGGGCCACAAAATGAGCCAGGGTGAGCTGGATCAGAACTCAGGAGCTAAACCTGACTTCTCTGGGCTGCATTCTGATGAAGTGGGAAAGCTTCTGCTATTCAGTGATTTTGAGATGAACAGTAATAAAAGCTTTAACTTCAGGCAAGGCTGCCTAAACTTGACACAGCAAGAAGTGGACTCAAGCAGAATTGATCAGCTGAGGGCGCTGAACAGTCAATCAGTGATTTACCTTTGTAAAAAGTGGATTATAAAAACACAAGGTAGTTATTCTGGTTAACAACATGCTAGATAGGGATAGTGAAGCTTTGCATATGTCCTAAGTAGCATCAGATTGCTCAGTTAACTTGCAAGATGTGTGCCAGAGAAGTAATGGCAGGGTCTGGCCCTGCTGGAATGTGATGACTTTTAAGAAGTATAAAAGTCAAACGAGTTGTTGGTAGTGAAGATATCTTCCCAAGATGTAATCATGGAAAATTCCTTTCAAGAGCTGGTGTTTAGACCTCAGAAAATGCACAGCAAATTGCATTGTGATTTATTTGTCAGTGTCTTTATAGGTTGGGCGTTACTTTACCCCACAGCTGGAGTCAATTTTTAATATTTAAAAGTGGAAAGAAAGCAAAACCTAAACACATACAGATCTGTCTGTTTTAGATTGTACTTTTCCCAAACATTACTGTTTAGAATTGAACCCTGAATAGATTTCTGCAGAGGCCAGCTGGCAACACAGAATTAAAATAACTGGGACAGGGTAGGCTATATAGAAAGACCTCCTAAACTGCAGTTAGCTGATCTGGTATTCATAGTCACTCCAGAAATAAATCTAATCTTTCCTTTCTTCTGATAAAGGACGTAAAGTTCCATCTTCTGGGGTTTTTTGCCTCCACCTCTTTCTCTTTCTTCTCTCTTTCTCTCACTCTTCCATAGCAAAGCCCTGTACCGAGTAGGTGTGGTACAGTGCATTCTTTAAATACAGTAGTTGCTGGTTACCATGAAAGCCTGTTGAGGAAACAGATAAATAGAGTGAGGTGGCAATGATGATTTACATCGCTCTTGAATCACTTGGAGCAATTAATGAAGAAATAGACGACAAAGACATTTTCCGGTGCCCACCAGGTTTTACTCGGTTAGCCAGGAAAGGCTAACGAAATAACAGCTGGAGTCAGAAACAGATCCTATTTCAAAGCCCATACTGTACCTACACTAGAAAATTCAGTCTCCTGTGGTTCATGCTCAGAGTTGTGCCTGGTTTGCTGGAGCATTAAATGAACTGACAGGCCAGTGCTTAAAGCACAGCTCTGAGGACCAGGATTTGGGAATTTTATTGCCTGTTCTGCCAACAGCATGCCCGATGATTTCAAAGCTTAGACACAAAAATGACATACCGTGATATAGCAGATAATCACGCAATGTCTAAGCCACAGTGTGACGGAGAGAAAGACTTCACTGTCAGGTTCAAATTAACAATTTATTTGAACTTCACTCACAGGTCCAATACGCCACTGTTGCAGGTTCTTTTATGGATACAATGGAGGAATGCACTATTGCAATTAAATACACAATTCACAAGCGCGCTAGATATTAATACCTTACAAAAAAGAGTGCACTAATCACGATCTTAAAGCATGCCAAATACCATACGTATGTTTCTTAATCACTTACCCTCTCTCTCAGGTAAGGCCTCTCAATCCCTGGGAAGTTACCTTGTACAGCGTCCTGGACAAGGGGGAAAGAATCTCCTACAGGCCAGCTGTATCCTTGGAAAAGCGACTCTCCCCATTTTTCTGTCCAAACCTTACGGTTTTTATTCCCTGATTTGATGGGTGGGGGCAGGCTTATACAGGAATGTTTATCTCTGGTGCCTTGATGGCTCAGCTCCTTAGTCTATATGGTAATTTAGTGATGTCTAGCACACAAAGCTACTGAATAGTGGTGGAATGGTACTCAGGGCATTTTGTTTGTTAAGGGATCATTCAGGCTCCATTCGGGTTTCGGCAGTGTTCAGACAACCCCGGGCTGAGCCGTTTCCGCAGCTCCCCCCAGGTCATCTCTGCATAGATAAGGATTTGTCAAGGTGGGACAAAGCTGAGTCGCATCACAACTCCCTGCATCTCGCCTTTGTGCTCCGAAACAGGTTTAGCTGGGTGATCCCATACACACAGTAACTGTCTGTACATGTGTTTATAACCTCTAAGCCTGCCACTAAAGGCTAGGTAACAACTTAACTTGGTCCACAGAGAAAGATAGCTAAGCTGCGTCTGCCGTGGGCTGAGAGCAGAAACACAGACATAGCTCGGCTGATGCACAGTGAGTTGTTAAGCCCGTGTTACCAGCTCCTGTGTCTAAGTGCTGGGAAAAATTACTTTGCTTCTTCATATCTCAACTACAAACTGCAATAACCTTGCCTGACTCACAAATGTACTGTTATCGTAGTCCTTGGTAAAGGTTTCAGAGATTCCCAGGCTGAAGGGAGCAATGGAAATGTTTTAGCTGCTTTATTATTACGGTGGATCCACCATACAAAGAAAGAAAAATCGCTAAGCCTATTCCCAACCTTCCTCCCTTTTTTTAGGGAGAGGTACCTGTGGAAGAATCATTGTGCCAACAGCCAGCAGCTTCCAGCTTCTCAGAACCTCTCTGTGTTATAGTAGAGTACACATGGAAACAAGACCATCTTTGCATGGCATATCGGACTTCATGCACAATTTCAGTCTCCAAGTTGCTGGTGAGTGGCCCTGGCATCCCTGCAGGGAGCCATGGATATGTTTACCAACAAAAGGGCTCTGTAATATGCAACATATGGAGATAGGAAAAACAACTCTAATTGGGAAAGGCACAATCCCATTTGGTAACATTGTTGTATCTCTTAATAGTATTTTATTTATTCTCTCTTCCCTACTGAGTCATGGCGGATGCCAAAAGCCAGGACCACCAAGCAAAGCTGGCTCCTTCCCAAAAATATGCCTTGCCTGAGTGGATTCGCTCTGTGAAGGATTGCAGGGAGATGTTCTCCTTCAAAGATTTTTATATGATTGGAAGGGATGTTGTGAGATAGGCAAAGAATGCTTCCAGCTGAGAAAGGCTTTAGCTTCCTGCCTGTCTAGTCCAGAGCAAGAAACTTTTTGGCTGTCTTTGTGGAGCTGCTGTCTGCAGACCACAAGGCTCTTGGTTCAAACCTCAACTGTGAAAATGTGCACAAAAGGAGCGTTTATTTAGCAGATGGGGGACATCTCTGTTTGAGGAAGGCAGCGAATTCAGTGTCTGGCCAGCAGCTGGCAGTCCTGGCAAATGATATATTTTTTTAAAATATCGACTCTTGTGGCTTGTCGTCCCCATCGTGAATTTTCACATCGCTGCTTTGAAGATTAACACAATCACAAAAGGTTTTTATTACAAACCTTTCAGGACCAGAAGGGATCCTTAGAGCAACTCCTTGCTCTTAAGGGCATCTTGTCTGAACCGGTCAGGCTCCATCATGATGGGATTAGTTTATCTTTCAGAAATCTGTGGGAGGTGAGAAAGGTAATACTGATTGCTGCAGCGGCTAATAGGAAACACCAGTGAGGAGGGCTCATTGCTTCATACCTTAGACATCATGCACATTCTTTGAAAAGAAGCATCTTGCTAGCTCTAGAGGCTACCTGTAGTCAGAGGAAACATGGCAAGGAATTTTCCTGACAAAACTATATTTCATGGGAAAATATTTTGTTTCTATTCCTGCAATGTTTTTGTTTGAAAAATCTCTTGTTCATTCAAGCTTTCTCCAAATTTCATAAGCACAACCACAGCATTTCTGCCTACAGGGCAAGATAGGAGGATGGGACTGCTGCAGCTCCTGAATGTAAGTAGGAAAGACATGAAAAAGTTTTCAGGCCAATTTGGCCCAAGCCAATATTTTACAAATTTTTCTCATATCAGACCCTCTGGTTTTGGACCACCTCTAGTGACACAACAAAATTCACATGTTAAAATGACCCGCAGTACTAAAATGGGGAATCTGGTCCAAACTAAAGAGGCCACCTAAAGGAGACCATCCCCTTCCCTGGCATACGTGCAGTCTTCCTATGAGCTGCATTTGAATTCTACTCATATGAATTACATGCTTGGCTATCTGAATGGAAATGAGTAGATTTGGACTATATCTACCTTTTTGCAAGAATGACCCAAATCTTACCCAAATAATGCAAGATGTTCATGTCCATACAAAAATTCTCAAAATCAAGGAAATAAAAGAAAAGCACTTTTTGGTGTGCAATGAGAGCACAGGAGTGGGAAAAGAGAAGTATATAACATACAAGGAAAATACATAAAAAATAATTATTTCTCACCTAGCTGGGGCCTGAGGAGGTTTGGCCTGGGTACATTTCTCTAGAGAAACCAGATGTGTGTTTGCATATCCCCAAGACTGACTGCAGTACATAAATGTGTAGCCCTGCCCATATTTCCTCTGCTCAGTATCACTTGAATGTGATGGCCTTGCTGCAATCACTCCAGTACCTTAGCCTTGGTGGTGTCCCAGTAACATGCCTCTAAGCTGAGCAAGGCAGTGTCAGAAAATCCTTTCCTAATTTCTGTGGTTAAATCTCACTTCCCAGGGTCGCATGTGCTCATGAAAAGGAGAGGGAATTTTCCTTCATCCCACTCTAACCAAAGCACTTCTTCACAATCCAGAGGAGGTAGCACCACCAGCAAATATAAGGGTCTGTATGCAGGTAAGCTCTGTCCCGTCTGAGAAACGTTCTCAGTCTCAAAAACTTTTACAGAGACTCTGAAAAATATCTGAGAAACAAACTATGGAACAGTTTCATCCTCTTGATAAAGTGCTCAAGCAGATCAGCTAGAAATGTGGTTTCCAGGAAGAACCTGAATGGAGGCTCTAGGTCACTTTACCCCCAATTGTAAGTACCTGTCATGTGGCACAGATGATCCTTCCCAAAAAGCAAAAGACATCTCTGTACAAGAGGAGGCATACCCCAAAATATGTCCTCATCAGCACAAATGATTCAACAGCTTGCAGGAAGGGAGCAATTCCAACAGCAGCAGTGAAATCAGCCTTCCTGTTCCTGGCAAAATATGGCTGAGGTACTCCCCAGAGCGGCTCATCCACGCAGTACAGCACGGTGTTATTGCTCGGTATGAAGGAAAGAGCATTAACCTTCATAAACAAATCCTCCTCCTTTTCTGCGTGAGGTTTTATAGCACAAATAAGGAACATGCCCAAAGGGTCTTAGCAACACTCTTATATTCCCCTTTCAACAGTTTGTTTTTAAATATGCCCAAAACAAGCTGTTGTCCATCTCTCCCTGTTGTCAGGAAAGGAAGCTATAGAGCTGTAGCACTTAAATTCCTGGGTGAAATCTTGGCTGCACTTAGTCATTGAGGTATTTGCTATTTACTTCAACAGGGTGAGAACTGCACAGCTCTTACTCGCCTGAAACCACAGAGAGGGACTGTCTGCAAAGTTGGCTGCAGGAGGCTTTCACAGAGCCATTTCATGGGATTTTTGAGACTGCTGCCCCAGGAGAGGGATTCTTTATGGTTTCTCATTTGGCAAATTTGTGCTGCTTTTAAATTCTGCTATCAGACACACAGGAGCAAACTCCAAAGTATGAGGTGTGAGCATGCACCCCAGGGCAGAAATTGCTTCTTTTGCTAAAAAAACTGCACAGGTTGTGTGTGAACTCCTGGACTTGTGGTCCAGATACACACCCAAGCTGTGTCCCCCTTCTGTACTTGGACAAGAGCTGCCTACAAATGGTTACTGTGTACTGTGTGTACTCCTACACCACAGAAATACACCCAGAAATGGGGTCTAAGCAGAACCCGGTGTTTCCAGTCAGGTACCTGGTGTGAATAATCGGTGACTATATCTCAGTCGCACCATACAGCCTGTCCACTACTGCATATAGAGATGACTGGTGATGCTCCATTGCAGTTCTTTATTTTTTTTATCCTTTACTTAATGCTAGTCTCAATCTATGGGGCATCTATATGTTAGGGGCACCTCTTGTGACTGTAAATGTGATCTGCAAAGCCTTCAAAAGTGAGAGCTCCACTTTTCTGCACAGTGCTACATTTGTTGAGTTTATTTTCTGGGCTGAATTGCCAGTTATTGATAATGGTAATAGTACCTAGCTTGTATATAGCGTGCTCCAACAATACATCTCAAAATGTTTCACAAAGCAACACAAATCCCCTTTATTTCCATATGCCCCTAGAATTTCCATATTCCTAATTTAGCTCATTGCTTTACACAATCTGATACAGTTCGGAAGGAAAAGGCAAAGAGGGAGGTCTTCACCTGCTGTTGTTATCTAAGAGAACATCACTGCTACGACACACAGATGGAGAACCTGCAAGAAAGGGTAGGTGCAAACAGGTCAGTGAAGAGGGAGCCAGCAGCTGTGTGGACCTAGCCCCACACTCACACACAGCTGCACTGAAATCATCCTCATCTTTGAATAGATGTAGAAAAACCTATAGCCTAAATTTCAGCTATCTCCTTATGGCAGTGGGGAGCCTCAGAGAGTGATTCATAGGACCTAAATAAGGCAGTAAGCAGGCAGCTGCCTGCAGCTAGTCAATAGGAACGTCAGGCACAGAAACACAAATGGAATTTAGCCCCAGTGGTCTAATATAAAAGATTTGCCAGTGACCAACTCGCTGCTTGGGTGGTTCTTCTGATGGTAGTTTGTGGTTTTGGTTATTACTTTCAACAAAGGAATGAGGATAATAAAGATTTTGGAGTCTAAATTAATCTTGTGAGGCTCATAAAAGTTATATTCTGTACCAGCTTTGTGTTAGGCACAATCCAGTGGCTTTTATTTGCCTGAATGTCCTCGACTTCTGAAATATGCACAGCACATGGAGATACCAGATTCTACAAGAAACACAAGGATGAAATTCATGTTTATTCGGCATTAAAACACCCAGTGTTGAATGTCAAAGGTCTGTCAGGAGAAAGTTTCTTGAAAACAAAGCTCCTCAGATAAAGCAGGATCAAAGTTTTGCTCTGGAGTCAGATGCTGTATTTTCAAAAAAATATCTATACTCACATGACTAGCAAATAAGCCAGAACAAAATGAGAGTTTTTAGATAAAATATGCTCTTCTGCCAGCTATTGTGAAACTCTGAAAACCTACGCATGCTTGTAAATAGATCACACTTACATGGAAGGAGATCTCTAAATGGACTGTGACTCATACAGCTTGAATATACAAGGATGGATTGTACACTGCACAGTGCTGGAGTTTCTTTCAGTATTATACATTAACAGACTCTTGGTATGCAGTATTACAAGGGAGCGTTGGTAAGAGCACTGGGGAAGGAGAGTGGCTGTTTACCTGGTGGATTTTGAGGAATAAAGATCCAATCATCATTTTACTTTCCTTCTTAGTAACTACTAATCAATCTAATAATTATCAACAGGACATTTTTAAAGCTTTGGAAGGTCTCATTACACTCAATAAGGAAGGAAAATATATGGTCATCCTCAGAACATTATACTGCAGGCTTATGAATCTGCTCACCGACGTAATATAGGACAGCTTTTCTTTTGGTTCCTTATAGTTATGAATACTCAAAAATGAATTGCTTACAGGCTTAAAGTTAAGTGCATGCTAAGTGCTTTGCTGGACTGTTGCTTTGCTTAAGTGCTTTGCTACATTCTCAGTAGACTGTGGGCTCAAATCCTCATCTGTCTTCCTCGTGATTTTGGCATTTAATCTTATAGTCTATGTCTACATAGCCCTGAAGGATGATAGACTCAGCAGCCTGTGCATCTCCGAGTCACTTGGCTGCTGTGGTGACCACTGGCTGGTTGCTTCTGCAAGACTGCCTGTTGGCAGGTCATTGTGTGGCTGTGTTTGGACACATATTCCCATGTCCCCTGGAGCGTGTGTGCGGGCTGTACCTCCGACCGTGCCAAAGAGGGTAGGAGTAAAGGTGGCTGGTGCAGCCCCTCTTGATGGGGGTCCTGAGACTGCCATTACAAGACAGTGGAGATGTAGTCCAAGACACGCAGATCTTGATTCGAAGCTTGTTTGAGCAGGGAGTCAGGAATCTATTCATGGCCTTCTGAGTATTTAGAGTCTCAAATGAGCTCCACTTGTCAAAAACAAAGACTTAAAGACAGCACTGACATGTTTTATACATTTTTCATGTTATTCCATGGTAATGAGGACTATAAACATCCTTTATTCAGAACTGAAAGATGAGATTTTTGGAACATGAATCTTTGGCAAATTTGGTAACGAAGTTGCCTGGAGCACTGAGTTTGGCTGATGAGTGTACTTGCAGGCTTGTGAGCCAGGATGAGGCAGTGTCAGCAAATGCTACAGGAAAAAACAAAGAACTCTACTTTGCTCACGTCTACCCTGGGAGCCTGCTTTCGGCCCCGTCCATCGACCAGCACATGCGTGAATGCTTCCTTTAACTGGGGGTCTGAAACAACACAAACCATTTGCTCTGAGGGAGGAAAGGAACTCATGAGACTTCTGCAGCCTGAATTTTGAGCATCAAACACTAACATCATTAATTGCTTCCAACCGAGCTAGCAAAGCCAGAGCAATGCACAGACATCTGTGCACGAGCAGCTCACATTGAACGCATTTAGGAACATTGGGGCAAGTCTACTTGGAAGGCCAGTAACGTTCACTAGGCAAGTCAGTTGCTGCCAGTTATTCACTGTGCTGTAATTCAGAACACGGTCCTTATGTTACAGATTTAGTGAACTCGGCCCCTGTTCAGAAACGCTTAGAAGCGCAAGGCACTCTGCTTACAGGTTCTGGCTCTGCACAGGGTTTCGGCATGTGAAGGACACCTATTTTCATTGGAAGAGACTCGCCAGCAGCAACTGTCAAATTTTGGCCCCATGAATTTTGTTTGCAAAAGGAAAATTTTAAATCTATTATTCAACTTGGAAAACAACTGAGTATGAGTTTGTGAATCATCTTGCCATTTGAGGAGACAAATTAATGAACCCTAGTAATATATTAGTCCAATCACTTCTTTTCTCCTATTGAAAAAAAAAGGTGATATAGAAAGAGGTTAAAAAATGTTGTCTGCCCATTGAGCTGGTGCCTGCATTTCTTGAGTTACGAGGTGCATACATTATGAGCCTTGGAGGGATGCGGAGTTTTGACTGCATTTTGATGCCTTCCACTTGCTTTGCCATTGAGATGTTTGCTGACAACCTAAAAGGGTGGAGGCACCTCTGCAGTTCTCTCTGGGGGCTTTTAAGGTTTATTTCGTGTTTGTGTTGTATTCCAGGCTCGCAGCTGTAATTTTTCTACTGTCCTTTTGATATTATTACTGACGATGAGTTCATTTCCTTACCCAAACTGGCTGAGGCCTGTTTGTAGCCATCCCTTTCCCTCACCACATTTCATGCCTGAAGAAGGATCCCACAGCTGGTGTCTCTGCGACTCCTGAGTGGAAAAGGGGGAACACTCACCCAGCAGCCCCACTGTCCCCTTGTCACAGGCAAGCATCCTCTCTGGTCCCAGCAGGACTGTGCAGTCCAGGGCCCATGGAGATGGGCAGTAGAGGTATAGCAATGCGCCCAAGAGGCAGGCAGGACCACCACCAGCTGTCACAGGGATACCCAGTACAGTCCCTAGTTGTGGATCAAGCAACTCTTGTTTCCCACAGGCCAGACATATCGCTCATGGCCCACCGCTGGTGGGGGGTCTGGTGCCCTCTGCCCAAGCTCATCCTGCAGGAGCAGCTCTGCAGAGTCAGGCAAGCCTGCAAGGAGTCTCTGGCCTTTTACATGCAAAGAAAGCTCCAAGAGACTCCATAAGCCAGCCAGTCCCCTCAGCCCTTTCCCAATCTCATATTTTTCAAGCCCCAAGGTCTTACACAAGCCCCCTGCACACCACATGTGCACCAGGGCCAGCACAAGGAGGAGACGGGTTTGGCTGGGTTTGGCTCCAGCCAGGGCCACAGCTGAAGCAGCCGCACCCTGGCCTGCATCCAGCTGGCACGGAGCTGCTCCCCGAGTGTCCATAGACACGGATGCTAGCTTAAAAACAGTGTGCAAACACAACCAAACTGCTCTTTTACCTGGGCTAGTAGGAATGCCCATGACAATGTAGCTCACTAACTTGGGTTCCCCTATTGCTTTCCGTTTGGTTTCTTGCTGCAGCATCTGAATTGCCCAAAGCTGTCAAACACTCAGGAGATAGGCCTACAAAATAGAAATAATGAAATTAGTTTAAGTAGGAGATTTTTAGCAGATCAATCAATTCCTTCACTGTTGGTTTGGGGTTTTTTTTGGTCTCTCTTCTGAGGCATTAAGATGCATGTTGCATCACATTGTGAGTTTTTCATCTGCTGTCCTTCCTTTTTCAAATAAAACCCAATATTCTCACTCAATTACTTTTCTCTGCAGCTCTAAGAAAAACACCAGAAATATGAGGAGATTTGTGTTAAAATCAGTGTCGTCAGCACTATCATCTCATACGTTGAGTTTTTCCATGGCAGAGAGTAACTTTGCCACTAGCCCAGAATATGGAGCAACACATAGCTCACTCACAGAATCACAGTCTGGTCGCCAACTGCCCCTTATTCTAGGCATTTATTATATTAGTAGATAACTTCCCTTGGCAAGCTGGTTGTCATATGGATGAGGAAAACAAACCCTCGCTTCATGGGTTGCACAACTCATTTGAGAAGATAAACCATTAAGATGCATTGACATCAGGTGAGATCCTGTTGCAACCCCTCCAAGCCTCTCCCACAGCCCTCACACCGCATTCCCAGTTGAAGAAAAGCTCTCAGCACCAGAGTCGTCCTGCACAGAGCTGGGCTCTCAGAATAGGTACTACATTGCTTTATATGTATATAAATAACCTGTATTGTCAACGTGAGGGTATCTCATCCTCTACAGAAGACAGCATTCAATGCTGAATATTCACTGTCAGCATCAGTTCTTTCGAACTTTCTATGAGAAGGGAATATTTTGAATTCCCCACACTTTGCCAAGAGAAAGATAAATGACCATGGTGTAAAATTTCCATATTTTAATGGCACCCATTTTATGTTCAGGCTCGGGACTTAGAATAATTGAGTTAGTTTCATTTCTGTTTATAGCCCATTTCTGCTCAATTTCCTCTCCTGCCTTTCCCACAGTAACTCAGTGTGGCAGGGCTCGGGCTGCAGATTCTACAGGAAAATGGTTAAATCTGAGTTAAAATTTGTTTCACTAAAAATACACTCGCAGTTCATACAAACCTATTTATTGATCCTATTTTCAAAAAGCTTCACCTGTGACCTAACTGAACTAGACTACAACACTAAGCTTTTGGTGATATGGGTTTTCCCAGATATTGCTTACTGTCTGTTTCTAATTCGTATGCATGTTCCTGATCTATGACAACTGGCTGGTTTATTTTTAATATCATTGCTGCACATGAGCAATAAAGGGTGACACTTCTTCAGAAACCCACAAACTAGCAATAAGCTTCTTCAGTTACAAAGGAAAAGAGCAGAGCCCTGCCATCAAGGAGAAATCATCAAATCTGGGGGAGAAGCTGCAAAGAGAAGAAAAGGGTCTTCACATGGTTTGCAACCCACATACATTTTTTTTTGGCCACTTAAAGAACTGTTGCAATTGCCAGCCAAGTGCTACACAGCAAATTCCAGCTCCACTAGTGCTATCAATCAGACCTGCTCTGGCACTCTGAAGTTAACCTGAAGCTGGCTTACGTAGCCAGATGCAGTTTTTCCAATTGCAGAGGATCGTTGTGGAAGGATGGAGAAGGCCACCAAATGGACACATGTGGGGCTACCATAGCCCGTCTAAGGCTCCCTGGCTCCTGGGGGAGGAGAGGCTCACAGTGACTTTCACAAAAGGCAGTCGCAGATGAGAAAGTACCATCTCGGGGCTAAACAGGCACTCGGAGGACAACGCTAGGCTGGCCTAAAACCCCGTTTTGCTTCCTCTTCTTAAACAGTAATGAATGTAAATAAAAGTCTCCTCCCCAGTGGCACCATCTTTCCGGCCTGCTGAAGTGGAGTGGGATGAACAGCAGGAGCGTGATGGCGGGCACAGCTGCTCTCGGACAGGCCATGGAGGGAGAAGCTGAGCCCTCAGCCGGCTCTGGGAACTGCTGGTGGCTGTGAGCTCATGGCTGGGACCACACCACCGAGATACACACTGAGCAGTTATCCTCTCTAGAGTGAGGGGATGTTGCACTTTAAATTCCTAGATCTGATCAAGGTTTATTCGGCAAGTTCACAACTATACATAGGTAAAGAGCAGTTCTTTTCCAACAACCTCACTTTATTTTTCATCACATCTTCAGTTGGTAAAGGCAATCTGTATAAATAATACACTTCCACTTTGGCTACTCTTCCACCATGTACTAGCTCTAGTGTTACACAATGCTCTGCTGATAGCGTTAGACAGTATCAATAAAGTGAACACTAAGCTGTTGAGGAACCGACATATCATAATGACAGCCATTATCAAATCAGGCCGGCTTTTTTAAGGCTCTGTCAGGCTGGGTGCTGAGCCTGGCACTCTTTGATATCTTCACCAGTGATCTGGAAGCATAAAATCATTGCTAATAAGATATTTGGTAACAGAAAGGTAAATAATTGTGTGGGCTGGACAGTTATGCAAGACTGAGAGTCTGCACTCATTCTATCTAAATACCCTTTATACAGGTAAATTCTACATTATATACTGCTGAACAAGGAATGGAGACCAAATCTTTGCGGAGAGGAGGGATCCTAGCCTGGGCTGAGTGACTCAGACTAGGTCCCAGTAAACAAATACCTTACCAGAAATTCCCAGTGCAATATTGTAGAGGAATTCATGGTAAGCAAAACTAACTGAAGTCTGCCACCAACTATGGGCACTGAAACCACAGTACTGTGTATCATGAGCATTTTCTTTCTCAAGTTTTTTAGAAGGCTTCTGGGAAACTGAAGAAGATGCAAGAGACATCAAAATATTGGAGGGCCACAGAAAATGCCTTATATTGGGAGACTTAAAGAGATCAGCCTGGTTTAAAGAAAGAAGACAAAGAACTTATGTGCAAGCATGTTAATGGGAGAAAATACCCGATTTGAAGGGGCATTTTTTTTTCATAGAGAAAAGCATAATGAGAACCATAGGTGGGAGATGAAGCCAAATGAATTCACATTGGAAATAAAGCACAGATCCTTAACGCTGAGAACAATTAACCACTGGGAAAAAATTGGAAGGGATAGATTTTCCATAATTTTCTCATAATGACCCCTGTTCAAGTCTGGATGCCTTTCTGCAAACTAAATTTTAGTAAAAAACTAGTTGTTGGACTCAGAAGCAATGGGAAGTAATTGAAAAGCTGGAGATACACAGGAGGTTGGGCTCAGCTGGTAGTCCCTTCTGGGCTTAAAAATCCCCTGCATCTATGAACTGCATTGCTAAAAAAATTGGAATGGATAACCATAAGTTTTGATTGGCCAGTGATACATATCACATAATGAAACCTAAAATGAGGTGACAGATACCATCAAAAACATCACTGATAGAAATTGTTCAGATGTTTGTTGTGAGCCTCTGTTGTTATGTTTCATTGTTTGTATATTTGCCGAAGGATTTCTTGGCCTGCAGAGGTGATTATGTGCCTTATTGGACGGATGGGAAGAAAGCACTCTTTTCATGACGATGATGCAGACCATATTGATTGTAGTAGTCAATTTATTAGAGAAGCAAGTTCCAAAATGCATACCATTTAGTTGCTTGGGGATTACAGTCAGTTGCAATTTTTCTGCTAATTTAAGTTACTGCAGAAATAAAAATATTTCCCTGTTGATTTTATTTCAAAAGCAATGAGATTGCATGTCTAGTGCACAGCTTTATTTGACAGAGAAACTTGCATCTGTATTGTATCACTGACAGCTAGAACATTTGCCTGCAGAATACTACGGAAAGGTCATGATTACCAAGAGAAACATAAATGTGTATGCACTTACTGGCTTATTTGACTTGGAAGCTTACAGCTAGATATAGCTGAATAGTATATTGCAATAGGTAGGAATATTTCTCAGAGAGGGGTGTAATCAATTTGTAATTTTAAAAGAAAACCATGAATGTGTAGGCAGTCTACTGTTCTTGCCTTCAATTGGCTTGTTGGTCTGTGTTACATTATTTTAAGCAGCAGTTGCCTATTACGAGATTTGTGAAGGTTCTGCTGATTCTGAAAAAGAAGGTTTCATGTCGACGATTGAATTATAATACTGTGTTTAAGACTTTGCTTCCCACTCTGATCAGTTTAAATTCTTCAGGAAAAGAACGTGTTCTTGTTTGTAGGTATCTCATGTATGTCTCTTCCCTCGGTGGATAATAAATAGCTAGTTTTGTCAGAAAATGTAGCAGCGATTGCACTGAAAGACTCAAGCTCAGGAGAGGAGAAAAGTTCACCTCCCTTGGTGAAACTCAGCATGCTTCTGAAATCATCCAGGCTCTAAGCTCTAACTGCCTTTCTCTCCCCCACATCACAAAAATAGCCTTTGAGTTCAAAATGATCACATACTCATCTCACATAAAATGCACAGGTTCCCAGAGAAGCTTGTGTTCTATTTGCTGAGGCATTTACAAAATGATTTCAATACCTGCACAGGATGGAACAAAAATAGGGCTTGTGCTACTGTTTTAGAACTAATACATGGGCTGGTGATGATGAAAAACGTAATGTTAGAAATAATAATGGGAATAGCACTTCTACTGATTGACCATCAAAAATAAGACTGACAAAATGAATCCTTGTTTCAAAAGGAAGCTGGAATTCTAGGTATTATGTCTATATTGCCTGACAAGCCTGGTCCTAATGCTGTGTTTGAGGCCCAAATCACCTGCCATGTAGGTAGGTTGGACAGATGCCCATTTTCAGGTGTGAGTTTTGTGTGATCAGTGGAGAGCACTTGGATCCCTTCTGCCTTTGAATGTGTGGATGGCACAGGCACATGAATGCTTGAACCAAGTCCACTATGATACATTTACCCCATCACTCCCTGCAGTGGCATCCCATAGCTGATGTCAGGCAGACAGGTCTGCTGCAGAGGGCTTTCTATGCAGGTTTGACACAATGTGTATTGGACACTGGCTTGGGAATCCCTGCCATGGTCACCAGGGCTGCAGCAGGGACTGAAGGTCTGTGAGGAGCTTTTCCTCTCAGCTCCACAGGGAGAGTCAGAGGAAAATCCAAATCCGTCCTTTTCTGCCCAGCTTGCCAGCTCCCTGATAGCTCGCCAGCAAGCTGAAAATGGCCAGTACCAACCCTTGAAGGTTGAAATCACACATTTTCCTCATGTTGGTACAGGGGGGGAAGAGGACAAGCCGTGGTCAAAAACAAGACCTGAGTCTTTATACATTCACTTCATCGTTTTGGGGTCTCTACTTCCGCATATGTACCAAGACAGCAGAGCATCTCCTTTATACTTGCTACAGGGGGTGCTGGGCAGTCCCACATCTAGTCGACACCCCAATCTCTGGCTTACAGGACTCACAGCCCCAACACCACCTCCCTGGACCTGCTGCCATGAACAAGTGGAGTTTCTGTGCAGCTCATGTTGCTCCTTTGCTAGCCTGCCTGAGCTTCTGGTGTTGGACCTCCTGAAGGTCCACCTTCTCCCACTCTGCCTTCTGGAGTTAACTGGGTACATCCCCATTACTAACATCAAGGTGCATTCTGCTCAGCTGAGGGCAGGTGGCCACATGAGCATAGGATTTGTCATTGAATTAGACTTCCCAACCCAATGCCTTCCTTTAGGCAGGACCTGGTCTCTCCAGCAAAGGTGCTTCCGGAAAGCACCTTGTGCCCACTGCACTGCTGGTCATTAGGCTGCGTGGGGGTGGAGGAGTCCCTTCCCTGGAGCAGTTTTCTTTTCCTCTGCCTGGTCCGGGTGGGCTGTTAAGCTTAACTCTCTGTACAACATGCTGAAGAACACTCCCCTATCAGAGGATCCCCCTGTCTTCTTTCAGACCTCACTTTTATTCACGCGTACCTGTTTAAGACCAACTCTAAATCAGGAGCCAGCTCAGCTTTCTGCCTCCAGCGAACTGGGTTGCCCCAGGAGGTGACAGTCTTACTGTTGTTCACTGTACAGGAGGCATCTCAGCTGAGAGCCTGGTCCTGCTGCAGGGTCCGGGGCCCCAGCTTCCCTGGTGAACCGGAGAGGAGCCTGCAGGAGACACGGTGCTGAGGGGCAGCACTGTTTGGTGGCACACTGTGTGGCTGTGGCTCGCTGCCCAAGGCAACCAAGAGGCAACCCAACACAGGTATGGTCCACATCTCACCCACCTTCACTTGAAGACACTACTCTGGGCTGCACCCTAAGCAAAATGTCTTAACCTCAGGATTTTAGGGTTAGGACATCCTGGTTCATCTTATCCTACTGCACAGCTATAGGCAGTGCCTGGCCTCATGCGCTAGGTAGCTCAAAGCTGGCAGCCTCTGACCTGCCTATGTCTGCCTGCACTGCTGTTCAGGCAGGCACACATGGTTAATACTCTGCAAAGACACTGCACAATAGGGCTGGGCACCCCCTCTGGTTTTAGGAACCTAATGCTAAGTTCCAGCAGGCATTTGCCTTTCTTGCACCTTCCCCCAGGGACCTCAGGTGTCTCCAGAATTAGACAGTTGCTGAGCTGGGGTGTTTAAGAACCACATTTTGTGTTCTGGTTCCTACAGATCCACGCAGACAGAACCCGTGTATCCAAGGCCTTTGGAGAATCCAGACCCAGAATGAAGGCTCCTTGCTGGCTTTCTGGAGACCAGGTGATTTTCCAGCTCCAACCCAAGCCTAATACCTTTGAGGGGCAGTTGATTAGTCATAGACAGGGACTAAACACAACTCCCATCTGTTGAACAGATCATCTTTTTTTCTATTTTTCCAAGGGAAGGAAGTTCCCAAGAACCTAATAGCCAATGTGATTTGCATTAAATACAACACATTGACATCCCTCTTAATTTAACTACGAGAGACAGTATCCTGCTATCACTGGCCTACTGTGGTTCACGGATTTATCCCAGTAAATCCTAGCAGGGGGGCTATTTAATCAGCAGAGCCCAAACTCAGAGTTTGCAAACAGACCTTAAAATAAAAAATGTAGAAGTAGGTTAGACTGAGCAGGAGGCTTGGCATTCCTTAACACAGAGGCAATTTGTTTTCTTACCTTCTGTAACTACAGCCTCTCACCCCTCGGCACATAAGCACCAATCAACCTGCAGGGAATCATTAGCTTAAAACAATTACCAGCAGATTTCTTTCAGGTCTCAGGAGTTCTGGGGACTGCAAAGCTTGTCATTTGGCATTCACTGCATCCTTAACCTTTCCAAAGGCAGCTAGAGAAAGCAGAAACCAACAGAGAGCCTTTCAAAAACCTTTTAATAGCTGCTTTCTCCGTTTGTGTTTATAGCGACCATAGCTGTTGCAAAAAGCTTTCTAAAGCACTCCAGGCCTCCCTGGAGCAAAGACTGGCTGGTGCTGGGCATTGTAATAGCAGCACATTGTTTCACAGGTGCAAAGTCGCTCTAAACCCTTCCCTTTTCCTCTCTCCAGAGACCAGAGCTGGCCATAACTTTCCGCATCAAGCCATCCAAGTCTGGTGTCATTACTGCAGATGTGGTTTCGGCACAGTGCGTGGGGCTGGGAATTGCACTGGCAGCTCACTAATGCTGTGTCTCTGCACTGGGGACCCTCTCGTTAGAATCACCCTGTTGGCTGAAGAGTAACATTTTAATGACATTTGCAGATGTCATTCAAACCATGGGTGGCTTTACCCATTAAACATAGCACTTAGGCTACGTGGCTTGGTGCAATTGATGCTTTGTGTCTTTATAAGCATGGTCCTTGAGAACATTTTTCACTTGTGAACAGAAAAGTCCAGATCCTCCATAGCAGCTGAGATTACTTAGTAAAACTGAGGAGCCGGGACAGCAGGGACTAGTTAGTGGCTTCTAATCTTCTGTTGTACTCCGGCTTCAAACTGAGTTGGAGAAGCTTAATACCATGTAATGCTTTTAGCTCCTAAAAGATTCACTGGAAGACATACGCTTATTCCTGCTACAGGCTTAGGTGGAGAATAAAGCTGAAAATCTCTTCCCTAAAAGTAATGGAAATGTGATTTTTCTGCACTGTTATCCCCATGTGTATTGACTTTGTGTGGCAAGATTTTGGCAGCAGGGGGGCTACAGGGGTGGATTCTGTGAGAAGCTGCTAGAAGCTTCCCCTATGTCTGATAGAGCCAATGCCAGCCGGCTCCAGGATGGACCTGCTGCTGGTCAAGGCTGAGCTAATCAGCGATGGTGGTAGCGCTTCTGGGATAACATATTTAAGAAAGGGGAAAAAAACAACTGTGCAATGGCAGCTGGAGAAGACAGGAGTGAGAATATGTGAGAGAAACAACTCTGCAGACACCAAGGTCAGAGAAGAAGGAGGGGGAGGAGGTGTTCCAGGCACCAGAGCAGAGATTCTCCTGCAGCCCGTGGTGAAGACCATGGTGAGGCAGGCTGTGCCCATGCAGCACATGGAGGTCCACGGTGGAGCAGATATCCACCTGCAGCCCATGGAGGACTCCACGCTGGAGCAGGTGGATGCCCGAAGGAGGCTGTGACCCCATGGAAAGCCCACACTGAAGCAAGTTCCTTGCAGGACCTGTGGACCCATGGAAAAAGGAGCCCATGCTGAAATAGGTTTGCTGTCAGGACTTGTGACCCCGCAGGGGACCCACGCTGGAGCAGTCTGTTCCTGAAGGACTGCACCCTGTGGAAAGGACCCACGCTGGAGCAGTTTGTGAAGAACTGTCTCCCATGGGAAAGACCCCATGCTGGAGCAGGGGAAGAGTGAGAAGCGGCAGAAACAATGTGTAATGAATTGAAAGCAACCCCCATTCCCTGTCGCCCTGTGCCACGCAGGGGGAGGAGGTAGAGAAAATCAGGAGTGAAATTGAGCCTGGGAAGAAGGGAGGGGTGGGAGGAAGGTGTTTTTAAGATTTGGTTTTATTTCTCATTATCCTACTCTGATTTTGATTAGTAATAAATTAAACTAATTTCCCCAAGTCGAGTCCGTTTTGCCCATGACAGTAATGGTGAGTGATCTCCCTGTCCTTATCTCGACCCACAAGCCTTTTGTTATATTTTCTCTCCTCTGTCCAGCTGAGGAAGGGGAGTGATAGAGCCGCTTTGGTGGGCACCTTGTGTCCAGCCAGGGTCAATCCACCACACCACATAATCCAAGAACCAGGATCTCTGTACAACAACTATGCTATCTGTGCCAAAGAGCAAAAACTTCCGATCCCATTCCTCGGTCAGTGGATCTGCAGCTGCAGGTGTCTTGGTTACATGCTTTTTATATAAGGCTGACAAAATCACCAGTAACCCCCATTCACAAAAGCAGTATCTTCAGACTGTAGCCCTTATCTTTAGAAGCATCCTTAAGGAAAGCATGTGGCTCTACAATGAAACTTCTGTTAAAGCCAAGAGATCCAGATCTGATTCATCAGTTCCTCCAGCATTACAGTGACACCTGTGAACAATGCAATGAGAGGTCCATGATCTTTCTGCTCCCCCACTCAAGTGACAATAACCAACCCACCCATGCATTCAATGATTCAAGGCAGGTTAAGGAAATGCTCTTTTTATTCATCTCTGTGCATGTGCATCCTGGCAGCTTCCATGCCAACATTCCCAAAAAGTGCTTCACAAGGTGACCAATCCACTGCCTGTCCTCCTCACATGGCTGCACAGGAAGAGGCATAAAACGTGATGTACTAGACCTGTTCACTGCCGACCTGACTGCCCAGCCACAGAGCAGTAACGGAGGGTGAGAGTGTGAACCCTTGCCTGCTTCTCTCTGAGCAACTTTTAAAATTATATCCTGGTCCCAGCAATCCAGACATAAGGAAAATGTTTTGTTGGTTGTGGGTTAAGTGGAACACACCATGCTGGAGTTTAGACAGGCACTTCTGGTTTCACCCAGAAGCACCCAGTCATTTGCTGTCTTTGTGGAAATGATGCAGAGCTGACTACATCACAACCCGTCTTGCCGACATGACTGCTAGACATCAAGCTTTTAGGGAGAGTCGAGCAGAAGACCTTTAATATCTCCCTTGGAAACCATCCTTCTGTCTTGGTCAATACAGATCATCAGTAACAGGTTTTGACTTTTTTCTAAGTTTTTGCATCCATACACTCCTTCATGTTTTCCTGCTATTTTTAATGTATTTTGTTTCTAAAATGTGATCTTTATCAGGGAATTCTGATGCTACTTTATACCTGTCAAGATTTGTTATCAGAGAAACAGAGCCCCTGACCCAAACCTTCCAGGGGCTGTCACTGCGGCACATTATCAGCCCCATGGGCCAGGGGTGACACCCAGCATGGTGAGTCAATGGAAAGGCTCTCCAGAGCACCTTCCAGGCTGAGGGGGAGGTATGGGGCTTATTATGGGATTATTAGGAAGACCACAGATGGGAAAAGGGATGGATCAAGATTGTTTGGGAGGAACAAGCATGAGAAAAGAGAGGGATAAGGAAATAAAAGGGGCTGGTTGCATGTAAACACGTGGCTGGTCAGTATGTTTGCTGGGCCATGCCCTGCACCTGACCAGCGCAGTCTGTCCTCTCTTCTTATTAACCTCCATCTCTATTTTCCTGGGTGAGGGTACTCTTTTCTACATGCATGAATGTGTATGGAGGTCTAAGTGCCAGCAACTGGATTTATAACCACAAGTTATAAGGCCCGTGTGCCTGGGGTGCCAGCAACCTGAGTGAGTAAGGGTTCGTACATCAGTATGTCATCGCTAGCAAATATCAAGCCAGACTAACAGGTCGGTAGAAGTGGCCTGGGAGCTGAGTGTCAAAGCGGCCATAAGCCTGGCTGGGTGTGTGCATGTCTGTGAGTGAGACCGCTGAAGGAACAGGCTACTGGAGGCACCAGGAGATCCAGGCCAACTCCTGGAGAGACCATGGGGTCTCAGGGTCAACTGGGAGACCCGTTTGTGCATGAGTGCAAGTGCACATGTGTGTGTGTGCATGTCTCTGTGCATGAGGCAACTGGAGACAAGAGGATGAAATGGCTAGTTGCTGGGTAGGCTCGGTGTCTCACCTTACTGGGGATCTATAGTGTACCCATAGGGGACCGGGGGGCGTGTGTGTGTGTCTGTGAATGATGGAGTCCGTAGCAACTGGAGATTGGCCTTTGCTCAAAACCCTGTCCTACTCTTTGTCTTGTCCCTTGCTGGGTATAACGCATCATCTGTGTAAATAAATTGAAAAGCACCAGAGACCGTTCCTAGGCACTGAACCCAATCACAGTAACTGTAAGGTTGTAAGAACAATCCTTGTCGTGCCTTGGCTCTGTGCCAACAAACACTCCTAAACAGTTTGAAGGCATGATTTGAAATGTAGCTCAAGTTAGGGTTTGCATGCAGTCATCCTTTTTTGGAAGCTAAGCAAACTTAAGGCCCCTCCTGTGCCAGTTATCTTCAGTGCCAGAGATTCAGCCTGCCACACATTTAAATACTGTCTGAGCAGTAGGCACAGAACCCTTCCTTGGGTCCTACACCCTCCACTTGGTCACTGAGCATGGTCCCCCTGCACCAAAAAATTCCGGGTATCAGCCTGTCTTGACTATGGTCACTGGCCCCGCTTCCTACCCAGCTGTCTGCTGGATCAAACATTAGGTCATACCATCCCCCACCATGCTCAGCATTGGCCCATACCTTTGCTTACATTCCCTCCATCGATTCCCCTGATCTAGAAGTTCAAGCGTTTGTCTGTACTGCCTATCAGTTTTTCTTAGTCAAGATTCATAAACATCCAGGTACCATGCTCACCTTGAAAGCCGTGTTTGCAAACCCTCTGTCCCAAAGCCCACCCAGCAAACACTTACAGCAGGTAGCCCACTAACTGGCTAACCGTGGAGTGACAATGGTAAGTGATGGGGTACAAGAGCTCCTGTTACCTGATCCTGCCTTCAGAGAGCAGGTTGCTGCAGTCATATTACAGGTCCTACTGCAATGTGGGAGGGACGTTGGCTCTGCTGGAGAAGACATTTTAACCATGTGAATCTCCCTCCTGCCTCCACCCTCTTAGATCAGTCACAATTTGTTTCTCAGAATTTGTCAATGGCAATCTCTTTCCTCTTGCTACAAATTTGAGACCTTCCTAAGCAGAAGGATAAAGTATTTGCTGGTAGGAGCCAACAGGGAAGAACAACCAGCTGGCCATCATGACCCATATTTTACATTGTTAAGGGACTGGATTAATAAATAGAATGAGATTAATAAATTAAATAAGCAGTGAAGAGAACAGGGAAATTTCATGGCTGGTGCAAAAGGGAGTACATCCCCCATCACCCATGATGGTGCATTTGCTTAGCGCCAAGACGAAAGTCATCCCAGAGAGTCAATAAAGACTAAATCTTGCCAAACAAACATGATCGCTCCTTTCTTATTGATTTACAAAAACAGCAGATGAAGGGAATGAAGAAGCAGCCTACAGCCAGTCCTGAGAAAAGCCTCAGCTACAAAACATGACTTGAAAAATGAATGCAAGTTGGCTGGGAAATGAGCACTGTCATAGAGATTGAACACAGGCTGTAAGTCCATAAACAAAGAGGAACGAAAGATAAACATGAACATAAAGAGCCGATGGGAGAATATCTGGGGCATGGATTGGGTGTGGGGAGGGGAGGAAAGGAGGGCTAGAAATCTGCTCTAAGTCTGGTTTTATTTAATGTCTATTAGTGATCTGGAAGGAAGCAGTAAACACCACATTCATTCAATTTATATTTGATGTAACGACTCTTATGAATTAGAGAGGTGTTGTGTAAACCAATGGGGATAGACACAAAACATAAAGAAACCTAGACAGGCTGGAAATAACAAAACGACAGCCAAGTGGATGGGCACAAGGCAATAGTCTGCAGGAGGAAGCTCAACCTCAAATGCAGACATGGAGAAATGTGCTTAAAGAAGGGAGACAGAAGGTCCTAATAACGGCAGAGACCAACAAACTGGCTGTGAGATTGTGGAGCAGACTCATCCCAAAGGAAGCAAGAGGGTAAGTATCTGGACCTATTGATTTATGAGGAATTAAGTCAATGAGATGAGTTTGGCTGCATGACAGCTGAGCAAAGAGAGCAGAGTGTGCTCAGGCGTTAATGTTGAGGCAATCTGCTGGAGGTGAGGAACCGCCCTGGGGACCTCTATCTATTTGGCCAGTGTAAACAATACAAAGGAGGAGGAGGACTGATTTATGGAGTGGGGAGGAACAAGGGTCAGAAACAAGCTAAAAGAAATATAGGCTGGCTCAGTGACAGCGTGAGCCGTATTGCCTGGTCTACCAGCTACCTGCAGAGGGGTCTGACATTTCTTCCTCTGAACCCCTTAAAACTAGATTGTGTAAAAACACATGAGAGAACGGGCTTTAGGGAACAGGTTTTTGTCTCTGAGAGGACGGACTGAATGGATATACAAGGCAATGGCAGCCAGGGTGACTGCAGTCCAGATAAAAGGGTTTGTCTGCTAATACATCTCGTCTGTTGTAAAATCCTGAGAAGAGATGAGCCTCTCTCTCCCCTAAAATGCCCTCACAGCACAGCTGTCTGGGAAGGAAAAAAAATCATAAAATCAGGGGACAGCTAATGAAAACACAAAGATAAGAGAAAGGCCAAGGAACTAAAGTGAGTGACCTGCCAGCAGGTACCACCTAGGAAAAAGGCATGTTTAGATCAGGGACACTTCACAGCTCAGGGGCTGCAGTATTCACTGGGGACAAGGGAGACCTGAGCTCTCTGCCCCTTTCACCAGGCTGAATTTGAGCCCACATCTCCCAGCTCCCCAAAAAGTGTCCTAACCACACAGCCTAGCAGAGGGAGCAGTGGTTACCAACTTTCCCGTTCATGCTTTTACTCCCCTCAAGGGTTTGCTGGGTTACAGGATGAGGAATGAAAATGATGTTCTCATCATGAGGAAGGTCACAGGTCTGGCTTACAGTCCCGAGAGAAAACGCTTCAGCGGTCAGGAGTGACTGCTCTAGCAGTGGAGTTACTGAGCAAGAGGAAGGCATCCACACAGTCCCTTGTGAGAAGGAAAGAGGCACAGGGAATCTGAGAAACATTCAGCAAAGAAAAGGGCAGGGTGACAGAGTGGATTGTGAACGTCAAACAATACAGATTTGGGTGGCTCTGGAGGCAGGACCAGAAGCTGATGATTAAAAGGAACTTGGCTGACAGATGTGCAGATGGCTCAGAAATTTAGGCAATCTGAGAGTGAAGAGGAAAGGGCAAGGGAATTTTGAGGTCTAGTTTTGGTTATGGGGTAGGTTAATCTAGCACTAGTATCTTACAGGATTACTGTTTTAAGGTGTTAAACCTCTTTCATGCACCATAAGAATGTCCAGAATGTACTGGAAAATTACCCTTCATTTAGATAACTCCGTTCCCCAGACAGGCACCTATAATGCATTATAAAATGAGATGTCATACTCTGGGCTGAAGGGACGGAGAAAAGAAATCTATTGAACATCATGATTTCAAGCATAAGACATTGGGAACTGACTTCCCAGCTGCCTGGAGAAGATAAGGACAAAAGTGAAAGTGAGGAGCATTTTAATATATCACTGGTGAGGGAAGCATTAGACTTGGCAACAAGCTGTTTTTCCTTATTTAGGCAATAGTCAGTGTTTTTTAAAAACTACACAAGTATGGAAATAAACATCTAAAAAACCAATTACGTGTTACTGCAGACAGATGGGAAAACACCCGAACTCCAGATCCTCATGAGCAAGGGAGAACTCTCACCGTACAGAATGATAAAAGGTATCCAAAAAATAAGTATTTCTACTTTGATTCCCCTTATTACACAGACAGCCCATGAGTGAAACAGCCATCTTCACTTTTAGTGCAAAGAACAGTTGCACAATATCTTCAATATGCAGGAGGTAAATGCCAGTCTCATGCTTTCTACATACGGCTCCTAGAGGCATTGAATCACACAATAGCTGAGGCTGTCAGGCATCCCCGAAGGTCGCCTAGTCAATCCCCTGCCCAAAACAGGGTCATGTTGCCCATGATTCTGTCTAGTAGAGTTTTGAATATCTCCAGGGATTGAGACTCCACAACCTCTCTGGGCAGCCGGTGCCAGTGTTTGAACACCCTCGCATTGAAGAAGGGGTTTTTTTATGTTTTAGCAGAATTTCCTGTGTTTCAGTTTGTGCCCATTGCCTCCATTTGTGTCCTGGCCCCATCTTCTTTACAACCCCCCTCCCTCAGGTATTTATAGACATTGATGAGACTCTTTCTGCAGGTTGAACAGACCCAGCTCTCACAGCCTCTTCTTGTATGTCAGATGCTTGAGTCCCTTAGACATCTTAATTGCCCTTCACTGGACCGGCTCCATTATATCCATATCTCTCTTGTACTGAAGAGTCCAACACTGGTCCCAGCACTCCAGACATGTCTCACCGGTGCTGACCAGAAGGGAAGGATCACCTCCCTCAACTTGCTAGCAATGTTCTACCTAATGCATCCCTGGAGGCTGTTGGCCTTCTCCTCTACAAGGGCACATTGCTGGCTCATGGCCAGCCTACTGTCCACCAGGACCACCAGGTCCTCTTCTGCCAAGCTGCTCTCCATGCAGTCAACCCCCAGCCTGTGCTGTTGCAGACCACTGGTCTGGGGCAATTTTTAAATCTCTTTGGAAATAAAGGGATAATCTCGGTTCTGCACCCTTTACATGTGCACTATGAGGCAGTCCCACAGATAAACCTTTCTCCCTCTCCCCTAAGGACTGGGCAAGCACTGCAGCAAAGAGGAGATTTCAGCTAACTACTGGGAAAGACTTTTTAATGGTAAGGAAAATAAAGTGATGGAAAATCACGCAAACGTGAAAATTCTGTCTCCGGAGCTTAGACAAGTATCTAACAGGACTATATTAGGCCTAGTTGATCCTGCTTTCAGGCAGGGGAGTGGATTAAATGAACTTTCAAAGCCTTTGCTATGGTTCTCTGCTAATTCACTACACAAAAATAGCGGCATCAATATTTGAAAAATCTTACTCTGTTATACTAGGTATGGCACCTATCATCTGACACAGTGCTGAAACACAGCTATTTATTCCCAAAAAAGGCATTTTGTGATCTTCTCCTCTGCAGGATCCTGGTGTTCTACAAACAATGACAATTTATCTTCCCAGGGCTCCTGACCTATTCATGGTCATTGAGTCAAAATTGCCAAAAGAAACCACAGATTTTGGTTTCTCATCTGAGATGCTTAAAAGCAGGTTTTTTCAGCATCTAAAACATATCTTCAAAGCACAGTTCCCATAATAGCGAGTGTTCAGCATATCCCATATCAGATTCCAGTTGTCAGGGTTTCCAGAAAATCAGTTACCATCTGTGAAAAGTTTTGAGTTAAATGACTAGCCCAGCGTTACATAGGAATGATGTTCAGGAGAATAACAACAAAATCCATAATAGCAACAAAATCCAATACCAGGGCAACACTCAGTTTCCCAAACCACAGTACGATCCTTTCCTATCTTGAAATCCTCTGCCATCACCCTCCAAATTCCACAGTTTCTGCAATGAGGTAACCATGATTCATCCCACAGCATGTCCATCCTCTGCAGTGAGGAAAAAAAAAAAAAAGCAAAAAAACCACCAGTCCATGGTCATGCAATTAGCAATTGGAAGATAATGCACACAACGGACCTGAATTATGGCAACTTTAGTTCTGGCATTCCTAAGCCTGGCTTGGCAATATTATGCTCTTTTCTTATGGGTTTATTTTTTTTTACTGTTTCAAGTAATTCCTTAGGTTTTTACAAAAGCAAACTGGAAAGACAAATTCCTCATATGGAACCAGCTGATCCACAGCTGGGTAAACAGCAGAACTGGAACTTTTGTATCCTCAGCACGGTTCAGTGAGTGCGTGGAGAGACACTGGCAGAGCTGCTAATACCGATACGCTGTTATCGTCAGATGGTTTTTACATTTGCATATCTTCAGACATGACTCGTGCATTCCACAGGAAAACAGTGGTACATCTTTGTTTCTTGAAAAGGATACTCTTCAAACAAATTTACATCTCCTTCTGTCACTCCAGCCTCTCTCCCTCAGGTTTGGTTAATTTTATAGGTATACCAGCATACTGGCTATCCTCCAGATATAAAAAAATAAAGTCATAGTGTTAAGAGGCTACATTTATCTCCATAGATTTTAGGGACAAATAACCCACTGTGGATCTCTAACTGGATAGGAAAGCTAAGTACCTTCTTCCTGAAACTGTGCATAGTCCCCCTGCTGATTTCTGAATTGAAAATAAGACTGAAAGCATAGATCTCTGTTCTGATCTTCCACAGGTTTTATATACTTCCAGTTACACTGACTCCTGTAGAATTATTTTCAGATAAGTAAAACCAGCAAGTAACAGTAGTGTTATACAAATAGTCTGAATATGGGTTTTTCCATGTTAAAAATTCACAAATGATCTAATACATATGTCTATACATAAAGGCCCAACTCATTTCTTCTTTTTGGCAATGTAAATCTCTTACTTCAATCAAAGTCAGCATAGAGGCACTAATAAAACAATTAGATCTGAAGTACCTCTGGTTGTTTAATAACTTTAGACCTATATACAAATGGGTCTTGGTGTTCCAGCTCTAAATATCTAGAATAACTGAAGAAGTCTAATGCATTTCCCTGCAGAAGAAAAGAAGCCAAGGCTGGAAGTATTGCATTTGAGATGTAGGAGCAAGAATCACAGAATCAATCATACAAAATATATGATATTATTATTAATATCACTCAGAAGCTGTGTGAAAGAAGACAAGCTGAAAGGATGTGTTTGAACATGCCAAATGTGTTTGGGATATCTCAGATGCATTTCACTGTCCTCAGATATGAACTGATTGTTTTTCTATTTAGGGCTAGCTAACCTACAAAGCAAGTCAGTACATTGGGAAGTCAGAAGAAAGTATCAGAGGAAAAAAGGACACGTTTTTGCCTGATCATTGCTACTTACAACTCCAGTGACTTATGGCATAAATCCATGTAACATCAGATTTTTACAATGTCTTTGTTTCTAATGACTAGGCAAAATCCCTAAATTAGATAGCTCTTAAGGAAGGCTTTGAGCCAAGTTCAGGGCTGATGTAGCCCATGAAACAACAACAATAAGCAAAGGGACCAAAATCTGATGCCACTGATAAAGCTCGGTGGTATGGCAAGAACACCAGTCCTTGAATGGTAGAAAATAAAGCATATCTAATCGGTATTTGAATCACATCCCTACTTCTTCTCACACCCTCAGCTGATATTCATGCTACATACCTGTGCACACATTTACTACCACACATGTTCTAGTACTGTTGCTCCATTAATGGTGCTTGATCTCTAATTTATATCCACTGTTTGGCTGCTCACCAAAAGAACATCGTGTGCTTAAGAGTCAAGAGGGTTAACACCTACTTGATACACTGAAATGCTCTGCTCACCACTATCAATTGTCAGGAAGATCTGCACTAACAAATACTTGAGATACTTTGATTTAATCTGATGGAATAGTAGAATGGCTGAGGCTGGCAGGTACCTCTGGGGAGCCTCTAGTTAATCCCCTGCCCAAAGCAGGGTCAGTTATAGGTGGTTGCCCATGATTGTGTCCAGTTGGGGTTTGAATATCTCCAAGGATGGAGACTCCACAACATCTCTGGGCAGCCTGTGCCAATGATCAATCACCCTTGCGTTGAAGAAGTTCTTTTCTTATGTTTTAGTGGAATTTCCTGTGTTTCAGTTTGTGTCCATTGCCTCTGGTCCTGTTGCTGGGCACCACTGAGAAGCGGCTGGCTCCATCTTTTTTGCACAGCTCTACCCAGTCAGGTATTTTACACACATTACTGAGATCCCCTGGAGCCTTCTCTTCTCCAGGCTGAAGAGCCACAGCTCTCGCCTCCGTTCCTCATGTGTCAGATGCTCCAGTCCCTTAAACGTCTCAATGGCCCTTCAGTGGACTCACTTTAGTTACGTCCATATCTCTTGTACTGGAGAGCCCAGACCTAGCAGACTGCACCCCTTTGGAAGAGAGAGGATTCTTATTCTGCACCTGTGTGTATGGAAAATCAGCACCTTCCACTCTGGGGAATAGTTTGCCTCTTCCGTGTGTTTATTCTTTAATTCCTTCGCAGGTAGTGAGTTGGAAGTCTTTCTGAAAATCACCCAATGAGATATATTCTCTCGGAAAAGAGAAGGCCAAAGCAATGTACCCACATTGAAGGTAGGCATACCAGCCGCTTGTAGCTGTTCTGAAGTTAGCTTTAACAAGTAGCCGCAGCAGTGTGGTCATAGTGATATGGATCTCAGTAGAGAACAGCAATTCAAGTACGGTTCTGGGAATGTATATAAGTTGCCAACTTACGCTGAAGTCCAGCCTGGCCTGGCTCATACTATCATTATGCATAAGAGCCAGAGGACAGCTAGTGTGAGAATGCCTCTCTGCACAGCACTTGCATGTTAATTTGGCTATGTAAGCAAATCCCTCATGTCTTACTTCTTCTTGGGATGACCTATACTCTTGGGCCAACCTCCAGGAAAGCCCTGTGTCCTGCACAGAGAAACCTCACCACTGTTGTCCCTCCATCTTTGCCAGGTTGTGTCTCTGATACAGATCTACCCAGGTTAACACAGGAATTTAGTTAGGGGAATTGGATCTGCAGGTAAGAGAAGAAGTTTTCCTGGCTTAGTTGTTGGGCTACATTGCAACAAGAATACCTATCTAGAGAGTGTTTCCTGTTACTAAATGCGTTGAGGAATGTTTAATTCTTAGCAGAACTGCAGTTCTTGTTCTACACAATCCAGATGATATAAATAAATAAACCATGAAATGTTCAGAGAAGACAAATCACCAGTCCATCAAAATGCCTGATAAATTAGTTCAACAGACTGGACTACAGACATGTTCAATGAATCATCATCACCAAGAGTAAATAAATTCAGATTAAGCAAAACTTGATTGAATCATGCTGAAGTTTGGCACTTAACAAAATAGATCAGTCTGAAGTCTCACATTAGGAACACATAATCTCTTAAGATTTATGAGTGGTTTTGCTCACCACATATGTTTCTAGGTTACTGTTTGCTGTGTTGAGAACTGGGTGCTCTGAGTGTACAAAGGTTTGCCTTCTATTACACATTTTAATCTCCAAGAAACTATTCTCCTTGCTCCCCACTTTGGGGTACAGAATAAACTTTTACAGTAGTATACTTCCTGATTGCTTCCTCTCCCCCAATAAAATTCCCAATTTATCCCAGGTTGTTTTCAGTTCCATCTGATCGTTCAATGCTGTTTGTTAAGACATCTGTAGCATATTGTGATATAGTCAAAATGCAAATGGACCAAAAGCTGAACTCAGTCACTTTGGTTCAACCCTTGGAACGAATCCTCAACTTCTTAAATTCAGTGATACTATCCTCACACACTGGTCATTGAATTAATCTAGTGGTAGCTGCATATTAGGAACAACACGTGTCCATGGAAATCTTTTAAACTTCAAACCAAGACAAGAAATAACCTTCCCACTTTTTAACAATAATTACATTTGTTTAATGTTTATATTAATGTTTATATTGGCAATATCCAGAGGTCACAATCAGGGTGGAGATCCAGATGTGCTGACTGCTAAGGAGATGGGAAGGTAAAGTCCTTTACAAAGTAAATTCAAAAATTATAACCACTTGAAAATCTGACGTCAAGTTGTCCTCTGGTGTAATGGCATAAAACCCGCAAATATCTTTGGATTTAAGGATTTCTTTGTGCTGTAAATATTGGCTGGGGATAGAGTTGGTATTATTAACCTTATTATACTAAGAGGTATAATATGCAGTACAAGTTCCAGACTAACATTGGCAGAGACTCTCCTTTCAGTCTTGGATGACAATCATACTTCACAGAATGCTTAAAACAACAAACCAGGATTTACCAGCCAGCATCATGGATTGCGGGTCAACATTGTCAAAAGTTGATATTTATAACCTGGGTGTTATCACACAGGCAACAAAGCCTCATGCCTTTATCCAAGCAACTGGATGTATTTTCATCTGGAAATACTGATCTTCCCCCATGCCCCCCATCCCATGTTTTAGTGAAGGAAGTGATACAATCTTTGGAGGGCCTGAACAGCTCTGATGTCCCAAACGGTTACAATTAGAGTTATGGCTGAATTTTAAGTACATTAAGTGCAAATCAAAGTGTGCTCAACATAAATAGCCTCTACAGCTATAGAAACAAATGAAAAAACTCATAAAAGATTAGTTTTGTACCAAAGTCCTGACCTAAAGGCACACTCAGTCAGACATGCTCTGTCTATTGACGTGGTCCCTGTGATGCTAAGTTAACCCTTTAAATTAACCCCAATAATACTGAGAATGGAGAGCAGAGTTGCACTGCTGTCTTCTCCACTGCTACACCAGGGGGAAGGCTGGCTGAAGTACATCTTAGCACACATTTTGTCCTAGGAACTGCAGAGAAACAATCTGCAAAGCATGCATCTATGTCAAGCTCTCTCCAGAAAATATGGCACAAGGTGGACAGCCGAAAGAAAGTATGGCTAATGTGTGCATTTGGCAGGGGGCACCGGGAAATGAGAAAGGGAGAACAAGGGGCAGTGGAGCAGATCAGAAGGGAAGAAGAACCTGTGTACCAGTGACACAAGCACCGCTGCATCTCAAACAGCTCTTACTTCCAGACACAGCAGCAATACATCTGCTCTACTTGTGGCAGATTGTGTGAGTCACAAATAGGATTTTACAGCCAGCAGCAAACTTCTGAGCCATAAACCCCACTCCCTTCAATTACAAAGTGATCACCTCACAGGGATGTTGTAAGACTTGATCAACTGATATTTATAGAGCACTTTGAGATCCTAAGATAAAAGTCACTGTAAAAGGCTACAGATTTTTCATAATGTTCATAGACCACCTGCTCAGACCAGAAGCATTCACTTTTAACATCACTTGAGCCAGCTATCAATCTGATATCTCCACGGGAATTTCCTAAAACAGATGTGGCTGTCACATTTAATCTCTCTTTTGCTGGGAACTCTGAGAAAAAGGAACTCTGGAAAAGGAAATAAAACAAATTGCATTAAAACTGATGCTAAGAAGAAGCCCCGTAATTCTGTTCCCACAGCTCATGGATTCTCCATCTGTACCTTTCAGAAAGCTGCCATAGCGACTAACCGTGTGAGCTTCACAAATTAGACCTGACCTAGATTCAGTGAAGTCTTTGTTCAGCAGCTGGTTAGTGTAATATTCCGACTGCAGTGAAGTTCAGAATTGCTCCACAAAGCGGCAGTTTGAAAAGAAAAACAAATAAAATGGAATTCAGGTTTTCCTGCGCTCACAACATGCTGGCCCTCACTCGACTTTATACCGAATGAATCAGTAAGTGAGCCAAATGGTGAAGTTTAAACTACTGCAGTATTCTCATAATTCCGTAGTATACGCTCTTGAAAAAAAATTACTTCATTATTTCCTCTTACTCTTTATAATAGGAATAACAAACTCCAGGAGAGCAAAGAAAAGCATGATTCTGAAAACCAGAGGTGGTTATAATTAAGCGTATCGTTAAGTGCTTTGTTGAATTGAGGTTAAAAAATTTCAAGTTTAAAATCATGTTAGCTAAGGATAAAACAGTTCAGAGGCTTTTTTTACAAACTGATCTGAACCATATGAAATTCTTCAGAGCATGGATCTGGACTGGCACCCCTTCAGAATAAGTCTTCCCATGATGTTTTGGACTTTCTGCATTGTGTATAGAAACTGAGCACAGATGTCCCAACATGTTTCAGAAACTTTAAAACCTTTTGTTCCACGATAGCAGTGGGAAACATTAATTAGAATCTTATTTAGTGATCCTTTTTTTTTAATTGGCTTGTTCTTGTTTTAAATATAATCCAAAAATATAAAAATGAATCAAATCCAAAGGAAATAGTTTCTTGATCCTTCATGCACTAGTGAGAGATCTCTTAACAACCAGAATATAAGGCATATGAGAATGTGCATGCTCTCAATCAGACCCTATGATAGGCAAGTCTGACCTTTAGGATAAACTTACAGCCCAAACTGCCTTTGAGATACATTTCAGGAAAGGTATTACCATTGCTAAGTTACAGTGAATGACTCAGAGATAGACTGTTGCTGCAAACAGTTTGTTAGTATTTTTGAAGAGGTGGAGGGTGCTCTTCCATTCAAAAAATGGGACATAAACATTGTGCAGGCTATGAAAAAGTTTTTAAGTTCCTTTTGCTGTGTGGGCAGTTATTAAAGAATAATGATTAAAGTTGATTGTCTGTTTTTCTCTAAGCAGAATTTAAAAAAAAAAAACCACTATAGCAATCACAGTAAGGCTCTGCATGGCACAAAATCTTTCTCTTTGTGCTTTAGTTTGTAACAAAAAAAAGAAGTTGCTGGATGCGATACCGTTACAGAAATATACTTTGCTGGCTGCATGTAATGGTCATGTATCTCCCAGACAGTGCCCTTCAAGGCTATTTACTACAAACATCTCAAGGAGAGTTAGATTTATCTTAAATTCCCAGCTGGCAAATTCTGCACCTGGTGGTTTATGAGGCAATGGTGAATGGTCCACACAAACTGGGAGAGAATACTCACAGCACCTGTGTTGGGAAGGTTCAGGAAACTGGGTAGGTGTGCTGTGCCTTTCACTCGCTCCTTTTTGGTGATGCTGGGCAGCAAGGATGTACCTGTGCTGCCAGTTTGGGACCATTCCTTTTCAGGCCCATGCTGCTATTCCTTTAGTCACCCAGGACCCCTAAGCTTCTTCACACTCGGGCTGACTTCAGAGGCAAACTTTGCTCCTCTCTTGGTGGAGCAACTGGTGCAAGCAAAGTGGAGGCTGAAGAACTATGAACACTGGAGGCCCCAATGGAACACCTAAATCCTTCACAAGCAACATGAAGATAAAACAAAGGATCACATGTTGGGTGGCTTCATAAAAAACAGACAATGCTGGTATTTCATATTTAAGAAGCTGAGATCTATATTTAGGAGACAGGAACCAGTAGCTTCTGAATGTGTGCTTAGCTGCACAAATATTGGGAGGCAGAAAGGGCTGGAGCCCCTGATGGTCCTCTATGAGCAGAGCTGGGTCTTAATACTTATGTTAGCTCCCTGAAATCTTTCCACTCAAATCTCTACGCCCTCAGCCAAAGATCCAGTAGAGCTTTCTCTCAAGCTAGAATATGGCTGCAGACACCAGACGTTGCAGCATCAAGCTGTTTGGGCAGCCAGTGAGGGGTGGCAGTGGTAACTCAGGCATGGAAAGCAGATAGTGCATCTTCTGCTCCCTCCCTGCAGAAACACCTTTGGGAGGTTCAGGGAACGTTGCTGGTATGCCTGCCTTCGATTTCCTTTGCTTACTTGTTTTGTCTCCTTCATTGATCTAGCTGGGCTTTAAGGTTTTCAGTTGTAAAATAAATACATTTGGACAGATGAAGTGTAACATTCTCCTACGCTCCCCTAATTTTTTTTAAGCTTAAGCAAAGATGTTTATGATTCCAAGCTCTACCTGGCCCACTGCAGGCTAGCCTCATGCTGTGTGAATACTGGCCATGAAATGATCTGTCCGTCCTTGCCAATATCCCTAGTGATGAGGCTGGGCAACAAAAGGCAAGGGCAGGCTGCCTGCTTGGACCCTTCTGCAGAGCACTCCCAGGTAGCACCTGAGACAGGCCAGGCAGAGCAGAGAGTGTGCTGGTGAGGTCTGTGCTAACAGGGTGTGAAGGGCGGTGGGTCAGGTCTCATGGCAGGGTATATACTGTATGGTGTGACTATGTGGATGAGAAGAATTGGGCACCCATCAGAAACTGATCCAAAGAATTGGGAGGGGAGGCAATGGATTAAGAAATTGTGTTCAGCAGCAGAAGCAGTCTCTTCTGGCTGTTACCAGCACAATTTCAATATTGTTACTGTTTATTTGAAACACGGGATTAGCTAAGGGTCTCCTAACTCCAAACTCCCCCCAAAAAGTCAGGAAGTGCCTAGGAAGGAGATAATACTGATCCACATGGCAGGTAATGGTGACAACACTGGAGCTCACCCATCATCACAACACTGAACGACCCTGACCTGAAGCTTACTAACCTATGTAAAGTATTGCATGGCCCTTTGCTGCTCCAGAAAGTTAGGACAGTCTGTGAGCTTGGGTGACCTAGCTCGAGAGGTTTCTCCTGTCCTTCTGCATGCTGGTTTCACAATCAAAATCAGGTTTCTTCCCAGACTGAAATAGATTTAAGTTAGGAAGAGGTTTCTCATATTCATGCTTTTTGAGTAAAACGTTTCCAAGTAGGGACTGCTCTTCCTGCTTGTGTTCAATTTGTTTTCTTTATTTAAGATGGAAATTCCTGTGTCACGTATATATCTCTATGAAAATAAGAAATTATCTCTCTCAATTATTCTTTTTAGAATAAAGGGCCCAGATTAGCTTTGGGTGAGCTTTTTCTCACTTGCTTAGAGCAAGTAGCATTTTCCCCATCTCCTTTTAAACTGCACAGAAGAAAAATGGAGACAAAGCATGCTGCACCATCTAAACATGAGGCATGTTCTCAGTGAGAGCAAATCAGCGGAGAATATATCAGATCTGGGGATCTGCCCAGAGGAGCTATGCTGTAGCTGGATTTCCCATGGCTTTGTTTTCTAGATACACAGAAGCGTGAGAAGTGTAAGGGAAGAAACACATGGGTAGGTTCCAAATGCAGCTGAAATAGCCTTCAAGTGCTCCAAGTCAGCTGACTGACAGCACAGAACTAGCCTTTTTAGTCACAATTTAAAACTAATAGCTATAACCTGGATCCAAGGAAGATCCTCTTTCTCCCCATCTCCATTCAGGCAAATATCAAAGAGGTCATGCCCACTGCTGACTGCACCAGTGCCACTGGGAAAGTGACAACTGAACTGTATTAGGTCATCATCTTACATACAAAACTGCAGTCCTGAAAATCATTTTTTCCCATTGCTTATTGCTACTGGCTATGTTCACTCCTGCAGGTCAGCTTTTGGGCTGTTTTCATCCAAAAGGAATATAGTTCTCAGACTCAATGTAAACAAAATCAAGGTCGTGGAGGTTATCAAGAAGGTGCCTTCAAAAGCACAATTCCAGTCCCAAGTAACATGCTCATGTAAACATTCTCACTGCAGGCTCCTCTAATATATTGTCAGTGGGGTCTGTAGGTGTGGTTCATTTAATCTATCTCAGACATCAGTTTTCAGTGGGGGACAGAAGGTTGAAATTCTACAATCTACACTAAAAGAAAGTCACATTATCTAATGATCTTTTTTGCCATGCATTCCGGGGTATGGTGATTTAATTAAGGAAGAAAATGCTCCCCACAGGGCTTGCAAAAGCAAATATTATTATGTGTCCCTCAATTAAGAACCAGGAGGAGCAGGCACAACAGTGACTAGGCAGGTCAACTCACAACAAAAGGCATAATACTGCAGAGTCATCACAGCAAAACTTCATTGCTCATGCAATCAGTGCACCACAAAAGATCAGTATTTGTCACTCTGTTGAGGCGCTGTCAGCCAAAATGAAATGTTCAGTTCACATTCAGTACATGGTTCAATTTCTTTAGCTGCCAGATGGCCTTTCTGTGGTCTACTGGAGTTCCACTCCGTCACAGTGGAGGTCTATTTTCAGACATCACTACCACTGCCTTGTAAACTCCCAGCTTAGTAAAGCATTTGACTCACCTCCCTCACCAGTTTTATACTGCAGATGCCACAAGAGCTTGTGCAAAGCCTTTGCCTCCCAAGAAAAGCAGGCACATCAGTCAGGGCACTTGCAGGATGAGCAGATTCATAAACAAATGGTACTTCTTTTCCGCCTGTGGTTATGGAAGGGTTGACATAGATCTTTCTAAAACAGCCGAAAGATCATGCAGTGAGGCTCATCTCAGCTTTCTTTAAACTTCCAGTTAGAAGAAGCTGGCCATAGATTGCCAGCAACCAAAAGTCGTGAGAACAGCTACCTTGCTGATGTGAGGGGGTAAGAAAAAAGCATGCAACATTTCTTGTCAATCAGGGGTTTTCTCAAATTCAGGCTGTACTCAGATCATTTGGATAACTATCCAGAGAGGCACATAGCCTTCATGAATTTGTTTAAATCCGTTTTGAACTTATTCATTCTTTTAGACTTGGCAATATTCTGCAAGAGTCCTTTTCCAGTATTTAAATGAGCATTATATGCAAAACTATTTTTATTTCTTTTAAACATATTCACCAATTGGCCATAACCAATTGCTGGCAGTAGGAATGCCGTCACAAAAAGATCTCAGCTTTGCTCTCAGCTGCCTGTGAGGCTTTGCAAAGAAAAGACAGCATCTATTGATCTTAAACTAACACATTAAGACTCAGGATTTTCTAATCCATCCAAAGTAAAAGGAAACGGTCGACAAGAATGTACATTTGAATCTGGCTCCAGGGCCAGAGGAGGACCTTCCAGTAAGTTCAGACTGAAGTTCCACCTTCAGCCTAATAGATGGTTGTATCCTCAAGTCCAAAGTGAATCTATCTGCCACTCAGTGGAAGTGCTGATAAAACCGCTGACTTAGGTCCCATATCTTCCTTTAGACCCTATTCAACATTTAATTAATGCTGTAGAAGCGGTAGTAGTCACAGTTGTTTCACTTCTTCCAAAGCTGACAGTGCATCTAAGATATCAGTGTATCATGCGTGTGGAACAGAGTGCCACATGTCCTTATCAGCATTAAACTCACAGCGGGGTAGCACAGCTGCTTGTAGTGGTGGGACAGCCAAAAGGGACCAGACAGGAGATGTTGTCCAAGGACGTGGCTTTTTAGGCAGCAGCTTCCTACACCCAGTCAGTCACTAGCATGGTAATAATTCCACATTCCGTCACAGTTCAGGTCACCACAAGCCCAAAGCAGGGTGTCTAGTCAAACACACTGCAGTTACTATGTCTCCAGACCCAGACAAGCCCTGGTGGGCATCTGTACATATCCCACGTCTGCACAGCGCTGGCACCTCCTCATATTCCTTAAATAACATGGTAGCACGTGTACCAATAAAAAAGCCCTATCTCCCTCCAACAGAGTCAAAAACTATAACCAGCAGAACCAGAGTTAGATGAGCTTTTGTAATATTGCCTTAGGGTGATATGAGTCACCCATTTATTTCCCTACTCCAACACCCAACTCTTTCACGTTTCCTTCCCTTCCCATCCCAGCCCCATCTTGGCACTCCTCTTTAATCCTCCCCAGTCCAAGAAGCGTCTACAGGGCAGTGGAGACAAAGTGTTGTTTTATATTTATTTGATTTATTATTAGTTCATCCCAAAATTTGCTCTTATCTGACACATCACAAGATCTTTTTGTGCAAAAATGATGTATCTGATTCCTTGGGAAAGGCAAAAGCACTAGGTCAGCAACAGGGTCCGTGATTGCCGGTCTGTGGAGCAGAGCGCATGCCTTGCAGAAACATTCAGATGAATTTTGGATTACTACCTTGGGTGCTGGAAGCATTTTAGCCTTATTAGCAAAATGCTCCAGCTGAGCCAATTAGCCCTAATTACAGGAGCAGTTACATGAGACTAGGGGGAGTTGTATCCTTACACGGGAATATCACTTTGCTGTTTATCTCCAGTGTATCTGGATAAACTTCACTGTGCCTTTTAATGAGAAAATACAGGTTAGAAAAGTGACCAGTGATTTTTCCAGGGTAAATACGTTTCCCAAAATGAATGTGAGGTTGCCTATAATCCTTTTTCTTAGCCAAGCGACTTAGAAAGCAAGAACAATGTACAAAAGCTTGAACATCCTCTAAACGTATTTCCACTTAGTTTCTTCCAAAGCAGCATTAGGGAAAAAATATCTAATTTAAGAATAAGAAAGAAAAGTAATGAAAAATATATTTTTTACAAATTTGCTGAAGATGTTTCAACACGTTTAAAGCTCCCACTGGATACCTAGGATAGCTCAGAGCTGGTGAAAACATACAGACATCACTTGAATGCACTACCAGCAGAAGCTCACTGTTCCTTGCAACGTCACTAAGGAATATGGTTTATTTTTGTTCTCCTAACGGTGAGTGGGAAATTACAGCAGAGAAGTTTTGTGATTTATCCAAGCCCTGGGGAACGTGGGGGGCCATCCAACTCAGAAATCCCAATGTGGTGGTTCCCAGTCCTGTGTCCTGCCATCCCTTGCCCCAGGCATTAAAAGCCAGTATAATTAGAGCTCCCCAGCGTGCTGTTTGCCAGCAGAGCCCTGAGAGGAGGAGGCTGTCACAAACTAACCTAACAACTGTGCTGCTGCTGGGAAGCAGGAGAGCTGCCTCTCTGGAGATGAAAAGCTGTTGTTACAGGGCAACGTGCAGGTGGCCACTGCATTTGCAAAGCCTCTTCCCTGCTACGTGCAGTCTGTCTCCGGTGTGCCCCTTCCCAGGAGAGGAAGAGCTGAGGAGACTGAGCTGAATGGCAGCAGCACTTTTCCCCGGCCAGGAGGGCAGCCTGGCACGCGTAATTCAGTGTGGATTCAATGTCCCGTGAGATGCCACTGGATGTGCAGTGAGGAACACTGGGACCCAGAGCCCTGACCCAAGGCATCTGCGGCAAAGGGGGGGGACACGCCGGAGGCCCGTGGAGGGAAAGGGGGGCAGGAGGCAGCTGTAGACTCACCAGCAGAAGAGCAAAGCAAGAGCAAGCACCAGCCAAGTAAAGGCAAGCAGGGGCAGCGTCTGTAAGAAGCATCATCCCTGGGGGGCTGAGGGTGGTATGGGCCCATGCACACTGCCGTGGGAGTGTCCCCAGAGGAGCCAGGGCTCCAGGCACACACAGTACCAGCATCGGTGGGACACGGTGGGGGGATCACAACGCTCCAGGTAGGAAAGCTGAGCAGGCTCTGGAGACCCAGCCGCTGGCATGCACCAGGACTTACTTGCCCCACTCCACACCTGCACTCAGTTGCCTGGGCTCTTACAGGGCTCCTATTTAATACTGGGGGGTGCCTTGTAAATAGGGCTCATGTGCTGCCGGGGTTGGGATGTATAACATCACTCCCCTTCCAAGGGTTTGAGGAACAAGATGAGAGCGATGTATAGGGCTGGAGTGCTCAGGGCTCTGCCAGGACTGGGGGAAGCAAGCGAGGAAACGGTGTCCCCCTGCATCCCCTAATCCTGCAAAATGCTGACAGCAATCCATTTCCAGGAGCCGGACTCCGGATCCATGGGATCATGAGTGAGAGGTGGTCGCGAGGCAGCTGGCGAGAGGGGAAGTGGGTTAGCCTGGTACAAAGCACCTGTCTCAGAGCATCCGCGCTCTGCACAGCCGGCTACCTGCTCAGGGCGGGTCAGGTGCACAGCCGGCTCCTGGACGCAGGGACTGCCACCGCTTCCCACAGCTGCCAGGAGCAGGCTTCTCCCTGGGGAAATTCGGCCTCATGCCAGGCTCAGCAAGAGGAGGGAGATTTCTTCACAGCCTCCTCCAGTGTGGGCAGAGACGCTGCCACCGGTGACCATGTAATTAGACGTTATTACACACACCGGCACGAAAACTCTGCCCCGCCAAGAGCAGCAGTGCAGGGAGGTCAGGCCCCTCGGCTCGAGGCACGATCCTTCAGGATCATTCCCCCGTCTTACTATGCCCCCATCTTCCGTGTTCTCAGGCGCCGCAGGGACACGGCCCAGGCGCCACAGTCGGGGTGCGGAGTGGGGGGGCCGCGGCAGGACCCGCATGTGCCGTGAGCGGGGGGGGGGGCAGAGGCACCCCCTCCCCCGGCCCCTGCCCGGGGCCGTGCCCGGGCTCCCGTGGCGCCCGCCGGCAGGGCGGGGGGGCAGAGGGGCGGGGGGTGAGCGGCTGTCGGTGGGCGTCCCCGAGAGGGTCCGCGGGGGCCCAGCGCCACCGCGGGCGCGGGTGGGCGTCCCCGCCGGGGAAGTTGCGCCGCGCGGAGCCAGCGTGAGGCAGGATCGCGGGAGGAGGAACACCGAGTGTGCGGCGCCGCTGTCGTCCCCGCGCAGCTCCGGTGCGCGGGGGCAGGAGCGAGAGCGAGCGAGCGGAGGCACCGCCGGCACTCCGGCTCCGGCGGGCCGCCCCTCCTCAGCCGGGCAGCGCGGCCGGCAGCCCGCGGCCGGCCGCCCACCTGCCCACGCACCCGCCCGCGGCGCCGCCGCCGCCGCCCGGCTCCGCGCCGCCCGTCCCGCGGCGGCAGCCCCGATCGCCCGGCGGGGTCGGGTCGGGGGAAAGGTGGGAGCGGCGGGGGCGGGCGGCAGCCGCGGGGGTCGTCGCCATGACGAGGGCGCGTGCCGCCGCCTCCCGCCGCTGAGCGGGGCGGCGCGCGGCCGCTGTCCCTTCAGCACTTCCCCGCCACCGGCACGGGCACCCCCCACCGGCACCGCCACCGGCAGCGGGGCGGCCCCGGCAGCGGCAGCGAGGAGAGCCCTGGCGGCCCCCGCGGGCGGCGGCGATGGCGGGCCGGGGCCGGGGGCAGCAGGGCGCGCCGGCGGGGGGCCGCGGCCGCTGAGAGAGCAGGTAGAGCGGGCGCGGCGCGGCGGGGCGCGGAGCGGAGCGGGGCGGGGCGGGGCGGCTCCCCCGCGGCGGGGGCCCGAGAGGGGCGGGGGGCGGCGGCGCCCCCGGGGCAGAGCGGGGCCCCGGCGGGGGCGGCGGCGCAGGGCTCCGGCCCCTCGCAGGAGGCGCGGCTGGGCGAGCGGCGCGGGGCGAGCGGGGCCCCGGGCGGCGGCGGCCGGGGGGGGGTCCTCGTCTGGCGGCGCCGGGGCGCGGCGGGAGGGAGGGAAGGGTCCGCGCGGAGCCGGTCGCACAAAGGCCGTGAGTAGGGGGGGGGTTCGTAGGAGCGACAGCCGCAGCCCAGGTGAAGGGTACGGGGAGGGGTGGGAACCTGCAGCGGGAACAAAGGAGCCGCCCTCAGTGTCTTCAGTGGGAGGTGGGAGAAAGAAAGGGGGGGAAAGAGGGAGAAAAAGGGGGAAAGGGGGGAAAGAGGGAGAAAAAGGGGGAAAGGGGGGAAAGAGGGAGAAAAAGGGGGAAAGGGGGAAGAGGGAAAGAAAGAGAAAGAAAGAAAAGAAAGATAGAAAGAAAGCAAGAAAAAGAAAGAAAGAGAGAAAGAGTCAATAGGTGAGCATGCTGCAGATTTGCTCATTCTGCTGATTTTCCGTGCAATTGCATCCTAGGTTTTTATTCCCTATACACCTTTGGAAGGAGCTCACTATGACAGGGCAGAGTCTGAAGGCTTTATCTGAAGCGAATTTTGAAGACAATGAGATCAGCATTAATGTTGGAGGCTTTAAGAAAAAGATGAGATCCAACACATTATTAAGGTTCCCCGAGACCAGGCTGGGCAAACTGCTGAGCTGCCACTCAAAGGAGTCAATACTGGAGCTCTGCGACGACTATGATGACACCAAGAATGAATTTTATTTTGATAGGAACCCCGAGCTCTTTCCTTACGTGCTACATTTTTATAACACCGGCAAGCTCCATGTGATGGGTGAACTCTGCGTGTTTTCTTTCAGCCAGGAGATTGAATACTGGGGAATCAATGAATTCTTTATAGATTCCTGCTGTAGTTACAGCTACCATGGGAGGAAAATGGAGCCAGACCAAGAGAAATGGGAGGACCAAAGTGACCAGGAAAGTACCACGTCGTCTTTTGATGAGATTTTGGCATTCTACAATGATGCCTCTAAATTTGACAAACAACCCTTTGGAAACATCAGGAGGCAGCTCTGGCTTGCTTTGGATAATCCTGGGTACTCAGTCTTAAGCCGAATCTTCAGTGTCCTTTCAATAGTGGTGGTGCTGGGCTCCATCGTGACCATGTGCCTGAACAGCCTCCCAGACTTTCAGATTGTTGACAGCAACGGGAACCCCGAGGAAGACCCTCGCTTTGAAATCGTGGAACATTTTGGTATTGCATGGTTCACTTTTGAACTGGTGGCGAGATTTGCAGTAGCTCCTGACTTTTTAAAATTTTTCAAGCATGCCCTGAATTTGATTGACCTAATGTCTATCCTTCCATTTTATATTACCTTAATTGTCAACTTGGTGGTGGAAAGTAGTCCAACTTTAGCAAATTTAGGCAGGGTTGCACAAGTCCTGAGACTCATGAGGATCTTTCGCATCTTAAAGCTTGCTAGACACTCCACAGGTCTCAGGTCCCTTGGAGCCACCCTGAAGTATAGCTACAGAGAAGTGGGGCTTCTTTTACTTTACCTCTCTGTTGGCATCTCCATTTTCTCAGTAGTGGCTTACACCATTGAGAAAGAAGAGAATGAGGGGTTAGCCACCATCCCTGCTTGTTGGTGGTGGGCTACTGTTAGCATGACCACAGTTGGCTATGGGGATGTTGTGCCAGGGAGCACTGCTGGCAAGTTGACGGCATCTGCATGCATCCTAGCCGGTATCCTAGTGGTAGTGCTTCCCATTACACTGATCTTCAATAAATTCTCCCACTTTTATAGGCGTCAGAAGCAGTTAGAGAGTGCCATGAGAAGCTGTGATTTTGGTGATGGCATGAAGGAAGTTCCGTCAGTCAACTTAAGGGACTACTATGCTTATAAAGTTAAATCCCTTATGGCCAGTCTTACCAATATGAGCAGGAGTACCCCCAGTGAGCTGAGCCTGAATGATTCACTGCATTAGTGTACAAGTCTGACAGCAGTTTGCATGAGAGCTATCAAGAGCTATGTTTATAAATGTTTTCCTATTTGTCTTCTTTTTTCCTAGAGGGTAGTGTTGCTGACACTGCACTAACTTTGCACTTGAGAAACTAAAGACATTTCTATTACAAGTTGACAGTTGGAACATTTTCATCCTGTTGCATAGGTACTAAATGCTGACTTTTCCGTACAAATGTTACCATTTCCATGACATTAGTGCTAGCGGTATAGTGATGATCTGTTGCTTTGTGCATTTCCTCATCTGAGCAGAGAAATGAATGTACCCAAGTGGAATAAAAATTCTCAGCCGTGACACGAGTAATGAAAAAATCACCTATCACGTATACTGGTATCTGTACTAGTGTAGGACTTCCCATGCATTTCACAACAGTTTAAACCAATCACCTGTGAATCACTGACACGGGAACTCTTCTGCCTATCTTTCTGACCAGTAATTCTGATCATCACATATCTGAAAACACCTCTGAGCTTCACATTTCAATGGAAGGTTGCTCACTCTTGAGCACGTGTGTTAAAAACCAGGTGTTCTTGTTCTGAAATGTTATCTACGGTAATATTTTTCAGAAGCTCCTAAGCATAGACCTACCTCTGCTTCCAAGATTAGGTCAAAACTTAGCCCTCTGAAGAAGCCCACCCCTCATTTTCAGATAGCTACATATTCAAAGACTACATTTCCACAAGTGACTCTAGGTATGGAGGCCCATGAAGACATCTCAGGTTCCCATTTCCAGAAGTGATCTGCACAAAGCTGGGTTCCAGTGAAGCTGAAGATATGCTGTATTTCAGTCTGTCAAAATGGTTCTGAGATTAGACACACAGAAACATGGGTTTTCAACAATTAGAAGCTCCAATGAAAAACTTGGATTTGTTTAATGAAGTGAAATATTCCCACATGAACACTACAGGCAGCATTTTAGGAACTGACATTCATATACTGCAAAAAGACTAATTATAAAGATGCCATATGTGATGCTGAGATATAAAATCTAATTTTATCAGGAAAGCTTGAAAGCAGGTGTTGATGGCAGACAATTCCATTAAGCTTTCTGCCAAGGAAACTCTAAGGAAAAAAAAAACCCTGTAAGTCACATTTTCCCTCAGAAAGGAACTCACAACTTACAGCTAAGGAAGAGTATAAGGGCCTAAGAAAGGAACAGATAAAAAGAGCTTAATACTGCACTCACTGTGGGCAGATCCTCCTACCCGCTTCTGTGGTGTAGTCGATTTAAATCCTTTCAAGGGCTGGCCTGTAATTTTAAAAAAAAAAAAATAGATGTGAGAGAGCAGATCATCTGGGTTTTCAAGAGTAATCATGAATCTGCAGAAACTTATTTTTTTGAGTGCTCAGCCTTTTCCCTTTTATGCAATTGTACGGAGATCAAACACTTGTAGCCAACAGGCAGAAGCCACTGCTTCCCTCTCTTTATACTTCTAGGGATCTGTGCTATGAAACAAACTACTGGCACTCAGTGGGCAGAACAGCATTTCTCTTCAGGTCCTGCTGCTTTTCGATCCCATTTAATACATATAATGTTCCAATTAATTTTTGTTGTTGTTTTATTTGTGAAGACTAGAGAGGTTCAGAAAAGAAATTCTCACTAGTTAGAAGAGAAATTAAAATACTAAAGCTAAAACTGTCATGTCTGGAAGCCTGTGTTTGTATACCACAACAAGGAGTGGCCCAACTGGTAGAATAAAGCAAATATGGTACGAATAGGTACCCCTTTTTAGGCTATTAGAGGTTGCTGTCTGGTCTGGATCTTTTGATGTCATTGTTTTATCAGCTCCACCCAAAACCAGAAAGCTGAGCACCCAGGATCAGATTCCTGTGTGCCCAGTGGTCTATCACAGAATACACAGTGTGAAATAACGTACACACAGACACAGACACACACACACAGAGACACAGACACACACACACACACTCTTCCTTTGAACACTCTCCCCTCACATCAGTTAGTTGATTTCGCCCATGAAGTGTGAGGGAAACAGGTCCTTTCTAACCTTACCAAAGAAAACTCTTGGAGATTTCAACATAGCCTGCACAAGTTACAAAGTCAATAGGCAAGATGTTGCTTGCTGTCCCTGAAAATCGAAGATATGTGGCCCTTAAGGTAGACCTAGATAACCCGAATTAGGTGTCCAACCTTGACATATTTTGCCAAAGTTTTCACTTCTGGAGGGCTGGTTCAAGTTCTCTGCTGGGTCACAGGCATAAATTCAATTTGTCCCTGCTTCATATTGCATGTGTGTGAACTATCATACACCTACAAACACCCATCCAAAACATGGCACAGCACTAGATTGCCTGTTGGATTGAAATACCATGAAAGAAATAGGGAAAGGAAGAGATGGGCTTCCACAGCACATACACTCCGGTCAGGTTCATGCTGCAAAGGTGGTTCATGTTGCAAGGGTGGCAAACTCTCCCACTGATGTCAAGGACGCTGCAAGTTCTCACTAGGTCTGTTGGTTGGGGGCCTTCAGAGAATCCAGCTCCAAGCAGTGGCTTCATCTCAGTTTCACAAGTGGCAGATTCACAGTTGAAAAACAATGACGTTCAGGGCAGTTATTTGAAGAGACCTGTAAACTTGCCAAAGAGTCACAAATTCCCTCAGCTGTTGCTAGTTTAGCACTGCAAAGGTTGGATCCAAACTTCGCAACACATCATTTCAATAACCTATAGCTTATCTTACGTTCTAGATTTATTATTATTCGTAGGGCTGGTGCTCTGTCATTTCTGCAAATATTGAATGGAATGTGTCCAAATTGTGTTTTACTAAAGAAAATGAAATACCCCAAGGAATTATGACTTTTATTGTACTGGTTGAAAGGAATTTTCATTATTGCTTTTTTATATAAGTGCTTTGGATCAAAGACACTAAATAAATAAAGTACTGAAATTTAATATGTTCTTATTATCATGACAATGACTTTACACAGTACACAGGAATTCTCTTCATAAACTTAACTAACTCCATGTTAAAGGTACTCAGATTTTTGCTCCCCCCTCCTCCGGAAGAGCATTCCAGAGCTGTGCTGCTCTCCAAGGCTTGTGTAACTTTTAGCATAATTTTATTAATGGCTGCTTTATATCAGTTTTTTCTCATGCCACCACTGTTCTTTAACTTAAATATTTCGTTTTCCTCTTAGTGTTTGCATGCGTGGTGTATTTATAGACAGCAACCATATGGCCTTACATGCTTATTTTCATGGGATTATACCTGCCAAGCCTCCTTTTAGTTTTCTTTTTGCAAGTTGTATTCCCCTGACCATCCTAGGGGATGTAGCCTTTTTTTCTGCATTACTTCTGCTTATATTTAATCTGTTTGAGCCGGCATTGTACAGTATCATATTGCTTTGTATGGCAGTTTTAATATTTGCTTATGACTAACGGAATTTTTCACTGAGGAGGATAACAATTGTTCCAATTTAAGTGATGTTGTTGTCTTAGCTCCACCAAAATGTCTAGGTAAGGAAGAATGAGGCACACCCTTCCTGCCATTTTATGAAGTAACCTCTATTCTAGGGCTCAGTCCAGTAAGCGCTGAGAATCCTCATCTCTCATTAAATAAAAGTTACAGAAAAATGTTTACACTTTGAAGGAAAAATTAAATCTCTCCAAAGCCTCAATGAGGAGAAGAGGTGGTGTGCTTTTTGAGTAGTCAGTACTTTTGCTAGACTTCTTAAATCACTGTTTGGTAAGAGCAGGGCATCTTCGCTTCTATAAAACAGTGGGTCAGAAATGAAGGATGAGAGGACTAACTTGCTGCTTTCTCCAGTGTTTGAAACTTGAAAATTGTTGTGGTCAGAAACCTGCTTACTATGATGTGCCATTTAATGAAGAACATTGCACTTGGCATGTGCTCCTCATGCCTTGTGACAGTCACCTTCCAGGCACCGGTGAAAACAGTGCTCCTACTCTCTTTTGGCTGAGAGCTTTGAAGTGCTTAAATGAGGATTATGGTAATATTTCAAAGAAGGCAACTTACTTTATTGCCAGAATAAATTGTTAGAGAATCTTGATTTCTAGTACAAATCTAGGCTATTATAGGAGTCGGAGATGTCCTTGAGAAGTAATATGTTACATTATTTTCCTGAGATGTAAAATCTATATATAGATTGTGATTAAGCTTTTTACGTATGTTCAGATTTTGTATTATTGCCTGGTTTATTATTCACTTACTTTCATCAGTTGTTAATTCTCTCTTTCCCTGCAGACTGCTTTATCCATTTTGAAAGCAGACTGTTTTTTTCCTCATGTATTATATATAGCATGAGCTACTTCACATTGCAAACTTAAAAACAAAGAACTTTGCATTTAATTTTCCGACTTTAATACCTCCAGTATTCGTACCTTTTTGTACAGGACTTTATGAGACTGCAGGGAACTGCTGTATCTGGTGCTCTTTGTACTGCGTTTCTTGTCCCAGTAGTGTATAACACACTCAGGAACTCAGCTTTGTGCCACAAAATGGAAATTAAGTGCATAAAAAAGTATATTTCACCAGGCATTGAGAATTGATTTAAGTTTCAGGATATTCTGAGTACATATTATAATCAAAGAGAAGCCTGCATCTCATTGTGAAGATAGGTTTCTTTCAAACATATACATCAGGCTAGATTTCTATTTTTAGAAACGCTCTTAATTGGCAGGGGGGAACTCACAATTTTCAGTAGAGCAAATAGCACAAGCTTCTTGTTCTCTACCTCACAGATTAGGGACTAAGCAACATACCAATAGCACTTGTAGGCGCTAAATCAACTTGACATGACCTTTCATCTCTTCCAAAACAACCCCCATCCTTAGAGGCCCCAGCTGTGCACAAATAAGCAGCAGAAAGCCCCTGGAGTAACTACTCTTGCTGTGCTAGTTATCTGTTTCCTCTCACAATACTCCTGACTTTAATCTACCTTTGATGGTACTTTCAAACAACATTCAACCCACAATCACCATTCATATCCCTTGGTGAGGTGGTGTGCTAGAACTATTCTCATTATGTTGTTCTTTTTTTTTCCCCCCCCCAATTTATGCACCTGGCTTCCCATTAAGTTACACCAGAAATTAATATGATCTCCTGTAGCTTATTTTCAAGTTCCCAACTATTCACGCAGGGCTAGAAGAATATTCCCATCCAGTTTCTGAAGCACCTTTTACTGATTCTGCCTTTTTCCTATTAAAAAAAAAAAAAAATATGCTTTTCACCTGAGTATAATTTACTGGGTTAACAATGCAACAACAGACAATACATTATTCAGTGCAACAGTTCTCTGCTTAGTTGATTCAGAGACAGCTGTAATGTCTGTGCCTTCAGACCAAACGTTGAGTTTGTTAAGAAACATCACCCTCATTAAGGATTGTGGATCTGTTCACCTCTCATATATAAAATTATGGGTCATCAACTGGAAGAGGCAGCCTCCAAACAGTCTAGAAAGTGTTTCCCAAGATAGCGTGACACTGCTGGCAAAGGTCTGGCTCTGGTATTTATTTCTCCTGCTAGTACAGAGGGTGGAGAATCGTCTCACAGGTGTTGATACTCAAACTGATCTCCCACTGGACACTGCAGAAATTTGTTTGCCTGACATCACCTCACCCTTTACACACAACCCTAAATCATGTAAGTCATTTGGATAAATGCATGCATCTGGCTGTAGGAAGCAGTGGCACAAATCCAATGCTTCAGCTTTACAGAAGTGTAGAAGAAACATCAGCACCTCCCACTCTTTTTTTTTCTTTCAGGGTACCAATGGGGTTTGGCTTCTCACTGATCCCTGTTCAGAAATAAACAGGGCTAAGTTTTTCGGGGATTGGACAAAGTCTGCTATAAGTCTGCCAATTTCTTCTATGTATCTAAAGCACCCTAAGAGAGCTGCCCACTTTCAGATGCACGGTCCGACATCTGGTGCGGTCACCACATGCACAGGCGCTTTGCGTGGTGCACTGGTCTGTGTAGTTCTGAGCAGACTATTCCATTGATTACACTGTTGACCTTCAAAGAAAAATTTTAATCACATTTGGAAGATGAGGGGTACTCAAACATCATGGCTTGCTTACCAGCAGCTACTGCTCTGCCCATCTTAAGTCTCGTACCTCTGGCTTCACCCTTTCTATCTGTTTGCCATTTGCTGACGTAGCTACTCCTGCAGCCCCCACGACATATGATGAACGGGTGATGTGGTGGGGTTGTAACATAGCAAAATGAGTGGCTGGAGTTCCTGACTTAGGAATGTCAATCCCACCAACTTTCAGTGGAAAATGTCCTTTTAAATTACTATGCTATTTTTGAAATTCATGTTCTGTCCCATTCTAGGAAATGTTCTGAACATTGACACCCTTGCATAGCCCCTTTAATGACCAGCCATTTAATTACGAATTGAATTCTAATTCATTTCTATTGCATCAGTGTTCAGGCCCTCCAGACCAAGGGCTAGCACCTCCATATGTTAGGTTTTCCAAGTATGGCAAAAGATAACATATCAAAAATGTGGTTTACTTCTGGGAAAAATCCATTTTCTATGTTGTTTCTTTCTTTCTTCTTTCCAAACCAAGGTACAGCTTCCTGCTGTCGCTGTTAGTATGGTCCTTTTTCAACATTTTGATCCCTACCCTGAAAACCCAAAGGAAGAAGCCCTGGACGTATTTTTCTCCGGTGAAGTGGCTCCCGGTATTCCCTGTGGGAGCATGCTTTAAAGAAGACAGCTGAAACCTGGAAAAGGCTGGTGCCACTTGGAGGAAGAGTGGGCCATCCCCATGCGGTTCACCCGTATGCATCTCCCCACTTCTCGCACAGCCAGTGGAGAGGCAAGGCAGGCCCCTACGACAGGAACATCTCAAACCGCCAAAGTCAGGACGTAGCTCGGTCACTGATCCTTTTGTATTCAGCCTGGATGGTGAGCTATCAGGTTTGACAGTTGGGTTTTGCGTGGGACGTCTCAGCTGCGGTACTGGAAATGCTTTATAAATATAGGACAATTTTGTTTATGCTTTTGGTGGCAAAAATGCACCGAGCTTTCCTTATACTTCTGTTAGCAAGGGCAGCCCCACTCCTGGCTCTCATGTTCCCCAAGCACGATCAACTGGAACCGTACTGGAGCTCTCACCAGTGCTACCAGGGAAATGCTGGGGAGCACAAAGGACTCCTCTTCATGTGAGTTCTTACACAGCTCTGGCCCATCCACCAGCAGACAAAAATACAAATGTGCTTCCTTGCACTTGGCAGGAGCCTCAGAGCACTGAAACCATTTAACATGCCAGGAGATGGAAGTCATGCTGGGAACAGGAGGTGGCAGGTGTTTCTGGCTGCGTTTGCTTTTCTTAAGAATCCCTTTAGATTCAGAGAGATGTCAGTCTAGACACACCAAGAATATAGAAGAAAAAGGCTACATTCTTTGACAGACAGTTAATGTTTCCTGAAACAAGGTATCTGGGATATCTGACAGTTTTCCTTCCTGAGAAAGCACAATTAAAAGAGCAAAATGCATCTCTCCATCCTGCTAGAGAAGGTGAGAAAAAAGCCTTGGTGAATAAAAGATTAATCTACTTGGGTTCTGGGCTTTTTAAATAAAACATTAGTCCTATACAGTCCAGAAAAGAAGAAGAAGAAACCTGAATGGAAAGCAAAGCTGCAGCTGGAAGAGTGTTCAGATTCTTTGCTTACAAAGTGCACAGGACAGTCATGTCTTGCACAGTTTCATTTCGAGGTCTGGACCAAACAGCAGAAGCCAGCTTCCCAAAGTTCAGATTCCCAAATTTTTAAGCACAGTCAGGGGTGTTAGGCATACCCTCCCCTCACTTGGGTCAGCAACAGGGAGCTCTAAACATGAAGTTGGCAGCCTCATGGTGTTTTGAAGGGAGGCGAGTAAGCAAGTGTTAGGAAATTAGGGCCGCGTAGCTTCTGTCGCTTGCTGTCATGAGGGGACACAGCAGCTGCTTGGGTCTGCAGGACAGTGCACACTCAGCCCTGAGCAGCCTCATTTCCATTCATTGGGACAGAAGCTGGAAGACAGCTCAGAAACGCAGCAGTAATCTCTTCTTAAATGTGACTGAATCGTCATTCCTCGTTCTAGAGCGAAGAGCTGAACTAAACACTTTAGCTCAGCATCTGTCTGCAAAATAAAATATTAGTCAAACACTTTGCTGTAAGACTTCCTCCTACTTCAGCTGCAAGATAGGATCTAAATGCCGTGCTTTTTGTGGAGGCAGTAACTGCAGATAAGTGCTATAAGAGGTATAAAAATTGTGTCAGTAACCGATGTAACCACGTTTAAAAGGCTTCAAACTTACACCCACTCTTGGAATAAATTTGCATTAATTGTTGGGCTGTGGGGCTATTGTATTGCTGGTCCTATGACCCTGGAAATCCTCAATTCCTTATTTATCCCAACAATTACATATTTAGGAACTGTTTAAACATCTGAGTGTCAACAAAAGAGTTATAATTACACTGACTAGGAGAAGTAGGTTTATTGGATCTAATACAACACTATTGCCATCGATTTCAGCCACATTACATTGTGGAATATAAACAGCCCGAAAAGCTAATGTATTTCTATAAAAGCTGAGCAATCAGTGGTGGATGTGCTTCCTTAGCAGGATAGGTTGCTGAAAAAATGCAACAGATATACAGTCCATCAACATTTTCTAGCACATACCCATAGTGGATTACCAAATTATTTTTGGCTGTGTTAGAGTTTCTAACAGGATGAGAGAGACGCTTAGAATGAGTCAGAGCAATATTTCAGCTGTATTTATTGAAATACTGAACAAGTACTTACTGCATTAGAGACTTCAGTTCACTTTTTGGAGGTAAATCGGGTTTGGATTAAGCAACTACATGCATATATAAATCAGTGCAGTATTGAACATTAATACAGTCACCCCCTTATTTTCTGGATGGTCTCAAGAACTTTATTTTGTAAAGATCAACTAATTGGAAAAACAGAACAGAACTTTTCCTGGATTTTAGGAGACTCAGAACAAGTTGTCTTATTAATTGTATTTGTAAGTACAGAGTTTCATTTTTGTTTCTGCATTTTTTAATACAAAACACTTCAAAAAATTCTAGTTTTCTTCCATAGTTTCAGCAGGGAAAATTGGTATATGACACATAAGTATGACCTATCTACAGACTGAAATAAGGCCTGCATTTTAAAAAGAATCTCACACTTTTGGATATGGTTGCTAAGAAAAATGGTAACTCTACTTAAACCTTCTTCAAATAATCTCCGGCCTCCGTAATCTCTGGGCTACGACACCTGTTTTCATGTGCGATGAGAGATCAAAAGGACACCTCTTGCTGTTAAGCATGTATACCCCATTGTACGGTAATAAAAATGAAATATCAATTGATGCATCACACTAAAGGCTTAGCGTCAGATAAATCAAATCAAAAGCTTTTGGTCTCCCTCTTTGATGTATTGGCTGTGAGTTTTTCCTTAACAGTAACCATGCAGGCTTTGGAAGCCCAGGAGGAGTGCAAAGTGGCTTCCAGAAAGACTGGAAGAGGGGAAAAAGCAGTGTTATAAACATCTGAGAGCCACAGCCATCTTCCCATGCATTGGTCCTTTCAGTGACACCAGGGGAATGAAAGGACGAAAAAGAGGTAGAGGGGGTGTGTTTGTGTGTGTGCCTGTGCACACCTGTGTACAGAGAAAGAAAGATTATACTGGTCAGCTCCAAATACTGTGTCTGAGGGGAGAGACAAGACTAGGAGGGCTACATTTCTCTCTGGGAGTTGGCTAGGGAGAGATAGTGTAATATAAAGTATCTGTCCTCAGAAGAAATATCCACAGGGAGAGGAGTCCAGGTCTTTAGTAAAGATTAATTTGACAGAGAAAAATACATCCAGATACATTAGCATGTGGCCCTCCATATTTACAAATTTGATTTCTGAAGTCGTGACACCTACAGAAAAAAATTTGAAGGTTGCTGGGGTTTGCAGTGCATGAGTAAATACCATTGATGTTTTCCCCCATTCTGACAAACAAAAACAGCATTTGAGCCCAGAATCAGATTAGTTTAATTCCTTCCAATGCTTTCCTGCTGGTTGGCTCCAGGCAGCTCCCTGCTTACTGCCCAGATTATCCCCTCTGAATTTTCTGTGGCCTTTAGAAAGGCTTGTTTGCACTGAACAAGTACCAGCACCAGGCGAGAACTCTGGCTGTTTGCCTACAACACATGAAAACTTCCTATTCCCACCATCACTTCCATCAAAGCTAAACCCAGTGCCTACAGTAAGAGCTCGGGAGGCCGAGGGATAGCGCTAGTGGACTACGAAATGTCCTGGCATAGAGCACGGAGCAATCATTAGCTGATGCCATTACACAGACTCTTCCACTGCATCGATATTATTTCCTAAGGGTGACTAAACATTTTTTGTACACCAATATAAAAAGGGACACAAGGAACTTTTTCCTTTCCAAGAGTTAAATGTGATTTTCAAATACCTTTGTGTGGACATGCCTACATCTGCATCGGGGGCTATGGCCATGCTGCAGTCCTGCCAACAAAGCAAAGCTGCATCAAAAGCCATTTGCCACCGTGGCCTGGCCTTGTCCCCGAGATAAGGAGCTGTCTCCGGCAAGGCTTCCTAAACAACAGGCATTGGTTTGAGCATAAACGTTTGGACTTCATGATCTTAAAGGTCTTTTTCAACCTAAACGATTCTATGATAGTGCTACCCTGATGCTGATCAAGAGCTTCCAGATTCATGCTAAGTCTTTCAGTGGTGAAGTGGTACCCACTGCTTTGTGTTGCTTCCTTGCACTTTGCAGGACCCTCAGTGCCTCCACTACAGCGCGGGAGGGAGAGGAGGAGGAGGGTGGGGGGGGACAGTGGTTGCCAGCAGGGCGCAACACCTATACAACATCCTGAATAGGTGCACAGCTCATTCAGCCTTCTTGATAAAACCACCTCCATCCCCGTCTGCCCAGGGTTAGAGCATGGAAAGTTTCTCCATGCGGAGACAAACACCATCTGCAGTCAAAATTCTCCATCACCCCAGAAAGGAGTAGGGGAGGAAAGGAGGAGAAAACACCACCATTTCAGCAACTTTGACTGTTTTTTTTTTTTTTTTTCCCCATGTTTATTTACTTGGCACTGTTATGGTATGTTTCCATTTATAAATTTTTTTAAAATTAAAACTTCTATCTTTAAAAGTGGCAACTGAATAAATAAAGCACAAACATAAAAGATAATAAACATGAATGGAAGAAAATCAGATGTGAAAGAGTAACGCAGAACAGTAAGTTACATAGATAACTACCTGATTTGCTTTTGTCAGCCAACACTTTTTTTCCTCACATCCATAGTTAGCCTCATAAGCAACCTGGCCAGGTGCAAATGCCGTATGCTTATTCTTTTCTCCCCAAATAAGGGGTTTTTTTTAATGATTTCTTTGTTCCTGTTTCTGTGACAAATACAGCTCTTCTTCAACCTACAAGACCCTCTAAGGCCTAGTGAAACTAAGCATGAATTTATCCTGAGGAATTTGTGAAGCAAACAATGGAAAAAAGTACCTAGTATCTAGTCAGTCTGGGACTAACAAATACTCTGAAAGAGTTGCTTAGAATCTGAACATTCCATATTTTCAAATGAAGGGAAAACAGGACAGCCGAGACTTTACTTCAGTTATCTCTGAATAGGAGAATAAAAGCTGTTGCTGACATTCGCATTTGTACACAATGTCCCAAGAACACTTGGCTCACGGGATGCTCTTAAAAGTAATGCCCACATTCATCTTCCTAAGCAGGGGGAAGAGAAGCAGCAAAATATGGGGAATTTTCAAGTATTCTTTAAAAACCCTAACAAATTAAAACAAAATAAAAAAAGGATGAGAGCACACCCAGTAAATGGTATTCCCTTTCCATAATGAATACACTAAACAGAGAGGAGAAATACATTTTGTGAAAAGGTATTTTAAAGCAAACTTAACAGGGCAAATCCCCAAGTGCAACTTAATGACTTCACATTGAACTGTCAATGTAATTTTGCCTTTCCCCAAAAAGACTAAGCCATTACTTCACCTGGCACAACACAATGGTGAGAAACACCATGTGCTACCCAGGGCTTGTCTTCTCCAAGCCTTTCATTGGCAGTAGTAGGCATAATACTGCTGCACCACACCTGGTATAGAAATATCCCAAAGCCAATTTCCCAGGCAGCTGTATGACATTATAGAACATACATCATCGCCTTTGGAAGTACAGAAAGAAATGCCACAGTAAGCTGGAGCCCTTAATATTTATGAATGCAAAGAAATAAAGACTTCCTCATGTCACAAGGTCTTTTTAATTAGTTTTAGAACCACATAACCCTCATCATATCACATTGATAAAACAGGGCGCACACAAAGTGCTTTACAGAAGTTGTACCGTATACATTCTGCTTGAAAGCACCAGTGCCTATTAATGGGGACTAAGGCTCTCTCATGTACCTGTGTACGGATTCACTCATCATGAGCCGTATTTATGTTTGGAAGTTCAACACGCTGGACTGAGAAGCAGCCTGAGCCACTGTGCACTCTCACCTCAATAGACCTGGGCAGATACAGACAAACTATTATTTACTGTAAATGAACAGTAAATAATTCTAACAGCCAATTAAATAATTATAATATCCAATAACTGTCAGATTAATTCAGATTAGCAGTAGAATTTTGTCACTTCGAACATACCGTGATTCACTAAGGAGTTTTGTTCATGAGTCCCTTTTACTAAAGTGTCTCTGTGGGCAAATTCTTAGAGAATAATTTTTAAAAAAAAGAAAAGAAATGGCCTATAGAATCAACTTTGAGACATTAAATGTAGTCGCTTTTCTTAGTTAAGCCTATCCATTACCTATTGATGTTCTCATTACACTAGACAATCAAAGGAGCACCTAAAGCTGCTAATGTCCGCTAGTACCTCCAAGTAAAGGATGCCTGTGAAGACTTGCAATGTACTGGGGTGGTGCTCAGCTCTCTCAGGATTAGGCCTTTAGCAACCTTAGATCACAGAGAGAGGGACTTCAACAAAGTATGGAGGATTTATGTCCTTAGACTGGCCTGATACTCTTCCATTGAGATCCTCAGACTTATAGAGCTTGCAGCAATGTCTTGAGCTGACCTCGAGAGATGCGGTTTTCTGCACTCACAGCTGAGCTCACAGTATTATAGAAACGAAAAAAAAGCATGAGAGATGGCTATGGAAATGAACATTAATGGTTATTATTAACATAATTTAGCTTCAGTTAGATTGAACAACAAGACAACAATTATACATGAAAAATTAGCTTTTATTACAAATGTTTAGTAATAAGTAATGATTTTTCAGTTTTTTTAACTTACTAAACCTAAACATACAAAGTCAGAAGCAAACAAGAAATTGCTTGGTTAAAATCTTACTGAAGGTTAACTTGTCAGTAGTTCTATCAGATTTCCCGCAAGGCTTGCTTTTAAAAGTGTATTATTTATTGTACTACCAGCTTTCCTTTACAGAGATGCTTATCCTCCAGTAGAGATGTGTAGTCACCAACATGGATGATTTGATTCATTTATATAAACAGGAGAAAGAAAAAAATAAGTTGTATCCATCTCTCAGTATAAAACCTATTTCTACACATTATGCTTGCACATAATTTAGAGCCTGATACACTGGCTTCTGAAGCCAAAGACAGCTCTTACACTGACTGCAGCACGCACCGTATCAGAAGGGCAACATTACTAATTCCATATTAGTTAGTGAAAGTATTCTTTGGTCACAAACATCCTATATCTACCCAGTTTACAGTATCTCAGAAACTATTTTTCACCCATTTTAAGTAGCTTGTTTACACTTTTATTTTATTCCATGGCTTTCAGATTTTTCTCCTGCATGTATAATCCATACCTGTGTGCATGCATGTGCGCAAAATTTATTCAAGCTGTTTCAATGCAGACAGATCAGGAGTGAAGAAAGGGTGTCCTTTATCTTCTGATATCTTTCAGGATGTCAGACTGCAACAGCTCTCATCTAAAATGGCCTTCTACTGGAGCCCCTCTGGACAGGCAATTCGTATTTAGTGCACTGCATTACTGAAGTTTCCAGAATACACAAAATATGAAAATTGTGATCATTTTATTACATTGTCTATTACACTGTAAAGCCACATTTTTCAAAATCAAAGTCTTGTTTTTGGTGGGAAAAGTTTAAGGGAGTAAGGGAAAAGAAAGCTGCTAGTGATGCAAGCAAGAGTGCCTGGACAATGACACTTTGCTTAAAAGGCACACCAAGAAAAGGCAAGCTAGGTTCTTCTCCTGATGGTTTAAATCTGTTTTATATATTTTCTTATATATAAGATATGCATATATATGCGTGTATACCTACACAAATATATGTATGCACACACACCTTTGAGTTTTTCCGAATAGAAAGTTCAAGAATTAGACATTAATTTTAAATAAATAAGAACCATACTAATAGGGGGAGGTTGGTGCTGTTATTTTTTGCTGCATTATGATTATAATCTAATGACACAGTGATACGATTATACTATTTTTTACTTTACATCATTTCATTGTATAAATGTAAGGCATAAGACTACCTGGTGCATTTATCTTGCCTAAAGTAATTTTTATGGATTTCTGTGTTCTTGCTTTTTCATAAGGGATGGTCATTACTTTAAGAAATATGAAGAAAGTTGAGGGTAAGGATGTTCTAACAATCACAATTAAAATTTATTTGACTCTTGGGTTTACATGTTAGAGCGTGGCGTGCACGCAAACACACACACACACACAGAATGACAATGACAACAATGGCTGTATTCAGCTCAAACCCAAGTACTGGTCCCAGCACGGCTGTAGCATGCTGATCTTGTAAAAGCTTTTGTTTTTCTTTTGCATAAGCTTTATAATATAATGCACCGTTTCAAAAATCTGCACTGTTCCATCTAAATGGTCCACACATGATGACAATAAATGTTAAGAGGTATGAGATGATTACTAACTTCCAGAAAACATTTAACAGAAGATGCCCATACAGTAGTCACCATTAAAAGTTTAACAGCTGAAGGTTGAATGCAAAGATCTTTTCAGCTGTATTGTTTAAAGAAGTATGACTATCACAGTAAAGTTATTTACACAAAAGGCAACAATAGTAAAGATATCAATAGAGAACACAGTAGATTGTTCAGAAAGTGGATCACATTTTCTCATAAGCCTGAAATATTTCTTGCAATGTTGTAAATTCTACCTACTAGATAGCCCACAATATAAACCAGACAGAAGAACTTGTAAAAAGATATTAAGAGCTTGGTCCTGCATTTCTGATTCCCCAAAATCTACCACAGAAGACCACAGGAATTTTGAAAGTGTAGTGATTGCAGGACAAAACCCTCAGAGGACTGCAAAATGTTGCTTCTTTTCAGTACTTATTATATATAAGTATTCAATTGATTTTCTTTGGCTTTTAAATTACTATCCCTTCGTATCTATAATGTGAAATCAAACCAAACTCAAACTGCTAATAACTCCCCTCTCCCCTCAAAACAGTGATAAAAAATTAAATGAACCAAAAAACATATCTAGAAAGCGTAGCTGTTACTTCATTATAAAACTACGGTGCAAAATAGATTTATACTGGTCAGAATTGCAATAGCAATTGGAAATTTACACTGAAGGAGTGACTGCAAGTATTGCTTCTCCTGAATAACAGGAAAATCAAAACTGATTAGGCACTTGTTTTCTTGTTTAATGAGAGATCATTCAGTATGTGTAAAAATGATAGAAATACTCTCTAAAAGAATGCTCCATAGTGTAACAACCGTATTGCCTAACTACAGCCACAGTCGCTGGTTCAGGAAAGCAGAAAAACATGTACCTATTACTTGTTTTATGCTTAAATCATACTGATATGAATAGGCTGGATACATGTTCAAGTGCTGTCCTGAATTGGGATACTTGCTGAAATTGGAGTTTTAAAAGATAATATAGTTATGAGCTTCTTTTCATCATGCTACAATACCAATTTTATCTAATCTGGCTCTGCTCTCCACAATATTATCCTAGTGCTTCCTAATAAAAAAGAAAACAGGCATAAAATAAATAGGATAACCAAAGATTACATAATAAATATGCTACTAAGTGGGAGGAAAATATATTGCAACATAAGGCTCTGTAGTGTTGCACAATCAAGAAATAGCTCCAGGTGCTCCAAAACACAACTCCTAATGTACAACACCAAATTACCCCTATACACCTGAAAATGATTGGGAAGTAACAGATTAAACTTCTATTACATTGAACATTTGAAAATATAAACAAGTGGTAATGTGTTTCACTGCCTTTGCAGAACAGCATATGTATGTTCTTTCACTGCTCCAATTGTCGTTGCTTGTGAAGGAAAATTCAAAAGACTGGGTTTTTGAAAACTCTCATAATCGAATTCCTTCAGACTTAAAACGTTACCAGTGTCCACACTGATTCATAGTATTATCTCTGAAAGTAAAACAAACTCAGAAATTTTGTTGCCTCCGTTTCTTTGCATCCATCGCATCTAGGATAGGTTGCCTCTTTGCAGTGTACCTCTGACGAAGCTCCTCAATTTCTCGTTCCATCATAGGGTCCAAAGCCTTTAATCGCATCTGTAGTTCTTCTAAACTCAGATTCTTTAACTGTAAAACAACCACCAAACAAAAAAAAAAAAAAAGAAAACACAAAAAAGATTAAAACCTATTTACAACGAAAATGAAAACCACCATCTTTCATAATCCTTTAATTTACAGTTGCACTGGGGGGAATTTTTTGTGGGTTTTTTTTTTGTTGTTGTTGTTTTTTGTTGGGTTGCGTTTTTTGTGGGGGTGTTTTGTTTTTGTTTTGTTTGGGGGTTTGTTGGGTTTTTTTGTGTGTTGTGGTTTTTTGGATTTTTTTGGCTGGTTGGTTGGGTGGGTTTTTGGTTGTGGTTTTTTTTTTTTCTTTTTCTTTTTTCCACACTTTGAGTGTATGTATACACATGTATAACTGTTTATATAACCAAAAGCCTTAGTATGCTCCACAGTAAATAATTTAACAGCATATGAAAATACGAACACACATGATACATTTAATTAAAAAAAAAATTAAAATCACTTTGCAAACTTTGCAAATAGATTGTAAATAAATATAGGGCTAGCGTTTAACTCATTAAGCTGAAAAAAGCATGCCACAGTATACACAATTATATTCTTGTATATAAATTATATTGCTTAATCAAATACTTCTTACTGAATTTCAGTCTCTTATAGAAGCCTGAAAAACAGAAAGCTGCTGTAAGTAATAGTCTGACAGATATTTAGAGGTACTTTCTGGTAAGAATGACAAGGCACCTGTCTTCCTCAACAGATTGCTGCCAGAACTAGTCAAAGCAAATTGCCAACAGAGTGTTTAAATAATACATGAAATAATTTCCTGAATTCATGGGAGGGAGTTACCTTTGACCAAGCTCTTCTCTTTCTAAGAATGTTTTCTCACAAATGTTAAACAGTTCATTACACTGCATTCATTAGGAGCGATGGATCATGAGACAAGTAAATTGCTTCACTGGCTTGCTGGCTGCTGCAAATAAGTTGGAGTCTCTTCAGGTACTGGGGCACATCAGGCACTACTGCCCCACCTGCTCTTGCAGGGAAGGATCACCATTGGAAATAAGTTCATTTGGCTGGCCTATGTATTTTTTTTTCCTTGATGAAGTCTAGTGCCTCTCTGCATTTTCTCTCTTGTCAGAATTGCCTATGTGCCAATTACTCTTCACCAAGTGTGAAAAATATCAACAAATTTTAAATAGCACAAATAATTTCATCCTAGAAAAGCAATAATGTATATTTTGTTTGCAAATATTCTGACATTGCAAACAACCACACCACCTAACTCGGGGGGGGAAAAAACCCCCAACATTTTCTGAATCATCCGACTAATGAGTCAATACTTCGTTCATGAATCTAGGGCAGTCTTCCATCAAGACAGTCTGATCATTTTCCCCTGAGGAATGAAATACTACTTTTGATCTTTATTTTTATCAGCATCTGAGGCATGTCAATTAGCAACACATATTGCTACATACAGTCCAAACACCAGTGTTATGATTTCTACTAATAGACTACATTGTACATAGTAAACAAACAACTTAAAGTCAAAATAAAGAGAGAGTGCGGATCAGAAATTCATAGAAGAGCATATGGAAAAAGATGCACATTTTCATGCAACATCTTTTTAACAATAAGATTCCTCATGAAGATGAAAATTAAAACCCAGATGTCAAAATATCTTCCAGGATCAAATATCCTTAGACCTGTATGAGCTTCAGAGACCTCAGATGCGCTCAGTAGCTCATCAGTAATGTCTCTCTCTCCCAAGGACAAATGACACCTTTCATTTCTTAGGAGGAAAAGAGTTGCCTCCCAAGGAATTAACTATCATCTAGTTTACTGTATTTCTCCCATTTGATATATACAAGAAAGGATGGGGGAAAGGAATCATAATTCCTCAGTCACCAAGACTTTTGCAGAAAAACACCTTTCCATTTTCAGAGAAAGAAAAGATTTTTTTTAAAAAAAAATCTCTTTCATTTTTAGCCCATTGGTAAATATAACTGGCACATGACAGACATTTTTCAGTGAAGATACTCTTTTAGAGGACTGAAGTGTCAGAGAGATTTGCAGTATAGTGAGAAGAGATGACAGTGCTGACTCCCCTGTTTAACTGATCCCAACGCAGCACAGATGAGAGGAGCAATAAACCCATGTTTTTTAGCACACGTGAGGGGAGAAACATATTTGGGACTCTAGGGAACAGCAAACGGACTAAGGAAGGCACCATGAATAATCTCGTGAGTGAGTGTTTTGTGAGAACTGCCACTGATGAAGTCTCCTACCCACTCTGGGCCAGCATGGGTAGCCATTTATTCCCTCTCAGTCACCCCTGTAGACATCAGGCTTACACTACATAGCATAGACTCCAACTCATGCAATCATATAATTATTCTGCACTGGAAAACATTTTTTATAAATTGTCAGAGAAGAATGTGATGGGTGAGTTTTTACTTAAATTTCAATCAAGAAACAGAGCCAGCAAACAGAATTAAATATTCTTTAAAGATCACAGACAGCTGGGCTGGAAATTAAAATATAAAAATAATGAATTTTTAAATCCAGAGAATAAGAATCGTTCAGAATGATCTCAGCCACATCACCCAGGGGACCCAGGGAGCTGCAGTACTCATCTGTATGAACGGCTGATGCTCAGGACATTCAAAGGAAGTAAATGACAGAAAACAGGGACATTAAGAAACTGAAAATAGAGTTATGAAGGTCTCATCTATCTGACATCAGATGCTGGGTTAGGCAGGAATAGTCAGAGTGCTCTATGTACTACAGAAAACCACTTAAGCACATTTAAAAGCCACAGCTGACACTAGGATGCGTGTGTGTGTGTCCATAGACATATGTGTCTCCTTGGTAAATTTCAAAATATTTTTTCTTGAATTCTATCTGTGGTATAGATATTACCTCATGAAGCCCAAAGCCTGCAAAAGCCTAAATGCTGTATGCAACAGCAAATATATCAAATGAGATGCTCAGAAATAATTCAAACAAGATATTTAATTATTCCTATGTAATTTATTCCCCTGCATGATAAATATTTTGATTCAAACTCTTAAAGCGATAGAGCTCAGCACTCTCACTTACTTTCACTTACAAACAGTTTGCAATTTAAACTGCCATAAATAATTTCCCATGTAGTTTGTTGTTGTAACTACTAGGACTACTGGTGTTAATGTGAAAAGAGAGGAGAGCATTCAGCTGTGCAAGCTACAGGAATTCAAAAAGGCTTTAAATTATATTTTGATAGTTTTTCAAAAGCTGTAAACTGTTGCAGTTCAGTAATTGGGATAGTATTTGTCTGACAATGATAGATAGTTCAATTCCTGCCACTCCAAATAACAGAATCAATCATGTCCTTCCGGAGATCAAACACCCACAATCACACAGACAGCAATTAGTGTCAAGATGGGCCACCTCTAAGACAGAGGTCTTCAGTGACTGGAGTTTCTGGTAAAAGCATTTGCCTTCACTGGGACCCTTCATATGACCAGGTAATCACGTGGGTTTGGGAAAGCAACAGTCCAAACTTCAATTTATAATGCCATGAATCTATCAATTACATTCAATAGTATATAATATTCAGAAAGTGTGTGCATCTGTTTCACACACACATATAGTCTTTTAAAGTGGGTATGCATACTCAGTTTTCCAGTAGAAAAATTAGGTGTCTACAGAAAAAAACACCAAAACCTTTTCTCCTGAAAGGTATATTTCTTAACCTAATCACTAAAGAGAGTTAAAATGTATAAGGGAAGCAAGGAAAAAACCAAGGCAAAACCGTCTCCAGAGCCAGATAACATTGAATAATTTCTTCTACAAGCTGATGGATTCTCAAGACACAGTCACACCCAAAGAAGCCACACTGAAATTCTCTACTCTGCTTTGCTAGAGCAAAGGAAGTTGACTTTGACTACGAAGAGACCAGCTAACAGTCGTCCTTGCAGGGCGAGCTCCCAGTGGTGCAAGCTGAGTGCCAGCAGCTCTTGTCTCCGCGTTCTCCTCTCCCTGATACACGGGAAATCCTGGCAGAAGAAAGGCACCCATGCAAAAAGGAGCTCCATCAACCCAAGCTTCCAGTGGCAGGTCCTTCCTTTCAGCAGCACCACCTTGAGCTGGGACAACCAGCACAGAATCAAAGCATAACTAACCTTTTAACTGAACTTACTCTGGTCAACACTAGTTTCAAGTCAATTGCATTTTTACCTGTCTTTGAACAGTGACACACAAGGAATTCTTTCCTCACATACTGATGCACTCGTCTCTCAGAACCAAACTTCAGCAAGGGAAGCACAACAATTTTTACTTTTTTGGTCTTTCAGTCTAACTTCTTGCATCCCAGATGGACCAGCTTCATTTGGATCAGTATTTTCAGCAAACCAAAGAATAATTACTTGCAGTCAATACTACTTCTGCCTGCAGAGGGACCCACACCATACTTTACATATTCTGTTCGCAAGCCCGGTCAAATCATACCGATGAAAATTCAGACTAAAATAGGCACTTGGAAATATATATACGTTCCTGTCTACAGACCCGAATTCTATAGCAGTAAGCTGAGAAGGAAGGAGATAAAGTACAACCACAAATGGACTCTCAGAAGTCATCAAAGGAAAAGGTGCAATGCAAATCTTAACTACTGGCTTCCACCTGTGTGCAACACAAGAGTGAGGAGGAAGGACATGCATCTGAGATACTCGGTAGTGCTTGCGGTCCATGGATTTAGGTGAAGGGGTCTGGAAAAGAGTCTGGAACTCATTAGCTGCACTTGGCCAGCACATATCTGTAGCCATCCAAACTTTTCAGGGGGTGAAAGCCAAAGTTTTGGTGGATGTAGCACACTATAATCTTAATCCACCCTTGACAGCTAAAAGAGGTAAATAAAAGCTCTAGGCCTGTGATGTTTTCAATATGATAAAATTAGATTTCATTAGTAATTCCATAATGCATGAGTTACCATTGCAAACCTCCAGTCTATCAAACTAAATTACAGAATACTGCCAATAAGCTGGTGCAACGAAAACAAGCAAATATATTTTCAGGGTTTAAATTGTTAAGAAAATAGATATTAAATCAAAAAATAATCTGTATCAAGTTTGTTATGTTTACTTGAAAAAAGAAATTCTTCCTAGCAACTACTTAAATGAATCTTACAGATGCAACATGCCTTATTAGAGGCCTTTGATTAAAAAAATATGGACTGTTAATACTGTATTCTGAGTCACCTATTTTCCCATCTGCTAGTAATTCCTACAATATGAACTATCAACAGAATGGCTAACAACAATAATTTTCTAAGGCAACTGCAGAAGTGGGTTGCCTGTAGCGCTTTCTAAGATTTAACCAGTGCATGCCTTGGATTGTTTTGTGTTGTTAGTGGCCTCAGGTAAGAGAAACTCTTTCTCTCCAGCTGTTCCCTCCCCTCTGCTGAGGAAAGTTTTCTTTTCTCTAATGGAGTGAGCTCCACTGATGACTTGAAACTCCTTTTTTACTAATATAAAAAGCTAGACTTGAGTCAGGATCCAAAAGGTAGAAGGTGGGCCTTTCTGACCAATTTTTCTCGTCTACAAATTCATACCTAAAATCTGTGAATCTGACCTATGTAGCAGTTTTCTCAGGCCTGCGTGCAAGGAAATACTCCATGGTTACTGTTGTCTGTTCAGCTGCTCCCATGCAGCAACGAGGGGAGAACTGCTGTATGTCCGGTGCAGATAGAGCAAATTGTGCTGAGCTCGTATAAGCAATGTCAGGCCATGTGCTGCCTGAGACACCCACTGGCCGCACGTCAGAGCTCTGACTTACTGTCATCCCCTGTCATCCCGCTGTCACTACAGTGGGCAAATCAGTCACAAGAAAACAAACTTGGATGGGGGATTGAGTGAAAGCATTTATTTCAGGGTATTTAAAAAGCAAGTCTTCTTGTTGCAAAACAAAAGATGGGATTATACAAATATAAAAAGGACATCATTTACTATCATTATTTTTGACAATTTATGAGAGAGAAGGACAGACAACCTAACTTTCAAAAGCCAAAGTTCATCCCACAGGAGTGCAGTTATCTTAAAACATTTTGGGGGGGTAAAATAAGCACATGGTACTGAGAGAAAATTAAAGACTGAGAAGTTCACATACTTTTAAAAAGTCTTTTTAGACTTTTGTATATATATAAATTGTATATAAACATCCCATGATTAATTCCTATTTTCACTAGTAAAACCCCCTCTGCTCAGACATTAAAACTGTACATAATTTTAACACAAAGCTAAATCTCAGTTACTACCATCAACATTTTTCAGCTCTAGAAGGCTTTTCTTAGCTTCATACAAAGTTACATTTCAATAGCAAACCACCAAGGGGAAGAAAAAGTGTTCTATAAGCATTAGTGCATACTATCATTTGCATACCTTTGTTGAATACTGCCCAGGGCTTTCCTTTGAGCACATTAAGTACTACCAATCCTAAAATTCCAAAATGATGAGCTGGGTCCTTCACCTTCATTAAATTACCCTTAAAAATTAGATTCCTAAAATAAGAGGTTTTTAGGAGGAGTGAGGTATCTTTTTCTTTCCCTTTTCATTTCTGAGTCATGAGGAGGCAGCTAGAATCTAAACATGTCTGCAATTAAAAAGGCTAAAAAGTTCAGGGGAAAAAAGTCTAGTAGCCAAAAACTTTAATGAGCAATCCTGATGACAGGAACTGAAATCTAAAGAAAAGCACAGATCATCATGAAACGCAGTGTAAAATTAGCAATAATGCTAACTCATGCCCGTTGCAATTTTACCCAGTTCCTGATAAAATCAGTCATGTAGTGTGTATTAATGCTTTATCATATCCTAAGCAGTTCAAATATCGTTTACATTGTTTTTACCTACTACAGCAGCTGATGTTCATCTAGTTGCGAGGTACATGATCTTCACTAAAAACAACAAGAATCTGAACACGGAAAAATAAACTGCAAGCAATGTATCCCAAAAACCTGGAAGCTAGTAAACATCCATTAATAAGCACCTCTGAGATCAAATCTTTAGTACCTGATAGACAATAAGTTTAATGAATAAGTTTAATTTTAAAAGTGTACAGAAAGAAAAAATCCTACCATTCCGTCTTTCTTATGTCATTTACAGAGAGTGTATTTTTTATATCACATGCTTACAATTGAGTCTACTGAAGTACCATGCTTTAATTTGCTATCACATTCTCTTTAGAATTGCATCATCCATCACAGACGTTTTTAAAAATTACTTTTAGTGTTTCACAGGCAAAAATTCAGAATTGAAATGCCTTAGAGAAGTTCTTGGTGGTTTTTTATATACTGTGATTTTTCTATACCAGGCATCTCAAGCTTAGTGGTACAGTTAGCCCTAAAGAATACTATAAATGTTTACTGGAGCTCCCAACAGAGTAAATAATATAACGCTTAGGAAAAACACTCCATCTGGATACTCACCATGCTGTTTAAACTTGATTGCAAATATACCCACACAGTGCTGATAGCAAAGCAGCTGCCACACCTGATCTGAAAACATACAGGATTTTCCCCCAGCCCTTTCTGCTTTTGGAGAGAAAAAAAGCACGGGAAGAAAAAATAAAAAAAAACAAACAAAAAAACCCCAAAACACCTTTTCAAATATTACCAAGCAAAGATACAAAGCTTTAAAATGAAAAGGAATTCTTTAGCTAGAGCTCTTAGTGTACTAAGTAAGCAGTATCAAAAAGTCAGCATTTTATCTCTATTAATCTCTAGCCTTCCAGGGCAAGTGCTTTTAGTTGTCCTTCATAATGAGCTCAACTATCAGCAGCTACATTAAATTGCCCTTGAGTTCACATTTCAGCAAACTGCAGTTATCGTTCAGCTATATAAACCCAAATGTTACCTTCATATTCAAAAGCTTTCTCAAGTTAAGGCACTGCCTCCTTAACATTTAATTCCTCCATGAGAGGATAATTTTTAAAATGTTCAGAAAATGACAGTATTATATTTTTGTAAAATTTGACTAATCTACATGTAAATGCAAGCTGTATTAACAAAGATATAAACTATTTGGGGTGAGAGCCATTTCAAAAAATAAAAACATTCAGTGAAGACCCCCAAACATCCTAAAGATAAAATAAAAAATGAAAGATGTTCCCAGTTTTGCTAAACTATTTTGTAAATGCAAATCTATATTGAAAAGCACAGTTAAAGACATAAATAACATGAAACAGAAGGCCTGAGGTTAAAAAGAAAGCCGTATTAAAATCTTATTAAAATCTACAAGTTCATGACATAGATAATACATCATTTAAAGCTATTTTTCTTCATTAGTTCCATTTAAGATTATTTTAAAAATAGAAAGAAAAATGGAAACTCATTGAAAAATGAGTTATGACACAAGAAGATACATGCATGGACAGAGATAATCTTGAGGTTAAAACCAGACCCAGAAAAGCATTTAAACCTGAAGAGCAATGGAAGAGGCTAGAAGAATTTTAAACCTTAAACCTCAAACCTCAATGTCCTAGTGAGGGACAATACAAATGAGTCTCAAGTTTCTCAGAAGTACAGAATGTTGATACTCAAAACTAAAACAAAAACGGATACAGCAAAACTAAATTTTCCTAACAGGAAAAGTCTGTTGGAGGAGAGACGCACCCCTCAACCCAAAACGCACATGCAAATTTATATCTTATTTGCTGAGCAACGTTATATTCTTTATAAGGAAGAAAATTCAGTTCAGTTTAAAACAGCGAATTTAGAAAGGAACTAGGCAAATAACACATCATCTTTAATAAATGGAAAAGTGATAGACATACTGTTTGCTGGGTTTTATTTTATTTCATGCAGAAAGCATTCTGGTAGTCACGTACAACAGAGGATGGGTTTCAGCCACTTTCAGTACAAGATGGATGGGAAGAATCCTATAGTCCAGAAATTTAGGGCAATTTATAGGCAACAAATGCCAGGTTTCCTAATCCCTGAGGGAAGGAAGGAAATACAGCAAAGACAGTAAAACTGAGACATCAGTTGCGAGAGGCCTGCAAAACATCAGAAAAAGCAGAATCTGAATGCAGCAACTGAACAAAGCCAGGGCTAAGCAGAGAGATTTAACTGAGCTGTTAGTCACAGCAGGAAGAAGAGGAGATGCCTTCCTCAGGAAAGGCACATGGGCTACCGCCTTGGGAAAGGGATCAGGGAAAGGACGACAGCTAAGCCTACCTGAGCTTAAGCACCAACACACAGCATGTGGACACTGCAGAGAGACCTGTAGCGATCTGAGAGGGGAGAAGCAATCCCCCAGCCCGAGGCTACCGGCGTCTTTGCTAGACAGCACCAAGTTTCGTATTCTGTACAACATAAGGATTTAACAGAAGCACTGTTAGCTTTTAAAGAATGAATCTCAGTCTGCAGGTTCTCAGATTTTCTTTATTCCTTCCTCAATCATTTTTTTTTAAACCTTCCCACGCCCCGCGCCCCCCCCCCCCCCCCCCCCCCCAAACTGCTCGACTACCTCCTTAGTTTGATGGGGTTCACAGTTTTCCTAAGCACTGAAAGAACTCAGCTTGCTAAAAGATTTGGGCTCCCAATGGCACTGGCATGGCTCAGAGTCCCTGGATAGCAGAAGGGTACTGTTCCACTCCTGTATCGCATTCAGCAGCTCGCCAACCACAGGGGCTGGAGATTTCATTTGCTTATGACAGCTCTGATGTTATGAAAACTGATTAAAATTAAATTTAAATTAAAGAACACTGACTATCAAATAACCTTTAATCAACCTGATGAAATCCACTTTACGATGGTCTAAATTTAGTAGACAAAGTCTTGCTTCTAATCCAGACTAAATTAGATCTAAAATAAGTGAACAAATACAGAAACGGATAATCTATCAAATAGCACCACTTAGCTAGCGGCTTTTAAATATTATACAGTATCTTTTCCTTTAAAGACATGTAGTAGGCTACTCTCACCACAAGTAATATACTAAGAAATATCCTAAAAATAGGAAAATACAGAACAAGATAATAATTGATAATCATTCATGTCAAAACACATCAATTAAGAAGCCCATGTACCACCATACAACTAAAAGCAATACTAAATTAAAAAACTAGACCACTCTCATCTTAACGAACAAGAAATCCAGGCTATCTCAACACTGAAGAGTACACCTAACCATATTCTTAATTTTATTCTCTAAAACACAACCCACCCTGTGAAAAGTGTGATGCTGACGCTGTATTTATTCATTGAACGAGATTCAATAATTCAGTGGCATATTCACTTACTGAGTCCAGAACTGCCAAAATAATTTGCCAAAGAAATATTTTATTATCAAATATTTTGTCTATGACACAAACATTAATGTGATCAAGCCAAAAATTAGCGCAGTTCTTTCTTACCTTCACAGTATTATCTCCTAGGAAGGTCTACAGCATTTGATCTATTTGCCTTGTTGCAGAGTACAGAACAAAACTAGTTTGTTTAATTAGGTTTTTCAGATTATAATCTGCAGATATAGTTGTGGTTTATTATTCAATGCAAACAGGTACTGTGCAAGTTTTTGTGCCAACACTGTTCATTAATCCCAGTCCCAATTTATAGAGCTCACTATTCCCCTCCTGCATCTCTGGCGTAAATTATGTCAATTACATAGCCCACAACTAGGGATTGGTACAAGTTCTGCAAAAACTTATGATGTGAACCAAGTCTCAGTAGAATCTTTCTGGCCTCTCTGCTGATTTTGCAATTCATCTCTTGCGTGATTATCTAGGTTTCAATTATGTATCAGTTTTCTAGACTTAAAATCCATAAAGAAAAGACAAACAATTATAAAATCTTATTCATTGCATAGCATATCAACAATGAAAATGCTACACATACTGCACTTGAACATCTGTAATGTTCAAGTCTCTGTAACTTCAAATCTAAATCCCTCTCTAGAAAAACACTGTTGGGAATTTAATCCAGGTTTTAAAATTGATTTAGTATTCATGATTTGGAAACTGAAGTAGAACCAAGGGCCTCATCTATATTATTTCCAACCCTATCAGGGCAGGAAATAATGAGAGCTCCCATCAAGCTCCAACTCATGCCAAACAATCCATCCAGCACATTCCTAGACCATATAAAAAGGGTAAGGAAAATGTGAGCCAGACAAATGCATTGCTCAAATGCAAGGTGTCAGTACTCAAACAAAATCTGTGCTCAATGCAGTCAACTGCTATACAGCTCACAGGCTCATCTTTAAATAAAATTATGTGTTTCACAACTGCACTTTCAGAAATAATTAAAGGCCAAAGAAAATTTGATTTCAATTTACAGTGCCTTGTAAAAGCAGTTCAATTGCTTTGACCATCTTCAGATTAATGCTTTTCCAAAGTAAAGATGAAAATATAAACGTTGAAGTTATTAAATGCTCTTGCAATTTATTTAGAATACATCACTGGAGTTTCTGCTTACAGAACATCTATTCCTCAGTTTGAATGGTATCCTGCATTCAAAGACATAACACCGAAGGGAGACAAAGTACAAATTAATGGGACTAGTCACATATTAAGTGGTATTTTTCAGAGTTTGTAAGAATAGAGAGGGTATGAACAACTCCCCTCATCACCAACAAATCTGATGCATATGCATGAGCACAAACAAATGCAGGGAAACATAGGTTTAGTGTCAAAAAGATTGCGTATCTGTCCTGGACTTTCTATATTAAATATGATTTTAGCAACTCACATGGATCACTTCTTGATCCAGTTATTGCACATGTCTGGATGTGGGCATTAGGATTTAGTGTTGAAGAAAAACTATTCTCAGAAAGACATAAATATATAGCATACATTCTTGATGCTAATGAAATTCATGTTACGGAGCAGAAGGATGCAGGGGAAAAATAAATTAGTATCTTCATAATGTTTACATCCTGTCACAAGCAGAAAACAACACCATATCAAATAGTTTAAAACCTGATATTAACAAACAGCCACAAATCCTAAGAACCTCAGAAATGTAGTATTTTAAAGAGTCCCCAGCACTGGTCTCCTCTCCTCTCCCCTTTCCACCCAAAAGGAAGAGATGTATTTTCATTTGGAAACTCAAATGATTTTCCAGGTAGATTCTACTTGTGACAGAGAAGCAGCTTTTGGCTTTAAGCCACCATCTTCGGAAAAGCTGTTACGGTTTTGAATACAAACTGCCTTGTTGAACTACCACACATACTGAGGAGTGGACAGGCTAGCCAATTCTTTTCTCCCAGAAGAAACAAACTGCCAGCTCAGGTTTGTATGGGGGAAAAATTATGCCTCTTTTTCTGCTTACTGTGTTTGAGACTTGCACCGCTGCTGACACAGCTGGAGACCTTGCATTCTTATGGTCTGAAATCAGAGTGTAATCAAAGACTCGATGTCCCAGCACCCTATCATCAGAGAAGTTACACTAGCAATTTAAAAATGCTATAGACATGAAGGCAGCAATGTTTTGTTGGGTTTTTTGACAGCACTGAAAAGGTAAGGTTTTCATTATAATATTCCTACTTAATCTCTCACATGCACATATGTGTACACAGTTGAAATTACAAATACTGTATAAGTTACAAGAATTCACAATGCTGTAAAATCAAACATATTGGAGAAAACAAAAAATAATTTATTTTAGCAAATTATTTTGTTACAGTGAATGTCAAATTCCCCAAAGGTTCTATTAGAAGGCACAATGAATTCAAGTAATCACTTCAAAATATTTTTGAAATCCCAAATAGATGAAGAGGTATTTTAAAGTAGTAACATAATCATGTCGTATACAAAAAAAAAACCCCAAACCTGTGGACCTGGGTCCATCAGTTCATTTTTTAAAATAAGTAATTTTGATTGCTTCCATTTTCATTAGTGATTCTGACTTTAAACACTCATTCACAGAGGTACTGGCTTCTTGCAGTCCTCACCCATTTCAGTCTCAAACCATATTCCTCTCTCCTCCATCAGTATCTCCTCTTGCTTTAAACACAATCTTACAGAAATAATCTCATTCTGTTGCTTTTGACATTAATATCTCCAAACATCTTCCGTTCTGGGAGTTTGTACTTATGCCATCTGTATTGCACAGGGAACCATAATAATCATGAACTCAATGCCTACTAACTTGGTTGATGATGATGTTGCTAGAAGGCCAGTCACGTTTACCAGATCCTGGCCATTAGAATAACAATAGCAAAGGAGTCGTTTCAGTAATTTAACAATTTCTCCTACTTCCACAAATTTATTCTATTTATACTCTCCCAAGTAGCATCACAGTGCTTAACACCTTGCCTAGAAGCAGCAACATTGCAAAACTATGAAGTAATTTAACTTAATCATATTAATTTGCTTAACTATGCTGAAAATATTTCACCTCTTGCTCAGCAATTTAATATCATGCAAAATTTTGAAAGCAATATTGCTTGAAAATTGACAAATTTGCTATTTATTGTTGCCATAACAACCATAGAAAATTGTGTAAGCAAATACCAAGCAATAAAGGATGAAACGCCATAGAAACAGATAAGAATAGAACAAGTTGTGTCAGCACTAACTTTAAGGAAAATTTTAGGCATAAACAAGTTCATGGATAGAATTATAAAAAGATGGAGGAATAAAAAAGGGCAGTTAAGGTGGGGAAATCAAAAAGGTAGTTATATGGCATACTGCCAGCGTTCTCCAACAGAGATTACATGCAGATTAGTTGAAACCTCTAAGAAAACTAAAACACATTAGATAAAAATTCAGCAGAGATTATGACAGAAACTTGTTGGGTTTTTTTTTAATCTCTTGCTTGTAACAATTCTGCTGCAGTGTTGCATGACAGAAATAGTTAAAAGCCCTCAAAACCAGAATACAGTAATAGCTAAATTGCTGCCAGTTCTACATGGTTTTCTAAAATTCCCTCCAGCAGAAGGAACTAACAATTGACTTAGGAAGTTACAAAAGAATTCAAATGTAGGGATCTATTTTCCTGTAGGTCAACCCACTACTGCACTGTATAATAAATGTAAACATGAAATGATATCATTTCATCTCTGTTCCTCACCTTTCCAACGACCTTTCAGAGAAAACATCCTGGAGCCTGAATTTTGTTTGACATGGAAGTCATACAGGCTGGATAATATGACATTCCTACCTACGAGCAAAACACCTTTAATGCATTTATTTCTCCTAAAATAAAAATAAATGTTATACAGATAATCTCTATAGCAAAGCTAGAATCAACACATGGACCAGTCAAAAATCAAAGTTCTGTGTACAGTAGAAGAAATAATACATTTACAGCTCTTTGTTTAAAGAATTAACAAAGCCAAAATCAAACGTCTGTCTAGTGCAACTCCTTTTTGGATGTTATCCACTGACTTGTATTGAGACCATAACCAAGAAAAAACACTTCCTTTTCACATCTCTCTTGTTTCAAAGAAAGACAAAAAAGCAGATGGGATTAAAATGGATCTCAAACCAAAGATGGTAAATTTAGATTTGATTCAGCAGACATATGGAAACCATTATATAAAGAAGGGAATTTTTGCATAAAAAGTTAGTTCAGGTGAGATGCAACTAAACCAAAGACAAGAATTTTAACAGAAAGAACAGCCTTGATTTGTTACTAATAAAACAGCAGTAGAACTTGGGAGCAGTCTAAAAAAGGATAGAGATTAAGGAAGCAGCTTCATTCTACACTTAATCTGATCTAATGATAGGAGGTAGCCAAAAGGGTCAGTCCTGCCATGTGAAACCCTCAGGCTCCTGACCGCTTCCTTACATGAGATCTACTAGTTCTGCAACTGCAGGGTGAGCTGGGAGAGAGGGGAGGGGAGGACAAGGGGGTGTCTGATGCTTTTTGAGCACACCAAATTGACTCAGCTTGATTGATACAAGGAGAGTAACAGAAATGAGTAGGTACCTCCTTCTGCCATGCCTCTCTCTTTCCATAACCTCCATCTCCTGAATAAGTCTGGGGTAAGATGCCACCCATCTATCCCTGGTTCCAAGCTACAGGGGCCAAGGTCAACCCACCAGCAGGCTAAAGACAACAGCTGACTATTGACCTCAAACCACAACCCATACCTCAGCATAGGTATTGATCTGGATCCCTCTTCTTAGAGGCAAACTAGTAGTAGTAGTTGTAGTAGTAGTATTGAAACTCGTAGCAAATTAACTTCCTTTGAAACCTCCACCTTTGCTGAATTTGGACAATATGACTCAAAGTTATCAGGACAAACAGCACAATCACATAAGTCTCATTTCCTCAGGAAACAGACCAAAAATAAAATACAGCTAGATTGCACAAAAATCTTCTTTGTACAGGGTAATTAAAAATTGGAAACACCAATACGATTAAATGTTAACAGAAAACACACAGTAAAACTGAGTATCCCATTTTGGATAAGTATAGGTTGGGTGGGGGGGATCATAAAAATCTATGAAAGATGGCCATGCTTTTATGACAAAGTGAATAAAATTGATTTTATACACTACAACTACTAAAGAACTAATCGTATAAAATATTTCCCCCAAAGCTCTGGCAACAGCATTAGTAGTTTCCTCAAATTCAGTCTGCAAGCAGAACTGTAAACAAGTAATTTAAATACAACAGTAGGGGATTCTGCAGGGCTGGGGGGCAACCAACACAGGCTTTTCTCTTTCTGATATTCATAGCACTTTAGATGAAACACAGAGACGGTGTATCCTCAGCACGTTTCAGGATTCATGTTATATTTGACAGTGAAATAACAAGACTGCCCTACCTATACCAAAAATGGCAGGGGATCTGAAAACCCAACAAGCTGCAAGTGAAAATTTAATAGTAGCAAGCAAAGCTTTTCTACCAATTATTTCTTGTGAGTTTGGGAATAGTAGACTTAGAAAATTCAGTTGTAAACTTTTTTATTACTTCACAAAGCTTTTCTTAAATGCAAAATGCACACAGTGAATGCTGTGGTATGATTATCAGACATTATCAGTGGGCCACACAATACATGCATTTGAAAACTTTTTTATAACACCATCTTACAATAAGAAATTATTGCAATAATTTCTTAAGTTTTTCTACGTCTTCCTAATATAAACTAAAAAAATCATGAGAAAAATGAAAAGGGAATAAAAGCAATACAACAGGAATCTAGTATCATGGATTCTTTTATTCTTTATATAAAAATTTGATCTTCTCACAGTATAAAAAGAATGTGAATTATGACCCAATAGCGGATGTAGATGGGGATCTAGTCAAATGCTGCAGGTACACAACAATGAATTTTAAAACAATCTAACTCATCAAATGTATGTCTAAAAAGCTTTCACACCCTTGAAGAGGAAAAAATACTGTCTTTGGAGAAAAAGTTTAAGGTGTCACTGACAGTCCACCCTTTACGTTGCTTCAGTGTTACTGCTGAGGCCCTGACCTGTGTTCAATTAACTGCTCAGGCAGCCCCTGGTTGAATTTGGAAGCATTCAAAAGCTTCCCTCTCAGAAAAGCCTCCAGCAACTTGGCATCACATCTTCTCACCATTGTGCAAAAGCATCACTTTATCAAAAACATGACAAATTTAAAAGCACTATATGAATAGCAGAGTCCACAACTGTTGTGATAGGTCTGATGAAAATGCAACAACAATCTTAACACTTCAACAAAAATGTTTTAATTAAAATACTTCGATGAGGAACTTACTATTTCACTTTTTACCATAGATTTTGATTATCATTAAAACCAACACAAATAATTACAATAAAAGTTTAAGTCACAATCACAGTCTCCTTAGGAAACATTTCACCAGAAAGTGAATGTTCATTAGGAAATTCTCTGTCCTATGAATTAAAAGGCATCTGTGGACCTACTGAATATAAAAAAGGAGGCAAAAAAAAAATCCTGCAAGTATTGCAATATAAGCTACTGCATAGCCTACTAAAACTCTCCAAATACTGAGATTCTACAACACGCAAGAAAAATGTATCTTACTCTTGAAGTAATGACACCTTTTACTGATAAGGACTACAATACCTCAATTCAGTTTTACTTCATGCTATGCAACACGTAACGCTGAGGTCAAAAGGTGTTACTAAAATGACAGGCTAAGATTATTCCCAGCCTAAACTGGCAAACCAAAAGCAGTGAGGTTTTCACTCATTGCCATCCAGGGCAGTACACCGTCAAGGACCATATGATGAGCTATCACAGTACCTATCCTGTAAGGCAGATGGCTTTTCATGAAGCAAAGTTTGAAGAGCAGTCAAATGGTATTTAGATTCCCTGTATCACATCATCATGACATATACGCTAATTTAATGGATTCAACTAATTTCAGGTGACTGCTTTGAAAATTTCAAAATCAGAACAAGTCTGAAATGGCTACTATCAACAACAAAGCTCTGACTGAACATGGTTCAGTTTAACCTTTAAATATGTATACCATAAAAGCAAAATATCACTTCTTAACATAAGCCTCCCACAGACAAAAACTAGATGACCTTCTATACTCAAAACGTGAAGTTGCCTAGTATATCCACTCAAGAAGGAAGAAATAGAAAGGAAATTTTGGCAAGTGACAGGGAGGTCTCCATTAATGATGCCTATGATTGCCCACCTAGATATGAACTTCCTAAGGCAGCAGTGTCAGCATGAGCCTGATATTTACAATAAACACTCTTAAGACATTTACCAACCTCCTGAGATGTGTCCTGTAGATCTCCCTAAATTGATACAAAGTCCTGCTGTATTTACAGCAAAATTATATCTCTTGCCTGCTTCACAAGTAGACATGGCTGCTACTAACAGGAGTAATAAAAAGCGGCATTTTTACTCTGTACTTTTTCCCCTATAAATCAACATATGCCTTTTTTAATGTAAAAATGTAGCAAAGATTCAACAGCAACCACCACAGCAAGCAGAAAAAACTCCCTTAAAGAATGTATCAAGAACGCAAGTATGCAAGACATTACTCATACATAAAAATATCTATTCCATGTTCACGAATGCATCAAACACAGCAATTCTAGTTAAATTTCACAAAAGATTAGTTGTGATCATGGACTGCCTGGCACTAAGTACCATGTATGTAGATGAGTACAAGGCAAAACAAAGCATGAAGTTTGCTGGCAGAGTCGTCTAAAAAATAAAACTAATAATAAAAAAACCACATATGGATAAGTCAGCCAGCTTTCACTTAAATAGCTAACACTTACTCAATTGATAACCACCTGCATTACAAAGTCCTTGGCAGCTTTAAAATACCTTTTATTTTTTTTTCAAGAATAAAATATTCTTCAAGCTATTTCCTATCACATCAAGCACAAACATGCTTTCATTTAACTTCAGGAATGGAATGTGTCTTATTTTAATCTTTTACCTTTGTTCAGTTGAAGAAACTTGTATTGCTGATAGTAACAGGCAAACCAGATCTTACTTAAAATACTATTTTATGCTATGTGTTTATATATTCTCAGGGACACCGCATCCCAAATTGATAACTACTTGTTTTTGTGGGGTTTTTTGTTTGGTTTTGTTTTCTTTTATTTTTATGTTTTTAATGTATTCAGTCCTGCAAAAGCAGCTAGCAGGATCACCAGGCTCCTGAGTCAGTAGTTTCATGTATCAGGCACCCATTTCAATTTTTAGCTGAAAAACTCCAGTATGCATCCCATAAATCACAGTCTGGCACCAACACTCACTTTTGCAAAGGGGACTGCATATTCCCAGACAGGGACTGCTGCAGGAGCTGCACAGTTACAGCTACAGCTGCAAATATAGCTGTACGTGTATGCATGTAGACCCTCTTTCTTCCAGTGCCTTGTTAGATCCCAGCACAGAAGTGTATGTATGTATCAACTTCAAGATGGACATACAGAGTGGGTGCCCACTTCACTGTCCAGTGCTATATAGCCTCTGGGCTGCAGAGGACTGTTGGCAGCTGCAGTAGGTTACCATCAATTATGACAGCTCCAGCATATGCTGCAGACTGCGTGAGCACCACACAGCCCAGGTACATTCGATCCCCTTTGGTTTCTTTTTGAGATGGGCTTTACAATGTACAGCTTAGAACAGTTACTTTATTTTCCAAATTATGAGTAGGATTATCATATTAATAAGAAACCAGTGCAATTGACTGGCAGCAGGTTCCAAGAAATTAATACAAGGTTGTCAGGACAAACTGCAAAAATAATGAACTAATTTTACAGTAGAAAATAAGACCAAGGAAAAAAACAGAGAGAATAGGAAACATGATTCGTTATGCCGCAGTAAACATGGGGAAGGCAAAACCATGAAAAGAAATAAGGATATCTTTACAAAAATAAGCAGTAATCTGACATGAAAATGATTTCAAACATTATCACATTCCCATAACTACAACTAAACCAGCCCAACAACACCACGGTACTCCTTCCTCCTCATCTGGGAATGTAACAAGCCTAAGTTCTAAAATAGATAACGAGATATAAACAGAAGATTAAGAATTACGCCCCCCATGCTGACCCACTTGTCACAATTTCTGGGCTTGTTGAAATTCTGGTCCTACCTCTACAGAAACACAAACAGCAAAAGGAATTGTCCAGATATTGTGTGTGAGCATTCTGAAATTTCTCCCTCAGGAAACATGGCATTAAGTATGAAGCTCAGCAACTTGCTTCTGGTGACTGCATTTGTACATGGCTGGCTACTCTTGATAGTCCTTCTGAGGCACCTCTCTTCAATTCCTGGTCACTTTTAAAACAAAGTGAAGATGTTATACAAACTGTGAAGAATAGGGGCCTCTCACTGAAAAGCATTTCCAAGTACATTGTAGTTCTAAAGGAAATGTGTAACTCTAAACAATCCAGTTCTTGTAATTTCAACTGCATAGAAATATTCAAAATATCAAAGCCTACGAAAACAAAGTATAGACATTTCTTGTTTCACCTGAATTCAGTGAAGCCAATTTATACTATTCCAAAGGGACTGATTTTAGAGCATGGACTTAATTTTCTTTTTTTAAAAAAAAAAAGAACCAAAACCCATCCCAAAGCACCACCAACAACAACCTGCACGCCCAAAAAAGAAAAAAAAATAACAAAAAACCTAACTCCACACAAACTCCCACAAAAACCCCAAGAGCCAATCACATATCACTTTTGTAAGTAAACTTCATGTACCCTGTAGCTTTGGAGTATTTTAATTTTTGAAGACAAATCTAAGGGATTTCACTTGCATACACAAAAATCTAAGCTGCACACTTTACTGTATTTGTCTTCAACTTAACTCTTCCCAAAATACACATGGTACGAAAAAAGTATACTAGCCTTGGGAGAAGGAAGACCAATAAAGTGTCCCTGGTTAAACCAACTTCCACAGGCTCTGCCCTAGACTGGTCAGATCCGTAGTTTACATTCCACTCCAGCCCCACACTGTGGGAACCACAGGGACCTCAGAAGAAGTTTATGCAGGTCAGAAGTGCAGAAGCAATGAATATCATCACTGATACATGAATTCTGCCTCCATTAAGGTTTGATTACTGTGTAGCACAGTGGTGGACATTTGCCACCACTGCACTACAAAGAGCAAGAAATTCAAGTCACTAGCACAAAAGTAGTCCATTCTTTTCAGGTATTATTTCTGATGCTTTGAACCAGTTGCTCAGTACCGTGGCTGTCAGTGGCTGTCAGTTCACCCTAATAACATTTTGCAGAGTGCCTCATAAGCTCTCTTACTAGCTTTTTTTCCTTTTTTTTTTCTTTACTTTTTTCTTTTTTAAAATCTATGTCATAAAATTGTACATCGTACGTATTTTATTTCCATTCAAATTCAACACTAGGCATGGGAACGTATTTCTATGCTACAGGTACTTTTGTAAAAATCTGTGAGTAGTTTAATTTAAAAGCCATGGACAGCAACCTAAAGCAATTTTTGACCATGCAAAATGTTTTATAAATAGTTCCATGTGTGCTGTTCATCTGGAGTCTCACTAGAGACGAATAATGACCTTGTATTTCATTCTCATTTACTCTGAATTAGCCAAACCTTGTGTTTTTAATTACATACTTAATACACCTGGCATGGTCTAATTACGGAAAACAAAACATCATTTAAACAAAAGGTGACCTTGAACTTAGTCTATCAAAATACCGGTTAACTTTAAGTTTTCAGTTTTTAACGAACTGCCAAGACATGCAATAGCAGTTTTCCAAATGTGATCATATGCTTTTAGAGCAACAGACTTACTGCATTAGGAAACATCTGTACACACTCTTTATGGCTTTCCTCATTATTAATGCAAATCCCTTTTAGATTTCAATAGTGCTATAAACAGTTCTATAGGTAAACACCAAGTTCACACTATTGATATTTTTAATGTGTTAGACTATACTAAATCTAGATTTGACAAGCAGCAGCCTGTTGAAGCTGAAGCAGCTTTTTTCAGAAACTAGTGATTTTGTATGAGTATTGCAACTGTGAACAAAGGGAACACAAAGCTATAGCAACGCCAATATGCTGCAAAAGAGGCAACAAAGGGCTTTGACACAAGAAACTTAAATAAATACATTAGTTATCCAACTGCTGGAATGTGGTTACTTACCTGCTTGAAATTGCGTATGTGCTTAAATTCCTTCCTCAGTTGTGTTGAAGAGTTTCAGTGACAAATTGTTTTTACAAGAATGCTTCAATATATTAGTGAATGGTCTTCACATATGTGATACAGGTTTTTTACTCCTATTTGTGACCAAGTAATGCTAAGGAATTAGGCACAGCATATTTAACAAAGCATCTGGGATTTAAAGTCAAGAGAATGTAATGCCTACACAAAGTTCAATAAAGCCTAAAATTTCTGTAATATAACCAGATCACATACCATTTTACCTTTTTTTTTTAATTGCAAATTCATTTTAGTACAGTAATACTTTAAGTACATATTCTTTTCAAAAGATTTTTCGTCATTTCCTTGTATTTGTGACTTTGGTCATCATTACAGCCCTAGAGCTTCCCGCCTCAACATGCCAGAACAGCAAACATACAGTGCATTTGAGGTAAACGTTGTCAACAACAGTATTAAGGAAAGACAGGAATTAAAATTTGAGCATGCTCAAAGATCTACTGAACTACTGGCTAATTCGTAAACACCTGGCTTTCAAAGATGTACTCTCAGAATATTTGTCTGTGTTCTGTACTGCTGACCACTGCATACTTCTAAAACAAAACTCCAATGCAGGAGGGAGTAGAGACGCTGGCTATTAGAAATTTTGACAATGTTTCAGCATGAGGACAGATCACTATCAACACTGACACAGCCAATGTTTTGAACACAGATGACAAGAAAGTTAGTGTTCTGCATATATAGTAGGTCTGAATGGGTAGATGCTTGTTGAGAAAAATAATTCTTCACCCATCATTAGGTTATACAAATTCATATGAAAGTATCCTATATAGATAAGCAAATACATTGAAGGTTATCATGAATGCTGACAAATATCCATTACTTAATTTACTTGGCTAGCAAAATAAGGACAACAGTGATTGTCTAACGGAGAAAAGAATCCCCAAAACTTTTAATACCCAACAGATGGAATTCAATAAATATATTAAAAGAAATGAAATGGTAAGAAAAGATTCTACATAAACCACATATGTAATAGATGTTGATTAAATAGTTATATACATCACTTACTATTTAACTAAACTGCAATAGCACCCAAGCAAAGACTCCACTGCCTGGCATGTTCCAAACTGCCCAGAAAGGGGGACAATCTAAATGAGATAAGCTTGTCAGAAAGTAGTATATCATTTGAAAGTGAAGGTGAGATATATGGGAGTGAGCAGAGTTTACACTTCACATGAGACTTGATGGCAGGACTCCTGTATCTTATTCCAGCTCTGCTATGAACTCTATGTGGAATCACCCACCTTCTGTCTCTCTGCTATTATTCTCCACATGATAACAGCATTTATTCATTTTTTTGGTTTTACAAGGCTATAATTAAGAAAGTCATTGAATAAATACTCAGATCTGAATCCTTCTGACTGTTATCTCTCAACCAAAAGGTTTCTTCCAGTGCAATTACATTCCTTTAGCTATGCCAGAAAATCCTGTTCTTACAACATAGCCTATGCCAAACACACAAATATTGCACCCACTAATATATCGTGAAAATCATTTGTCATAGGTTCAAACAGTGTTTCACTCCCTTCAGATCTGGCATGGATATGCTAGTTTGAAATTAAAATAATCCTATCTGTCAAACAATGCTAGTGATGCTAGTGACATAAACATAACCTGGAGCAAAATAGGTGTATTACATTAGCACAGAGGAATAAAGTCAGCAACAGCGGTTAAAAACATAATCTGGAGAAAAAGCCTTGAGACAATGCAGGGCAAAATGCTCTAATATAGCTGAGTTCTCATGAACACTAAGATGAATAGGCACAAAGAGTTAAAATGCCATTTATCTGCAAATAAAAAACAGTAATAGTTTTTCCTGAAGAGTATTTCCCTAAATAGGGGAAAAAAAAAAAAAAAAAAATCATCACCATTTCACAAGCACAACACAGGCAAATTAAGATAATCTTTTTCTTCAATTAAATCTGATCCAAATAAACTGACATTAGTCTCTGAACTGTTCAAAAGCACACAGTTAACCATTTCTATAGCTAGTATTACAGCACAATAAACTTGTCAAAAATATTGCAAGAAGGCAAATCTATGGTGAAAATACGAACACAGTTCTAAAAATCAGTACAGAATCTTCCTTTTTTTTGTGTTTGGAAATCAAGAGACAATCTAAAAGCTTCAAAGACTGTTTCCTTAAGTTGGCATTCATATTTCTAGTGATGAACTTAATTAACCTATCTTAATATATGCCTAGTAAAAGATACTTTCTTCTTTCAAGCCCTTAATACCAGCCATAAGACATCACAACATAGTCCAAGCAGAAAAATCATTCACTCTAAAAACATTCCTACAAAACACTGGATTACATGAATGAAATACTGAGACTGAAGATAATGGCTCCATCTATGCTTTCTACACTATACAACTGTATTTTGGCAGCATCTTTGAGGATAAATTCCTTGCTGTCTACCAGTGGCTAGACTCTTCCTTCTGTGAAATCAGTAATTTATTTACATGATATCTGAAAACAGTTCACACATGAAACAAGAGGGATTTTGTTTGTTTTTTTGTTTTTTAACTTGACAGTGTTTTGTCTTAGTGTCCAAAATGAAAGACTGAGCATGAAAACTTTTTTTCTGAGTCTGTCTAGAGTCCGCACAATGTACAGGCAGAGTGAGTAGCTCCTTAGGGAAGATGGCACACGGACGGACTAATCTCCCCTGGCTGTTGTGAAAGGGGTTGCAAGGCAGTTATTGTTTTTTGGTTTGTTTTTTTTTTTCCCTGTGTTGCTGTTCCAGAACCAAGGATGGCTTGTCACAACTTAAAATCAGTGGCCTGATGATAGATGTCCTATTCTTGGAGAAGCAACTATTCCCACCTGTGGATACTCGTCATGCAAATACAGAATCGACACATGGGAGAAGTGATCATATTCTTGGCAGCTACTGACAACTTGGTTATGCTCCAGGGACCTTCAAAATAGAAATGAACTCCAAATCTTTTTAATAATTTCTGGGGTGGGTATTTATACACTTATGCACGTATCATTCTATTTATGCAATATTCTCCCTAAGAATCACAGAATCACTAAGGTTGGAAAAGACCTGTAAGATCATCAAGTCCAACCATCAACCAACACCACCATGCCCATTAAACTATGTCCCAAAATGCCTCGTCCACACATTCCTTGAACACCTCCAGTGATGGTGACTCCACCACTTCCCTGGGCAGCCCATTACAGTGTCTGACCACCCTTTCAGTAAAGAAATTTTTCCTAATATCCAACCTCAACCTCCCCTGGCACAACTTGAGGCCATTTCCTCTTGTCCTGTCACTAGTCACTTGGGAGAAGAGACCAACACCCACCTCTCTGCAACCCCCTTTCAGGTAGTTGTAGAGAGCAATAAGGTCTCCCCTCAGCCTCCTCTTCTCCAGACTGAACAACCCCAGTTCCCTCAGCCGCCCCTCATAAGACTTGTGCTCCAGACCCCTCACCAGCTTCGTCGCCCTTCTCTGGACACGCTCCAGCACCTCAATGTCCTTCTTGGAGTGAGGGGCCCAAAACTGAACACAGGATTCGAGGTGCGGCCTCACCAGCGCCGAGTACAGGGGCACAATCACCTCCCTGCTCCTGCTGGCCACACTATTTCTGATACAGGCCAGGATGCCGTTGGCCTTCTTGGCCACCTGGGCACACTGCTGGCTCATCTTCAGCCGGCTGTCAATCAACACCCCCAGGTCCTTTTCTGTGGGGCAGCTTTCCAGCCACTCGTCCCCAAGCCTGTAGCGTTGCATGGGGTTGTTGTGACCCAAGGACAGGACCCGGCACTTGGCCTTGTTGAACCTCATCCAATTGGCCTCAGCCCATCCATCCAGCCTGTCCAGATCCCTCTGCAGAGCCTTCCGACCCTCAAGCAGATCAACACTCCCACCCAACTTGGTGTCGTCTGTAAACTTGCTGAGGGAGCACTCAATCCCCTCATCCAGATCACCAATAAAGATATTAAACAAGACCGGCCCCAAAACTGAGCCCTGGGGGACTCCGCTTGTGACCGGCCGCCAACTGGATTTGGCTCCATTCACCACAACTCTCTGGGCTCAGCCGTCCAGCCAGTTTTTTACCCAGCAAAGAGTACACCTGTCTAAGCCACGAGTCGCCAGCTTCTCCAAGAGAATACTGTGGGGGGCAGTGTCGAAGGCTTTACTAAAGTCCAGGTAGACAACACTCACAGCCTTTCTCTCATCCACTAGGCGGGCCACATGGTCATAGAAGGAGATCAGGTTGGTCAAGCAGGACCTGCCTTTCATGAACCCGTGCTGGCTGGGCCTGATCCCTCGGTTGTCCTCCACAGGCCCTGTGAGCGCCCTCAAGATGAAACTCTCCATAATCTTCCCCGGCACCGAGGTCAGGCCGACAGGCCTGTAGTTCCCTGGATAGTCACAGAAGTGAAGATTTAATAACCTACATAACTTGAATAAGTTATTGCTCCTTGGAAGAGTAAGAATTGTTGAAGATTGTTCAGAGAGCTATAACTAGGCATAACATTACAAAATTTTTTAAACTGAAGATAAAAAAAATGTTGCTTAGCTGTCATCTATAAAACTGTGACGCTGACCCCCAAGTAAAGTGATGGAAATACCTTCAATTCAGACATGTTAAGCTAGTCTGGAAAAGGCATTCAGTAGCACATTGTTGGAACAATCTACTTTGGGAGGGATACAGAAAAGATCATTTAGTAAGTAATTTTAATCTCTCATTTTTCAGATTAAAAGTAATTTGGACAAGAACTCTCTTACTAAACAAAAATAATACAGTAGTACACAAGAAAAGGAAAGGTTGGAATCATTATTTCATTGCTAATTTACTTTAAGACGAACTCCACATGTACTCATACTTGAATTATCATGTCAACACATCCCAAGTATAAGAAGATCAAAAACCACCAAAAGAATAAATTGTTGTTCTGATCATTTTGAGTTGTAATGCATATCACCAGTGGACTTGTGTGGTTTTATGACTCAATGTTTAAAGTTAGGTGCTCATTTAAACATAAAGTTAAACTCAAGTTTATCTGAAATAAAAATTTTCAAAGGCCATGAAAAAATTCATGAGAGTCTACATAAGTCACCTTTTACACCCTTTGCAAGAAAACCATCTCATTACAATATTTTTTGACCTATCTGCTTTTGATTTGAAGGAGAAAAGCCACTTGTACAATTCTTTCCAAACAACTTAGAAAGTCAGTGTTTCCAGATTGTTTAGGGAAACCCCAAAGAGCTAATGTCAGAAATCGATGATCCTCAAGTAGGACTGTATTCAGGTACAACATGTCTTTGGATAAATTCTGCCTGCCCACAAATTCATAGCAGAAGCAAGTTTTCCTCAAATACAAGGTGTCGTCAAGGTAACCCGTCTAACCACAATTTAGTGGCAGATGCGAACTACTATTGAGACCCTGCAGATTTTCTCACATAATTGCCTTAATTTTTCTTGCTTACAGCACCTGTCAAACTACCAGATACATTGCAGAAAACACACAGAAGATAGACACCTGACGAAAGAAGTGGTATTATAAACACAAGTTGTAAACTACAACTTACATAACACAGGTAAGCCAAGTTAATGCCATGCTGAATTAGACATAGAAACCTGGTAATTGCAAAGAAGAGGGATGAGAGGGTCAAAGAGGGTCAGTACGAATTCTCAGAGGGGAAAAGCTAGAGATAAGTAGGTATCCTACAGAGATAAGAAAGCTTAAGTACAAATTACTGGCTAGAAAATCTGACCAAATCAGAATGAAGTTTACACATCTTCAGAGTTCATATCAGAAAAGGTGATAAATGACAGCTGACAGAGAATCTATTGGCAATGTATAGCTGACATAAAGGGTGCTTTCTGTGCAAATTGTTCTATGTCACATCTGAAATTAATAAAATTATTTAATCTAGCCATTCATTCATTATCTGTTATCACACAGTGTTGTGCTCAACATTTATAGAAAGGTGGAAGGAAGAGAAAGAATGTGAATCTGGTTGTATACAAGCAATGGGAAGCAATTAAAAAAAAAAAACAAACAAGAAAAAGCATTTAAAACAAGGGTTGCAGATCAGGAAATTGTAAAACAGTTTTTGACTCTTTTTTTTTACTTGTGTAGTTATCAGATAACTGAGATTTTACACCTACTACAACAGAAACAAAGCAGCAGCTCAAAAAAAAAACCCTTTTACCCAATTTCAGGAGCCATCTTTCTATTCTTTCTTTCTTTTTGCATGCTGTATGGATATCCAAAGAATTTCAGTTTTAACTGAAATACCAATTAGTGCTGAAATAAGAGAACGTGAATGTCTTCTATAGTCATATTAGCATATAAAAGTATAACTCAATATATTAGACCAACTATTTACCTCTACAACTCTGCTTCTCTAATACAGTTATAATTAGATTGTATTGCCATGGAGAGTAACCACAGTCAAAGCTTTCGTCTAAGTTTGATTGCTGCTAGTTTTTCCCTTCATCTTTGTCCCAGAATGCCTTACTACTGAAAAAAAAAAATCCCAGTTCTTCTAAATGCCCAGATAGGAAATCAAAACCATAAACCTGGCAGTGAAAAAGAACAAGCATTACAGTTTCCAATGTTACCAGAAGACTCGCAGCCTCATGGTGGTTTAGTTATTTTCATTTTCTTGCAATAGTGTGTGAAGTTAACAACCCCAAAACTTAGATGAGTGGTTGTTATTTAAAGATGTAGAATTCTTCAAGTATAAAATTAAATAAGCACAGGCCAAACTGCCATTATCTCATCCTAAAGTTATTTACCCTTTTCCCTCATAAATATACATAACTACAACCTTGCCTATTTATTAAATCATCCTCCGTGTCCCCCTCTATATGATCCCCATCAGAACTACCATATTCAAAACCAGTTTTGTTCCTTTTTTCCCCAATTCTTTCCCACTTCCACTATTTTTCCTACTCAGTAAGAGTGTTCTGTACAGTTTCTAACTATTTTTGCATTTTAAAAAAGTTTTTTCACAGAGCACACAACAACAAAGCAAAACAACTTCTAAACTTATGTTTTGTTTTCCCTTAATTCTGCTTATTTCATTAAACTAGTGGATGTTGAAGTATATTTCCTGAAATTCTGTTTAATTCCCAAAGGGTGTTTTTCTTTTTTATAAATAAGAATATACATCACCACCTAAACTAAGTTATTGAGCAGTAACTAGAACATCTTTGAAATGTGCTGCTCTACGCACAATCCTAGAAAAATTTCTTTTTTTTGCCTTTGCAATATTCATAGGCATATATACTCAAGGCCCTGCTGTGAAGGTTGTATATGTGAGGTACTAACTGGTAAATGTGCATCCTTGGTTCCTCACATCCAGAATCCCAAGTAACTTTTGATGGGACTTCAGGTAGAGTTAGGAATATACACATGAATATAACTTCTTAAAGAAGTTCCATTACAAGCTGAACCTACAAGGTTGACCGATGAAGAAACATAAAGCCTTGAGGAAAACAATGACCGAAGAACTACTCAAGAGCTGCATCATGCACCCAGAAGCCCTCTGTGATGGCACCATGCTTATAAAAAGCATGTATGGAATTTGTTGGGACAAATCTGCAAGTCTCAGGGATGGACACATTTCTCAGATCTCAAAACACACTTGTGCTCATGTGGATGCACCTGAATCACACCCCTAGCCCTCCTGCAGTAGATCCTGACCAAGCATGCTATTGCTCACTCTGCTATATCATTGTGGGGAAATCATTACGCATACAAGCATTTTTGCCATCCATTTGAAAAGCTGAACAATCTTTCTAAACCATCTCATCCTAATCTTTAAAAATTAAAAAAAAAAAAAATCTGATGTCTCAGTCCTGGATGTGTGAGACTTTGATAAGAATACAGGCAGGTTGATTTTCTGGCTTGAATCAAACTCTGCAGGAACAATAAGAAGTGCAACCTTGTACAGTTTTTTCCGAACATAAAGAAAGCCAGTATGACTCAAGATATATTTTCCCAAGTACAAGGTAACCACTAGAAAAGACTATTTTCACTAAAAGAATTAGAAAAATGAAGAAGTGAACATGTAGCCATAAGCTCATAGAGATGATCCACAAGGGGATGTAAAGACAACATTAAAGTCTCAATAAAAAAATGGTTCATTAGATCAGCCAGAAAACTCCTATTAAACTCCTAGGAAATTTTACCAAAGAATGTAATGAAAACATTTCCAGGAGAGAGGTGCACTCGTAAAGAACAACTGCTATTTTTGTTTTCAAAAAATGATCCAGATCAAAGGGAAGGAGACCTCGCCCTCAAAACATAGAGGATGAGTACAAAGCTGGCCACCACCCACAGAAACTGGTCCACTTGGCTCTGTATGTACATACAGTCAACTTCCTAACACTATTTGATACGGATGTTCTCAGAGGATCAGTGTAGGATCAGGAGACTTTGAACAATCTGGCAATGTGAGTCCTGTGACAGTAAGCCTGAAATCGCAAAACTAATTGTCATCATGGAGAGGTGGAAGAGATTCTAGAATAAAACCTCTCTTCATGAAGCTAGGGAAAACTTACACCTTTTGACTATCATAACTTTCTGAGGATCGTCAGTAAAGATAAGTTGCAAGAAAAAGACTAGTAAAATGACTGTGACTAGTGGATTAAAGAGGTATCCAAATGGGACCCTGTGGATAAACCAGGCCAAGACTAAAAACATTTATTCACTTAATCAAAAGTATTTGTCAATATCAGGAAAAACAGGCGTGTTGAGACATCTCAGGTCCCAGAAAATTTACTTGAGTATCATCCTAAAGCCTACTTACTCACAATTCTTCAGTCTCCATTGCCCAGTATTATCTGGGATCTCAAGAAATAGATAGCCAATGAGTCTGATACTAGATAAATCAATTCCAAATATCAGCATCTTTTCTGCAGAGCATCAAGATCTCGCAACTATCGTCTTGGTATGTTCTTCGTGTTCTTGACATACAGAGGCTTAGATTGCTCCTAATGCTCTACTGCCACAGTGGAGCACAGGGTGGGATATATCAATTTCTTCAACTGCAATTGCTCTTTGGGGTGTATCTGTATATAGCATGTGCCTGACTGCTGAACTTCACAAGCTGTAAGACTTAAACATTCACCAGTATATCTACTTGCCAATCATCTAGCTGTTGCAAAATATCAAGACGGCTCCATGCCAGCTCGGACTTGATCGCAATTCTGAGGACAGCTAGTCACTCCAGCGAAAAGCCAAGAAATGCGTTCAGGCCACCCTGAAGCGCTTGTACTGCAGACAAGGCCTTCTTCTGAGAAGTCCCAGAGAAAGCCATTGACTTTAATGAGTAGGAATTTGGAAGCAGTACTTCTGTACATGTGATACGGGGCAATTTGAGGATAGTTCTATAAAAAGAAATGAAAAAACAGCTAGACTGATTCTCTGTCTCTGGCAAGTGTGAGCAGCTATGTAGAAACTCACTGAAGTGATGTTAACTGTAGGACAGATGGTACTTGTGCTTTAGATCACCGAGGGGGAACCAGACCTGGCACTCTTTCCAATAAAGTGAGCATCTGCAATGGTGCTTCTTAGTTACTGAGCTGTAAGTGCTGTATCAGGGAAAGATAAAGAAGTGCTGATATAGACCAACAAAACTTATCCCTATGTCAAAGATGGAGATTAACTTCTACCTATAGAAGACTGCTGAATGAATCTTACCAGGTGTGGTGGGTTAACCTTGGCTAACAGCCAAATGACCACCCAGCTCCTCACTCACTCCCCCTCCTTAGCAGGACAGGGGGAGAAAATAGGATGAGAAAGCTCATGTCTCAAGATAAAGACAGGGCAATTGCTTACCAATTACCATCATGGGCAAAACATTCTTGACATGGGATAATTTAATTTATTGCCAATAAAAATAGATTTGGGTAGTGAGAAACAAAAGAAAATCATCAAAGCAACACCTTGCCTCCTCTCTTTCCCAGGCTCAACTTCACTCCTTCATTACAGACTCTTCTACCTGCTACCACCACCCCACAAGCAACACAGAAGGATGGAGGATGAGTAGTTATGGTTAGTCCATAACAGTTCCTTGCTGCCACTTCTTCCTCCTCATATTTTTCATAGAATGGTTTCGGTTGGAAGGGACTTTTAAAGGTCATCTAGTCCAACCTCCTTACTATGGGCAGGGACATCTTTCACTAGTTGCTCAAAGCCCTGTTCAACCTGACCTTGAACACTTCCAAGGACGGGGCATCCACAACTTCTCTGGGCAACCTGTTTCAGTGTCTTACCAACCTTATAATAAAAAATTTCTTCCTTATGTCCAATCTAAATCTACCCTCTTGCAGTTTAAAATCATTGTCCCTTGTCCTGTCACTATAGGCCCTAGTAAAAAGTCTCTCAGTCTTTCTTAAAAGTCCCCTGTATATATTGGAAGGCCACAGTAAGGTCTCCCCAGAGCCTTCTCTTCTCCAGGCTAAACACCCCCAATTCTCACAGCCTCTCCTCACAGAAGAGGTGTTCCAGCCTTGAGATAATTTTTGTGACTCTCCTCTGGACCCTCTGTAATATGTCCATGTCTTTCTTGTACTGAGGACTCCAGAGTTGGATGCAGTACTCTGCTGCGTTCTCACGAGAGCAGAGTAGAGAGGGAGAATTACCTCCCTTGACTTACTGACCATGCTTCTTTTTACACAGCCCAGGATACAACTGGCTTTCTGAGCTGCAAGTGCACATTCACAGAATCATAGAATGGTTTGGGCTGGAAGGGACCTTTAAAGATCATCTAGTCCAATTCCCTTTTTAAAAGCATTTTAAGGCTAGTTCCACTTCTCATGGAAGCAGAAATAATTGATACTTGAACCCTCAAGTCTTACTCACCTAATCAGTCCCTATTCTCATCTCACAGTCTCCATCGTAACACACCTACTGGGCAATTCTGTTAGACATGCACTATTACATGAAGGCTGGGTTGGACTGACTCTCTGCCACAATGACTGGTGCTCAAAGCCACTTGTTCAGAGTCTTGTTCAGAGAAATACCTCTGTGAGACCAGCTCATATTAATCCTATCCCATGAGCAGGAGAAAGAGTAGGTCAATCTTCCTTATTTCCTTCCCTTCCCTGTTCCTTCCATCCAGGCTCCCGATAGTCTATTCCTCTTTTTGATTTCCTCTCTCTACCAGTCAGCATACTTATTCTAACAATTGAAGACATTGTGATCTGGGTACCAGTGGTTAACAGTTCAGCATTCAAACCTCACCAATGTTGTGCAATGGAGGGCTGTTGTGCTTGCACGAAATAAACATAATTTTTCTTCCTCCTTTTCCGTTTTAAATGGATATGAAATTACATTCTATGATTCTATGTATAAAACTCTTTGAAAGAATGTTAAGTCAAACACTGGAAAGAAGTTAGGAAAGAACATGCTTACAACTCCTTAAACAAGCTTAATTTTGCTCTTTTCGTATTATACTTAAACACTGTTACACATTTTTTAATTATTTGACTGTGGGTTAAAACTCAGTTAAAGAATGGGCCCACAACAGGTCAAGTGATCATAAATGCATCACTCCCTAACTTTTGAGCATTTGATTTCAGCACCTAAACACAGTTTTTAATACTTTTTTGTATTTAATCAGATTAGTTGAGAATCCTTCACAATTATCACACCACTTTTTCCCAGATAACCAATAAACTAAACATCACAGATGAACATTCTCCTTCATGTATGGTCTTATAATCTGCTTGTTAGAGATGGAGGAAGGCTTTCAATCCATGGCTCAACATGAGCCAATCTGAAATAATGCTAATAGATTTGGGAAAAAAAGAAAAGAAAAAAAAAGCAGCTAGCTAGAGTGTTCTTTCTTCTTATAGCTCCCACTCAGTAAGGCAGAGTGTCCAGTATTACTATAACTAATGTGCTTCGCTGGGGTCCCAACTACTCCTGTGTACCTGACGTGCAGCTATGATGAGGACTTCTCTTGAAATTTGTGCTTGGCAAGAATGTACTTTTCTTTCAGACACGGATCACATTAGAGTCACTCTTCTCACTCCATAATAAAAAAATTCCACTAAATTGAAAATTGTATTACACCTCTACTAACCAAACATTTCTATTAGCATACTATACCATTGTCCACTTACTAAGTGACAGTTTTCACAATAAGCACAGTATAGTCCAGATGCCAGGTGAAGTTTACTGCACTGATTTTCAATCTGAAGCTGTAAAACAGTTTCTGGAATCGACCATCTGCAAAATCCTCTCTCTCCCATATGTTACAATGGCAACTGCCAGCAGCAGAGGCATTTCAGATAGTAATTCACTGATTAAAACTGTCAGGCTATTTTTCAATGAAGGCATCTCAGCTCTGGAATTAATTTCCCCTTAACCCATGGTCAAACAGCTTATGTTTGCTGACTTGCGTAACATGGGATATGGAATCACAGAACAAAATGATCATGGTATTTGGTGAAAGGACAGTTTGAGGACCACAGGATATGGCAACTACTGTTCTTTGGAGGTGCTCTATTTTGGGAAGCTGCAATAAGATAGAGAAGATGAACAAAGAAAGAAATGAGTTGAAATCAAGTATCCGTGCTAATTCTAGGGTAACACAGGTATCTGTAAAAAAGGTGGGTGCAGGAACACAGCTTGGTGTTGGAAGTGATACACCCCCTCCACATGCACATGACTGCTGAACCTCTGAAACTTAGCAGCACTCAGTCCTCAGGAGCTGCTGTTGCCATAGCAACAGCTCTTTAAAACATGGAAAACAGGTCAGGTAGTTTCAAACTAACCACTGTTTCCAACATCGCTCTTTTCCCCTGTAGTTTTGAATTACCCACCTCTGAGATGATCAGTGGGCTGTTGCCAAAGTGTCATCAGTCAGCAGAGAGGAGAAAACAAGGCTCTTGAGTTTCACAGGCCATGGGGATGTTTAAGTAACACTGGGTTTGGCCTCCCTCCACCCACCACTCCTTCCCTCAAATCCTTCAGAAATACTCTTCAGAGGCGTCAGCTCTTTTCCATCTTGTTTTCTCTGCCAATAACCTTTATTCTGCAAACTGTTTGGGTCTTTTTTTTGGTTGTTGTTGTTTTGTTTTTTAAAGTAAAAGGGCACTGCACAATTTGGGAGTTAAACCCTGTTAACCACTGAGTGTAAGTGAAAGGTGCATTATTTGGCCATAACATCATTCCTTCAAAAGGCTCTATGTTACAGTACCATTCGTGGCTTAGACAGGTGCACTCTCTGCTGGGTAAAAAACTGGCTGGACGGCCGAGCCCGGAGAGTTGTGGTGAATGGAGTGAAATCCAGTTGGCGGCCGGTCACGAGCGGAGTCCCCCAGGGCTCAGTTTTGGGGCCAGTCTTGTTTAATATATTTGTCAATGATCTGGATGAGGGGATTGAGTACTCCCTCAGCAAGTTTGCAGACGACACCAAGTTGGGAGGGAGTGTTGATCTGCTCAAGGGTAGAGGAAGGCTCTGCAGAGGGATCTGGACAGGCTGGATCGATGGGCTGAGGCCAATTGTATGAGGTTCAACAAGGCCAAGTGCCGGGTCCTGCACTTGGGTCACAACAGCCCCATGCAACGCTACAGGCTTGGGGACAAGTACCTGGAAAGCTGCCCCACAGAAAAGGACCTGGGGATGTTGATTGACAGCCGGCTGAAGATGAGCCAGCAGTGTGCCCAGGTGGCCAAGAAGGCCAACGGCATCCTGGCCTGTATCAGAAATAGTATGGCCAGCAGGAGTAGGGAGGTGATCATGCCCCTGTACTCGGCGCTCGTGAGGCCGCACCTCGAATACTGTGTTGAGGTTTGGGCCCCTCACTACAAGAAGGACATTGAGGTGCTGGAGCGCGTCCAGAGAAGGGCGACGAAGCTGGTGAGGGGTCTGGAGCACAAGTCTTAAGAGGGGCGGCTGAGGGAGCTGGGGTTGTTCAGTCTGGAGAAGAGGAGGCTGAGGGGAGACCTCATCGCTCTCTACAGTTACCTGAAAGGGGGTTGCAGAGAGGTGGGTGTTGGCCTCTTCTCCCAAGTGACTAGTCACAGGACAAGAGGAAATGGCCTCAAGTTGTGCCAGGGGAGGTTGAGGTTGGATATTAGGAAAAATTTCTTTACTGAAAGGGTGGTCAGACACTGTAATGGGCTGCCCAGGGAAGTGGTGGAGTCACCATCACTGGAGGCGTTCAAGGAACGTGTGGACGAGGCATTGTGGAACATGTTTTAATGGGCATCGTGGTGTTTGCTGGTTGATAGTTGGACTTGATAATCTTACAGGTCTTTTCCAACCTTAGTGATTCTGTGATTCAAAACATGCTAGCAGTTGTCGGAGAACTTGAGGTAGGGAAAAACAACCCCTGTAAACCAGGTCTTTTTGAAACCCGTGACAAGGAAGTTACCAGCTCAAGAGACAACAAATGAAACAGCTGAGCATGTACACACTAAGTTGCACTACGATCAACACACTCCTACCTATTCTTCCTCTGTTTCTCAGAAGTAGCACTGATGGTGGGCTGCACACAGGTGCTCACATCTCAGTGAATCACATCTCAGTGCTCACATCTCAGTCACAAACAAAATCCCAAAGGACAAGTGTCAGTTTCATTTTCTAATTTAATGTCTTCTTTACTTTAATTGAATCTGTCTGAATGTAGACTTTCTTGCATCGGTCTCTACCTTGATTCACAGTGGTATTCTGTTAGTTAATAGAAACTCATTAGAAAGACAAAAATAGCAATGAAATTTCTAACTTTGCAAAAGCAAAATAAAAACCCCATTCCACCCTATACACACACATCACAAGCACCATGGCAATACCACATTTCTATCTCTATGAACATTATCAGGATAATAGTTCTCATCTTGAGATGATTATCCCTCTCTGTTGAGTGCACATTCTACTTGTGTATGGATGGCATTTAGAACATGTAACTATAATTAATGGCAATCTTAAAGTAATGATTAATTTCAATGAAAAATACATTATTATTCTGTGAAAGCGATAATTCAACTGACACTGCAGAAAAAAACCTGAACAAACGTTTGCACTAGAAGCACATGAAGAGCTACCTTCAGAAAATATAAGCACCTCCTCCAGATTCCAGTGGGACCAATACCCAAGCAGCTCCCAGTAAGAAAGCCTCCTCTTCCATTCACACATTTCTGAAAGTAATTCCCTATGCCAAAAAAATCAATATTCAAAGAGGACACAACAAAATAAAAGAGACAGTAATTTTGGGACAGTTCATTTTTACTAAGAGAACTTTTTGGACCTAGAGAACTTTTTGGGGTCATGATGAAGTCTGATCTGTGTCTTCAAAGAACATTTTTTCCTCCATTCTTACTTGAAAGAAGACTATTCAAATATAAAAAACAACTAAATATATTGGGCTGTAGTGACACCATGAGGGAAAAAAAATTCAAACATGTTTTTAGCAAGTTCCACCTAAACCACATCTATAAGCACTACAGCATGCTCATACAGTATCATGCAGTCAAGGCTGCACAGTCTGCAAAGTTCCTGCTTCTCAGCTCAAGACCTAACCTTGTCCATGACCCTAGTCTGCTGCAGTGCAAAGTAAAATAAGTTAAATTCTTCAAAACAGTTTAAGCTAACTTGTTTTAGTTCTCACTATGGCACACTAAAAATTGCCAGGGAAATACAGTCAGGGTTCTCAGCTGAGGATCAAGCAGTTTTTTGAAACAGCTGTACCTTTAGAACCTTCCTATAGAGCAATTTTGTCCTGGTACATCTTATCTAGGTTACAAAACTAAATTTTCTTGCTAGTATTCTTACATCTGTACAACTCCTACTATCAACAGAAATATAAGTGTAAGCAATATCAAGATCTTCAAGTAGATGCTAAACAAGCATCAATTCTTCAGTTATTTCTTTCCTAGGAAGTAGGTATACTTACCCTTAGAGAAACAGTCTAAATGATGAAATTTCTAACCCTAAACCTAAATGCAGTTTCACATTTAGACACACAAATGAAAGTGGTTTCTTTAATAATCTGAGCAGCTAAAAACATTGCTGTCAGTAGGAGCTTTGTCACTGACCTTAGCAAGTATGAGACTAACCCTTCTATAGAAAGTTTGTCAATAGCTGCATATTGGGCTTACATAGCTTTATTTTTAAATTGTTACTCATATAACACTATAAAATAGGTATAAAACCTTGCCAAATTAATTTTGCAGATTTGTTGGGTTCCCTGCCCTCTCCCGAGCCCCGCCACCCCCGGGTGATTTTACACAGGTATTTTTTACCTTTTTAGGTACTGGTGCTGCTCATGAGGCACACTTTTATCCAGACACAAATAACAACAGCAATGAACAAAAAAAAAAAAATCAAGTCTCCGAACAGTTAGCTTACGGTTTTACATAGCACATATATCTATAAAAAGCCTCCCCTTTTTCACAAGTAAAATGACTAGTGCATAGCAATGCTACAACTCCCAATAAACAAAAGCACATGTGGGCTATAAGGCATCTATAGGCAGAGATCTAATGTAAAAGAATGACATCTAGATAATTTTAAAGTATACATTTCACACATTACTAAAATACAAGTAAATGAGACTAAGTGTATTCTTATAGAAATACAGATTTTGCTTTCAAGTTTCATAGGAGTTCCCTTTTATCTCTGAGTCATACAAGTTATAAGAAAAGGAAATAAAATTTACATATAAACCAAAATATTCTGGTCAATCCCTGGTTTTTGTAAATGTTTACTAAGTCCAATCTGATCAGATATCTGAAGATATTAATTCCAAAGAACAAAGAACTCCAAGCATTATAAGCCCTCTGTTTGAAGTCAATGCCTTAATGCAGAAGTCTCTTTCTTCAAATTCTACAACTTATTTGCAAACAAAAACCGCACAGAATTTTTTCCATTCCTTATAAAGCTCAATAGTATTAAATGTCAACCATTTAATTTCTAGTATTTTGTTTGTGAAATATTGTTAACATCTATGCTTAATATATAGTCTACACATGGTACTTATTGGCTGCCGATCAAAACGAGGCACAGAAATCTAATACAAGCTTTTTGATTACTGGGAGTTAGCCACACGGACACTGAACTAATCCAAAATATTTTTTCTGTTATATTGCTAGAATCCTATGTGACAAGTTCTCATCCTCCTATTTGAGTCCAGTAAAAATTAAAAAAAAAAAGGTAAAAAAAGCTAAACTGAAAAAAAAAAAACACTCCATGTTCTTTATCAAACCATATAATGAGGAAATCCTTTTCAAAACTAAGGAGTTACAAAAATTAACTTAAAACAGTCTTGCAAAATTCCAGTCGCCCACTCTACTGAGGCAAGTTTTATTTTTACTTCTTTTCACTATCATTAATCATCATAGCAAAGAGTAGGAGAACAGATTTTGTTTCTTGGTGGTAAATTTGCATGATACTGTCATAGAAATGATTTCAAAGAATTCTGCTGAAACCCTGAAGTAGAATGCGTACCTCTTGGTGTCAGCACTCAGTTTGGGGACCAGACATTACACACAAAGGTGTGGTACACTGTCTTGACGTTAACAGTGATTCCATGCAACATGGAAACCATTTGGATTAAATATCTTTTCCCCTGCCCCCTCTTTTTGTAAGAGAAAACAGAATAGAGAGACCTGAAACTGAACTGGTTTGATGGACAAAAACGGTTCGTCTAAAACTTGGCCAGTCAAAACTGTTTTTTCCAAGTATTTCAAAGCTCTTTCTAGGTTATACGCATTACTTAGCTATTAGACAATGATCTCAAAGAGGTATATTAGTACAGACAACTGGTTATTAAGGTAACAATATGTTACTTTAAACCAGCAGCACTACCCCAGTTCATCAGCTTCACTCACTTCTTTCCTTTGTTTTCTTTAAACTACGTACAAATTACAGACCTGCTGTATAACTGAATAGATACACTAGAGCTACACTTCAGTCTCCCCATTTGAGCTACTGAGAGGGAAAAAAAAAAGGGGGGGAGGGGGTTAGATGATGCAAGCATTTAAACTCTTTGGAGTGAAGTAGTTTCATGCTTAACACTATACTGAGAATTTGAAAGTTCATTGAAAAATAAGTTTTAAAGTGTTTTCTCACCAAAAACTATTTTGCAATTAAAAAAAAAAACATTGCACATTGAAACTATTTGGCACAATACAATAAGATGGCAGGGATGCTTTAAACTTTCGGGAGAGAAAGCATGGTTAAGTTTTACTGACCGAATCTTGGATTAAATTTTCCAGAGGCAGACTCATGTTTGGAAATAACAGTTGACTGCTAATTGCGAAAATTGTCAAGGTTACCCAAGGTCTAGCTCCTCCAAAATACTGATGCTCCTAATAAACAAATTAAGTATGTCACTATTTTTGAGAGCTTGAGCTTGGAAGACCTATGTGTTCTCAACATCTTTTATGATTACAAACATCAGCCATCAGCAGTAGCTTAAGAAGCCATGGGAAATAAGGCCATTGGAAACATTTACAGGAGGAGGTCACCTACAACAATCCTCTGCTCCAAGCGGGATCAACTCCATCAAAATTGCTCCTGCCGTGTTTATCTAACCAGGTCTTCAACACTCACTATAATGGCAACTTCTGCAACCCTCTGAGACAGTCTGCTGTCTTACACTGTTATCCTATTAGACATTCTTCCTACTAGCTAACTTCAAATAAATTGCTGCAATTCAAGCCTGAGTTCTTGGCTTATCTTCAGAGGACGTTACAATGATGAGTAAAAATCTTTAAGTCTGTTTTTCACATGTAAGAACGCAAAAAACTTTTTGGACTAGAAGGGTGTTTTCTGTGCTCTTTTAGGGTACAAAATTCATATAATCTTTGTCAGACAGCACAATTCACCTTCCAAAACTGCAGAAGTACAGCACTGGCACTTTGGCATGAATGACTCAATGATCAGAGTAACAGCTTTAAAACAATTCTACAATTTAAGATAAACAGAAAGGACTGATTCTGTTTACAGCCTAAACAATTTAGTTACCCATAAGTCCAAATTACGAGGTTTGATTTTCAATTATTTACTTCTATACTAATAGGGGAAGGGACATATTGAAAAAGAAGGATCGTATATTCAATACCAGTTGGAGAAACTCTGCTCAGGTAGTGTATTCCCCACTCTCTGCAAGAAAAATAATTCTCCTCTTGTGGTCAGAATATACAAACAGGATTTAGTTAAATCAGTCAGTATTTGACTTGCAGAGTTTAAAAAAAAAAAGTGTAATAGATTGGTCAGTTCTCTTTGCCTAATGGAAAAAAAACCCAAATAATAGTACATTTTTAGTTTACATGTTAGGCTGGCACAACCTCCCCTACTGCCTGCCTGAACAGCTGCATGATAAGCCTAACAAACCACAACCATGACCTGCAAACCATCCACAGTGGACTCCTAATACAAGTATCTCTCCCACTGAATTACCCCCACACCTTTCATTTTTTTAAATAACCACTCAACACACAAGAAGCTTCTGTACCAGCCACCTATTATAAGAGGTACAGAAAACCTCAACTGCTAAGGTTCACACTGTCCTCACAAAATGAGCTAGATAAAGCATATTATATTAAATTATGTTCATTTTACAGTCTCTCTTCTGTGTTAGCCATGTCTGAACTGAAATGAATTAACTTCTGCATGCAGACTATCAACACCAGTAATACTTCTGTTGCTCTCATATGCATATGGCCCATGCAAACCCAGAAACCTAAGTTTCATATTTGCTTAGTTAAGAAAACATTCTTCCTGTCAGCATCTGGAAACAGCATCAAGCAACTAATTAAAAATGAAGCAAAATGAATAGATGTTAATACTTCATTTAAAATTTTCAAATGACAGAGGAGAATCTGAAATGGTTGAAAATAGATGAAATACATTCATTCCTATTAATTAGAAAGAAGACTGTACCAAAGAACTCATCTGCTGCTTAAATAAAATCAGAGTAAACCCAGCCAAGGTTTTGGACAAAGTAGTATTTCCAGTGAAACTAACTCAGCCTAGCTTTATTACTGAAGTTTTAATTAAATTCTATATGGTCTTCAGTCATTTTATGGTATTTACTTTTTTACCGAATCAATTGTGACATTACACATTCATAAATGTCAACTAAAGTCCTCAGTATCTGCAATACCATTATTTCACAATTATTATATTCTAATGTATTTGTTCTGGTTGAAACCCAGGGAAATATTCTGCCTAGAGTAACAGATGGTTTTTTATATTTTTGTTGCTATTCCAGAATCTTTAAGTCACCTAAAAATGCATCTACTTAAACATGATGCTGCAGTTACCGCAAAACATGATCTACATGTTCACTGTTTAATATTTAACAATCTGGATACCATTCCTGTTTGGAAATAATTCTACTAAAGACAGAAATCATTACCCTAGCATTGCTATAATAAATGGATTTGCCTTTTTACATTTTACCATCTCATAACAAAAAATAAATGACTCATTTAAAATGAAATAATATATTCAATCAGTGTAAATGAAGTTTAGCAACTCATTCTGAGTAATGTTAATTCACAGGTTATCATCAACTAGATATCACTGCACTGTAGTTCATATAAATCCTTTGTTAACATCGTGTCCCACACTAACACACATTACTAAGGGGTAGAAGGATTTACAGAGCGATTTTGTATCTTAATGAGATGTAAAATGTCATGATACAGTAAAAATGTAAGCAGCAGGTTATGTAACAACACGTACACATCGCACATTGATCTAGCAAGCTAAGATTTACCTGTTTTTCTCCACATGATAAAAATTTTGAGCACTTCTTACTTATTAAAAGTTTACCTTTTTTGGTGAAAACTATCTTCTATAATGCCCATAAAAATGTGATAAATGCTACACAAAATATCACAAAATCTTCAACTATCAAAGAAAAAAAGAAACTTGAGCAAGTTCATTTAATACACAGCTCTCTCCAGCATATACATATCTCATGGAAAACATACCCCATGGAAATAACAAAGCTATCATAACAGCAACATGGTCATATGAATACATAATATTTATAAAAAACAAAAAAGCACTGGTCACTTAGATAGTTGAAACAGACACATCATTTGCTCTAATTCAGCACTCTGATCCAAACTGCTGACTTGTGAGCTAAGACTAAAAGTTGGCCCATTAAACAGTTAAGCCTCATTACGAAAAGATGCTTATATCATGCATCATTAACATTTCTATGAATATCATACCCATACACTATATAGCTTTACTGCATCTTTACTTATTCAAAGACATTATGCTGCTTTTCCTCACAATGAGTAGTATCCTGTTGATTAGACTTACTGACATCAAGGTTGCTGTGAATAAAACATCACTTAACCCCAAGTAAAACTGACAGAATTAGGGTTAAAAATATTGCTTTAATTTTGCCATCTGCTGCACACCCCTTAAAAATAATGAAAATGTGTAAAAGAATTGCCTATAGCCTGGTAGTATTCATTGAAAAACAAAATCCACAATGATCCTTGAGTGTGAAAAATACATTAAAAGTTTAATATAAAAGCTGAAGTTTGAATAAACACTAGTTTGTTTTTTGTAAGATTTATATCCAATCACAGCTTCAACACTTCCATTTCAAAGGCTGAAGGGGAAAAAACCAAACCAAACCAAACCATTTACAAGTACTTCCCCAGAAATACATTTCCCTAAGATTCACTGATAATAAAAGACCCATACTTTTGGTTTTCAGAAACAGAATCACGAGATTTTATCACGAGACAACAAAAAAAAAACCAAAATAACTGAAAACAAAGATCAAAAAAAGCAACCCTATACAAATTCCTAGTCACAGAAAAGACAACATTCAAAAATGTTTGGGTTTGTTTGGGGTTTTTTTTAAAAAGCAAGAAGAAATGTAGTGTAAAACCCCCAAACACCTCTTATGCATGAAAAGCAGCACCTTAGTCCTGAAGCATATATAACAGGGTAAATTTGGAATAATGTAATATTCAGGGTGACTATACAGTACCAGAATTAAGTCTAGTTAAAAGTTATTTGCAATATACCTGATTCAATACAATGTAAAACTTGAAGGTCTGCAGAGGCAAATTTTCTCATCAATTTATGGAACATTACAAGAATAACCAGCACAGGCTGATCACAGAGCTGAAGGCCTGCAGGACCAACAGTCAGAGATGGATCTCAAATTCCCGTATGGCATTAGTGAGAGAGAAGTAAGATCAGCTTTTGAATTTCAAAAGCGATGTACTTCAACAGTGAAAAACAAAGCATAAATACGTACTTAGGGAAGAAAAAATGCTGCTAAAATTACTTTTTTTAAAGCTCAGATTGACGACCAAAGCATCTTATTTTCTTGGAAAAGTCTTCTATTTTCATTGGCAAGGAGTTTTCAAAACATTTACGTCAGGGCAGAAAACTATGCCCACACAAAAATTTTCAAACCAGACCTAATGCTAAATTCATTTTGCATTATTTTATACATCCATTTATCCACCTTATGAGGAAAGTTTCTTATATCATTTATTTACGTTATCTAAAAACATCAGCGTGTAAGACTAACTGCTATATCTGCATTACATGTACTTGTACATTTAAATAAAATAACTATGTATTGTTTTATCAAACAGTAAAATATACTAGGAATAGGATAAAATATCATTGTGACCTAAAGCAAATGTACCATTTGGCCACAAGAATTAGCTCCCAATTCTGCAGGTCTCACCTTATACATAGAAATAAGCGAACTGATTAGTTGCAGGGATTTATAAGGATTTTTCTTCCTTCCTTTTTCCTTCACCCTACCACCTCAATGGCATTTCTGCTTCTCTAGTTTATGCTGTAACAGACACATACACTAATAAACTCCTAAGTCTTTCCATTCGATACATTCAAATACCTCTTCTTAGCACGGCACTGTCATTTGGCCCTGGCTCACAAGTAAAGCGCTTGTTGGCTGCCAGCACTGGCAAGCTATGTACGGTTTACAAGGGTATATGGGTAAGTAAGACTAATGGTATCATTTAGCAAATGAGTTTGGTGACCTCCAACTTACAGAGCATCCCTCCTCTTCGACAAAGAAAGTTGGAGTACTATTAGAGTATACTAGCATTAAGTTAGATTTTGATCATTTATATTTTAGTTCTAGTGTATCAATCCCTTCTTTAAATAAAATTATGACTGTCAGCATTTACTGTTAGGATCCCTTTCTAGGTCCCATTAAGACTAATTCCAAACAAAATAGAATGGAATTATGTAGTACAAAAAGTTTCCATTATTTATCCCTTTCATGAATCATTTAAAGACTTCATGACAGCAACTGAAAACATTCATGTTGATCTCACAAAGAATAGGCAAAACATTATGCATGCTGGCCACTGATTTATTCTTTCACGAAGTCTCTTGCAGGCCACTTACCAATACTGCCACTTGCTGTGTAAAATATAAATAGAAGTGCTTCTAGAGTATATAAATAAATAATAATTGCCTATGGTTGAAATCAGCAGGCTGTTAAAACCAATCCTGTGTGACATCAGTTGGTATCAGATGCTTCAGAGAAACGTATTCTTGAGTGGACTACTCTGAGGCAGTACATCCATTATTGAAGAGTCTTCCTAAAACTCTTTCTTAGGCTGGCTGATTTTGTATTTGGCTTTTGTCATGCTTAAAACAAAATTCCATCTCCCACCCTCCCCCCAGCAACTAACTACATACATTGCCCACGCAAATAACTATTCAGTTTTTTTAAAGTCCTATTTGGTCTTCAACCAGAATCATTTTGTAGCAAGAAGCCTTACAACACTGCCTTTTTAGGAAGTCAAGGACAAACTGCACATCACGTAACTTCCACAAGACACTGGAACAGGTTGCCTAGACAAGTTGTGGATGCCCCATCATTGGAAGTGTTCAAGGTCAGGCTGGATGGGGCTTTGAGCAACTAGCAAAAGATGTCCCTGCCCATAGTAAGGGGGTTGGACTAGATGACCTTTAAAGGTCCCTTCCAACCCAAACCATTCTATGATTCATAGAATTACTCTGAAGTCTTTGACTTGCCAGTCTAAGACCACTAGCAAGGTTTGCCTACAACACAGAGAGCAGTTAGTTTCTGAAGATGAGACCTCTTCAGGTTTGCTTCTAAAACAAATCCCTATTTCAAGAAGGCAACTTCCTATGTACAAGCAACGTCAACAAGTTCCAGAGGATTATCCATGTGTGAATTATTCATGAATAAGCACTTAGAGAATCAGGATCTTAGCATTTACAAGAAGAATCGTTTCTGCTTGCATTTCTTAACAAGTAATGGAAAGGATAGGATGAATTTTAAATTGTCCTAAGGGCAATTTTTTTGCCGTTATAATAACCCCACTTAAATAATAGCCAGTTATTTTCCAATGAACAGTGCAAATAATTATTTTGTTAGTCAATTATCAGGATGACGACTGCTGCATTTAATTGTCAAAAAGAAAAAAAAAAGCCTAGAAAAACCCCACCCAAACCAAAATCCAATTTAATCAAAACTCTCCAGCAGCAACAGCTTGTACTGTGCTATTTAACTGGCTTTACTCCAGTAGCTTAAATTTAAGAGTCAGCTTTATGTAGAAATGCAGGAAGTAAAAACTGGGAAAAAAAATCCCACACCTACAGCTGTCACCTAAAATTAAACACAACATTTTTCTCTAAATCCCAAGTGTACTTTCAAAAAGGTGCAACGTGATCATATTTAGCTACTGAAGTACAGTTAAGAACATATATAATCTACCAACAGATAAAATAAATTCTTTCATTCAAATGTGTTAAAAAAATTAACAAAGGTGAAAACTAGGTATAATTTTCTACAAGTCTCTAAACAGTAATTATTTATTTCACTTCAAGAGCAACCTATAGCTTAGGAGTATTTTCTTTTTGCCCCTGTTATAATTTGCAACATAGGCAAAAATAAACAAACTACAGGTATTATGGACAGGGGAAAACCCCACCCTAAAATAGACAGACTAGAGTTAGATAGAATAATTCTATGTAGAGAGATGTGCTCTATTGGAATAGTACCAACAAGCTGGCTTGTGCAAAACAGTAAGTGATCTTAACCATCTCCAAGGAGATTGATTAAATGGCTCCAATCCAGCTTAAAATGCTTATCATTTTACTGAGATACTCAGCAAGCATGACAATATTCCATGCCTGTAGCAATTTTTTTTTTTTTTTTTAAATAGAACTGGGTCAAATTTTAAAGTTGTTGTAACACACAAATTATAAACAAGCAAAACCATTTTTTTTTTAAAAGTAGTTATAAAGAAGTATATTCATATCATTCCTCATTGAAAAGGTTCTGCGTTAAGCAAATGTACTTATTTCAACAATGAGGATGAGGCATTAAGACTAGATAATTGGATGGTATTCTTGAAAGTTTACTCATTTTACTTGTATTAACATAGTTATAGTATAGTATTAACTATTTTTGGCACATATAAAATAAACAGCATGCAAGAAAGTAAACAATAAAAATGTACTTACGAAATCAAAGTCTCCATCTTGAGGGACTTTCCAGTTATCAGGGAAAACGTTTTTGGATATGTGGTAAGGTTCATGCATGTTCTGATTACAGTTTTCAGGGCTTTTATTCTTGGAATCTTGTTTATCAAAGTAGTCCATGAAAGAAGGTCTTTGAACTTGCGGTGAAGTAGCATTTCCTTAGTTGAAATAAAAAAGAAAAAAAAGTTAAAACGATTTCAAAATTAAAGATTTACTGCACTATAAAATAAACTCCATTTATTAATTTTCTTGGATTTTATAGAAACTAATAACAGTCGTCTGAATCTGGTGCAAGCCTCCATTCATCCCCTGAGGATCTTTGGCATAAAAGCTCATAGCCGAAGAATGATATTTTTTGTAGCAAGATACAATGTGGAGAAATGTTCAAGACATTTCAGAGTTGCACACACAAATAGTATTAGAAGTTACTTCATGCGATATCTATTCGTTGTTATAGAGACTGAATAACACAAGGTGCTAAGCATCCCTTTGAGTGCTGAATGCCTCTAACTTCAAGGCCTGATCCACAGACATTTGTAGGAAAGCAACAGAGTTCCATTAGTTTCACCAAAGATATGATTTAAAAATTATTTAGAAAAAGAAATTGCAAAAACAACTGCACAAACTGTGTCTAGACACTGCTTAATTAAATTCACTGCCAATGAGGATTCTCAGCAAATTACAGTATCACACTCTACAAATGGCTGCAAAGCACCCTATCTCCATGGTGTGGAAACCCTGGTCTTTTTTTATCATCATCTACACAGCTGTAAAAGCTTTATGAAACAGATGAAGATCAGCATGAACTCCTGTTCTATTATCTTTTTTATGAAACTAAATGTAAAAAAAATTATCTACAACCTTAAGTGACTGAAATTTGTTTTCATTTGTGGGATTTCAAAGCCAAGTTCATTACTAACTAAATAGAAAAATAAATAAAACATAACAAATGTTTTACTAGTTCTACATAACTGTCACCTCAGAGACTACATTCTGCATAGCATTGACTCATGAAATGTGTACTTGCTTGCAGTGTAACATATTTTACATAGAGAAATATGAAATACGTTTCCACAGGTAAAATATGAAACAGGATGAGAAATATAAATAACCAAGCTAAAACACAAACAAACCAACCAACCAAAAAACCCCCACAACCCACAGGTAGGACTATACTTTTTAATTGTAAACATAATAAAATAATTAGCAATTTTTATTTTAACTACTTGTTTTAACAAGTGAAAAGGAAAACTACTGGAAATATCTTTGGAGCTTGTGTTTAACATGATCACTAGGACTTGCTGATCTTCATATCTGGTTTTACATTTGTTTTTATTAATTCACTGAGTGTTTTTTTGTTCACCTTCTCTTTCACCTCTTATTTCATCATGTCTTCCTGTGGTAACCCACTCCCTCTGTCTCAAGATTTTTTTAATTCATTCTAATTTTGCTGCAGGGTTAATAGCAGCCTATTTTCTTCATTAATGCTTATTTTTGTACTACCATCACTTACAGTATACTGACTTGTTCTTTTCTTTCTGCTTTTTCTACATCATTCTGTTCTAGTAAGATTTCTTCTGGCTTTTTGAATGTGGTATTCTACTGTCTTGCCTATGCTCTAGGCTTTACTGCACTTGACTCCAATTTCTTTTCTTCAGCTCCATGATGATTCCTCCATTCAGTCTGCCATGTTTCCATACACACCTTCTCCTCCCCATGTTTTTTAAGCCTGTTTTTCTCTCAGTTGTTGCCATATTCTTTTCTAATCGCAGATCATAGTTATCTCTACTCACCACCTTTTAATTAATGATAACTATAACCACACAAAAACATTCAGTGAATTAAACTCCAGGTTGAATTTAAAAGACCACTTGGGAGATTCTGGAGAAGATGTATCTCTAAAGTTTGCCCCCACTGAACTCAAGATCACTTCAATGAGGTTTCTGGATCTCTTGAGACTGGGACTGAGAAAGGGATGGGAAGTAAACAGCAGGGATGCCAAATAACTACAGAAATAATCACTAAAAGGCAAAAATTGAAAAATCTAAGCTTTAGCAAAGCATAAATTTAGAAAACAGATCCAAGTGAAGGTAGTAGTATGAAGGGAGTGGAATTAAAAACAGAAATACAATATATTTTCTTAATACAAACTTTTTACTACTTGCTGATCGCTGCCCAAAAACCCTGAAACTATTTGTACCAAAAAGATAGGACACCACACTGCTGGCCTCTCACAACCAATATTTCTCTTCTGCTGAGATGGTTGTACTTATGTTTCATCCTTGAGACATACTTATAAACAAGAAGATTAACAGTGTCTCTGTTAGAAACTCTAAAGTACCAAAATGTTGGCCCATTACAGGTAAGACAGTCTCCCTCCCCTCATGTAACAGAAAATACTGAAGATTTTCCAAGCGCTGCTCTTAAGTTTTAGAGCTATTTATAAATATCTTCCTTATATATGTAATAGAAGACTGCCTATATACATAAAACAAACCAACCCTTCCAAATTCCTTGTTATCAAATGCATATTAAGGAAAGTGGGTCAACAGGACTGAAATTACTCCGAAATCAGCAAAGCACATTTATTTTGCACTTTGAGGACTTGCTCTATTTGTTTCGATAAGAATTTAGAACTCACTTCTGATTCCAATTTAGTATACAGTTAGTTAACCCATTTAAAAGAACAAGACCTGCTTTCCTTCACTGCAAATATAAAAACCTCACACACAAAACCAGAAATATTATGCCTGCAAAACAATAGGACCAGAGGTGTTTCAAGGTCTGTTTTTTCCCCCAATGTAAAGAAAATGAAGGTTTTATTTAAAGATTTATTTTTAAGGTTTTATTTTATTTTTACAAGTAATTACATGAAAAGAGAGACTCTTTTTTAGATCTCTAGCTAACTTAACACAAACAAATTTAGTTAATATTTCATGGAAAATGGGATAGGTTGACACCTACTAGTTTAAAGGCCCTGCGAAGGCTCCTACCTCTTTTGTATTGACTTACAAAACACTCAGGCTCTTCGTGCCAGAGTAAATTGATGTAGGTTGCTTTTTTTTTTTTTTTTTTTGCAAAATGTAACGTTATTAGAAGATCATTTTGGTCTGAAAGCACTTTTTCTAACTTTCATGAACAACAGAGTAACGGTATCTTGTCAACTATCTGTCAAGAACCAAGAAATTTAAAAGTACAATACATAAAGATTCCTTTAAGGACAATTAGTTCACTCAACTATCCAGTAATCTACTTTTTACACAAGCTATATTTGCCACAAAAAAACTGCAGTACAATCAGTACCACAGAATCACTAAGGTTGGAAAAGACCTGTAAGATCATCAAGTCCAACCATCAAACAACACCACCATGCCCATTAAACCATGTCCCAAAATGCCTCGTCCACACGTTCCTTGAACACCTCCAGTGAGGGCGACTCCACCACTTCCCTGGGCAGCCCATTACAGTATCTGACCACCCTTTCAGTAAAGAAATTTTTCCTAATATCCAGCCTGAACCTCCCCTGGCACAACCTGAGGCCATTTCCTCTTGTCCTGTCACTCGTCACTTGGGAGAAGAGACCAACACCCACCTCTCTGCAACCCCCTTTCAGGCAGTTGTAGAGAGCGGTAAGGTCTCCCCTCAGCCTCCTCTTCTCCAGGCTGAACAACCCCAGCTCCCTCAGCCGCTCCTCATAAGACTTGTGATCCAGACCCCTCACCAGCTTCGTCGCCCTTCTCTGGACACGCTCCAGCACCTCAATGTCCTTCTTGTAGTGAGGGGCCCAAAACTGAACACAGTATTTGAGGTGCGGCCTCACCAGCGCCGAGTACAGGGGCACGATCACCTCCCTGCTCCTGCTGGCCACACTATTTCTGATACAGGCCAGGATGCCGTTGGCCTTCTTGGCCACATGGGCACACTGCTGGCTCATATTCAGCCAGCTGTCAATCAACACCCCCAGGTCCTTTTCTGTGGGGCAGCTTTCCAGGTACTTGTCCCCAAGCCTGTAGCGTTGCATGGGGTTGTTGTGACCCAAGTGCAGGACCCGGCACTTGGCCTTGTTGAACCACATACCATTGGCCTCAGCCCATTGATCCAGCCTGTCCCGATCACTCCACACTTGCACTGAAACACAGTGCAATAGGCTGTTCCATTCCAGGAAGATTTGGGTTTTCCAGTTCTTCTCACTTTTCTTTGCTCTTCAACAAGAGATGATCATGTTTAAAAATGTTTGCCACAGTTTCAACATTTAAGAATATTAGTCTCTTTAATCATCGCTATACTTGCCCACTCCAGGACTTCAACGCAGCTTTGAGAATATATAATAAAAGCAGTAGTCTGAGAAATTGCTGGCAAGCCACGTAATGCAGAGACCACCACGGACACTGAAAACATACGTTCTATCTCAGCAATACCCCTGACAGGAATACAGTCAATGAGGATGTCCCCAAATAGTTACGTAAGAGAATTTCTTCCAAAAATTATGCTGGATAAAAAGAATGAGGCAACGACATAACACAACACCAACTCTACTACACTGTTTCAAAAACATACCATAACTAAAATAAGCAATTCGAAACACGTATTTCAAAATAAGAAGGAATTCATATTCCATTCTAATACATGTTTTGATCAAATTCAATTGATCTAATCTATAAAGAAAAATGCTTTTGTAGCGATATATTTCCAACAGAAAAATATTATATTAATATTAAATCAATTTTAAATCTGTTAAAAAGTTCTGTTGTTAGTCGTTAAGTTTCTATATTCTATGTTGTGCTGAGCCACATATACATGCCATGGTGGTCTGGCTAACTCAGGGTCAGTTTGTTGGCAAAAAACACGCTTGCCTTACTTTGTCAGGTGGAACCCATCCCTCCACAGCAGCCCCTGATCCTCAAAGAAGGTCCCATGGTCATAAATGTCAAACCTCTGTCAACAACACTAGAGGCACCAACCAAGTGTTGACCCACAGGATCCATCCACTCCTCCAAGGCCTTGCTTTCACCATCATGATCAAGAACATACTCACAACCCTGGAGTTACTCTTGAGATCACTCTCGAGGTCTCCTCTGGCAGTATCATTGGCACATGCTCACGTGGATGGGCAGCTGGATCCACATATTTTTCAAACAGCTGAAGCCTTCACAGACTTTTTGAAGGACTATGAAGTCAAGTTTAGAAGCTTTAATGGGGAAAAGGGTTTCCTATACAAAACGTTGCTTTGCTTCCTGAGAATGAGACTTGTAAAACTGGTTTAATAACTTCTGTTCTATTTTTGCACCTTCTGGAGAAGAAGAAAAAATACTCAATGACACTACGATTATAAACCCCTTAGCCCATTCCAGCTGAGTTATACTTTATTTCTGGTTTCAGCAAAACAAAGAAAATCCATGTTAAGCTAGCATTCTGCAACAGCTGTTGAAGCAGAATTGCCAACATGATGTTTTACTTCGAAAAAAAATCCCATTTGTAAAAGATACTACTACTACTACTGGCAAAAATAAAAAACTTTATTACCAACCACAGGAGAGGGCTCGAGGACTGAATTGGCTTGGAAACACCTATCATCTCTTTCTATATATACAGAATTATAGTACAACTGCATATGGCGTCAGGCAAACTGTCTTAACATGGGCACAGTAAACATGCTTGAACAAAACTACATCCATGAAATATCAATGCCTGTGTTACAGTACCACTGATGCCAGCCCATAATTAAGATTCCCTGCTGAATTCCTATAGGACCTGGGTCATAGGTTGTTATGAAACATGTATCAACAGCTTTTGCTTTTCAGTTGAAAAGCCAGCTGTAGGACTTAGGCCTTTCTAGGAGTTATGAAGCATCACTCCAGAGACACCCAAGCATCCACCTCCTATTTACAGAGGAGACTGACTTACAGTAGGGCACAATCTCTTACACTGGATGGACTGAAATCACTAAAAAATAATAAATAAATAAAACCAGCTCATGAATTCTCCTTTCAAAATGTAGGTTCTGCAGCATGGTGAATGTCCCACTGTAATCAAGGATCCCATAATACAGTAACACAAGAAAGTTCAGCAAGTAAGTGCTGGAACCAAACCTGCCACTTGCCAGCTGCATGATGAAATCATCACTTGCCATCAGGGTACCTCCAGTTTGCTGGCTTTCCTTCGCTGATGTTAGAGGTCTCAAGACAGTCACCTATGGGGCGGAGGGAGGGGAGGGAAGCCTGCTGTCCCAAAGATTTTAATCTTAGGTTTGATAAGAAGGAAGAATGTTTAAGAATTATACTCACTAAACCTAAACCATTTCATGTCTTATAGAGCAAAAAGTAATAAAAACCTGTCCACTTTTCTACATTCTATCTGTCAAATGCTACTTCATTAGTTCACTGTCCTCTTCTTTGAATATATTCATTACCAACCATGAACTATCTAGAAGCTTCACTGAAGTCTGAAGCAACAGTTAGAAACCCAGAATATGTCCAAATGAGAAGAAGAGGCAACTTGTTTGCTAGCCCAAATCAGATGGCAAATATAAATTAATGAAAAGGAGAAAGGAGAACAAATCAGAAGTACTCCTGGTGAACCAGAAAGCCCTAACACTAAGCCTTGCCAAAAAGCCACAAAGGGAATGCGGGGAAGCTGGTCTGAATACCGGTCTCTGAATTGAGATATGAAAAAGCTTCTACATGCAAATAAGTACAATCTGAGCAGTGTAACAAAAGTAGTACGACCTTCCATCAATCCCACTATTTCTTCCACTCCATGTTAAACCTCTTAAAGTTAAACTCTGTCCTCCCACCTCTCCGTATTCTGCATCTTCTTCCCTCCTTCTAGGTACATACCACATATCTCTGCTCAGAGCATGCACAGGCATACTAAACAAGAAGGCATAAATGTTGTTTATTGCTAGGCTGTATATTGTATGTTGGGGTTGGATGACAGGCCTCTTTGTTCCAAATCCCAATTTTATCTGGGCATAGTTCCCTATTTGTGAAAAAAATATGGTTTTAGTTATTTTCTGTCATGGCTCCCAGAGACCTCTAAGCATGGACACTTATAAATAAAAACTTATTATTGTTTCTTATTTTGTCCTTAAGCAGGGAAACAAAAGGCAGAAGGAAACAAAACGTGAAACTAAACCCAAGAGCAATTAAAAAAAAAAAAGTTTGTCATAAATATTTTGTGTCTCTAGGAAAGAAATGAAATCCCTTTTCCCTAGTTAGCTAAGTATTTCTCCAAGCTTCTTGCTTGCAATGTTCTATTATTAGGAAGTATCAAAGAGCACTTCTAAGCTACCTGTCCTGGTTTATTATAATAAAATCATACAAACATCTAGAAAGTGCCCACCTTGCCTATAAAGGTACATTGGAAAAAGCAACCAATCTCCAAAATCTTGTGTCTTTGTCAAGCACAAAGAAACACAAAATCTATGTCTGCCTCTCAGGAAGAGCAAGGATTTCTATGTCACCAGGAGGGGACATTTATTTAGGATACTTGCTATTGCTCCTGTCTCGGCCAATAGCACATGAGTCACAGAACCAGAGGAGCACCAGCTACAGTGGACATGATTTATATTTATTTTCAGCTGAGAGATGCGGAGGTCCCATTCTTGAATTATTTCTAGCTTTTAATCAATGGGTGTCTAATGCAAAATACAAGAAAGTTCACAGCAAGTAAGTGCTGGAACCAAACCTGTTGCTTGCCAGCTGCATGATGAAATCATCACTTGCCATCAGACTACCTCCAGTTTGCTGGCTTTCCTTTGCTGTAGTTACAGGTCTCAAGACAGTCACCTATGGTGGGGAGAGAAGGAAACCTGCTGTTCCAAAGATTATACATTCTTGTTTGACAAGAAGGAATAATGGCTTTAAGAATTATACTGACTAAATGCCAAGGTGTAGAAAGGTAATTCCCTTTCTAACTACAGATTGTTACCGGACTCAGTTAAAAATGGAAAATAACAGTATGTTTTAAAAACAATGTCTCCAGCAACATAGCAGACAAATAGGACACGGATGAGAGACTGCAATGCAAACCTAATGACACTTTTTCTGATCTGTTTGGCATACTAACAGGTATTTCCTCTCACACATATAAAAATTACATAGATAGTTATTAAGTCTGAAGTGATTTGAAAGGCCACACAAAACCCTACTTGATAATACTTCCACCTTAAGAATTACCTTATTATCCTTTACTCCAGATTTGCTTGTAATATCTTTCTCTTTTCATCTTTTCCTTAACTTGTTGAAATCGATGAGTTTAAGACCACTTGTACATTAGCCTCACAGTTTAGTAGGCAAATATTCTGTTTCAGCTTGAAAACAAACTGAAGCATGTACTGAGTGTTTTCATGAGGTGAATCATCCTACTTAAACTAATCACTATCAACAGGTATGTTTGCTATCTTATTGCTGAGAACACTAGAAAAAAAAACCCCAAAACCAACAAAACAAACCACAAGGAAACCCCAACAACAACAAAAAATCCTTCCAATTTGCTGTACCTCAAACCACAAAGAAAACATTCCTGCTTTACACTTCCAACTAATCTTGCACAAATTACATCAGGTGTATATGTGCAAACACAAATGCAACTTTCTGTTTGCTATGAAGCATTTAACAAAATTATTATTTGGCACCGATTACCACTCTTGAGACATTAGGTTTATTTACTACCTCCCCCTGCCCCAAACAACTGCCTGGAATTAAACATTACATTGTGCCTCATGAAATCAGAGTCAGATTCTTCTGCTGATGCTGCCCCTTCAAGCAAATAATTCTATTAAATTCAGACGGCCTCATTCTGCAGTAGTCTTCAGCCACATAATGAGCACATCAACATGTAGGTACATAGGTTAACTATTTAACAAATACGTATTTATGCATATTTCAGTGTAACTTATAATTTTATACTTCAAAACATTTGCAATTTTTTTTTCTCGTTGTTATGTACTCCCTCACATGCTGCTGAAGTCAATTTGGAGTTTTTAACTTAGGTTTCAACAATCTTTCGATCATTGCCTTAAATCAAGCATTACTGAATTACATTCCAACATATATTCAAATAATAACACTCAGTTATAAAATAAAAATCTGCTAATTGATCATGAGTTACAAAACAATTCTGCAGCAAGATGTGTACTGATTGCTGAACCCACGGAGAGTCATGATGAATTCCCAGGACCACTAACATTAAAGCAGCAGCTTCTCACATAATCACATCGCTTCGGTTTAGCTCCAAGGAACTGGTCCAAATGTATGTGAGACAGGATGCAAAAAACAAGAGACAACCAGTAGAAGGGAGAATTCACAGAAGGCTAATTTTAGAGTCCTCCAGACAGACTCAACAAAGCACCAAAACCAGGCTTCTGCTTTGAATCTCCCACTAGTCTCCTTTTTCTCCACAAACTATAGAGAGCACTTAGAGACACAAATACCCCTCTCCTCCTGTTTTAACCACAGAACTTGATGCTTAAAAGCCACTGATGATACAACATTCTCATCCAGTATGAAAAAACATATTACATTATTAAAAGAAAAGTAAATTAACAACATACTTTTCATGGTCCCATCTTCTTCATCATCATCATCACTGTTTATTACCATGGTCCCCAAGTCCGATTCTAACATAGTACTGTTGTGTTCAATCATTGTCTGAGCGCCTTCACTCATTGTGCTTGTGGCCCTCATGGTACCAGCGCTCTCTGAACTCGTCTTCACCATGGTGTGAGAGTCCAGCTCATCTTCATCCTATGAAGAAACATTTGTCAAATGCAGCAGATAATTTAAAAAAAGTTAAGAAGGAATCATCTAAATGCTTATTCATTAGTTTTCTATCTTCACATGACCTAGTTGTACTGATAGACTTCCAGGTTTAAAACTTTAAATTTTATTACAAAATAAAAAGTATTCCATATAAAGGAAGAATAAAAACTTTCTTCTTTCTCACACATGTGCAGCGGGATGGATATACCAGAAACATGGTGCACTTTGCATCAGCAGCCAGTTTTGAGTATCTCGGTGATTTTCATGACCCGTTATACCTCCTTGGATTCCAAAATCAGTACCACATTTTATAGAAAGTGATTTCGTTGTTTTGCAATGGACAATCACCAAGGATTTGTGCTGATCACCCTTAACTAAATGTCATGCCCAGCATCTTACATTATGCACAACACCCAGATGGCAGACACCCATTCAATTTCGGTATTAAACAATCCTCCAAAATAGTTTTGGAAGTCCATCTCAGAAACAAAAGCAACTTGGCTTACTTCAAGTATTCAGTTCTCTTCAAAAGCCTCTGTCACAAGAGGGAGCAAAATAACTTGTTGATAATATGTTAGAAAATTATCTGCAGAGCACATACTTAACCACTAATTGGGAGGGGGAGCTAATATCATGAAGAGATACATTAACATTTTCAATTGGTGACAATAATGGACCAGGAATGTAAAACAGAGAACTACTGACAATCCAGTTAATGAATTATAAAATTCATATGGAATACCAATATTTGAAAACATTAATGGGAAATCCCACTCCTTTCCAAAGTCTGATTTAGATTACCTGCACAACATCACAGCATTTCAGGAATAATGTGATGGACTAGACACATTTTTCTTTATGAGTAAAATCTATTACCCAAGGAAAAAAAAAAAAAAAAGAAACAAAAAACCAACCAAACAAAAAAAAATGCCAAAAAAAGCCCAAAACAAACTAAAAAAAAAAAAGAAACCACCCAAGCCCCCAAACTCTACAAGGTCTGACACTTTCTATTTCTTACTGAACTCGTTCCTTTCCTTTCCTGTTATTCCCTGACACAGCAGATAATTTGCCTCTAGTATAGACATAAGCGCATGACCCAGCTATGTTGCCTGAGTGCCTGTTCCTCTAATGGTTGGTATAAGCAGATACTGAGAACTGTAGTTAGCAGCAATACCAATACACCAGCTCCTGAAAATTATTCTATTACATCTCAACTAAGAGACAGAAAAATAGATTTAATTTTGATTCAGAGAGTCTGGCTAACAGCAAGTGTACTAAAACCAGAATACAGATCTAAATCTGTGATTAAAATTTCAAATGTCAAAAGAATCATTCTTTTCTGGATTATAATTTGCAAAAACATTCAAGTTCTTCATCTGCATTCTTTCTGAGTTTTTTAATTGCATTCTAAAACACTGTATTTAGTACCCTTCTCTTAAAAAAATTATGATATTCCCAAAGATACAGATCGTTTACAGCTACAGCACTAGAGAACTCTGCCAGTAAATAAATGAGAATATTTTAGTACTGCTCCTCCTGGTGGCAACTTGAATTTTCTTTACTCCCCCCACCCGCAACATTCTTGCTAACCCCAGTGGTTTTTACAAGTTATATTTTTCTCTTTCTAACAAGGGTACTCAGAAAGTAAAGTCCAAAAGTGTCTTTTTGCATTGCATTTTAAAAGTGCCAAAACAATTAAGTTATTATTTCCAAGTGCTTCTTCCAGTACTGCAATACAACACAAAACTGACTCACAACATACTGCTATTTCTCCTATTAAGCGCTACAAATGTGGCATCTCAAACATACAGGCAGGCATATCTCTGAGCTTAAGGCATAGTTACATTTGATTTACAGATTTGCTTGACTAATATTATTATCTACTTGCAGTGCATATGGTCCTAAACTTACTAAAACTGAAATCAGAAATGAAACAAACATTCTCCTGAGGCTTAAAAATTTCATTTTAGAAGTTAGTGAAAAAAAGTTATGGCTGACAATAAGAACAAGTATGAAATTGAGTCCTAAGTGACCATTTTTGTATCTTCTGCTTTATTAAAAACAATTGGTATTTTATTTCTTCAGACAAATCAAGTATCTGGGTTTGTTCCAAAGAACAGCATTTCATTTTCCAGTCTGAGAGTGTCAAAAGCCTTTATCTTACTCTTGTCTCTCGGCAAAGAGAAGTTATCTTCTAGCACCTAGAAAACTAAGGATCACAAAAGCTCACATTGGTACTAACAAAAGAGTTGTCCCAAAAAGGGAAGTACATGACAATTTTGATCAATAGTGTTTTCCCTAGATCCTAGAATGATGTACTGAGAGAAAGCAATACAAATTTTTTTCAGGGCCTGGTTCATGCCCCAAAATAATTAATTCTGTGGGTTAAGCCAGATGCTTCCAGAACTATCATTCCAGTATTTCTCACAAATACGAGATTTAGCTAATACAGCAGTAGACTATACTGGATCTGAAAAAGTATGTAAGTGCACATTTACATGAGAGATCAAAGTGTTTTCTTCGTACAAATTCTGATTCATGCTTTACAGTTCGTAAATATTGATGTAGAACTTCTGATCTGTTGCTAAAAAAAGGTAAACTCACTGATTAAATAAAAACAAACGCAATCTCAATTTTAACCAGGAAAAAAATATAAGGCATTAAAGCTGAAGTGTCATGTTCTCATACTGTTTATGAAAACAGATCCAAGAATCAAGCAATAAAACCAGCTAACTCTGGAATTAAACTGTTTGCCTTTCTCTTGTGTACAAATAATAAGCACCAAACTTGTATTTGACAGGGGTTTCTGATACACCAGTAGACAGCAACAGAAAGAGCACACAAGAGAGAGCGCTAGTATCTCTTGAAATGCTACAGAAAATACAATAAACTACAGAAACTCTGAACAACATTACAGGATAAAGTAAGTAGAAGTAAAACACTGCCAATACCCTGCAATCCTATGGGTCTAACAGTTTGGATGTCCTTATTTACCAAAATAAGTTAGAAGATTAACAAAACCAACCCTTAAAGCATGAAAACGCAATCATAGACTTGATTATCAGGACAGCCAATTCAAAAATACTTCAGCAGAAACAACACTCAAGACTTCAAAATATGCTTGTAACATGAAAGATCTCACCATCACATGAGAAGTTTCCTCAGAAAAGATGGCCTTGCACATCGTACCTGAGTCTATATCATGGTAGACGCGAGTGAGACGAGGTGATAAAGATTAACGGATTTTTCTGTTGCATTTTTAACATTCATACAAAAAAAAGGGATGAAGAGAAAACTAAAACACGACAAGCAAATATGGCAGCTTGCCTTTAAAAAATCTCTTTAACTATGGTTTGTGCATGTAAAAAGAACACTAGAGGGCACCAGAGACAGCTAACTAGGCTGCAATACATTAAAGGAAGATTTACATGCTGGCAAAATTTAGTATCCTGTAAAATAATTTCATTTACTATTAACACCTCATCATCACCTTTGAAAAACGTGGCTGTAGTCACAGCTATCTTTTTGTAAAAGCAGTGTAGTAGCTACATAAACACATAATACAGTTTGGTCAAGAACAAGGATTTTGTAAAAGTTCCTAATGTACAAAGCCCAGCTACAACCCAAGTATATGCTTAATACTGAGCATACATTTAAGTTTAGACTCATCAGCAAAACAGGTAAAGACTTAACTTTCAGCAAACACTCAAAATGAAACAGCATTTAAGTTTGTTTTCTACCTCCTTCTAACTGATGTACCTAGTAACAACGACTTGCTGCTCACAATTACCTCCCTATGTTTACTCTTCCTGTAATCAGTTTCTGGCTCTAAATTGCTGTGGATTTTAACAATATGCTCTTAAAAAGCCCCTTGAGTAGCTATATTTCACTCAACAAAGTCATCTTTACATTTTTTTAACTTCAGGACACTTAAAGGACTGCAATCAAATTTAATTAGCACATGTCAAGTGTTCTTTGGCTTAAAGGAAAAATGCTCTAAAACCAGAAAGTTTTAACACTGTTTGTCATGCAAAGTTACATATATACACACACAGATACATAGATATATCATATACATACAAACACATAAAAAAGGCATGAAAATAAATACAAAAACCTTCAGAAAAATATGGCCTAGTGTATCAGATTTAAAATACATAATAACTCGAATCACTAGTTCCTTTAAAGTAACTATATAAATATTGTAAAAATATAAAGGAATAATTATAGCAATTATTTCTTAAGGTCTCAAAAAACAGACGCCAACTTCTCATAATTAATATAGAATTAAAGAAGCTTTTGTATGAATGAATAAATAAGCCTGCATATAGGAATAAGTTATTATTGATGGCCGGGTAAGTTGTTGATAGTTGTGAACCACTAAGTGCCTAAGAAAAACAAAAATGGAGTCCTGAAGTAGTAATTCCTTATTTGAATATTCTAAGATAATTAAGCATTCCTCACATAATAAAGACACTAAAATGTAAGAGAAAACATACAGGAAGAGCTGCTTGTTAGCTCATTCCTTTAAAGATCCACAGAAATAAATATTTAGACATGTTTCCTGCGAGCTGCCAGGCAACGAGTTACTTTACATTCCCATAATACAGCTGCCCAGCCTCAGCATCCAATTCACATCACACTTCAAAAAATGCATGAGAGAAGAGATTGGTCATGTTTAGTAATGCCTAAACTAACATTTAAACTTTGATATCAGGATTAACCTTCTGCAGAATACACCACTTGCAATTTTTGCTTAATTAAAAAAATCTGTACAATTACCTCAGCACCTATCAAAACATGTCAGTTTGTCAGAAGGCATTCTCATCACACAAGCAGCTCTCCTAACAGGCATAAAATCAATTCAGAGCGCACTATTTGTAATGATATTATATCTCTCTGGAAGGATACAGACTTGAAGACTGTATTCAACCTGGCCATTTATTTACAGCTGTATAATATGAAGGTTTGAACAGCAGAATAATACTTACATTACAACTGACAACTTCCCATACTATAAAATGTTCACAGAAAGTGGTAAAAATGAAAAATACGAACAAATTTTAAGGATATGACTCTTCCTCACTTGAAGGAAAACAACCTGAATCAATCCTGAAAATTAAGCACATAATTGTGAAATCTTTGCATCTGATTAATTCTCCAAAACCACCCGCTCCTCTCCATTCTACTTTCAGTTATGTAAATCACTTATAACCTGAGTGCCCATTACAACACATATATGGTTTTAAGAGGGAATTAAAGCTATAAAAACTTACCCAAGTGTAAGTGTTAGGGTTAAATCTGGTTTCCTAACAAAAGGAACATCATAGAATATTTTACACCTTTCTTCTCAACGGGTCCCAAAACACGTACCAGTGAGTAATGAGCACAACTGCTCATGCTTTACATAGGAAATTCTCGGGAGTTTAGATGAATAAATTCAAGTCCCCGACAGGTTAACTGAAACCATTCTTTTTCAATAGTATATGGACTCAATTCACTGCCCATGAGAGACCTTTAACATTGATAGACTCTACTTAACACGAACATCAATATTTGCTCTTGCTTTCAGGTGTTATTAAATATGCATTTCTCCATGTTTGAGTCTGCCTTTGCACTTCTACGGTGAGGACTTCACAGTGATATCATTGGGAAAAAATCCACTTCTAAGGTATTATTTTCAAAAATTTCTGTGTGAGGTGGCTATTACTTTCCAACTGAACAGTGACTCCAATTCCATCTACATATGAAAACATTTATAGATAGTAAAATATGAAGAAATATATGCATGACTTACTGTCACTACTATTACACAAGGCAACATAGGGACTGTCATTATCTCTTTCTAGAACTGCTGCCATCATTGCATGTTGGCTTATCAAAACCAGTATTATCGTTTGAACTGTACGTTCATGTAGTCATGCAAACTACACATAAGCAGCCCTGTATTTCTTCAGGGTTCTGTGGGAAGTGGTATGTAAGAAGGAGGAATGTGCAATGGTTATTTATCTTTATATTTGAATGCTGGACTGCTGACTTCATCCACTACAGTATACCAAACTGGCACTCACATTATCTGTTTTCCCTTTCCAGAAAGGAAAGAATAAACACTCAGAAGTGTAAAAAAGAATTGGTTTATTGTTCTTCTGGCAGTTCCCCAAACAAGTTCCAAATTAAATGGAAGACATAATCTTCGAGCTTATTTTGAAATTAAGCATTATTTCAAATTGAAGTGGGGGCTTTTGGGGGGATTGTTGTTTGTTTGGGAATTTTTTTAAATGGCAAACACAAATGTTCCAATGCTTTCATTTTATTCTTCTGGTTTTTATCCTTGTTTCCTGTAATAACTTGTGGGTCCATTGATCGATCTCTGCCTAGTATGCTTTAAAAACTAAAATCTGTGCTGTCCAGAATTTCACTTAAATTCAGGCCTCAATCACAGCTACATGTCGCTCAGGAGTCTTCTAGCACGCAGTACATGAATCACACGAATTCAGGAAACATAGTACAGAAAACTTCTCTGATTAAATAAAAAAATTGTAACAATTTGTCCTGCCATTTCCTAGTTTGGCTGGCTTTGTGCTTTTAACTGATCAGAATCTTTAGTGACTGCAACTGGACAAGATGCTGGTGTCATCTCCCAAATGAATCTGGAATTTCTTACAATGATGTACTGCATTGAAATTCAGTTCTAAGACATGGGAAGTCTGGTTTATAACCAAGTAATTATTAAAACCAGTTTGGAACAAGATTAGTTCTGCATTGTGACAACACAAAAGCTATTCAAAGGTCACTACCAAACATGGAGTTTTGACAAATTGTATTTGTCAACAGGGAAATCCCTCCTCCTCACCTCACCATCAGTATTCTTCATTTCACTCACTTGTACCCTGACTTTTTCTATTCAAGCTAAGTATTTCCAAACTTTTTTATTAAAGGCATGTATTTACTGATAGCAAAAGTCATACTTACTACCAAATATCACATTAACAGTTTTAACAAAAGTAAAAATTTCATCCTAATTACAAACCTTATCACAGATTATTTTTTAGAATCATAAAACCATATGAAAACTACTTAGGGAATTAAAACATCTCAACAGCATAAAAGAACATAAGCAAAAATCTTTTTAAAAATAGAAACAAAAATCCCTTTTTACTTAATCTTTGTATAACAGCAAACTTTGTCAAAAGTTTAACTATTCAATATAAACCTTACAACAAAAATACCTGGACATTCTCTTGTCTATTAGAAGATATTTTTGTAGTAGTAAATAAATGGCGGCTTATAGTCTTCCTTTGATAAAGCTTATAGAGCTAAAGGGAAGAAAGGCATAAAACCTCTCCAGAATAATCTTCAGGAGTAATGAAATTTATCTATCCATGATCAGGATAAAAAAAACATTAAATAATCACACTGACAAGTGCCACTTCCCACTTCGCCAGCAGCACCAGCTAGTACTTCCCTTTTGTTTGCTCCACTTACAAGTGGCATATATTCTTATCTTTGCACATGGTCTTTCTCTACATTTGGAACTTCCCTCAAGCTCAGAGAGATCTATTCCTTCCCCCTACTGAAGTTTACAAGAATGACACAAACTATTTTTAAAAAAATATCCATTTTCTCTGCCATGACCAAAGCTGGCCTTTGCTGAAGACCTACAGTTAAACTCTCAATCACCTTACCACGGTATTACAAACACATCCTCTGAATTACTGTCACTTCAAATGCACACATAGGTCTGTAGCAAATATAAGACAGCCTGACTTACCTTAGCCCACAACGAATTTGAATACAGACTATCTGTGTAGCTTAGTCTACTACTGGACCCTTCTCACAGCAAACAAAACAGACATAAGGTTGTAAGGATTAACCTTCTGTGTTTTCCCCAAAGAAAAACAGTTACAATAACCTGTTAAGCAGAGTTAGAATGTGTAATTCAAGCAGTTACCACTCCTTAGCAATATACAATAACCACCCACTTGAACTCAAACTTGTGTTCTTATGCTCTAAAATATTAAGGTATAGTTTGCATTAATCTCTTTTGTGCTTTGTATTCAGCCTACCTTCGGTGTCACTTTAAGTCCACTCTTCACAAAGTTTATTTTGCATTAAAATAGACCCATAGAGGCAGCCAGCTTATCTTGCTGAGGAAGCAAACTACTTAGCTCAAAAATACAACCGCAAGGACTTATGTATGTTCAAATGCAATATATTATGCACTGAATATCCAGGATCCATCTCTCTTAACATCTCCTGCAAACATCGTTTGGCATTATCTATTAATTTTAGTTAATCAAGTATAGCCTGTAAGTCAGCATCACCATACAAAACTGAAAAAGAGTACAAGACACCAAATTACTAAGGACGATAAAACTATTTCTAAAAGAACTTCAATAATTAACTCCAAAGATACTATGCAGCATAATATGCGTTTTCAATGTATTTTATTATTTTTTTAAATAATTCTGAAGTCTTTTACAAGTACAACAGTACAAAGGACTTGCCCTAACAAACGTACACTTCTTTTTCAAAATATCCATATTGCTAAAGTTTTCATCCAGACTCTCTCATCCTTCTTGCCTATTTGTCACCTTAAAGTCTTATCTAGTGATCCCTCCCCTCTAAGAAATAAAACTACAAAGGTTCATTTTCCAACTTCTCCCCTTCTGTTTTCCATTATGCTGAATTCATACTCTATTTTTCATTTTTCTACTACCTTTCTTTTCTGAGCTGACTAGTCTCATTCACAAGCCCCCTTTCTACCTATCATTTCATTCTGTATTGAGAAGTCACCTCCACCTCAAAACTGGCCTCTTTCATTACTCACCTGTGAAGTTTTCAAACCCCTTTATTCTTTTCTCAGGTCCCCTGCTACTACTGGCAGGGCTGCCTCTAGCCTTCTGCAAGACTGTCATTATTGTCCTTTAAAACTCCTCTACAACATGATCCTGAAAACAAATTGAGCAAGGTATGCTAATGCCAGAGCTTCCCATGCTGACTAATCTTATATCTCCTTTGCCTGTGCCCCTGTCATCCACTCTGACCTTCTGCCTTATATTTAAGAGCAATTTGTTTCAAGCAGAGGCTGACTTCTGTTTCTGGGTTTCCTCATGCTCATGCACTGGTATATAATTACAGCCCCTAAAATTCTGTTAGTATAAGTAAAAAATGACAGACTTAGCATTTCCATAGACTACAACTGTACTTATTTTTAAAGAGTAATGCAATCTTGCAGCAAAGGTGGCTAACGGTATCCCCAGGCTGCATTAGGAGGAGTGTTGCCAGCAGGTACCGGGAGGTGATCCTTCCCCTCTGCTCAGCACTGGTGAGGCCACGCATGGAGTGCTGGGTCCAGTTCTGGGCTCCCCAGTACAAGAGAGACACGGACATACTGGAGAGAGTCCAGCAAAGGGCCATGAAGATGATTAAGGGACTGGAGCATCTCACCTATGAGGAAAGGCTGAGAGAGCTGGGACTGTTCAGCCTGGAGAAAAGGAAGCTCAAGGGGGATCTTCTCAATATCTGAAGGGAGGATGCAAAGAGGTCAGAGCCAGGCTCTTTTCAGTGGTGCCCAGTGACAGGACCAGAGGCAATGGGCACAAACTGAAACGCAGGAGGTTACCTCTGAACATCAGGAAACACTTTTTTTTTTACTGTGAGGGTGACCAAGCATTGGCACAAGCTGCCCAGGGAGGTTGTGGATTTCCCTCCTTGGAGATATTCAAAAGCTATCTGGACACGGTCCTGAGCAACCGGCTCTAGGTGGCTCTGCTTGAGTATGGGGGTTAGACCAGATGACATCCAGGGGTCCCTTCCAACCTCAACCATTCTGTGATTCTGCTCTCTCAGCCCTGCTAAATGAAGATACTTCTGTTATTTTCAGACCTGAGGTACCTATCTTATACACTTAGTGACAAGCAGTCTCACTGTCTTTTTAACTCATAACCTGTTCCCTGACTGCACCACAAAAGTACATGGCAAAATTCCCCAACTACTGCAATGGTAACACAAATAACAGATTCCTGCCCCAGCCCTGGATTTGAGGTTCCCTTACACTAAACACTGAATAATCCAGGAGGGGGTGGGAGGGGTGGGTGTAGGAAAAAAAGTGCAGTGTTATATTCCGACTTTTGTACCCATGCAAGAAGCATGAGGAGTTGGACTTGATGGTTGAGTCTGACGGTTGGACTTGATGATCTTACAGGTCTTTTCCAGCCTTAGTGATTCTATGAGTTCCTAAATGCTTCTTTAGCCAAGGTGGACCAAACCTGTCTTGTACCCTTCCATCCAGTAGTGGGAGAGGGAAAGTGTAAACCACATACTGAGCTGGCAGGGACTGTTTCATCTCTGCCTGGCATTCTGATTCCCCATCTGAACCTCAGACTAAGCAATTAGATGTCATACCTAATTTTGGGTTAATCCAAGAAACATCAACAATGCTCAAGTGTTTGAGGTCTTTAGTTCAGAAGGCAACAGCAGGAAGAAAAGCATGCTAGTAAAGATATCTCTTTTTTACGTCAGTAATAAATCAGTCTCTTCAGAGATCAACTATTCAATATATCAAGTCACAAACATCAACTCTGCTTGTCAAGTCACACATATCCACATAGGCAACATTTCCTAATGTAAAAAAAAAATAATCCCAACCTTCCCTGCTGGTTTTATTACTGCCTAAGCAAATACAATCCAGAGTAAACCATTTTTATACACACAAGCTATCAATACTCTTAGAACATACTCTTAGAACAGCAAAACATCCAGCAAACAAAAGACCATACTGTCTGCTGGGATACAAAACACTCTACAGAATCTGCTTGAAAAGTGTTCCTATGTATAGATCATCACCTAACACTCCGTAGCACATAACAAGGATTATACTACTTGGGATAGGGCAGACTGCATTACTGTGCTACCCTCTTCTCTGTTTGCTCAAAGCTGTAAGATTTCTACTAACATTCCAGCCTCCATCTTCTCCGTGTGTTATTCCTGAATGACCTTGGCTCTCATTGTATGTGTGGCAATACACTCCTTTGAAGCACATACTGCTGCATTGCACAAGGCTGCCCTAAAATAAATCATGTAGGGAGAGTAATAATGCCAGGAACACTGACTTATTCCTAACATTGCCAAACAAATTCCATTTGGAATTCAAATGCAATATATTTATCACACAACCTGCTCCTCTCCTCAAACATATGCTGACAACGTCATCTGAAGAATGAAATGCTGTCACCATTTTCACTTTATAGGTGCAACTTGATTCAAACCATATTGCAATCACTACTTACTGTGCTTCATAACTAACTATTCTGTGTATTAGACTTTATAAAAAAAAAAAAGGCAAAAAAAAAAAACAGTTAAGTGCCCTGAACTGATACTTAAACCACTTGTCTAGAAGCCCATATGTGAAAGTGGAACCTTAACAGTTTTGGTTTGATTTGGTTTGGGGTTTTTTTTGTTAGTCTGTACAGCTGAATTTCACATGGTTTCTTTTCCCACCACCTAGAAAAACTTTTTACTAGGACATCTCATGGAATAGTGCTGAAAGCTGGCTCATACAACACTACTCACAGCAGTATTACTCATCATAAATAAGAGTGGAATAGTCAGCCCTCATAGGCTAAAAACCAGGTAGAAACCTGGTAAAGAAAAGTGTTTGAATAAGTACAGGAAGTAGGGGAAAAACATCAACTTATCTATAAAGTACAGACAGTTACAGAAAAAAAGGTACACACCGAATTTTCTTCCTCCTCTTCTAGTTCTCTCTGCTGTTCCTCATGTCGCTTTGCCTTTATCTCCATAGCTTCAGTGATCAGGTCCCTTAAAATTGAAACTGGCTTGGCATTCTTAATAAATGTATGCTAGAAAAAAAACCACCATTAAGTTATATAACATCGTTACAATAGTTACACTTCAGATGTAATTACAAGTATTATTCAACAGCACAGATTTCAGTGATAAGTAGTATTTAACATTACACAATAATTAAAATCTACACTAACACAACATACAATATCTTTTAGCTGCTTCATAACTAAGCTTTTACTTTAACCACTTTTAATAACAGCAAGCCTTGGGAAATGTAATCATATAACAACTGTTTTATAGTTAAGGATATAATTGTCCAAAGGAAACGTGCAGTAAATAGTAAATAAATAGAGTGGTGATTGTCTGACATAGAAAAACAAACTTTTTCAGATATTCAGTTACAGAATTCAATTAATCTTAACAAACTGACAGCATAAATTAGTGGCTGTAAGCAGAGCAACTATGGCTGCCTAGTTCAACAAACCTGTACTTCATATGGCATAAAACATTTCTTGATCTATGATGCTGAAATGTGGAACAAGCAAAAAAATACGTTACTTGTAGAAGAAAGGTTAATTTTTAATTCAAGGCCATTTAAAACATCACTTCTTCCTTTAAGACAACATGTGCATGATACCATTTACATTCATTTTGCTGTCTACTAAACACCTGCTGTTAGAAAAATTCTGATTTTTGCATCATTATATGCAAATACAGTTTAGGCAATATGTAACTCTAAGCACCTCAGAAACACATTATTAAATATTAAAAAATTGTTCCATGAGGAACAGAATTGGTGAAGCCTAGTGTCCTACACCTATTATCTATCTTCTCCCTTGATATATTAATTCAATTACTCTCCTTTTTCCTCCATGATCTTTCCCCACAAGCAGTACTTTCATTCCCACTCACACACACCCACAGCACCTCCAGCTCCATCACACATGCTCCAAATTCCAGCTGGGGTAAAAGGCAACATGTACTTGTGCTGGACATAGTATTTGGTTTTCTGGCCAGTAAACACATGGAAAGAGGAACACTGAAGCTTCCCCCCACCATTACTTGCACACACTAATGCAAATATCTTCTACCCAGCTGCCGATATTCAGCTAACCATATGAACTTCAAATCTTTAAGGTCTCAAGTATGATTCATACATCATAAGAAAAATCTATAACTTTCAACTTTTACTCTCCTTGCAGTCTACATTTTGGTGTTCTCACAGTGTGGAAAATAAAAGATTCATAACATGAGTTATGAATTTGATGATCTATTATTGGAAAGTACTTCACAAAATTTTAATGTTCTTCTTGTAGTGGAGTTCACAGGAATTTAAATTTTAAGAGGCTATCGCTAGCTAGAGACAGAATAAATCTAGCATGAGTGTCTTACAGATGAAATTTCAGAAGATCAAATTCTTATGTAGACTGATGAACAAAGAAAATTAAGAATAATATTTACCAATAACAGTGAAAAGCATAAAAGAACACTAAATTATCCAAAAGTTTAATGAATTAGGAATCAGGAAAGTAAAAAGAGCAAAGGAACTAGCAAAATTTTTCAGTTCTGTCTCATTATCAAAGCAAGCTTATTCACAGGAAATTTTAAGATTCCATTTCAATCATCATGGAACCTATTATAATTTTTCTAGAAATCTCCCCCTCCCCGCCTTTCACCACCTTTCTTCTTTGTTCTTCCTGAGTTACTTGTAGGCTTATTATGACAGCCCTGAAGGCAGTGGATAACACAAATACGGGTCAAAGGAGAAAGCTTTCTTCAAATTTTCTCTCTCACCTACATACTAAAATGTGTGGCCCCTGTAAAATTATGTCCATTTCACAAAGATGAAATCTTTCTTGATAGAGCAGACCCTCCTGTTTGATTTTTGTAGTTCTTTGAAATTTCTCTGCTTTATTTCTATCTCAGTACCAAAAAGATGCAACTTAAATTTCTGCAGCTACTAGAAGCTCAGTTCAGAGAGCTGGCAAAACCCTGGCACACCCTGCCCTGGCTCCACAGGTCCACACTGCCAACTGTGGCTTGAATTTAAAAGTGCCCACTTGGTATACCTCAGCCCAAGAACAAAGCCGTTATCCTGTCCTTCTGCATCAAACCTCTCTAGGACACAGAGCAACCCGTCTGCTTAATTTGACATGACCAGAAGGAAAGATTGAATATACTCTATGGGTGGTCCACACCGAGGGGTAACCTCGGTTCAATGCCTTTACTTAACACTTGCCTAAATCCTGAGATATATTGAGTGCCTCTAACCACAAAGCAAGGATCCGATTTTAACAGCAAGAACCAGCCCTAAAAATATATAAAGAGCAATTAATTTTTAGAAGCAGCAAAGGAGAAATAATATGGGGGTAGAGATAGAGGAGCTAACAGAGAAAAGACCTCAAAATGGAAAAGAAATAAGACATGATAATAGCTAAAATGAGATTTGCCCTTAGAAATTTTCACAACAGTTCTGGTTTGAGACTAGAGGAAAAAAGCCATAAAACTTGCATTTCCTCAGTAACTTAAACACTGACCTGTAGCAGCTGTGTTGCTGTAGCTCTTTGTTCAGGATTTTTCACTAAGCATTTCTTCACAAAATCTGTGAATTCATCAGACCAGAGCTCTGGCTTCCGGAAGGTTGGAGGGGGATTTGTAGGAATCATAAAAATAGCCTAGATAAAAATCAAACAACAATAGCAAGTTTAAACAAAACACATCAGCACAGCACCAAAGCCAAGTAAATAAATTGGTTTATCCACCTTTCTTATCAGGCTAAGAATCTGGAAGACAAATTTTAAGTAAGTTAGGATTTCCACTCATATTGAGATTCAGGAAGTAAATCCATCTGCTACTAATGTAGCCACTTCCCATTAAATTTTCTCTATTTAAACTGTACCCCATCAAGCACATCACTCGTTATTTTATCTATTGCCATTTATCAATCTTGAGAGCTGATTTTGTTCTTTCGGAAATTCTTAATAGCTCAGCACTGCTTGTTTAAACAGACACATACGAAGTTGCTGTGAAAAGCCAAGTTCACCTTCTCCTCTCTTACTGCATTTAGTTTTATAGGAGAATTACTTAGGAAATTTGGTAGGACTACTATTTCTTTTTGCATTCTTAATTCTTCAGATGCAGTTTTAAAGCTTGCTTTTGCTAATAAGATTTAGAAACATATGCTAAAAGACCTAAGACAACACTAAAAGATGATAAAAATAAAATAATCAAGTAACTTGTCTACTAGCAGTGAGAATTTACTTGAAATTGAAAAAGGCAGCATTTTACAGAAACAGAAATTTCAGACTGTCACGAGCCATATGCAGACAGATTTTTCAACTAGGAAAAAATATTCACACTGTATAAAAAAATGTTTGTCCTACTTAAGATTATATATATTGTGCCATTTTCTTTATGATTTTTTCCAGGTTTTCCTTTAATTATAGATTTACACTTCTAGGGGAAAAAAAAAAGCAGTACAATTCTGAGAGACTACTGTAAAATAATTGGAAATTTTGAACTTCTGTATGTAATACCTCAAATGCATTCAGTATCATTGCCTAAGATTCACACACAACAGCAACACACTATTCAGAGCTAGGTCTGTTGACAGACACATAATAAGCTATTGTTTTCTTTTAAAACCAAGTTCAATTCAACATTTTGCAAAGTGAAAGGGAGTAAAAGTTCTTCATTTGTTTGTCTACAAGTATAGGCAGAAATACGTACTCAGAAAAGGGGAAAAAATTGAAATGAGATATTATGCACACCATTAACATAGTAGAGGCACCAGAAGCTTCAGCCTGTGCTTGAAAAATGGGGAGAAGGGAGAAGAAACTTCGGTGGACAGCTGTGCCAAACTGGTATATGAACTCAGATAGGAAACACAACACTCTGTTACCCTGTAATTGGCCTTACCTATTTCACTTGTGATACAAGATTAATTGTCAGTACAAGTGAAGTGCTTCTGGTATAAAGCAGTGGCTAACAAATTCAGCTGTTTCTGTCCTTGAAGGTAATGATCTCTTCTGAACTTTGAACTGATGACTTTTAATCTTATCTTTAGCTACTCTTAACAGCTAGCTCTGCAGTAGCTATTGAAAACACACAGCTGTAACAGAAGACTAGTTAACTTCTGTTTATGTGGTGTCAAAAAGTATACCTCCTGTTTGATAATAAACATTGACCTGTCTCTCAGCAGGTAAGCAAAGCTTAGTTTCAGAGTCCTACTCAGCTCCAATGTTCTGTGAAAAATATTTGCTTTTGCCAATTATTTTCATCAACTACACAGCAATTAAGAACCACAGCAAAGAAATGACTTCTTTATAATTGACAAAGGACAATGAGAAGAAAGAGGGAATTCATGAATCATTCTTTTATGGCAGGCAATAAAATTCACAAAAGGAGATACTCAAGAGCTAGAGTTAGGGTCCTAAATCCACGTTTATGCTTTGTATGCTTTTTGAAAATACCTACTTCAGAAATATACATATTTATTTAATGCTTAAACTGTAGGCTTTTTTAAATCTTGGTATGTGACATGAGCTGCGTAACCTGAAAAAAAAAATTTAGATGTGTTTTTGTAACACAAGAAAACATACAGAAACTACTTCCGAGGGTGGGAAGGCTCTGCAGAGGGATCTGGACAGGCTGGATCCATGGGTCGGGGCCAATTGTATGAGGTTCAACAAGGCCAAGTGCCGGGTCCTGCACTTGGGTCACAACAACCCCATGCAGTGCTACAGGCTTGGGGACAAGTACTTGGAAAGCTGCCCTGCAGAAAAGGACCTGGGGATGTTGGTTGACAGCCGGCTGAAGATGAGCCAGCAGTGTGCCCATGTGGCCAAGAAGGCCAACGGCATCCTGGCCTGTATCAGAAATGGTGTGGCCAGCAGGAGCAGGGAGGTGATCGTGCCCCTGTACTCGGCGCTCGTGAGGCCGCACCTCGAATCCTGTGTTCAGTTTTGGGCCCCTCACTACAAGAAAGGCATTGAGGTGCTGGAGCGTGTCCAGAGAAGGGCGACGAAGCTGGTGAGGGGTCTGGAGCACAAGTCTTATGAGGAGCGGCTGAGGGAGCTGGGGTTGTTCAGCCTGGAGAAGAGGAGGCTGAGGGGAGACCTCATCGCTCTCTACAGTTACCTGAAAGGGGGTTGCAGAGAGGTGGGTGTTGGTCTCTTCTCCCAAGTGACTAGTGACAGGACAAGAGGAAATGGCTGCAAGTTGCGCCAGGGGAGGTTCAGGCTGGATATTAGGAAAAATTTCTTTACTGAGAGAGTGGTGACACACTGGAATAAGCTGCCCAGGGAAGTGGTGGAGTCGCCCTCACTGGAGGTGTTCAAGGAACATGTGGACGAGGCATTTTGGGACATGGTTTAATGAGCATGGTGGTGTTGGTTGATGGTTGGACTTGATGATCTTACAGGTCTTTTCCAACCTTAGTGATTCTGTGATACTTATTCCAAATGTTTAGTCCAACTTGTTAACTATGCCATGCACTTGCTAGCATGTACCTCTCTCCCCAACTCTCAGCACTCCCTTTCGTTAACTAGCCTGAAATGCTGGTTTTCAATTCCACCTTCCCACTCTACTTCCTCATTTTGGCTTGCATATTTCTCTGCATAAAAGTTAAGCTCCCTCTCTCTTTCAAAACACTCTATGATTTAGCTTCCAACTACTTCTATTTCCTTCCAAGAAGCTTGCAAAGCAATCACTGGAGGATTGTAAAGCCAGTCCCAAATCTCCAGGAATAAAAACAAAATGCTTATCTAACAGGAAGTTATTCTTCATTTTTGCTTCCATTTCTTGTCAAATACATCTTTTCTGTCCTATATTAAAACAAAACTAAGCTGTTTCAGTCACTCTGTTCCATGGGTGCTGAGGGAAGCAGGAAACCTAAGAGACTTGGTTATTTCATGCTTCTTTCATCTTACCCTGTGTTTCTCCACTCTCTGTGTTCTCCCAAACTATTACCTATAGTAATTTTTTCAACCACTCCACTCAGAATTTTCTCTAAAAATTTCCCACAGCTATTGGTATTAGTTCAACTGTTACAGTAGGGCTGATGGCAATGCTTATACAGTATACAGCCAGCATTAGGCAACTGTTGCTTAAAAGAGAAACCAAACCAAAAAACCAGCACCAGCTAGCACTGAACATAAACTACCATCCACTCAATTACATGGGCTGAACTGGCAGTAACTGCAGGAAACATTAGGAGGAAATTGTTCAACAAAGGGGGCAGGGTCTGACATACTATGTGAAAGAGCTGGGGCTAATTCTTCTTCTCCCACCTTCAACATTGCCTTCCATATTTCCCTAACGTATCTGAGACAGACTGGCAAATCTTACTCAAGTAACACATCAGATATACAGCCAAGGTGTTAGGTCCTATGACTCAGTCTTCAGTTTTAACCATTCAATCATCCTTTAAAAAAAAAAAAAAAACCAAAAACCTCTAAGCTGCAAGACGTCCGAACTCAGGCCTGAGGGACCATGGCAGCTTAATCGGTGTTTGTCTTCACTTGTTTGTAACAGAGAGCCCATTCCAAATTTGTCCTGAACTGGCCCTTCCACCTCTGAACCTTGAGCCCAACTCTCTACTTTGAATCCTCTTTCATACATTGCTCTGAGGCAAGTCCTACACCCTGCAGTGAAACCAGAATCCATGGCAAATTACAGTAAAATTACAGTAGATATGGGGGGGTGCGGAGACAGATGATGCAGAGCAGCTTTCAGTGGCCACTAGACAATCTAACACAGTTTCTACCATAACTGTTGCCTGGAAGCACTTACCTGCCCGATAACCAGCAGTTATGGTTAAGCTGAATACTGGACTGAGGACCAGGTCTTAAGTAAGAGCAGACTGCGCAAGTCAGCACATGATTTTCTTTTTATTATTCTTAAAGGGTCTAGCATGTTAAATGAAGTCCAGGCTGAAAACATTTTTTTTCGTGAAGGTTCTTTTATGGACAGTTTTATTGGCGTGAAAATGTAATCAGATGAATTAGGAATTGCCAAAAGAAAAATGAGACCTCATACACTGCATTTGGAATTTCCCAATTAGAAAATCCTTGCAGCTCATTCCTCCTGTCAGTCAGGGTAATACATCTGTATTTCACACAGCCCACAAACATATTAAATGATCAACAGTAATTTGGTAGAGGTACTACGTCTTTGGGTTTTAGCTCCTTGAATAACTTAACTCTACTGCTTAGTTTAAATAAATGACTTGTAATAAATAGCAGGAAATCAAAAGAATAACTTTCGCTGTTACTATTTGCCCAGTATCATGAATGCTACTGAAAGAGACAGCAAAGATTTTTTTCTATTGGGGCGATTTTATAATTTTCAAGCTGTGAAGCTCCACTTCTATAATCTACAGAGAGAAACTTTTTTTGAAAGAGGGTAAGGATACAGGACATTGACAGGCAGTTTGTGACTCCATAGTTTTTGCCACCACAATTATACTACTTAGTTTATCAATCTACTACAGAAAACAAATTCCAAAATACATTTAAACTCAGTAACACATTTTAGACTATGAAATCCTATTTAAGGCGGGGGGGGGGAGTGTTAAATATTGGAATACTGTAACATTTTAATAGCTTTAGAAACAAAGAATCAGCTGAAAGACACATTCTTCTCTTCTTTGTGATAGATGTCATAGAACTTCCCTCCCTACTTGAATAGCCTTCAAAAAGGCTATTGAAACATCACTAATTTTCAATTATTCAAAAAGGCTATTGAAACATCACTAATTTTCAATTACACAGTTCAACAGCTGTCTAGAAATGAAACACCAGCATGGACAAGAAGGGTGAGATAATAGCAGGTTCTACATTGGTTTTGCTTTGTTGAGCTTTTTTTAATTTTTTAATTCAGAACTACAATATTGTTACAACAAAGTTTTTTGCAAAACTTTGTAAATGTGTTAAATATTGGAATACTGTAACATTTTAATAGCTTTAGAAACAAAGAATCAGCTGAAAGACACATTCTTCTCTTCTTTGTGATAGATGTCATAGAACTTGTCATAGAACTTGTCATAGAGCAAAGTTTTTTGCAAAACTTTGTAACAACAAAAAACAAAGTTACTGAATAATGCCTGGTGTGTTTAAAGACAAGGAAGTCTGTTTATGATCTGCTTCAGTGTTGATAATAAATTTAATTGTTAGAAGTACCCTAAAAATCACCAGCTTCCTCCTCCCATCTGCAAACACAGTAGTTCGTGAAGATCTAGTGCACTCAACACTTTTTGTGCAGAATTACAAACAGGTCTGGTTCCATCAGACATCTGTCAGATACCTCATCCAAAGAGATTCTCAATATCCCCCGAGTTTGATAAAACCCCTAACTGGAATCTGAATGGGCGATTCACAATATTTGAGAAGCTTAATTATCGTTCTGTGTGAAATATTACTTTTGTTGAAGCAGCCAATACCAATCTTTACTCTTTCTTTTCAGAAAGAAAAAAGTGGCTTCTCAGTCATGCACCAATTCTCACTCATCCAATTGTATCTTTCTTTGGGGGTGGGGGTGTGTAAGTGCTGCTTTTTACTAAACTCAGTGACAAGAGCAACACGAACTACAGAGGTCAAGAAGGAACCACTCAAGTCAAAACTGTGCATCCAATGGCCCATGCAATGCTATTTTCTTCATTGTCACTGCCTGTCTCATACCTCACATACTTCTAACAGAGAAGTGGCTTGAAGAAACACACTAAAACAGAGCATTCATTTCTATTTTGCACAGGAAAAGCTGAACAGTTTACCCTAAATTAAAGACCACAGAAATGCAAAAGTTGTCAAATAAGTTTCATCTTCTTAATTTACCACTAACTTTTTTTGAAACTGTGTGTCATAAAAAGCATTTACTGAAGATATGTTCAGTGAATAAATACTCCAGACTGATGTAGTCACCTAATGGATAACTGCTTCTCCCATATCTTACCTAAAACACATTCTTGGTTTAAGCTAAAATATTGAGGAAGCTGTTACCAATTTAGGGGGGAAAATGTTATTTTTCAGTTGACTTTAATAATAAATTATCAAGAGAAAAATGTTTGGAAATACCAGCTGAAAAACAAACAAACAAAAAAACAACCAAACCAGCAATTACATTATTCTGAAAGCTAGATCATCAAAACAGAAAGGAAACACTTTTCCCCTTTGACAAAATTTGAAAAACTGATAGCACCAAATATTAAAACACACCTACTCCTAGCAATAATATTACATTTCCAACGTTAAGCAAAAACTTAAAGATTTCTATCACTGTTCAACCAAAAAGGTACTTTCTTTACAGAGAGTTAGCAATGACTGTTCATCCAGAACAAGAACACCGTGCTGTTACACTCACCTGCCTCACAAGTTCCCAGCAAAGCACAGCTAAAATTACCAACTCAGGCCTAAATGCAGGAAGGGATAAGTGGAGATTTAGTCCAGAGAACTTCTGGACAAACAGTAATTGATACAGAATTTTTAATCGCAATGAAGGGAAATATATGTGACATTTAACATGCAATTCTATTGTGCTCACCTCGATAGTTCTTTAGTAGTAACCACTGATTAAATCACGTACACAATACTACACACAGTAAAACTGACATTCAAATTATTTTAGAATAAAATGACAGACACCTCACATATTAACAGTAGGAACATTTGAAAAATAAAACAAAACACCAGAACAGGAATGAAAAAAAAAAAAAAACCCACCACAACTGTGACCATGGTTTAACAGCCATTCACTGGCACAAGCTTCATTCTGGAATGCTGACCTTTGTCGTTCAAAGCAAAGTATGATGCACTTAAGATGTAAAGTAATAAAGTAATAAACACAGAGAAAAGATACATAATGGAAAGAATAATCACATGATTAACAGCAAAGATGGGTTACTGAAAGATAAGCCATTTATATTGACCTGTATATTCATTATTGCTAGTAAGTTCATAACATTTTGACAGCGTTACAATAGGTCAAGAATGTAAAGATACCAATCTCAAACATTTTGCAATAGTAAGTGCAATTGTAACTCTACTGAAAAGAATCAACCCTTGCCTTGTTAACGCCGTCACGCCACAGAACTGTGCCTCAAGATTCACCTCTGAACTTACTCTTTCTACTAAAGGCAGGAGTTGGACTGAATGATCTTTATGGGTCCCTTCCAACTTGAGATATTCTATGATACTTCCTTTAAAAAAAACTGCTTTACATTTCAAAATAATATTGCAGATAATTTGTTCTGTGACAACAGCTTGAAGAAGTTGGCATTCTAAGGCCACAAGTTCATTCAGTTTGGGGGGTTTTTTTTACTGTTTTTAAACAAGCTCACTTAGACAATTGATTTTTAAATCCCATCACATATCATAACTTTAAAGTTCTGCCATATCCTAAGACAAATCTGCATTGGTATATTTATAAGGCAGAATTTACTGCCCTGGCTGTTATCCAATTAGCAAGACAAAGAGCAAGTTCCCCCTGCTAACTCATCTAAAAGGATCATGTCATCTGCATATGTCTGTTCATTATCAAACCCTTTTTTCAGATGAGTAATAAAAATATTTAATACCACCAATCTTTTCCCAGAAGTATCACCTCAGCATGCTGTCCTACTGCCAGTTAATTTACCAATTTATCCAGGGCTTTTTTGTTTTGTTTCGGTTTTGAAAGTTTCTTGACCTCTCATAAGTCATCACTTGCACTACACAAAGAGATCTGGAAGCAACTCAACAAATGACTTGATGGAGTTGTATGCAAAGAAACAACTTTGTTTATTGCAGAGGCCGCCTTTTCCTTGCTTATTTCTTCTTCCTCTCCCTTCAAGTCCAGCAGACTTACCAATGTTTCTCCCGGCTTTCTTCCAACATATTTAAATAATTCCCTATGATTTGGGGAACTCTTCATGACTTTTGCCTGTAGGTTTTTTGGCTATTATCTTGTCCCAACTTTCCGTCTTCTACTTTAAAATGGAATAACTTGAGTTTTTCTACCCAATTCAGTAGGGCTATTTCAATTTCCTGAACCAAACTCTTCAGCACAAAATATTCTTGAATTCTGCCATTCAACTGAACGTTGTCCTCCCACTTCCTTTTTGTTTAGAGACGTAACATTCAAATTTCCATTTCATCTGCAAGGTTACAAACTCATTGACATCAGTGAAGTCACAACAGAAGAGACAGCCAGCAACCTGATCGTCAAAATTCTCCCCTCCTTCAACTTAGACAGCAAGCCTTCAAAGGGCAACAAATGCCTTTCAAAAGTCTGTAGAAATGAAAAATAAAGCCTAGAAATATTTGCAGTCTCATGAAGGTTTTTTAGCTGTTCTTTGGCTTTGTTGGGGTTTTTTTTGTTGTTTCTTTGGGGGTGGAAGGGGGAGGGTGTTTTAGATAAGTGAAATTACACAATTTTTAAAGCAAAGGCATTCACTGGTAAGAAAAATAATTTCAGGCTACTCAAGATTTTGTGCTTTAACTAGCCCAGGCAGCTAAAGGTTTTGATTTTTTTTTTTTTTTAATTGACGTGCACAGGAATTTTCAGAGAAAAATACCTAACTTGCAAATAATCCCATATAGTTACAAAACAGTATAATTACTTAACATTTTATTGAAAGTTCACATCCACAATAATCACAAGTCTCCACATTTTTACAGTGTTCAGGGACAAAAAAAAAAAAAAAAGGAAAAAAAGGAAAAAATCATAATGACTAAAAAAAACCCAAACACTACCAGAAAACAAGACACTGAAAGCCAGCAAGTCTTACAAACACACACAAGAGTTTCAAACGCCTGAAAGGAACTGCAGCATTCAGACACCATCTAGGGCAGTATTTCCCACAATTTCACTCACCAAAAGGAAAACCTAAATGAGCCACAAACTAATTAATGATTGTTGTTCTGAAAAGTACCCTCAATCTCAGCACTGGGTGAGCAACATAAGGAGGAGGAAGAAGGGTGCACAGGTATATGCACATGTGGGTTTTTTAAGATTTTTTTTTTTTGATGGGGGAAGAGTTTTGTGGTGTTTTTTTTTTTTTTAAGGTAGAAAAAATTAAATAGATATTAAGCTGTCTTTAGACTGAAAGAAGTATCTGATGTAGTGGTTTAACCTTTCAATTCAATTTTCACTTGACAAAGACTTGGAAAAGAAGGTAGTTGTAAACATCATTGTATAGGAGAAAAATTCCTTCTGATAGTGATGGGCAATACCTCTTCTTTGTGAGGAAATCACCATAACAGAGAGATGAGGCCACTTCAGACCACTAGCCAATTTGAGGTTCTACCATAACCCTCAGGGAACTTCACCAACATTTAAGAGCCTCTCAGACCAAATTATACATTATGGCAGATGTTTGCTCAAGAGCCAGGCAACTCACTGCCTAAAGCATATTTCCCAGCCACACAGGTGTCCAGGAATCATAAGAGGAAGAAGGTGTCTTCATGAATGTTGGTACCTCTCTCAGATAGAAGCATCCTGCTATCACTTAAATAGCCCCTTTCACAGAGTCAGAGAGATCTAGAACTTAGGTGTCTTGAACCTGAACAACTTTTTCTTTTTTCCAGCATTGAACTCGAACAACTAGTTTCTTATCAGTTACAAAACAAGGAAATGGTTCTGAAAGTGCACATTACATGACTGAATCCAGGGAATGCTCTTTTCATTAATCTAGTCTTCTTTCACCATAGTTTCTTGTACTCCTGATTCAGTACTATCTTGAAAATTCATAGACATAATGCCCACAAGGTTCCAATTTTGTTACCCAGACTAAGAAACTTACTTTCCCTCCAAGAAAACTCCAACAATATAGCTTACTTTAATAATAAAATCTTTGCTCTTCTTCCCACAGTATTTTCTGCAGTTTCTGAGAAAATGAGGCAGTGGTTACATCCAGAAATATATTAACAT